>NC_135319.1:63450575-64830575 GCF_048772815.1 Callospermophilus lateralis | reverse complement strand
TAACCACCAAGGTATATGGCCTGTCTTGAGCAACTTGAAGACAGGGAGCACTGGCTTATTTACCAATAATTTATCCAGCAACTGGCACAGAGATATGCCTGTAATGAGTGCTTCAGCAAGCACTGGATCCCATGGAAGAAGTTGGAGATTGGGCAGTACTACCTTTCTTCTCTCATGTGTTTGGACACAGTCACAAACATGTATGGCACAGACTGAAAAGTATATAAAACACAAGTTTTACACATTTGCTCAGATGAACACATAAGCACATAAGAATCTGGAGGATGGTGCAGCTTACCTGTCCCCGCATGACAGCAATCTGCTTATGGAACTGGCCCCTATCAAAACCAGGATCTTTCTGTAAAAGAAGGGAAAGAGATAGGAAATGTGTGAATGCCTCATAGGAACCTATTTTCTTTCCCAGTTAGAAACTTTCTAATAAAGTGAGTCCACATAAGGGTTACTGGGCTTGGTAAAGTCAACTAGCACCCTGTGAACTCCTGCTTTTACAGATAAGAAACAGAGAACAAGAAAACATCTAGTTTTCCATCTCAAACTCTGGGCTCCAGTGTTCCATTTGGAAACAAGAGCTCTGTGGATATGTTGGAGCCACATGATGTACATAATACACACTAATGTGATCTGCCACCACTGTACATTTCTTTCAAACCCATTCAAACCAGGTTCTGCTATCCATATGTGGGAACTTGCTTTCGCTGGCTAACTCAAGTCAGAGGGTAGTTAGCCATTCCCTCTTGGCTTTGTCAGGACCAATCAGATAAACCATCAGGAATATCTTCTTTATGTAACCAGGTTGAGGTTCCCAGGACTTACCTTGAAGAGTTCATATAGGTCCTCCTCCAAGTCTTTGACAAAGTTCGGGTCTGATATCTTTGGAAGAATCAGATCTTTGATCTCCTGAGAGAATGGGACTTTTGCCTGGGGCAACCAGGCCCAGTAAAAGGGATCTGAAAAGAGGAAAGGCCAAAACCAAAGCTGGTGACTGGGAAGTCCCTGCTCATCTTCTGTCTTCTATCAGGGCACTTTCAAAGACAGAACCCCTCTTCCCTGATACATAACAAAAAAGAATACTTACAAATGCTATTAACCATAAAGGTTGTATGGGCACTAAGTAGAGGAACCAGGATTCAAACCCAGATCTGCCTAATCCTGGAGCTCTTTCCCAGACATTTTGTGCCCTTACATGATAAAAGTCAGTAGAGAAACAACTACCCACCCTGAGAGATTAAGATGGTCTGAAAATGAATACAAGTGCTGCAAAGGGGACAGTGATTCTCAACTTGTTTTTTCTCCCCCTTTCCAAAAGCTTCTTACTTATAATCAATAAGGAAGATATCAATAAGTAAGACTGGACACTGGCAGCTGCTGTAGTGACCCAAATAAAATAAAACATAAAAAGATAGTTCTCATTTCTACGAAAGAATGAGAAGCTTGCAAAGTGGACATGAAAAAACTCATCTTTGTGCTTCTAATTCTTCTTCTCTCTCTCTTTTCTTTCTTTTTTTGGGGTGTGGGAGATTGAACCCAGGGCCTTGTGCTAGTACTCTACCATGTAACTATACCCCTAACTCTCTCTGTTTCTAATTTTTAATCACCCATATGCCTCCAGTGAGAATAATATAAGTAAAAATTAATAATAATTTATATTATGGAACAGCTGCCATTGTATTAAAGGCTGAGATGCATTATTTCACTAATTCTTAGAATGGTGCTATAATAGAGGTATTATTATCTATACTGTACAGTAAGCAAACTGAGACTGAGCAAGGGAAAAGCCAGACCAGTGTTCTTAAGACTTACATGCCCTCCAAGAATCAGGATGCTTCAGTGGGAAAGCCAGCCCATTGTCTATGGCCGCCACCTTGATAACAGGTTCCTTCACCACCACCCAGTCTGTATCCTGCAGAGCAAGGAAAGACTAGTTAGTGAGAAAGCCCATCTGCCTCAGACCCTGTAGGGTAGTAGCAAAGCAACCCATCTTTCCCAACTCAGACACCAATCCTTCTTCAAATTATTTGGAGCCATTCTCAGAGCTGGTTTCTGTACTGTTACCTGTACCTGGTACATTTATGGCACCTCAGACTCTGCTTGATCAAGTTCTCTGTGTTCCCTTCTTATTATAGGAAAGGATAATGACCAAAACAAAGATAATCATATGATAATTCTCCTAAAGATAGACACTGAGAATCCACTAAATGGAAAAGAAGAAAAGTCCACTTCAGGTGGCCAGATCCTTTTTAGTGGACTTTGACTCAAATGCCATTTTACTGGTGATGACCAAATTTTCCAGTGAAAAATCAGATCCATAGAAGATGACAGTTGGCTTTTCTTACACAAAGAACTCTATTCTCCTGCTTCAATGATACATAAAAAAGAAAAGGACCACAGTTAAATGGAAAAAGTGGCAGGCCACCTGAACAGCCCATGATAGGGATACTCACTATGTGGCTCTATACTTTAGGTTCACCATTGCCATCACAGGAATAGGGACTGTGGTTCCTAGACACTGCATCAAATCCCTTAATTTTTAAGTGGGAATCCCAAGTTTTGCCCTACACCTGATGAATCAATTTCTGAGGTAACAACCTGAGGAATGTACTATTTTAGTTTGTTTTGTTTTATTTTATTTTGCAGTGCTGGGGATCAAATTCAGAGCCTTATATAAGCTAGAAAGGTGCTCTACCACTGAACTACAACTCTTCTAATAATTCAGGCATAAACTTTTGGAGCCTGTGAGAGAAAGAAATAAAACCACCAGGAGAAATAAAAACTGGGGCCAGGTGTGATTGTACACATCTGCTACTTGGGAGGAGGAGAAAGGAGGATCACAAGTTACAGGCTAGCTTCAACAACTTATTGAGATGAGATCCTGCCTCAAAATAAAAAAAAATAAATAAAAAATTATTTTAAAAGGACTGGGGATGTAGCTCATCCCAGGTAGCAAGCCCCTGGGCTCAAGTCCCAGTATTGCAAATAGGAAAAAAAAAAAAAAAGAAAGAAAGAAAAAAAAAGGAAAACCAGGGCTGGAGGTTAGTTCAGTAGTAAAGCACTTTGCCTGGCATGTGGAAATTCATGTATTCAGTCCCCAACAATAGTAAGAGAGAGAAAGAGAGAGAGAGAGAGAGAACCAAATTTCCTGCTACTTTTAAAAGACATGTAGACAAAATAGTGATGGAGAAGAGTAACAGAGGATGAAAGGAACAGGAGAGAAAGAAAGGTATAGAAGCAGCTGTTTCTAAACTTAGTTCTGTAGAATGATGGTCAATTGTGAAAAAATGTTCCATGGTTTGAAAAGGGTGTAATCACAGGACCAAACAAAATTAAACAGGTTTGTTTCACACAATATTTCTCAGACCTTTTCTATGCTACTATGCAATGTAAAACTCAAAGGAACAGAATGTGTTCCAACTATGTTCCAAACTTACTTGGTCCTTTTCTCATGCTATTCCTATTAAAATTAGTAGGATGATCCTTAAAACACATTGAGAGGGCTGGGAGTGGGACTCAGTGGCAGAACGGTTGCCTAGCATGTGTGAGGCACTGAGTTCGATTCTCAGCACCCCAAATCAATAAATAAAATAAAGGTCCATTGACAACTAAAAAAAAATATTAAAAAAAAAACACACTGAGAAAAACTATACCAAATATTAACCTATTATTTAAAAGCCTTGTTCTTCCCCAATTCTTCTAAAATTATATGACAATTCTGTGTGTTTATGTATTATAAAGATATTCCTTTTCATGCTCTTCTTTGAGATATAGACCAACCTCTTACCCGAGAGCCAGAACTATCCATTGGATAGTCATATTTAATCAGCCAGTTGTCATTGCCTCGATCTGAAAACAGAAATAAAAAGTTAGCAGAAATAATCAGGGTGACTTTTTAATTTAACTAAGGTGGACTAGGTATTTTGAACACCTGGACCAACCCTTCTATTGAGAGCAACTACAGAAAATGGATAAAATATTTCAAAATCTCTGGAAGGCATTGGTTTTAACCAGACTATAAGAACTTAAAAATCAAGTTCTAGGAGATAAAGAAAATCCAGAAGAAGGGTCCCAGGATTTGTGGCTTCTTTTCCCTTACAAACCTACTGATTTGGGAAGAGATGTGACTAGAAGGTTGAGAAGTAGAACAGTGTTCTAATAGTCTTATATGGCTAGTGAGTCAAAAGTTATAATCTAGTCACTGATAGGGGAAGGGGACATACTGGTAAATCATCCATACTGTGGGTTGAGACCTAAAGAATTATCTATACCATGTAAGCAAGCTAGCACCCTCTCAGTACCTGAAATTAAAGTGATTCTTGGTGGCTAGTGTGCTTGCTGCTTGCCAAAAGCAAACTTCTTCGTCCACACAGGATTTATGCCAGCGAATATTTCTATAATTTCTGATAAAGAGTATCTGATCGCCAAAAATAACCAGATAGACAAACAGACAAAATGAAATCAATAAAAACAGAGAAACATGAGAAAATTAAAGCTGTCTATAGTGTCTCCAAACCATGTAAACATCTTACATAGATTTTTAAATGTTCAAGTAAAATATTTAATACGTTTTAAGGTAAAAAACAAAATTAAGAGTTTCAGTAGAAAACAAGAATATGTAAAAAAGGAATCAAAAATTCTAGAAGTAAAAAACTAAAAATTACCAAAAATAAAATTTCAGTATGGTATATGAATTTATGTTGAAGAGGGAGATGGTGACTTGGAGACAGTAAATAAGAAAATAACCAGAAAAAAGCACACAGGAATTAAACAACGCATGCATAGTTTTATCTAACAGCATGTAATTGAGTCCTAGGAGAGAAGAGAAAACTAGGGCAAAAGTTAATATTTTAAGAGATAATATCTGAGACTTTCCTAAACTGACAAATAAAACTACAGATTCAAGATGCCCTGTGAATCCTTAGTAGGAGAAATACAAAGAAAACTACACATAGGCTATCCTAGTAAAACTTTTGAAAACGAAAGATAGTGGGAGAGCACTTGCCTAGCATGTCTAAGGCCCTGGGTTTAATCCTTGGTACAGGGGGAAAAAAAATCTCCAGGACAAGATGAACCTAAATAGAAGTTTAGACATGCAGGAAGAAATAAGAGCAATAAAATAGGTAAATAAGTTAGGAGATCTAGATAAATATTGCCAATTTTATTTAGGTAGGATAGTTTGCATGCTTTTTTTTTGGTACCGGGGATTGAACTCAGAGGCACTTGACCACTGAGCCACATCCCCAGCCCTATTTTGTATTTTTATTAAGAGACAGGGTCTCTCACTGAGTTCCTTAGTGCCTCACTTTTGCTGAGGCTGGCTTTGAACTTGTGATCCTCCTGCTTAGCCTCCCGAGCTGCTAGGATTATAGGCATGCACAACTGCACCCAGCTTGCATACTTTTTTTTTTTTTTTTTTTTTTTGAGTTTTGTTTGTTTGTTTTGTGATACTGGGAAATCAAACTCAGGGCCTCACAGTGCCAAGCAAGCACTCTACCAGTGAATCACTTTATCTTTTAGAGATACATATTGAAACTAATAGCTGGTTTCTGAAAATATCAACAAAATTGACAAACCTGTAGCTAAATGGACCAAGAAAAAAAATTTAAAGGCTCAAATTACTAAAATCAGAAATAAAAGCACAGATATTACTACCAATTCTACAGAATTTTTTTAAATAACATGAGAACACTATAAACAACCATATGCCAACAAATTGGATAACCTAGATAAAATAAGTAAATTCCTAGAAACACGAAATCTACCAAGATTAAACCACAAAGAACTAGAAAATCTCAAACTGGGTGTGGGTAGTGCATGTCCATAATCCCAGCTACTCAGGAGCCTGTTAGAGAATCTCAAATTCAAGGCCAGCCTGGGCAACATAGCAAGACCCCCATCTAAAAGAAAGAAAGAAGAAAAAGAAAGAGAGAGAGAGAGAGAAAATCTCAATAGACTTACACCTGTAAGGAGACTGATTTAGTAATCAAAAATTTCCTACTGGGCATAGTGGTGTATATTTGCATCCCAGCACTTGGGAGGTTGAGGTGAGTGTGTTGCTTGAGACCAGGATTGGAAAGCAGCCTGGGCAATGTAGCAAGACTATCTTCAAAAGCAAACAAACAAAAAATTCCCAGGTGTGATACTTGTAAAATTTACCAGAGAAGTAAAGAAGTAACACCAATCCTTCTTGAACTTCGAATCATTCCATGAGGCCAGCATTACCCTCAAAATGAAGCCAGAAAGAGACACTACAAGAAAACTATAGACCAATATCTTTCATGAACACTGATGTAAAAACCTTCAACAAAATACTAGCAAGCTGAATTAAGCAGCATATTAAAAGGTTTACAGACAATGCACAAATAAAATTTATTCATGTAATTCAAAGAGAGTTGAATATATAAAAATCAGTCACAAAAAAAATACATGATCCTCATACTCAATATAGAAAAAGCATTTGACAAAATCTAACACCCTTTACAACAAAAACACTCACCAAGCCAGGAATAGGGAACTACCTCAATATGTGTAAATCAACCTACAGCAAACACCATATTCGATGGTAAAAGACTGAAAGGTTTTCCTCGAAGATCAAGAAAAAGATAAGGATGCAATTGCTTTTACCACTTCTATTTAATACAGTACTGGAAGTCTTAGACAACGGAATTAGGCAAGAAAAAGAAATGAAAAGGCAACCAAATCAGAAAGGAAACACTAAAAGATTCAAACATTTTTTGCAGAAACAAACAAAAAACCCATCTTAAAATTTATGAAATTTCAAGGGAGCCCCAAATAGCCAAAACAATCCTAGAAAATGATAAAACTAGAAGACCCACCCTTTCTAACTTAAAAACTTACTATATAGTAATCAAAATAGTATGGTAATGGTATAAAGAGAGACATACAGACCAATGGAACAGAATTAAGAACTCAGCTGGGTACAGTGGTGCATGCCTGTAATCCCAGAGGCTTGTGGCTCAGTGGTGGAGCACTAGCCTACCATGTGTGGGGCACTGGGTTTGATCTCCAGCACTACATAAAAATAAATAAATAAAATAAAGGTATTGTGTCCATCTACAACAAAACATTTTTTAAAAAGCTAATCTCAGAAACTTAGGCGTTAAGCAACTCAGTGAGACCCTGTCTCTAAATAAAACACTAAAAGGGCAGGGGATGTGGCTCAGTGGTTTAGTGCTCCTGGGTTCAAGCCCTAGCACCACCACCCCCAAAAAAAGAGCCCAGAAATGAACCCTGATATATATACAGCCAAATAATACTGACAAGGGTGTCAAGATCATTCAATGGAAGAAAAGGCAGTCTTTTCAACAAACAGTGCTGAGAAAACTCAATATCCATATGCAAAAGAATAAAATTGGACCCTTAATACCATGTACTATATACTTAACTCAAAATGGATCCATGATCTAAATGTTACGGCCTAAAAATATAAAATTCTTAGGGGAAAAAAAAAATCAGAGCAAAAGCTTCATGACACTGGATTTGGCAATGACTCTTAAATATGAAAGATACAGGAAAAAAAAAAAAGAAAAATCTGTGTATCAAAAGATACTATCAACAGAGTGAAAAACCAATGGAGTTGAAGAAGTTAATAGCAAATCATACATCTGATAAGGGATTAACATCCAGAATATACAGGGAACTTCAAAAACTGAACAGTAATAAAATAAACAAACCAATTCAAAGTGGGATGGGGATTTAGCTCATTGGTAGAATGCTTGCCCTGGGTTCCACCTCTAATACCACAAAATAAGTGAATAAATAAATAAGCATAGGACTTGAATAGACATTTGTCCAAGGAGGATATACAACTGGCCAGCCAATAAGATATGAAAATAAGTTAAATATCACTAATCATCAGAGAAATGCAAAATCAAAACTATAATGAGCTTGGCAAGGTAGGGCCCACCTGTGATCTTAGCAGCTCAGGAGACTGAGACAGGAGGATCACAAGTTCAAGACAAGCCTCAGAAATTTAGTGACACCCAAAGCCACTTAATGAGACCCTGTCTCAAAAATAAAAAAGGGTTGGGCTGGGGATGTGGCTCAAGTGGTAGCGCGCTCGCCTGGCATGCGTGCGGCCCAGGTTCGATCCTCAGCACCACATACAACAGAGATGTTGTGTCCGCCGATAACTAAAAAATAATAAATATTAAAAAATTCTCTCTCTCTCCCTCCCTCTCTCACTCTCTCTTTAAAAAAATAAAAAATAAAAAAAATAAAAAAGGGCTAGGAATGTAGCTCAGTGGTAAAGTGCCCCTGGGCTTAATTCCCAGTACCAAAAGCAAACAAAGAAAGTACAATGAATGGTTACTATTAAAAAAAAAAAACAAAAAAAACAGAAAATAGTAGGGCTGAAGTGTGGCTTGGTGGTAGAATTCATGTTTAGTATGTGTGAGGTCATGGATTCAATTCTTAGCATCTATCCCTCCCCACAAAAAAAAAAAAAAAAACCCAGAAAATAGTGTTGGCAAGATGTAGAGAAATTGGAATTCTTGTGCATTGTTGATCAGAATGAAAAATGGTATAGCCACCATATAAAATAGTATGGTAGTTCATCAAAAATTACTAATAGAATGACCATATATGATTCAGCCATTCCACTTTTGGTATAGGCTCAAAAGGAATGCAAGCAGGTATTTGAAGAGATACATGTTAATTCATGTTCTTAGTAGTGTTATTCACAAGAACTAAAATGTGGAAGCAACCCAAGTGCTCATTAATAGATAAATGGATAAGCAAAATGTGGTATTCGCATTAACTGGAACATTGTTCAATCACTAGAAGGACAATCATTGTTCAAAGGAAGGGCATTCCAACACATGCTGCAACATGGATGAACCCTGGGGACATTATACCAAGTGAAATAAGTAAATCATAAAAAAGGCAAATATTATATGATTCCACTTTTATGAAGTATTTAGAACAGTCAAAATCAATGGGGCTTGTGGGGAGGGAGAATGGAGAATTATTATTTCATAGGTACAGAGTTTCATTTTACAATTTGAATTCTCCTGAAAGAGTTTGTTTTAGAAATGGATGATGGTGGTAGCTGCACAATAATATGAATGTGCTTAACGTTGCTGAATTGTACACGTAAAAATGGTTAAGATAGTTTCTTACCACCATGCAAAATACTGGAAAAAATATAGTTCAAAAAAGCATAAATTTGGTCAGGTTAAATGAACTAAAATTAAAATTGCGCCAGAATTTTTTTTTAAATCACTGATGATTATGCAGCCATCTCAAAAAGTCAGAAAAAGACAAAATTAGCCAGGCATTGTGGCCTATGCATGTAACCCAGCAACTCAGAAGGCTGAGACAGGAGGATTGCAAGTCCGAGACCAGCCTCAGCAACTTAGCAAGACCCTGTCTCAAAATGAAAAATAAAAAGGACTGTGGATATGGCTCCGTGGTAAAGTGCCCCTGGGTTCTATCCCTAGGACCAAAAAGAAAAGGAAAGACAAAAAGTGTCCTGTGGTAATATCTTGATGCTCTAAGAATGAATTGGGATAAAGGATAAGCATGCTCTTCAGCGTTTTGGAAGAGCCAGGTATTTCTGTATGGCACCTGGAAAGAGGCAAGGATAAAATGGCTCCAGGCCTTACCATTTCTAAAAACTACATGCTTTGTCTGGACAAAGCTTAATTTGGAAAAGTATTCTCTTAGATCCTCTCTAAATGCATATGACCCTTCTAACATAGGGTCAAGTTCATCCTGACAAGGCACTGTGACTCCCAAGTCCTGTACATCACCAGGCCTTCCCCACAGGGGCTCACCAGTGTTGCGGATAATGTAATCCAGCACCACTAAGCGCTCAAACTGCAGCAGTAGTTGCCGGTTAGTGTTCTCAGGGAGAGGTTCTGCTTCAAAACGCCGCAGCCAGTAGTCTGCATCTTTGTAGCCTTCAACAAAGAGCTGGAATGAACCTACCTGCAACCAAGAGGAAGGAACAAAATCATGTCCCTGCAGCCCAAGCCCAAAGACCCTAAGGGTATGCAGGGACCCACTAAGCTCCTGTGGTGTTCACATCAGAGACTGGGAAATTTCCAAGATCCTCATATCTTCATTTCCTTGAAAGTACAGGAGATAAGGTTTGTGACAGAGATCATCCATTCACTTTGTAAAAGAAGCCTTTTATAAATGGTCCAGAGATTAAAGTGAGAAGTTAGGTTTCTCAACAGAAACAAAGAAGATAGAAACCTCAGGGCAGGCTACTCACAAGCCCATATTCAAGTTGGTGGGCATGTTGCTTCCCCACTTGAATGAGTGCTACCATAAACCACTACATTAGATATGCCAAACAAGTGTAATCTATACCTTTGGTGGTAGCCCAATTCGGTTAAACCGCTGTCCAACTTTTGGCACTTTCTGTAGCGCAAGTCGCTTGCCCCTGGACTTCACTCGGTCAATGGCACTATAATTGAAGGTTTCACTGGCCAGGTATACTACCTACAATGGAAAGAGAAGAGATACCCAGGTTAGAGTCAAGTTTAAGGAACCAGACCATCATGGGAGAGAATAGCAAGATGCTCACCAATACTGGTTCTCTTCCAGGACACACAAAAAATAAATAAATGAATAAGTAAAATGCATTTTTTAGCCCACCCAGCAACTAGGACAGGGAATATGGCTAGTTTGGACCAACTGGATGTTGACAAAGTGATGTAGGCATACCACTTCCAGGCTTGGCCTCTAAAATCTCTCACACTCCTTAATTCACATTTCCCCATCTCTGTAGCTGGAAATGAAGGGTTCTGAGATGGTACAACCACACAATGGAAGGATAATATATCTCTTGTCACTACATGAGTGACATGGGGGGATATGAGAGAGCTGCCTAACAGACATAAGCAAGAATTAATTCCTATTATATATATTAAACCACTGAGATTCAGGGATTGTTATGCAACTAATGTGAATTACCCTTAACTAATAGTTACCTCCTGCATTAGAAGCTCAAGAGGCCCAAAGTCTACTTTCTTTCCAAATACAAACATACTACAATTTCTACTCTGTATCTTTTTGTATCCTTTTAAATGTTGTGCTTTGTGCGATTATTCATATTTTAAAAAGAAACATGAAAGCTGAATACAGTGGTGCATGCTGATAATTCCAGCAATTCCAGAGGCTCAGAAGGAGGATTACAAGTTTAAAGCCAGCCTGGGTAACTTAGTGAGATCCTGTTTCAAAAAAATTTTTTTAATTAAAAAAAAAAAAAAAAGGACTAGGGATATAGCTAGTAAAAGTGCCCCTAGGTTCAATCCCCAGTACTTATATAAACATTAAAAATTCTTAAAAATTTAAAAATACAAAAATTGTTTTTCACTTTTAATGTACGTCTATATTTATGCACACATTTTATCTGGAATAGTATGAGGAAGGAAACTGAGCACCAGGAGACAGCAGTGGGAGGAGGCTGAAGTACTTCTCTCTTTTGACTCTTCTGTGCCTTCTGATTTTTGCACTATATGCATGCATTGCCAATTCAAAAAAAAAAAAATTGTAATGGGCCCAGACTTTATGGCAAACATCTGAAACCCCAATGACTCAGGAGACTAAGGCAGGAGGATCACAAGTTCAAGACCAGCTGGGGTTGTGACTCAGTAGTAGAGTACTCGCCTAGTACATGTGAGGCACTGGGTTTAATCCTCAGCACCATATAAAACTAAATAAATAAAAGACCAGCCTCAGCAACTTAGCAAGACCCCATCTTCAAATAAAATTTTTAAAAAGCTGGGAAGATTCCTCCTAGGTTTAATCCCCAGTACCCACCTCCCCCCCAAAACACACACACACACACATAAATTATGATGGGACATCAATATCATCACACTTGGCTGTCAAAATGCAGTGACACCATTGTAATCCATATGTATGTCCATTACCACATGTCTTATGATTATCCAAGCACATATCTAACTTCTCTCTTAAAATTAATGAGATTTAGCAAGGAGAGTTTGGCACATGCCTATAATTTCAGTGACTTGGGAGACTGAAGCAGGAGGATTGCCAAGTTTGAGCCTAGCCTTGGCAACTTAGTGAGACTGTCTCAAAATAATTTTTTTTTAAACAATTGACTTTATTTATTTATTTTTTAATATTTGGCAGACACAACATCTTTGTTTGTATGTGGTGCTGAGGATCGAACCCGGGCCGCACACATGCCAGGTGAGCACGCTACCGCTTGAGCCACATTTCCAGCCCCTCAAAATAATTTTTTTAAAGGGCTGGGGTCAGGCACAGGATTACACCTGTACCCCTAGCAACTTGAGAGGCTGAGGCAGGAGGCTAGCAAGTTGAAGGACAGCCTCAGCAACTTAGTGAAATCCTTAGCAACTCAGCAAAACACTGTCTCAAAATAAAAAATAAAAAGTGATAGGGATACAGCACATTAGTAAAGTGTTCCTGGGTTCAATCCCTTATTACCGGGGGCGGGGGGGGGAACCTAGACATTTTGGGAGGCAGAGAACATCTTATTCATATTAGCATTCCCAGCACCTAACACAGTACCTGGCATGTTCATTAAGTACTAACTAACAAATGAAAGAATGAATGAGTTACAGATTCTTTTAGAGAAGGCAACTAGTGAGTTTTAGCATAGTTCAGTGGAAAATAAGCAGAAATAGTTAAAATATAAATAGTTAGCATATAGTTAAAATATAATAGTTAGCATATAAATACCTTAAATCAAATTTATAAGAAAATTCTTGTAAAATTCATTACAAATAATGCCTTATTTGCCCATGAACCTTAAAAGCAAAATAATTTATTCCCATACAAGCCTCCTTCCTTCCATTCATCCGTTTTATCAGGGTTCCCTGAAATGAATGTGCAAGGTACTATAGCAAGCACTCCCTACCTTACAAATCAGGAAACTCAGGCATATGAATGAAAGAAAGGGCTTTCTTTTTTTTTTTTTTTTTTTGGTATTCATTTATTTTTATTTGTTCTAATTAGTGAAAAGTGCTTTCTAATTTGCCAGTTTCCACTATGAAAACCCTGATGCTCTCAAGCCATAAAGCATCGTTTGCCTCCTATCACATTTATTTTTGAACATGCTTCCTAACAAACTGCTTTTCTCCTATGATTAATGAAACTATCATAACCTGAAATCTCACAGGAACAGAGAACAGAAACAGCCAGTGAGTGAGAATTAGAACCTTACTATTTGGAGCTCCATAACAATTGTAAGCTCCAGTTTCATAGTGACAGATGGACAGAATCTGGTCACAAACAGGGGAGGTAAGGAAGTGAATGATTCCTTTCACTATTCTCAGCAGCTGAACTTTAGTTGCAAAGTTCCATCTTATCTTAGTCTCATGGAAGACAAGAGTTTTAGCTGTTGCTAACTTTCTGATGCAAAAAATCCTCAGGCATCATTAATAGGGAAAGAGGAAGAACAGACATGGGAAAGAAAAGGGTTGTGCAGGCAACATTAATGATTAGAATAGCTTACAAAAATAACACAGGCTAACCGGAGTATAGCCTGTGTCATGTACTGGGCTATGTGCTTTATGTGGATTATCTTGTGTAATCTTTTTTTGTGTGTGGTGCTGGGGATCAAACCCAGGGCCTCATGCATGTGAGGCAAGCAGTCTACCTTTAAATTTTTTTGTGAAATCCCTTTTGTGAAATCCTAATAGTCACTCTAAAAGGAACTATTTATATCCCTATTTTTACAGTAAGGAAACAGCCTCAGGGAATTAATTGACTTGCACAAGGGTCACACAAATAAAAAGCTTTTGAGTCAGATTTCAAATCGAGCCTTCTGATTCTTAAGCACTGCTCTCCAAAAACACCAGTTAGCAGGCAAGCATAGAGCCAAGAACAGGAAGGAAATCATACAGTGATGAGCAAGGAGTATTTCAAAAGTTTCTAGAGCCTAGGAGAGGCTTAGTAGGAGGATTCCAGGTTAGGCAAGAGATCTGGGAGTGTTAATTATCATACAAGATGCTGAAAGTGTGTTGTTTAACTATCTTCACAGAGAAATAAAATCAACGTATAAAAGGGAGAGTGATGAGCACAAATCCAGGCAGTGAATTAGATATCAAATGGGAACCATAAGCCTGGTCAAACATTCATTCTCTCCAGCCTGAAGTTGGGGGAATCTTTGGAATTGTTTCCTTGATTAGACATTTATTCACTGATTCAGATATTTAATGAACACTTACTTACTATATAGTACTTTGCTAGGTGCTTAGAATGGGAAATGAATATCTCAAGAAGTGATCTCTAACTTCTAGAAATTCACAAACTAGTTGGCCTATTGTTTAGAGTTCAGTGGAAAAGAAGCAGAAATAGTTAAAACATTCACAATAATCCCATTGTCTTCTTAAAAAATCCTAAAACAATGGTGCACACCTATAATCCCAGCTACTCAGAGGACTAAGGCGGGAAGATCACAAGTTCAACACCAGGCTGGGCAACTTAAGGAGGCTTTTGTCTCAAAATAATAAGGACTGGGGATGTATCTCAGTAGAGCACCTTTGTTTTCAATCCCCCGAACTGAAGGGAAAAAAACCCCAAAAAATGTAAAACCAAGTTTGCAGGGCAGTTCCTATCTGCTGATCAATTTCTTTGCCATCTAAACCTATGAAGAAAACCTCAAGCAGAGGTTTTTGATCTCAAGGCATGGTCTAGAGGGGGGTCAATGGATGGATTTCAACTAGTCACCTGAAAATATACGCAAAATACTAATTGCAAATATGTGTGTTTTTTCCTAAGAATAGGACCTTCAGCTGTCATCAGATTCTCAGAGAGGGTTATGACCCAGAACTACGAAGCCCCCTCTGCAATCTCAGGGCATAAGATCAGAGTGCCACTTGTTACTAAACCTCAGGTGCCACATACTCAGTGGGTGATGATGTTTCCTTAATTGCTTGTATGCTGACCAACATATTCCTTCCCTCATAACTCTTGGAGAGTTTCATGAAGTACGGGGGTTCTTAAACAGCTCATCCATTCTAGATTATATCTAAAGCCAGATATGGTGGCATGCTCCTGCAGTCTCAACTTCTTTTGAAGCTGAGGCAGGAGGATTACTGGAGCCCAGAAGAGCCAGTCTGGGCAACATAGCAAGCTCCTGTCTTTAAAAAATAAAAATAAAAAAAACTGAAATCCTGGAATAGCTCTAAGGTCTAAGAGAGTGAGTTTTAAAAGTAGCTAGGTTTCTAACCAGCTTGGGGTTCCCTGGGATATAAAGACCAAGAGAGCCCATAAATGTGCATTAGGCATCTGTGAAATTCCTGAAATTGTGTATAAAAATCTGTATGTATGTCCTTCAAGAACAACTTTCATCAGATGAATAATTTGTGAGCCTAATCCTGTTACTTTCTTCCAAAAAAGGACTTTCCAAGATTGAAACAGCCTCCACTGGACCCAAAGTCCCACTAACAAGGTTTAACCCTCAGCAAAACTTTAGCCCAGCACTAAGGTCACTGACCTTTGTACGGGGTACAATGTTGAGTTCCAGTTTTTGGTCCACCAGGCTGGCCCCTGCCTCTGAGAGATATCCCTGGTTGAGGACAAGGCAGTCACGGCCAAAGCAGCAGGGACAGCACAACTTCTGCAGCCACTTGGTCCACTTAGGATTAAGATGCCCATATGGCTCTTCATTCTTGGGTTTGAAGACAGCAATGATCCTCTACACAGACAAAAGAAAAAGGTGAGTTGGGGGGATGGGTTATAACTCAGTAGTAGATTGTACACTTTGCATGCACCAGGTCCTAGGTTCAATCCCTAACACCACCAAAAAAAAGTCAGACCAAGTCAGCAGAAATCCAGAAGGAAATGAGTGCACACAGAAGACAATCCTGTTTAGTCAGACAGAGGCTACTCCCTAGCTGGTAAGACACCAGTTTGTATGTGCAACTGAGACCCACTGATCAAAACTGCTGTGGCCAAAGGTGTCAAGTCTCCCCATTCTTCTTGCTACTTCACTCCTCTCCATCACTCTTCTCTCATACTTATCTCTAACTTTGTGCTTCAAAGAAATAAGGTGAATGGACTTGTACATTTCTAGAAGCAAGATTCAGAAGCCAACTCAGTGGCTCATCTTGAGCCATAGACTGCAATCGTATACCAATACCAGAAGGATATAACATCACACTGCATATAATAAGAGCTCCGAAGTAATCTTCTCCTCCAAAAGTGAGGAAATAACTTGTCAGGGATGATATATCATCTTTTTTTTTTTTTTTTTTTTTTGCATGTATTCCTGCCCCATTTATCCAATAGGACCTTTCCTTTATATGGCATGCCAGAACTTTAACACCATAAATCTCCAACTTCCAAGGTATATACATAAACACAATTTCTCTTCATCAATTATGTAAAGACTCAAAAAGTTATCAACTAACAGGAAATAAAGTATTATGGAATGAGGTTTAAAAATTCCTTCATCAATGGTTAATTTCCTCTGTCAATCTTATTATCTCATCTCTTGGGTATTAACAAAATCTTGAAATAAAAAGTTAGAAATGACAAACAAAGAAAGCAACCAAAGAGCCAGGCATGGTGACACATGCCTGTAATCCCAGTGACTCAGGAGACTGAGATGAAAGGATCAAGTTCAATGTCAGCTTAGGCAATAGAGTGTACCTGGGTTCAATCCCCAAAAAAGGAGCCTAAGAGACAAAGAGAAAAAGAATCTGCTACCTGGTTAGAATAGAATTCTCTTAAGTAAATTCTGATAGGCAAGGGACCAGGACAGAAGAGACCACAAAGATTAAATCCATCTTCTTCAAATGTCATTGGAAATATGGGATACCTAGAAACTCTGGCTCTCCCTCCTGAAGATTTTCTTCCACAGGTCAGTCAGCTCTCTGAAGTTGTTTTACATTTATCTAATTCCCTCCAGTCCCCAAACTGGTAATTCAAAGAAAGAAAAGCAAATATGCTAACCAAGTGACTCATCTTCATATCATATGACCCTCCTCCTCCCCACACTCCACAGCCAACTCAAGCTAATGTTCACTTCATATAATTGACTATTACTGAATAATCAAGAATACCCTCCTTACCCACCAGTATACAATTAAGAAAATGAATGCCTAGTTTTCCTCACCATCCTCTCTCTCCTTTAACAGACTATCAATTCCTTTATTACATCTAGGAGAAATTTTCAGTTTAGTGCCAATATTTTAAAAATACCTTTCCTTAATACCCACTTAGTAATGTCCCTGTTTAATGAAGAGGTTGATATACAGATAGCTAAAGTAATAGTAGTCCATGAAGATGAGGATAACAACAGAACTGCACAAGGAAGCAAGAGGTCACCCACTGGCTGGTGTCAGGCTCTACAATCAGTTATTGGAACCTGGGACCCAGAGAGTTCCGAATAGCTCAACAGAAAGAGAGTATTATGCTGTGAAAGAAAGGCCCTTGAGCAGGGTCTAGTGTTGCACACCTGCAGCCCCAGCCACCAGAGAGGCTGACATAGGAGAATCACCTGAGCCCAGGAGTTCTAGACCAGCCTGGGCAATCTCCCTTAAGAAAAAAAAAAAGAAGAAGAAAAGAAAGAAAGGAAAGAAAAACAAGAAGAAGAAAGATAGATGGAGAGGAGGAAAAGCAGCAACAGTCATTGTCATAGTCGCCCGCCACCACCCTTTTCTCCGGGAACCTAAAATTTAAGATAGTTCAAGTGCATCATTCATATCACATAGTGAAATAAACAGAAGTGATCTTTAATTTAAAAAAAAAGTGACCTTTAATGAAACAGTTTCTTTAAAAGTTTCGTAAACATGAAATGGATGATTCTTAAATATTTCGGTCTCAAGATTCTCTTAAATTCTTAAAATTATAAAGGACCCCAAAAAGCTATTGTTCAAGCTCTATCTGTTGTATTAAAAATTAAAACTGAGAAAACTGTTTAATTCACTTAATAATAAACATAAACCTACTATACATTAATCATGATATATTTTAATGACAAATGAAGGTGTATTTTCCTAGCCTTCATTTTCAAAAATACTTTGGTGAAAGAAGACTGGCATTGTTTTACATTTTTCAAATCTCTTTAACATCTGGCTTAATAGAAGACAACTGGGTTCTCACATCTTCCTTAGTATTCAATCTGTTTCGATATCACACATCATGTGATCTCTGGAAAATTCCACTTTATACTCATAAGGAAATGAGAGTGAAACAGGCAAATAAAGTCTTACAATTATTAGGAAAATAATTTTTAGCCTTGGACCCCAAAAAGGAATTCATAGGAGCCCCTGGGCCACACTTTAAGTACTACTGCATTCTGCATTAGAGGTTGGAGAGAAAAAGCTGTCTTTGACTTATTTAGGTAGAGAAGTCTTGTTTACATACATATTAACTCTTTTTTAAAAAAATATTTTTGGTTGTAGATGAACACAATACCTTTATTTTATTTATTTCTTTTTATGTTGTGCTGAGGATCGAACCCAGTGCCTCACAAGGCTAGGCAGGCGCTCTACCACTGAGCGACAACTCCAGCCCACACATTAACTCTTGTTTGTTTGTTTGATTTTTGGTACCAGGGAGTGAACCCAGAGGTGCTTAATCACTGAGTTACATCCCCAGCCCTTTTTTAAATTTTTTTTTATTTTTTTTATTTTAAGGATCTCACTAAGTTGCTTAGGGCCTTGTTAAGTTGCTGAGGCTAAATTGAACCTGTGATCCTTCTGCCTTAGCCTCCAGAGCCGCTGGAATTACAGATGTGCACCACCACACCTGACACATACACATTCTTCCCTTTTAAGGGAAGAAAGGGCTATTCCAAACATATTAAACCCTGAAAGAAGATGAGTTTAAACAGACAGAATGTAGTGAAAATGATTTAGCTTGTGTGTATTTTCACACCACACTGCTGATCCAAACTGCTTTACCCATTACAACTTGTGGCTTGGGAGAACTGCTTGTATTGATAGTAGATGATGTTTAAAATCTCAAGATCTGTATAGGATGCACAAATTTGACCATCTCTTTACATTTTTTTAAAAATATATTTTTTAGTTGTAGATAGACACAATACTTTTATTTTATTTATTTTTATGTGGTGCTGAGGATCGAACTCAGTGCCTCACACATGCTAGGCAAGCACTCTACCACTGAGCCACAACCCCAACCCAACTTTTTAACATTTTAGTAAAAGAATTTTACTGTGTTTGAAGTAAATGAAACAAGACTTTCTTAGAGGACACATATGGTTGGAAGAAGCATATTCAATATTTTAAGTTTTATATTTGAAAAATGGAAGCAGGCACAGTGGCACATACCTGTAATCCCAGCGGCTCAGGAGGCTAAGGCAGGAGGATCACAAGTTCAAAGTCAACCTCAGCAATTTACCGAGGCCCTAAGCAACTCAGTGAGACTCTATCTCTAAATAAAATATATATTTTTTAAAAAGTGCTGGGGATGTAGCTCAGTGGCTAAGTGCCCTGGGTTGAATCCCCAGTACTAAGGCAAAAAAAAAAAAAAAAAAAAAAAAGAACTAAAAATGGAAAAGATGCCACTTTCATGGCAAACAGTTGGTGGATAAAGTCTATTAAAGGTTGAAAATTGGGCTAGGGATGTAGCTCAGTAGCAGAGTGCTTGCTTAGCACACAGGAGACTGGGTTCATGCCCCAGTACCACAAAAATAAATAAATAAATAAATAAATAAATATTGAAAATCAATGATAGGAGGCCAAGTTCCTAGAACATGTGGGCAGTGTCTTTATAGATACTGTAGTTGGCATTGATGAAAATACCAAACTTACTATGATCTAATGAACTGCTATTCTCAATGGTTATAAAAGTATCTTCTCAAAATTATACTACTTTTGCCTTTTTTAATGTTGTGTATCCAAGAAAGCTAATCCAGGGATCAATAAGTACAACAGAACAAAACAAAAAACTCTAAGCTTCATCTAAAAACCAGGAACTACGCCAGGGCCTTTCATGTGTAATATCTCATTTAATCCTCTTAAACTAGTAAATCACATGCTATTCTGTGATTCCTGATAATATGAACATCTGGTAGGACTGACCACACAAACTAGAGAATGTTCAAAAAATATGTTTGTTCCTGAGTGAACATGAGACCTGAAGCACAAGGATGTAAGTGAGGAGGGGTAATGTGAGCACACTCCACCATGACTCCTAATCTAGCACTTTCTCTCTAACAGTTCCAGGTCCCCACTTACCCTGTGACAGAAACCATTCTACGTTGGGAAATGGAATTAGGACTAGAATCAGATTCTTCAAGAATCTTTTCAGACTAAGTTTCAAAAGTAGCCATTATAGAAACTGCTGCTCCCAGGTTCTTCCCTAGTCATGGGACTCCTGATGTTTAGCTGGGCAAGATAAAGACTATAGTTCCAGCCACTACTGCCCCTAAATTATGAACAATGTTTTTAGGCAGAAGGCTCTGATGCAACTCTAGGAAAGGTCCTGAGGGGTGTCGACATTCTTTCTCTCCTTTTCCTTCTTCCAAATAGCTGAAAAACAGATAAGATCTCTGAAGCACAAGCAGCCACTTGGAACATGAAGTGGAAGCCACACACTAAGGATGGCTGAATCTTGGATAGAAGAAGGACCTGAACCGTGATAAAGTAAAATGCCATGCAGCCTACAGAAGTCCTTTACACAAGAGATAAATGAACCTTTTTTTCAAATCATTATTATTTTAAAATGTCTGTCACACACTGCCAAATTCAATACTAAGCAATACATTGGCTAAAAAGAGAAACCAGAAATTCAGATGAGTAACTCCAGGGCAGCAGAGCATTGTGGTTAGAAGCATGACCTCTAGAGCCAATATGCCCAACTCCACGATTTGGTTGCTGTGAGACCTTGGGTAAATTAGTTATACTATGTGCTTCAGTGTTGTCACCTGTGGGGATAATTATAGTACTCATCTTGAAGGGTGGTTATAAGGATTAAATGAGCTACTATTTGTAAAACACTTAAAACACAACCTGGCATATAGTAAGTGCTATGTAAGTATTTGTTAAATAAAATACATTTGGAGTAAGGTCAAATTGACAATACTAACTACAGTGAGGGGCCAGTGTAACCCCCCCCAAAGCATTTAGGAAGTAGTCTTCTGTTCTAAATCACATTTTCCTCAGAGGGAGCAGGATGGTTACATTAAAAGTTCGATCAGAGCATCTTGTTTTGAGTTCCCCTCTAATAAAGAATAGTGGCCAGGAAATTTTAGCGACCGATATCCTAAACATCACCAAGAAACTTACCTGTGGTGTGCCTTTCTCTGTGTATGTATGAAGTGATAGTACTTTATCTTCCAGGCATAACTGAGAGATCCTATTACTCCTACCAGTGGGATCTGACATACTGCCATGGGAATTGTAAAGTGTCATGAAAAAAAAATCTTTTTCATCCTGAACCTATCAAAGATAATCTTAGCACATTCTCAGTCAACAAGCTAACCTACCGGTCGCCCCACCCAAAAAAACCAAAACAACTCACACATTAAATCTCATTCTGTTTTCAAAAAGACAAAGCACTTTGCTGACTTTTAGATCTAAGGACACTCAACTTTTCTTGTTTCTAGAAATTATGGTTCCCATTTGAGTTTTCAAGTTCCCTTATTTAAGGGTATTGGAAAGGAACTATTACTCTCAAAGCCTTTCGTAACCCAGGTTATGTACACAGAGTTGATGGCAGAATTGTCTTCTGGTTCTTAATAATTCAGGGATGACTTTCATGAATAAATGAATCATTCAATGGACCTGACCAAGAGCTACAAGTGATAGCTCATCCTGGTCACTCATGACTCCTCTATCAAAACAGTGTACTGGCCAGGCATGGTGGCACAAGCCTGTAATCCCAGCAGTTGAAGGATCATGAGTTCAAAGCCACCCTTAGCAACTTAACAAGACCCTAAGTAACTCAGCAAGACCCTGTATCTAAATAAAAATTTTTTAAAAAACAGACTAGGGATGTGGCTCAGTGGTGTGGGGCAATTTGTAAAGCACTTAAGTACTGTTTTACAATTTGTAAAGCACCCCTGGGTTCAATCCCTGGTACCAAAAAAAATTTAAAAAAAAAAAAAATATATATATATATATATATACACATACATACTGTGCATCTAAAGAGTCCACGCAGGAGAGATGCTGGGAAAATGTGAGAAAATTTTGACACCCACTAATTTAAGAAGTATAACAATAACACATTTTCCCAATGAACCATTATGGAACATCTGAAGACTTCAATACCCCTGGCTTGACCTAAGTCAAATGTCTTAAATTCTTCTGTAGTTCTCAAAAGGATAAAAAGTCACTTCTCAGCTGCCCTGGTTGCTCCATGCCCTATCCCATGCCCATCCCCCTGTAAATGCATGCAGGGGACAAAATAAAGGTCAGCAAAACTCCACCTTAATTGAAAAGCAAACTGCTGATAGGCCTGGGAGAGAATGAAAGTAAAAGATGGCAGAGAGTTTCTAAAACTCCACGTTCTACACTGAGGAACTGTCAGAAATGATTTGAACCTTTTCCCAGAGGAAGTGAACAATAACGAAGCCAGGTGAAACTGATGCGTCCCCCCACGCTATCACAAACTTCTGTCAATAAAATCCAGGGACTGTGGCAGGAGATATATATCATCACAACACAGAAGACCGGGACTGAATCCTCAGAGCCCCTGATGGTTCACCTGTTCTTCAGAACAGAAACACATTGCTTCGGTGCAAAAAGAGTAAAAGCTAAGGAACCTACTGCAAAACAGCATCTGCTTAAGCTTCTCTGTCTAGAGGCAAATTGCCCCACACCATCGAGCCCTCGGCCTGAAATCTGGTCAATTTCCTCTTTTCATTTTCACGCCTCCTCCACCAAATAGGTTCTGATTTATTTCTTCATCCTGCAGAGCTTCCCTATCTCCTGTCCTCAGTGGCATCCCAAAATCCTGCTAAGGGCTGGCACTGTGAAGTTTCTCTCCTGCAGCTTTTCTTTTTTTCTTTCCCAGAAGGTGCGAAACCCAGAACTCCCTCAATGCTCCACCCGCCCGGCGACCGCGATCCCCAACCCAGCTCTCACCCCCTGAGGGTCCTTGACGAAGTAGCTTCCGCTGGAGCCCTGGTAGATGCGCTCAGGGCAGATGCCCCGCTCGATGGCCACCTCGGCCTGCCGCACCACCGCCTCGAACTCGGGGTCGTCCGGGAACTCGTTCCGCTCTCGGTGGGCCTGCGCTGCGTGCGCCGCAACCGCGGCCTGGGCAGCCAGAGCTTGGGCCTGCGCCGCCACTGTATGAGTCTGGCCCTGGGCCGCCGCGCCCCGGGCCCGGTCCAGCAGTGGCTGCCGCTCCCGGTCGTGGCCCGGCGAGCCTGGCGGAGAGGGGCCCGAGCCGGCTGCCGCCGCCACGCGAACCGCGCCCCCTGGAACCTGCGGAAAGTGAGTTCCCGAGCCCGATGGGAAGGTGTACTCCGGGGGTTGGGCCCGCTTGGGGGACACTAGTGGGCTCGTCTCGTCCATCCCTCTGGCCGCCGGCTCCGGGACCCGGCGCGCTCCACACAGCTGAGCTCGCGGCCGGGACCAATCCGTGGCACCCCCCACCTCATGCCAGGCCAATCAGGTCGCGGTGCCTCCGTGGCCCCGCCTCTAGACTGCCCTGTTTACTTGGCGACGAGTAGGCACGGCCCCTCGCGCACGAACAGTAGCCAATCAGAACCTGCTCCTACGCAATCCGGGCCTCCGCACTTTTCCCCGTCACCTTCGGTGAAGACTGCGCATGCTCTAGGAGCCAACTCCGGGTCAGACACGCCCTCTGCCCACTGTCATCCCAGCCCCGCCCTTAGCTTCCAATTGGCTATCTAGTCTTTGGCGCTTTCAAAACATTAGCTTTTCGTATTGGTCACTTTTTAATTGCGTGCCTACTATAAAGTGGCTGTGAGTATGGAAGAAATTTTATTTTTGTATCATTGATTGAGTACCTACTGTGTTCTAAGTGCGGGAGAGATAGCAATGAATCAAAGGAACCCTCCACCGCCGTACAACCTCAATGAAAAGCTTTTTAAAAATCCCCATCCAACTTTGGATTGGACAAAGGGTGGGGAGGGGGTATGGAGGTGGGAAGGATGGTGGAATAAGACGGACATTATCACCCTATGTTCATGTATGATTGCACGAATGGTGTGACTCTGCATCGTGTACGACCAGCGAAATGAAAAGCTGTGCTCCACTTGTGTACAATGAGTCGTAATGCAGTCTGCTATCATGTATAACTAATTAGAACAAATAAAAAATTAAAAATCCCCATCTTCGTGCATTTTACATAGTGGTTGGCCCAATTACCCAATGCTTATTTGTTGAGGAAAGATGTAGTCTCCCACGGGACTAAAAAGTTTCCTGAAGGAAGATTCCATAACTTATTCATCACTGTAAAACCTCTGTGTTTAAACACAGTAGGTGCTCGGTACACTTTTATTAGTGGAAAAGGTAAGGAAGACACAGTTACTGACTTCAAGCTGAAGACAATCAGCTCTCTGAGAAAGTATGGTGGGGGGGAGTCAAAAAATGCTAGCGGCAAACTCCATAATAGCAGTTCACCGCGGGGTAAGCTGGAGAGTCAGCAAAGACTGTATGTGGGGCCTGTACTGTAAGCTAAGTTTTAAAGAAGTGTGTAATTAATTCACTGGGTAAAAGCTGTGTGTGTGGGTGTGTGGGGGGGAATAGTACCCCAAGCACAGGGAGTTGCTGGAAGAAAGAAAAAGTTAGAGCTTGCAAGAACAGACAGCAATCTACTTGACTGAGGGGAAACAGGATCAAATTGGGTTATCAATGACCTGGAGAGCCAAGCAGAGAGGCACAGGGAGCTTTATGGAACAGATCTTGAGCAAGAAAGTGATGTAAAGCAGACCAACTCCAGAACCAGGTACCCTGAAGTAACTCTGGAGTAAGTAAGAGTGGCATCTGAAGAGGATTGGAATAATTACATTTTTAAATCCATAGGATACTGTTTTAGTTAACATTTCTGTTTTTTTTTTTTTTCCCTTTTTTCTTTTTTGGTACTGGGACTGAACCCAGTACACTTTACCACTGAGCTACATCCCAAATCCTTTATATTTTTTATTTTGAGACAAGTTCTTGCTAAATTGCTGAGGCTGGTCTCAAATTTGTGATCCTCCTGCCTTCGCTTTCAAAATTGCTGTGATTATAGTTGTACACCACTGCACCCAGCTCAGTTAAAATTTATACTACTGCTCTCTCTCTCTCGCCCTCTCTCTCTCTCTCTCTCTCTCTCTCTCTGTATGTGTAGCTGAGTATCAAATGAGTATAAAACTCAGGACCTCACATATGCTACACAGGCACCCTATCACTTAGCTAAAGCCCCAACTAACACTACATTGTAAAGTATAGTGTGTAATGAGTAGAAGCCTGGACTTAGGAATCAAGAGACATTTGAGTTTCAATCCTGGCACTACAATGATTATTTTAGATAAATTATTTACCCTAAGTCTCAATCTCCTCATCTATAAAATGGGAAGAATCATTCAAATCTCATTTGATTAAATAAAATCTATGATATATGTAAAGCAGTTAGCCTAGTGCTTAATACATAAAAAGCACTAACAAATATTAGACTTTTGTCATTGTTGGGTTATTTTCATTTTTATTTTACTATTTTTCTTGAGGTACTGGGGATTGAATTCAGGGCCTCACAGAAGTGCTTTACCTCTGAGCTACATCCCCAACCCTTTAAAAATTTTTATTTGAATTTTGAGACAGCCTGGTGATTCTCCTGCCTCTGCCTGCCAAGTATCTGGGATTACAGGTGTATGCCACCATACCCAGCATCATTGCTGAGGTTATTGTTAATATTGTTGTTGTTCTATTTAAAGTAACCAGCAGACTAGGGGTATGGATTTTCACTAAAGATGACCAGCTCCATGATCACCAATATTTCATAATTGTTCTCAAATCAAATTACTGCAGTTAAACAGAAGTACTGAAATGAAAGAACAGTTATTTAGTTGTATATACAGGAATGTCAAACTTTTTGGCCAAATAAACCCTTTCAGGCAAAGGTCCATTTAAAGTGCAATTTCCTCTTTCAATTAGAACTCATGTATTTTTTTCCTGTCTAGACATCAAGCAAAGTAATGCCTGCCTCTTGTGTCCCAGAGGCCACAGCCACAGAGATAATCTCTTAGCATTAACCTATCTCCTTCAGCCCATGAGCTTCAAATAATGGTCAATGAAAGATTCCAGAATTGAACTTCTCCATAGAATTGTTTTGGTTTTTATTTTTCCCCCTCTGCGAAAACTGCCTTAGAATTTATTTCTGCATCTATTTCTTAAAACTTAATTTACCTTTTACTGAAATGAATGGCAACATATTGTCAGCACATGAATAGCTAGTACTTACCAAAAGCCAAGTGTATGCCATTGTTTTAAGTACATAGTACATTACATGGATTAACTCATGTGAGTAGCATTATAGCTCTTATAATGTTGAAAACTGAGGTCCAGGGGAGTAAAATAATTTGCCTGTGGTCACTCATCGGTAACTGGCAGAGCCTGGACTCAAATCCAGACAGATGGGCTCTATGGTTTTTTGTTTTGTTTTGTTTTTGTCTTTGTTTTTCTTTAAACTGGGGATTGAAACCAGGGGTGCTAACCACTGAGCAACATCCTCAGCCCTTTTTAATTTTTATTTTGAGACAGGGTCTCACTTAGTTACTTAGGGCCTCACTAAATTGCTGAGACTGGCGTTGAATTTGTAATCTTGCTGCCTAAGCCTCCCAAATCCGTGGGATTACAGGGGTGGGCCAACAAACCTGGCCTAGCTCCATGTTTTTAAAACTACAGTATATTTCTTCTTGTTAAATATCCCTATGAGATATATCTCATATTTACCCACTTTCTTTCCATCTCCACTGATGCCACATTAGTTTTGAGACTTTTAGGATGTCTTAGTTACATTACAATTGCTCCTAAGTTTGTCTCTCTGTCCAATCACTCTTACTGCTTATCTCTGGCTATCACTGCCAGATTCATTTTCTTAAAATACTACTTTCATTATGTTACTCCTCTAGCCAAGAAACTACATTTTTTAAAAAATTTCATTTTTAGTTGTAGCTAGACACAATATCTTTATTTATTTATTTTTATGTGGTGTTAGGGATCGAACCCAGGGCCTCGCCTGTGCTAGGCAAGCGCTCTACCCCTGAGCCATAACCCCAGCCCCAAGAAACTACATTTTTATTGTAAAATACATATACTACTTACCATCGTAAGCATTCACCATGTTCAATTCAGTGACATTAAATATATACATAATGTTATGTAGCCATGACCACAATCTATACCCAAAAACTTTTTTATCTGCACCCATTAACAACAAATATCTCCTCCCCGTACACCCTAACAAAACAACAGAAATTCTGCTTCCATTATACAATATTCCTTCCTCCTTTCCTCCCCGCAACACATAGCAACCTCTCTTCCACTTTTTGCCAATTTGTCTGTTCAAATAACTACATTTTGCAAACCATTATCTCCTCCCTAATTTTCAGGTCTCTCTAAATTTGGCCTCACCAATCTATTTAGTCTTATTTCTTCATATTTTCTAATATGCATTCTCCATTTTAGTAAGATCTATTTCCTTAACACCATTCTCTTAATGACTTCAATTATGTCTATAGTCAATATGTACCGTTGAGTATTAGCATAGAATTTAATCTTATAGGTTTACTGGTCCAATTTCATTTTATAAGCTACAGACATTAATAACTTATTCCAAATTACACACAATAAGTGGCAAAGATGGGATTTGAGCAAAGAATCCAAGTTTAAAAAATAATTTTAAACTACCATTTATTTTACAGAGTATTCTCATACAAATCCTGAAGAGCCTTTACTACTATTATTATCATTTTCTAGTCTACAGGTGAAGAAATCCCAATCCAGAAAAACAATGGGCTTACTCTCATGGACTTGCTTTCTCCTAATGTAATAGTGATCCATTTCACCTTTTGACTATAGCCCTTGCATCTTATTTTAAAAGGGCTGTGTTTTTCTTTTCTTCTTCTCCCTTCCACTTTCTAACCTGGAGGTGAGGAATAAGATTACCTTGAGTTATCTGACCTCCAAAGGAAGGAGATGTTATTGGAAGATCTAGGAAGTGATTATTTCCCAAATTAACAAAGTGAATTTCAACACACCATCAGGATGCACCTGGGACCCCTCTGCCAGGGCACCTTTGAATAGCTTCTTTTAAAGCCTTCCTTTCCCTGATGGGCAGAGTCACAGCCTCTAGGACGTGAGTCCCCTGTATTTCTCCTTTCCTAGTAAAGCAATAAAACTTCTTTTTCTTTTTTCTCACAACAGTGTCCTCGTTATTGGATTGGCATAGGGGACAAGAACCGCGCTTTCAATAACACTAATAATTGAACCTTAGATTTTTCTCATGCCTGTAGTAAAACAGTAAATCGTGTGACAGCAACCTTGGCTTTTCAAGCCTGACAGAACCTAGCGTCATGCTACATTCACATAGTTCAGTAAATAAACATGGATACACTGATCGCTGCACATAGAATTTAGGAAGATTTGCTCCAATTTTGGCAAAGGACTTGGGTAATGACAACATAAGTCCCTATCATTAATGCAAAAATGTCTTTATATCACAGTGTCTGACACAGAGTTATTAAAGGGCAATTGTCCTAGCAGAGCGTTATAAATTACAAAGCTGCACCTTTAAAGTCGAATTTAGGTTCTCTACTTAAAACATCTGAAGAATTGGAGGAGGATTCGAGCCTTTTAAGTTAGTGGTCACGGTTGCTTCGGACGCAAGTTTGGTTTTCTCTGGGCTTAACATTCCCATCACGCGGTCAGTGGGTAGCCCACACCAGGAACCTTCATCTCCTAGGTGCAGGCTCAGACCCACCCCTTTCAGAGGTTCCGCCCGGCCTCTCTGTACACTCAGCCCCGCACAAAGATGGCGCGGAGGCGAACTGGACCAATAGGAGGTGGCGTTGCTCCTGGTTACCTAAGTAACAGCCAATGGGCAGCGAGAACTGGGCCATGAGGGATGGCGGCCTCCAGTGGGACAGGTGGTGGAAGTGGCGGAGAGGAAGGTGGAAGGGGGAGAGCCAGGCGGAGTAAAGGTCTCTGCCGCCGAAGCCCCGCGTTGGGGCGTGACAGTAGTCCCGAAAGGCCGAGCCCGGGTCGGCTGGCAGCACGGGTGAGAGGGGGCTGCTAGAGAATGGTCATCCAGGTAGGGACAGAGGAGCCAAGCAGATGACCCGGGTTGGGGAGCGCGGCTTCATCCTGATGCCCTGACCCGAAGGTGGCTGCCTGGGGTGGGTACCAAGCCCAGCATTCGAGTTTAGACCACTCTTCAAGTCTCGGGAGAGCGCGCAGCACCCTGGTTAGCGGTCAGAGCATGAGGGGCTGCGTCTGGAGGGAATGAAAGAACTGTGTGAACAGAAGAACCTGCGGGACTGGAGAGCAAACCCAGGTAGATGGAAGGCGCGGGGCTGGAATGCAAGAATGGGGTGGGAGAATGGGTGTTGCCTCGTGGAGATCTAGGGCTTTGTTTACTCTGGGCCCGCCTCCACCAAGGTGGTGGAGATAAGTCCTGCATACCGAGGCTTGGGGAATGGGATGCCTGGATTACTTTGATGGGTGGCATCAGATACCAACAGGCGTACCTCGTATTAGGACCCGGCCCAGGCGTTCTCCTTTCCCTTTAAATAGAGTAGGGTTCTGATAGCATTACTCCCTAGTCTCTATCGCTTCCAGGTCTTCCTTGTTGACTTTCTGGTGCCACTGTTTTCTTCCCACCTTCTTAACAATACATTTGTTTACTTTTCAAGTAAGAGAAAAGGGGGGTTAGATTTATTATTAAAAAAAAAAAAAAAATTCAAGGTCATTTAAATGCACTTAAAACATCTTTCTGTTCTAATTTCCTAAAAAGCTTAATATTTGTTCATCAGAGCCTTCATTTTCTTTTCTTTTTTTTTTTTAATATTGACAGACCTTTATTTATTTATATGTGGTGCTGAGAACCGAACCCAGTGCCTCTCAAATGCCAGGCAAGTGCACTACCACTGAGCCACAGCCAGAGCCCAGAGCCTTCATTTTCTTATCATGAAGATTTTAAAAGACTACAAAATGCTTTTATTATAACTGAAAGAACTTTGGCAAGACTGTCATACTCTGGGAAGGGTGGCTTATCCCAGAGTTGTGTTTTGAAATATCTGGGACATAAGAAAACAAAGATAGCAGGAACCAGGCATGGTGGCACATGCCTATAAGTCCCAGCAACTTGAGAGGATTGCAAGTTAGAGGCCAACCTCAGGAACTTAGCAAGGTCTCCAACAACCCAGCAAGACCCTGTCTCAAAAATAAGAAAGAAAAAGGGCTAGGGATGTAACTCAGTGGCAAAGTACCCCTGGGTTCAGTCCCCAGTACCAAATAAATAAATAAATAAAATAGCAGGGATGTATTTCTAGTATGCAGAGTAATAATATATTGGTTTATAGAGACAAAATAGTAATTTCCTTTTAGGTAAATGTTTGAGCTGATTCCTGCAACTCATCATCCAGAGCACAGAATGTGGGTGGATTCCTGTTTAGAAGCAGGAATCTTCACCCCTAGGCCATCTATTCTCTTTAACAAGATTATTTAAATAACATACAAGTGCCGTTTTGCATCCCTTATCAGTCATTATCAACACTGACTATATTAAACTAGATTTGTCTCAGTGACCATGGTTACCGGTGAAATTCCTTTTTTTGCACAATGGCTGTGCAGCTGACTCTTAATTAGCATGGCTAATTACATAAGTTGTAAATTAAAATTCTGACACTATATTCTGCAGTGATAATATGAATTATTTGCCACATGTAGCAATTTCCAGCCAAAAGTATCCATGAATTCTATTCCATCTGCCCATTAATTGGTACTTCTGATGGTAGTCTTTGGAATGGACATGAATTTGACAAACAATTACTAAAGGGAATTTGCTATTTCTCCCTAGATAATGGAAATTTGTAATATGTACTTTTGAAAACAAATAGGAAAGGATGATGGTAAGGTTGAGGTTAAGAGATGGTTTCAAGTTACTGTTGTGGTATAATAAGTTATCCCCCCAATTTAGTATCTTTTAACATGATGTTCACAGATTCTGTAGGTCAGGAATTTGGGACTGGTACAGTGGGCATGGCTTCTCTTTGCTCCATGATATCTCAGATTAGATTTGCACTCAGTGGCTGAAGGCTCAAATCATCTGAAGTCTCCTTTATTGATGCCTGGTTCCCAAGCTAGGATGATTCAGAGATGTGGATGGCCACCTGGAGCAACAACTCTCTGTCTGGCTTGCTTCCTCATTGCATGGGAACCTCCAGGTAGTTGGACTTCTTATGTGGTGGCTCAGGTCTCCAACTGTGGGTGTGCCAGTGAACAGATGGAAGTTGCATCATCTTTTATGATCTAACCACAGAACACATATAACTTCCATCATTTTCTATGGTTGATGCAGTCACAGTCCTGCTCAGATTCAAGGGAAAGGAATTAAACTTCACGTTTTGATATATCATTGGCAAATCAGATTATATTTGAACATATAAGACAGGAGATATTATTACAAACATCTTTGGAAAATACAGTCTACCACATTTGGTAATAAGGTAACCTTTCAAGTTTCCTTAAAATATTTAGGGTGCAGGTCCCAAGGGCTAACAGCATATCAAAAGGTTTACAACTTAAAGGCGGGGCTAGGATATTGACCATAGATAATCTTCAAACTGGGAAACTTTCCCTTTTTTTAGGGACCTTATACTAGTTTCTCTGGAACAAGATGGGATTCCACTCTGGAAGTTTCATGTAGCCTTTAGGAAAAGTAAGTACAATGGATGCTCCCTCTGAGTCCCAAGGTAGTCATTATGGCTCCTCAAACCCCACTGCCATACCTCTTCCCAAATTTGGAGTGAAGCCATGTTAATTAATACTTCCAAACATTAAAGAAAAGATTCTTATAGCCTTGATTTTGTGTTTATGTTCTAGAGTAATGGCTTAGTTATAAATTTTGTAGAAGATACATATCTTCAGATTATAATGGACATGTTTTGAAAGGATGAACTGTTTCTGATCTGTAATAAGTTGACTATTAGTGTTGTGACTTTATTAGATCTGGGAGAGTCGAAGATGACTTATAGCTATCAAAATACCTAGCTGCTCTTGACAGAATTTTCCTCAGCTGTTCTGATGGAAAATTTATTCTCTTCCTCTCATTAGTGTTGCATTTGCAATGGAGTCATGGTGACCTCTATTCAAGCACACTCTGATGTTGAGCTGATGGTAAGAGTCTGTGGGCCTGAAATTAGATGCTGACCTTATGAGACATTCATAGGACAGAGGACACAGCAGGTACCAGCATCACTTTTCTGAGAAAATAGCCCCTAGAGATTTGGAGGGGCTTTAGTACAAATAGAAAATGACCTTTGCCTGGGAGTGCCTTATACTATTGAAGGACCCTGGATGTGTAGTTGCTGACTGATAACTAAAGAAGTGACCAAGTCCCAGAGAAGTGACCCCAAACATCTGTGGGAGAGCTTCCACAAGGCTGGCCTTTATTGTGGGGCTGGAAATGAATGTTTCTCCATATTTGATTGAGAACATAGGGATTCTCAGGACTTACCTGACCTTGTGTCTGAAACTAGAGCTTAGAGACAGGGCCAGGACCTCAAAGATATGCTTGACCCTGGTGAGACCAGGCTGCTTTCACATCAGACCTTTTCTGGGTTTTTGATATCTGTATCAAAAACAGCCAAAATAGCCCATAGGATATTGATGAAGAACAGATGGGTGGTGATTATAGTTTGTGTTTCTTCTTCTTAGCTTTTACCTCATTAGTCCAACCTGCAAAATTGTTCTGTTTCAAAATGTTCTTTGAATTATGTTGGTGGCATTTTGATACTGAGCAGAGACTTTAGAGAATCACATCTAGTTGTGTGCACCAGGTCTTGCCCCTGTGCTGAAAAGAAGGTACATGTGTCCTCATGGTACTCAGTCAGGTGCCTGAAGTTCAGACTCCAGGTTAATTATTAGTCACAGGGAACCTTTCAATGGTGATTTATACCTCAGAGAGCTTTTTACACATTATTTCCATTTAGCAGAATAGTAGTCCACAGCTTTCAAGTGAGAATCCAGTGATGGCTTGTTAAAACTGCAGACTCCCTAGCTCCACCTGTATAGAATCTGATTCTATAGGTCCAGGTTTGGGCCTAGGAATCTGCATCATTGTCATTTGAGAAAACATTGTATTGCTTAGATCTAGAAGAGATGAAGGGGTGAGTAGAAAGACTTAGGAAATTTTTTAAAATAGGGTTTTCATTTTTTAAATAATTTCAAATAATTCAGTAATTTAAAATAGAATTTCAAATAATTCTATTTGTCTCTGTTTACAATCAATGATATTTTGAATATCTTCTTATAGAATATCCTGAATAGAGCATTCTTTTACCATCTAGCCTGATCCAATGGTGGTTTTTTCCCATGATGCATTTTGTCGTAGCATTTCTTCTGCTCCCACTGCACTGTATCCCCCTGGACCACCCATTCATACTTGGATGTATCAGTTAGCTTTTGCTGGGTGATAACACCCACCCTAAAATACACTGGCTTGAAACAACAAGTCTTATTTGTCAGTGTGATTTCTGTGAGTTTGGGGCTCAGCTCAGCAGGGCAGCTGTCCTGGTCTTGCTTTCATTGTTACCATCCCTGTTCACAATGCCCTTCTCTCCCCGCTGTCACTCAAAACTCCCACTTCCCTCTCTTAGTTGCTATAAACTCTGCCTGGCTTTCAGAGATCTCCATGAGCTAACCTGACCTAAAATTAGAAGCCATAGTACAGGATAAGGAGGACTGGCCATAATCCCATCTTGACCACTAATAAACTTTTTTTTTTTTTTTTTTTGGTACCAGAGATTGAACCCAGGGATACTTAAGCACTGAGCCATATCCCTAGCCTTTTTTAAATATTTTCTTTAGAGACAGGGTTTTGCTGAGTTGCTTAGGGCCTCACTAGTTGCTGAGGCTGACTTTGAACTCACAGTCCTCCTGCTTCAGCCTCCCAAACTACTGGGATTACAGGCATACGCCACCACACTTAACCACTAACAAATTTTTTAACCACTCTGAATTTCTATTTCTCCATCTGTAAAATGAGAGAGTTTGGACTAAGTCCACAAGGTCTTTTTAGATTTAAGATTTTTGGCTGAGTGTACCCATTACTCCCTAAATAAGCTCTCAACTGAATCAGACCAGGCTTCTTATTTTCCCATTGGATATCCTATGTGTACGTTGCTCTTTCTGCTTTCATTTCTTAGTTTTCTTTGCTGTTCATTTTAAATTTTGACCATGCCTCTTTGTTAATCTCTGGTATCCAACTTGTCACTTCATTACATTTTCTCTGGTATAATTCAGTGTTTTAATTGCTAGTCTTATCTACTAGATTATCACCTCACTGAGGGAAGAGACTATATTGTATACATCAACTAAGCATATAGTGGGTGTTGAGTAACAATTTGTAGATTAAGTCTCCATTTCCATCCCAGATCATAGATAATAGAGATTGACTGAAAACTCTTTAAGTGGGAAAAAGAAGTGTATGGGCAGACATGGTGATTGTGGTGGTGGTGATGGTGGTTGTGGTGGTGGTGGTGGTGGTGGTGGTGATGGTGGTGATGATGGTGGTGGTTGTGGTGGTGGTGGTGGTGGTGGTGGTGGTGATGGTGGTGATGGTGGTGATGGTGGTGGTTATGGTGGTGGTTATGGTGGTGGTGGTGATGATGGTGGTGGAGATGATGGTGATGGTGGTGGTAGAGATGATGGTGATGGTGGTGATGGTAGTGGTAATGATGATGGTGGTGGTGATCATGGTGATGGTGATGATGGTGGTTGAAAAGGAGGGTGTTTTTGTTCAATGTACCTAAGGTGACATATACTTACCAGGCTGGTAGCCTTTAGGGTACATCTGTGAAATGACTTTGCAGTCCATTCCTCCAGCCATCCCGTGACACTGACTCTTTTCTGTTTATTTCCTACAGATTTCATCTTTTTCTTCTGTAAGCTGTCACCATGACCCTGACAAAAGGTTCTTTCACCTACTCCAGTGGGGAGGAATATCGCGGCGAGTGGAAGGAGGGTGAGAAGGACCCTGAGGGGATCCAGTGATGAACACTTCATTCAGCTGAAGGAAAATACATTAGGATAGAGAGCCAATTTTGCAGATCTTCATTTCCTACTCCAGGGCTTAATTTCACACAGTGCCTTTCCTTTGTTCTATTTTAGGATTAAATAAAGGAATTAGAGAATGCTGTTGTTAATCTAACCTGCACAAATAAGTTGAATCTTTCCAAAATTCTAGATTTGCAGTGTTATAATATCCTTTCATGCTTTAGTGGAATTATTTGAGATTTTCTTAAATAAATGATAATGTAACCAAAAGAACAAAATGAATTCTTTAAAAGCCAGTAAATTGAGTACAGAATTTGTTGCAGTGTCTTGGTTACAGTGAACCTTAAAAAGTTAAAGAAGATCTGGAAATTAGGGCAGACACTTAGACCAAATGACATTTATTGCTTGAATTTCCTATGACAGACAGCTCATTACATTTGGAAGTATCTATTCATAGGAATAGAAAAACTCTTCAGAGCCTGAGACCAGGCAGGAAGTGGTTTAATGATGTTCGGTTTGGAAACACAATCTGGCCATTTAAAGACCCTTGTGTCCAGTCCTAGTCAGCCAGGAACTGCCTGGAGGAGACTGGATCTCCAGTGGAGCAGGTGATACACCCTTGAGCCATGAGGAATTGTGCATTTTGTGACCTTGCCTCCTTCTGTCCCAAGTCTTTGCTCCCCTCTCCCAACACTTGCTGTCCCCTTTAATACAGCCTTTTAGAGGAGAGACTTTCTGAGGCTCTGCTGGGTGGTCTCTACCCACCAAAAGAACTCCCTTGCACTGTCTGAACAGCATGACTGCTTCCTAGCATCTTGCCCAGGTTTTCTGGTCAGGTTAGTGAGTGGGCACAGCCCTATTGATGTAACAGAGCTAAGCCAGTGCTGCCAGTCAGGCTGTTAAGTTTGTCCCATAGCTTCACAATGCTAAAGGGTGCTTTTATTTTTTTCCTCTGAGAGACAGTGTAGCTAAGGTCAACGGAGGGCTGCAAGTCAGGCTGTCTGCTGCATTTGCATTCTTGCTGTACACTTCCAGCTCTGGCATCTGGAGTAAATTACTTAGCTTCTCCTTGCCTTCATTTCTCCATCTATTCAATGGGAATAATAATAGTACTGTATCTACCTCATAAGGTTACTACAGGATTAAATAAGATCATAAATACCAAGTGCTTAGAAGAGCGGCTGGCTGTGAATGTTAGCTACTATTATTTTAAGAGCTCTCTTATTCATACTTAGATGTGCTCCAAATCTGATGGTTGAGACTTAAGATGGGAGGTTCCAGGTTTTGCTGGTGTCAGACTCTGCCCTGCTAATGCCTCCACTTTTTTTCTCTCTTTTGTGAATAGGGTCATGAAATGTATGGGATGCTAGGCAAGTGAGAAGGGACCCTGAAGTTGCCCCATTCTAACCTGTACATGTCCTTTTTGTTCAGGCCGCAGGCATGGTTTTGGTCAACTGCTGTTTGCAGATGGTGGCACCTATCTGGGTCATTTTGAGAATGGGCTCTTTAATGGCTTTGGGGTACTGACCTTTTCAGATGGTTCAAGGTGAGTATTTCTCAGCTTTAAACAAGGGAGACTCTGATATAAAATGGGATATTAGTGAATCTGATCAACCTTGAATTTGTCCCAGGCACTCTAGAAAACAGACCAGGAGTAGGCAGTTCTTTTTTGGTTACCTTTTAAATAAATTTGAAATTTGAAATATCAGGGAGGTGAGTGACCTTCCACCCCTGCTCCATTCATTCAAGTTCTTTTCCTGAGATTGAGCCTTTGAATCCTCCTGCCTCAGCTTCCCAAGTCATGCACCACCTCACTAGACTTGGCTTCATGGCACTTTTAACTAATACATACCTGCAGCTGCTTGACTCAGTTAACCTGGACAGCTAACTTGCCCACGAAAGGCTAACCTCTTGGTGTTTCTGCAGGTATGAGGGGGAGTTTGCCCAGGGCAAGTTTAATGGCGTCGGAGTCTTCATTCGGCATGACAACATGACCTTTGAGGGAGAATTTAAAAATGGCAGAGTAGATGGTTTTGGTAAGTTGCATCCCGGTAGGTTGGGTAATTAGGCCAGCCTAATGTAGGTTTAGGCTGTTTAGTTTTAATTCTTCTGTGGATGTCCAGCAATCAATAGTGATCATGCCTTAATAATCCTAATGATATCTGTCGAACTCACCAATGAAGCATGCCTGAGTAGAGCTGGGAGTTTTGTTTTTGGTACTGGGGATTGAACCCAGGAGCACTTAATCATTGAGCTACACCCCTATCTCCTTTCATTTTTTAATTTTGAGGCACGGTCTTGCTGAGTTGGTTAGGGCCTCACTACGTTTCTGAGGCTGGTCTCAAACTTGTGATCCTCCTGCCTTAGCCATGGTACCCAGCTGAGTTTTTTACTTCTATAGCCTCTACACAAAAGCTGAGCTCTGCAACGTTAATGTCACTGTCATATTTTCTCTGCCCTCAAAGGCCTGCTGACTTTCCCTGATGGTTCTCATGGAATACCCCGCAACGAAGGTCTATTTGAGAACAATAAGCTGCTACGGCGGGAGAAGTGTTCCGCGGTAGTTCAGCGGGCCCAGAGTGCCTCCAAGTCTGCCAGAAATCTCACTGCTTGATGAGGCAGTGGGCACAGCTGGAATAGTGTCAGTAAAGCCCATGACCCCTGAGATGAACAGAATGAACCAGATCTCAGATGAGATGAGGATGACCACAGAGCTGAAGTTTGTGATGTGCCCTATCACCTGCCAGTCAGCAATTTGATCACAGAAAGTGCTAAGGATTTTGGCCCAAAGACCCCGCAGTGGTTAGCAGTTCTGTCTTTTCCTGATGCTGAAGACAGGAGCTGTGTTTTCTTACTTGTCGACATTTCCTGTTCCTGAGACCTGGGGTTACCCAGTACAGAGTGGCTGCGGCCTTCACTCCATTTACTGCCAAGTGATTCAGAATCTCCTCATTCTGCCTATGTTTGGGGCACATGACTCTAGCCCCCACTTAGGGCCAATGCTGTGTGCTGCCCTGGCAAAATGAGGTACAAGATAGACAGTACAGTGACCCTGTGAAAGTCGGGCCAGAACTTCTCTGTACATGAGCCCCTCATTCAGTGCAGTTTGAATCCTGGCTCCAGGCTCCAACTTTGTCTGATCAGACTAGTCTTTGTGTCTGCTTATGACCCCTGTGAAGGATCTGGTAAGAATGTTGTTTTCTTCTTTCTTGACTTTACAAATCATGTTCCTTACCTGAGTTAGGGCATATAATCCAATCTCCATTTGTGTCTCTCCGTCCTTAGAGTCTATCAGACAGAATCCCTTTGTGGCATAGTCAAGAAAGAAACTGATGTAATAGTAACCTCATAAGTTGTATTCATTACTCACTCCAGGTCAAGGGGCAGACATATCCAGCCTCAAGGCCTTCCTGGGAAGTGGACTAAGTGCTGGGGAAGGCCTGCATCGACACATTTCTTTCCCTATAGGTGGTAGATCAGACTCACCTACACCCCTGGTTGTAGGTAGACTCACACCCACCATGTGACTGTGGTGAACTAAAAGCATTGGCTGTTCCTCGCATTTGACTTGCTATAACTCTCCCACCAAGAGCCTTGATCTTCAGGCCTTGGTCATATTTTGGCAGGTGGAATCCCTGTACAGTTCATCATGAGGCCTCCAGTTACCGCAGGACCCAGACACACCCCCAGCTCCCATCCTCACACCGAATCTCCCTCAACAGCAGACTGTGGTGGAAATTATAACCGTGTGCCTCTATTTATTCTGTGAACTGTATTGTAGAATCAAGTGTTCATAGAAATAAAGAAATCACCAGATCTGCCTATACTTTGTTTCTATGACTTTCTTGCCCTGAATCCTCATGAATACCAACTCATTTGTTCTTTATAAAAGTTAAATCAGTGTGGGGCTTGGAACTGACAGCTGTACTATATAAAACATCATCTAATTCTCAGAATGTCTGCAGAGTAGAATGTATGAACTTTTTTTTTTTTTAATCAGACAAGATTAAGTTGCCCAGAGTGGTGAATGAATAAGTAGAGCTGGGTGGAATTTATATCACGATCTTTCTGATTCCAACTCCCTTTCCATAGGCCTCCCCTCACCCTGAACATCAGAGTGTGCAAGGCCTGAGACCATTATTGCCAGGCCTGCTGGTTGACTTTAGTCATGTCACCTCATATCTGGGTTTCCCTGTCTCTGCAACACTAGAGCGACAGAACTTCCCCCACCATGTTATGTGGGAGGCCTAAAACATAGCATGTGACCAGCGTTTGCTTCCCCTCCTGATGAGGATGTACTGTCGGTCACCCCGTGATCTAGTTGCTTAAGTAACTGAAGACAGTTCCCTTGATCTTAGAGAAAATGCAAATGTGTCTTCATGCATGGGCGTGTCTTCATGCATGGGCGTGCCTTCCTACATCCCCAGGGATTGAGCTACACTCACCTGTTCCTTTGTGATATTACCCCTTGCTCTGTTTGGGATAGAATGTTCCATGGAAACACCCTTTGTGTGTCCCCTCTCTTACTCTGCCCTTGGGTGAGGCCTACTAGATGTCAGTCAACCTGCTGACAGCAGACATGAAGCTAGACTCAGCCCCTTGAAACCTGACCCCTTACCTCATTTGAATGGCTTCTCCTCAATAAAAGGGGTCAGTTTTCTCTCTTTCTGCAGACCCCTAAGGTCAGAGGAATCGTCACAGCACCCCCAAAGAAAAAGGTATTTCTGTCTCTTGTGTGGTTATTTGGTGCAGCCCAGGTCCCCTGGAGTGACCCCTGAGTGTTTAAGTCACTGGGAACACGACAATGTTACTCCTCTACATACCTGCTGTTACTCAGTCTTGGGAGGAAGGTATGATTATTATCCTGTATTACAGATGCTCAGGGAAGGTAGGTGGCTTCCACAAGGTCCCACGGACACTAGGAGCAGTAAGGACTGGGCACTTAAACCCAGGCATATTGAAGCAATAGAGGTCCAGTCCACCAGCCTTCCTCCCTAGCCCTCACATTTTTCCCTCAACCCTAAACCCAATTCTCTGAGCCCAGCTCCTCTAGAAGGTGCCTGTGAGAAACCCAGCAGCCAAAGCCTCAAGCTTGAATGACATCAGATGGCCAGTTTAGTTGAAGGTTATTATCAGTAATTTTTAAAAAGTACTTGGTTTTCCACATGTAACCACTGAAAAGCGTTAAACATTTTGAAGAAAGCACCCTCTATGATTTTGGTGTTTCTAAATATTTTACTTGCACCCTTTCAACTCTTATAGTCTCTCATTTGAAATCATGAAGACTTCCTAGGCCACCACAGATCTAATGGCTCTTTGCTCAGTATTGTGAAAGGACTCAAGTTCCTCCAGGAAGGTTCTTGACATCTGACCAGGAAACCTAGTACATAACCACATTGGTTTTACTTGTTAAACTTTATTATTATAGTAATAAAGTGATTATTTTTAATAATAAAAGTAGGGTGTTGGGGATGAGGATGGAGCTCAGTGGTAGCACACTTGCCCTGAGTTTAGTCCCCGGTACTGCCCCCACCCCCCAAAAAACGTATGATGCCTATAGACAAGAGGATAGCCCTGTCTCAGGCCAAGTCCCTCTCCCTAGTGTTTCAGAACTGGGCTGGTCAGAATAGTTTTCTAGAATGAACGCAGACCCCTGTTTGTCCAACAGGTGTCACTGTTTACCAATCGGACAAGCCACTGGGCACTCAGTAATGGAAATCGAAGCTAGAGACAAGAATATGAAATGAATGAAAATAGATTTAGGAAAGGGCTTTGTGACTAGAATGCAGCTTGGGAGCCTTTCAAAGACCAGCGACACCTTCCTGTTCAGGTTTTCTAACCTGGTACTTCCTCTGGAAGGAATCAGAACTTGAGTGCTTAGGCATAACCCTGACTTCCAGCCATATTGTGCTAGACTCAGGTTCGTAGGCTCCAATTTAAGTAGTTGTCCATACTGTCCAGTTGCCCCCCTGCTCCCTAGTTTACAAGACTTGGGACAGAGGAAAGCATCCACAGTAAAAAGATCAAGACTGCTCCTTCCTAGTCTGAAAGTCTCTAGAGACTCAGCATCTAAGATACGAATGTGAGAGTCACAGACTCAGAAAAGGGGATTGCATGGAGGTGACTAGTACAAGCACCTGGAGGAGAAAGTGGAAGAGGAGCCTCTCCCCCCTGATGCTTGCTGCTCCTCTTAAGGCTATGGGACCAGGCAGGAGACTGAGATGACGCAGGCCTCAGCGTACTCTGCTTGCCCTCAGAGCCAGCCATTGCTGCTGAAATCCAGGCGCAGAGCCTCCTCCTCCGCAGGGCTCAGCTCCTGCAAGGGGGCGCGACAGGGTCCTCCATAGTAGCCAAACCAGTCCATGGTTTTCTTCAGCCCTGGGATTCCAAAGCGCCGTGTCACCTGAGAAGCAGGGTCTGTTAGAAGAGACTGTGGAACGCCGTGCACACACCTACCCAGTACCCAGAGACCCCCCACTTCCAGACAGTTGGGGTTCCCACTCTCCTCCCCCAATAAAGAAACTACCAAATGTGTGGCACCCAGGATAGATTGGAAATCCAGATTTAGAGACCAGAAAGCAGGTCTATAATGGAAAAGTGCAAAAAACCTTGGATTGAGCAAGGAAATGCCTCTTTTGGTTTTAGGAGAAAAAAAATCCATCCCAACATGAAGGAGAGTGGCATCTAGCCCTTAAGCTGGGATGGGAGAAGGCAGTAAAGACTAGGCACTAGTGCATCACCAGTCTGCATCCCAGTTCCCAGAGCCTGATCCGGTCACATCAGGCCTGGGAATTAGGAAGGAACTTCAGGCATACCAGACCCTTACCCCCTGGCATCAGGGTCCCCACCCACCCATAGCTCCTCCAGGGCCCTGTTTAAATGCTTTCACAGGAAAAACAATCTATCATTATTCAAAGAAGTTTTGTTGTAAAACTCTATGTTATTTTCTTATCTGAGCAAATTCTCTTGTCCAAAAAATGAGGGGGCTAGACTACATGATCTCTAAAGGCTTATCTGTTATAGTAGAGGACCTAACACTTTTGTCCTAATTTAAAATTATGCATGACATTTTACAGAATAAATGAAGCATCAAGTTTCTTTGCTTTTGGTATAGCAACATGTTACTTCATATGATCAAAAGTGTTAGATGAGGCCGGGTGCAAGGGCGCATGCCTGAAATCCCAGCAACTCAGGAGGCTGAGGCAGGAGAATCACAAGTTCAAGGCCAACCTCAGCAAATTATTGAGGTCCTAAGAAACTTAGTGAGACCTGGTCTCAAAAAAAAAAAAAAAAAATGTTGTAAATAGGGCTGGGGATGTAGCTCAGTAGTAAAGTGCCCCTGGTTTCAACTTTTAGTAAAATAAAATAATAAATTAAAAATTAAAGGAGCTGAGTACGAGTGAGTGACTAGTGGTATTGTGGCCCTGGGTTCGATCCATAGTATAAGAAGGAAGGGAAGAAGGATGGAAGGAAGAAATAGCTTTTATTTGGAGGGAAGGCAAAATCTTAGAAGTATGGACTTTATGAAGGGTAAGAATAGTGAGGTTGTTTGGGGGTAGAAGTAACTATTCACCACTAGAGGCCAGTAGGCTTCAGCAAGCCCAGGCTTTTTCTTGGGATGGGTAGAAAGTCACTCTCCCACAAGGCCTAGTCCCACCCATGATGTTCTAATAGTCTGGTCTTTTACCAAAAACTTCTCTAATTGGGAAAAAAAAAAAAAAAATAGGGGAAGAGATGAAACTAAGTGGTACCTAGGAAAAATTCTGTTTCTACCTTGTTTTTCTGGAATGCTGGCATACTCTCTTCAGGCCCAGAAAAGGGCCAGCTGTTTTGGTGCTAAAGACCACAGAAAGTCCTAAATATAGCCATGGGCAGGAAGAGGGCTGGGGGTGGGGAGGTAGAGGAAGAACATTGCATTCGATCAGGGCAGGGCAATAGAGTGACATCAGGCTGCTCTTGGGGTGTCTGAGCCTACAGCCCAGGCAGTGGCAAGGTGTTCCAGGCATTCCTGAGTGTGTGCCCAGAGCTGGCACAGGAGAGCACACAGCATGAGGATGAAGCAAGATGGGGTAAGTGGACTGCATGCAGAGAGTTGGGTTGGCAGCTGGACCTCCTGTCTTCCCAAGGGGGAACCCGAGCTGCTTGTCTGTAAAACAAGTTGATAACTACACCTACCCATCGAGATGTCACAAGGACCAGATGAGAAAATCACCACTAATATTAGATCAGTCCCCAGAGTCCCAGGAAGCATCACCTCCTTTTTCTGTCCTAGGGGATGCAGGTTCTGGAACCTTCTCTTTCACAGATGGGAATGGGAAAAGCTGAGGCCCACCCCACTGGAGTGTCCATTATGTTCATGGGCCTGTGCCCCATGGGCTTAGCTGAAAGGCACTCATTTCTGTGGTTTTAGAATGGCTGATCCCGGGGAAGCTTCCCATACAGGAAGACTCATGCTTTCCTCCTCAGGCGTCCTTTCTCTAAAGCTGAGTTAATCTGCCCTTTTGAGGTAAGGATACAAGCTGAGGAAGGTCTGGAACCTGCTCTCCATTTTACCAAACAAAGCACCATTGAAGAGTGCCTGTAACACACAGCCTAGGACTACTGTGCGCCTTCCATGCAAAACTTAAGGAAAAGCAGAAAAAAATTTAAATAAATAAAACACAAAACAAAACTCAATAATCAAGATTAAGATATTTTTTTTTTTTTTTTGGTGGTGGCACTGGAGATCAAACCCTCAAACCCAGGACCTTGAACATGCTAGAAATGTGCTCCATCACACACTACACAATTTATTTTTCCTGGCACTGGGGATTAAACCCAGAAGCACTTTGCTACCGAGCCACATCCCAACTCTTTTTTCTTTTTTTGAGTCACAGTCTCACTAAGTTGTTGAGGCTGAACTTGAACTTGCCATCACCCCACCTCAGCCTCAGGAGACACTGGGATTACAGGTGTGCATCTCCATGCCTGGCCCAACACAATATTTTTTTTTTTTAAATCATAATCAAGCCAGGAGCACTATTGCACACCAGTAATCCCAGTGATTCAAGAGACCGAGGCAGGAGGATCTCAAGTTTGAGGCCTCCACCAGGCACAGTGGCACATGCCTGTAATCCCAGCAGCTCAGGAGGCTGAGGCATGAGTTCAAAGTCAGCTTCAGCAAAAGTGAGGCACTAAGCAACTCAGTGAGACCCTGTCTCTAAATAAAATGCAAAAATGGACTGGGGATGTGGCTCAGTAGTTGAGTACCCCTGAGTTCAATTCCTGGTACCATAAAAATAAAAAGAAGAAGAAGAAGTCTGCAACTCATCAGGATCCTTTCTCAAAAGAAAAAATAAAAAGGGCTGTGGATGTGACTTAGTGGTAAAGTACCCATGGGTTCAATCCTCAGTAATAGGGGGGGGAAAATCAATGCAAAACAAAATCTATCATGAAAAGTTTCAACACAAACTCAAATAGAGCCCTACCTATTTTAACATGAGACAAAAGTAAACATGTGTAGCCCTATGTACATGCTTTTTGTGTATTTTTTAATGCCCCCCCCCCATAGAAGTAGATGTGTAGGGGGGAAGTTTTAGTGAGTTTTCTTTTAATAAACCAGGAAAGTAAAATTATAATAAATTGTGTTTTGGTATATATAAAATAATTAAACCTAAAATAATGCTGTGAGTTTTTATATACCCACTTTGCAATATATTTTTTCAACTACTTTAATGTTCTGGTGGCCAGAGGGAACCCCTTTTTAGGAAAAAAAAGAATTTCCACTTCCTGGAAGATGAAGTAAATATACTTGTCCCTATTATTTTGATAAGTACAACTAAAACCTCTGGATATTATATAAAAATACACATGAGACTCTGAAGGGTTGAGAGAAGGAAGACCAACCAGGAACCCCAAGCCCCAGGCAGAGCATAGTGGTAAGTCTGCGGGCCCACGCTTGGAACTGAAGGCAGCAACCATGAAACGCCATTGGACATGGACAACAGAAGTCCCAACAAAGCCAGCTGTCTCCAGCCAAAAGACCAGGAAAGGGGCGGTCCAGCAAAATGGAAAACTTGCAAGAAACTACTACTCTCTATTCTAGCCAAACATCGAAGAGTACACTGTGGCCCCACCCCAACCAGGCCAGCAAAGCCTGAACTTCCAGTCCGATATCACTCAAGATGGATGGAGTCAAAGAGGTCTAGTGGAGGAGAGTCAGGACTTTGACCACTGCCACCCATAAGCAGGCCACCCAGTGCTCCCCTTTCCCACTCCTTCCCCTCGCCCACCAGACACACAGGTGATGTCCACAGAGGCCATGTGAGGGCAGAAAGGAGACTCTTCACCCTTCCAGCCAGATTGAACATGTAGAAACCGAGTGCACAACTGAGCTACATCCCCAACCAAAGAGGTATATATATATATTTTTACTCCTAAAGAAGAATTCCATAAGTCCCCATGGTTTCAACTAGAGAATTCTACAAACTAAAGAGTATTTAATGCCAATTCTATACAGCCTCTTTCAGAAAACAGAGAAGGGGGAACACTTCCCAGTTCATTTTAGCAAACTATTTTTATCCTGATACCAAAACCTGACTAAGGCTTAACAAAAAATGAAAAAGGAAATTGCAGACCAACAACCAATATTCCTCATGAATATGGACACAAAAATCCTTAACAAAATATTAGAAAGTGAAATTCAATAATGTATCAAAAGAATTAAACACCATGACTAAGTGAGGTGCGTTCCAAGGAAGCAAATCTGTGCCAAATGTTTGAAAATTACTTTATATAATCCACCATGTTAACAAGCTAAAGAAGAAACAGTCACATGATCGTGTCAATCAGTGCAGAAAATCATTTGATAAAATTCAACATCCATTCATGATTTTATAAAAGTCTTAGAAAACTTATAATAGAGGGGAGTTTCCTCAACTTGATAAAAAGCTGAAAAAATAATTTTTAAAAATCCCTAGAGTTGACATTTAACTTAATGGTGAAAGACTGAATGTTTTCTTTCTATTAAGATCAGGAACAAGAAAAGAATATCTGCTCTCACCATTCAGTCCCCACTCTGCAGGAAGTCCTGGTCAATGCAATAAGGCAAGAAAAGAAATACAAGGCATACAGATCGGAAGGGAAGTCACTAAACCATCCTTGTTTGTAAATGATCTGAGTGTCTATGTAGGAAATCCCAAGAAATCTATAAAGCAAAATCTCCTAGAACTAGGAGTTCCTCAAATTCACAGGACGTAAGGTAGAATTGCAAAAAATATATTTCTAAATGCTAGCATTGACCACTTGGATAGTGAAATTAAAAGTACAATACCATTTTAGCTGGGCACAATGGCATACACCTGTAATCCCAGCAAATTGGGAGGATGAGGCAGGAAGATTGCAAATTCAAGGCCAGCCTCAGCAATTTACATTTTAAGCAACAGAGACCCTGTCTCAACATAAAAAATAAAAAGGGCTAGGGATGTGGCTCATTAGGGAAGTACCCCTGTGTTCAACCCCTAGTATCAAAGCAAATAAAAAATTAAAAATAAATAAAAAATAAAATACATTTTTGATCACTCAAAAATATGAACTACTTAAGTATACATTTCTCAAAATATGCACAGGACTTTTTTCTGAACACTACAAAATACTGAAGAAATAAATCAAATAAGATGAAAATAAATAGAGCCACACCTGTGTTCAGGGATTAGAAGATGACATAGTGAAGGTGTCAATCATCCCTAGACTGTTATTCAGGTTGAACACAATTGCTATCAAAATCTCAACAATACTTTTTTGTAGATATAGACAAAATTCCATTTATATGGAAAGACAAAGGAATTAGACTAGCTAAAACAATTTTTGGGGGGAAGGACAAAGTGGGAGGCATTAGTCTATTATAAGATTTATTTTAAGACTTGTGAAGCTACAACAATCAAATCTGAGTGGTATTGTGGAGGGATAGACCCATAGATCAATGGAAAGAATAAAGAGCCCAGAAATAGACCCATACAAATATGCCCCATTGATTTTCCACAAAGGTGCAAAAGCAATTCAATTCAATGGAGGAAAGACAGCTTTTCCAACAAATGGTGGGGAGCAAGTAGATATCCATAGGCCAAAAAAGAAAAGGAAAGGAAAGGAAACTTGACCCAAGACTCACATTTTAAACAAAAATGAACTCAAAATGGGTCATAAACTTGAAAACGTAAAACCATAAAACTTTTAGGAAAAATGATAGGAGAAAAACTTCACATTCTAGTTCAAAGCAAAGAATTCTTAGATTTGACAACAAAAGCATGATTCATAAAAGATAGCACTGATAAATCTAAAACTTTTGCTTGGCAAAAAAAAAAAATACTATAAGGAGAATGAAAAGACAAGCTACAGACTGGGAAAAAAAAAAGTTTACAAATCACATGTCCAACAAAGGACTAGTATCTAAAAAATACAAGGAACTTGCAAAATTCAACAGTGAAAAGCCCAAACAATCCAATTAGAAAATAGGCAAAGGGAAGCACATCATCCCAAGGACTCCAGAGGCTGAGGTAGGAATTTAAAAGTTTGAGGCCAGCTTGGGCAACTTAGCAAGACCCTGTCTCAAAATAAAATAAAAAGGGCTGGAGGTGCAGCTCAGCAGTAGAGTGCTTGCTTACAGTGGAAGACCCTGGATTCAAACCCCAGTATCACCAGAGAGGGGGAAAAAGTATTTGAGTGAAGAGGTTATGGTATAAATACATGAAAAGATGTTCCATGTCATTAGCTACCAGGGAAGTGCAAATTTTGACCATAAGATGTTACAACACCCCTAGCAGAACGTGTAAAATAAAAGATGGCCGTAATACCAAATGCTGGTGAGGATGCAGAGACTCTGGATCACACAGACCTTCACAGGAAGGCAAATGTAAAAGGACATAGCCACTCTGGAAAACAGTTTTGGCCATTTCTTAAAAAATTAAACATGCAGCCATCAACTATGGCCCATTAATTGCACTGGTGTGTGTTTATCCCAGAAAAAAATAAAAATTTACAGTCACACAAAAACCTGTACACAAATGTTCATGGCAGTTTTTTGTTTGTTTGTTCGTTTATTTGAGACAAGTTCTCACTGTGATGCCCTTGATGGCCTCAGAATCTTTTTTTTGTCAGGGGAGATGGGTATTGGGGATTGAATCCAGGGGTACTTAACCACTGAGCTACATCCCAAGCCCTTTATATTTTTTATTTGAGACAGGGTCGCACTAAGTTGTTTAGGGCCTCCCTAAATTGCTGAGGCTGGCTTTGAACTTGTGATCCTCCTGCCTCCGCCTCCCAAACTGCTGGGATTACAGGCATGCACCACCATACCCAGCTGGCCTCAAAATCTTGGACTTCTTCCTTCAATCTCCAGAGGAGCCCTGATTACAAGTATGTACCACTGTGACCAGTTCTCATGGCAGTTTTTAACAGTCAAAGATTGGAAACAACTCAACCCCCCTTCAAAGGGTGAATGGTTAAACAGGCTGAGGTACAGACATACCATACAATACTACTCAGAAATAAAAAAGAATTACTATTGATATAGGCAACAACCTGGGTGAATCTCCCAAGAAATAATGCTGAGTGAAAAAAGTCAATCCCCCAAAGTTATATACTATGTTTCCATATAGTATAGACTTGAATGCTACCAAATAGTATATTACAGAACTGACAGAATTATAAAAATGGTGAACATTATTTGAGTCACCAGGAGTTAAGGAAGGAATGGGATTGGGGCTGAGTAGGCATGGTTGTAAGAGGGTAACAGGAGGGATCCTTGTGGTGATGGTATCAACTTGAAGTTGACTGTATCAACTTCAAATATAGTATATCCTATCCAATATTGTAAAATTATTCTATAGATTTGTAAGATGTTACCATTGGGGGAAAGTTGGATCTTTCTGTATTATTTCTTAAAACTGTATTGTCTCAAGATTAAAAGTTTAATTTAAAATATATATAAAACCATATATAGAGAGAGGCACACACTTTTCTGTTTGCCTCAAACTTCAAAATGGCTTTGATCTTGACAATCAGTCCATCTGAAATTCTTCTCCTTGACTCACCCAACACAGAATTGGGGCAGATAGTCTGATTGCAGAATAGATTATTGAAGACAGAACTCTCCTGGGAAATCAGGGTTCTGAACATCATCAGCCCTCCAACTTCTCCTTTTCGACTCCTAATCATTCAGATTTTTAAGATCTGGTCCCTGAAAAGCTGACCTAAAGACTCATGGGCCACTCTAAGGCAGTGTATCTCTTAGTATGGTCCCAGGATTGCTTGCGTTGTAATACACAGGACACTTGTTTTGATTCATACTCAAGGAATAAGGACTTTTGTGTAAGCCTCCAGAGGAATTCTAATGCATACATAAGCAACAGGGCTCAACTTTGTCTGCAGCCAAGATTTTTCTGGGGAGGCACAAGGAGTTCCCACACTTTCTAAATAAAAAGTCTTTCTGAAAGGGCAGGGATGGGGCAGGGGTGGAGGGAATGCTAGCCTGGGCTCCCTCTTCAATGAGAATACAGAGCCCCCTCCCCTGCTGCCCCTGGCTGGGAGAGCTCACCGAAGCGTTGGGTTCAATGAGACGGTGCTGCAGTTTCTGGGCAGCTTCCCATTGCCCTGTGAGGCAGAGTCGCTCCAGCTGGCACACCTGGGCCCCCAGGACATTGGCCAGTGCACACACGCCCCCCTCAGCTCCTGCCCAGAGCAAGATAAAGAACATCAGCCACAGCCACTTCCCACAGAGAATCCCAACCTCTTCATTCTGGGGACATAGGATCTAGATTTCTGTGCTCCTGTTGGCCTTGTCAAAGGCATGTTCTGCGAGTGCAGAGTACACATTTCCAGAGGGAAAGGCTGCCTGCATATTCAAAATGGAAGCCTGCAGGCCAAGAGCTGCTCAGCTGTCTGAGAAGCAAGAAATAGCTCAAGGACAGTTTCTCCCTTGCATCCAGCTACCATCTCCCAGAGCCAGGTCACCCTGGCCAGATGACACCTCCAGAATTCCTCCAACGGCCCCTGATTCACCAGGCCTGGGAGGACTGGTTGGGCACCGGTGCTCTTCTGAAGTCTTCTTCCCCCTGTAAATTCAAACTGGGAACGGTGTAGGATGGGGTGGAGGAGTGGAAAGACCTCTGGGCACAGGGTTAGGAGACCACATATTTCCTCCCCCTGGCTGCATGATCTTGGATAAGTCACAGAATCTCTCTTATCCTCTGTTCTTATCTGAGCAAGGAAAATGGGTTGGCTGTGATCCCCGAAAGCTCTGCCACATCTGCCAGCCTCTGAGCATGATTCTGAGTCTAGTTAGAAATGACACTAAGCACAGTGCCCTCAAAAGGAAAGAGTCCTACAATTTGGAATGAGCTAATACAGCTGCCATTTATAGAATACCTACTATGTACCAGGCACTCTAGCGAAGGAAGGGGGGATGCTTTCATTTCCTTTTACTTTATAGAGTAGAAACTCATGCCCAGAGCGGTTGAGTGCCTTTCCCTTTGTTGATGCGTAAATGGCAGAGTTGAGATTTTAGCTCAGATAATCCCACCTCCAGAGCTTGTGCTCTTTCCCATTCACCCCACTCTCAGGAAGGAGGAGGAAGTGGGTTCCCCCTTCTTCCCCTGCACTGCAGATGGGGGATGTGCCAGGACCTAGACAGCAAGCCAAAGTCTGCAGAGATCAGAGGGAATAGGACCCAGTGTTGCCCCTTGCAGTACTGGAAAAGTTGCTCAAAGCTGAATCCATGGGCCTTTTGCTGAAGGGAAAAGACGCTGCCATCGTACCCCCTTCCTTTCGTGGCTGAGGCCCCACTTGAACCAAAGAACTTTGATCCAAAACAGACAAGAGTAGTTTATCTAAGTGACATCCTTAGAATCCTTGACTGGGACAGAATCTGCTCAGGCAGCCAGGCACGGTGGCACATGCCTGTAATCCCAGCGGTTTGGGAGGCTGAACCACGAGGATCAAAGCCAGCCTCAGCAATGGCAAGGCACCAAGCAACTCAGCGAGACCCTGTCTCTAAATAAAATACAGAAATAGGGCTGGGGATGTGGCTCAGTGGTCGAGTGCCTCTGAGTTCAATCCCTATACAAAAAAAAAAAAAAAAAAGAATCTGCTCAAGCAGCTGAAGATCCCTGGCCCAACCCTGCAGGTCTGACAGTTCACTCTGGCCTGGGATTAAGCAGGGAGTAAAGTGGACTTCTGTCCTAGAGGGGAAGCCTCAAGATCTCTGCCTTCATAGAATTATTTGCAAGATGAGATTAAAGGAGCTAAAGTTGTCATCTAAGCATGGGGACTTGGTACAAACTGCGGGCCAGGGATTGCACATAGCCGCCCCCTCCACCCAACAAAGTCACTCTCAAACATTCAGGTTCAAACAAGCAAGCAGGGTAGCCAAGTTTCTGACAAACCACCCAGTCTTACTCCCAGTTTTCCTCTTAATTGGTCACCCATGACAGTTTAGAGCAGCAGGTGGCCTACCCAAGGCATAGCTGGCCATCAGGAAGCCCGCCGATCCGGCCAACACCTGGAAATCCTGCTTGCTGGTCTTGTGAACGATCAGCCCAATCCTGGTCACCTGCAATAGCAAAGCTGGTGTGAGAGCTGAGTCCAGGACCTCAACCTCCCACCTAGATGAGCTGGGCAGATGTTGCAGAATGACAGTTCAGTTCTCAGAGAGATGCCTTTGAGTACAGACAATGCCCCAGAAAGTACATGCAACAGAGAAGCCCAACAGGAGCCCAGGAATAACACAGATCTCAGAGCTTCCCTGAAGGTGGTGGCTGAAATGCCAGGGTCCAAAGAGGAAGTTGCCCAGCCGGGGAGCCGCTGCCACTCACATCACCACCACTGTCCTTCATGCCCACAATATTCGGGTGCTGGGAAAGCTTGACCACTGCATCCACAGGCAGGTCTAGCCCTGTGTTGGCTGGGACACTGTACAGCACCACAGGGATTGGAGAGAGGTCAGCAACCTGAGGGGTACAGAGGAAAATGGGGAGAGGGAAGGCAGCCCAGGCCCTTGGAATTGGAGTTTTTCCTGCACAGGTCCTGGCTGGGGTGACTGCATGGCTACCTGGACAGGCCTACCCCTAACACTAAACAACCTGTGCTGCAAGCCCCAGCTGTAAGCAGCAATGACAGCAATGATCTATCTCCATCCTCAACAACAATAGATGTCATTATTCCTTCCATTTCAGAGAGAAGGAAATAATGACAGAGAGTGGTTAGCTAGTCACCCAGTGTCACATAGCTTGTACATGGTGGCATTCCACCCATGTCCCATAGCTGCCAGTCACATGAAGAGGAGCCTCTGCCTCAGCCAGCCTCCTTTTGGTCTCAAGCCTCTAACTGGTGCCCACCTTGGTGTAGTGGTGAATGAGGGCAGCACTGTTCATGCGGCCACGGAAGTAGCAAGGGGTCACCACCATAGCAGCATCCGCCCCGACCTGCGCCATGCTGACAGTCATCTCCACTGTGGCTTGAGTGGCTGCAGGAGGGAGGAGGAAGAAGGCCTGGGTCAACACGCTGGGCCAAGCAAAGGGGGCCTCGGCATGGCCCAGAAGAGGCAGAACAAGAAGACAGAAACTGACCCCAGAGCCAAGGAGCCTGAACCCCACAGCCCAGCCACCCGGGGGGCCCAGGGTATTCTGGCCTCACACTCGCAGCCGGAGCCCGCTAGCAGGAGCTTGTCCTTGGGTATGACCTGGCGCACGCGGCTCACCACCTCCAGGCGCTCTCTGCTGGTCAGGAAGGGGAACTCGCCAGTGGAGCCCTGGATCACAAAGCCTGCAACAGAGGCCCCATCACAGTGACTGACGCCTTCCTGTCCTCTTAGGCCCATCAGGACACGTGTTCAACACTAGCAGGCTCTACCTCCCCAACGCCATAGCTCTTCACACCTTTGCTTCTGGTCCTTGTCCTGACACCAGCAGGACATTCACCAGGTGCATGGTGGCATTCCCATTCCCATCAGTTTTCTTTGTTTTAGTGAAAAGTTTTAGAGAATAGTCAGTAATAGAGGCTACACCCATGTATCCAGCACCCACAGCAACTCTCCCATGATCCCCCTTCCTCTTCCTTGTCTCTCTGTCCCAACTCAGGTGTTTATTGTCCTCTTTCATACCTTTATATACTGGCAGCATACATATGGACCCAAGAACAAGATAATATGGTATTTTGTTTTTTTTGGGGGGGAGGTACCAGGGTTGAACTCAGGGGCACATGACCACTGAGCCACGTCCCCAGCCCTATTTTGTATTTATTTAGAGACAGGGTTTCACTGAGTTGCTTAGCACCTTACTTTTGCTGAGGCTGGCTTTAAACTCTAGATCCTCCTGCCTCAGCCTCCCATGCCACTGGGATTACAGGTGTGAGTCACCACACCTGGCAATAATATGGTTTTTGCAATATAAACAATGTGGAAATAGAACCAAGCTTATATGACCTTCTGCAGTTTGCTGCTTTCATTGAACGTTATGTTTTGAGCTTTGTGCCCAGCAGCACCCAAGGCTGTGATTCATCCATTTTAATTGCTGTAGAGGGTTCACTTGTATGGGCAGACCATAGTTTGTTTTTCATTCTTTTGTTGAGGCCTGGGTCAAAATAGTGACTGACAAAAAGAGTCTTCCCATTCCTGGGACACCCCAGGGACACCCCAGTAGCCTCAGGAGCTGTCCCCGCAAGTGTTCATCCATGGCAACTCTTGGTATGGTCAAACTGATTTTGGCCAACTTGGGGGCTGAAAAGTGATATCTCATTGTTTTGAGATATTTCATTTGCATTTTCCTATCTTATCAACCAGTTATCTGAAGATTTCTAATATGCACCAGGTATAGGTGTAAGGTGTCAACATTATATTTCTTTCTTTCTTTTTTTTTTTTATATGTATTCTTTAGTGTTTGGCGAACACAACATCTTTGTTTATATGTGGTGCTGAGGCTCGAACCCAGGCCGCACGCATGCCAGGTGAGCGTGCTACCGCTTGAGCCACATCCCCAGCCCTCAACATTATATTTCTATAAGAGACCAGCTAAATTGATGCCCTTCAGCTAAACTGGAAAGGGATAGTAGTAGAATTATTTCTTCTCAAGTTTTCCCATGTAACTTTTCTTTTCCTCCTTTATTTCTCCTCCACTCTGTTCCATTTCAAAAAAAAAAAAAAAAAAAAAAAAAAAACCACTCAGGTAGTTACAAACACAGCACATGGTCCAATAGGATTATTAATAAATAGAATGAAAATTGGAAGAATGAAAAGAAAGCTGAGACCAGCCCTGACATCCAAAATTCCTGCCATACATTTGTGAGAGATGAGCCATAAATGGGAGACGGAGCTTCCCGACAGTCAAAGCTGAAAGGGAAACATGGTCAGCTAACAGATATGTAGAACCCAAAACATAAAAGCAGCTGCTCTGGAGAAACACAGAGTTTCCTGGCACTGAGACCAAGAGAAATTGTTCCTGTGAGTCATCCTTAAGGGGACACAGTGTGATGTAGACTCAACTTTGTACCACAAAACTTTTCTCGTGCTGTTCACTACACTATTAGACTCTATTGAGTGGGTTGGCAGAACAGCTCTCACTCGAAAGTGAGCTTTTTTATTTTATTTTGAGTCTTTGCCTTGGTAGCGTCGCAAGGAACATTTTGAGGCAAATAGCTTTCAGCTTCTGTTGAATCGCCTTCTGAGGACCCATTGCTTTGTGTCCTGCTGGAAGCCAAAGAGAAAAGCCTCCTTGAATCTTGCTACATAAGGCCCGGTACTGTCCCTGTGGGTTGGACCCCTGTGCAAAAGCTGCTGGCCCTGGATGTGGGCTCCGAGCTGGCTATGTTAGGACCAGCACCATTGACTAAGGATCTAGAGATCAAGCTCTTACCACTTCCCTTATAGGAATGCCAAAGCCATCTGTCACCCTGGGCTACAGCAGGCTTGTGCTATGGTCTATGCTCTAGCCACAGTCACTTCTGTCACCTTTCATTTAGTGATCAACTCCAAAGGCCCCTGGGCCCCCTGTGGACATGGCTTCAATGCAGGACAGTGGGGCCTGGCACCCCAGGAAGCAGTAGCAGGCCCGTTGCTCATGGTTCTCAGGTGGCCCTCTCTCCTGTCTCTGGAAGGGAGCATCTCAACCAGACCTGGATCCCAGGAACCCTTGACAGTGTGGTTCAGTGGGAGGGATCTGTTTAGTGAGCCAGTCTATGGCACCTCTATTTCCTTTTCTATGAAATGACAACTCATTTCAATTCTAATTTATTGGGCTGTTTGAGAGGCTTAAACCAGGAAAATGTATCAGAAAACACTTTGAAATCCATAAACAGGTGACTCCCCCATCCTCCTGACTGGATGTCGACTGCAGGCCTGGTGTGCCTGGTAGAGAGGGGCCAGACAGGAAAAGGCCAGCGTCCCCATGGATCAGGGAGTGAGGAAAGTGGGTGACAGAGAAGCTGGGAGGCAGGACAGTAGAGTGGTCAGGGGTGTAGGCTCTGAAGTCAGACAAGCAGACCAATTCTCAGTGTGGCCCACTCATAGCTATGAGATTTGCAGAAAATGACTCAACCAAACCTCAGTTTTCTGGACTGAAAAGTGGGGATAATATTAGTCCTTTTCTCAGACAGTCATTTTGATGGAATAAAATGCTATTTGTAAAGTACTTAGAATAGAACATGCTCCATTAGTGTTAGCTGACTTCATATGGAATCAGGGGAAAGTGCGTTAGCCATAAGGAGGTGGCTGGTGCTGAAGGTCCCTTTAACTCCCCACTGCCATCAGCTATAAGGTGAGCCCCTCTCAGGTTGGAAGCTACTCCCCCTTCTGCTCCCATGATAATGCTGGCTGCTCTGGAAAGCTAGGGTGACCTGAGAAGGGTACTGTGTGTCGAAGCTGGGAACACACAAGCAGCATGGTAATTTATTGTGACCAAAAGGGAATCACGATCTTTCTCACATAAGGAGTACCCCCTGGGCACTGTTAAGCCCTCTAGGTTCAACACCTTCCTCCTCGAGGAATTCTCCATGGGACCCCTCCAACCTGACCGCTCTCCTCTGAACCTCCACTAACTGTGCCTCATACTTCCCTGATGCTTACACCTGTGTGCGGAGGTCCTCAGAACCCTTCAGTGCCCCATCTCACCCCCACATGCAGGACTAGGCAAAATTGCTCAATCTGGTCTCTCCTATAAAATGAGAACTTAGACCAGATGGTCTCCAAAGTCCTCCCTGGCTCTAAATTTCGTAGTCACTTCTCTGGCTTCTTCCCCTGCCCTTTGCCTATATCTTAATGTTCCCCTTACATCAAAACTGACTTCCAGTAGCCAGAGGTAGTGGCACATGCTTATAATTCCAGTGACTAGGGAGGTTAATGGCAGGAGGATCACAAGTTTGAGGTCAGCCTTGACAATTTAGTGAGACCCTGACTCTAAAGACAAAAAGGACTGGGAATGTACCCTAGTAGTAAAGCGCCCCTGGGTTCAATCCCCAGAACCAAAACAATAATGAAAACCTGACCAACAGGGCTCATTGGTGCAGTGCTGGCCTTCATGCAGGACTTGGGTTCCAGCTCCGCACTGCAAAAAGCCCAAACACACCGGTCAAGGGTTCCCAGCGCACTGCCCCTCCCCTGCCCCTGCCCATTTGCTCACGCCCTTCCCTTCTGCATGGACCCCAGTGAAAGCCTCTCAAGTGCTGCAGAGCCACCGAGCCTTTGCTCCCGCCCCTCCACTCTATGTGCCACAGCAGTTTGCTCTTGCCTAGCCCTTGGTTTGTCTGGATTCATCAAGGTCAAGGACACTGCCCCCCTCATTCTGGCCTCCTCCATGACAGCAGCACAGTGCCTTGTCTAGGAGGTGTATTGATAATTTGTGTGTAAAAAAAAATTGTTCCAGACCTAGCCTGGGGCAAAACTTTATTGCATGATATAATTCATAACCTCGCTCAGGTAAGAAACATCATCCTGATAAAATGCTTAATCAATTTCCCAATGAACTTCGGTGGAATTTAGCTTTAATCTGGGAAACCAGCCACCCTCCCAACTGACTGAGGCCAGAGTCTGGTGACTGTCAACTGCTCTTTGTATCTTAGAGTGGTCTGATTGTCTCTTTTCTAGTAAGACTGTCCCCACCATGAGTATATATTCATTGGTGCCTAGAGGATGTTTTATTTGTAACACAACTATAACAAAACTTTTTTGACATGTCCTCAAATTGTCTGAACTGCTTTTAGATCTACAGAAGAGTTGCAAAATATTATGGGGAATTTCTTAGCATTCCTCACTCAGCCTCTACCAATAACATCACCCACCTGTGGCACAAGAACCAGAACCAGATAATTATTGTGGGCATACCATCTTTAACTGATGACTTTTAATTTTGCCAATTTGAAGCTTTTTTTTTAAGTTAAGATTCCAAAATTTTAATCTGAAATTTCATATAATAAACTTTTAAAAAATATTTTTTTAGTTCTAGATGAACACAATATCTTTATTTTTATTTATTTTTTAATGTGGTGCTGAGGATTGAACCCAGGGTCTCATGCATGTAAGGCAAGTGCTGTACCACTGAGCTACAACCCCAGCCCATAAGTAGTTTTTAATAAGGGATTTGATATCTCACCAATACATGTATGCATTTTTTTCCTGGGACTGGGAATTGTATACAGGAGTGCTCTATTATTAAGACTTTTTTTTTTTTTTTTTTTTGAGATAGGTTCTTATTAAGTAGCCCTTAAAATTGGGATCTTCCTGTCTCAGCCTTCCAAATCACTGGGATTATAGGAGTGAGTCATGATGCCTCCATCTCTGTGTGTGCATTTTATTTCATACTGAGGATTGAACTCAGAGTGCTATACCACTAAGCTACATCCCCAGCATCCCCCTTTTTTGAGACAGTTGCTGAGGACCTCACTAAATTGTTGAGTTTGGCCTTGAATTTGTGATCCTCCCTCCTCAGCCTCCTGAGTTGTTGGGATTACAGGTGTGCATCACTGTGCTCAGCTGTGTGAATGCATTTTAATAATCACTTTGAGATGTCAAACCTCATCACTCTGTTGCCTTTTGTTTATGTAGCAGCCTCTAACATTTGCCAGTGTGACTGACCTCATTTTTTCCAACTAAAATTTTTTCTCATGAAATATTTTAAATATACCAACCAAAATATATATTGTCACTTATTAGTAATGTTCAAAAAAATTCAAATAGTCTCAACTGTGCTCTACAAAATCAGTTGACAACATTTAAGGTATTTGTGGATTTATCCATCCTTTGCAGGAATTCTGGGCCCCTGAAGGATGAGGCCCACAGACTGGGAACCCCTGGTAAATCCATAACAGATCCAAATGGTGAGAAATTTCTGTGTCAGAGCTGTATGGAGTGAGTGCCTTGTAGTTGACTCCTCTCAAGATCCGCTGGGGAGGTGGTTGCCTTCCCTTCCACTGCCTGGTTGTGGGTGGGAGGATTCACCCCAGGAAGAGGAGGCAGAAAGAGTCCCAGGCTTTGAGGTGGGCAGAGGAACTGTCAGGACATGTGCCAAAGAGGTCAGGAATAAGCATGAGAGGCACAGTCTTGTTGGTTGATGGGAAGAGCACTGCGAAGCAACGTGGGCAGGGATTAAGGGACTCGATGGGCTGGAGTCTCAGGAAATGCTGGGATCTAATCCAGCAACATGTCTTACACGTCATCTCAGGCAAGTTATGTCTCTGAATTTCAGATGGCTTCTTTGTAAAATGAAAATAACCTAATACCTTCCTCATGGAGCTGTGACTTGACACTTAACCCAGGACAAGACATATATTAATATATATATATAGGAGGCTGCTAGAGCAGTAGTCATACTGGTAACAGCAGCAGTAGCCAGCCCCAGCCCCAGCAGCAGGGACATGAGACTGTTATAAGCTCAGTGACTGTGGACTACAGGTGGTGGGGAAGTTCTAACACGGATCCCTATGGGCACCCGGAAACAGGTGGGGCAGGGAGAGAGGGCTGCAGTGTGGATTCTCCGGACTTGAGATAGCCCAAGAGCCCAGAGTAAGTCCCACCTGGCTGGCGCACACTTCTCTGAAAGCCCATTCTTCATCCCCTCTCCCCCAATACCTGGCTGTTTCCTCCTTCCCTGGCAGCAGCAGGCTGATGGGTTTGAGGCCCCTGAAGGTATCTCATCCCCCAAAGTGGGGAGGCTGCTAATGGAGTCTCAAATCAGGCCCAGTGAAGAGGCCCCAGGCCAGGTCACACATTGCAGGATTGCTGGAGAAGGTGCCCTCTCCCTCCGTCCCTGCCCAGACCTCAGGCAGCCACAGAGCCCCTGGACTCAGAGTGAGGGTATACAAGGCTTTATTGGCTCAGTTCCAGGCATTTGGCATCGTGTGGGGCTCTTGGCTGCTCCTGGGATCTGCCTCCTCGGTCTTCTCTCGGTGGGTCTTCAGGGACCTCAGGGTCTGTCGTGCTTTGCCTTCTGCCAGCTCTTCCTCCATCAGAGGCCATCCTCTTTTGCAGATTCCACTCATGATCTCTGTGGGGGGCCTGAGGAAGAAGGGATTTGGCAGCAGCATCTCACCCTGGGCCCAGAGGATTCCCAAAAGGAGGGAAAACAGGCCTGTGTATGTGGGCCAGCCCTGCTGGGGGAAGGGGTACATGGTTAGGTGCCTTCAAGAGTCACAGTTTTGGTGGCTGCGACTGGGCACGCTATGGCTCTGGTGGCTTGGGTGACCTGAATGGCTCTGGTGGCTTGGGTGACCTGGAAGACCTTGGTGACTTGAGAGGACTGGATGGTTCTGGTGGCTTGGGTGACCTGGAAGACCTTGATGGCTTGGGTGACCTGGAAGACCTTGATGGCTTGGGTGGCCCAGATGACCCTGGTAGCTCGGGTAAACTAGATGACCATGTTGGCTTTTGTGGCCAGGACGACCCTGGTGGCCATGGTGACTGTGGCCACGGAAAGTGTGTGGGTGGTTGGCACCAGCGATGGTGTCTTCCCTCTGGGCGAGGAAATTCACTTTCAGCTTAATCTCCACCTCCTCCAGGGCCTTCAGTTCCTCTGGGGTGACATCCTTGGCCTCCAGGTGGCCTGAGTGCTGGTAAGCTGTGGCTCGCTGCAGCATAGAGTTAGCCAGGCGCTGCCCCTTCGTATCAATCTCCTTGGTACAAGCAACCACGGCAGCCCATATGGCCTCATCTGTGGATGAGGATTTTCCAGATTCTTTGAGGGTCTCTTTGATCACCGAAGGCCCACACATCTTCTGCTTGCTGGTGAAGGACTCCCTGTGCATAGCTGTGCCCTCCTCTCCTTGCTTGGTGGTAATAGTCTCCATGCGAATAGTGGTGTTGGCCTCTCCACTCCCGCTCCCAAAGCATTGGGAGGCATTGTTGTTGACACCGACACATTTGGTGGAGACCAGCTTCTCGTCAGAAAGGCGGCTAAAATGAGATTTGATCCAGTTGTCATTCGCTTTGCGGCATTCTGGTGACTCATTTCGTGGAGACTGAGTGGATGTCTTCCTTCTCCTTTTTCTCTGAGTCCACAGAATAAGGCCTCCGCCTCCAAGCAAGAGGATAGTTCCCAGCACCACCTTGCATGATGGTTGCTGGATGAACTCCAAGAAGGTCTCCAGGACCCTACTCCCAGCAGCAGAGCTAAGAGCACTGCTGAGCTAAGAGAAACAGTGGGGGAGCCCAGGTGGTATGGCTCATGCTTGAAAGAGCAGGCTCCCCATGGGCGTCTGGCAGGCAGGCCCTGCTGCACCCTCCCTAGGATGCCTCCTGCCACCTCAGCAATAAACCCCATTGTGAGGAAGGCAGCTGGGGGCGGGGTGGGGGGAGGCCACCACATCCCTCATGTCTAGCCTGGTTAGCATTGTTTAAGGCCTGGGTCCTTTCTCCTGTCCTGGCTTCTGTCCTCAACGTCAGTGGAAGGGCAACTTCTCCGATGTAACCCATTCTGCTAGCTACCAGTCCTTATCTTCCAATCTTCGGTTTTTCTCCCTCCCCAGCTGTTGGCCCCCAGGGGGCAGAGGTTGCTTGGTCAGACTGGCCATGGTAGAAAGAACCCCTTGGCTAGGCTGGCATTCATTTTTGGCCCACCGAGATTGGTGTCTACCTCTATGCAGGGCTCATCTCTGCTGCCAGCTCAGCACATTCCATTCCTGCTTGCAGCTCTATCCCCACTAATGGCAGAGTCCAGATGGAAAAGGGCCCAGGAAGGGGCTCATTCTGGAATAACGTGAGGTCACAAATCGGGGGAGACAAGCAGTGGACTGAGAAGGCAGAGCAGAGAGGAGACTTCATTGGGTCCTAGATTCTTGCGGCCATTATGGGTGGTGGGATGCCTTTTCCATAATTGCCTGCAAAATCCTGAATAATTCCCATGGCTTGTCACGGTAGAAACAGGACTGGGCCACACTCTATGCCCCACCCAAAGGCATCTAGCACATTTATAAAATGAAGAAATGCCAAAATGGGCTTGTAAAAGTAGTGACATTTTAAACAAACTATTTTCTTTAACAGAGTAATGGTCTTGATATATATAAAAATATTTTATCTTTCACAAGAAACTATGGTCCACTCTACATATGGAGGGAATAAGATACAATCTTAAAGTTTTATAGGGAACATCATCTCCCCAGTTTTGCTAGAGTAGCTCTGTGGTTGTTCACTAACTTTAATTGGAAACAACAATTCAAAGTCCACCTTCAAAGTTGTTTACTGTGAGTTCAGGGTCAAATGGCTCTTCTGAACAACCCCTCCCTCCAGTCTCTGGTTATAACATTTATTTCAAAAGAAAACTCTGTATTCATATTTTCAGTACAAATTAGCAATGCTAAAAAAAAAAAAAAAAAAAAAAAAGAGCTACATAGTTTCCAATAGGACCTTCCAGAAGAATCTCTAACTAATGTTCATGACACATCCAGGACAGGTTCCCACCTTCTCTCTTTCTTTTTAAATCTTTTTTTTTTTTTCAGTTGTAGATGAACACAATACCTTCATTTACTTATTTCTATGTGGTGCTAAGGGTCAAACCCAGTGCCTCACACTTGCTTGGCAAGCGCTCAGCCACTGAGCCATAGCCCCAGCTCCTCCCACCTTCTCTTTAGAGGGCTTTGTTGGAGACGCCTTACAGTGTGACACATGATGGCTGCCTCTTCTGCCCCTGAATATGGAACTGCAAAGTCTATTCCAGAACAAGGCAAGGGAAACTGACTTTAGGGCTTACATGGTCTTGTCCTGGGAGCAGTGACAAGGCACTTCAGCTTTGTGTTCCCTGTTCCAGTGCACCATGGTAGAAGAATATGTTGAAACCTGTGACCCAGAACCTGAAGGCTCAGCTCTCTGTTCTAAAATGAGGAAACTGGACTAGAGAAATTAAGTGATTTCTCAAGTCTCTGTAATGGCCAGAGCATGAGTCCCTCCCAGGGCTTCTACCTCCAGACCCTGGACTCCCTCTCCCTCAGGCTCTGTCTCCCTGGAAAGGGGCTGAGGGGCATCCAACAGGAGCAGAAGCCTGTATGCCATATTCACTGAAGCCAGGGCACCCATTCCTGCTGTGAGAATGGGTGGGTCGATGGAAGGGAGGGTCCAGAGGAGAGCTGGAGGGTTCTCATAGTCTGTGGGTTCTCTGGGTGGCAGGCAGACACCAGATGTAAAATTCGCCCTCCCAGCCTTGAACCTTGAAGCTGAAGCACAGTCATCTGTTAGAGGCTGAGGAACTTCCTGCTTTGCTTCAAGGGAATCAGACACAGCCCAACCTGCAGTTCTCTGTGAACAAGCCCCAGCATATATTTACCTAGAGTTGGTATCCCTGCTCAATGTGGGCTTCCACGAGGCATTTGTTGTCCCCTGGGGAAGGGTCACATCACCTCTGCCCTTAGCAATAAATGGAGTCTCAGTTGGGCCACTGGTCACTGTCACAAAGCAACTTTGCCAATCACACTGCTATTTTAATAATCATCATCATAGAAATCAATACATTCTCATGTCTGGCACCCTACAGTTTACAACATGCTTTCACTTGTATTCTCAAAGATTTTTCTCCCAACCATGCCATGATATGAGTATTATCACTCGCCTGTATCAGATGCAGAAACAGAGATTTAGAGAGATTATCCCATAGTAAGTCAATGGCAAAGCTGTGATTGGAAACCAGAGTCCTTGGTCTTAACTGTTACTCTGTACTCCTTTTCTACTGATACTGGGGATTAAATCCAAGGGTGCTCTACAACTGAGCTACATCCCCAGCCCTTTTTATTTTTTAATATATATTTTTAGTTGTTGATGGACATTTATTTATTTATTTGTTTATGGCAATATGTGGTGCTGAGATTCGAACCCAGTGCCTCACACATGCTAGGCAAGCGCTCTACCACTGAGCCACAACCCCAGTCCCCCTTTTTATTTTTTGAGACAGGGTCTCACTAAGTGGCCCAGCAGGCCTTAAACTTGTGATCCTCCTGCCTCAGGCTCCCTAGTTGTGGGCATTCTAGGGATGTGCAGTTATGCCTGACTGGTGCCACAGCATTCCCAAAGCTAGTGCCCACCAGATGCCATTTGTTGAGAAAGTCTGGTCTAGTGACTTAGAAGGGATGATGGGGTCAGTAGAAAGAAATGGAGCATGGGCCACGCGGTTAGAGACAATTCAAATCCCAGCCCACCTATATCAGCTGAGTGATCTTGGGCAGTGACCATGTCTCTGAGCCCCAGCTTCCCATGTATGACACAGTGCTACTGAGAGTACTGTCCAGGGATTGCCCTGGGTGATGGATGGGCAGCTGGGCAGGGCAGCCAGGTTTTGCTATTTTGTTCTACTTCCACTTATGCCACTGTAGCTGTGTGGCATGTTGAATGTCACAAATATGATCTGATCCTTGATCTCAGAGAAGAGGAGACCAATGTAAAGGGGGAGATGAGTCAGAGGAAATAGCACAGCGAGCACTAACTCTTGCCAAGGGAGGCTTTGCCCAGAAGAGAATGTGCAAACAGGCTTTGAGAAGAAGGAGACGCCCCGCCTGGCTGGGCTGCCACCTGATCTTCCTTACATCAGCACATGGGGCCCGGTTGACAAGGACGTTCACACCTGTCATCCAGTGTAATCCCCACAAGAGCCCTGGGAGCTACTAAGGAACTTCAGTCCTTTTCAGTGCCTCTGTACAGAGGCAGGCGAGGTTCAGAACCCGTCTACACCCCTGATCTCTGGATCCCCACCCCCACAGTGGACAGGCCTGCTTACCTCGGAAGGGGATGGTGCCCATTTTGTACAGGTTCTCCTCCAGCTTCCCATAGTCCACCTCTGCGGTGGCAGTGAAGGGGGTCGTCACAGGGGGATAGATGCCTGCAATGTCCACCTTCCTCCCATCCCCTGAGGCCCAGCCCTTCACATTCCTGGACAGGCCCCTGCTCAGCCCCTGTTTCACAGAGGCCCAGACCCGGGGGCCCAGCATCTCCATAGGAGGCCTGGGACCCAGCTGTTCTATAGCCCTGAGTAAGGCTGAGTTTAGACTCCTTTCTACCTGCTATTAATGATTAATGGGTCTAGTTAAAAATTGGTGGCCTCTCCTGCCTTGTGGGCACTGGACAGTCTGAGGGTCTTGCCCTAGGGTAAAGGGCAATACCCTCAGGTTTCAGAGAGCCTTTTATCTCTGCTGGGGAGCAGCCGGAGAAATGTCACAGTGCACCTCTGACAGCCCTGGGTCCCAATAAAGGCCGTCTCTAGCCCATCCTCCTCCATAATTCCCAGCCCTGAAGCCCCGAGCACTGCCAGTTTCCAGGCAGTTTCGAGGCTAGTGGAGCTGATTGGCTGAGCTGGCCAGGCCCTGCCCTGCAGGAGGGAGGTGCCACACACCAAGTGAGAAGCTTCCGGTAACACGCCGCCTCATTCCCCTGCCAGGCTCCTCCTGCCAAGGAGGCCTTGTGTCAGGCCTGTGCTGGCTGTACGCAGCTCCACAGGACAGAAGTCACCAGGAAGGGGCCAGGATGAGCATATCAAAGAGCTGACCTGTGCATGGGCCAAGCCTGACTCCCAGGGATTTGGGAAGAGGCAGAAAAACATGGTGACAGGATAGAAGCATGGAGAATCCACAGTAGAAAGGCTTCCAATTCTCCTAATCCCCAAACCCATCTTTCCCCCAGTCTTCATTCCTCAATATTTTGAACACAAATGGAAACAAACATCACAAATAGCAAAATGAACTTTTTTATTGTAATCATTGGTGAGTGCTCCCGGATTATGCAGGAGGTGGCTGGGTCCTCAGTTAGCTCTTGGGGCCATTCTGTGACCATCTGGCTGCACAAGGGAGGAGCCAGGTGCCTGGCTGGGCTGTGGCAGGCATTTATTGGGCTGGCACAGGCTGGGGAGTCTGGCGCCCACTCCCAGGCCCCTCTAGCCCGTTCTGCTCTGAGCCAGGCTCCGGGTGTTCCAGGGCGTGCCGGGTGTCTGCCTGCCATAACTGCACCAGGTCCGTGGGGGTCTTTCCTGCCTGGGGGGGGACCACAAGGAGATCTGTTCACGGTTCGGAAGTCTACCAAAAGGTGTCCTCAGCTACATCAGTGGTTCTCAACTGGGGCCACTGGACACAGTGAAGACATTTCAGTGGTCACAACTGGGAGAGTGGGGACTTCTGATATCTAGTGGGCAGAGCCAGGGACACTGCTTAAACTCCTTCGATGCCTAGGATAGTCCCCCCACAACAAATTACCCAGCCCCAAATGTCAATAGTACTGAGGTTGAGAAACATCCATACCTTCTCCATATCTTCCTTTTTGTAACCTCTTAGTCTTCCCTGTATAAAAGGGACCTCCCATGCCCCTCTATATTTGATTGTTCTGGGCCCCATAGAAGATCTGTTTCTGAGGGTCAAAGTCCAGACTCTTGGATCTTCATCCACCCTCATTAAACTCAAGGACCACCAGAAACCAGCACAGTGTGCTAGGAATGGAGGGGCCAAGCAAATGCTTAAATTCCTTTCAGCTCTCTCCTCTGTGACCTGGGTCCTCCTGGGGCCTGCATGTGAGAATGTCCTGTGGACTACTGGGGACCTTTGGGAAATCTTTTTACTGTTTCTCTTTCCTCTAGATTCTGCCACACAGAGAGGGGAAAGTGGTAGTTGGAATGGCATTCTGAAAAGGACATCTTCAGGTACTGTACCAATGACCAGAACCAATGATCTATATCCCTAGGCTGGGACTTCCCCAGGGTCCCAACAGACCCTCCACTGTGCAGGTGCTCAGCCCAATCACTGACTCAGGGAAGGAAGGAACTTACCAGGTTCTTGCACATCATATCAGCTCCATGCAGGATCAGCAGTTTGATGATTTTGTAGCGGTTGAGCCTCACAGCATCGTGTAGGGCACTGTCCCCTTCCTAGAAATGGTGTAGCACTTACCATGACCCTTGGCGGGGGCAGCAGATGGAGAGCAGGGTGACAGAAGGTGGGCTGGAGACCCTACTCAGGAGCCACAGTCTGGAGGGTTCCCGAGGGCCACCCGCCTGGGGGAGTGCATGAGCTGCCCACATAGCCATGGTGGGGCCAAGCCAGCGGGAAGCCAGCACTCACTCTGTCTCTGGCATTGATGTCCAAGCCCAGGGATAAGAAGTGTTCCACAATCTCCACATGCCCCGTGCGGACCGCCACGTGCAAGGGAGTGCTCAGCAGCTGCATGGGAGGAAACAGGACATGCTGGCTGAAGGGCCTAGACTGTGATGTCCAGGGGTTGACGGCTATGCTGATTCTAGCTTGAGCCCTCCCCCATGTCCTAGTGCCAAGGCCTGAGCCCTGGAAGGGCAGGGAATGAAACAGTTTCCCACCATCCTATCCAATAGTCCAACTCTAAAGCCTTACGTGCCACCTCCTCTAAAAACGGTCTCTGATTCTCCTCTCGCTGAGCTGTGGGCAACCATTCACTCCTCCACTCTTATTTTATTTTATTTATTTATTATTATTTTGCAGTACTGGGGATTCAAGCCGGGGCCTTGAACACACTAGACAAGCGCTGTACTGCTGAGTCATGTCCTCAGCCTGCTCTTCTTCAAATACTTATAAAGATGCCACTTGTTGGGAGATGATTGTGTGGTGGGCATGGCAGAAACTTACAAAGCATTAGCTGTATGTTGAATAAATAATTCATTTACATATATTTGCCCACCTAATCTACACAAGAACCCTTTTACAGATGAGGAAGAGAGGCTCAGAGGTCCAGTTACTTGTTCCAGTTACCAGTGAAGGAACAAATGAATGGAAGGAGGGTAGATTAACAAATAAACGAAGAGACGAATAAACAGATGGATGGATAGATAAACAAATAGAAGAGTGACAAAGGATGGCATGGGATAACAAATCCCAAGTCTCCTGTACTCCCTTCTTCTCTACTCTTTGGTCTCCATCCCTAGACGTGGTCCCTCAAGGGGCAACTGCTCAGAGGCCACTCTAGAAACTAGACAAGTTCACTACTTTTCTGCCACCTGCCCTTTGCCCCCTGCCCTCTTCCCTGCAGTCACCCCAGCATCTACGGCACCTGAGCACTGCTGCCATACCTTATCCCGCACATTGGTGTCTGCTCCTCGGCTTTGCAGGAGTTTCACCACCTCCAAGTGGCCTCCGCGGCAGGCCCAATGCATGGCTGTGCAGTCCAGCTAGAAGGGGAGGATGGGGCTTAATTGTAGAGCTGCAGAGAAGAAATGTCCTTGGAGAAAGAACCCCAGCCAAGAAAGTGGAGGGACATCCAGGGGAAAGGTACAGAGAGTGGGCAGAGACACTGTGGGCAGTGGAACAGAAGAGCCCTTAGGGCCCATCTAGTCCAAGCCAGTTAGGAAGGAGATGGGATTCGCCCAATGCCATACAACCTACTAGAGGAGGCACCCGGCCCCTGAGCCCGCTATTGTGTCCCAGCTTGGCTTCCATTGTCAGGGAGAGGAGGTCTATTGGTATAGGACCAGCTCTTGCCTCCCCCACCCCCAATACCCGCCCTCTCACTCACCCGGTCCTGGAAGTCCACGGTGGCCCCACTTTCCAGAAGCTTCTCTAGTATCTCCATGTGGCCCTCCAGGGAAGCTCTGTGCAGTGCTGTCCGACGGAACTGTCCCCAGAGAGGCTGTGAGGCCTTGGCCTCTGGCCCCAGGTCTGAGCCCACCTTCCACCCAGACTGAGGCCTAGGCTCTGCTGCAACCCAATTCTGACCCCCTATGCTGAGTCCCCTTCTCCCCCCACCCCCGTGTTTTGTAGCTCCTTTCCAGATCAGCCTTAGAGCCCCTGCCCTTCTCACCCTTGGAGATTGACCTTCTTGCTGGCCCCCGCATATCCTATAGCTTTGCAGGGGCCAGTCCCTCTGCTGGGAATGTCTGTTTTGCCCTCACTTTTCCTGATGAAAATCCGCTACTCCTTCAAAATATGGCTCATGTGCCATTATTTCCTTTGAACCTCTAGGCAGAGTTGCCTCTAGGCTCAGCTGACCCTTGACCTTGAGCATTGAAGGGTAGATGGAGTCTCGCTGGACTCCATTTCCCAAAAGTGCTGAGCACAGTGTCGGAGGGTAGGTTGCCCTGGTTACAATTCAGGGAAGGAAAGGACTTCCTCCCTCCTGTGCAGCCACTTTCCTCTTTGGACTTTGAAACACTGGGGCCACGCATGACTTTCCATATGCTAAGATCCAGTTCTGGGCACTCTCCCGCCATTCTCAACCCTTGTCTTTTTTTTTTTTTTTTTTTTTTTTTTTGTATTCCAAGCACCTAGTAGATAGGAGGTGCTTGGACAGACAAAAAGGATTAAGACCCTAGAGGCTAAAGAACAGAAAACACATGTTAAAATCTACAGTAATGCAGACCAAAGATAGGTGACCATTAATGCTTAGTCCCAGTATATGAGAATAAGGGGACCCTTATGAAGTATAAAGAGGCAGCTTCAAGGAAAACAAAAATAAGCATGACGGGTGGTGGAAACATTTTAAAAATAGATGGGAGGCGGGTGCAGTGGCACCTGCCTGTAATCCCAGCTGCTTAGGAAGCTGAAGCAGGAGGATTATAAATTTGAGGCCAGCCTGGACAATTTAGGGACACTCGGTCTCAAAATACAATTTTAAAAGAGGTAGGACCAAGCATGGTGGTGCATGACTCTAGTCCCAGAGACTTGGGAGGCTGAGGCAGGAGAATTTTCAGTTTGAGGCAATTTAGTGAGACTCTTGTCTCAAAATTTAAAAATTAAAAAAAAAAAAAAGACTGGGAGTGTAGCTCAGTAGTAGGGTGTCCCTAGGTTCAATTCTCAGCACCACAAATTAATTCATTAATTTAACTTAATGAAAAAGAGCTAGAGATATAGCTGGCTGGTAAAGTGCCCCTGGGTTCAACCTTCAGTACTGTAGAAATACAAAGAGATGTTGGTGATGTTTGCACAGCTTTTTAAGTGTAATTAATGCCACTGAAGTTAGACGTTAAAATGGCATATTTCATGTTATATTTTAACCCAATAAAATAATGCAAATAGGGGCTGGGGACATGGCTCGTTGGTGGAGCACCTGCCTAGCATGCACCAGGCCTTGGGTTCGATCCACAGTACCACATGCAAAACATAACTTTTAAAAGGCAGCATGAGATTATACCATAAGAAACAAAAATGCCATATCCTAGTATGGGCTTTATAGTTTTTTCATTAATTCAATTAATACTTATGGAGGTGCAAATATTTCATTTGATCATAATATGTGACACAAGTAGGCCAAATTTCAGCAGAGGAAGCGGAGGCCTGGAGAGGTGGAAGCGACCAGCCACAGATCTCAGAGCTAGGGAGTGGCAGACATGGGATTTACCCCCATATTTCCTTCTTCTGAGCTCTTTTTATTTGACGCTATTCCTCCACCTTCCCTAGAGAAATTCGTGGCATAAGTTACTCTGCAGGTGGTTCATAGTTGGGGAAAGATCTAACAAGGATTTAGGTAAATTTTGGGGTGAGGAAGAGAACATCCTATTCTGGGCACTCCTTAACCCACCCCCAAAACGCCCATGGCTGTTCTCAAACAGGCCCACAAATGGGCTGAACCAGGGTCTGGGCAGGGAGAGCTAGGCAGGTGCAGGTGCAGGGGAGGAGACTTCACCTCATCGCAGGTGTCAGCTGAACCCCCATCTGCAAGGAACTTCTCAATGACCTTCATTTTCCCCTCCACTGCTGCTTTCAGGAATGTCTCCTTATCCACGGGGCCGGTCTGCAGGGTGAGAGTCCGGTCACGGAGGGTGGTCCATGTGATCCGGGCCTCCCGGCTTTCCCCTGTCCAGAGATGGCCTCCCCAGAACCCTTACGATCTCCTCTGGCTCTGGAGGCGGCTCATGGGCTGCAGCCAAGGCTTCCCGCTTCTTCTGCTTGCGTTTTTTCCGCAGCTCGATGAGGTTCTGGATCCCGCCCACATCGATGATCTCCCGCCGCAGGTCCAGGGATGTCTTACGCACGCGCTCTTGGCCCTGAGTTTTGATGACCCATCAACCCACACTGGAATTTAGAGGCGGGGCAGGGGTTGAGGTCCCGTGAGCTAAACTGGAGATGGGGGTGGCGTGTGTAGGGAGACCTTCTAGAGAGAAGGAACCAAGGTCCAATTCTCCTTCCAGAACAAGATGGCAAAGATGCAGGGAAGGCAGGGAAGGGGGAGTCTGATTAGTCAGGTCTAGCGGGGCCGAATGTCTGCATTGCTCACGTGCTTTCAGGAGCTCTGAGCTGCTGGTCCAGGGACCGCGGGAGGAGAGAAGGAACCCTGGCCATACATGCGTGGCTGAGCGCAGATGTTGGGGGTCTCCCACACTTACCTTAACCTTTTGCAAAGCCAGATTCTGGGCACCGAGGTGCTTCTCGTCCTCTAGCACTAGCATGTCCATGGGCAGCTTCCCCTGTGTGGCTCCCCGCAGTTTCTGGTGAGTCAAGAGAGTACCTTCTCCAGAACCTCGAGGCAAGGGGGAGGTTTGGGGGAGCCGGTATCCACTCCCCCAACCATCCCAAGGTCACACTAACAATGACTCCCGTGTGACCTCAGAACCCAGGCAAGAACAAGGCTCCTAGAGAAGTACCCAGAAGGGGGCTCTTTCCACAGTTCCTCACCTCAGGCTCAATCCCAACCCCTGGCTCAAACACCTGCTTCCCAAACAAGACTGAAGGCCCCTGCAGTGAGTTTTTATGAAGTTAAATATATAGATGTCTCTTGATTTCCACAGGGGATTAGTTCTGTGGCTCATTGCAATACCAAAATCTGCAGATGCTCAGGCCCCTTGTATAAAAAGGCATAGTATTTGCATATAACCTCCACACATTCTCCAGTATACTTTAAATCATTTCCAGATTGTTTACAATACCCAATGCAGTATAAATGCTATATAAACAGTTGTTACACTTTATTGTTTAGGAAACAATGACAGGAAAAAATCTGTGCATGTTCAGTGCAGATGCAATCTTTTCCCCCAAATATTTTGCAAATGTGATTGATCTAATCCACAGAAGCAGAAGCCGAGGATTCAGAAGTTCTAAATGCATTCACTTTTTTTAAATTTTGGCATTAAAAATTCACATTGAGGGCTGGGGATATGGCTTAGTTGGTAGAGTGCTTGCCTTGCATGCACAAGGCCCTGAGTTCAATCTTCAGCACCCCCCTCCCACCACCACAAAATCACATTGAGTGGGGCATGGAGGTGAACATATGTAATCTCAGTGACTTAGGAGCCTGAAGCAGGACAATCACAAATTTGAGACAAACGTCAGCAACTTAGTGAGATCCTGCCTCTAAAAAAAAGAAAAGTAAATCAGTATTAAAGCACCCTTGAGTTCAATCTCCAGTCCCCCCCCCAAAAAAAATTATATTGATGAGAAAATCGTGATCTGAAATGGTAGTTTTTAAATTATTTTTTTCAGTGCTGGGGACCAAACCCAGGACTTCATGTATGCTAGCTGAATGCTCTACCACTAAAATTCATTTCTGGTCCTTTTAAATATTGTATTTTTGAGACAGGGTACCTCTAAATTGCCCAAACTGGCTTCGAACTTGTGATCCTTTGCCTCAGCCTCCTTAGTAGCTGCAATTATAGGCATGCACCACTGTTCCCAACTGCTATTTTATTTTACTTTATTTTTAAGTGGACTTCTTGACAATATAAAAATTTGGCAGTTATATTAGACATTGATTTTCCCCCCAAAAGCTAGGAAACTATTGCTCTCAGGGAAACTAAGTGATGGGAGTAGCTTCTCAGCTTTCAGGCTGAGGTGGATCCTGAGCAGTCACTGTATTCTCACTGTAATAATGGTTCATCTCCCTTCCAGGTCTTCTCTCCATTTGTAACTCTGTTTTTCAAGACTTCTTGTTTACTCTTTGTGAAGTGCTGGCACCCCATCCCTGGAGCCCCCAAGCCCATGTATTGTGTAGATGCCAGCCCAGAAACCTCTGCCCAGGTTGGAGGGTGCTGAGGCCGGAGGGCAGCTGAGGGGACTGGTACCTTCATGGTGCCCAGCTGCATTTCTCATTTCTTACTCAGTCCCAGAGTTAGCCTCTTCCAAGGTGGATTGGAGGGCTTATTTCCCAGGTCTCCTATTTTAACTAAACCCAGGGCTTCATGTAGACTAGGCAAGTGCTTTACCATTGAGCTTCATCCCCCATCGCCAGTTCCCCAGGTCTCCATTTTGAAGGTCCCGTCAACTACTGCCTTCTCTCTTTCTTGTCGGGCTTACATGGCTTGTGGTCTCCCCAGTGCTGGCCTCACTTGAAACACTGCATCTTCTTCCAGGGATAAGAGATGACTTGGGACTGCAGCTACTGCTGCATGTGGGACTCTGGCTGGGCTCCCCAAGGAACATCTAGAGGGTGGGCTTGTGGCTTAATCATCTTAGTGTCCCCAGCACCTGTGACAGGCCTAACACATTGTAGGTGCTCAAAGAATTTATGGTGAATGAACAAAGGAATGAGTGAATGGATAACGGGAGGCGGGCTCAGCATCTCTGCCCATCCCTAAGTCCTCAGTGATGACCTGGCCCAGAAAGCTCCCACAAGAGAGATCCAGCAGCTCCTGAGACCTCCTCACACCACTGGAAGGGGGCATGGGCTAGCCAGAGGCTCTCTGTGAAAACCCTGCTGAGCTGGGGCCTGCTGGGAACAAATATGGACTCTAATGCCACTCACATCTTACTCATAGCCCCTCAGTTCAGGTTCAGCCTTGTGGGCTGTGAAATAGGTGCTCCCATCTTACCTCACAGATGGTTGTGCATATTAAATGAAAGAATGTCTCTAAGTGCCTGGCAAGAGTGGGCACTGGATGGGGAGGTTGGCTCTGAGGGCACCAGGTGTCCTGATAGCCCTGCAGCTATATTTGTTAGATGAATGAATGGAAGAGTACTGCTCTGTGTCCCCTTGCTGAAGATTCCTGTGTCCAGTGGCAGCACTCCAGAAATGACACAGCAGCATGACTCCCCTCCCTGGCACTGACCAGCCATGTGCACACGCCCTTAGGGGAATTAGAAGTTGGATTCCTGGAGATCCAGGGATGCCCTTCTTCCCTTGAGTTCTGATCCTTTTTTCTTTTTCTTACTCCTCATTCAGCCACACTTCCTTTTGTGAATGGTGTGTTCCTCTGAACTGATCTATTATCTCCTCCTGAGGGGGAGGGTGTGCTGGGGATTGCATCCAGGGGTACTTTACCACTGAGCTACATCCTTACTATTTTTCTTTTACTTTCCTTTCCTTTTCTTCTTTTTTTCTTTTGAGATAGGATCTCACTAAGTTGCTGAAGGTATCAGATTTACAATCCTCCTGCCTCAGCCTCCCAGGTGGCTGGGTTACAGGCACATGCTATGATACCCAGCTATCTCCTCCTTTCCATTCCTGTTAGAACCAGCCTTTCTCCATCCTACAAGTCCTTCTCAGGGCCATCAGAGCTTCCTTACTGAAACAAGTCAGAAGGTACCACTCTCTACTCAACAACACTTAGTGGATTTCCATTGCCCACAGAACAATGGCTTTCTCTGATTTGTCCTGTCTCCCTTTCTGGCCTTAGCCCCTCCTACCAGACTTTCTCATTAGTTACACTTTCTCTTATGGATACTTTAGGTGCTGTCATTTCCTTGGCCTGGAATATTCTCCCCAGTCCTGATCTCCACTTACCACTCTTGAAGGTCCAACTCTAATATCATCCATCCCACAGAGTAGTCCTTGAAGGCCCCCAGATGGAATGACCCACCCACCCTTTGTGCTTCTTCACTACTGATCCACATCTCCATTTAACCATTTCTACTTGACTATGAAAAATATTGACTATGAGAAATGTTGGCTGAAACGAATGCAGAGTTGGTGAAAAGAAGGTAGGGTCTGGGCTTTATTGGTCCTTCCATTCTTCTCAGCATCAGACTCTTGGCAGAGCAGACATTAGGCCAAGTGTTAGTTTAAATAAAATTTAGACAAACTGGGGGTGGTGCACAAACCTGTAATCCCATTGACTTGGAAGGCTGAGACAGGAGAATCATAAATTCAACGCCAACCCAGGCATCGTAGTGAGACTGTGTCTCAAATAAAATAAAAAGGGCTGGAGATACACCTCAGCTCAGTGGTAAAGTGTCCCTGAGTTTAATCCTCAGTATCAAAAATAAACAAATAAATAAATGATTTAGAGTATGACAAGACTGCACTCCTGCCCCCTTCCTTACCCTAGAGGAAATGCAATTGTGCCACCAAGGACTCCCCACATGTGGCTGCAGTACTGGGAAAATCAATGCTTCCTTTCCCATCATCCCTTCATCGCTTGGTACCATTTATAAGTGTGTTGGGTGGGGAGGTGGGGTACTGTGAATTGAAACCAGGGCATTGTGCATGCTAGGCAAGCACTCTACCGCAGCTACATCCCCAGTCCTTTTTATTTGAGGCAGGATCTCATTATGTCACCCGGGCTGGCCTTGAACATTCTATCCTCCTGCCTCAGCCTCCTGGATAGCTGGGATTACAGGCAGGACCACTATGCTGAGGCACAGTCCCAGTCTTTATTCCCCTGTAGTGACCCAACTTCAGGAAGTTGCTCCTTCCCAGCCTCCCAGAAGCAGCGGGGTGTTCTCAGGGCCACAAATCCTGAAGCTCCCAGGCAGTGCCCAGCTGTTTGCCCTGTACAACCTGGCCAGTCTCCTGAAACCCAGTTGGGTGGAAAGGGTCTTGGGAAGCTTGTCTTGGCTCCCATGGACCACTACTCTGTTTTGGAGACTGAAGCCTCAGTCTCTCATCACCAGCAACCCTCTCTGCCAGGAATGCGGCTAGCAGGGCTCTTGGGGATACTTGTCACCCACCCCACCACCACAGGTACAACGGCCAGGCTCTTCCTTCTCATGACAAAAGAGATGAATGTCCCCACACTCTGTCAGGTCTCCATGCCCCTGTTCCCACCTCACTCTTCTCCTCCTGTGCCAGCCGCTGCTCAATGAGTGCCGTGGCCCTCTGCACCGCCTCGGAGCTCTCCACTGGGCCCTCCATGGTGCCGTCCATAACTGCCTCCCTCTGCAGGCAGAAGGCACTGGGGGCTATATAGGCCAGAGAGCTCGTGCCCGCCCTCTGGGTGCCTTTGTCATGAGCTCACTGGCCCAATTCTTCACCTGCCTCCCCCACCTATCACCTTCACCTCAGGCAGCCCCAGGGAGCAGGGGAAGCCAGGACAGGGAGCAAAGTAGCCCCGCCCCCAACTACTGGCATACTAGAGCCGAGGGCACAGTGCCTCAAGGGTAGGGGAGCAGGGAGGAGCCTGTTCAGGCTGCCTGAAAGCTCGGGTCCCAGCCAGGCAAACGGGTTACACAAAGCACCTGCTGGCTGCTTCCTCTGGCTGGATGGCAGTGCCACCTGCTGGATGCTTAGAAACCCTGCCCAACTAGTGCCAGTGTGGGGCCTGAAAACCAAACAGGGGTACCCATGACAGGCCCATGCCCCCAGGCTACCTGTGAACAGGTCCTGCCAGCCTTGGAGAGAGGTAGACTCCAGACTGCCTTGTCCAGCCTGGGGTACCAGGACAGCAGAGGGAGTCAGGGCAGCCGGCCACCTAACCTCTGATCACTGCTCCTGGGGCTCAGCCTCTCTGGGGCCCCACAGCACCCCCTAGCGAAGCATCACTGCATGGGACCATGTCCATTAGTCACAGAGAGATCTTATCCATCTGCCTCCCTCAGGGACCTCTGCAGGAATTACAGGGTTGTTTCAAGACAAGGATCTTGGGAAGCCAGAGTGCAGGGCCAAAGCCAGCTGACAAGGAGCACCAGACAATGCAGGGCTACCTTGAACAGGGGCCAGCCATGCTCACTGAGAACAAAGAATATTCCCAGCTGGAGAGAAAGCAGACCTGCACTCACCAGGTTCCTCACTGGAACTTGTGGACGAGCCCTGGGTCATCCTGACCCACAAGGAAATGGTTCCCTTTTCTCTCTGGTTCACTAAACCCTGACATATGCTCATCATCTAAATTTGTCAGAAATCCTGCTTTGACACCCACTCAGGCAGCATTGGCTGGACTTCCACACACACCTTGATCATGAGGGCCTGGCCTGTGGGACCAGAGCCTAGAGCCAGCCCACTCCTACAGGAGGGGCAGACCAGCAGCAACTAATGCCACCTTCCTAGGTGTTGCTTCACTGTCAAGGCACTGTCACATTGGCTCTTCCACTTAACCCTCACAGCAACTGCAGGCAGAGTCACCTCCACCTTAGAGAAAAGCCATGTGGGTTCAGAGGTTAAGACCTCCTTGAACACAAGAGGAACTGAAATTAGGGCCCAGAAGATAGCAGCTCTGGTCTGTGTGCTCTGCTGTGCCTGGACAGCCGTGGAGACCATGCCCACCTGTTCCCACAGAAGCAGGATCTGCAGAACTCAAAGTTGAATGCCAGGCAAAAGAGGAGGAGCCAAAGGCTTTATTGATAAATATGCACATATGTCTGTACATGAGGACCTGCTGAGGAGGCCATGACCAGGCTGCAGACCCACCACCACTTGAGTTACAGCCAGGAAATGGCCCCGTGCAGACCCCTGCCACAAAGCCCAACCATCCAGCCCCCTGCCTCATCTCTGCCGATTGTGCTAGAGGCAGGGAGAGGCAGAGGCCCGCCTGCCTCAGGCTCCCCAAGCCCTGGGACTCACTGGTGGTTCCCTCCTCCCAAGGGGACTGGCACTGTGCCCAGGGCAAAGTCAGGGTGGGAGCGGAGGAGGGAGACAGCAGCTGCTTCCCGACCCTGAGCAGAAAACCAGAGTGAGCACAGTGCAGCACCGGATGACATATCTGGGCCTCAGGGCCTCCAGGCTGGTCCCTGTGGCTCCAACCTGCTTCAGGAGAGATGCAGGGTGGAGGGCCCCAGTCGCCTTTTCTCTGACAAGGTTGGCAAGGCCTGTGTGTGGCAGCATTGTTCCCTGGGTGCTGGGCACTGGTGGCCCACAGTGCCCCTGGGAGGCAGGGTCCCTTCACGGCTCACCCAGAGCCATAGAGCGGGGAGATGCCCTTAAAGAAAACAACAGCACTTGAAGGCAGCAGCAGGGTGGGGGGCCTCGTGCTCCAGGCCAGCTGCTCAGCCCTGCAGAGGCCTTCCATGGCCTCTCTTCCCAGGAGTCCACGGGCCCATCAGTCCTGGGGTGGTGGGGGCTGGTTGATGATGACCTGGATGACAAAATCTTTCTGGATCTTTGTTTCCTGGAGCCGTGTGCGGTCTGTGAGCAGCTTTCCAGAGAAGAACCACCGCTGCCAGGATGGTTCGATGCCTTCCTGGGTGTGCAGCTGCCTCTTGAGCTGCCCCACTGTGTCAGGCAGGCTGGCGCTGAGCCTCACGTCCTTGCCCGTGGAGAGGCGCACCTTCAGTGGGAACTCACGGCGCACACTGGGGACAGGCTCGGGGGGCTCCAGACTCTCCTCCTCAGTGTGCTCCAGCAGCAGGTTCACGGGTGGTGACAGGCAGTAGATGGGCAGCTGGTAACGATTGCCCAGCTCGTCATAGCATTCACAGAGGGTGCCTGTGGGAAACACAGGGTGGTCAGTGTTCACCTGGGGATGTTGTCATGCACTGAATGCTTGAGTTCCTGAAAATTAATGTTAAAGCCCTAACACCCCAGTGTAACTTTCTGGAGATGAGACTTCTATGAAAACAATCAAGGTTAAATCAGTCATTAACGGTGAGGCCTAAACCATAGGATTACTATCCTTATGAGATGCCAGAGAGCTCTCTCCCTTTCTCTCTTCCCAGCATGTGAAGACACAGCAAGAAGCTGGCCATCTTCAAAATAAGAAGAGAACCCTCACCAAAAACTAAATCAGTCGTCACCCTCGTCTTGGATTTCCAGCCTCCAGAACTGTAAGAAACAGATTTCTGTTTTTGAAGGCACCCAGTCTATAGAACTTTGTAATAGCAATCTAAGCAGATTAATCCAGCCACCATGGCTGCCCCACAGTCCCCACAGAAAGGTCTTTCTGGGACAGCCTTATGACCAGAGGAGCACAGGGCTGGAGCTAGGAAGACCTGGGCTGGCATCCTGGCTCCACCAGGTGCTGGCTCATCAGCCCCAGGACATTGTTTAATTTTTCCTTTGTTCACCTAACAACTGCTGAGCACAAGGTGCTGGGTGCCGGGTGCAAGACAGTGCAGCTGGAAGTGTATTCACTGAGTCGCAGGCATGACCTTGATGCTGGGATGGGACTGTATAATGGACATTATATGCACCTTGCTGAATCCTAACAGTTGTGTACCTTAACACTTGCAAAGTCCTCTGGTTCTAATATGAGAAGTGGCTTATTCAAGGTCACACAGCTAGGATACAGTCAAGACAAGACCCGGGTCTGTGACTCTCTACTTTGCTTAGCCCATGAGCCTGATGTGAACTTAAATGAGACCATGCAGTAGAAGCTTCTAGCTCAATGTCTGGCACATAAAACCCAACAGAAGATTGGTGCTTCAGATGTTCTAGGATCCCAAAGCAACCCTGAGCAAGTGTTCAGCTTTCAGGTTTGCTGGTGCCTTTGTGTCCTCTCAGTAGTCAAGCAGGGACCCGTGTCTTTTGTTTCTTTGTGTCCCCACCTTCCTGATCCATGCTCTGAGGGGGGGCTCAATTGAACAAGTGAATAGCTGTTCCCCCCACCCACACACCTCCCTGCCTCCACCAGCTTGGATAGAAACTTCTGATGTGGCTGATCACTAGCTGTCCTCCACAACTAATCTCTGTGATGGATGACCCCCACCCCGCACCGGCTCAGCTCACCATGAGGCAAAGTGATACTGGCTCCATCCAAGATGGCCTGAGCCAGCTCGTGGTCATTGGCCTCGGCAGCATAGGCAGCAGCCTTGAGGGCATCCCAGATCTCCTTGCGGCCCTCAAAGGCAGGTGCCGTGTCCCAGAATTCATCCCGTTTGCTCCGAAGCTGCCCATCAGTCATGGGGTAGTCGCTCTTCCATTTGAGCCGTTCCTTCTTCAGGGGCTCATTGCGTCCTAGACAGGGCACAGGGACAGGCTCAGCATCTCTAAAGCCACCTGGGTTACAATTCATCTTCTCACTAGCCCCTCACCACTTGAGGCCAGGCCCTGGTCTGCCTAACACCCCACAGCACTGGCTCCTTAGTATTTAGGTCTCTGGGCCCCTCCTCAATAGCAGGGAGGAGTCTGGAAACCCAACTTAGGGATATAAGATAACTTTGTCAGCAAAGTATTTGCAGATGCTCCTCAACTTACAATGAGGTTATGAATGGATAGTTGAAAATATGTGAAGTCAAAAGTGCATCTGTTTACCCAACTTCCTGAACACCACAGCTTAGCCACACACTGTTGTTTCCCTTTGTGGTCATGTGGCCCAGTGTGCGCTGCCACTGCCCAGCATGGAGCGTTGCTGGCCAGGGAAAAGCTAAAAATTCAAAATTCAAGGTGTGGGTTCTACTGAATGTGTATCTTTTTTGCAGTCTCAGGAAGTAAAAAAAAAAAATCTAAGCTGGGGACTTTCTGCACACCTTTGCTTGTCATTGAAGTTTTAATTTTACTCTTTCTTTGAGTATAAAGTAATATACGTTCAGCATAAAAGAAATGTGGAAAGAATGTAGATGTGTAAAAATAGTAAGTAAAAGCCACCATTACAGAACCGACATGTGCCAGATCACAGGCTGGGCACTTTGGACTTGTTCTCTTTTTTGCAGCACTGGAGACTGGACCCAGGGCCTCGCACACACCAGGCCAGCATCCTACCACAGAGCGGCAGCCCCGGTCCTCTTTATTCATTTGACCTTCACAACAACCCAATAGATTGGGAAACTAAGACTCAGAGGGTTTGTCATTTGTCTAAGGACACATAGGTTCTGACTTAATGCAAGACTTTGACTCCAAAACCCAGCCTCAGACAACCGAGGGGAAAATTACTCAGAATTCCACCGTTTAGAAGCAATGACTGCTGACACCTACACATTCCTTCCAGCTTCCCTTTCCCCATTTTTCTCAATATAGTTGAGTTTGTATTATTACATTTCTTTTTATCCCTTGTTCCAGAAAGAACTTAAGACATTTTTGTGCTAATATACAACTTTCTTTTCATCTCATATTTATATTACTGCCAACTTCCAGATGATTAAAAATTATAAGCAGTTTGAATGTCTTGTTACTAACATGCTGCCATACAGATAGTTACAACGGTCCCCACCCCTATGGGCCTGGGGCTGGAACCCAGGACCCAGGACACCCCACACATGCTAGGCAAAATGCCCCACTAGTGAGCTACAGCCTCAAACTAGCCCAAGACTTTTTTTTTTTTTTAAATCATAACCAACCAACCAATTTCTACAGCATCTGAAGAAGAAAACATTTCTGTCAAATGTCAATTTTCTTGTTACCCAGCTCCAAGTGACCTCCAAGATAGCCCTGGACCCTCAAAGGTGTCTGGAGGCTCAGATGTCTCAAAGCTAAAGGCAGAGTGACAACATAAGCCAGGTGGCAACACTCACTAAAGCTGGGGCTGCCTTCAGGCTGCTCCCACTGGCTGGGGCAGGAGGGGGTTACTCAGTGAAAGAAGACAGCATTCACTGGCTACCAACTGTGGGCAAGCACCCCATGTGAGCTCTTCATTTGTATTCACTCTCCCATTTCACCCTTGCATAGCCTTAGGAGGTGGGTATCATTGTTGCTGCTTCACAGATGATACGGAAGATGAAAGAGATTAAATGACTTGCCTGAGCTCTCAAAGTGAAGAGTGACACAGAGGATTCCACCTCAGGTCTGACTAAATCCTGTGGTTTGCCATCTAAATTCACAGCTACCTGTGTGGGCAGAAAACTCTGTAGCCAAACATTCAATTTAAAGTGTTCTGGGGGTTGGAAGAAGGAAAGCAAATCCTCTTTAGAGGAAACCAACTTCAAACCAGGCCTCAAAAAATTCCCAAAATAAAGTTTCAAGGAAAAATAATAATAAGGGCATAGTTAAAAAGCAAACAAAAACATCATATGCAAGGGAGCAGTGTGAGTCAGCAGACAGAAAATCAGACCACGAAGACCTCAGACTGGAATTTATCAGACAGATTACAAAATACTGAGTTTAAGAAATGAGAGCCTTAAACACATGGATTAAGGCTAGGAGATCATAAAGAATTCCCGAGAGTAGGGCTCGGAGATGCACACCTGTAATCCCAGTGATTCAGAACGCTGAGGCACAAGGATCACAAGGTTGAGGCCAGCCTCTGCAATTTAGCGAGGCCCTGTCTCAAAATTTAAAAAAAAAATTAATAAGGGCTAGAGAAGTAGCTTAATGGTGATGAGCCCCTGGGTTCAATTCCCAGTATCAAAGAAGAAAAGAAACTTCCTAGAAAAAGACAGGCTTGGGACATTTTAATTAATTTATTTTATCTAAAAATTTTTTTGGTAGCAGGGATTGTATCCAGGGGTACTTTACTACTGAGCTACATCCCCACCCTTTTTTATTTTGAGACAGTGTTTTGCTAAATTTCCAAGGCTGGTTGTGATCCTCCTGCTTTAGCTTCCCAATCTCTGGGATTACAGGCATGCACCACTGCATACAGCTGGGGCATTTTAAAATGTCCACCTTTTAGCTCTGTTCCTGACTCTGAAATAGCTCAACTGTGAACTGAAGAACACTGAGCTCTAGCTGGACATGCATCTCTTTCTCTCAAACCAAAGGATTTATCTTTAAAATAAACAGTCTCATGGTGGCCCTTTCAAAGTTGTCACCTCTTGAATTATTCTTGAAGCAGCTTTCAGGATCACCTCCCTTCTACCCAGAGAGCAGCTAGTTTTCCAAACTGTCATTTATGCACTTCTCACCCATGGGTGGACACTGCAAGTGAGCCTAAGTATTAACTGCATCTGCAGTGACCCAGGTCACAAGGGTGTAGAAACGCCTCACCCCACACACAGGGCACTTGGAGTGGAAGGTATTAGAATGGGGTGATGGTGGTGGGCAGGGGATCAGGCAGGGTTAATGCAGGAAAACAGCAGGAACCCAACCAGCTCCATCTCAGCATCTTTGCACTTCTGTGCCACCAGAGGGCAGCCAAAGCACCTCTGGGCCAGTGCTGGCCCCCTGCATCAGTAGGTCAAATGCAGCAGAAAAATATTTTAACATTGAGCTCTCCGGGCACAAAGTTAAGCATACACAGGAGACATGCCCTAATGTCCAAGCTCAAGTACTGGTGCATACAATCTTAGGCAGAGACTCAGATGAAAACGGAAAAGGAAGCTTTCCCTCTAAGTAAATGGATGATGACATTTTAATTTCAAATACTTATAACAAAAGGGTATTTTATAGTTAGTTGAGTCAAAAAAAATTGGCAGTGGAAAGGATGTGAACACTCATATGCTGCACAAACTGGTACAAGCCTTATGAAGGGCATTTGGAATAATACCTTTGGCTCAACTATTTTGTTTCTAAGAATTTATTCTAAGAAAATAATCACAAGAAGTGTGTATGGTGAGGATTTATAAAGATTTTTAGCAGGGAGAGCTAGACACAGCATCAGGAAAAAAAGGTGAAATAAAATCTGCATCTGTACGAAGGATCAGTGGCAGCCATTTTGTGATAGTGAGGAAGGATGTGGAGTAACATGGGGAACGTTCATAACATAGCGAGAAAACATTCCAGAATAATAGGTGCTCTGTGTTTCAGTTTTTGCTTCTAAAAAAGTATGCATGATGAATGGGCATGGTAGTGCTGGACTGGGAGACAGGGCAAGACCCCCACCTAAAATTACAACAACAAACCAATAAAAAGTATGCATAATTATATACATACTTTAAAAGACAAGAGAAATTCACAACCAAAATATTAACAGTAGTTATATCTGATTGGCAATTACCAGTGACTTTTTTTGGTTTATATTTTCCAAGTTTTCTACAATGAGAACTTCTTGTGTTATTAACAGAATAATACAACGAAAATCGTTCGTAAGGAAAGATGTACGCGGGGTTCTGAGGAATAAACACAATAAAGTGGAAAGAGAGTGGGGCTGAAGTGGTGGAGCAAGAAGCCTGAAGCTTCCTTGGCAGCTCGGGGCGGCTTTGTCTAGGGCCAGGGCAGGTTCTGCTGGAGTCAGCAGCAGAAGTATCCAGTGGCTTCTGCTTAGGACTCCACCTGTTCTAGATAAGCTTCACCCAAAGACAGAGTAACAGAAATGGTCCCTAATCTTAATGAAGCTCACAAAAGAGCTTTCAAAAAATAAGTAAATAAAAGTTCATGCTAGTCAAGACTTTCAACTGCATGGGGAGGTGGTGGGGCAAAACACTCACAAAAATCATGGGCTTCTGTGACTATGGTAGGCAGCAACAGCAGAAGATATCCTTGACTGGGCAGACGATGTGTGTCTGCATCCAGAGGCAGAAAAGCTCTGCACCTCCTGCATTAGAATCTCCCGGGGTTCCGGTTAAAAAGGCAGTTTGGGGAGCCGGGGATACAGTTCAGTAGTAGAGTATGTGCTCAGAATGTGCGAGACCCTGGGGTTCCATTCCCGGCACCAAAAGAGAGGGAAAGAAAAGGTAGATTCACAGGGCCAAGGTCAGATGCCCCGAATCAGAGCACTAGGGGCTGGGCTGGGGTGTGAACTTGATTCTGTTTTAAGAATCTATTTGTAAACACAGCAGGACAGAAGTGAAGATGGTGTGTTTGAGCTCACTGTAATATAAATCAGCTCAACACAAGGTCTCCAAAGCTGCTGCCAGGAGCAGATCTGGGGAGGGAAGGGGAGAGCACAAAGGGCACCACGTCTGGGTTGGAGGAGGATAATGATGGTGGATGCTGTGGCTTGGCCTCCATAATGAATGGTCTCTGGTGATCCCACCCCAAGGGAGGGCACTGGGAGGGGAGCGGGAGAGAACACTGAAGGGCCTTTCCCACCTGCCTGGAGCTGGCGTGCGTCTGAGTGTGTGCACTCTCAACGTCTGACACGTTGCTTAATTCCGGAGTGTACAGCAGGGGGATTTTCTCAGACACAGGAAAGACAGCTGGTGGCTTGAAGCTTGCTGGGTGGTGCCTCTCCTCTGCAGCATCTGGTGAGCTGAGAGTGGAACTGACAGATGCACAGGGAGCAGGGTGGGGAACAGTGCAGGAATGACAGGAGAGGCCAGGGGGCAGCATGGAAGGGCGAGGAGAGGTCCACAGGAGGCTCCTGCACTTCTTGATCTCAGAACCCAAGAGATCCTTCCTGTGGCTTCTGGGACTGACATAACTGAGCCCCTGGGATGGGACACTATGCCTGAGACCTGCCAAAGGGAGGAGAGATTTCCCAAGACAGTCCACCCAAGCCAGGAGACAGGCCTATTTATACCTGTGGCAGTCCCCTGGCTATTTCCACACTGGGTTACCAAGCTTGTCCCTAGGCCCTTGTTTCAGGGATGGGGCCAACAGTGCCCTTCTCAGAAGTACCAATTATGGACAAGTCTTGGCTTGTTCTGCTGATGTGAGGGATGAAGCTCCAGGAAGAAGGCAGGAGTCGGAGCCTCCCTGACCCCTGGGCTTGAGGGGTCCTTCAAACAGATGCAGAATCAAATCTCTCCACCCTCCTCCTGCCCACCCCAGCAGTCACAGCTGGAATGCAGGTGGCCTGCCAGTACCCACCTGCAGAAGGGATAAGAAGTCAGAACAGCAGGCCCTAGAAGGATCAGCACAGCCACAGAAGGCAGGGAAACAAGCCCAGGTAATCCCTTCAGGAAGAGCAATATTTATAGTCAGACTTAGCCGGGGATGACCCTTGAGCCTGTCTACCCTTGGAAGGGAAAGGGCTGGTACAGCTCTGCTCAGGTAGAGCCTCTTTGGGGCCTGTAGGCCATGCCTTCCCATTCATCCCCTGGGGCCCCAACTCCAGGGCTTAGGGAGAGAGAAGGGTAGAGCCCGTTGCTAAGTGACAGGCCAGACTTCCTAAACTGCATCCCCTCCAGGGGCACACTGGGCCCCGAAGGTCCTGGGCAGGGCTGGAGGACTATGGCAGAGTGCTCCCCATCCTCTGGGAGCCCTGTTCTTGACTCCAGGAAGGCGCCAGGCCCAGGGCATCTTCCTCTGCCATGATCTTGTTCAGCAGCCCAAGGCTGGGACCACCTCCAGTTCGTCTTACAGGTCCCAGGGAGAGGCTGGCGTCTGGCATGCCTCAGGAGGAGCCAATGAAGTGAGCAGACAGTTTAGGGAAAGAGGAGGAGCTGCCGGGAAGAAACCCCTGCAAATAAGGAGCAGCAGACTCTGTTTTGTGAAGAACCCTCACTGAACAGGAAGAGAGGGAGGAAGGAGAAAGGAGCCAGACAGAGGGGGACAGAGTCCGGCACTGAGGGGTACAGTGTGGAGGATGAAGGGCTGGTGCCAGAATGAGCCCAGGGAGGGCTGGAACCTCTGCGGCCAAGGAGCAGAGGCACAGCCAAAAGAAACGGACCTGTGGGGAGGCGTGGCCGGCCACGGGAGAGACAAGGGGGCAGACAGGAGCACAGGGACAGGGCCGCTTGCTCCACGCGGCTCACAATGTGAGCATTCACCCAGCACGGCGCCTGGGCATGCTGGGAGGGCAGGCCTATATCTGCTCTCTGTCCTGTGCCTCCCTCAGGGTCCCTGGAAAGCCAGGCAGGGGACAGCGGGTCACCCCAGGACTGGGCACTCTTGGACCACACCCCCGCCCATTCCTGAGCGATAATGACCTAAGCTCTACTACAAACAGAAGCCCTGCATCCTTAGGGATCCACCTGCCACCCCACCAACAGCCCCTTCTCTGGGTTGGCATGGAGAGAGAACTCACAGGTAGAGTGAAACAGGGAGAGTTTGGGAAATTACCAAATTTCTTTGTTTTACGTCATTTTTTAAATTACTGCTGTTCTTTTCTTATGGTGAATGCATTCCCATCTTCATTTTGGACTGATGTGCTTGTCCCCAAGTGCAACCAGGGTCCTGACTGGAACATGAACAGGCCAGTGTGAGCAGTTCTAGAGGGAAACTGACCACGCATGCTTTTTGCCAACTGAGACTATGGACCACTCAGTAAAGGACACCACAGCCTCTGCTATCTCACACAGGGGCTGCAGAGGAGGACAGTGGGGCTTCTCTCTGGGTATTGACCATCTATCTGCAAGAATGTGGGTGAACGACCTCCCAACTTAAGCCTCAGTGTTTCCATCTGCAGAAAGGCTTGACCCCCCACCTTGTGGCCACTGCAAGGACTAAGTGACAGCACTCTGCCTAGTGCTTAAAATATGGCAGTCACTATGTCACTAACAATCAAGTCAACACTGCTTATCACCATGATGCAACTAAAGGGTATCATCTTTTTTTGCCCCCCATGAAGTTGCTGTGAGTTTGAAAACATTGAAAACCTCTGCTGTCATGAACTTTTCGTCTGCACCGCTCAGTGCAGGAGAATTCTGGGGTTAGCTAAGGCTGCTTGACAGGGACAACGAGCAGGTTTGATGGATGCTGCTTCCCTGCACAGCACAGGGTCAGCACTTTTCCTGAGGCAGAAGAGGGAGGATGGTGGCTAATAAATAAAACAGGAACTCCTGGGGTTGCTAGAAAGGTCTCCTGTGGCCAGCTCCTTTGGAATTTCAGGGGTGAGAGGCATGGGTCCTCTGACACTGTGCTGTCCACAGCCCACAGGCAGCCCTGACTCCCTGCTGTCAGAGGGCCTGGTGCTCACCGGGTTGGTAGCCAGAAGCCCACAGGCCAAACGTGATGCCCAGGATTCCATTCCACTTGATGTCGACTGCTATAAGCACTTCTCTCCTATGTGCCACTCCACCAAGGCATGACCTTCAGGGTAGGGCAGGATCCCCAAGCTGGAAGTGACCAGGTCACTGGCCTAGTTGCTTCATTTTACACAGGAGAATACCAAGGCTCAGAGGTGATGTGACTTTCCCAGGTCCCACAGCTGTTTCCCAGGCGTGTGTGTATGTGTATGGGGAGGGGAAGCTGAGTTTTAACTAGAAAATGAAATTGTCAGGGCCTGGACACACAGAGATGACCACAGGAAAAGCAGCAGCCACAACATGCAGCAGGAGTCAGTGGGGAGCAGTCACAGGTCTGCTCTAGCCTTCCAGTGCCCCCAGAAAGGAAGGGAATCCAAGAACTGGGCCCTCCCAAGACACTGCACAAGTCCGTGTGCCTAGGTCTCCCACAGGCTTGAAGAAACAGACCCACAATTCAGCACTTGAAGAAACACAAGACCCCAATTCAGCACGGTTGGTTTGCAGCTTGGTGAAGAAGACCAACCTCTTACCCTACACAACACTCCTGGCTGGTGGTGAGTCTCCATCTGGGGAGCTCAGTATGTCATAAGGAAGCCTATTCCATTGCTGGATGAATCTGATGGTTAAAAAACAAACAGCAATTACAGTTACCTCCCCACTGAGCTACATGGAAGGCCTAGAACAGAGATAATGCCTAGAATCTGAGGGCACAGAGGCTCCTTGACTACAAGAGGTTTTGTCCTGATACCTACTGAAGTTGAAAATATTGTAAGTCAAGAATGCATTTAACACACCTATCAAACAAGATAGTTCAGCTGAGCCTACTATCTTAGTCCATTTCTGTTGCTATAACAGAATATCCAAGACTAGGCAATTTATAGAAAAAAAGGTTTTTTTGGGCTTATGGTTCTGGCATCTACTTGACCTTTCATGCTGTACAAATAGCAGAAAAGCTCAAGAGGGGAAGAACAAGTAGGCACATGCAAAGAGAGGAACAGGGCCAAACTCCCATAAGAAACACATTAACTCATTGATGAAGGCAGATCCCATGACCCCAAGGACCTCTTAAAGGCCCTACCACCTCTCAACACTGTTATGCTGGGGCCAAGACGCAGTATGAGTTTGGCAGACATATCACACCCAAATCACAGCACCGACTTTAAACCTGCTCATAACACTTACATTAGCCTACAGCTCAGCAAAGGCATCCAAAACCAAACCTATTTTACGATAAAGTGTTAAATATCTCATGTAATTTATAGAGTATAGAAAGTGAAAAACAGGATGGCTGTGGGTTACTCCTGTACCACTGTGAAGTTGAAAAGTGGGAGTCAACCATCATGGGCTGGGAACTGACTAAAGTTTGGGAGTCAGATGGTCCTGGATTTGAACACTGTTCCATCCTTCATTTAATTAGCTAAGTGACCTTGGGCAAATGTGTTAGCTTCCTAGTCTCTTCTGGAAGGTAGGGAGTGATCAAAGCCCCACATCTTAGGAGGGTTGAAAGGATCAAAAATATATACACTCGAGTAAATGCACATACACTAATCTAATCAAGAAGATTATACATAATAAATCAACTAACCTAATACCCCAGGTGAGGTCTCCTTAGCACAACACCTGGCAGGCTCTTGTTTCAGAAATCTCAAGATAGGTTCACAGAAGAGCACCATTCTAGCTAAGAGGAGGCACTTATCACTGTCACTGTAGTTGCTGCTGTCATTATTATCAATGTTATTGTCTTGACCTGAGGTCTGTGGGCTCAACTCTCTGGAATAACAGTCTTGCCCCCTCAATGGGCCACCTGATGCTTTGCTGTTCTTCATGCTGAACATCCGTTCCCACTTCCTCCTACTGCTTCTCCCAAGTCTTCAACTTCTTGTATGAGATGCTGAAACTGATAAATTCCTAGAAACATCCAACCTACTAAGACTTAATTGTGAAGAAATGGAATATCTGAACACACCATGACTAGTCACAATACTTCCCAATGAAGAAAAGCCCAGGACCCATTTCCTGGGCTGCTTAGAGTAGTTATATTAGTTGAGAGGCCCTAACAGCCTGGGTGAGGTCTATTCACAACCCCCAGGCTCCTGAATTCCCCTCCCAGCCCCTCAGCAACATAACAGCAAATTGCTCAGAGCTGACTGGGGCTGGAGGTAGAAAAGGACCCTATAAAATTTCCCTTGGTTGGGGTTGCAAATTGTCTCAAGCACTGTCATTCATTCAGTATGTCCTCCAGCAATGGGTTCTAAGTTACTATCTTTCAGGTCTGTGTCCGCAGTGGAGTGAACTTGGGAGTCAGAACACTGGGGTCCATTTCCATCAGGAGGCTGTATGATCTTCCAAGCACATCTGCCAAATGCAAATGCCAGTCTCCCATCCACCTTACAGAGATGCAAAAATGCCCCTGGGTTTTTGTGAGCAGTAAAAAGTGCACACACAGACACATGCCATTCTTGACATCTGGAGTGCCATCTTTTTTTTTCTTTTTGTGGTGGTGGGGATTGAATCAAAGGTCTCATAAATGCTAACAAGGGCCCTACTACTGAGGTAGATCCCCCGTCCTATTATCTATCTACCTATCTATTTTTGTGGTACTGGGGAAAGAACCCAGGAGTGCTCTCTACCCCTTAGTCCTTTTCATTTTTTGTTTTGAGGCAGGTTCTCACCAAGTTGCCCAGAGCTGGTCTAGAAATTACACTCTTCCTACCTCAGCCTCTTGAGTATGTGGGATTGCAGGCATATGCCACTGTGCGGGGTTGGAGCCCATCTTTTCCCCAAGGATCATCACTGGCTTCACGTGGCACAGTTCAGGACCCAGACATTTCTTTGTGGATTGACAGAGAATTCCTTGCCTGAGCACATTTGTGCTCCAGAGCCAGGCTCAGGCCGCGCAGGCAGCTGTGCCTGACTCATGCCTCCCCTTCCTCCTCTACAGCCATGACTCACCAGCCCTGGCAGGCCTGCACCCTCCTGGTCTCCGGCCCCAGCACTATACAGGCCAGACCCCACTCTGCAGGATGCAGGCCTGAAACCCCCATACCAGCCCTGGGCTGCATGCAGACTCCTGTGAGTGCTGACATTGCAACTTGACTGTCAGTTCCTGGTGGGCAGACTCTTGAGAGGCATCACAGTGTTGTGTATCAAAAACATGGTGGCCAGGTGCCCACCCCCTGGGATTGACTTAATTGCTCTGGAGTCTGGCCTGAGCATCAGAGAGTTTTAAAATCTCTCCAGGGGTGGTTCTATTAGATGGCCAGGGCCGAGAGGCACTGATCTGGAACTAGGCTGCCAGCCGGGTTAGCTGCTTTGATTGTGTTTAATTAGGTCTCTGAGAGGGTCTGGCAGGGGGCTGCTCAAGGAGAACCCCATGCCTGCCTCAGGCTGACCATCTGGACAGCCAGGCTGGTCAAATGGCAAGAATAGGATTGGGGCTCAGGGCACCCTCTGCTTGGGGAAACCCAGATACACTGCCCAGAGCAGAGTCCTGTCTTAGCAGAAAGGAGAAGGCAAGCCAAGCCCCAAGGCCCAGTGCCTGGGCTGGGGAGTCAGCCTAAGCCCGGCCTTGTCATTCTCCTTACTAACAAGGCCTGCCTTTTCACTCTTCCCACCTTCTGACTAAGCAGCCTGAGGCCTGATCTCTCTTGTCCAGTGTGGCCAGCACCCAAACACATTCTTCTGTGGGGACACAAAGGACTCTTCCTCCAGGGCCAAGCCATGGCCCTCTGGACAGAGAATGAGTGGCTCCTGAGGCAAGGGGAATGAGTGGGAGAGCAGAGGGAGGGCCATCTATTTCCTAAGAACCCCCACCCCCTCCCCAGCTGCTCTGGGCACGAAGAAGGGAAAAACCTGACTCGTCATTGCTGCTGTGACTCAGAGGCCGGTAACTCCCTCGCCAGACTGGTGGGAAGCAGAGCCCACCAGGGTCTCACAACCAGGATCACAGACCATAGAGCCCAACTCCATCTAGAAGCTTCTAAAGGATGCATCCTGACACCACAACTGCAGGCCTGGGTTTCTGGCCTGGAAAGGGTACCTCAATCAACTTGGCCCTCTAATGGTCATATCCTCCAAGGCTGGTTCAGCAACTCACTGGTAATGGGTGGGGATGGGTGGGGAGAAAAACTGAGAGGCGTTGTAACATGGAGAGGTGACTCTAGAATCAGAGAGGACCTGGGACTACTTCTCAGTGCTACCCTCACTGGGGCAAATAAATCTTTGGACCTCAGTTTCCATGACCATAAAATGGAGCAATAATATCCACATGGAAGGATAGTTGTGAGGATGAAGCAGGATACTATGTGTAATCAGTACTGTGTGGAACACCAAGGAGGAGCACAGAAAATAGATATTGTCACTAGTTCTATGTTTTAGGATTATAGTCTTTAAGAATGGGGGTGTAGCTCAGTGGTAGAATGCTTGCTTAGTAAGTTCAAGGTTCTAGGTTCCATCTCTAGTACCACTTAATTTTTTGGGGGGGTGGGTACCAGGGATTTAAACCAGAGACTCTTAACCACTAAGCCACAACCCCAGCTGTTTTTTGTTGTTGTTTTGTTGTTGTTGTTGATGGGCCTTTATTTTATTGGTTTATTTATTTATATGTGGTGCTTCATATGTGTTAGGCAAGTGCTCTATCACAGAGCTACAACACCAGCCCCTAGCTGTTTTTTTTTTTTAATATTTTTTTTTTAAACCAAGTTCTCACTAAGTTATTTAGGGCCTTCCTAAGTTGATGAGGTTGGCTTTGAACTTGAGATCCTCTTGCCTCAGCCTCCCAAACTACTGGGATTATAGGCATCCACAATTGTATCTAGCAAAAGTTTTTTTTTTTTTTTTAATATATTTCATTTCATTTACAACGACCTTGTATGGCAAGAATTAATATTTCCATTTTATAAATGAGGACTGAAGTTTTGGAACCCCAGTAATCCAGACAGTGGTTTCAGATCCTCTCACTCCCAGCCTACAGCTATCTCTGCCTTGCTTGCCAACTCTGCAGGATGGTAAGAATCCCTGGTGACCCTTCCCCTACAAAGCTGACAGGCACAGAACCAGCTCTGCCTCTGGTCCAGAAGGGAAGGCTAGCTGGACACTATTGCCCAGTCCTGCTGGTCTACCCAGACCAGCTCAGCTCTAATGCACTTGGTATTTCCAGAAATATCCTCACCAGAGCAGATAAGCAGTATACCCAGGCTGCCAGAGCCTCGGATTCCAGAGCTGAGAGAGAACCCCGAATCTGCCATTTATTTGCATGACTTGGGCTTGTTATCTAACCTCTGAGAATCTGTTTCCTCATCTGGAGGAAAATGGGGATACTAATAGTAACTACCTTAGGGGATTAATGAGAACTATGTAATAATCACGACTTTTTAACAATAATGGCTACTATATGCCAAGCACTCTTTGAAGCACTTTATATGTATTAAATCACTTAATCCAAAGGTCACACAGCTAGGTGGCAGGCTGGCTCTGATCCGAATAGATCCTTCCTCTCCTGGATGCCAGAGGCCTGGCAGGTATTAAGCGCTCAGCATATGGGTGCTGGTCTAGCAGAGGCTCAGGAGTCATTTCTAACAGGAATCAATGAATGAACCTCTTCTGACTAACTTCACTTCCATCCACAAGCGTTACTACTGAGTCTATTAGCTGAGTTATTTGAAGTTCCTGTGAACTATAAAGTAGAAAAATAAAAAGCAATTTGTGAAAACACAAGGACTCAAATTAACAGAGCCTCCCCCGCCCCCTCTGCAGGAGGATAAAAGGATCCAGATCGCTGGAGGAGAGGCAGAGGCTCCAACCCTGATGGTGCCATGCCCCTCCCTTTTCCTGGAGAAGGTTCCAGATGGGAGGTGCCAGCCCATCAGGAGGGGGGCGGAAATAGCCTGAGGCTCTAGCTGTGCCCAGGCCCCTGGGGGTGGTTGTAGAAGGGCCTAAGGGGCTGCCCAGGCATCTTGAGCTATTTATTTTGGCACCAGCTGAGGAGGTGGATCTGGAAGGTAGGGAGCAAAGAGTGGTTGTGCAGCCTCCAGGAGGGGGCTCTGGCGCCTGCAGGGAGAGCACAGAGAGGCAGGGCCCCAGGCCTCCCCTTGGCACAACCCTTGCCTCCCTCTGGCCAGTAAACTGAAAGGAGAGGTTCTCCACATCCCTCCATTCGGACTGGGCCTTCCTGGCCTCTCCCCAGAGCAAGGCCTGAGGGAGTGGGTAGGTGAGGCCAGGTCTGAGTTTAACAACCAGCCTCCAAAATTTTTATACAGAAAACTCTTCCCCCATACTCCAAAGAAAGGCATGAAAGGATTTTAGAGAAGCCTGTTACCTGAGACAGGTGAAGCAGAGCTGTTTTGGGGTGGGGGTTTCACATACATGCCCACCCCTGAGATGCCAGTCTCTAGAGGACATGTGAGCCTCGGCTCTTACTTGGCACCGTCTACCCTGGTCCTCTCAGAAAGAACTACTCATGCTGTCAGCCAGCCCTGGCCTGGGCAGTACCCAACTCGGCTCTGTCCAAACTGGAACACCTCAGGCCAGGACAGCAGGAGCACTCCCTGGCAGGGCCTGGCCTGGAGCAGGTCTTCTGGGGCCCTTTATGTGGACGCCCTCTCTCTACCACAGTTCCCAGGGACACTTTTAGCTTTAAGACTCAACTCAAATCCACTCGGTGGAAAGCCCATGAGTTCCTCCTGAGGGCATAAGGCAGGTAAGGCAAGAACTTGGTCCTCCAAACCCTCTAGCCTCTGCCCAAACCACAGACAAACCACATGTGCAAAGATGCGTGTGTACACACACACACACAGACCTCATGTTCTATGAAAAGAAAGAAATGCTGCAAGACACAAGGAGAGAGACTCTCCTAGACCCCGGGCAACTGCTTGGATCACTCAGTCATTTATAAAACGTTCACTGCTTATCTACCAGGGCGAGGCATGGTGGATGCTCAGATGAGCATGAATCCCTGACCAGACCAGCTCATCTCATTGTCTGGGCCAAGGCTGAATCACACAGATGATGCATGGTTACCCTTTTTGGTTTTGAAATACATTATGTTCATGATCACTATTTGCAAAATATTTGAATACTTTGGGAAATACTTGGAATGTGCTACTCTGTGGCACATTTTAAAGAACATACAAGGATATATAAAAATACATTCTACTGTCATGTATAACTTAAAAGAACAAATTAAAAATGTAAACATGCAAGGGTCTAAAAAATAAGTATATAAATTAAAAATTAAAAAAAAAAACAACTAAAACAAGCAGGCAAACAGGCATGTGGTGGAGGGGAGCATGTAGCAGGTGTGCTAGCACGGGCTCTGGCTCACCCTCCTCAGTTTAAGCAGCTGCCAAAGGGTTGGGAAGGAGCTGGACTAGATCATCTCTGAGGCCTCCAGCTCTGACCCCATGTGACAAAGACTCTGGAGAGAGGATCTTGCTGGCTGCTGAGGGCTCCGAGGGGAGCAAGCTTCGCCCTCAACCTTTCATTTTCAGATTCCCCACCTCACCCTCTGCACACACACAGTAACCTGCCCTACTTTGGCCTCTGCTGCTGCTAGAGGAAGAGGCAGCCTGTAAGCTCTGGGCCTCAGTTTCCCTGAGATAATAATGGTGAGGGGTGAGGGAGTGCACCCCTGCAGATGGATCCAATGAAAAGGACCATTTCCAGGCAGAGCCTCAGGCTGTCTGCAGTTGTCGGCCCTGGATCTGTGGCTATCCCACCCCTGTGCTGACGGGTTTTGCCTGGCAGCTCCCTGCTGGGCCACACAAGTTCACAGGACCCTGCCACCCCACGCCCAAGGTAACCCAATTCTTCATGGTCAAATGACAGATGAAGGTGGGCCAGAGAGAACTAAGGTGGGAGAGGGTGATGATTATTGGCTGCCAGGGTGCCAGGCCCAGACAAAAGGTTCATGGCCCAGATTGATTTCAACACATGATTCCTAAACACCCACTGTGGTGGTGATCATGCCAGGCCCTCAAGGGCCCAAGAAACTTAATTAGTTTAAGAATGTCTAAGGTTTAAAGAGTGTCTCCTTCTAGGCAGGTGGTGGTGGGTGATGCATGCCTGTAATCCCAGAAACTCTGGAGGCTGGGGCAGGTAGATTGCAAGTTCAAGGCCATCTCGGGAACTTAGCAAGACCCAGTCTCAGGACAAAAAGAGTCGGGGGGATAGGTCAGTGGTAGAGCACCCCTGGTTTTAATCCCTAATATTGTAAAAATAATAAATACAGGAAGGAAGGAAGGAAGGAAGGGAGGGAGGGAGGGAGGAGGTAAGTAAGTTAGTTTCCTTAGGCTTTGACTGATGACCTGACTCTAGGGGGTTCCCTGCTCCCCATCTTGGCCATTCTCCTAATTCAGCCACTGTGAACTCACTTTGCTGCCCAACTCCCCCACTGGCCAGCTGGAACATCAGCCCCTCAAGGCAGAGCCCTGGTCTCTGCTTCACAGTTGCCCTGGCCCCTGACAGAGTGGGTCCTCCATACTGTTGAATAAATGGATGAGTGGAGGAACACATGAATGACTGCACCATAAGACAAGTAGAGAGTGGCATAAAGGAGGCCTGGAAGGCTGTGGGAAAGAAAAGGAGAGAAGGGCTTCTCTGGCAGGACTTCTTAGAGGAAGCATGACCTGGTGAGCTTGGCCTTGCGAAGATGTTTCAGGTGGCAGGTACAGGAGCAGCCAAGGCCTGCAGCGAGGCTAGGACAGCAAGTGCAGCCAGCAGGACAGGACAGGGTACAATGAGTGGATCCACATCCCACAAGGTCCTGATCCCACTCATGAATGAGCCTCCTACTGAACAGTGCCTCCTTACTCTGTTGATAAACCAGGACTCCAAAAATATCTGAACACGCGTCCACAGTATTGGCACCTGCAGGATCACCCTGTCTTCTAGTCTTTGTGCCCTGGCTGACTGGCTCCAGTCCTAACCCACTGTTCCACCATAGGGATGGGGGAAGAAGTGGAGGATAAAGGGGAATTCCCAACCTTGTCATGAGAAAGATCTTTCATTAATTCCCCCCCCCCCCCAGGTCACAAAGTAAGTTCTCTCCAACTATTTTTAGACAAAACACTAATTTCTTAACAATAGAAATGCTAAGACATATGTCAATTAAAACTTTGGACCAACATATGGAAACTAGAGACACTAGTCCTGATGCTGCGCGACAGGATGCCAGTCCAGAAAAGATGTTTGGGTCAACCTGAATGTCTCTGTCTCTCAGTGTTTCAAGGCCAGGAGATGGAGCAGGAGCACAGGAACTAAGAGACATGGCCAGGGGAAGAAACAATAGGCAGAAAAGCCCAAAGGCCTGCAGTCTCTCACATGTAGAAGACATGTCCCCACTGTCCACATGAGTCCTCCTCTTCCAAGGAAAGGGCATTGTGGGTTCAAGGGAGTGGAGGGGGAGAAAGGCCACCAAGGGTTTAGACATTAACTGGGAGCAATGTGGCAGTTAGGTGAGCAAAGAGGACTGATTTGATACCATTTTTATGAAGGACAGAGATCAGGACCAGGGTAACCCTTAGGAGTCAGACCCTTGGAGGATGTGTGCCTCCCAAGAAAACTGGCAGCTCCAAACCAGCCTAAGTTTGCAAAGAGAGGCCTGGCATTTACATGGAAAAAAATCTGGACAAATGCACACACCAGTCTTCCCACCAAGGGAAGAGGTGATGGGCCCCTAGCATGCATGTGTGTTTGCCTCAAGCATTTGTTTAAATGTGGTTTGGTAGAAAACCTTGAGACTTATAGGGAAAGGTGACAGAAGATCCTTGTCATGACAAGGCTGAGACAGCTCTGCTAGGACTTCGGATGCCTTCTACCCCCACAAGATACCTCTTAAGTAAAGACTGTTTCTAGCTATTTTGGATCAAATAAAGCTCCTATTTAAGCCACTATGTGTGCATTTTACCTCAGATAAACTGTAAGGAAGTCAGGCATGGAGGCACAAGAATGTAGTTTGAGCTGGGAGGTCCACATGAGCCCAGGAGTTTGAGACAGCCCTGGGCAACACAGTGAGATCCCAATTCAATAAAACAAAATGAGCTAGAAGAGTAGGACTGGGCTAGGGAAAAGACAGGGTGAGACCAAGTAAAGGATACCAGAGAGGATCTTGAAAAGGCAGGTCTGATCTTCTAGTGGAGCCATCCTTAGGCCACTGTCTTGGGAAGGAAGTCAGCTAAGTGGCCAGGAAAGTCACAGCTGGCCCAGCCTGCAATGTTTCCCAGAGTGGCGGCTACAGGGTTTGGCCAGCCTAGGACAGCTGGGCCGTGGCCCATATCACCTGCCATTCCTGCAACCAGTTTGATGAGGGCTTAAGATCTGTGTCAAGTAAGAGCTGAGTCAGACTTGGGGAGGGGGTGGAGTTGCAAAGGGGCAGGGCAGACAGGTCAAGCCTCATTCTCTGGGGAGTGCTCCACCAGCCCCACAGCAGCCTCCTCAGTCACACTGCCCTGGGCCCCAGGGATTGGGAGAAAGACCACCTCCTGCAGTGGCAAACCCGAGGGAATGCAATGCCCCAGGAGGAAGAGCTCTGCAGAAGGTGGCAGCTGGCAGTTGTGTGCGAGCAGGAGACCACCTGTTTTGCCCCAAACTTCCACCTTGCCATAGATGCCAGACACACTCTGGCAGTGAGCTGAGGAGGAGGCGGCACACCCAGGCAACAGGCGGTATCTGTTTTCAGCACAGCTAGCAAAGGGACAAGGAGAGCACAGGGGTGCAGCTCCCAGCTGGTGAAAAAGGCATCCTCTCAGTTTCAGCTCAGCTGGAGGTCAAGAACTGCTGAGGCTGGCAGCCCTGCCCAGGATGCTATTTACTTGCAAGTGAGCATCTCGTCGCCTTGGTGACCTGGGGAAGCACCAGGCAGGAGCCAGCCAGAAGGCCAGAAAGGCACAGCCCTCTCTGTGCAAGCAGCGGGCCTTGACCTTTCCAGCTGGGAAAGTGGATAGAAAGCATTCCTCCCTTCCTGGTCCCTGACCATGGACCAGTCAATGCACAGGCCTGTGTGGACCATAAAGGCGCACAAGGCTACATTCTGTCTTCGGGAGAACCCAAGACACACCCAGAAACAAGAACAGAAAATCAGAAAGTGAAGGCCACAGAGACATGAACAAAGACCAACAGGGCTGTGAAGGAGGGACTATATTAAGGGGAAAGATGTGGAAAAGGCTCTGGAGGAAGATGGCATTAAACAACAAACAAGCCAGCACATCCCTGTGGACAGATGGCCCCTGCTGCTTGGCTACTCCACAGCCAAGTGACAGCAGACCCAGCGCACCTTCTTTCAGGGGCTTCCTCTGGCTGGCTGCTTTCCCCCATCGGGTCAGTTCCCACCTAACTGTCTCACTTTTCAAACCCTCAGTTTCCCACTGGGCTGTCTCTTCTGCCTGAAGCTGCCCATTAGGTTGTCCAACTACACGTCCCCCAGTGTCACAATGTCCTGCTAACTGAGTCTTCCTGCTGTCTTGGTCTCCAAGTCCACAGTCCTATCCTCTTCATATCCTGGGCCAGTTTCTCCATTTTGGAACCAATCTGGAGGCCACCGTGCAATGATGGAATCTTAAAACCCCACCACACAAAGTTCTGTCACAGGCTTCATGTTTCTCCCTCCCTGGAGACCCGAAACTACAAGGCAGCCTGCCCAGGGCCTAGGAACTGTTATCAGTTTCCAGAGTCACTAGGCACTTTCTCCAGCAGCAAAGTCAGACCCAATGCCCAGAATCAGGCCAAGGAGTGGTCTGAAGGCTGCAGCCAAGGGCCAGACCCCATGACCTGGCAATGCCAAGCACAATCGGGAGCCCTTTCCTCGCCAACTTTCTTATGTTTTCTATTATTGAAAAGATAACATATGCTAATGGAGAGACATCATATAACAAAAACCTAAAAAGAAAAAAACAAAACCATAAGTCTTCTATACCCTATCACTTAAAAATAACCAGCAAGAACACAATAAGGTATTTTCTTTTCTGTTCTTCTCAATTCACATTCATATTCCTGGGATCGTATGGTATGTACAACTGACACTTCTACCACTGTGATGTTCTCACTCCTGCTTTCATTTTAACCTGATGCCAGCTGCTGGCCCACTGATTCTCAACCACATGCTGCTGGTCAGATTCACCTGCACCGCTCCACACAAATGCCAGGGTTTTACCCTAAATACTGACTCTGCAAATAAAAGAAATTCATCCAGAATAAATAAGACACTTCAAAAAAATTCTTCTTCCCCCACAGTACTAGGGATTGAACTCAAGGATGCTCTACTACAGAGCTACATCCCAGCAACCCCCCCCCCCTTTTTTTTAATTTTAAGACTTTAGCTAAGTTGCCCACATTGCCCTTGAACTTGTGATTCTCCCATCTCAGTCTCCTGTGGTGCCACTGCACCTGGCTTGGAATCTTTATTTAACAAAGAATCATCTAATAAATATTTATTGATCATTTATAATGTCCTAGATGCTATACAGGAAGTACTTCTTCATAACCAAAAGCTTATATCATTATTCATTCATTTCATTCAAAAACATGTATTGAGTTTCTACTATGTACTAGGCCTCATGCCAGGGAGCAGGGATAGGAAGTCAAGAAGATAGGCTCTCAAGGTTAGAGTTAATAAGGAAGACAGGCATATAAAGAGATAGCTAGAATCTGATGTCCAAGAGCAGGGAGAGTGATGTGCTGCACCCACAGATTCAAGCAACCACAGATTGAAGATATTTTTTTTTTTAATTGCATCTGAGGGGCTGGGGATACAGCTCAGTTGGTAGAGCACTTTCCTAGCATGCACAAGGCCCTGGGTTCAATTCCCAGCACCACCACCCTCCAAAAAAAAAAAAAAAAGAAAGAAAGAAAAACTGCATCTGTACTAAATATGCAGACTCTTCTTGTGGTTATTCCCTAAAATACGTAGTATAACCTCTATAAGGGACTTGAGCACTAGCTGATCTTGGTGGTGAGGGGATCCTGGAGGCAGTACCCCAGAAATAACTGAGGTACAACTACATACAGTAATCATGGGAACACAGGAGTGGAGTCTTACTCAGTGAGTGGCAAGTGGCAGGTCCTGAAGTCTGCTCTGACTCCCAACAGATGAGTTAGCCAGGCAAAGGGCACGGGGATCTCCCAGTGGCAGAAACAGCACGGGCCCATTCTGAACTCTGAGGAAGCAGGGTCTGGGGAGCAACCACCAGGGCTGCTAGCATGGGTCATACCAGGCAGGAGGAGGTCAGAAATGAAGCCCAAGAGGAGGCTGTGGTGGGGCAGGGAGGGCCATTAGGCCAGCGACATGGTTGGACATTGCCCTCAAGAGATGGGAGAACCTCTGAGGAGGTGAAGCAGAGAAAGGCATGCATTTTGACAGCTCACTCTAAACTCATGAGGACGAGTATTTTAGGGGTCTGGACTGCAAGCAGGAAGACCAGTTAGGAGGCTGCTGCCAAGGCAGAGGGGTGAACATAATGGCCTGGACTTGGGTTTTCCTGAAGGCTTATAATGTGACAAGTGGAGTTTTGATAACAAGGGAGATGAGGGGATAGATTTGAGAGGCACTTCAGTCACACATTAGATTGTTTTCAATTTTTTTACACAGGAATGAAAGTCTTCATACGTAAAGCTTTGTCCACACTTCGGCTTGATTCCCTATGATGAAGTCCTCCTTGTGGAACTTCTAGGTCAAAGAGTGGGGCTATTTTAAGGTTCCCAATGCCTTTGCCAAACTGCTTTCCAGAAAGATGACCAATTCCCACTTCCACCAGCAGTAGAAGGGTCTAACTGCCTGTTAGACTGTCTTAGGCTCCAAACAAGAAAGAGAGAGGTCAGCTCACATACACCTCAAAGACAAGCTCTTTTACATGTTCCAAACAAAACTACTGGGGCTGGGGTTGTGGCTCAGTGGTAGAGCCTAGCATGAGTGAGGCACTGGGTTCGATTCTCAGCACCACATAGGAATAAATAAAATAAAGGTACATTGACAACTAGGAAATATTAAAAAAAAAAAAAAACAAAACTACTGGGCCCAGGAGCAGGTCTCCAGACTGCAGCAACAGCACCCCGGGCTGAGGGGCTGTGGCTCTAGAGACGGACTAGGATCTGGAAAGGGGCACTCTCCTGCTTCGTCCCATCTTCCTTGCTGCTGCCAGGAACCTGGTTAACAACGTTGTCACTCCCCTGCTCAAAATCTTCCAGGGTCACCACTGTCTAGGCAGAACTCCTTGACATGGAAATCATGTTCCCCAAAATATAATCTTCATTGCACATTCCCACTGTTCATGCATTCATTTTTTCAACAATTACTTGAGTACCTACTATCTGCACAACAAAACAAAGTCCTTGTTCTCATGCAATTCACATTCTAGAAGAATCATCATGCACACAGCGTGTTTCAGGTATCCATATGTGTTATACTAAAAATAAAGCAGAAAATGGAGCCATGAGAGGGGACATAATTTTATAAAGCATGATCAGGGAAGGCCTCTATCAAGTAGACAGGTGCAAAAGCCAGAGTGGAGCAAGGACTGAGCCATGTGGACATCTGGTGCATGTTCCGCTCTCATTCCCTTCCACCACACTCAGACCATACCACAGCCTCCAACCCTCATGGACTCCCAAGTTTCCACACCTCTGATGTTGATTCTCCCTCCTGAAGACCCCTCTTCCACCTGTTGGCACTGAAGGCCTCTATGCCCAGCTCATATTACCTCCTCTATGAAGCCCTCTTGAGCTTCCAAGCCAGACCTGCTGTCAGCACTCTCCTCCACAGTCCTTGGGACTGACAGCACATCAAGGCCATGGGTGGTCCTTTAGCTCTGTATCTGCAGTGCCTAGTGTGTGCCAAGAGAGAACTTCTATTTTGGCATCGGCAGGCTGTGGGGTTTCCACACATGCCCTCTCCAGACTACAGTGAAGAGTTGCTGAAATTCAGAAATTGCCCGAGTCAGCCTCTGGTTCACCAAGTTTGTGTAGCACAGATTCTGGCACACAGATGTTCACCAAGTGGGGAGGGCACGTATGTAAGTTTTCAAAGACACAGCAGGCACATTACTGACAAGGACACATTCTTCTCTCAGCACAGGCAAGTGAAAATTCTCTCCATCTTTTGTAGTAGGACTGTTAAATGTCTATCCAAATCCTTCCCTGTTGTCTTGAGCACATGGTGGCCTGTAGAGACTGTGTTCCCAAACTTCCAAGCAGCCAGGGTAGCTATGTGACTGCACTGTTGTCACGGGAATGTAAGCTGAAGGGACTGGTGCCATGGTGGACCTGGGCTTAAGGACAGTGGGCATGCCTTCTTCACCCCCTGCCCTCTCTTCTGCTGGCTGGATCCCAGACATGGTGGTAACTCAGATTAACCACACAGGCAACAATTCCACAATGGAGCAATACCTCTCCAAGGGAATTGGATCCTGGTGTGACCACAAACGGCCAAGCTGCCCCTCCCCTGTCTGTGCATGTCAAAGACATCAGATCCATTACATGAGACAGGAAAAGAAGCTTCCCTAAGCCACTGTATCCTTGGGCCCCTGAGACACAGTGGAGCTTTACACTAATGAATGCGCTCACCTTCACAGGGTGGGCCAAGCAGCAAGGAGACTGAAGCCACCAACATTCTCAAGAAACATTTCTTACTGCCTAGTGAGAGGAACGGTGAGTCCAGGTTCCTAGTAAATCCAGTAAGGTTTAGAAGAGTCACGAGAGGAGGTGAGGGCTGGGGTAGTGGCTCAGTGGTAAAGTGCTTGCCTAGTACGTGTGAGGCACTGGGTTTGATCCTCAGTACCACATAAAGAAATAAACAAATAAAATAAAGGTATATGTCCATCTAGAGAGAGGGGGCTGGGGCTGGGGCTCAGCGGCAGAGCGCTTACCTAGCACATGCGAGGCTCTGGGTTCGATCCTCAGTACCACATATAAATAAATAAAGAAAGATTAAAAAAAACACTAGAGAGAGAGAAGGTGAGATGAAGGAGGTGTATAAGGATAGGGCTGGGAAAGATAGCACCTGAGCCCATGAGAGGTTTAAAAAGCCCAAATCTACTGGCAAGAGAGTGCTATAGTTTGGATCTGCTATAGTTTGGATATGTGTTAAAGGCCTGTTCCCCAGCCTGTGGCATTTTGGAAGGTAGTGGAACATTTAAAGGGTGGGGCCTACTTGGATGAAGTTAGGTCATGGGGTGGTATACCCTTGAAGGGTATATTGGGACCCCAGCCCTTCTTGTCTCTCCCTTTCTTTGCTTCCTGGCTGCCATGAGGTGAACAGGCCTCCTCCTTCAGGGGCTCTTATCATGACATACTAGACTGCCATAGGACCCATGGAGTGAAACCTCTGAAACTATGAGCCAAGATAAACCTTTCTTCCTTTTAAGTTGATTATCTCAGGTATTTTGTCATGGTAATGGAGAGCTGATTAGTACAAGGGGCTAAGGATACAAAGAAAAAGCACACACTTATTCTAGCTCCACTTCATGGGCTTCCTCACACTCATCCGCTAGCTCCTGATAAAGAAGGGAACTCTAGGGCTGGGGATGCAGCTCAAGCGGTAACACGCTTGTCTGGCATGCACGGGGTATTGGGTTCGATCCTTAGCACCACATAAAAATAAAATAAAGATGTTGTGTCCACCGAAAACTAAAAAATAAATATTAAAAAATTCTCTCTCTCTCTTAAAAAAAAAAAAAGAAGGGAACTATAAGGAAAGTGAGGCAGGAGCTCTCTGGGTAGGAGAGGAGACGTAGCCTCACTACAAGGACCCAGGGGGCTGTGTCTTCCTCTACCATAGGAGAAAATTCTGGGTCTGCTGTGCCCAGCACCACCTCACATTCACTTCTGAATACTCTCAACTCTACCAAGTCATGCTTCACCAGAAGCACAAAGACTGAGGACAGCCACTGCCCGCTCAGTCCCAGGTACCTGACCATCTGCATGACAGCTCTCACCCACCTCCTATAACCATCGCTTTAGGTTTAGATCTGGTGCTGGGCTAAGTACCTGTGAGGAAAACTGTGAAGACAGGCCTTATGGAGAGGCAGCACAGACCAGGGAAGTGGAACAGGCTTCACACTCTAGCCCTACCTATTAACTGACCCTGGGATCCTAAGCAAGTTTTAGTTCTTCATCTGTAAAGTAGAGATAATGATGTTACTTTCCAAGGCGTTAGAAGAAAACACAATATGTGCCTAGTGCAAGGAAGGTTCTTCACAAATATTAATGCCCCTCCATGGCTCACAAATGACTTCCTCATTGTCCTACCCCAATCTATGAAATTCCTACCACTGGACCTGTCTTTCAGGGTTAAGGCACTGTCTGTAAAACATTCCTGTAGAGTAAGATGTCATCTCCTGCAAAAGACAATGAAGTGTCTGGGAGGCTGGCAAAGGCTGGCATCCAGAGCCACTGGCCTAGGTCCTGATGGTAAAGCTCCCAGGTATAAAGGGGACGCTCCAAATTAGTCATCAGCTGCAGGGAGAGCCTAAAGAAAACACTATATAGAAATACAATGCAAAGGCGGCTAAATCTCAAGATCTGGGGGTCTGTGTGAGGGCAGGAGAGAAGTTAAGGCAGCCAGGAGGCAGACTAGCTCAGGAACGCCTTACCAGAAAAGGAGAGAAGCACACAAGAAAGGGAACACAGAGGTGAAAGGCCTCTATCGGAGGAAGACGGAGGAGGGACTCAGCAGGGTGGCCCAGGCTTTGCAGCTCTGGCCATCCTCTGAGGCACTAAGTCATTACATCTGGCCCCTCCAGATCCTTCCTGTGAGCTGTGATGCACCATATGACTCCCATTGTCCATCCCTACCCTCATATTCCAGCCAGGTACATTCTGAAGAGGAAAGAGGCTACAAGCTTTGGCCTTGCCATTTGGAAAGAGCTCTCAGAATCTTGTCCATAATACATGCTGGAGGTCAGGAAGCAGACAGAATGTGTCTGGGCAGTTGAAAGACAAGATCATGCATACCCAGAACTGTTTCTGCTCTAGCCACAAATTTAGGATAACCTAGGCAAGTCACACGCCCTCTCTTTGACCTCCATCGTGCTGTAAGACAAGGCACCAATGCTCACCCTGACTTGAATCTCAGGAACAATAACAGGAAAACTTCATCAAAGGATACAGACCTGCCTGTGCCAAACTAGCAGGTGGGAAACACAAAGAAGGCACCTAGGCTCATGCAAGTTCACAGGAACTGCTGTCACAGGGCATGGCCTGGGACAATGAGGCAGGCCATAACACATACTGCAAAGGCCAGACTGAAGCAAGGAAGAACTTCCTAAATGCTAGCACACTTGAGAGCTGGCCTCTCAAGGAAAGTCTGGCCAGTTGCCTGGCAAGGGTGCTAAGTGGAGCAGCTCCACACTGGGTGGGTAGCTGACAGACCTTCAGGGCTTTTCCAACTCTGATGACCTGCCATAAATAATGCTCTGGCATTGAAGAGGCAAGCTCACCTGAATCTTTCAAGGCTCAATTCCAATAATTGCCAGACTTGCTCCTCTAGTCTCTGAGGTTCAGAGGGGCCACCACTAATAAAAACTTGCTTGATATTGTGGCAGGGTCTCTGGAACCATGCCGTACCCCTCTGCATCACAAAGCCAACCACATGGGCAAGGAAAATAAAAAATTTCAAAAGCCAGCAGGTGTGGTGGCACATACCTATGATCCCAGCTACTCAGGACGCTGAGACAGAAGGATTACAAGTTCAAAGCCAGCCTGGGCAACATAATGAGACCCTATCTCAAACAAAACAAATAAGTCAAAAGACAATCAATCCAATGATGCCAACATCTGTAGTCCCAAGAAACCCAAGACCAGCTGGTTGGCAACAGTAACATAGAATAGTTGTGCATTGATCCTAAGGCCCAACTTACAGCCAGCCTCAGGGCTAGCCAGAGACCTGGCCAGGTGATTACATAACCCATTTCAAAACAGATGACACTTAACTCCTATTGGTGGAAACCTGGATCAAAGCCTATACTTGGGACTACAGAGAAAACAGGGAACTAGAACACAGACATCCAGCATGGGCTGCCCTGAGAAGTCTAGAGACTGTTGCTTTTGCCTGGCAGAGGGTGGCCCTGCCAGCTCAATTCAGAAGAAGCCTTTATTGCCTCTACCACCAGATGTGGTAGCACGCATCAGTAATCTCAGCTACTCAGGAGGCTGAAGTAGAGGGCTGCAAGTTCAAGACTAGCCTGGGCAACTGAGATTCTGTCTAAAAATAAAAAGGGAAGGGGTTGCAGTTCAGTAGTATAGTGGTTGCCCACCATGTGCAAGACCCTGGGTTCAAGTTCCGAGAATGGGAGGGAAGGGAAGGGAAAAGAAAAAAAGCGAGGCTCTACCAGGCCTAACTTTTGCAGAACTAGATCCTGCTGGAGCTGGAGAGATCCTAGGAGGCCCTACAAGTGCCTGCTGCAGCTGATGCAAGGATCCCGGGTGAGCTGACCATGACCTCCCCTGGAGGCTGGATTCTCAGAGGCAGTTCATTCCAATTTCAGACTGCTCTCTTTTCTCTCTTATGAGAAACAAAAAAAACTAGCTTCCTGGAACCTCTATTTATGAGCACCTGCTCTATCTATGAAATCGCATCACAAACTTCCAGGCAGCAAACACTGTGTAAGGGTTCAGATCACTCACCAACTGCAGGCTATTGAGTTAGAGGGACCCATTCAAATCCCAGGTACCTGATCCTGAGTGGATCATTTCATCAAGCCTCTTATTAAGTAGAGAAGACAGTGTCTTCCTTGTGGACTCTTGTGAGGATTAGTGAGATTGCGTGTGTAGCTCTGGCTCATTGTGTCTGGTAAGACAGCCTTCCTGATCTCCCTATACGCTTGTTTTTTGTTTTTGTTTTTGTTTTTGTTTTTGCTAAGCAGTTCCAGTTCCTTATGACATGATTTCAAGTTCCCCAACATTCACTAGACTAGGCAGATCTTGAGAAAGAGAACAAAAAACCTGAGTTAACATGCACTCCATCTTCCTGGTAAGGTGCTAGAGGGGCCTATATCATCTCCATTTTGACCTGAGTATAATGAGTCAGATGTCAGGCTAAGTCCTTCAGACTCACTGTTGAACACGACAGGATCCCTTCCTCCATCAGCTTAGGGTTTAGGTTACTCCATAAATCAATGGTCACGTGTATCCAAACACCTAGAATTGAACTCAAATGCCACTTCCTATGGGCAGGTGCAGTGGCACACACCTGTAGTCCCAGCAACTCAGGAGGCTGAGGCAGGCAGATTACAGGCCAGCCTGGGCAATTTAGTAAAACTCTGTTTCAAAAGAAAAAATAAAAAGGGTTGGGGATCTGATTCGGTGATAGAACACCCCTGGGCTCAATCCGCAGTACAGAGAAAAAACAAAACAAAACAAAAAAAGAAGCCACTTCCTCACTCAGGCCCTGCTCCCCTCCCTGTGGAGGGAGGCCATTCAACCTGCAGTCTACCCTTAACAATCCTCATTTACATTTAAGTCCATTATCCCTGCCTGTGGGTGAAAGGTTGTGTCTCAGGTGAGAAGATAAAAAACAAACAAACAAAAAAAAAAACCAGTAAAATAGTCCATAATATCCCAGATTAAATGACAAGATTAGCACAGAGCTCAGCCCAAAGTAGGCTCCTGAGCAGAGCTGGCAGACCCTGGGCCTCAGACTCCAGCCCAGCTTCCACAGGAGAACTCTCGGCACCTCCCCTCCTCCTCATGGTCCTTACATCTGCTGTGGTTAGAAGGTCAGAGCAGACAGTCACCAGCTATAGCCCCATGGGAGCCAAACTCCAGGTACTGGTTCTGTCTAGTGCTCTGGAGACAGCCTCCTTCTCCTTTATAGCTGAAAATACCTCCTCACCAGGAGGGCAAAACTGAGGTAGCCACTTGCTTCTCCCAGTGGCTTCTTTCCCTATTTGGAAAGCATCAAGTTCTGCTGTCCAAGGGCCTTCCCTCATCAGTTCCATGCCCAGCACCCCCTTGGGTTATGCCAGTACACAAGAGGCAGGACCAGGGCCAGCCCACGTTCTCTCCTCACAGACCTGCCTCTGCCCTGAAGAGACATCTTTTTGTAATGGAAGGCATTGGCCGCATCTGGTGGCCTTCACCTGGGGTGAGACATGAGATAAACATGCTACCTCAGTTTCAGCCTTTGGGAGTCAGTTTAATTGTCTCTTTTTCAAAGAAGTCTTCCTGATCCTTCACTTAAAATAATTCACTTTTCCATCCTCATAATTCTCTCCCCAAACGCTATTCCTTGTTTTGTGGCATGCCTTTTATTTTGGCTGGTTGAATATAATCTGTTCCCGAATTATTTTGTAGATTCCAGAGGAAAAGGCCCTTTCTTCGACTGCACACCAAGGTCTGATCTGTGGCTATTCAGTGCACCTCTGAGCTTTCTGGAGGTATGACCATCCCTTACTCAGGATGGTTCCACTTAGCTATTTTTTAGCTTAATGATGTGCAAAGGCATACCTATTCAACCATGCTGTTGTTCACTTTCAATAAAATATTTAATAAATTACATGGGTTAGTCAATACTTGGTTATCAAATACACTTTGTGTTAAGATGATTGTGCCCAACTGTAGGTTGAGTGCACTGAGCATGCTTAAGGTAGGCTAAGCTAAGCTATGATATTTGGTAATTAGGTATATTAAACACATTTTGATTTGTTATTTTCAGTTTATGGTGGGTTTATCAGGACATGATCCTATCATGAACTGAAAAGCATCTGTATATGCTTCAGATTAGCCAAACTCTCAAGGACTAATGGCTTGCTCTGGGCATACAGCAGGAAGAGAGTGGCAAGGCCACTGGGTCAGTCACCCAAAACCCAAGAGGGTGTGATCCAATTGAGACAAGGCAGGCAGGATGGGTAAGAATAGCTTCCACTGTTGCTGACTGAGCACCAGCGGGGCACCAGGCAGCGTGCACATTCCACTTAATCTCCACAGCTGCGCTACGAGGCGGGTACCAGGAGAAGGAACCGAGGCACCAAGAGGTTAAAGGATACAAACACAAAGCAGTAGACCTTGGATCTAAACTCTACTTAAGTCTTATATTCAAACTTTTGCTCTTGGCCACTAAAGAACAAGGATTCCCTTTATAGGACTCTGGTCCCAGTTAGCAAACCAGAGTTTACTCCATCTGCTCAAGCCTCTGGACCTTTTAACCATCCCCAGAGACCTCCAGTAAACCCCTACAGGGCCATAAGAGATAGAACCACATGACACATACAGTCTCTTGCTGGGAGACACTCTCACACACGCCCCTACCTAAAACTGTGCCATGCCCCGCTAGAGAATTATTGTATATCAGCAAGATTTTGTCAAACTCTACTTTTCAATAGTTTCCATTTTAAAAACACTGTATTCTTCCAAACCTAAAATATTGAATGCTTTTCTAACATCACATATGCCCCAGTCTCCAGAGACTGAATTCATTCCTACCCCCCCATGACCATCACTACTCACAGATAATAACAGACAAAAAGAATTTACCACCAACATTAAAAATGTCCCAGTGAGTATAGAATGTGTGGCACAGGCCACCTTGGGAGCATTTCAAGTACACTCAGAATAAGATGGCACTCTGATCTAAGTGGGTATATCACAGAGGAAAGCTAAGGGGTTCGCCTGCTATTCCTCCTTCAGAAGTCCCTATGTAAGGATAATGTAAATGAAGTTTTTGTTTTTCTGCAGTTCTGGGGATGGAACCAGGGCATCACACATGCTAGACAGGCTCTGACCTACTGAATTACAGTCCTAGCCCTTTTTTTTTTTTTAATCTTATTTTGAAAAAGATCTTGCTAAGTTTCCCAGGCTTGCTTCAAACTTACGATGCATTTACCTCAGCCTCCCAGCTGGGAATACAGGTGTGCACCACCACACCCAGCTTCAAAGTTTTTAAGGACTCAGGAAGCCATTTTCCCTAATGTATAATGGGATGCAGGTGGGGGAATCCACAATAAGAGAAATATTCTAACTCCTACTATCCAAAAGTTCTCTCTATTGCTTGGGGTATAAAAAAGAGCCAACAAAGCACATCTCTGAGAATGACATGGCAAAGTTTCCTATCTGGGTTAATGACTATTTGCAATAGGAACCTGGGAGAACTTGAGGTCTAAGAGGACTTTGGAGATCCTTATTCCTCTGACCACTCTCCTCCCTCAGTAGGAGGCTAGTAAATGGCCATGCTAGAACGGCCATGGGAGTCAGGTTATAGGCTCTAGTCTAGTTCCACTTATTGATGATGTAGGCCAAATTACATAACTTCTCTTAGCCCCAGTTTCCCTCTACTGTGAGAGGATATGTATATAGTGTACTTCGTTGGGTTAGTATGATAAAATGAGACAATACACGTACGATGTTTAGCACAGTGTCTGGAAATAATGTGACCATGCAAAATATTTTTTTAAGTGTTAGTTTTATTATGTCTACTATTATGACTATTCCCCTGTAGGAATTTAGGCAGCTGGAAGGGCAGTCCAGAGGCACCTGGCAACCTTCTCCTCCTCATTTCGTATTTATTGTCACATATTTATTGTCACAAGTGATGAACTCTGTGGCCAAGGACAAGAACAGCTGGGCAGGCCAGGGAGATGCACAGCTGCTGTGTTTTAGGGAAAGCAATACTCTCAGGGGCTGAGCTGGAGAGCGAGCTGGCAGAATACAAAGTCCGGCCTGGGCTGGGGGAGAGAAGGCAACTCCTACAGAGGCTCTGTGGGAAAAATGGACTGAAATAGCCAAAGGGGCTGCAGGTGGAGAAAGACGTATACACTAAAGTCAGCCTGGGTCACTGGAAGGCCCTCCTGGAGAAAGAAAGCTACAGGTGAGCCAGAAGGAAGTACAGGAGTATGCGGAAGCTCTAGTAGAGATGGCATCATGTCACAGCCCAGGTTCAGAAGGTCACCAAGCAGGGTCATCACACATAAGGCCATGGTAACAAGACTTCCTGTATCTGTGTGACTTCCTATGCACAAAGCATTGTCACATATATAATCTTTGACATTCCCCACAACTCTGAAGGGACTGGGCAGATATTGTTCCCATTTTGAAGAGGAAGCTGGGGTGACTTGGCTGGGGTCATAGTTCCTAAGATGCAGAGCTGGTGGGCCTGAGACCCATTCTCAAGCACTCTCACCCTTCACCCCAGGGCCTCCTTTTCAGCTCTGAAGACGCTTGTTCCCAACCTAAAACGGCAACCACGAGATCTCCAACATCCTACTGCTCCTTAGAAGGAGTAATTTCTCCCCCTCCCAAAGTCCCAGTTGTCTCAGCCCATGCCCCTACCCACTGCCTCTCATTTCTCTGGTCTGTACTCTGCTTCAGCCAACCTGTAATCCAATCCTGTGAACTTCCTCAAGGGGGCTTCCATTTACTTTGCACTTCCACTCTCAACCCTTGCCCCTCTGCCTGGAGCACCAGGCCTCCTAGTTGGCCTCCATTTTTCATCCTGCCCTCCCCCTTCCCTGGTCATCCTTTGTGTCCTATGAGTCTAGAAGTGCTCTTCCAGGTCCCTTACATGCCCCGTCCACAGGTTCCCAGTGGCTCTCCCTCACCCCTGTTCCTCAGCCTGGCAGTCAAGCTGCCCTTCAGGGGCTGGGGATGTGGCTAAAGCGGTAGCGCGCTTGCCTGGCATGCGTGCGGCCCGGGTTCGATCCTCAGCACCACATACAAACAAAGATGTAAAAAATAAATCTCTCTCTCTCTCTTTCAAAAAAAAAAAAAAAAAAAAAAGCTGCCCTTCAGGCTGTATCTTTCCCTGCTCCCTCCCCAAATTACTTACTGTCAGGCCCTCCCTGCACCTTTGTTCAGGCTAGAGGGGGCTCTCCTCTGTCCCATCTCCTTCAAGGCTCCATTCTCCAGTGTCTGCAGCAACCCGACCAGAGACAAGGAGGAGGCGTGTTTCTTAATACCTGCCCCACACTAGGCCCTGAAGGGGCAACCTCATTTTCAATGCAATCCAGTCCCTGCTAGCTGCCTGTACCAAGGTGGTCCCGCAGGGGGAGAAGCCAATCCACAGGCTGCCAGGACCCTGGCACTGGTATGCTCACCTGTGGAATAAGCCAGTGAGTAAAAGAAGTCTGGGGCTGGGGAGAGGGAAGCCAAAAGCAGGTGCTCGCACAAAAGCAGAGAGGCCACATGGCCCCAGAAAGAGCCACCTCCACTCCTATCCCAGACTGCCTTCTAGTCCTAGCTCCCAGGGGGTTGGCTGCTTCACCTGCTACCCATACTCCTTCCTTGAGCCAGGCTCCTGCTTCTTGTGTAGAACACTCGGCATTAGGCTCGGGGAGCACCATCCCTTCCTTCCAACAACCCAAACTGAAGGAAACCTGTCTTAGACAGCAACTAAGCTCTGCCTAGGGTACTTCTTTCAAAATCTCCTTGTATGGTTATTACATGTTCCACACACACCCGTTTCCCTCCCAGGGACCAGAGCTCCTCATTGAGGCTGGCAGGAGCACAAAGCTCTAGGACTGTCTGACGAGGTCAAAGTTCTCCTTTTCATGAGCTACCCCCAATCTGCACAGTGCTTGGAGTGGTCCCTTATCAGACCTGTTTTGTCTTGTGCGACCCTATCCCCTGGGTGGGAGTTGAGCACACTAAGGATGAAGACCTTACCCCAGCAGTCCCTCTCCGTGGGAATATAGACTTTGGACTGTGAGGCCTTAGTCTGTCCATGTGTGGTTGGAACTGTGCAGGAACACCTGGGACACGCTGGCCAAGGACAAACAGGGAAGCCAAACTATAGAAAAAAAGAGGGAAGCCATAGAAGAAAGCTGAATGATGGAAGCAGGGGGTCTAGCAAGGTTTTCCAAGGCAGCAATCCAACTTGTGGGGTCCTTTTTGCTTAAGCAAGATTCAGTTGGTTTCTATTACTTACGATCAGGGGGTCCTAACACAGCTGGGATCTCCCTCTCACATTTCTCCAGGAATACAAAGCAGGCGCTCCACCAACACTTGCTGAATGAAGGAAAACTGGCCCCAGAACCTGGCTTTCCTATTTCTGCCAAAGGCACCATTGTGCTCTACAAATACTCTCTACATAAAGTGTGTAACTCAGCCCCAGGCAACTCAAATTAAATATGCTTTCCTTGCCTAAAATGCATTATATCCTCATTTTCATCTCTTCTTTGGGGCACACCAGCACTAAAAGGAGCAGGCCAGAAATAACAGCCCTTCAAGTGCAGGCCAGCAAGCCGAACTGAATCTGCAAGCTCTGTGCTATCCCCTGGCTGTCCTACTACAAACAATTCTGCCCTGAGATTTATGCCCACTGCCACAAGTCTAGTTTACTCAGGATGACCATCACAGTCTCTAAGAAGTCACAAAGCTAGGAATCTGGAAGATTATGCCAGAGACCATACAAGAAGGCCAGCCTCAGAATCCTAAGGTTAGAAGAAACCTCAAGAAAGTTGTCTTGCCTATTAGTTTTCAAAGGACCCCAAGACCTAAGAGGAACCCCCTGGGGACACATTTCCCCAGGCTTTAACCAGTGATATGTCCATTGGTTTTATCTATCACGCTGCCTTGTGTTCTGCAAGTGTTCCAGTAGTTGAAAAAACTGTACAGAATCCTGTTCCAAATCAACTCCTTCGTCATTCAAATGAGAAGCCAGAGACCCAAAGTATTACAGAGAGAGGACATAAAGGACTTCCCCCGGAGCTGCTCACTGCCCCTACCACACCCCCATTGGACCAGTGCTCATTCCGAGGTGACCCCGCTGGCATCAGCGGAAGGGCGATGCTAAACCGCTTGAACAATGTAGAGCTGTCCTGATGCTAGTCCTTCGCTATATATAGTTTCTCCCCTGAAATGACCTCATGCAGCAGAAAGGTTTGTGGTGTGGCAAAACTGGCTCTGTGTCCCCAACTCCAGAGGAAGAGAACTGCTAAAGTAAGTGGGAGATAAATGGGAAAGATGAGTCTGCAGGAGGGGGAGGACTTCAGGTGATGGGTAGTCAGCAAGCTTTTGAGATATTTCTGGAGAAATTCTTGCCTTTGACCCCTGTGCAACATAAGGAAGGGTCAATTTGGTATTCTCCATGTGGTGGATAATGAAACAAATTCCAAGTTTGGGGAGTGAAGCCACTGCGGCATAACAGGCTCTAATGCTGCCCACTCATTAGATGGATGTCAGATGCCTCTTCCTAAACCATTTCGTTCATCTACACCCCTTGCACAAGAACCAGCAGGGGCTCCCATTTTCCCAAATGCCCCCATTTACTATGCAAGAACTTCCATAATCTTGATTACTCAATTGATTTGATCCTATTGCCTAAAAGAAAAGCTGGAAGAATAAACATCAAATGAGACTGGAAACTCTGGGTGGTGTACAAGGACTTTCTTCTTTGGGCCTTCTTGTATTGTTCACATTTTTCACGTAAACACACATGCATTAGTTTTACAATAAAGAAAATCATACTGCTTACTTCTCTCCAACCTGCACCCCTTACTCAAAATCGCCAATCCTCCTACAAACTGTGCCCACTTACCCCTAAGACCTACTCTATCCCAACCCTACCCCAGCCTCAAGGAACAACTTGGAGACCACCATCCACAGAGGTCTTACTTTTTTGGGGGGTGGGGGTATTGGGAATTTAATACAGGGGTGGTCTACCACTGAGCTATATCCCCAGGCATTTTTAATAAATTTTTATTTTGAGACAGGGTCCCACTAAATTGCCCAGGCTGGCCTAGAACTTGTGATCCTCCTGTCCCAGCCTTCCAAGTATCTGGGATTATAAGCATGCTCCATACCTGGTCAGAGGCCCACCTCTAAATATTGAGTCCACAGGAACTTCTCCCATCTTAACTCTATCTGAAGTATCTACACAATGCCTTTGTCTCAACCTGTCTACGTTGCATGATATAGCACTTGTCTACATATTGTCTTGTTTTTTTGTTTTTTTGTTTTTTTGTTTTTTTTGGTGATGCTGGGGATTGAACCCTGGGCGATGTGCATGCAAGGCAAGCACTCTATCAACTGAGCTATATCCCCAGCCCCATATGTCTTGTTTAAAATGGTATCACATCTTTGGTTATGCTTCCTCTCCCAGGTATACCATAAGTCATCATGCATGGTGCAACAAACATGTATAATGTGTTCACAAACAATTTCGGGAATGAGGCAGGATGAAATATTAAGGCACACAGACTAGTCACCAATACTACCTCTGAATGCACCTGCACTGATCAGTGGCTTGACCTCTCTGAGCCAGTCCCCAAGTTCTTCCTACTGAATTACCCAGCAATACCAATTCCCTTCCCGCAAAAGGTAAGAATGGATTTTGAACATGCCTGTCAACTTCAGTTGTTGGGTTTTTGTTTTGTTTGTTTGTTTGTTTGTTTGTTTGTTTGGTACTGGTGATTGAACTGATTCAGTAGGTTAAGGGGCACTTAACCTACTGAACCACGTCCCTAGCACTGTCTTTTAAATTTATTTTGAGACAGTGTCTTGCTAAGTTGCTTAGGGACTTACTTATTTACTGAGGCTGGTTTTGAACTTGCCATTCTCCTGCCTCAGCCTCCTGAGCCACAGGGATTACAGATATATGCCATAGAACCCAGCCCAACTTCAGTTTTGAAAATGAATCATTTCACCTCTAAAACTGAGGCCCAGATCTACCCCACAACAAAGGTTTCCATTCATTCATACCCAAACTAGCATGGGATATGGGCAGACACAGGCAAAATAAGGCCCTGAGGCTGAAGCCTCTCCTTGGACACTGCCTCTGGGCCATGGCTCCAGCAGATGAATGGCCAGGAAATGGTATTATCAACAACAGAGGCTGAGTGTCCCTGCCCAGGGCTTCAGGAAAAGAATCTGATGGTCAATGATGGGCCAGCAATCTAGGCCTTGCATCTTCCATGGGACATATGGCCAGCAGGACAGAGAGGCTCAATTTCAAAAAGGAGGGGCTAGCTGCAGATGACAAGGATTCCCCAGTAAATATTGCCTTCCTTCTGCCTACTGACCCCAAAGACTACCCCATTCTGTCCCTAGAGAGCGAACCCAAAAATATAGAGAGCCTATAAATGTCGGGATTTCTTTAAAAAAAAAAAAAAAAAAGAGTCATCTTCTGGACCTTGTGAAAAACCATAGCAGTGATAAGTTTCTAGCCAAATTAGGCCTCCTGTTTCCTCACAGCCAGGCCTGGACTAGGTCACAACAATCTCACATGGAGCTAGACCTGGGTGAGTTCTGAGGTGTGCAGAACTGGCACAGAGTACAGAGGAGAGAAGGTGGGGAGCAAACAGAGGAGTCAGCCTGGGATATAAACACTCTGTAAAAGTGCTGTGGGCTCCCCTGGGAATCACGCCCTAGGCTCTCCTGGCCCCTTGGCACTTGTGTTATGATCTACCTGGAGGAGCTGGGAGTGGAAATGGGTTTGGCAAAACAAATCTCAGACGCTCCAGTATTATTCAGTCTATCACACAGCGAGCTGCTGAAGGAGAGGAACGGCCCTGCCCTGTGCTCCCACTTTAGGCAAAGGACACAAATGTCAGAATCCTGTCAGAACAGCAACACTTCCACTTTCAGGAGTCTGAACTTCTCTAAACCTCAGCTTCCTCATCTGTAAAATGGAAGTAACTAGGCTTTTATTAACATGTAGGTAATTATGTCCACCTTGCAAGGCCCAGTGAAAACTGAAGATACCTAGCTGAGTGCTTCCTCCGCACATGGCGGGTGACTAATAAACGGTACTGCCTTTGGTGGTGACCATTCCTGGAGTTGCTGGGAGAGCTTGGGAAAAGAAACACTTGTGCCACATCACAGTCTATTTTAGGGGAATAGAGCACTTTTGCTAAATTACACACACACAAAAAAAAATCAATGTTATATGTAACATCCCATATATTATACATAATATCCCATATTTGCTTCCTCTCCCAGGTAGACCATAAGTCATCATGCATGGTGCAACATACATGTATAATGTGTGCACATACAAGTGCAGGAATGAGGCAGGATGAAATATTAAGGCACACAGACTAGTCACCAATACCACCTCTGAATATATCTGCACTGATAAGTGGCTTGATCTCTCTGAGCCAGTTCCATATAGGAGACATGTGATCGGTTTTTCAGACACTGGGTGGGATTTGGGGAAGCAGGAAGAAGGACAGACCCATGAAGGTTGTCACAAGTGCACTTTCTGGCATGTTCAGAATGTGTAGTGCAAGAACTGGCAAAAGTAGAGTACCTCGAGTCACGGGTGGCAATGATGTCAGTAAATAAACCAGCTATACCTGTTTAGGGACCAGTGAACCCTTTGTTAAGACTGAGTGAGGTTGGAATGGCATGAAAGTCTGAGAATCAAAAACAGTGGTCTAGAAACCAAAATCCATTTCTCACTGTGTGATCCACCTCCATACAGTAGGAAATGTCACCCAGCCTCTCTCTTGAACTGAGAAAAAACCCCGCTCAGCAACTATCAGGATGAGATGAGTGTGTAGAAGTGCTTATCAGTGCCCACCACCACAGCTGGTGCTCAATTGACGGTAGTGCAAAATAAATGAAAACCAACAGGACTCGAACCTCGGTGTGGAGGCTGCTCATCAAGTATGGAAAAGTGGCCGTCACATGGATGCGTATCACTAGCTCCTCCAAGTTCAGAGGGTTGTCATGATGATTTGAGTTACCTATGTAATTGATCATGTGTTTCACAGAAGTGCATAAAGTTCTAGGAAGAAAGTCCCAGCATACTCGGAGATTTTCTGCCAAGCTGAAGACAGGCCTCAGCAAACTGCGGGCACTTGCCAGCCTTGATCCATTGGGTAAGAAATATTTGAAAATGTGCAGAGATAACCTAGAAAAGTGGCTACTGGTTGTTGCTGAAGTCAGCATCAAGAGTTGTGGGGTGTGTTATGAGTGATTTGTTTCAAACAAGTTCTCAAGTTTTTGTGAATGATTCACATTTTTTAAAATGAAGCTAGATTCAAGGTTATCTCTATAATAATATCATGTCTTACAACTTGCTTCCCAATTGCATTCCTAAATGAACAAAATGATAAGAATGGTAGATAATCCAGTGCACAGGGAGGAAGTTTTAGGGTTTTTTTTTTTTTTTTTTTGTACTGGGGATTGAACCCCTACATCCCCATCCCTTTTTGGTTTTTATTCTGAAACACAGTCTCACTAAGTAGCTCTGGCCTCAGGGATTACAGGCATATGCTGCAACTTAGGCCTTGCCTATGAACTCCGTCGGCTATGAATATCAGCTGGTGGCCGGACGAGTGAAGACAGCTGGCCTAAACGCAGTGCCAATAGCAAAAAACAATAACATTTATTATGCATTTTTTAGAAATATTTTTAGTTGTAGATGGACACAATGCCTTTATTTATTTTTATGTGGTGCTGAGGATCGAACCCAGTGCTTCATACACACTAGGCAAGTGCCCTACCACTGAAGCTACAACCTAAGATCCTTTATTACGCATTTAACATGTCTCAATCACTGTTCTCTACATAGGTAACTCAAATCATCATGACAACCCTTTGGCATTATCTCCATTTTACAGATGAGGAAACTAAGGCCCAAAATATTTACAAACAACTTGCCCAAGATTATATAGTTAATGAGCTGAAAGGACTGGGATAAGAGAATATAAATGAATAAAATATTTACCATAATTGTCATAATTACCTATGGCCAAAAAAAATATTTTTTAAGGGAACTATTTTATAGGCCAGACACAATGGCACACACTGTAATCCCAACAACTCAGAAGGCTGAGACAGTCCAAAGCCAGCCTCAGCAATTTAGGAAGTCCCAGTCTCAAAATAAAAATAAAAAGGACTGGGGATGTAGCTCAGTGGAAAAGCGCCCCTGGGTTCAATTCTCAGCACCAAAAAAAAAAAAAAAAGAATTCACAGAAAATAAAAAAGAAACCAAAACTATCTTATAAATGTCCTCTTTGAGGGCTGGGATTGTGACTCAGTGGTAGAGTACTCACCTAGCATATGCAAGGCCCTGGGTTCGATCCTCAGCACCACATAAAAATAAATTAAATAAAGATATTGTATCCAACTACAACTAAAAAATAAATATTAAATAAAAATGTCCTCTTTGAAAGGCCTCAGATTTTGCAAATCAAAGGAAGCTAACGCATGCCCTGTATTTGTTACCATTTGTGACCAGAATCAGATTTCCCAGGTTGGAGTACCAGAGACAGAACTCTGCTCCTCCCAACATTGAGACTGAACAAAAATCTGTAGAATATAAGCCATCAGAAGAACCAGGATTTCTGCCTTGGTTATCTTCATTAACAACCCTCCACAACCATTTGCTAAGCATCTACTATGTGTAGGCACCAAGATCCCTTCATCCTTATCATCACATTATCCTTGGTTACTGTCAATGGTGGACTCTTGTCCTACTTTACAGATGCAGAAACTGAGGCTCTGCCCTGAGGCTTTCTTACTGTGGTGAAGCCACTGCCTCCCTATGGCTTTTGCCATTTATTAATAAATAATCTTGATAGTTTAACATCCTTATCGAGTCCCACTATGTTCATTTGTAAAAGAGGAAAAGTGATTCCTGCCCTGCCTACCAAGATGGCTGTGGGGATCGAATGATAAATAATACTTGAGAAAGCACTTTGAAAACTATGAAATGCTGAGCAAAGCAATGGATCGTTCCTCTTATTAATTACAAAGAGTGACACCTGATTCTGTAAGCATTTTGCTAACGTGACTCTCCCCTGCCTCTTTTCCCTGGGGAATTGGGGATTAATTCAAAGTCTGCAGAGCATGGGCACTCCTTTCTTCTAGTCCCTGGCATCTGGGAGTAGGAAAGTGGAGGTTTGCTCCAGGAGAAGGAGGAGGAAAAAACAGTATTTGCATTCTACTGGTGTTTCTCTTTAGGAACACAGTCTTGGCTAGAATTTTATTGCCTCCAGCACACTCAGCCCTCAAACAGCAGTCAAGGCATATTTACAAAGCACCTACTACATGCCAAGCACTTTGAATCAAGATGATGAACTCCTAGGGTTTCTACCTATAGAGGTTATGATTTGGGGGGCAGGACATCAGAATAGGAGAGGACAGCAACAGGAGGGAGAGGTGGCTACAGTCCTTAGAGTTTTGCAGACTTCACAGCTGACCTCTGGGGGCACTTTTCATGGGTGGGCAGGGCTCACAGCATAAGGCAATGAGCTGTGGCACAGGAATTCCAGTCAAAGTCCTCAGGCTGGGTTCAGGCCATCTCTTCTCAGCACAGTGACCACCAACAACCACTTGACTTTTCCAAATGTAAAACAGGGAGAACTGTTCCCACGGGTAAACTGGGCAGACTCAAAGACATGATGCTTGAGAACAGGCCTAGCAAGGTGCCTAAAGGTGCTCAACAATAAACTCTCATTGAAAAAACATTAACAATAAGAGAGTTAGTTCTCATCTCCCCATTCTGAGGACAAACTTTAGTGGCGAAAAGCTTGGGCACTGCTGTCTACAAGCTATGTGGCCATAGGCAACAGCAGTTGCTTTTTTGAGGCTTGGTTTCTTTGCCTGTAAAAAGGTGATAATAGCATCCCTGAAGGGTGGTTGTGAGGATTAACCTGGATCCTGTACCTGATGCTCCCGGCATGTGGTACATACTGCAAAGGTGAGCTGCTGCTAACTGCATCTCTTGAAGCCCTCAAAACAACAAGCCCGCAGGTGATCCAGGCTGCTTACTGGTTCATGGGTGCCTGGGCTTGGGCTCACTCACCCTCAGGTAGTGGAACCAGGCTCCCAAAGAAAACAGGAACCAGCAAGGAATCATTCTGCCTAGGTCCCTGATAACAACACTCTGACATTGTAACGAAGGGGCTCCAGGGAGAGAAGTTGAGGAGCTGAGGATAATGAGAGGTGTGGATACATATAATGAGCTCAGTCTCCCTCTTCATGGAGGGAGGCTGAGGCAGGAGGATCACAAATTCAAGGCTGGCCTCAGCAACTTAGTGACATCCTATCTCAAAAAGAAAGAAAAGATAAAACAGACCAAAACAAAAAGCAACAGAAAACAGCAAGCACTGATGAGGACGTGGAGAAATTGAAACCCTTGTGCGCTGTTGGTGGGAATATAAACTGGAACAGCCATTAAGGAAAACAGTATACTAGCTACTCAAAAAAATTACAAGCAGAATTACCAATTAGCAACATCATATCTGGGTATATACACCCAGAATTTAAAGCAGGGACTAAACAGTTATTTGTATACTCAAGTTCATTAGCAGCATTATTCACAATAGCCAAAAGGTGAAAGCAACCCAAATGTCCTCTGAGTGATGAGTGGATAAATAAATGTGGTATATACACACAATGGATTATTAGGGTTTTTGTTTTTGTTTTGGGTGCCAGAGATTAAACCCAGGGGTGCTTAACCACAGAGCCACATCCCTAGGCCTTTTTTGTATTTTTTAAGAGACAGGGTCTTTCTGAATTGCTTAGGGCCTCGGTAAGTTGTTGAGGCTGGCTTTGAACTTGCAATCCTCCTGCCTCAGCCTCCCGAGTCACAGGGATTATAGGTGTGCACCACCACACCCGGCAGTCACTTTTTTTTTTTTTAAAGGACATTCTGATATGTGCTACAATATGTATGACAACATACTGAAGACATGTTAAGTGATTAACCAGTCACAAAAGGACAGATTTTGTATGATTTCACTCATAGAATTTTCCAGAATAGTTCAATCCATAGAGAAATAAAGCAGACTATTAGTTGCTAGTGGCTTGGGAAGGGAGAAATGGGGAATTGCTATTTAATGGGTACAGAGTTTCAGTTGGGGAAAATGAAAAAGTTCTGCAGACTGTGGTGAATACACTTATGCTGCAGACATGCACACTTTAAATGGTTAAAATTTTATTTTATATATATGAATATATTTATATATCAGAAAGAAAAAAAAAATCCAAAGAGCAACCACTGACTTCCAGGAAGAAGAGAGCAAGGAGTACAGGTGGAACAAGAACCCCAAAAGTTCAGTAGCCGGAAGCCATTTAGTTTCAGGTCCTTGGCCCTAGTCTCAGAAGCCCAATCCTCATTCACACTATTATAAGCCCAGTAACCAGGCAGGAAAAGCCTGAAAGAGAATTAAAAGCCCCTGCAAAACACACATACCCCAATGTTGCTGCATGGGTACCTCCGAAATGGGCTTGCCCCCAGTAATTTCCTTGTGCATACCACCAGTTCACTCCCCACCCCCACTCTCTTCTTTATGAGCTAAAACTTTTGAGAGAAAGACCTTTTGTGGTCCCCATTACCCCTGAGTAGATGCTTGGTCCACTCAAGTGTGAACTCAATGACCCAAGTGGCAAAGAGGAGGTTGTTTTTGTTGACTATATTTGGCTCAGAAACATATTAATCATTTTAGAAAGATTCCCATCCAAAAAAATAATTTTTTAAATAAACATTTTATAGTTTTGCTCTTTAAAATAAACAGCAAACTTCAATAACATGGTCAGAAAAAAATACACATTTGTATGTAAATATCCTATAACTCTGAATAGAAACTTTCTAAGTTCAAAGTCTCTTATCATCCAGGGTCTCACTTGATTCTTACCATGTCTTTGAGAGGTGAGGAGGGAGAGCCACCCAGTTGTACAAATGGGGAAACTGAGATTCAAAGAGATCAAGAGGCTTGGCCAAAGCCACACAAACAACTAGAAAGGCCCAGAGAGCCAAAGTCTCATTTTTTACCAGATGCAACTCAGGGTTGAGACTTCACACTCAAGCAGACCATAGACTATGAAAGTATTTACAATTAGTGTTAGTTTATTTGATCCTCATATTATCTGGATGAAGTAAACTGGAAATACTATATTTTAGAGGATCAATTAAGCATGAAACCTGCCCAAGATGACCACTCAAGAAAGTGGCGAAGGCTGGGCGCAATGGAGCACACCTGTGATTCTAGTGGCTCAGAGGCTGAGGCAGGAGCATTACAAGTTTAAAGCCAGCCTCGGCAACTTAGGCCTTAAACAACATAGTGAGACCCTATCTCAAAAGATTTTTAAAAAAGGGTTGGGGATGTGACTCAGTTAAGTATACCCCTGGGTTCAATCTCCAGTACAAAAAAAAAAAAAAAAGAAAGAAAAAGAAAGAAAGTGATGAAGAAGAAAATAGACCCCCCTCCTTTTTAAACATACTTGACCTTGATCACTTCTTAAATGTCTTGACCTCAGCACAATCAAGACTTAAAGCAGCCCATAGCATTTTCATACAGGTTGCACCATATTTCTGTGAACTAGGCAGGGAGCAGATATATCTTTGTTCTCTTTTTAATAGCTGAATAAGAAAAAAGAGGTTATAGAAATCTTTAGGTCCTTTTCAGCTATGATTCTAAAATTCTATGATTCTAAAAATTCTCCAGCAAATTGATGGGCAGAGAGGCTGGGATCCATATCACTCAACTTCCTTCCTCACATTCTATTAGACTAACCCACTCCTGCCCTGCCAGTTATGAACTACAAACACCACATGTACCTGAGAGAGGGGCCCACTGTTACACAGACACACATGTGAAATGACAAGAATGTGTCACTGCCTGAGTGGGATCCTCATAAGAGGCCTTCACTCTAAGCTCTCTAGCTTCTAGCCTCAGCCCCAGGATCTTCCAGCAAGATGTTCATTCCCAAGCCCCAGGGAACCATACCTCAGGTACTGGGGACCTCATCTGCACCTGGGGTAGAAAGATGCCACTTCAGGGAAAGAACACCCCACTCTGAAGTTGCAGTTAAGGTCCCTTCACTAGCACAGCTGCCCTAACACAGGAGGGCTGGCTGAACTCCTAAGCCAGGAGATCAATCATGTATGCCCACCTTTGCTCTTCTATGCATCTCACCAACAAGGTTTATACATGCTAATTTCATCCACAAAATACTTATTAGGCACCAACTATATGTCAGGCTCTTGGTCCAAAAGATTAAATCTCTGATCACAGGAAATAAGGGGAGGCAGCCAGGGTCAGATGATGATATGAACTACAGAGAAAGGTGAAAAAGCTTCCTGGAAGGGAAGCCGACACTGGGCTGAGGAGAGAGAGGGACCCATTCAGGCACTTGGGGGTTGAACAAGGGGATGAAGAACAAGAGATGCTTCAGAAAAGAAAATGGGCAAAACTCATATTGTGACTTCAAACCAGTACAAAGACTCTGAATGAGATCCGGAGTCACAGGAAGGGATGAGCAAAGGAGTAACAAAATCTGACTTAAGAGTTTACAGCATCACTGTGGCTGCTGTGATGGAAATTGTCTGTCGGGAGACAAGGGAGGAAGTAGGAAGGTCAGTGAAGAGGCCGACTTAGGGTGAAAGTGGTAGAGACAAAGAGTCAGGTGCAGGATACACTGAAGGCAACACCAACAGACTTATCAATTAAATGGATGTGGGATTTGAGAGAAAGGGAGAGGTCAGCGATGACTCCAGAGTTTAAGGGACTGGGCAACTAAAATAAGGAATTCAACCTTCGGAGATAGGAACAATGAAAGGAGGAACAGGGGTAGAAGCAGGATTCATTCTGGCTTGGACACATAAAACTGAGAGACCTTGTGGATATCAGATTTGTTGAGTAGGCAGCAAATCTATAAGGCTGGAGAGTTGGAGAGGATGGTAAGATTATAAACTTGAGCATCTCCAGCATATATAATATGTAACCGTATGTATAATCATACAAGATTCACATAGATGATCATGTGTAATTTGTCTGTATGTTTACTGTCTGTCCCCACAAGACTGTAAGCTCCCTGTGGCCAAGGACCAAATCTGTTTACAGTCAGCAAGGTACAGGGCACTCAGTAAATATTTATTGAGAAAATGGAGAAGTTGCCCAATTACACCCTCAAGAATAGCCACACTGCCCACAAAAGAAGCAGACCAGCCCCAAACAGGGCCCTGGGTCTGTACACCCAGAGCTTGAGATTCCAGAACATAAATGGATACGCCTGGCACATCACAGAGTCAGATATTTGGGTTTCAGCCCTGCCACAATCTTAAAGGGTGGAGCTAGGCAAGAGACTTGCCTGTTCTACTACCTGTATTTCTTCTGACAGTGGCTGGGGGATGGGCTGCTCCACCCAGGTCAGAGGTAGAAATATTGATCTACTTGGGGTAGATGTATAGGCTGGCAAGCGCCCCTCCAGATTCTCAAGTATTCACAGAAGCATGCAAGCACACCCAGCACCTGGAGAAGAACCTACGCCTACTGGGGATACATTCAGAGAAGCAAGAGAAATAAATAATAAATGGCAACAATCCAAAACTTGATGAGATGAGAGGACCTTTTATCCAATGCAAGAATTCCTGACTAATGGCAGGGATTCACCTGTCATGTAACTGAGAAGATAGAACTAAGGACAAAAGGTGGCAATATAAGGCAATATATTTCACCTCAATTACTCCAGTTTTGAACAGTCACCTTTATGAAAATGATAAAACTCCTCTAATGACCTTGTTTAATTCCCTGCCTGAGATATTGGAAGTGTGGCCCAGAGAGGCTGGGCGACTTGCCTAGGATCACTGAACAAAGAACCAGGACTAGAATTCAGGTTCTAGCTCTCTGCTGAGGGTTTCTTCCCATTATAGGAGTGACAAAGAAAAGGCGAGGGTTACAGTGGGAGCTGGGGAGTTAGTTTCAGGCATTAGTCTTTTTCTTTTTCTTCTTCTTCTTTTTTTTTTTTTTTTTTTTTTTTGGTTGAACCCAGGGGCACTTTTCCACTAGCTACATTCCCAGCCCTTTTTTATTTTTATTTGTACTTATTTTTATATATATATATATATATATATTTATTTATTTTAGTTCTCGGCGGACACAACATCTTTGTTTGTATGTGGTGCTGAGGATCGAACCTGGGCCGCACGCATGCCAGGCGAGCGCGCTACCGCTTGAGCCACATCCCCAGCCCATGTACTTATTTTTTTAAATATTGTTTTAGTTGTAGTTGGACATAATACCTTTATTTTATGTATTTATTTTTATGTGGTGCTGAGGATCGAACCCAGGGCTGTGCATGTGCTAGGCGAGTGCTCCACCACTGAGCCACAATCCCAGACCCATTATTCATTTATTTTTTAATACCTTTATTTTTTGTTTATTCATTTTTATGTGGTGTTGAGGATTGAACCCAGTGCCTCACATGTGCGAGGCCAGTGCTCTGCCACTAAGCCACAATCCCAGTCCCCCTTTTTATTTTTTGAGAGAAGGTCTCACTAAGTTGCTGAGGCTGGCCTCAAACTTGCAATTCTTCTGCCTCAGCCTCACAGTTGCTGGGATTACAAGTATGCACCACCATACACCTAGCTTTTTTTTTTCCTTCTTTCTTTTTTACAGTGCTGGAAATTGAATGGAGGGCTTCACACGTGTTAGGCAAGTGCTCTACCACTGAGCAACACCTCCAGCCCTATACATTAGCCTTACAACATGAAACTATATCCTTGTCAAAGGGTAAGCTGCAGATGTTAAAGGAATGCTAGATGCATGCTGTGAAGTTAAGAAGGATTCTTCCCTTGTACCAAATCTGTGATCCTACAGAGTTCCCCTGAGCTTTGGACTTTATGAATAACGCTATTCATAGCAGGACCCATGGAATTAAAATAACGATTCACTAGCAGGCAAAAAAAAAAAATACAGGTATATACTTCAGTAAAATGTTTACATAAAAAATTCAGGTGGCAAGGTGAAGTTCGGTTAGCTTTCTAAAGTCAACAAATATTGAGTGCTTCCTCTGTACAGGTCTCTGTGTGCTATGTGCTGAGTATGTGTATGCATGGTCATATGAGTGAGAGACAGAGACAAATACACAAAGAAAAGAGAGAACCCAGGTCTTCAGGCTTGTAATGTGGTTGCTGATACAAGACTGTGAACATCAAAGAAATGACTAATAATATGGAGGAGATAATTATCAAGTAAGTGGCATAGGTAATGTGTCTGCAGGAGTTCTCTGAAGAAACTTCACTTCTGCTGGGGGCGGGTGGGGGAGGTTGTCAAGTGGAGCAATCAAGAAGGACATGGGATTTGAGGTGGACCTTGAAGGAAAAAAAGGTCTCAATAAGAAGAGGAAATGGATGAGCAAACACTGGTGGCTCATGAGAAGATAAAGAAATAAGTCTTACAAGGACTAGGCCAGATTTGAACAGCCTTGAAAGAGCTTGTAGGATTGAGAAGGTGCAAAAATGTTTTGAATATTGAAACTACAGGGTTTAAAACATGTTGATTTAACAAACGCCTCCTGAGAGGACACCGTGTGCAGGTATTTGATGAATGACTGAAGGCGAACTTGCCCTTGGTGGGGAACTCACTCCAAACTGGCAGACGAGGTGGACTTGAGATGACAAAGGCATAAGTCATTTGGGAAGAGGCATGTCTGAAGGAAGAATCAGCAGGCCCCAGTGACCAACTGAATGAGAAGCAGAGGACAAGGAAGCACAGACTCACCAGAGAGAGTTCTTCAAAGAACAAAGTCAGGCAACTAAAGAACAGAAGAGTAAAGGGAAAGTAGTTTAGGGGAGATGCACAGCTTTGTTTTAGAGGTGCTAAATCTTAATTCTATCTATATCACGGTGTCCAGTGGGTGCTGGATATGTGGGTCTGGGGTTTCAGTTGAAGATAGAGATGTAGGGATCTTCCCAACGGACAAAGTGTGGGATTGAAGAAGATTTCTCAGGGAGGGAGTGTAATGAGAAAAAACAGAATGTCAAACTGAACCATAGATGTTCCAACCCTAGGTGGATAGAGGGATAGGAAAGTGGATAGTGGGTCAGAGTGATCAAAAAGGAAAATCAAGACAGTAATGCCAAGAAAAGAAGTGAGGGAGCCTTTTGGTGGAAGAGGGTTGTCAACAGTGAAAACATGCTATAAAATCAAGGACTAAGCTTATTAAAAAAAAAAGTTGATGAATGAATGAATGAAAAGGAAGCCTTTGGGTGGAAAATCTACTTTCCTCAGTCAGAAGAATGGCCAGGGTTGCCCTCAGACAAGATTTTAATGTTCAGTTTTACCCCATTCTTCCTATGAAAACACGTTTCTTCCTGCACAAGTCATCCTGTCCACCACACAGACATCCTTCACTGCTTCCCCCAGGTCTCCCCCATTCTTTTTCCCAGTTTCCGCAATCCAAGCAACACACCTTTGGTGGAGAAGTAGACAGGAAACTCCAACTAGAGTTTCCACTTCATTAACAACTGTGGCTGTGGCTTCCCTTACACAAAAGGGTATGTGGCAATCAGGTGGAAGAGAAGATGGGGTTCTAGCCCCAGCTGCACTACTAACCAGCTGTGTGACTTTGGAAGTTACTCAACCTCTCTGAATATGGATACTTACATAGGGGGTATGTAGGTCTACCAGAAATCTAGACAAGTTTCAAATGCTCCTTTGAGCTCTAAAGTCTATTTTATCATTCTCAGAAGGGTCCTTGCAACACCTTCAGAAAAGGAAGTGACTACAAGACTCAAACGACTGCCAGACCTCTTCCCGGGGTGAAGCGCCAGGATAGGAAGGTTGTACCAAGAAAGTGTGACAGCGCTGCCCAGGCCTCGCAGATCACCAGCGAGCAGATCCCACTCCTAGTGCTGAGAAGGATCCCAACAAACCTGAGGGTGACTCTCACCTCGCACCCCAGCTCTCTTAGACTCCCAGACGGCCAGGAGGCTCTAAAAATCCCTGCGGGGAAAAATAAAGATTTCCTTCCCAGAGTCCTGAGCTGCTTTTGCAAGTCGGATTCCGGCAGACACGATCTGCAGCCCGATAATGACACAGTCTTTGCAAGGAGCGACTGTTCTCTCGTCTCGCTCGCTCAGAGTTCTGGGGCCGCCTGGCTGCCCGCGCCGCGCCCCGACGGGCCGGCGTCCGACCCCGGCCCGGGCTGCCAGGCCAGCGGCGTCCTCACCCTGGCCCCCTCCCTCCGTGGCCCCACTGCGGTCTGCAAACATTTCCTGCCCCTGCCCCCGCCCCCGCCCCCACCAGGAGCTTCCCAGTTGGAGCGAGTTGGTCTCACAGCCGGGTCAGCACTTGCAGTTGCCCCAACTCGGCTCCCCTGGTCACCCCGCCCAGAGGAGGGGGTCCCGTCCGCCTCCGAGAGACATCGAGGAAGCCCAGGCGCCGCGGGAGGTCGCTCGGGAACCCCAGGGCTCCCGCCAGGCAGGGGACAACTGGCGGGGAGTCGTGGCCCTGTTCACTTTCCCGGCGTTACCTGCTCGTTTGCGGGGGTGTCCCGGGGCGGCCGGCCTCTCACGGCGCTGTCTCCCCACGCAGTTGCCCATGCTGGCTCCTCAGCCGGTCCCCATGCACCGGAGGCGGCGGCTGACCGACTGCTCCGCGTTCCTGCCCCGGACGGCGGCGTCCGGGGTCAACGGCTCCTGCCGCTCGGCATCGGGCGCTCCCGGATCTCCCCCCGGGCGCGCTCTGCCCGGCGCCGGCTTCGCCACAAACTTTGCGGGCCAGGGGAGAGAGGGAGGTGGCCGACTCTCAGCACAGTCCCAGGTGGCCGGGCCAGGGGGGCCCGCGACGGTGCCCGGCCAGAGACCAGCCCCGCAGGAGGGGCGGAGAGGGGGCGGGCACCGCCGCAGCTACTCAGGGTTCGCTCGGGGCTCCCAGCTGGGGCCGGCCCCCCGGAGCCTGTCACTCACCTGCCTAACCCCGCCCCAGCCCGGCCCAGCTCTCTTCCGCCGGCTGGCGGTGCCCGCGCCGCCGCCGCCACTCGCCCCAGGTGCGCATGTGACTGACGGCACCGCCCCGCGGGCCGGGCCTGATTTTCTCATTGGCTTCCCCCAGAGTGCGCACCGCCCTCCGGCCCCACCCAGCCAGGTACCCGCCCCTCCGCCGGTCTCCCGGGGAGTCCGGCCGGGAATTATTCGCCCTCAATGGCCCCCGGCTGCGTGCCCAGCAGGCTCCTCCCCTCTCCGCGCCACCGCCCCGACCTCAGGCCCCGCCCCTCGGGGAGGGGCAGTCCCGTCCCTCCCTGGAACTGCCTGGCCCGGAGCCGGCAGACACGTGATCCAGAGAGAGCCCCGCCCCCTCGGCCTTCGCTCAGCAATTGGCTCAGAAGGCGCGTGCGCGAAAGGTCTCTCTTTTACCACCTCCTACTTCCCCACCCACCGTCTCGGGTACGCGTCATGGCTGCCGCCGCCGCTCTGGAGGCGGCGGCGCCTACGGGCGCCCTGTGGGGCCTCGTGCAAGACTTCGTCATGGGTCAGCAGGAGGGCCCCGCTGACCAGGTGGCTGCAGGTACGGCTGGCAGCGCCGCGTGGCTTCCACATGGCCGACTAGAGGGAGCGGCCTCAGCATCAGCGCGGGGCGGGAAGGGAGTGAGGGACAGAGGTGACTTTGAGAGATTGGTCTTGGGCTACTTGGTGAGCATCGCGAGCTTGAAAGCCATAACAATTAGAGTTAGTTGCAGCTTAGAGCGCCTTTACTTTCCTCATCGCCCTGTAGTCAGTGATAGAGAATCATTACATTTCACAAGTAAGGAAACAGGCCCAGCGAGAGAAGGAGACTTGCGCAGGGCTACCGACCAGGTAGGAGGGGGAGCTGGGACTCGAACTCCTCTCCAGATCGGAACCAGGTACTCGCCACGAGACGGTGCTGTGTGATGTTGACGTGGGGAGATGGATGTTCAGAGGCATCCGCTCCTTTCGCGAGGCATCCTGGGAGTGGCCAGTGGCCCCTCTCTGACTGGCTGTAATCCGAGGGAGGAGGAGAAGAGGAGCCAGTCTCTGGGGAATTGGAGATAAGGCTTTATTCCGGGCCTTAAGAGTTCTCAATTAATTTGTTTCACGACTTTTTTGTGTCATTTATTTTCTTCCCAGATCTCCAGTTTTCCACTTTTGACCAGTTTTGAGGAATCTCTTAGTTTTAACACTCCAAAATTTGAACAAAACAAATTCCAGGCCACTTTGGAATTCTGACTTAGCTCTTTTAACCGGGGGGGGGGGGGGGGGGGGGCAAACCTAAAACATTATCGAATTTTAGGCCTTCACATTCAAGTTTAATAGCATACAAAATGAGTACAGATAAGGTTTTAAAAGTATTTATTTTGGGAGATTTTGCATGCTTGGGGAAAAGTAAAGGATATGTTTCTCTTGCAAATTGAACAGATTAACTTTTAGGGTGAGAAATGAATAATGAATCTGCTAGGAACATAACACTGATATACTTTGCAATATTAATTTCCATTCAAGTCATTTCACTATTATTGAACACATATTAGTCTCCAAATATGGCACAAAGCAAATGAGATTAGATCTGTGACCACCAAGAACATATAATGTGGTTGAAGAGACAACCATGCTCTAAGAGGTTTGTGCAGATTGCTTTGGAAGCATCAGTGGACTAATGCCTGGTGCTGCCACTAAGCTTATCATATTACAACTTTAGAAAGTATAGTGTGTTATCAGGGCTTAGAATTAATATGTACAATGTGTTGTCAGTGTCATTTTTCCAATGTTTTATCATGAAAATTTTCTAACATTCAGCAAAGTCTGAATGTTATATAAAAAATCTAGGTGGTGATGAGGTGTTTTTTTCTAGGTGGTGATGAGGTGTTTTATAAAAAACACCTCATCACCACCTAGATCCTACCATTAACATTTTTCTGTAATTCCTTTTACCACATACCTATCCATTCATTTAAATTGTGTGTATCAGTATGCTTGTCTCCTATTTTGGCATATCATTGACTAGGATTTGTTTACAGTTTATTTTGGTATAATGTTTATATCCAAGGAACTACAAATTCAAATTATATATTCACTGTTTGTAGCTAAAACAATCTCATCCACTACCAAGATAAAGAACATTATTGTTGGGCTGGGGATATAGCTCAGTTGGTAGAGTCCTGCCTCACATGCACAAGGCCCTGGGTTCAATCCTCAGCACCACACACACAAAAAAAAAGAACATTATTGTTGGTATCTGTAACTTTTCTTTCAAGTTTATACATTCTGAAAACAGTAATTTTTTGATTCAGAACACTTTGAAAAGAGAGCTCAGTTTTTTGGGTTTTTTTGTACCTGGGATTGAACCCAGAGGTGCTTAACCACTAAGCCATATTTCCAGCCCTTTTTTGTATTTTATTTTGAGACAGGATCTCGCTGAGTCACTTAGGGCCTCGATAGTTGCTGAGAAAGGCTTTGAATTTGCAATCCTCCTGCCTCAGCCTCCTGAGCTGCTGAGATTACAGGTGTGCACCACCATGCCCAACTGACAGCTAAATTTTTAAAAATATTTTTGTAACATAATTTTATTTATGCCTTAAAAAGGGGCCTAAAATGTTTCCTACTTTAACTTGGCTCATCTATCTCTCTCTGTAATAGTAGACATTTTGTAATTTAGCCCTCTAAAAAAAAGAAGGTTGTTACAGAAAAGTAATGATTGATGAAATTGAAAAGGTTTGATGGGGTTGGATTATGCATAACCTTGGCTTCTAGGCCAAAGGATTTGAATAGACTATTGTAGGTAATAGAATCATTATAGATCCTTAAGCAAGCAGAGCCATAAAATGAAAGCAAATTTGGAAAGGATTAAGTTAGTATTCTCCATCTTAGATCACAACCATAGTTAGGGTTGTGGAAGGTTGACAGTTTTTGCTTTCTGATCCTCCAGCCTATGTCAATCTCTGTTAGTGCTAAAGGGACCAGCCAGCTTCCTGTTCAGCCATTTGTGGTAGCACCCTCCAACAAATTATAAATGCAGAAGGAACACTAGTGATCACAAATGCAGATGCCATCAAACTTGCCCCTAGGGAAGTTTCTGGTGAAAGTAGGTGTCAGCTATAAAGAAGGAACAAACAATGGAAGGGAAATGACCTGGAAGCCCAAGAGTTAGGACCTCTCCTGAAGGTGTTCAGAAGCTGCCACCACTTGAAGTAAACCTTCATTTTCACCATTGCTTTCTTAGACCTTTAGTTCCCAGCATCCACCTTATCCCATTTCCTTCCACTACTACTGATCCAAGTTAGATGTTGGAGTCAAAGTCTAGATTGAGTGGCCACCCCCCCAGACATCTCACACTTCCAAATCTTTATAATACTTTTTTCTCAACCACTCATCTACTTATTAGGAGAGTTGTTTAGTAGCTGTGTCTGTGTACATCTCCAAATAATACCCTTCTCTACCACCAGTATCTCCTAGAACTAATATAAGTATATAAACAATAAAAATTGCTTTATGTAGCCATGTGTGGTGGTACATGCCTGTAATCACAGCTACTTGGGAGGCAGATCACAAGTTTGAGGCCAGCCTGGGAAATTTAGTGCAAGACCCTGTCTCAGAACAAAGTTAGAAAGGGCTGGAGATGTCAGTGGTAGAGTGCTTGCCAGGCTTGCATGAGAATCTGGGTTCAGTTCCCAGTACTGGGAGAAAAAAACTGCCTATGTGAATGGAGTGAGAGATGTTGAAGGAAGAATCTGAAATTTGAGGTCAAACCAGTTATGAGGCTTAAAAGAAAGGGCCCAGAGTGTTCCCAAAGTTTTAAGCCTGAGTATGAAAAAAAGAGGAAGTATTCTGTCCAAAAGAGGAGGTTGGAAAAGGAGCTGATTTGGGAGAGTATGATTTTGGGACATGTTGAATTTGCAGGTGGTGAATATAATTTTTTTCCTTTCAAGTTATTTGGATTTTCCTTTGTTTCAATCTTCATTATATTGTTTTCTCACATTTGTAGTTGCTAGGGGAGACCACTATTCATGAAATGAAAAAAATGAGTAAAGAATAATAGAACAGGGGCTGGGGTTGTAGCTCAATGGTGGAGTGCTTGCCTAGCACATGTGAAGCACTAGGTTCGATCCCCAGCACCATGTAAAAATAAATAAAGGTATTGTGTCCATCTACAACTAAAAAGAATATTAAAAAAAAAATAGTACATCAGCAGCAGAAAGGGCATTTGAGAACCTGATTGGAACCTAGTCCTGAGAGATTTTTCTCTCTCTGGCTCATATCAGTCCTCCTGCATCACCCCAGACCTACCCGCACTGCCTTGGGCTGCCACTACAGATTCTCAAGAGACTGTAACTCCATCAGACAGAGATCCAATTGTGCCTTCTAGGTCAATGACCTCATAAATACTCCTTTGAGGAATCCTCTGTGTCCCACATGAATCAGTTCCTTGCTGAAGAAAGTAGGGAGCTAGGAGTGCTAGTAAGTCCATCTGTAAAGAGTAAATCTTGAACATACAGGGAAAACTTAGGCCTGCCTAGAAAAGGAAAAGAACTTTTATTTTTTTTCCCCATAATACCAGGAGTCCACCCTTAGGAAAATTAACTCTTTATTAGCTTCTTTCATCCCAGAAGCCCCGTGTATAATTAATAGTATTCCCAGGTATTTAGGTTATTTTCATGTGGGAGTACTTATAGTGGTAAAAGAATTAATCACTTAAAGTTAGTAATCTTTGTCTGTAAACCCAGGAATATTACTTGTTTTTTTTTTTTTTTTTTTTTAAACCCAGTATCTGTTTCTATCACTATGGTGATACTGAAATAGTTAGGCTGTGATTGATGTGTGTTGTTCGTTTTGTGTTACTAGGGATTGATCCCAGGGGCATTTTACCACTGAGCTGAGATACATCCCCACCTCCCCCCCCCCCCCATACTTTTTAAAAAAATTTTTTTAGTTGTAGATGGACCCAATATCTTTATTTATTTTTATGCGGTGCTGAGGATTGAACCCAAGGCCTCACTCATTCGAGGCAAGTGCTCCACCACTGAGCTACAACCCCAGCCCTCCCCACCCCTTTCATTTAATTTTTTATTGGTTCTTTTTAGTTATACATGACAGTAGAATTCATTTTGATATAATCATGCAAGCATGAAATATATCTTGTTCTAATTCAGAACCCCAGTACCTCTCCTTCCCCTTTCCTGTCTCTACTCCTGCTCTCTTCCTTCCCTTTTTATTTTGAGACAGGATCTCCCTAAATTACCAAGCCTGACCTTGAACTTGAGATCCTCCTGCCTCACCTTCTGGAGTCTCTAGGATTATAAGCATGTGTCACCTTACCCAGCATTGATTATTTTAATGTCACTCTGCCCCACCAAACCATGGGCTCCTTAAAAGCTCCCTGTCATTGGGCATGGTGTCACACACCTTTAACTCCAGCAACTTAGTGGCAGAGAAAGGAGGATTGTAAATTAGCCAAACCCTGTCTCAAAATTTAAAAAGGGCTGGGGATGTGGCTTAGTGGTAAAGCACCTTTGGGTTCAATCCCCAGTACCAAAACCAACAAAAAACCTCCACAAAACTCCCTGATATATTTCTTTTCTTTTTTTCTCTGGTACTGGGAATTGAACCTAGGGGCACTTTACTACTGAGCTACATCCCCAACCTTGTTGTTTTTTTGTTTTTGTTTTTGTTTTTTCATTTTGAAACAGGGTCTCACTGAGTTGCCCAGGATAACCTCAGTTCTACTCTCTCAGGTATCTGGGATTATAGACATGTGCCACCACACTTTATTCCCTGTCTGTATTTATATCTTTTTTTGGTGTCACCCAGGGGCCCTTAACCACTGAGCCACATCCCCAGCCCATTTTATTTTTTATTTTGAGATAGAATCTTACAGAGTTGCTTAGAGCCTTGCTAAGTTGCTGAGGCTGGTCTTGAACTTGTGATGCTCCTCCCTCAGCCTCCAGAGTCGCTTTACAGGTATGCACCACTATGCCCAGTTGCACTTCAGCAATTTTAAAGGAACAATTCAGTTGTTTTTTTTGTTTGTTTTTAATATTCACAGTGTTCCATAATCTAAAAATTCAGTAACATTCTCATCACACCAAAAAGTAGAAGGCTTTTGGACAACAGTCACTATTCACTATATAGTCTGGTTATAGAGATGAAAAGAACATTTCATATATGAAAGCCATTTCTGAGGTGAACTGGAATAGATGTTTAATTTAGTCTCCTCTGTGAAAATATCCCCAAAATACCAATTCTAGTTTTTTGCCAGCTTATTTCCCCATTTTCCTTAATCTTCCTAATTGTGTACTATTTTTGTACTCCTCCCCTTTTTAAATGTACTGCATAATTCAAGATGGGATCCTTATGAAAGTTTTGAAGACTAAAAGGCTCCACCAGGAGAGTTCACTCAAGTATTGGGATGCTAGGAATCATGTGCAAGTGAATGTTTCTTTGTAACAATAAAGTTTCACACTGATGTATGCTGAATGCTGAAGAAGTTAATTTTAATCAGAAAATTTGAGTGGGAGTTGACTTTAGGGGCATAATGAAACTTCCTTTGCTGATAGAAATATTATTATTATTTTAGTGGTGGTTTTTTTTTTTTTGGTAGTGGGGATTGAACCCAGGGTTGCTAACCACTGAGCCACATCCCAGCCCCTTTTTGTAATTTATTTAGAGACAAGATCGCACTGAGTTGCTTAGGGCCTCGCTAAGTTGAGGCTGGATTTGAACTTGCTATCCTCCTGCCTCGGCCTCCTAAACCGCTGGGATGACAGGTGTGTGCTACCATGCCTGGCGTAGAGTACTCTTTAATGGTTCAACCAAGACAGGTATTTCTCTTCATGAAAGTATTACACTTAAGGAATCAGACATGGAACTCAACCATCAATTCCTTGGTTGGTTTGTCCTATGAATCTGACTCCTGCCCCTTCCCCCAACCCTACAGCCTGCTCATTTTTTCCCTTGGCTCTTTCTCAGGAGCTAGGGCAGCAGCTGGGCCTTCCACATCCTGGCACAAGTAGGGCTAAGAGTGCCTGATGTCTACATTGGTGCCAGTCACGAGCTGTGAATCCTAACTAGAGCTCTCCTTTCCTCAGTCTGGTTGGACTTCTCCTTACTTTAGTGCCAGAGTGAGCCTCTGTCAAGCTCAGCTCACAGCTGTTACCCTGAGGCCAGAGACTTAAGGAGAATTGGAGGCTTAGGAGTTTGTTCTCAAGCCTCCCCCACCCCTACTTTTTCCCTTGTTAGCAAGAGGTAACTAGCTAAGGTCCTGCGTTTAGAAGTAGGTGAGTTAGGAACCCAGAACAGGTTCCTGAAAGTAATTCCCTGCATATCTGTCATACTATCATTAGCTAGAACTCCTCTTTGTTACTCTCTGTTAATCAAACCCTTATGAAAATAACCTTTTGCTCTTTGTTTCTCCCTTGAAATTGTAAACTAAAAAGCCTCTGTTAAGTCTTCCTGTTACGTTTGTACTGCTAAAATTGTTAAGTAATATATTTACCTGGTGCAACACTGAAAAAGTGCCAAAGCGCAATACAGCAAGAAGTGTCCCTCCAGGATGGAATGCAGAGTGTAACTAGTGTATAACATACCCTCACCTGAAGAGGGCAGGGAAAAAGAGCTGACCTAGGTGACTTTGAAAAACAGTATTTTATTTTATTTTTTAACACCAAGATCAAAATTGTATATAAACTATTGTGTTTGATTGATAATTCTAAATATAATTTATGGCCTATACCAGGAATGAACAAATTGTAAACAATAGATAATGGGAATCAGCTTTCTCACTGTCAGAGAAAAAAATTATAAGTAAGTAAAGGGGGAAGGCTAGGATGAAACCGATAGTCCTGGATTAGAGTTGGAGACTTTAATATGATCTTCAGATTAGCTTAATATATACGCACACATAGAGAAACAGTGATAAAAAAAATTGTGTAATGTAGGTTAGGATGCATACATATATTTCCCAGCTTTCTGTGATCAGCAGGCCTAGAAATAGTGTCATCTTAATAACAATGAGCATATCCGTGCCCAGATCTTGGTTTCTAAATGCCATTTTCAAAACAAAAGTGCTCAAGAAATTTTTTAAAAAGGGAGGGGGGCCTATCAAAGGAACACAGGAGCCAACCTTAAGTTCAATGGCCAAATATGGAACAACTTGAGCTACAATATAAGTAACCTTTTATTTATTGGGCATTAAGAAATTGGATTGTATTTATTGAATTGTTACCCAAAATATAAAAGTCTATGTGAATCTATATTGATATAATAAATAGCTGAATTCTTTTTAAATTTTATGGTATTTTGGTACTTGCAATTGAATCCACTGAGCCATCTCCTCAGTCCTGTTTATATTTTATTTTGAGACAGAGTCTCACTAATTTGCTGAGGCTCGCTTTGAACTTGAGATCCTCCTGCCTCAGCCTCCCAAATTGCTAGGATTACAGGTATTTGTCACCGCACCTGGCCTGAATTTTTTTTAGAAGAATTTAAAATAATACAGGTAGATACTCCTCTCTCCGGGAGCTTATTCTTTCTCTCCTCCTTGAGTGGGGCTAGACTTAAAGACTCTCTTGTAAAGAAAAGAGTATCAGAAAGGAAAATAATAGCTACATAGTACAGATACCTGGTGGTTGTACCTTGACTGAGTGATCAAAGCCTCACCAGTGGTAGAGAATCCATGTGGGTAACTTGTACCCTTGATGTGACCTGAAGAAAAGAATACTTCATCTCTTTGAAATTCTTCTTGAAAGTCCCAGTTTAGACATGAGGAAAGCATCAAACAAATCCAAGTTGAGGGACATTCTTCTATAAAGTACTTCTTTTAAACTATTAAGGTCATGAAAAACAAGGAAAGGTAAGAAAATTTCACAGAGTAGAAGGCAGTAGGGACTCAGGATGGCTAATGGCAATGTAGTATCCTTCACTGGAAAAATGGCATTAGTAGGAAAATCTGGTGAAATTTGAATAAAGCCTGAAGTTTAGTCAAAGGCATGTGTGTGCCAGTACTAATCTCTTAGGTTTTTGTCTTTCTGGTCCTGGGGATTTAGTCCAGGGGTGCTTTATCACTGAGCTATGTCCCTAGCTCTCTTTATTTTGGGACAGGGTCTCACTGGAGCTGCACTGTGCCATTGAGGCTAGCCTTGAACTTGTTATCTTCCTGCCTTAACCTCTCGAGTCTCTGGGACTACAGGTGTGTGCTGTCATACCGGGCAGTCTCTTAATTTTAACAAATGTATATGGTTTGACAAATGTAGCATATAAGATTTTAACATTAGGGGAAATTGGGTAAGGGTTATATAGCAACTTTTCTATAAATCTAAAATTATTTCAAAATAAAATGTTTCAGTGAAAAGTCTACTGCTGTTGCTGAGTACAATGGTACCCACCTGTAATCCCAGCAATTTAGGAGGCTGAGGTGGGAGGGTCACAAGTTTGAGGCCACCCTCAGCAACTTTGCAAGATTCTATCTCAAAAAGTAGAAAAGACTGGGCATGTGGCTTAGCAGTAAAGCACCTCTGGGTTTAATCCCCAGTACCAAATTAAAAAAAAAAAAAAAAGTCTACTTCTCAATCCCTGGCTATTCATTGTCTTTCTGAGATAATATTATTCTTTCCTGCTGTGTGTTTCAGACATGTAAATAAATGTAAATGAGAACTTCCCCTCTCCCTCTCAAAACAATGATCTCTACATATTATATGCACTATTTTTTACACCGTGCTGCATTCATGTATTTATTTCGCAGTAGTGGGGATCCAACCCAGGGCTTTGTACATGCTAATCAAGAGCTCTGCCACTGACTGAGCTACATCCCCAGCCCTTCTTATTTTTATTTCTCACTAAGTTGTCCAGTTTGCCTGGAACTTGTGATCCTCCTGCCTCAGCCTTCTGAGTAACTGGAATTTCAAATGTGCACCATCTTGCCCAGCTATTATTCTGCTTTTAGATGTTCCATTATCAGTGTGTATAGTGTTGCTTCAGTGTTGTTTCAAATCTTGGCTATTATGAATAATGCTTCAGTGAACTTGAGAGTGCAAACATCTCTTTAGATGTAGATTTCATTTCCTTTGTATATATTTCCAGATTTTTTTTCTAAGTTTATAAATAGGTATGTGTTCATTTATTCTCTCTCTCTCTCTCTCTCTCTCTCTCACGCACACACACACACACACACATATACACACATACATAAATAGGATTTCCCCCTACTATGTCTACAGTCTCTTATATAAATATGGGTTGGTTTTTAATTTCATAATACTAACTTTGTACCCAGCTATCTTAACAAATTATTTTATTTTTTATTTCTCTTGGGTTTATTATAAATAATTTCCAAATGATTTACTTTCTCTTTAGTTTTTATACTGAAAGCTGCATATCTGAAGTGTTACTGTAACACTTCTTATCTAGGAAGGGGTTCTTGGCAAGTGCAGTGGACCCCATGGTATCACACCTAGGGTAGGCAGGAAGCACTGGTATTTAGAGCGATGGAACCCTGTAATAGGGGTTTTATTTTTGTTTTTTCATAATTTCTTTGTCTGTTTCCTCTAGATGTGAAATCTGGCAGCTATACAGTGTTACAAGTGGTGGAAGCCCTTGGGTAAGAGTCTTTGTTCTAGAATGCTCTTCTAGCCCTGCCTATGAACTCTGAGAAAATTATTTTTATGCATTGCTGCTTTCTTGGAGCCCGAATTTCCTCCATATCCAAAACCCCTTTCTATCAGTATTTCAGACTAAGCTTACATCTTTGAATTGTTCTGAAAAGAAACCATGTCTGACTAAAGCAAAAGGTAGTATTAGGAAGCACACAACTGTAGGTACACAGCTCCACAAGTTGGGCCTGGTGGTTGGTTCAAGGCCATCCACTGTTGTTTAATTAGAGCAAGAATACCTTTTGTATTTCTTTAGGCTCACCCAGCCTCTATAGGATCTAGATGACCTGGACCTGAAGCAGACAAGCTATGGACTGTGTCTAGAAAGTGGCCAGGAGGCAGACCTCACATCAGATCACCTCTGAGGGAAAAGGCTTAGGGAAACAGCTAAAAGCAGTGTTTTTAAAATCTGGGGTTCCATCCTCCCGAGAAAATAATTTGTTTATAGTCTAATGCCTGCCTTCTTCATATTTTATAATTGGAGGACCATTTAAATTGATTAGCCTTATTAGCAAGGGTTGTTAACTGTCACTGCCAGCATGTCTTCTGAAACAAGAGGGAAAACTAGAAAATGAGGGAAATTTAAAAACCTGAATCACCTATTCAGCATTTCTCCCACATAACACATCATTTCTGTATAACTTTTGATTTACATTCTTGTGGCCTTGGTTCATTTTTGTTAAATATTAGTTTTATTGTAATATAATTCACATATAAAATTCGGCTTTTATTATTGTTATTGTTTTGTTATTGGGGATTAAACCCAGGGATGGTTTAATCTAAACCACTAAACTACATTCCCAGCCTTTTTCACTTTTTGTCTTGCTAAATTGCTGAGGCTGGCCTCCAACTGTGATCCTCCTGCCTCAGCTTTCTGAGTTGCTGGGATTGCTGGCATGCACCACCACATCCAGCATAATTCTCCATTTTGAAGTGTCTAATCCCATGGCTTTTAATATATTCATTGATTTATGCAGATTTTAGGGCATCTTCATTACTCCAAAAAGAAACTTACGCTCATTAGCATTCATTACTTCTTCCTCCTTCTTCTCAGCCCTTGCAATCTCTAGGAATATGCCTATTTTATAAATTTAATTTTTATATGGAATTATATAATATGTGACCTTAGTGGCTGACTTCTTCCACAAAGCATATTTTCAAGGTTCATTCATGTTAGATATTATGTAGCAGTTATACATTTCTTGGCTTGATGAATAATACTCTTGTATAAGTTCTTAAGTTGATGGGTATCTGGATTGTTTTCAGTTTTTGGATATTCTGCATAACGATGCTATGAGTTTTTGTGTGCCTTGGTTCATTTATAAACGTTGGGAGTGCATAATTTTCTACTTCCTGAGCAGAAGTTTTCCTATAAATTCCTGTTCTACAGATCCTGTCAGAAGGGATCTTATTTTTGCTCCATTACTCCTTGTTATATGCCTTTATCCTTGAGGTGTACTGTAACTATTGTCACTTGCTCCTTACCAAGAATTTATTTCCTGCTTGTTTTGTGTCTAGTATGTTTATTTGTAATCTCTGTAGAGCTATTTTGAAGGTAAATCACCTGTTGCTTCAGGGCAGCTTCTCCCATATCAGTAGTTTTACATAGTTAAAACCTTTATTCTGGCCATCTTTATAACCTTTCAGTGATAAGGTTTGGGGATTTTGTGTTGGGGGTTTTTTTGTGTGAGTTGTTTTCACCTAGGACTTTGGTATGGTGTAGTGGTTCTCAGCATTTTTTCCTTAGCAGTAATTTATAAAAATATACCTTTTCTGCTGTTTTGCTAGAAGCTGCAGCTGCCAGTTATCTCTCAAGTCTTGTGGGTAGCTGCTAAGTTCTGTTTCAGGAGTATGAATGTTACAGTCATATTACTGGGGAGAAGAGAATAAGTACAATTCTTATTAGGTGTCAAGATGGGAGTGCCTGGAAACAGTAACTTCTGTTGGCTGTGGTATCACATGTGCCTCTAATAATGCCAGATCCATCTGGGGATCAGTTCTTCAGGCTTCAGTTCTTAACTGAGCATCTTTCTAGAATGTTTTTACTCTTTTTAATAGGGCTTACCTCTGCTTCTATGTCCAGAGGCTGAGTGTGACCAATTGTAGAGTGTTTATTACTTCAAAGGTTTGAACAGGTTAATAATAGACTGTCTCTATCCCATTTTCTTCCAGGTCCTCTCTAGAGAGTTCAGAACCCCGAACTCGGGCACGAGGGATCCAACTTTTGTCACAGGTGCTACTCCAGTGTTACTCCTTGCTCCTGGAAAAGGAAGGTACTGGCATCACTAGTAGGAATATCTTCCCAGATTACTGAACGAAGGCATCCCATGTTCAAATTAACTTTATAGGAGGGAGAGTGTAACATACCTATAAACTACTAATTCAGGGTCTTCATTCCTCACTGGTATGTGTGGTTGAGATGGTAAAAGCTGAACCATGAGACCCATGGGTTTCAACTATAGCTTTAGATAATTTTTTCACTGTATCTTCCCCAGTCTATAAAATGGACAAAGTAATGTTTCCAGTACTGTATCTTAGCTGGAGAAGAAAAGTAAATTTTGTCAGAACACAGCCACAACCATTTATTTACCTATTATCTACACTGTTTTTAGGTTACAGTGGTAGATTTGAATAATAGCAATAGATACCATGTCCTATAAGCCTATAATACTACCTTTAAGAAGAAAAGTTTACAGCCCCTGGGTTTAATCCCCAGCATCAAAAAAAAAAATAAGAACACAACAACTTTTAGGGACATGGGGTATAATTCATTGGTGGAACATGTGAGGCCCTGGATTCAGTCCCCAGCACTGGAAGAAAGAAGAAAATCTGCAGACCCCAATTCTGTAGAGAGGCAGTTCTGGAACTGAGAGTAGATTTCACTGTGGATCTATGTGAGAATAGATAATATTTTCTTTCACCCTGAGATATATCCATGCCTTCCCAATTGTGGGAAGGCTGGGAAGGCATGGATATATCTCAGGGTGAAAGAAAATATTTTGTAGTGAAACGCAGACTGGGACAGCCTTAGAGACTGAGGGAAGGAGCAAAACTGGTGGGCCTCCCTTACGCCTGCATGAACTAATGGCTGAATCTGGTTTGTGCAGTGGTACACCTGATCCTGTTCTATGAGAACCGGCTGAAGGACCATCATCTTGTGATCCCATCTGTCCTGCAGGGTTTGAGGGCACTTGTGAGTTCTCCTTTTCATTACCTAACTTGTATTCACGGGAGCCCTGTCCAGTTCTCTCCTTGCTCTTTGAGGGTAAGGCTTTATGTGCTAAAAGGACAGAGACCCAAATGTGGGACTAGATTAGTGTTAGCCAGCCCTACTTATGTTTCTACTCCAAGGAGTAAAAGTAACCTTTGGAAATTCAGCTGAATTTGGAAGAGAGCTACCAGCTAGATGTAGAAAGTTCCTGTTAGTGTTTCCTCCTAAACCAGGGTGTTCTGATTCCCACCAGAGCTAACTAGGCCTCTTTTTGGTTGTGTCTTGGAAAGTATATTCTAATTCCATCAGTGTTCACATATCTTCCCTTCTCTCCCCAGAGCCTATGTGTGGCTCTGCCCCCAGGGCTGGCTGTGTCTGTGCTTAAAGCCATCTTCCAGGAAGTACATGTACAGGTGAGTAATAACTGTCACAGTGGTATTCTTCTCATCCCTACCCCTTGATGTAACTAGAATGAGATGGCAAAACATATTGCTTTCTAAATTCTGAATTCTTTCATGTCTTATGACCATATTTATATTGGTATACTTTCTTATTAGATAAGGAGAGGGAGGGATGCATGCCATTATGTCTGACCTATGTCCTCTTAGCCTAAATAAAGTAAGGCATAAAGAAAGACAGGCTTGGGCTTTGACATCACTGCCGTGCTGGTCAGTAGCCATACCCTTTCTCTACAGTTCCTCTTAGGTTGATCTTATGCCGGTATAAAGAGTTATCCATTTAGAGATTATAAATAGGAAGTAGTTGTGTCAGCTGAGGTATATTTTAGTCTCTTTTTTGATTTCCTTTCTCCCCTACCCTCAAGTCCCTGCTCCAGGTAGACCGACATACAGTCTACAGTATCATCATCAATTTCATGCGAACTCGGGAAGAAGGTAAGAGGCTGGACTCACTAGAAAATCTGAAAATGAGCACACACTACTTTTTTTCCCCCCATTAGTAGGATGCATTTTAGCCTGGGGGTTATATAGATAAGAGCCAGTACTCAGAATGATGAAGAGTGACTGGGGGTCCATTCTCCCCTTCTGCAATATATAAAGTTTTTTACATTTTTATCTCTAAAATTATATATATATATATTTTTTAATGTGTGTGTGTGTGTGTGTGTGTGTATACATCCCTTTATTGAGTACTTTGTCTTGAGATAGGAAGACAATAACGGTCTGTTCTGAGAGAGGAGCAAGTGATAACAGAAGGAGAACACAGACCTCCTAGGAGAAAGTCTGAACTTTCTATCCCATGGGACAGTAGTGACCTTGTTCTCTCCTTCCCAGAGCTAAAAGGCCTAGGAGCTGACTTCACATTTGGCTTCATCCAGGTGATGGATGGGGAAAAGGATCCTCGTAATCTTCTGGTAGCATTCCGCATTGTCCATGATCTCATCTCCAGGGACTATAGCCTGGGTATGTCTTAGTGGCCATGAATTAGCTGATTCGGGCTTCTTGGGTGAGTGAAACTGATAATTCAACCTCATTCTTTCTCTGTTGTCACAGGACCCTTTGTGGAGGAGTTATTTGAAGTCACATCCTGTTATTTCCCTATTGATTTTACTCCTGTAAGAAGCACCTTTGTTTATTCATTTAAATATTTTGTTGAGTACCTGCTATGTACAGGCACTGTTCTAGGCACAGAGGGTACATGTGAACAAAACAGACATTTCCTGGATTTATGTTTAGAAATCCTCATTAATTTACATTTTAGTTCACTGGGAAATGGAGAAGCATTTGACATTGAAGGAAGAATTCAGATCAGCAAGTATTTGAGGGTACTCCTTAAGTTCCTTGACAATATACTTGGTGCTGAGGGGTACAGGATTGTGAAACATAGTCCATGCCCTTGAAAGCTGAAACATTTAAGTAACAATATGAGATTGGGTACAAAAATGAGTGATACTATAGTTTTCTGAGAAGACAGAGTTCAGTGTGAGCTCAAGTAGGCAGGCACTGACCTCATAGATAAGATAGGATTTCAGTTGGTTTCTGAGGAATGCATGGGATATGATTCTGGAATTGGAAAGGGCATCTCAGGAGATAACAACAAATTGGCAGAACAAAAAAGGAACAATCAAGCACACTGTGTATAGGAGATACTTGTTGTGACCCTCTCAGGCCTTCCTCCCACTTTGTATTTGATTTCTTTTTTAGTTCAAAATACACAGGATCTAATTACTGTGTAGGCATGCGTGGGTAATGTGTACTGCAAACATTAGTACTATGTGAGAAATGAAGAGTTCTATTGCAGCACAGCAGGCAACATTTGAATATTGATTGTCATTGCCTTCAGAGTGCACAGTCAACCAGGCTCAATGCTGTGCTGCACTGCACATATAATCCCAGTGACTTGGTGGGAGGCCAAGACAGGAGGATAATGAGTTTGAGGCCAGTCTTGGCAAGGCTGGGGGTGTAGCTCAGTGGTAACCCAGCACTCCTGGGTTAAATCCCCAGTGCCATAAAAAATAAATATAAATGAAGTGCTGCAGCCATTTTTGCTGTAGGGAATTACCAACTTATTTCATTTGGCATTGTTTCTTGGGATCACTTCTGCCCTGAAATTATTTTCATATCTTCCATAATCAGTGACCTTTCTACCTCAGAACAACTTTATGCCTTTGAAATCTTGAAAGATCCTGCTTTGGCTACCAGGGGTTTTTTTTGTTTGTTTGTTTGTTTAATTCCCCTGATAGTGAGCCTAGCATATGCTAAGCAAGTGCTCTTCCACTGAACTACATCCCTAGTCCTTTTTTTCATTTTATTCTGGAGGCAAGTTCTTGGGAGTTTTTACATGTTTCTAAGTGAGGGTTATAAGTGTACTTATTAAGTGTGAGCTTCATCATAGAATGGCTTACTTGGAAAGTTGAAGAACTCCCCAAATATTATTTTTCTTGGGCTAGTCCAGTACTTCTCAAAAAAGACCTTAGGTCTGCCTATCAGGATAGGTCTGATTACAAGCAAAGGGAGCTGAGAATACCAGCACTCCGTACCTATCACTTAGACCCCCATCTCTTGGTGCAGCACTGAGGCTCATCACTATACCTGCAGCTCTAAGATTAAAGACCCCTACTCCAGAAAATTAAACCTCAGATTCTGCTACCTTTAATGAGGAGCTAGAAGTCAGTCTAGAAAGTCAGGCTGTTTCTCTAGCCCCACTCCCAACTCCAGAGGTTCCTAGAACTGCAGTCCCAAAGCCTTTTGAGGACTGTGCAGTGTATGTATGGGTAGTGATTTAGCTTGCCCAAAGTCTACCTGGGATTCTGTTGTCTTAGGTCTGTTAAGACATTTTCTTCATATCTATTTGCTTTTCAGCTTCTAAAATTTTATTGCTGATGGCTTTTCCCTTGTTATCTGCAACCTTTAGCCTTAGGTCCTCAAAAAAAGAAGATCCATTTTATTGTATTTTTCAAAGGAGAAATGAAAATCTGATTCAATGTTTTCAGATCTGCCATCTTGACACAGAACTATATATGCTTATGTTGTCAGAGTTACAAGTTTTTATATGGGTGAAGAAACAGAAATGTCTGTCAAATAATTGTTATTTATATAAACTATGTCTGAACCACACAATGAAATAGTATCCACCACTAAAACATGTTATGTAAGAATAATACCATTTAAAATGTTCTTATTAATATATTAACAGAGGAAATAGATTATAGACTGTATATATAGAACAGTCACATTTTTTTGTTCTGTTTCTTTTTTTCCCAGTACTGGGGATAAAACCCAGGGCCTCAGCTAGGCAAGTGTCTTACCACTGATCTATATTCCCAGCCCCCACCCGCCTCTTAAGTTTAAATAATGGAAACTTATACTCTCACAGTTCTAGAGGCCAGATGTCCAAAATCAAGGTGTTGGCATCTGCAGGGAAGAATCCTTCCTTGCCTCTCCCCCAACAACTGGTGATGTCCTTGATATATCAGTCCTTGGTATTCCTTGGCTTGTCCAGCCCCTTTTTTAAAATTTTGAGATAGAATCTCACTAAGGTGCCCAGGCCAGCCTCAAACTTGGAATCCTCCAGCCTCGGCCTTCCAGATAGCTGAGATTAAAGGCATGTGCCACCATCCTTGGCTAGCAATCACATTTATTTATAGAGAACCAGTGTATACTAACACATTGTAATATTAATATAGGTGCAGAGAAGAAACCAATTCCCAGAAAGCTATGGGTGCTTATCTATGAGTGGTAAAATGATAGATCAGATAGAAAATGTGTGACCAGATCAAAAATAAATGCCTAAAAGACAAAAAACTCCAAGGAACACATAAGAGCAAGCATATTTTCTTGCTGAGGCTTCATATATTCTTATTCTGCTAGACTAGACCTGTGACCACATCATCTGTTGTGCAGGTTTGCCAGATTCAAGCCTTTGTGTCCAAAGGTGGTCTGAAAAATTATACAAACGCATGGCCTTTCTCCTTTCCAGCCACCTAATGATCCCCATGGTATCCAGAGAGAAGATCTCATCCTCAGTCTTCGAGCTGTGCTGGCTTCTACACCACGATTTGCAGAGGTAGGTCTTAGCCAGGATTTGGGTACATAGTGTCTGCCGAAAAAAGTCTGAAGAAAGAATAGTGAAACATGGAGAAAAAGATTTTAGGGTATGGCATCTTGCAGATGTCTTGTATGGCAAGTATCTTCAGACCTTCAATATAAAAAACAACCATCTCATCCCTTAGAATAGTAATTCCATCTCTAGATGGTGCTGTTTTTTGAAATCCTCCAGCTCTGCCAACTTGCTCATTTTCAGGTAACTGGGAGTATGGCCTGCTTAGCAGGAAGGTTAGCTTACAATCATTACTCCTAACTTGAGTATAGCTCCTTGATGTCCCTTGAGAGACTGGTGGCAGTAAGGACATAGTTGAACTTGAGACACTACCTATTTCAGCTTTAAGTTCTCTCCTACAGTTCTTACTCCCCCTGCTGATTGAGAAGGTGGATTCTGAAATTCTGAGTGCCAAGCTGGATTCTCTGCAGACTCTGGTGAGTGACTTTTCTCCTTACAGGATCCAGCACCCTTTAGACCACATAGGGGTACTAAAAGATAAAGAGATTCTTGGACAACCAGAGAACAGTTCATAGGCCTCGAAAGTTGTATACACAGGATTTGGGCCTATGTGATCACTTAAAGCCCTCAGATACATATTGTCTTATCCTGTAGTAACTGAGTGGTAAGGAAAATCTCACCAGGGCTTCCTCTTTATGCTTCTTTTTCATAAGTCAGGTTGAGCTCCTCTTTTTCTGGGTCCTGGGTAGGACTATTACAACATTCTGCTGGGGACCAGACTCATTTATGTTCCATTATGCCAAGGTGCCTGTATCTCAGGACATCTGAATGTGTAGATAGCTGATGCCTGCTATTTCCTTGGTAGAATGCTTGCTGTGCTGTATATGGACAGAAAGAACTGAAGGACTTCCTCCCCAGCCTTTGGGCTTCTATCCGTAGAGAGGTGAGTGTTACTTACTTTGCTAAACTCACTATTATCAATTCCAGCTGTCGGACATGAAGGGAAATAATCCCCACTGTCCTCTTTTCCTGTTGTCCCCAGGATCAGGGTACTAGTCCTGGTTACTCAGCAGGCAAGCAAGGTCTAGTCTCTAGTTGAGTAACAAGGGAGAGAATTCCTATGCATGAGCCAGTTGCATGATGAGGGCACATGATCACCTTTTCACTATGTCCACTTCCTGTCCTCTAATGTCAAAGAGTATGGGTTGTGGGGTGGATACCATACTGAATAGTGAGGGAAAGAAAGAGACTTTAGATGGTGGATCCCCATAGCCACTACACAGAGTCGGCATTCTGTTTCTTAAAAAGTATGTGTAATAATCCTATTGGGACTAAGGAATTGGTGAGGATAATCAGTGAAGACACCATTGAAGTGTTCCATTTCCATTGCTATGCCCTAAAAGTTCTCAATACTTGCCCCCAAAGAAATATACATGGGATGGGTGGGGTCTCATCTGGTGCAGGCTCACCTCAGTAGCCATGGGATCCCTCCCTGACAGGTGTTCCAGACGGCAAGTGAGCGGGTGGAGACAGAGGGCCTGGCAGCTCTCCTCTCCCTGACGACGTGTTTGTCTTGCTCTGTGCTGAGGGCTGATGCTGAGGACCTCCTCGACTCCTTCCTTAGCAACATTCTACAGGGTAATGAGACCATGACAGCCAGAAAGGGGAGTGAGCATAATAGAGATGACATTTCTCAAGGGCCAGTGACCCTTCATGTGCATCCCCCAATGTTCAGTGATTTGGGGCTGCAGCCCTAATTTGAATTAAAGACAGTTTGGTAACTGCTAGTAAACTGTTCTAGGTCTCACTTTCCAACGTCCATGGACTTTAGGGGCAGGAGGCAACATTTGGCCTACTCCCCAGGTCTGTGATTGCTGCCTCTCTAGACTGCAGGCACCATCTGTGTGAACCAGATATGAAACTGGTGTGGCCTAGTGCCAAGCTGTTGCAGGCAGCCGCAGGTGCATCTGCTCGGGCCTGTGACCACATCACCAGCAGCGTGCTGCCTCTACTGTTGGATCAGTTCCACAAGCACAGTCAGGTAAGGGGGTACAGTCTTGTGGGAGGGAGATGATTGGACCAACATGCCAGGATCCCTTTCTCAGAGACTCTGAGAGAGAGAGACACCAAAACATTAGCTTGGGCCCAGAGAGATCTGGGGTTTTGCTCCCATTAGCCGCTGCTCATTCCCTTATTCACTCTTCACTGACTCAAGTCTTACATAAAAGGATAATTTCCCTCTTTTCCAGAGTAGTAGGATTGAAATCCTTTAAAATATTTTTTGACTCTAGTATTATTTAATACATTGCAGAGCAACCAGCGACGGACAATCCTTGAAATGATCCTGGGTTTCTTGAAGCTGCAGCAGAAATGGAGCTATGAGGACAAAGGTGAGGTCACCTTCCAGTTGAGATATCTTGAGAGCTGATGAAATCTGCAGCCTATAAAGGATTGCAGGGCAGGTTGCTATACAGAGACCGTCTAGAACAGCAGTCCTGTTCTAAGGCTGTAGCACAAGAGAACACTGAATGGATGAGACCTATGTATTTTTCCAGTGCATTCCTGGATGCCTAATAGATTAAGCCCTTAAAATCTGTTCTGAGTTGTCTTTTCAGAGTATGAGTACATAGTGTTGAGTCAGTGATATGGAATTAGGGTTTCCTTCTAACCTGGCCTCTGTCTCTCCCTAGATGAAAGGCCTCTGAGTGGCTTCAAGGACCAGCTTTGCTCACTGGTGTTCATGGCCTTAACAGACCCCAGCATTCAGCTTCAACTTGTTGGCATCCGTACACTCACAGTCTTGGGTGCCCAGCCAGGTACATCATAGGGAAAAGAGAGAAGATATGTATGGCCTCCCTCCTGGTGATTTTCTATCTTAAATGAAGAACAGTTTTCATTCCCTGTTCTCCCTGCAACACTAGTTGATTTGGGATTTCCAATAGGATTTTTGGAAGGGTTGTAGTGGCTGCAGGGGAAGAAAGGTGAGACTCATGTTCCCTTCTAACCACAGGTCTCCTATCTTCTGGGGACTTGGAGCTGGTGGTGGGTCACCTGTACAGACTGAGCTTCCTGGAGGAGGATTCCCAAAGTTGGTAAGAATCTAAAGCAGTGAGGTAGAGCACGCTGTTCCCTGCCTCTGTACGGCAGCAACAGATGCAGCAAGGACCAGGGCTCTGTGCTTCTGACCCTTGTCTCTCCTTAGGGAAGGTGGGCTCTGTGTTTGGCTCTGGCTGCTAACCGGTTGGAGAGATGTGGGACTGCTCTCTCTTTTCTTGGGCATTAAGAAGCCCTGTCCAACTCAGTGGTGTAGGTATTTGAGTCCTGCTCTTTAGCAAGGTGGCCTTGGGAGCCCACATTCCTAGATCTGCTTGTTGGCAGGCCTTGGTGAGAGAACAGTAGGCCAAGACTCAGCTAAGACTTATCTGCTCTGGCCCCAGTAGGTTGGCAGCACTGGAAGCATCAGGAGCCCTAGCTGCTCTCTACCCTGTGGCCTTTAGCAGTCACCTGATACCCAAGCTTGCTGAGGAGCTGCACAGAGGTAGGTATAGCTAATCTTTTGTGACCAGCCCTTCAGAGCAAGGCTTTGGGGGCCTTCATGCTTGCTACCATCACACAGTAAAACTTTGTCTCCTGGGTTGCTTTCAGGGGAGTCAGATTTGGCTAGAGGGGATGAGCCCACCAAATGTTCCCAGCATTTGCGCTGTCTGCAAGCTTTGTCAGCTGTTTCAACACATCCCAGCATTGTCAAGGAGACGCTGCCTTTGCTGCTGCAGCATCTCTGGCAGGTGAACAAAGGTAGGTACCAGGAATAATCACCAGGAACTGGATGAAATGGGGACCTGCAGCCAGGGTTTGAATTCGACACCTCTCAGGCAGTGGTTCTAATTGTAGCTGTACTGTGAGTGACATGGTAAACTTCTTTTAAAAAATTGACATATAGTAATTGTATGATATTTAAATCTGTGTATATACTATGTAATGATCAGATGAGACTGATTGGAGGGTCTGTCACCTCACATTTATCATTTCTTTGCATTGAGAACATTCAAAATCCTCACTATTTGCTATTTTGAAATATTCAACTAAGTGAGGTACCCTGGATTTGATCCATAGCACTGAAAAAATTTTTTTCCAATTAATCATTATCAGCCATAGTTACCCAACTGTACTGTTGAACATTAGAAGTTATTTCTCCTATCCAGCAGCACTCCCTGTACTCATTAACTATCACCTCTTCATTCTCCACCGCCATACATTTCCCACTCTCTGGTAACCATTATTCAAAACAGTATTTAGGGACTGCGGTTGTAGTTCAGTAGTAGAGTGCAGACCTAGCATGTGTGAGGCACTGGATTTGACCCTCAGCACCACATAAAAAATAAATGTGTCCATCTACAACTTAAGAAAAAATAAATAAAAACAAAACAAAAAAAAAAACACAGTATTTGTCTTTCTCTGGATGTGGTGAACTTAAAAAAAAAAAAAAATTACAGGTACCTTACTACAGTTGAATCAGTCTCTGAGTAGTGTTGGGACTTGTAAAATAGCAACTGTAAAGAGTTATCAAGTGATTTTCAAGTGCATGGTGCTCAATATGGTCAACCAACAGCCTGGGTGTCATCTAGGAACTCACTAAAAATGTAGTTTCAGCCCTAACTGATGAGAATCTGCTTTTGAGCTGAATCCCCAGGTAACTCAGGTACCCTCATGGCCAAAGTAATCATAGCTGTTGCTAATAGGAATCTATTCACTGTCACCCTGAGTCCTCACTAATCAGTTCTCTGTTTTGGACTGTCCAGCCCTTGTGGGTGGATTCAGCAGCTTTTAGGTAGAGACAAGAACAGTAGACTCACACTGTGACCTGGGTCTGATTCCTGACTCTGTACTTCCTGTGACCCTGGAAAAAACACTGATAATTTCATTGAAGCTCCATATCCACCTCTGTAAAGTAGAGGAAGTGATACTTCTAGAATTGTTATGAAAACAAAGGGAAGAGAGTAAGTGAATACTTCTGCTGCAGATTTGGCACAGAGCAGGTCTCACCTTTAAAGTCAGAATAGAGAAGAAAGCTAATAACTGGGCTCTTAAATAAGATACTTTCTTCTAATCATTGTCTTTGACTGTTATTTCATTTGCTGTATCAGAAATACCTAATGTGCTTTTCAGAAAACCTTAGACAACACTGACTTTCTCCCCACCAGGGAATGTGGTTGCAGGATCCACTGAAGTCATTGCTATCTGCCAGAGTCTCCAGCAGATGGCAGAAAAATGCCAGCAGGACCCCGAGAGCTGCTGGTATTTCCATGAAACCGCTGTACCTTGCCTGCTTGCCCTGACTGTGCAGGCTTCCATGCCAGGTAATTTTCTCCACCTCTCATCCTGTCAGAATTCTGCCTTCCACTATTGTTGGACAGCACTGCCACCCACTGAGTATTAATGATACTGCATTTTTTTCATCAGGTTTACTTTGAATCTTTTGTCCAAGTGAGATTTTACTTCAGAGGAAAGGGTGCTAAATATGATCAATGGCAGAAACCAGGATCCACTAGATTTAGTAGTGTTCGAAAGGATGCATACCAGGCTGGAGATATAGCTCATCATTAGAGCATTTGCCTAGCATTTTTGAAACCCTAGGTTCAGTTCCTAGCACCTCAAAAAAAAATGCATACCTTATTTCCTTTTAATTGATACTAAGGGAATAGTAATATCTATATCACATAATATCTCTATCACACGGTAGTTGATAGCTGGTATACATAAGGACCTATAAAAATAAATTCAGGTTGTTTTAAAATTTTTTAAAAGACCAGCATTTCTAGGTCTAATATTAAGTATGTTCATATTAACATCCTCTTTCCCATTGTGCCTAAGGACTAGGCACAGTGCTCCCAAGAGCTCCATCTGTTTCTGGTGCCTTGCTGATTCTCAAGGCCACAGTACTAGAGGACAGATTGAGAACTGCTGCTTTGTGGCTTGAGTCAAGCTCATTGTGACAAGGACAGGAATTAATCATTTTGGATTTCTGAACCAGTCAAGGCCTTTTGATTCTATGTATATGTTTTGGTGTTTTGTTTTTGTAGAGAAGGAGCCCTCAGTTCTAAGAAAAGTGCTGTTGGAAGAAGAAGTCTTAGCCGCCATGGTGTCTGTCATTGGCACTGCCACCACCCACCTGAGCCCTGAGTGAGTATAAGTTTTGCTGATAAAGCTAAAGAAGGGGTTTTTAACACCATGGACTATAGGGGTGGGCAAGCCATAGGCAGTATTCTTAGTTGCAAAATCACCTGTAGAACATTTTTAAAACTCTACATTGAGTTCCTTACTAGAGTTTAAGCTATAATAGAGTAGAGATTTGGTCTGTTTCGCTCACTGCTCTATCACAGCAGTCTCAAAGGGAATGTTTCCAAGCATATAATATGTGCCAAATTAATATTTGTCAAATACATAATGATCCTAGCCTGCACCATTGACTCAGTGATCCTAATGAGAACCCCTGTTGGAAAGGCACTGCTGTGGAGGGAAGGGCTGTTTAGAATCCTAGTCCCTTGATAACACCTGTACTCTGCCCCCCAGATTAGCTGCCCAGAGTGTCACCCGCATTGTGCCCCTCTTCTTGGATGGCAACACCTCCTTTCTGCCTGAAAACAGCTTCCCAAGCAGATTCCAGCCGTTCCAGGTAAAAGACAGTCTGATGGATCAGATGAGGGAGAATCTTGGGATTTGTATCCTTCAAACTTCTTCTTGTAGGGCTGATCTAGGGTGGGTATAGGAGCAGACGAGCCTACGGCTGGCAGGACAGGCCTGAAACAGCTTTTTTTTCCCTTATAGGATGGCTCCTCAGGGCAGAGACGGCTGATTGCACTGCTGATGGCCTTCGTCTGCTCCCTGCCACGAAATGTAAGTTTTTACAACATTTGGGGAGTTGGATCTTGGGGTGACCTGGGCTGAAATTTGCCCCAGGCCAAGCTGATTTTTTACTTCCCCCACTAAAGAATTTAGTTCTCATCTATCCTTCTGCCAATCCCTGCTGGCACTTCTTACTAGGTATCTTTTGGAGTTCAAGTGTTTTTTGGGTCCGTTACATGGCCAGGTTTTCTGTAGGTGGAAATCCCTCAGCTGAATCAACTCATGCGGGAGCTTTTGGAGCTGAGCTGCTGCCATGGCTGCCCCTTCTCCTCCACTGCTGCTGCCAAGTGTTTTGCAGGACTCCTCAACAAACATCCTGCAGGTATTAGTGAGCCTGGGTTGGGAGCCTCCTCAAACCTTTAAAAAGGGGGCTTGCTGCCAGGTACAGTGTCACACACCTGTAATCCCAGCAGTTCGGGAGAAGGAAACAGGAAGATCATAAGTTCAAAGCCAGCCTCAGAAGTTTAGCAAGGGGCTAAGCAACTCAGTGAGACCCTGCCTCAACATACAAAATTAAAAGAGCCAGGGATGAACTCAGTGATTAAGCACCCCTGAGTTGAATACCCAGTACCAAAAAAAAAAAAAAAGAGGAAGAGCTTGCTAGCTGTGTGTGGTGGCACTTCTCCGAAACCTGAGACAGGATCTCAGGTTCGAGGCCAGCCAGGGCAACTTAGTGAGATCCTGTCTCAAAATAAAGGGCTGGCGGGTGTAGGCTTCATAATAAGGCACCTCTGGGTTTAATATCAGTACCTCAAAAAAAAAAAAAAAAAAAAAAGAGCTTATTAGTAACATAACAGGGCTGCCCCTGCTCAAACACTGTCACCAGATCTTGGGATAAGACTCTAGAGGAGAAGCTAGACAAAGCGTTACAGGGTTCTACAGTGGCACTCAACAGAGAAGCTTTATTGGGAGTAGACAACCTTCTCCTCCAGTGCCAGCATCCCTGGGTTGAGTGGACTATACCAGGCTCTCATGCTAGTGTCTTATTTTTTCTCCTGATGAAATGATATTGATACGGTTTCTTGAGTATTCTGCACTTAAATGACTTACGTTCTCATCATTAAAGGAAAAAGTGCTGCCATTGCATCAGCATGTCCTGCTTCCTTTTTAGGGCAGCAGCTCGATGAATTCCTCCAGCTGGCTGTGGACACAGTGGAAAATGGCCTGGGCTCCAAGCCTTCACGCAGTCAGGCCTTCACACTGCTGCTCTGGGTAAGGAGGTGGAATCAATTCTGGCTGGACACAGGCAGTTATTTGGTTAAATAAAAATGCCCCTGATGACCCTGAGCCATAAGCAGCTACCTCCAGGTTCTGGGGTTTGACTTCGTCTCTCATATTACAGGTAACAAAGGCCCTAGTACTCAGATACCATCCTCTCAGTTCCTGCCTTACTGCCCGGGTAAGTCCTTCCTTTCTGGGACACAAGAGAACTCAGACTTAAATAGGAACCCTCTTAACCCTGTTGCTCCTGGAAACTACTTCCATCCTCCTCCTTGGCATTTAAGGTTCTTCATCCCTGATGTACCTCAGAGATTCTCTTTTCTCTAGCTTATGGGCCTCCTGAGTGACCCAGAATTAGGCCCAGCAGCAGCTGATGGCTTTTCTCTGCTCATGTCTGACTGTACTGATGTGCTGACTCGAGCCGGCCACGCTGATGTGCGGATCATGTTCCGTCAACGTTTCTTCACAGATAATGTTCCTGCTTTGGTCCAAGGCTTCCATGCTGCTCCTCAAGGTAAGAAATCTGAAAAGCAGGCCCCCAGATATATGGACCTGTTTCACTTGGGAACAGTCTAAAATAATTTACGACCCAAGCGCTTCTTTAGAGTTGTCCATGTTCTATACCCAGAAAACTAAACTTCCCAATTTTTGCCCCACTTTTTCCTTTAATCGGTATATCTTGCTTATTCTGAGCTTGAGTTGCTTTGTTTTCCTTCTCCTTTTGTATGCTGAAATCCCAGCCTTCTCAGAGATTGGAGTTGAGTTCTTGAATGACTGTCTAAGCCTGTTTCTCCCCAAGCTTCTCCATTTTTTTTTTTTTTTTTTTTTTTAACAGATGTGAAGCCAAACTACCTGAAGGGTCTGTCCCATGTACTCAACAGATTGCCCAAGCCTGTGCTTTTGCCAGAGCTGCCCACAGTAAGTTTCAATAATCAGCCTCTAAGCAAGAGACAAAGCTTTTCTCCCATAGCCTGGGCCAGAAAGGGGAGGAGAACAAAGATCATCACAATGTGGTCACCCCACTTTTTCTGTTGCCTCTTAGCTTCTTTCCTTGCTGTTGGAGGCCCTATCATGCCCCGACTCTGTGGTCCAGCTGTCTACCCTCAGCTGCCTTCAGCCTCTTCTATTGGAAGCACCCCAAGTCATGAGTCTTCATGTTGAAACCCTGGTCACCAAGTTTCTGAACCTCAGTTCCAGCCCTTCCATGGTGCGTTGAGCCTTAGCACCTCGGTGGTACTTCATCTCTCCTCAGGTCTCCCTCATCTCTGTATGATTGTGTTCCAGGCTGTCCGGATCGCTGCGCTGCAGTGTATGCATGCTCTCACTCACCTGCCCACTCCTGTGGTGAGTACTCTGTAGTCCTCCCTGGCCTGGGAACCTCTTACAAGAACCAGGGAAGTACCTCTTTGCCTTTATCAAGTGAGATTAGCCACCCTACTGTGTGGTTAAGATATGAACTACAAGGTACAGATAAGCACAGATTTTTTTTCCCTTGGGGCCAGAATGAATCTAAAAAATACTGACCACCCAATAAATAGAATGGCCATCCTGCCACTTGGCATCCTGTAGAATCACTAAAAAAGAATAGGATATATTGCATGTGGTTAGCACATATGAGGCCCTTGGTTCAATCTCTCCCATTAAAAACGGATAGGATATATTCTGCTCTTTTTGAATATTAGTTATACAAAGCCAGAGAAGCAGCTCTTCTGGTTGCTATGTTTGACCTTGGCTAAGATTATCTCCTCTGACTCCACAGCTGCTACCATATAAACCACAGGTGATCCGGGCATTGGCCAAACCCCTGGATGATAAGAAGAGACTAGTGCGAAAGGAAGCTGTGTCAGCCAGGGGAGAGTGGTAAGTTCTAGGTCATGGGGAGAGACGGGACCAAAACGAGCCTTACTGCTGATGCTGCCGATTTTCTTTATGCTTACAGGTTTCTGCTGGGGAGCCCTGGCAGCTGAGCCCTTATTTCTGGCCTAGACTCTTCTGACAATCTAACCTGGAATTACTAACTCAAGCCATCTTGCCCAAGGCAAGAATACTAGCCTCTGCCCGCCTTTCCCACAGACACAGCACAAGCGCTGGGCCTCTGCTGCATGGCTATACAAGAAAAACAGAATCCTAATTTCTAAAGGATTCGTGAATTAACTGAGCAAGTCTACTTGTTTTTGAAGGAAGATCTTGGGTTGTGGGGCCCTTCTGTTGTATCTCATGTCAGGAAAAGGGAGCTATGCTGCTAAGGGGTGAGTGCAGATGACTGTGACCCTGAAGACCAGGGATAGTGGATGATAGTGAACATGTGTGTACCTGCTGGAGAATAAAGGTTTCTTTTGGTAATGGTGCTAACTATCAGAGATAGTCCCCCTCACCCCACATATGCCTCAGTAGCACATAGCCAGAGGTGGCACAGTGATGTTTAAGGGTTAGTCAAGAATTCTGCAGGGCATCCAACCCCTCCAAGTAAGGGCAATGAAGGTGTGAGCAGAATATCTACTCACTAGGCCCTGAGCCTGACTTCCCACACCCTTCCCTGCCCTAGAACTAGGCAAAGAGTTGAAAACCCATATACTTTTACAAATCAAACACCTTTATTTTTGTTCCCTTCATTAGCATGTGAGAAGTGGCAGTGACTCTGACCTTGCAGCAGGCCTGTTGTCTTTGCCTCATTAAGAAGTTAGGATCCCAGGTGTACCCTTCAGGTGTTTCCCCAAACAACAAGTGGGAGAGGTGATGGCCAGCCCCAGTGCTGTGACATGGAGAATATCAGATCAGCACCGGACAAGGTAGCTAGCTGCCTGACCCCTAGGCTGGGGCTGGAACTTGTTTGCCTGAGTAAAGGGATTTTAGTCCTAGGATTTCTCCACATTGTGTCTTGCTTCTGCCCTGGCCAGGCTGGTCCTTCAGTTGTTCCTGCATAGTACCTTAAGGCAGGCCCACTGGCTCCTTTTGATGAAGGGTTCCAAGGAAAGCTGCCCTTGGAGGCCCTTGAGACAGTGTAGGCAGCAGAACAAATACTCAAGTATGGCTGGCACAACCCAGCTCACACCGCCATCACAGAGGCTGAGTGAACAGTCACCCAGGGAGGGGGGTCCCAGCTCATTCCATTCCCATGGGGCAAGTGACTAGAAGGTAACAGCACACGGGTAAGCCAGTGCCTACAAGAGAAGACAGAAATGTTTCTGAGTTCCAAAAGCTCCTGGTGTCCTTTCTATTTATTTTACAGCAAGCACACATCAAGCACAAAGGTAATAAGAGTCCTAATTTCCTCTGCCTAATACTATCCATTTGATCTTCCTTCTGGGCCCTTGAAGGCCTTTTGAGGTTTTGAGCTATTCTAAGGGGCTTCTGCAAGCAGTGTCAGGCAGGAATATAATAAAGATGAGAAAGGGAGGAAGGAAAGAACTGACATTGTGACTGGTTGTTACTGCCTCAGTAATTCAGTTTGAAGAATGACTTCCCCTTGTCTCTAGGGCTGAGAGAACTAGCTTTGTTTATTGCCTCAGGACTCCAGACACTGCCTACAAATGAAAAGTGATTGGTAGCTACCACATACTACTTTTTTCAGGATTCTAGTGTAGTCATCTTAAACCTGATCTGCTCCTTAAGCCATGGTTTGAGCCCCAAGCCCCTCTGTCTTAAATGAAAGCAATGTTCTTTACTCCTACAGTTTAGAACTGCAAAGACAGAGGGACATGTGGCTATTTAAACTCATGAAAATGAAATCCAATTAAAATCCTTCAGTGGCACTATCCACATTCTAAGTATTCCCAGGTAGAGGCCATCTTTCTCATCACAGAGTTCTTTGGGCAGCACTGGTCTCTTACTTTACCTTCCTGTGTCCACACCCAGGAAAACCTTCCAGTTGTCCAGACAGCCATAGTTGTAAGGATTCCTAAATACCTAGAGCCAAGGAAAAGAAAAAACATTTCTACAGACCTCTTCTTTATAATCCCCTTCTCATTTTGGAGACAATTTTGGCTAAATTGAAGCCCAGGTAAGCAAGTTCTGGCGTTATGTTATAGTTACAGAGTTGTCCCTGACCATGTCCTCTGCTTCCAGGATATAGGTTCAGTTACCTACCTGCCCACCCAAGCCCTCAACCCCACTCACTCTGCCCTTCGCCTGTAGTCGACGTCTTTCCTTCTTGTTGATGTGCCTTTCGATGCTAGTCTCACCCCGGCTGATGAGAACAGCATGCCATATGGTTAGGGCACCCAGGGCAAGTGCCACAGAACTAAGAAAATGGACAAAGATTGGTGGAAATTAGGGACATTGGATGTAGGTATGAAGCTGAGCTACGCAATGATTAGTTAGCAACCTCTCTGCCTCATTTTTCTTATCTCCTAGCATACTTCCTAGATTAACTTGTACTTTCACCATATCTATAAAGAACATCAGGCTCCCCTCTACTCAGGAGGAGGCTGAGGAAGGGGTATCACAAGTTCAAGGCCAGCCTAGGCTATTTAGTGAGACCCTGTCTCAAAATAAAATTTTAAAAGGGCTGGGGATGTAGCTCATTGGAGCACCTCTGTAGCATTTGTGAGGCCCCAGATTCCATCCCTAATACCTAAAAAAAATAAAATTAAAAAATGTATCAGTGTAGGCTGAAAATAAGTCATGTGGAAAGGAAGGGGGAGAAATAAGTCTATTGAGACAACATTCTATATTTCCTAAAAACTCATGCTTGGGAGACAGTGAAGGGTAGGAAAAACACTGGAGGATAAGATAAGGGTGACATGAAATTTGCATTCCAGCTCTAGCACTCCTAGCCATGTTATCAAGGAATACATCACTTCATTCTATAAATCTATAAAATGCAGTCACCTACCCTTTAGATAGTTACTACCAGGAATAAATAAGTTTAACTTACCTTGGCACATAATAAATAACAAGCATGCTTACATCCTTAGTGCTTGGTAAACAGCAGTGCTCATGTCCTGAGTGTTCCCTGCCCCAAAATGCTGAAGAAAAGTGCTGACTCTGCCAACCTCAATTAGACTAGAACAGAGGCAGGTCATTTAGGATGGGTTCCTACCTGCATTTGGGCACTTAAAAAAGGTTTTTCTAAAGCTGCCTTAACCTTAAAACTATCAAAACTGAGTTAAATACCTGCACAGGAACCAGAGGTAGACAAGGCTCTTGTGAGTTATCCTTTCCCGAAAGGAGAAGGTGGGTGGTGGGGTCTGGTGATAAGTCTAGAAAAAGAAAAAAGCAAAGCCTGGCTCCTTTTGCTCAGTTGGTCTCTATCAACTGCCACCAAAGCCCCCAGCACCTATATGCAGGAAGTATTCCAAACCCAGGCAGAAAAAATGGAGACTAAAGCTACACAGGAGTCAGGACAGCAGGCAAAGGAGTGGACCAAATCTGGTGGCACCAACACATGGACAAACACTGGGCAGGGCAGGTCTGGACAAGATGGAAAAGCACAGGAGGAGAGCTGACCCTGGGCCTTTAGGTTGACAACATGAACGGGGCTCCAGGGGAAGCCACTCCATTCCACAGCCATAACTCCTTTATGTGGCTGTATCCCCAAGAAAGGAGACCAGACCCATAACCGGCATTCACTAATTGAAGAGGAAAGAATCATTAAGAACTGAGAAGGGCAGCAGAGGTACAGCATATAAGCCCAGGATGTGTTCAGAATAAGGAGTTCTAAGAGGCACAGAGTGGGGATTACTCAGATGCAGATGGACCAGCTTGATGTCTGTCCCCTGGAACCCCATTACACAGACTAACACAGGCTCCTTGCTGCTCAGGCCATCACCAAGACCAGCCTAGGCTATTTAGTGAGTCCAGGCTCAGCCCAAAAAGGTGATGATGGGATAGTCAAAAACTGTCACATCCCAGACACTTCCAGCTTACCCCAAGCCACTTAAGTCCACCTACTGCAGCCTCCCTAAACATCCCTGATTCAGCCTACTGAGGCTCAACAAGCCCCTACAACTAAAGTAGCAGGCCCAGCTGTCTGAGCAGCTCTATGTTCCTGGCCTGAGCAGCAGGAGGCAGTGGGGTGGGGACAGCCCACCTGGTTGGCAACCGCCTGCAGTTTGTTCTTGTCGAGCTGTTTCATTTTCTAAGGGGATGGAAAACAGTGCTGGTTATACTCTTAAGGCCCTGGGGTGGGGGTGCTACCAGTCCCATTCCTTAGGGACAGGCTCACACCCTGAAACACTGCACCATTGAGTCATCCTGCTCCTAACCGTAGGCTCACCTCAATGGCAGCATAAGCCTCCCGGAAAAGGTCCCAACTTCCATAGCTGCAGTAGACACAGCCCAGAGTCATGAAAAAGCAGAAAGAGAAGAAGTACCGATGGTTATAGTGGCCCACACAGTTATTTAGCCAGGCTGGTGGGGGGATGATTAAGGACAAGATCAAACAATTTCAGTGGTGTCCAGGCCTCTGGTTCATACTTGGTTAAAGACAGCATCAACCAAGCAAAAATTATTTTCCAAAGGCAAAAAAATATGGGATTATTTCCTAAGGGTCAGGTCAAAGTCTCAAAAGCTTTTCAGAGCACTCAAGTACCCCCAGAGAATCATGAAAATGAATCTGCCAATACTTTAACCTCACTAGGGTTAACTGGACATCTGTATGGGACAACACAGGGGGACTCATGGTTCTATTTGGTACCCCCAGGGGACAGCCAGAGAAGCCCTGGCATCACTTTCCACCCAACAGCTATTAGCATAACAGCCTACAAAAGAAACCTGTTGAAAGATCCCTGCTCAGGCTGGGGATATAGCTCGGTTGGCAAAAGTGCTTGCCTCCCATGCACAAGGCCCTGGGTTCAATCCCCAGCACCACCAAAAAAAAAAAAAAAAAAAAAAAAAAAGATTCCTTGCACCCAGAGAATCCATCCCAGAGAGCCTATGAGCCTCCTGTGCACCGCAAGAGATGATCAACCCCTACAATGTCTTTTCTACTAACTTCTCATGAGCCCAGTGTTCTCTGCATGGTGAAGTCTTAAGCATGTGGCCATTAACCCTGTATAGTGCTCTGGAACTAAAGAAGTCAGCCTCAGGCAGAAGAAGGCAAAAGGATACGGCAGTGATGGTCCATCTTCAGCACACACCTGTGAGGGAGGGACACAGGCTCTGTTTAGGTGGCCATGGTTCTTGAGATGTCAGTACCAATCCTTTCCTACAAGGGCCAGCATCCTGCTGAGTGGAGAGGGCACAGACTTTGAAGACAGCCAGGCTTTGCTTCAAACCCAGCTGTACAACTTATTGGCTATGTGATACTGGACAAAGTAATCTCTCTTGAGTCTCAGTTTCCACAAGTAATAATAATACCTAACTCAAAACCATCCTGAGGACTACGTCTCAGGAAATAAGAGAATGTTGCCTGGGACGAGATGGATGCTTGATACATGTCTTAGCAAACTCTTAAGTCAGGTTTTCCCCTAGGGCCACAGCAAGAGAGTCACTGCTGGGGTTCATAAAGAACAAAGCCAAGACCAACCTATTGCAGATGCTGCAGTGGTGTGTTCGGGCAGGTTTGGGATAAATACACTTCTTACAGATGGAGACTGTGGCAATGTCATTCCTGCCCTGTGAAAAAAGAGCATCATGACCACTATGGCAGCACCATTTCTATGCCTCAAAATATTCCACGACACTCTCCCACTCCTGAGACTGGCTCAAATAGCTGCAACTCTGCCCCTACCTCCCCTCCCCCCAGCGGAACCCACCTGGGGTGGGTACCCAGGTGGAGTGGTGATGGCCTGGTAGTAATGGAAAACGATGAGAATCAGATTCCAGTGACTGTAGAAGAAATGCCAGCAGAGTCGTGGCACCGAGTAGGTTTGAAGGATGAGAGGCAGGACACACAAGTAGGCGATGGCCACGATGGAGCCCGTCAGCACTATCACCAGCACCACGAACACCTGCCAACACCAGTGAGGTCAGGTAGACACAGTAAGAACGCTACACCCAGAGGAGACTCAGGAATTTCTCTAGGGATAGAGGGCTGGCCTCCAGAACCTAATGCGGGTCTATCAGTGAGAGACACGTCTCTCTGCTCCCCCCAAAATATTCATTTTCCTGCTCCTAGGCATCACTTACCACCCCAAACCAGCGGATCACGTTGTCCACCAGCCAGTAGACAGGCTCAAAGGCAGCATCGACAGCAGTATCACCACCCCCAAAGGAGTTATAGAGCAAGGAGCGCAGGCAGACCTTGCCATAGCGCCAGCGCTGTACCAGGCCCCGGAGCAGAGGTGGGCAGCGGCGCCTGTAACCCAGGAGCAGAAGCAGGCGCAGACAGAGGCGGGCTGGGCCCAGCAGCAGGCTCCGCTGACCCCTCATGGCTCCTAGGAGAGGATACCATTGTAAGGAACCAGTGTGAGTCCTATCCCTCCCTCCCCAACCATTGGGAAGGCCCTGAGCACCAGCTCAGAGGGCAAACACCTAAGACTAAGACCCAGCTAGGCCAGTCACCAGCTGTGAGGAATAAGAATGGCACTTCATTTTTCTATGGAATGTCCAGTGCTCATGTCCTAACCAGAAAGAGGGACTGGAGGTTCTGAACCTGCATAAATTGAATTTATATTATGCCACAGGGGTGCAGAGCAAATACACTTAAACTAAAGGGACCATGGTATTAGAGTAAGGGAGAGAAAGGTGGCATCACAAAGGAGTCTTTGGAGCTATCTGTGTAGAGACCATTGAGAGAAGCATGGCCCACATGAACAAAGCTGCCCAGCACATCTTGGCAAGACCACTGTGGCAGAAGTTTCCCAGGGCGGCCTCCTACCTGCCCTGACCACCAAGGGTATAGCATATGAATCCTACACATAGATTTGCCTTGGTGCTGTCTTGGTAAAAGATACTTTTTCCTACTCCCTCTAGGCTGATGTTCCAGGCCAGGAGACTCAACCTGGTAGCATGAGATTACTGTCTCCTGTCAAGACAGCCAACCCTCAAATGACATAAGATGCTTTGTCTCCAATTCCACTCCCAGCCCTACCCCAAGGGTACAGCAACCAGAACAACTTCAGGTATTCAGAGCAACAGAACCAAGGCTGGAGACACAGCTGTGGGAGGGATCTCCATGCTGGTGGCTCATGAAAACCTCAGGGCCTGCCCTCTCAGTGACAAGTCTTCCCTGATGCACTAGTAAGACACAAAAGGACCTTCTCTGCAGCTGCTGCCCTTGGCCCCAAGCTTCCCAACCAACTTTCCCAGCTGTGCAAGAGCCTCCATCCCTTGGCACTCTCCATCTCATCCACAGCATAGGAGCTCACTGCCAGGCAATGACCAGGACACAGATGCTCTACCAGACTTTTTCCATGACAGTCTCAATTCTGCAGATTAACTCTTTTACCAGAAAAGAAATTATCTGATTTTCCCCTAGAGCAGCCAGGAAGGGCTGCTTTGTCCTTAACAACTCCACTGACTTATTTAACAGGCAGCTCAAAACCCAGCAGAAACTGGAGGAGGCTGCTGTGCTATGGGGATGGTTTCAATTCAGTAACTAGAGCAATGTATTCTCTTTGCACTCTGGCTCATCCCCACAGAAGATCTTTCAAAGAAAAAATAATTACCTCCTCCTACATGCCATGTAAGCCTTACAGAGAAAAGAAACCCAGCAGACAAGTCCTACAAAAGGAAAGACAATTTAGGAGGACCCACCCGATGCACCAGGATAAAAAAACTGGCCATTTCCATCACCTTCTAGGAAGATAAAAAAATTAAAAGGAAGTGTAGAAAAGAGGAAAACCAGTAAGCTCAGATTTGGATGCCTATTGTTTGGAACCATGATTTGGCTAAAGCATCAATTTTCAAAACAGTAGACAGCCAAAATTAAATATGAGTAGAACAGGACAACTGCCCCACAACAAATCTAGGTGACTTTTAGACTGTCCACACCACTGTATTCTCCCTTGCTACAGATAATGGAGAATTTCCTAGTTGCTAAAATACTTTCTGTATCAACGGCATACCTATCAGATACATTCCTCATATGTAATCAATAGGAATCATATTCTACCTCAAAGCCACCACTAGTAGTCTAAAAAAATTAAAATTATCCTTGTTAGATTCTCTACTTTTCAGAAATTCTCTACTTTTCTTCTCAACCACTTCCTGAATTCCTGAGCTCTACATGAAATGTCTACCCCAAAGACTAGATTTAGCAACTCTCATCTTCCCAAAGCGTAACTACTTAGGGTTCAATTCTGCCCCTAAGTAGTTCTGTGACCTTAGGCAAATCATTGATCCCTGCTGGAATTTAATAACATTGTGTTCTCATTCAATGAGGAGGTAAGATTAAATGGTAAGATCCCTTCTAGTTCTAACCCTTTATAAATATATGAGTCTGTGTGTATGTGTGTACACACATATATTTGGTAAAGTATAAATGAAAAGTTTATAAAGTACTTAGCATAATACCGGGTTCATGAAAATACTCAAATAGTTGTTAAATTAATGACCTGGAGGGTTGCAGAAGTGGAAAGCCTGGTCAGATATCTATCTGTTCTACAAACATCAGCAAGGTCATTCCTGAAATGTGATAACACTAAATAAAGTGTCTGCTGCTAACATTCTTCCTGATTAATAAAGAAGAGAGAAAGTAAAATAAATAAAATAGAAACCATAATTAGAATCACAGCATGAAAAAGAGCTAAAAGACATTTTAGAAAACAAGTCTAACAAGAAGTCAACCCAAACAAGTGAACAGAAAGCTTGCAGATGAAGAAACACAAGTCAAATTTGGTTGAACAAAATATGAACCCAGGCCCTTCCTCTCACTTTTAGCTACTGAGACACGGGAGGAATGGGGGTGCCAGGGAAAAGATGTTATCCATGGGCCACAAATGAAACAGGTTTCATTTCAGGAAATTGAAGTACAGCAAACAAAAAAAAATTATGTGTTGGGATGGGGGGCTATGAGCTCAGAGTGAACAGGGAAGGAAATAGAAAAGCACATTTCTACTCTCATACCAAGATAAACTCTGACTAGTCCCATTCCTCAGTAGTACCCACAGGCCATGGTGGCCATCTGCCACCAGATTAGAGACTGCAGGCCACAACACTCCCCTCATCCCTGAGTTCTAAATCACCATCTGTTTCCCTAGGGAAAAACCGATTGGCAAAAAAAAAAGGGGGGGGGGGATAAGGAGGTAGAGATTCCAGAACAGCCAGAATTTAGACAAAATAGATCAAAGTCGTCGCAAATTTCATCAAGACTAAGATGCTGCTCTCAAGTTGTTTACAATCTCAAGTAAGAGATGTCAGACTTCAGTAAAGCGCAGTATTTCATTCATATGAAGACATCCCTTCTGGGTTGCCAGCTTTAAAAAAAGAAGTAATGCATGCACTTAAGAAGGGGCCCTCACAACTGGAGGATCCAATGCAGGACTGAAAGCTGCAGTTACAAAACAAAAACCTTTTTGTTCTGTGTCTCAAAAAGGGCAGTGATGTCAAACTGCAACGGACAGATGGCCAAAAACCTTTGGTTCCGGCTTGGGCTCTACCTCGAATTATCTTTGAGCCTTTGAACAAGTCAAACCCTGCCCCTGGATCTGAGTTTCCAAACCTGTGAAATGGGCAAGTAGGATTGGCGGACCTCCTTCCGGCTTTGCGCCTCACAAAAGCCGGGAGGGTACACTCTGCCAGAAGAGCGCACGGCCCTGCAGGGCGGGGCGCGCAGTGAGCAGGAATCCGGACTCACATCAAGGCCCTGGGACAGGGCCCGACCCTAGAAAAATGGACAAGGATGGGGAGCAAGGGCCGCGACTTCTCCTTACCTGCAGCCTGCCGACTCCTCAGTCAGCCAAATTGAACACCGCAGCCTCTGCGGCCGCTCACCACCACCCCCTCCAGCTCGGTGCCCGGGCCAGGCCCGGTTCAATCCGACCCACCATTGCCCGTCACCCACAGCGCCAGTAAGCGGACCCGGACCCGCCGCCAGCCCATTCTCAACCATGAGCGCAAGCGCGTGCCCTGAAACCTCGAAGTTCCACCTCCGATTTTTTCCCGGAGCAACCTGGGAAATGGAGTTTACCCCGGAGACATAGCTCCCGCTGATCACGTGTCAAAGTGCACCAATTGGCGCATATCTTACTGCGGAACTGCGCCGGTGTGTGACCAATGAGGAATCGGCTCCGTTTACATCCGGGCTTTACGACAGTGGCAGTCATGGCGCCACCCGTGAGATATTGCATCCCTGGTAAGTGAGGGCTGCCCGTACAGAGCCATGAGTAGTGACAAAGTCAGGAATCCTAAACTGCTTCCTGCTTCTGGGAGCCCAAGGCTGATGTAGCGTTTTTTCTGCAGGCGAACGTCTGTGCAATTTGGAGGAGGGCAGCCCTGGCAGCGGCACCTATACCCGGCACGGCTACATCTTTTCGTCGCTTGCGGGCTGCCTAACGAAGAGCAGCGAGAACGGCGCGGTAAAGGAGGCGGCTTCCCTTTTCCTGTCTCTCTTAGGCTGCCTTTGAGTTCTGATTTTTAGACACAGGCGCCGCGGACGCGTCTTTGGTGCCTCACCAGTAAAACATTCAGCCTCTCGGGGTTTCCCGTCTTTGATGGCCACTGCTGTGCACTTACCAGTTTGGTTTATCTCGCCTCGTTGGGCTGCCAACACTCTGGGACGAGGCTGGAGCGAGGGCAGATGCAAACTGAGAGTAGCCCAGCCCAGCAGTGACCTGAATCCCATCAGAATGTCGCCTACCTTTTCTCCTTCTACCCCCACTATTTCCTCCTCATTCCCTGCAATCTAGTCTTACTGGCTTATTTCATTATCGCTAACACGCTAAGCGCCTTACTGCCACAGAAATTTTGTATACCTGCCATTTTTCTGGAACACACTCCTCTTTTTAGCTTGTGTATTTCTTACATCTTTCAAAAGCCTCTCTAGTGTCATTTTCTCAAAGAAACCCACTAGACTCACTGGTTGAGGAAAAGGGTTTGTAGGGGCTTGTTTTGTTAAAAATTTACAACAAACTATTCCTTCCCCTGAGCATTTCAGCACTCAATTTTTGTTTTGTTTTGTTTTGTTGTGTGTGTGTGTGTGTGTGTGTGTGTGTGTGTTGTTTTGTTTTGTTGGCACCAGGAATTGAACCCAGGGACACTTAACCCCTGAGCCACATTCCCAGCCCTTTTTTTATTTTGAGACAGGGTCTCACTAAGTCGCTCAAGCTAACTTTGAACTTGAGGACCTCCTGCCTCAGTCTCCCAAGTCACTGGGATTACAGGTGTGAACCACTGAGCCCAGCTACCATTACCCCCTTATGAGAGAAAACATATGGCCCTTCTTCTAACTTTGGCTTATTTCTGTTAGCATAATGTACTCAAGTTTCATCCATATTCCTTCAAACGACATAATTTTATTCTCTATGGCTGAATAAACTTCATTGTGTATATATGCCATAATTTGGCTATTGTGAATTGTGCTGCTAAAAAACAACGGTTAAATGCTGGAAGTAGACTCTATGCGTGTTGTCAGGCCTGAGGGCCTCTTTCATTTTTGTCAAGGAGAGGGCTAACCTCTCCTTTCATACAACACTCAAGCATTTTCATGTGTCAGTCATAGTGCTAACCTCTGAAGATATAGTAATAAGCCAAATACACTTAGTTTTTTTCTGTGGAGGGCCCAGACACAATTCAAACAAATAAATGTTCAAATGAGTGTCTCATTAACAATTGTGATAATTGCTTTGAAAGAATATTGTACAGCACCATGAGAACATGTAACCAGAGAACCTACTCTTCGTCAGTGAATGGGACATTTAAGTTGAATCACATAAAGGATTAGAGGATTAAATTAGAGTTGAGTGGGTGAAGAAAATGCAGTTCTAGCTGAAAGAACAGGTTAAACAGAGATTCTACTGAAGTGAGAAGCAGTTTGTAAGTTGGGAAAATTTAAAGAGGTTTAGAGAGTCTTAATATAGTGGTCAGGGGAGAGATTGATAAAAGATGAAGCTGAAAATATGTTTTACACCAAGAGCCAATATCATGCTTAAAGAGAAAACTCTAGACATAATCATATAAAATATAAGAAAACAGTATGGCCGTCATATAACATTTATTTGGAAATTCTGTGCTATGCAATTAATAATTAAAAGAAACAGAGGCATTATTATAACACTTGTTATAACAATGAGTCAAATTATGCGTGATTACAGGCAATAGGGTTGTATACCAGGAAATTCCAAGAGAATTTTATAAAAATTTATTAGAACTCATCTGGAAATGTTTATAAATTCCAAGGTATTTTTCTGTTATAAACCACAAATACCTTTATTGTTCTCTCTGTAGCTTCCTGTGGTGTCTGTGATGAGAGAAACAGAGTCCCAATTACTTCCAGATGTGGGAACTATTGTAACCTGTAAGGTAAGTTGGTCCTAACCTACTGCTTAGGATACCCATCCAATACTGAACTCAGGATAATTCTAGAACTGCATTTTCAGTATGGTAACCACTAGCCACTTGTGGCTATTGAAATTAACAAGTGTTAAAAATTCACTTTGTCAAGCTGGGTACGGTGAGACACACCCGTAATCCCAGTGGCTTGGGAGGCTGAGACAGGAGAATCGCAAGTTCAAAGGCAGCCTCTATAAAAGCGAGGCACTTAGCAACTGAGACCCTGTCTTTGAATAAAATACAAAAATAGGGCTGGGGATGTGGCTCAGTGACCGGGTGCTTCTGAGTTTAATCCCCAGTACCTCTCTCCCCAAAAAATTCACTTTCTCAATCTCACTGCCTTATGGGTCAGCACATGACATTTTTATCAACACAGAAAGTTTGACTAGACTATACTACTGGACTTGAAATTCTAGGATATTGATCAAGGCAGCCAAATTCAGGCATCCATAGTTCCTTCACTGAGCTGGTTTCTGAGCATGTAGTTTCTATCTCTGTCTGAGAAGTGAGGCATACCAACAGGTGATAATGAGATCTGTTTTTAAAATGTGAAACCAAGACTTTGCACAGAAGCAAAAGACTCTTCTCTAGCATTCCTGTTTAAAGACCTTTAGGGATTTTCTTTAGTTGTTGATGAACCTTCATTTTTACTTGTTTATATGTGGTGCTAAGGATCAAACCCAGTGCCACACACATGCTAGGCAAGCACTCTACCACTGAGCCACAATCCCAGCCTTGACTTTTAGGGTTTTTGAGAGAAGGTACTGATTAATGTACTAATCTGTAACTGTAACACATAAATTACCTCTACCCATCCCCACCCTCTGCCAAGTTCACTTGTAGCTTTTGGTTTCTCTATAAATTATTCCAGAAGAAAGTATATGTATTACTCTGAAAATAATTGCAGAGGCAATTATTAGGCAGCAGATAAAACATAGATTTAAATTCTATTCACTATATAAGCCTCTTATAAGATCTGTTAAAGGTCTAGATTTGCTTCTATGCACTGTTTTAAATTAGACTTGTGGACTTTTAAAATCTGCATCCTATTATCTCACTTGATTTCTGAGTAACCCTATTATATGGCCTCTGTGGCTCTTATTACACAGATATCACTTAGGTAGTGATAAATAGGAGTTAACTTATTTTAAATTATACTTAGTAAGGTTGCTTGTACTAAAATCCTGGTAATTATTAATTTATTGCTATGTCCTTGAAGTGACATCTGCTAATCCTCTGATGCTGATCCTTGTTCTATTGCACAGGTCTCTAGCATCAATTCACGCTTTGCCAAAGTGCACATACTATATGTGGGGTCCACACCACTTAAGAACTCCTTTCGAGGAACTATCAGGTAAGAGGTACCCTTGTCTTCACATGTCCCAGTACCTGGAATACGATTGGAATATTTAGGAACAATTACAGTTCCTACTCATTTTTCTTTTCTTTGTGCCAATAGTACCCCCCAAAATAAATATTCTATGAGGAAAATATTAATAAGAGAAGGTTTTAAATTATAGCCAAAAAAAAAAAAAAAAAAAATGTGTGAAGCTAAAGATTAGGAGTATCAGGATGATTCAGACCAAACAAATCAAAAGCATTTTAGGAAGCACCTTTTTTTTCTTGAATTTAGTATAGATTAAACCCAAAAGTTTTAAGACTGTGGGTGAAATAATAGGATTGTTCTCCTGTGGATTTTTTGAGAAAGGATGAAAAATACTTGCAAACCAGATAATTTAACTTGTGAGGATCTTTCCAACATCAGGATTTAATATGGTCTGGGACAGTTTAAGTTCTCCTGAGACAGCAGAGTTCCTTTACCTTCCTGCTGAATCTGATCTGCTTTTCCCAAGCCAGAGGTATCAGTATTGACCTTCTCTGTGGTCCAAGAATGGGAAAATGTTTTGTCCTCTCCATGTGGGCTAAGGCTACCTCTCTAACCCATGTCTGTGGGTGGCAGCTGGGTCCCCACAGACAATTCTTACAATTAATCTTTCTGTCAATTCTTTTTTTATAGAAAGGAAGATGTCCGAGCAACTGAAAAAGACAAGGTTGTTGGTTGGTTTGGGTTTTTTCCCCCCATGGCTTTAGGGAACTTGATTTTTTTTTTTTTAATTATTATTCCAATGAATTTCTAAGTCAGAGGAATGTGAAGTTCATGGAAGTTTAATATATTCTGTGCTATCATGTGTGAAATTTATCTTGCTATCCTTTTCCACTACTTTAAGAGTTTTATTCCTTTAATTGATATCAGTATGTCTAGTTTATTCTTTGCATTTGAAGTTGGTTATTTATTCATTGCTCTTCCCTCAGACTTATTTTGGGCCCTTTCAGAGCCAACTATAGTGCTTTTTGTTTAAGTCAGAGTCCTGGTCATGTTATTGAATTCAAGTTCTTCCATTCATATTATGATGCTATAGGAGCAATGAAAGGAATTGACCGACAAGTGATGATGACTTCTACATTCTGGAATTAGAAAGTAAACTAGCTCTACCAGAAGGATGAAATTTCAGGTAAACCTGATCTAGACCTTTCACATAACATTCCTATTCTTTCTTTACAGGTTGAAATTTATAAGAGTTTCCGCCCAGGTGACATTGTTTTGGCCAAAGTGGTATCCTTTATTTCCAGTTGACATGTCTTTTGACAAAAGAAGAAATGAAAATAGAGGAACAATTCAAGTGACTCTAGGGGAAAGACTTCAAACTCCTCATTTTCCTTCACAGTATTATGTGACTAGATCTCTTTAGGTGATGCACAATCCAACTACTTGCTGACCACTGCCGAAAATGAACTGGGAGTGGTGGTGGCCCACAGTGAATCAGGTAAATTGATCCATGTTTCCATATCCTTACGCTACCCTGGGAGCTGTGGTTTGGGATTAATCCATTGTTTTCCCTGATTTTCCTTGGTTGGTTTATTTTTGTTTTTGTTTTGTTTTGTTTTGTTTTGTTTTGTTTTTTAGAGACAGGGTCTCACTGAGTGGCCTAGTGCCTCACCATTGCTGAGGCTGGCTTTGAACTCGAGATCCTCCTGTCTCAGCCTCCCAAGCCTCTGGAATTACAGGCATGGGCCACCATACCCAGCATTTTCCTTGTTTTTTCATTATCATAGAAGCAATATGGGTGTAGATACCATCATATGATGCAAAATGACAAATTTTGGTCAACAGTGGACAATATATACTATGGTGGTCCCATAGATTATATCACCTAGGGCTGGGGATACAGCTCAGTGGTAGAGCTATTACTTACAATGTACAAGGCCCTGGGTCTGATCCCCAGGATTTAAAATATATATATAGTGATATTGTAGCCATTTTAGTAAATATACTCTTAAGGTATTTGCAGTGAGAAACATGTCCCATCCTTAATACAGGACTGTGCTTACTACTGAGATTGAAATGATTCTTCCTAAGTTTCCTAAGTTGGAGTTCCAATGGCATAATCAGTTAGTGCTTAGTGTGCGGTACTTGCAAGAGTGATACTCCCAGCCAGGTGTTGTGGTGCATGCCTGTAATCTCAGCAACTTAGCAAGGCCCTAAGCAACTTGGTGAAGCCCTGTCTCTAAATAAAATATAAAAAAGGGCTGGGGATATGGCTCAGTGGTTAAGCATCCTAAGTTCAATCCCCAGTGCCTCATCCCCTGCAAAAAGAAAAAAAAGAATGATATGCCTAAATCTAAGCAAATAGGAAATTAACTTTGTAAGTCAGTGGAACAAAGTTTTTTTCTTCTGTAAGAAGTATGGTTCCCTAGATAACCACTGATAACCCACCCCATCCTAGTGCTGGGTATGAACCCAGGCCCTTGCACATACTAGGAAAGTACTCTGCACATACTTGGCAAGTAAGTGCCAAGCCTAACATTTCATTCTCATACTTAACTGAAAAGAGGTATCTCAGGAAAATATCTGGGGTCCCAGCTCTAACACTGGCTTTTTCCCTCTAGGTGTCCAGATGGTTCCCATCAGTTGGTGTGAGATGCAGTGTCCTAAGACCCACACTAAAGAATTCCGGAAAGTGGCTAGAGTTCAGCCTGAATTTTTGCAGACCTAAGATGCTACATTTTACCCCATGGAGGGGGTAAGCTATTTCTAAGAGTATGTGATGAAAATAACATCAAGATGCCATGGTCTTTATTCAGATACCTGGGGTCAGCCAGTGACCACCTCTAGAAAAATCTGCCAGTAATTTATATAGGTGGAACATTATTTTTGTGAACCTTTTAGTAAATTGGATTCTTGAGGATAAAGCTTCTCTTTGGGGGATACCAACAAACTGTAACTTTGGAGATAGTCTGATAGGCCTTTTAAGTATATATTTTTCGCTGTGACAAAAAAAAAAAAAAAAACATTTTTATTAAAAAGATTTTATGGTTTCTGTTGCCTTGAACAGGTGAAGGTATCTAAACAGTGTCAGTTATTAGATTAGGGGTTTGTTTGCCTCATAGCACCCATTAACTGACGTGTCAACTGCTTGCTTGCTCTAGACAAAAGCCTGATTGTTGATCTCTTGTATTTTTTGTGTCATTTTATATGCTTCTGCTTTCCAGGTGCCTAACACTGGGTCAAGCACTTTATACACCCCTCAGTTAGGTACATTATAGAATGTATGTAGTGATCAGGTAGCATGTGAGTAGTTTGGTAAACATACTGATACAGTGGGTATTCCAGAAAATGTTTCTTGCTTATAAAGAAGGACAAAGCAGTATCATACAAGGTATCCAGGGAAGGATTTGTGTGACATGAGATCAAAAGAATTAAAGAGCTTGGTATATGAAGTTCTCTAGGCAGAGAGAAGCCCTAGCAAAGTGTAGAAGCAGGAATGATGGCATTAGTTTGAAGATGAGAGAGAGATATAAGTTAAGCATGAAGAGGCTGCAGAGGACATTGGAAGGAAAGATGAACAGGAGATGGTTCTTCTTGGAGATGTTGCTCAAAAACCCATGACTCCAATGTGTGCTGACAGTGATGGAGGGTGAGCTTTGGAGACAGCCCACCTAACTTTATGCCCTCTAGTTACTAACCTTCAACAGATTAGGGAGTTTTTTTGGTTTTATTGAAAATTTTGTTGGGGGGGGGGGTTGGGGTTGTGGCTCAGTGGAAGAGTGCTTGGCTAGCATGTTGGAGGCACTGGGTTCAATCATCAGCACATTAAAAAAAAATAAATGAATAAAATATTGTGTTCACCTACATCTAAAAAAAAATTAAAGAAAATTTTCCTGAGGTAACTGTAGGTCCACATGCAGTTTTCTTGTTTGCTTGGCTGATTTTGTTATTTTGGGCAGTGGTGGGGATGAAGCCCAGGCCTTTGTGTGTGCCAAGCACACACTCTACCACTAATCTACTTCCCTAGCATGTGCAAGGCCCTGGGTTCCAACTCTAGCACCAGAAAAAAGAAAGAATAAAATCTCCAGCCCTGCAAAAAAGAATGAATACAGAGATCCTGTGTACCCTTGGCCTATTTTCTCCCACTTATGACATTTTGCAAAATTATAATTGCTCAATGGTAGAGCACTTGTCTAACCTGTGAGAGGCCCTGGGTTCCATGTCCAGCACTACCTAAAAAACTAATAAGCACCAGCATGTTGACATTGATATTAAGCAAGTCGTTTTTATCTGTTTTCTCATCTGAGTAGTAGTGTCTCATAGGATTACTATGAGGAAGAAACACATAGAAGTATTCAGTACCTGCTAATAGTATTATTATTATCATTTTTATTATACATATCCAATTGCCTTCTATCAAGTACTAAGTACCAGGCCTTATGTTAAAACACTTTGTAGATTGTTCATTAATAAATACTTTAACTTCAGTGTATTACAGATAGTGCTACAAAGAAAACTTGTAGGAACTGGGGTTGTTGCTCAGTGGTAGTGCTTACCTGGCATGTATGAGGCCCTGGGTTCAATCCTCAGCATCACAAAAAAAATTTTTTTTTGTAAAAAATTTGTTGTCAACTAAAAAAAAATTAAAAAAAAAAAAAAGAAGAAGAAAACTTGTGTAACATTTATATTTGTGCATGCCCATGCACTACTGATTCCTGGAAGTAGAATGCTGGGTCTAAGAATATGCACAAGCCAGGTGCAGTCGTGTGCACACCTGTGATTCCAGCAGCTCAGGAGGTTGAGGCAGGAGGATCATGAGTTCAGAGCCAGCCTCAGCAAAAAGCAAGGTGCTAAGTAACTCAGTGAGACCCTGTCTCTAAATAAAATACGAAAAAGGGCTTGGGATGTGGTTCAGTTGTTGAGTGCCCCCAAGTTCATCCCTGGCACCAAAAAAAAAAAAAAATATATATATATATATATATATACACACACACATACATATGTATATATCTCTGTGTTTGTGTGTGTATGTATGTGTGTATATATACACACATACACACAAAGCTATTCAGGAGGCAGAGGTGGGAGGATCATAAATTTGAGTCTAGCCTGAGCAATACAATGAAATACAACCTTTCAACCAAAAAAAAAAAAAAAAAAAAAAAAAACACACACACACACACACAGAATAAGGTAGTGATTAGATGGCCTTTGGGGGGGGGGCACTAGGGATTGAACCCAAGGTCTTATGCATTCAAGGTAATAAGCACTCCAACAATTGAGCTATAACTTCCCTAGATGGCCATTTTTCTTTACCCAAACAGTGTGGCCTAACCTGGGCTACCATCTAATGTTTTATTTAAAATCAGGATATATTTGTCTTTCCTGTCAGTGGGCTACCATCTAATGTTTTATTTAAAATCAGGATATATTTGTCTTTCCTGTCAGTACTAAAGATAACTGCAAATGAACAAAATTTATTTGCACTCTGAGTAAATTGTACCCCTCTATAATTATTTCCCACATCTCAATTTCTAGCTATAGTATATAGATTTCACAAGAGTAGCAAATATTTTCATGATATAATTTTGCAGGGTGTAGAAGTGGAGGCCAACTGGTGCCAATTTTTTTGTTTATGTGTCACTGTTTCCAAAGAGCATTTGGATCAACTAGTTAATAGAATTCCCTGATCTAATACAAAACAAGTTAATTTTCTCAGCTGTAAGCATATAATATTATACAAAGCTATGTGCCTCATAGTAGTATGAGCTCCTTTTAGGACACTATTCTGTTTTATCTGAATCCCCAGGACCTAGTACTTCTACACATAACAAGTATTCAATAAAAGTTTTGCAGGTATTCTCATAGTCAACTGAGCAGCTGTGCCCAGTGTTAGGAAGAGACCATTGAGTGATAACAAGACCAGGTGTTTTTAAGTTCCACAAGGGATTCTGATGTGTTCAAAGTGAGAAGCACTATCTTGTAGCTGTGGGTTTCTTAGTGTTAATGGTAGTTGATAGAGGTGTTCCATTATTTTCTTGTCATAAGGCAGGTTTAGTCATGACTTTTTAGTGTAGGGTCTGGAGACTTCTAGAAACTCAAATACTATTAGCATGTAATGATTGTTCTAAAACTCCTAATCATACAAAGCTTTGCTGTATGCTAAGATCCCTCAGAAAAGAGGTGTAACATCACACAGGAAAATATTGCACATCACTCCTTTATTATACTGATCTGGAAAAAAGATTTATTACAGTTATGCTAAATGAGTACTGGGCCTTTGTGGTAGGGCCAAGCAACTGGAACAAGACTCAGAAATCAGACACAGTAAAAGACACGCTTGGACATGATCAAGAGGCATTTCACTGCCACAAAACAAGGCAGAGGAGAGATTCTTTAAGATACATAGCAAGATACACTCCTGCACCTTATAGGCTAAGGAGCTTATCCCATATTGGTGTGAGGAATGGCTTAGTTTCTGGTAACCACATGTGGGACTAACCACCACTAGAAAAAACCCAGAAGGGTTTTTTTTTTAGTATTTATTTATATATATACTTTTTCTTTAGTGAAAGTAAATGTAACAAAAGTTAGGGTTGATCCCAACATTCTGGAGCCAGCTCCTCTGGGGTCAGGGAGTTGTCTTTCTTAAATCACCATACAGGGTACTTTCGTATTCCACTGGAATGACTAGAGCCCCCTGCTTCCCATCTTCCCAGTGACCTGAATACAGCAGAGTACAGAACTGGCTCTTTGAAACACAAACAGGCTCTATGGCTTCTTCTCATTGGTCATGCCTTGGCACAATTCCTCCCTACTTTTCTCAAGAAAAAAACCAACAACTACAACCTCAACTCTTCTGGATATGAGGAGCCTTCCCTGGGCTTAGATTGAGAACCTGTGCCCCAGAGTTTCTATTCTGATTACAATCTATAAAGGGAGTGGGTGCAGGAGACAAAATGCTAAAATTAAAGTGGGAGCTACTGGTCCCCATCTGCAGCTACAACTTAAGATGCCCACAGATGTGGTCAGTATGGTGATGCAGGAGAGAGGTGCAAAGGAATGGATGGGCAGGGTCTTCCTTGGTACAGTAGTCTACGATCTTGCCTTTATTTCTTTGCCTTGCCCTGTGCAGCCACAGCTTCCATCGCTTTACGGACGGTCTCTTCATCCCCCAGGAACTGCATGGGCTTGATGGGCTTCAAGTTCTTGTCTAATTCGTAGACAATGGGAATACCAGTTGGCAGGTTCAGCTCCATGATGGCCTCTTCAGAGAGACCTGAAAAGAGCCATCCTGATCAGCCACACAAGGTGTGAATCCACATCACCCCTCTAGGTTTACTCTTCATCCCTCAGGTGAGAAAAGACTTTGGTAGAAATTAAGACCCTTTTCTGATCTTTGTAATAGTAATTAGATATTTATAATAGTAGATTGATTCCATAAGGAGTGGCCTCTAGGACTAATTTCTCAAGCCACTAAACTGAAAAGCAAGGAAAAAAGTGTGAGATTGTACACAAGATTCTGGGGTGGGCCACCAACAAACTACAGAAAGGTGCATACTGCAGATATATCCCTACCTAGTGAGATCTAAATCTACAGTGAAGCATGACTATCCACATCCCAAACATCCTATATAGTCCATCCTTCTGTGAAAATTTGGCACTCTGGGCTTCCAGATCCTCAGAAGCTATGGCACTCTGGGCTTCTAGATCCTCAGAAGCTAAACAATGTAAGATGGAGATTTATATGTGAAATTGAGCCAGGCTGAAACTGAAGAACATTTTATCAATAGTTTCCATCCTTGTCTAGAGATGGGCATCTCAAACTATCACAAATATTTTTCTGAACCAGGTCTAGAATAGGACCTGAGGTTCTGTCAGGAGTTCAGCGCTACTGCTCTGCGAACAAATTTTGAGAAATGGATAAGTGTCTTGTACTTACTTATACCACTATAAGTCAACCTAAATTGTCTAAGGCTATCAGTATGTTGGCCCTTTCCCAAGGGTCTCCTTTATACTAAATTATGTCCCTAATTCGGGAAGTTCTGCTTTACCCATCCCTGAGAGCCCATCTAAAAAATGCACATACCCTCCAGATGCTTGACAATGCCCCTAAGGCTGTTGCCATGGGCTGCAATCAGAACCCGTTTCCCCTCCTTTATCTGGGGGACTATTTCTTCATTCCAGAAGGGCAGAGCTCTGGCAATGGTGTCCTTCAGACTCTCACAGGAAGGCAGCTGATCTTCAGTAAGGTCTGCATACCTACGATCCTATACAACAACAAAACTTGTTTACCAATTATTACCAGTAGCATTCAATAAATGGCTTTCAGAATGTATAATAATTCTGCCATTCCTCATCTCCTAAGGAGTTAAGGGATGGATGAAGTTCTCTCACCAAGGTTCAGCACATAGCTGCCAGCTTAGGAAAAAGGATCATTATCCTGCCACTCCCTCCCCCACTACTCAATACAAAAGAAATATAACTTAGAAAAGTTATGCAATAAGATTTTTCCCAGTTCATTTTAACTTGTAATTGATTTAGGAAACCTAAGAATGGGTTTTATAAAATAATATGACAGTAGAGGTACAAATATGGAGATAAAAATTCTTCTGAAATAAATACTCAATTCATATTGTAATCAGCAGTCATTCATTAGTAAAGACTCCATTAACTATTTTATCCCCAGGAAGCTACTAATAAAAGTTTAAAAATAATAACAATAACAAGGCCCTGATTCTAACCTCTGGTTCTAGGTGAAGTGATCAAACAGGTTTACCCATACCTTACTGATATTGCTGTAGAAGGGGTGATCAGGCTCCATTGGAGGCGGTGGGACATCATAGGAGCGCCTCCATATCTTTACCTGGGCCTCACCATGCTTGGCAGCAGTTTCTGCTTTATTGAGGCCAGTCAGACCCCCATAGTGCCGTTCATTGAGGCGCCAAGTCCTCACCACTGGCAGCCACATCTGGTCAATGGCATCCAGCACTGTCCAGAGGGTTCGGATTGCTCTTTTCTGTACTGAGGTGAAGCAGATGTCAAATTCATAGCCAGCATCTGGAAATTAGAAGTTCCAAGTGCTAAGTTAACCAAGTTCACTCTGAACCATAATTTTTTTTTAACACATAAATCTCTTATACAGGTATCCGAATTAAAATTATTTGGCAAATATTTTATTTTGTATATTTCCATAGTAAATGCGATATCATGCCTTTGAGAAAACAAAATTTGTTTGTTTTTTGGTACCAAGGACTAAACTCCGGGGCACTTAACTACCGAGTTACATCCCAAGCCCTATTTTGTATTTTATTTAGAGACAGGTTTTCACTGAGTTTCTTAGGCCCTCGCTGAGTTGCTGAGGATGAACCGTGATCCTCCTGCTTCAGCTTCCGGAGCTACTGGGATCACAGGCATGCACCAACAAAATTTGTTCACTTATGTATATATCTCCTAGTAGATCCCTAGTAATGCATCTACCCTAAGGCCTAATGTACTGACAAGTTAACCTGAGGCATGTGCTTGTATGCTAATTTCCAAAATAGTGTTTAAACACTTGGGGAGAGTGGGGTGTGCTGGGGATTGAACCCAGGACCTGCAACCTAGCTATATCCTTAGCCCATGTGTAAACAACATTTTAAGAATTTATTTCTACCAGGCACAGGGGTGCATAAAGTAATCCCAGCTGCTCAGGAGGCTGAGGCAGGAGGATCACAAATTCAAAGCCAGCCTCAGCAACTTAGTGAGACCCTGTCTCAAAAAAACAGAAAGGACTGGAATGTGGCTCGGTGGTTAAGGACCTCTGGGTTCAATCCCTGGAACCAAAAAAAAAAAAAAAAAAAAACACCACCCAACTTAGAATCTCTTCCTAAATAGTAACAGCTAACATTTCCAGAGGGCTTACCATTGGTATGGCACTATGTTTTACTTAGTCTTCATAACAATCCTATGAGGTTACAATCCTTACAATCCATTTTACCAGATGAGGGAAATAAAGATATGAAGAGATAAGCAAATTATCCAAGATTACAGCCATTATTTGGATAAATAAACCTAAGCTGCAGGCTGGGCTCAGTGGCATATGTCTGTAATCCTAGTGACTTGAGAGGCCTCAAGTTCGAGGCCAACCTCAGCAACTTAGTGAGGCCTGAAACAACTTAATGAGACCTGTCTCAAAATAAAAACTAAAAGGGGCTGGGGTTGTAGCACAGTGGTAGAGTGCTAGCCTAGGATGTGTGAAGCACTGAGTTTGATCGTCAACACCACATAAAAATAAATAAAATAAAGGTATTGTGTCCAACTACAACTAAAACATAAATATTTAAAAAAAAAAAAAAAAAAAAAACTAAAAGGGCTGGGGATGTACTGGTAAAGTCCTCTGGGTTCAATCCCTTATTACACAACCACCACCACCACCCCCTGCAAATAAAAACAACCCTAGGCTGAAGGGGATTCTGAACCCAACCCCAACTGTTTTCTGTGCTGGAACTGAACCCAGGGCCTCATGCATACCAGGCAAGCACTCTACCACTGAGCCACATTCCCAGCCCCCAAACCCAACTCTTAACCACCATCTAACTCTAGCTATCTCCATTTTCCTAACTCCTAAGGATGCTGGTGTTTGTATTAGTTTGAAATATCACTTCTGATACTTATTAGACCTCTAGTTTTGGGAAAATGGGATTTTAAAATCCCAAAAATCAGAACACAGCAAATGCTAAATAAAACTTCAGTTTGTTGCATGAAATTGTATCCTCAGAACAAGGCTGACTAGACTTGGCTATTGTCACCTACTTAACCACCTTTTCCTTTTGGGAATCAGGAAAAGTGTGGAAGTCCTTAATCCATCACTCCTTTTTACCATAGTAAAAAGTGCTAACCTATTCTCTAAGTCTTCTCCCAAAATTAGCAGAAACCATTCAATAAAAAAAAAGTAAATACTATATTCTGTATGAGTCTTTTATTTTATTTTTATTTTTGTAGTACTGGGAATTAAACCCAGAGCCTCATACATACTAGAAAAGTGTTGTATGACTTAACTACATCCTCAACCCTTTTCTTTTTGAGAGAGAGAGTTATATATCTTTTTTTTTTTTTTATATATCTTTTTTTTTTTTTTTTTTTTTTTTTTTTTTAGTTTTCAGTGGACACAATATCTTTATTTTTATGTGGTGCTAACGATCGAACCCAGCACCACGCACATGCCAGGCAAGCGCGCTACCACTTGAGCCACATCCCCAGCCCCATCCTCAGCCTTTTTTGAGACAGGATCTCATTAAATTGCCCAGACTGGGCTCCTCTGCCTCAGCCTCCTGAGTAGCTGGGATTACAGTAGTCATATAGTACCAGTGGCACCCAGCTATCTGATTCCTTTATAAATTAATCACTAATTTCTCCATACATGTTAATTATTGTATGTCAGGTTGTAATTAAGAGTTATGTTGGCCCAGCTAATAAGTTACAATGAATCAGTCTTGTTTCATCAAATAATTTTTCCTCCCACCTGAATAAGGAGACAACTTTTTCCTTTTGGGAATCAGGAAAACATTCTTGTTCTCCACAACACTACAAGGTCCTCTTCAAATTTTAGCACAGATGGGCGCCATGACACAGGCCTGTAAGCCCTGAGGCTCGGGAGGCACGCGAGTTCAAAGCCAGCCTCAGCAAAAGAGAGGTTCTAAGCAATTCAGTGAGACCTGTCTTTAAATAAAATACAAAATAGGGCTGGGGATGTGGCTCAGTGGTTGAGTGCCCCCAGAGTTCAATCCCCCGTACCCTCCAGCCCATAAAAAGAGAGCCAATAGGGAATGGAAAGATGAACCATCAGGAAACCCACCATCACCAAGAGAAAAGAACACAGATATCTTCATTGATCCTCAGGACCAGGCTGAGAAGACTTGGCTACTGTCACCTACTTAGCCACCTCCTCCCTAACCTAAAGGGAAAGAATGACTCCCAACAAAGGCTGAGTCACTAGGAAGTGAATATCTATAGTGCAAACCTCAGCTCCCATGATGAAAAGCTACAGGCTGTTTAATTGCAATTATTTCCACTTGCAGTGGAGTATCTATCTCACTCTGGATACATGAATAGTCCCTGAGGAGAAAAGTGCTTCCCACTAGGACTCTTTAAAGAGAATGCTAAAGGATCAGAAGCATAAAGCCTTTTCCTTTGGCTTGCCCATTAAATCAGAGTACAAACCAGGGATAGGGTGAATGGTATAGTGTGGACTCCATTCTCCCCAAGGTACCTCTCCCTTTCTCTACCTTAACATGGCATGGGGAAACAATTCTCACTAGATTCCTGCTGAAACCAACTCTTAACCAACTCTTAACCACCATCTCTAGCTATCTCCATTATCCTGACTCCTAATGTACAAATCCTACTATTAACTGAAGCACAAAGGAATTTAATATATGTATTTAAGATATTTTATATTACTAGATTATTCATAATGTTCATCAGTTTTTGCTTTTGGTCTTATTCTAAAATGTAATTATTTGTAATGCACACAACACGTTAAAATTTTTTATCTGATTTTTCTGAAATTTAATACTAGCAATATTTTAAAACTGAAATGGGGCTGGGCATAATGGCACAACTGCAATTCCAGTCCCAGGGGGACTGAGGCAGGAGGATCAGGAGTTCAAGTCTGGCCTGGACAAACCAGTGAGATCCTGTCTCAAAATTTTTAAATAAAATAAAAAATAACAGCTAGGTGTGCGTGAAGCTCAGGAGAGTATCCGTGGGTTCAATCCCCAGTACCATGAAAGAAGACTGAAATTGGGTTTGTTATTTTACAGATATTACAAGTTTAACCATTTGATGGTCTTAGAGGACTCTGTCCTGGGCTAAGCATCAGCAAAACACCACAGAACTACACAGTTCTTCCTGCCAGAGAACCAAAGAAAATGGCCTCCTTTACTAGTACTTTTCCTTTAGGGCCTCTCCTAGATGCCAAGGTTAAAACAGGCCATCCCAGAGCATTCATATCTGCCCTCCCAACAGGATTACATTTCTCAGACTTTCCAAAGCTTTGCCCCTTTCAAAAGGATGTACAATGGAGGCCAAGAAGCTAGAGAGGGCAACTTGGGGTCAAATATCAGCACCACATCAACCACGCATATAACCCTTTCATATACCAGTTTTGTCCAGAGATTAGAGGGGACCAGGGCAGGATCTGCCTTAGTCATGAGTGAAAGCACTGCAATAAAGGGATTCCTTATTAGAATTCCAAAATCACGGAGATGGGTCAAGCCAGAATAGGCAAGCATTTTCTGGGCCACTTCCACTTTTCTAGGCCTTTGTCCTTAGCCAATAGCCTGCCAGTTCCTCACACCTACCTGTTACTCCACCCAGAAATGGGGCAAGGACCTTGGACTAATAAGCAGATACGACCTTGAACAAATCACCTTTCCAATCCTCACTTTTCCCATCTATAAAAGGGGGACAAGGAGGGATAGGAAGGAAGGGATTTTTATGGAGCTACTTCAGAAACTATCAACTCAAATCCTTCATTCACTCACTCGGTTGCAATTGGATGTGTTTTGGATTCAGTATTTGTAGCAGGTTACTTAACTGCAAAGCAGCCCCAAGCACGCGGATTTCTCGGTGTCTTGAAACAGGTTAGGTACCCGTAGCGAGTCTCACTCCGGGTACTGCAGGTAAGAGCCTGCCAGTGGCCTGCCTCTTCGCTACCATCTGCAGCAGCAGTTCCTTAAAAAGGCCAGCCACTGGAAGGCACCAGGCACTTTCCATGTGCAACACGCCCTGGGGGAACCCTACAATGGCCTACCGACCGCAGGCGGCCCCATCTCCAGGAAAGCCACCCCTGAAGTGTAAATTCTCAGGCTAAGAGGGGAGAAATTGCGTCTAGGCGATGTCCCCAACTGCGCAATGGGCTGCGAAGCAACCAGCCCCGCGCCCTCCTCCCAGCACGGCCCCTCACACTCCACTGGGTGACCTTGAGCAAGTCGACTCCCCACGCTGTGTCCGCTTCCCCAGTTGCAAATTAAACTGCTGGAGAGAGGCTGAGTAAGCTATCGGCCCTGTTCTGGGGCTCGCACTGGGGGTGCCTCCGAGGCCGGGCGCCTGACCCTTTCACACCGCCCCCCACGACCAAGCCTGCTCGGTACCTCGCAGAGCCTGCCCGCCGCGCTTCGCCTCCTCGTGGCCCGCCGGGCTCAGGTCAGCGTCGTACCAGCCGCTGAAGCGATTCTCTAGGTTCCAGGCGCTCTCACCGTGCCGAATCAGCACCAGCTTGTAGGCAGCCATGGCGGCGAGGTAAGGATGCGGCGACGACTAGAGCTTGCAGAGATTCCGGAGTCAGCCCGCCCCCCCCCCCCCTTCCCCGGCCGCGCCTGCGCGCTCGCAACCCACTCCCGGTTCCCGCGCGCTTTCTCTACTAAATCTTTCCACTTTCTCGGGAACGCCCTCCGCCTGCCAGGTGTACGCATGCGTTCTATGCCGAAGTTGCAGCCAGTTTAGGGGGGGCGCGCTCCGAAACACAAGAGCGCATGCGCTCTCCGTCGCCGGCCCCGCGTCCGCCGCGGCGGTCACGGAGCGCACGTAAGCACGAAGGGCGGCGGGGCCTTAGGCTTACACGCTGCCTGGTGCTAGGGTTGGGCGGTGCTCTTAACGTGGTCCTTCATGAGCCCCTATCCTTTGAACCGCTAGGTAATCCCAAATTTTTGTTCCATCTGTACACAGTTTGATTCACAACTGCGTTCGAGTCTTCATTCATCCATCTTATGTACTTTGAATCACCGACAGGTCGCAAAACCTGTCGGCTGACAAGTGGACATTGTGGTTCTTACCTGGTACCTAAATCGATTCTGCCTAGAAGTGCTCAGCATACGGTGGTAGTCGCGCCAGGCGTGGTGGCACACACCTGTAATCCCAGCTACTTGGGCAAAACCAGTCTGGGAAACTTAACGAGACTCTCTCAAAATTGAATTTAAAAAACTGGATGTAGTTCAGTAGAAGAGTGCTAACCTAACTTGTGGAAAGTTCTGTGTTCAATCCCCAGTACCACGAAAGAAGAAAAAGAAAGTTGTTGCTGTTTCACGTCAGTAGGATACTGGTCTTTTTACTCTTACTTTGCAGATGAGGACCCTGACTCTGCTGATTCCATAACCCTGCTCCAATCTTTGTCCACAGCTTCTTGTTGATGTTTCCCCCTACAGTCATGAAGCAAACGCTAGGCCCCTTCAGACATTCTGGAAATTGGTGGATTCTGGTCACTGCCAGGGCCCATTTTTGCCCCAATCAGTAGTTTAAAATATCTGCCTGTTTGGGCCGCCTTGTCCTGCGCACATCCCTTCCTCCTGGTTTATTTCAATCTAGCCACTTTAATGAACAATAAACATGTGCCAAGCAGTGAGAATGAGTCGAATTCCTGCCCTTCAACACAAACAGAGGTCAAAGAAGACCCACATCTGAACAGTGAACAAAATTGTGCTGTTTGCTGTATTTTGACAGGAGAGCTAGAAGAGTTTTTAGCCAGGGAAGGTGGTATACACCTGTAATCCCAGCAACTCTGCAGGCTGAGGTAAGAGGATTGCAGGTTCAAAGCCAGCCTCAGCAACTCAGCAAGGTCCTAAGCATCTCAGCAAGGTCCTAAGCAACTCAGGGAGACTTTCAAAATAAAAAGGACTGGGGCTGTAGCTCAGTGGTAAAGCACCACTGGGTTGAATCCCCAGTACCAAAAAATAAGAGACAAAGGGGGCCCTGAGGATGTGGAGATATAGCTCAGTGGTAAAGTATCCCTGAGTCCAATCCCTGGTACCAAAAAGAAAAAGGAAAAGAAAAAGATTTTTAGCATGCACTGGTAAAGCACCTACTACATGCCAGGCAGCCTTGTTAAGTGCTTTAACACTAACTCATTCAATCTTCCTATCTTCCTAGGACCCCCTGAAACAGGCACTCCCCACTTATATAGATGAGGAAAGTGAGAATAGGGTCATTTGAACAAGGTTACTGGAACCAGGATCCAAGCCTAGGCTAACTGGCTCCCAAGTCCATGCTCTCACCTATACTTCAACCTCCAGTTTTTTTTGTTTGTTTGTTTGTTTGTTTGTTTGTTTGTTTTGCATTTTAGGTATTTGTTGACCCTAAAAGGTGGAAAAAAAAGATTTCAGAGGTAAAGAAAAGGCCCTTTAGGAATTTCAAAAATCAAAATGTGGACTGGGGCTGGGGCTCAATGGAAGAGTGCTTACCTAGCATGTATGAGGCATTGGGTTCTATTCTCAGCATCACATATAAACAAATAAATAAAATAAAGGTCCATCAACAACTAAAAATATATATATATTTTAAAAAATCAAGGGGCTGGGGTTGTGGCTCAGCGGTAGAGCACTCACCTAGCACATGCAAGACCCTGGGTTCGATCCTCAGAACCATATAAAAATAAATAAATAAAATAAAGGTATTGTGTCCATGTACAACTAAAATTTTAAAAATAAATAAATCAAAACGCATATGACAGGTTGTAGATAAATTATTATAATACCTACTGTTTATAGAAGTTTAACATGTTGTGTTTATTATCTCAACCGTCCAACAATTCATATCATGTAGCTACTCATACAATTGTGTTCCACAGATGAGGAAACAGAAAGACTATGCACACAATCACAGCAGGAAGTGGAGGAGACACCAGGACTCAAACCCAGGCAGTTCAATGGCCTAGTCTGCACACTAACCACAGTACCCCATTGCCTCCCTCTTCTGCAGCTGGGAAAAGATGGAATTCAGTGTCAGAGAAGTGACTGGAAGGAGAGTAGCTCTAAAAGTTGCACCCAGAAATCATAGGACTCCAGGGCTGCACAGCTGGAACTGCCCTCCCAGCAGGATGCCTGATAGGGGATGACTAGCCTGCAGGAAAAAGAGCAAGCAAGATAACTAGAATTCTTCGGCAGGAGGCCTAGGGCATCTGTGCCACCAGCCCTGGGAAAAAACTAAGGAATATGCTTTATTTCCTTCACCAATCCCCTCTGCCTCCAGAAGGAATCTCTCATCTCCTTGAAACTATGGTGAACTCTGGAAATTCTGTGCCTCACAGAGTATTTACCTTGGATTAAATTATCTCAGAGTTGTATTTTTTTGCTGTTTTGTTTTGTTCTGCAGTACTGAGTATTGAAACTGGGCTACACACATGCTAGGCAATTCAATTACTCCACCACTGAACTACGTCCCAGCCCTTATTATTTTGAGACAAGTTGCTGCTAAATTCCCCAAGCTGGCCTGGAACTCATGATCCTCCTGCCTCTGCCTCCTGAGTACCTAGGATTACAGGTGTACCACCATGTTTGACTACCTCACTATTTTTCATGAACCTATTCAACGCAAATTCCTTGAGGATAAGTACATCTTTACATATTTCATACACCCACACACATGCAGGTAGCAATATGCTTTGCCCTTTGTAGTGTCCCTGAATGTCCTCGAGTATCAGAGCTGGGTGAGGCCTCAATAGTCCTCCACTGCGAGTGCCCATGTCCTGCCACTCCAGTTCACATTGGAAGGATGAGGAAAGTGAGGGGAACCATTCAAAAGAGCAGGAGATGAGCAAGAGACCAGATTTATCAGTAACAAGTCAGAGGCAATCCATGGGGAAGGGCCTCAAGGTTGGGACTTGCTACGTGAGAAGAGAGAGGCAGGTGCACAGAGATCCAGAGAGATAGTAGATGGGAGGCCATGCCTGCCCATAGGACCCTGAAGGCTGTGCAGCCAGAAACAGAATTCCCGGGCAAATATGGGACCCTAGTCAGTGTCTATCACAGCATCTCAAATCTAAGAAGTTTAAAGCTTATCAAACCAAGATTACTTAAATGTTGGTAAAAGGTAGGAATAAATCAGTGTATGTCACCCTCCACTGTTTTTTTGTGGGTTTTTTTTTTTTTCTTTTCCGTTTTTAATCTTATCTCTTTTGAACACAAGACACAAAGACATGGGTCAGGACTGACTCCTGAGCTGAGGATTCTTAACAGTTTTCCAACCACAAGGGTATGGGTTAGGACAACTCAGAGAAGGATAACCAGAAATCACAGCCATTACCCTCCACTGTCCCTCCAGAAGAGAAAACGCTTCCCTGAGCCTTCCTTCCCCATTTATTTTCCCCACTGAAAAATAACTTCCTTATCAAGTACTGAACATTCAGTGAAGGCCCAGATTCAGAATGAGTGGGGCGAGCCTCGTCTCCAAGGGATGGAAGAGGGGTGGTTGCTGTTCAGCCCTGGGACTCCCTGTGAAGACACCACATGTCTTTACTTGCAGAACCATCTTGCAAACTCATCACCAGATGTTCAACTCTCCGTGTCTGAGGAGAGGATTTATGAGAGAGAGAGAGAAAGAGAGAGAGAGAAGCCAAACTGATGACTGGCTTCTAGGAAAAGGAGCTGTCCTTTCTGTCGGGTTGAAATGCCATCGAAAAGGAACAGAGTCAGAGCCTGTGCTGCCACAAAACCAAGAGCAGAGTTCTGGACAGAGTAGTGGCTTTCTCTAGGATGCCCCGACATTACCCCTGACAACACCCCCTCCCCACTCATCATCAGGCTGGAGTGTTCTGCTCAGCTTTGGTACAAGCCCTTCTCTCTAAATTATGGAGATTATTTGGTCTCTGAGAAAAGCCTACAGAGTTTGCACCATAACCATCCGCCATGACCCTGTGTGCGAAGCCAAGAAGATGACCATGCTCAAAGCGTGGCAGTGTATAAACCTTCTTGTTCCTTCTACCCTCATGCACATTCAACTGTTTCCTTACTCTATATTTTCTTAGATTAAATTCTGAGTACAAAACAGTTACTTTGTTATTTGCACTAAATGTGTCTGGAGTTTGGTGACTGGCTAGCAGTTGGTAGTGTGTTAGTCCATGATCTCTGAGAAACAGTTGCCAAGATAGGACTTGGAGGAAGGGTGTCAGGAGAATTGCCCGTGACAGGCAATGGGGAGGGGGAGCACAGTGGCACTTTGAGTGAAAGAAGGTTGGGTGGGCGGAAGCATCTTAGACTGCAAGTGTTTTCTGAGGAAAATTCAGCAGACTGTTGGGGAGTCCTTGAGTCAAAGTCACCCTGTCTCCTTGGACCGGGACTGCCTGGGTATCCTGTTGTGGGGATGTTAAGTCATGGGCAGAGGCAGCCCATGGGCAATGCAGTCTCTGGGGGAATTTCAGAGTGAAGTAGGTGGGGCCCTGGTCAACCAGCTTCTTGCTATATCAGATCAGAAGGCTGTATTCTCCTGGCCACCACAGTACACTTTATGTTTCTCAGAAGTGTCTTTAGGTCAGCACTCAGTGAATACTGAATGACTAAGGAAAGCCATTATAGGTAGATGTCAGATGATGGCAAGGTAACCAGATTTCCATAGGCCTATTAAAGATTTTGCCAGGGTGCATCAGGAAAACTGATGGCCTTTATATTTCTGACTGCAGTGGAAGAAAATGGCCTATCTGAGCTGGCACTAGGAACAGGTTCAGGGTTGTTCAGCCTCAGAAATGTGGACAAGAAAGAACAACAAACAGAAATCCACATGAGTTCCTTAAATTGTTAAATGAGTCCACAGGACTTAGCAAGTCCACTCTTAGCTATACACTCAAGATAAATTAAAACATGTCTACCCAAAAGCTCATACATAAATGCACATGAATGTTTATGACAGTTTATTCACAACAGCTGGAAGATGGAAACAACCCAAATGTCCATTAACAGGTGAATTGACAAAATATAGGACATGTACACAGTGGAATGCTATTTGGTCATAAAAAGAAATGAAGTAGTGACGTAGAGTACAGCATGACTTAGCTTCAAAAACATGCTGAGTGAAAGAAGCCAGGCACAGGGACCTCAATTTATATGACTACACTTATGTGAAATATTCAGAACAGGCAAATCTATAGCGACAGAAGGAAGATTAGCTTCTGGGACTGGGAGGAGTGAGGTTATAAATAAGGAGCACACAATTTCTTTTTGAGGTCATAAAAATGTTCTCAAATTGACTGTGGTTAAGTTGTACACATCTGTGAAGATACTAAAAACAAATCGTACACTTTCAGTGAGTAAAGAGGCCTATAATCCAACTCTGGAAACTGGCGCAGGAGGATCACAAGTTGCAACCAATCTCAGCAATTTAGTGAGACCCTGACTCACAGTAAAAATAAAAAGAACTGGGACTATAGCTCAGTGGTAGAGAGTCCTGGCGTTCAATCTCCAGTTCCAAAAGCAAAGAGGAAAAAAATGTGTATGATACATGAATTATATTTCAACAAACCTGGTTTCTTTAAATATTTATTTTTTAGTTGTAGTGGGACATAATACCTTTATTTATTTATTTTTATGTGGTGCTAAGAATCGAACCCAGGGCCTCGCACATGCTAGGTGAGCACTCCACTGCTGAGCCACAACCCCAGCCCCATCAACAAAGCTGTTTTTCAAGAAGTTGTAAGTAATTATTAAGAAACAAAATCCAAAAAGCCCTTGCTCCATGGGAGGAAGTGGGCAGGTGGCTCTGGGGAACCTAAAATGGTGGCCCTGCTGTGGGAAGGCGACAGTCAGGGTTCTCTGGTGCAGCTCAGGGATATTCTCAGGAGTGTGACTGGGCAAGAGCAGGAGGTTCTCACCTGAGTGTGGGGACACATTCCTTGCTAATAAAAATTTGAAAGGGCCAGGATGTAGCTCAGTTGTAGAGCACTTGCCTACATGTGTGAAGCCTGTGTCCAATCCCCAGATCCACAAAAAAAAAAAAGTAAAAAATAAAAATAAAATAAACAGAAGACAACACAGGTTTCTGTTCACTGGGAGACATAAGGAGAGATAAAGGAAAGGCCTCAAAGAAGAAGGGGCAAAATGTGGCCATGAGGTCTGGCCAGGGGAGCCACACTACCCATTGATGCCTCACATCTCCCTTACAAGGACAAGCCCCTGGGAATCAGTCTTCGGAGTTCCATTTCTGATTTGATGTTCCTCTTCCCAGCCGCTAATTTCCCTGTGCTGGGAACTCCCTGGCTCCAGGAGGTTAGAGAGGTAACAAATGCAACCTCAGGGGCACACCCTGGGCCAGGCCAAAATTTTATAGCAGCCAGCCCAGAAACCTTCCTTCCAGGAGCAAAGGATCCTTTGTTAAAGCAAAATAACTCTCGGAAGAGGGAATGTTTTGAGCTACCAGTTACCTGGCAGGGGGACAATTCCTACCAACAGAAAGACTGTTCTCTTGCCATGACAAGAAGTCACCTCCATGACCAGTTTTAAATCATTTAATGAGGATAACTTGTCTCCATGTGGCCCAACAAGGACAACTTGTCTCTGTGAACATGGTCTGAAAGCCAGCCCACTGGCCACAGTCACCCTGCTGTTGACCAGCCAGCCCCACCTCTCTTTCCTCCCAGGGCACCCCCACTGAGCCTCGCACTTTCCACACCCTCTATGAGGTCACTTCTGTCATGCACTCCTAAAGATGGGACCTGACTTGCACAGCTCCGCCTTCCTCAAGCAAGAAATACATTCACACCTTCAGCTCTTTTTTTTTGGTGGGGGGGCAGGGGGTAGGGCTGGTACTGGGAATTGAACTCAAGGGCACTCAGCCACTGAGCCTCATCCCCAGCTCTATTTTATATATTTTTTTAGAGACAGGGTCTCACTGAGTTGCTTAGTGTCTCACTTTTCCTGAGGCTGGCTTTGAACTCACAATCCTCCTGCCTCAGCCTCCTGAGCCGCTGGGATTATAGGCATGTACTACTGTGCCTGGCCGTCACCTTTAGCTTTTTATTTCAGGACTACTGGCCTCCTGCAGCAATAGTGTGCCAGGCATTTTACGTGCATCACTTCATTTGAGCCTCATAACAGCAACCTATTTTCAGATGCAATGCTGTGGCACAGAAAGTTCAGCTGCCCACCCCAGCTCACACAGCCGGGATGTGGCTCCAAACCCAGGCTAAGTCCAAAGCCTGGACTTTAACATCACAATCAGCTGCAACTGTGCTATGTGTGGCCTAATGTGCTGCCGGGGATGACAAAGGCCCTCTCCCTTTCCCAGAGCTTGAGCCCTAAGTTAAACACCCAGGTCATCTGCTGCTTCTTTGTCTTGGGCAACAGGCTGACCCTCAATTTCCCTTCTTCCTGCCCAGTTTTGTAACAGATTACAACCCCAATGACCTAAAATTAACCTTCCTGCCCCTCCAGGCTTCAGTGCTTTGGGTGTGGCAGCTTTGTTCCTTCCAAATGAATCTTGCAAACAGGTTTTAGAGCAGTTGCTATGGGGGGAGTTCCTGGCAAAGATTTGGATCAGTCAACCCCTGCCCCATCAGTCAGCTCTGTGCCTTTGGAGGTGTTACTGAACCCCCCTGGAGCCATGTTTCTCCTCTGTGAAATGAGGACACCTACCAAGTCCTCCTCAGATCATAGGTGAGAAGGTATTTTGCAATCCCTAAGAGTTTTTGGGGTAACATGAATACATTACATTTATTACCTGCTCATTGCACACCAGGCAGTGTGCCCAGCACCTAACATGCATTAGCTTATTTAGTTCTCACAAACCCTATGGGTAGGTGTTCTTATCATCTCCATTTTATATGTGGAAAACAGATTCAGAGAGTTAGGTGTCCCGCTGAAGGCCACACAGCCAATGGTTACTTGAGTCCCAACCCAGAGGGACTAAATGCAATATCTATCTTATGGCTAAGAATGGTATTTCCTAGGGGCTGGGGTTGTGGCTCAGAGGTAGAGTGCTCACCTAGCACATGCGAAGCCCTGGGTTCGATCCTCAGCACCACATAAAAATAAATAAGTAAAATAAAGATATTGTGTTCAACTAAAACTAAAAAATAAAAAAAAAATTAAAGAAAAGAATGGTATTTCCTAGCATTATGTAGCCGATGACCATGGACAGGGCTAATATTCCTAGGTTGAAGTCATCACTGGAATTCAGAGGTGGGAGTTTGTCCTTCACCATGGACATGAGCCCTGTGGTGGACATGAGCCCTGTGGGGTAGTGGGAGAAAATATGCTCAGGATATCTGGATGCCTCTTGTCACCCCTCTTCTGGTGCCATATGGTTCCTGGAGGAGGCTCTAAAAAGATACTTTCAAGACAGAGGCCCAGTAAATGGCCTGTGGCTGGCCCCTCAAAGCCCATTCTACCCTGGTGATTCATCCAGACACTATATCTAGATATCATGAAGACTCATTTTGGAGGTAAGGAGATTTCCGTTGACCAGGAAAAGTGTGGGAAGGCTGAGCCTCAGAATTTCCCCATTGGATTTTGCAAAATCCCAATCTTCTCAACAGCATTGCTTTCTTTCTATAGGGGTTTAGCCAAACAGGTTGTTTGAAGAGCTCCCTCTGATGGACAAGGTGCACCACTGCATCCTTTGCAAGGTCTCACTAGTAACTGTTCATATTTTGACATAGACACGTTTTCAAATTGAACCTTCACAGTAGCCCAGTGGATTTAGTATTATTATAGCAGCTTAAAGAGCAAAAAATAGACGCTTAGAGAGTTTAAGATAAACCCAACACTTTCTCTGCTTTTTCTTAGCAATTGTCCCCAAGTCTCTGGTGGCTAGCACTATCTTGCTTGCAATAGTTTCCACACTATGTGTCCCCTTCCTCCCTAAACCACCAGTTCCCTTTTATCAGTCCTACCACCCAGGTCTCAGCCTGGGTCCCAGGAGTGGGGCCCGTGGTGGGGGTGGAGCTCTTTCCTGGGGCCAGAGGGACTGGGGCTCAAAGCTGGTGCTAACTTCTGTCTTCTCTGTACTGATGCTTTCTTACATTAACAGTGTTTAAGCTCCTTCTTCTCTGTGTGCACAAATCCTTTCTATTTTCAGTCCACCTAGATAGTGTAAGATTTATACAGACAAGAATACAAATTATAAGCTCACAGCTCAATGAATTATTTCTCAGTGAACATATCCACATAAACTCCAAAAGATGATGAAATAACTACACCTTTTATACCAACTCCTAATGTAGATTAGTTATGCTTTTGAACTATCTAATGGAATCATGCAACATGCATTCTTTTGTGTCTGGAGTCTTTCATTCAAGTTAGACAATAGGTGCCGTTGCACATAGTAGTAGTTTGTTCTTTCTCATTGCAGTTACTATGTAGAAGTTGATGTGTATGGTTGAATGCTATAGTGATTCATTATATATCGGTAAACTATTAACAGTAAAATGGATAAAAATTTATTTTATTATTTCCAGTACTGGATTATTATGAATATCCTCTTCTTTCTCTAAGTAAGCATCTCTATTGGTGTATATACATGAATTAATTGCTGGATTGTAGAGTAGGATTATGTTCAGTTTTAGTAGACACCACCACATAGTTTAACAAAGTGATTGTATCAATTTTATACTCCCACTATATAGATAGCCAGTTGTTCCATATCCTTACCAACATTAGTATCACTAATCATTTTTTAATTCTTTTTTTTGGGGGGGGGTAACTGGGGATGTTTTTTAACTTAAAAAAAAAATTTGAGTTGTAGATAGACACAATACCTTTATTTTATTTACTTATTTTTTATATGGTGCTGAGGATCAAACCCAGAGCCTCACACATGCTAGGCAAGTGTTCTATCACTGAGCTACAGCCCTAGCCCTGGGTACTGAGGATTTAACCCAGAGGCACTCTATTAGTGAGCCACATTCCCAACCTTTTTTAAAAAAATATTTTGAGACAGGGTCTCACTAAAAAAACAAAAACAAACAAACAAACAAACAAAAAAAAAACAAAAAAAAAAAAACACAACCTAAGTTTCTTAGGGCCATGCTAAGTTGCTGAGGCTGGCTTTAGTTTATTGTGATCCTCCTGCCTGAGCCACCCAAGTCTCTGGGCTTACAGGCATGCACCACTGCACCAGACTACAATCAATAATCAATTTAATTTTAGCCGTTCTGGTGGGTACGTAGTGTCATTTCATTGTAGTTTTAATTTTTAATTTGCAAAGCAAATCTAGAACACAACTGGCTGCTTTTTTTCTCTCTGCAGGCCAAACTCATGTTCACACTTTCAGGTTTGGACAGGTCTCAACTCTTTCGAAATCAGATTTTTTTCCTAAAGTCATGGAAATGTAGATTTTTTTTTTTTAACCTTCAAAGGAATTCCAGTTTTATAAGGCTCCCTCCTAGGGCCAGGAGTCTCTTGGCGTGGCCCTGGAGTAAGATACCAGAGAACTCCTAGCAACAGAACTTCTTTTCTAGCAACACCTCTACTCCGGGAGTCCCCCGGGCTCTGAAGGAAAGAGCAAACGTAAAACCGGATATTGACTGTTTTGCCATAGTAACGCATGCAATTCCGGAAGTAATGTCAGAGGAAGAGGAAGTGAGGGCACCGAGCACCCACGTGGATTCTCTGCGTGTTTCTGCGTCTCTGAGACCCGGTTCCCTGGGCTTGCTGGGAACCACGGTTTAGTTAACATGGGTCGCTCGGGGAAGTTGCCCTCAGGTGTGTCAGCTAAATTGAAGCGCTGGAAGAAAGGCCACAGCAGTGACAGCAATCCCGCCATCTGTCGCCACCGCCAGGCTGCCCGCAGCCGCTTCTTCAGCCCGCCCTCAGGTAACCGGTCCCTGAGACCCGAGCAGGGCCGCCTCCTTGTTTTGAACTGGCCTGAATCTGGGCGGGTCCGGGTCCTCTCGAGGTCCGGGGCCCAGGTATTGGGACTTTCACGTCTTAGGTTGTCTGATCTGAAACTCACTGTGAAGGCAGCCCTTCCGTTTCACAGACGCGGAAAGTGTCCACAGTGGAGAAATGACTTGCCCAGGGTACAGGACTGTAACTTAAACTTGGGGGCTGGGGCTGGGGCTCAGTGGTGGAGCGCTTGCCTCATATGTGTGAGGCACTGGGTTCGATCCTCAGCACCACGTAAAAAAATAAAAATATAAAGTTATTGTGTGCATCTCATCTACAGCTAAGTTTTTGTTTTTTTGTTTTTTTTTTTAACTCCCGGACGACTCCCATGGATGCTTATGTCAGCGGTGCAAGGGAACTGTCGGGGAGGGTTCCCTTTAACATTGGCTTTCTAAGTTTTAGGCACACAGTGGGCGACAAGGCAGATCGTGTTCAGAATTCAGCCTCGCCGGGTAGGGGATAGGGGACCAGACCTAGGCTGCTTTGTTTCACAGGGTTGTCTGTTTTGTCGCCAAAAGGAGGTTTGGATAGAAGTGCGGGGCCTTACCTTGTGCCTCTGGTTCTCAGGCAAGAGCGACCTGACAGTTGATGCTGTGAAGCTGCACAATGAGCTGCAGTCAGGATCCCTGCGCTTGGGCAAAGGGGAAGCCCCCGAGACGGCCATGGACGAAGATGAGGAGCTGGCTCTTACCCAGAAGTCCTCGGGCACCTTCCTCAGTGGTCTCTCTGACTGCACAAATGTCACCTTCAGCAAAGTACAGCGCTTTTGGGAGTCCAACTCAGCGGCCCACAAGGAGGTAGGGAGGCTGAGAAGGGTGTGGGAAACGGAGGAGAGGCCAGGCTCATGCGTTTTATTTTCCTCCAGTCTTGGTGACAGCAGCTGGTTTCTGAATGATGTGTCATGTCTCCTACCCTCTATGTTCCTTACATATTAATTCCTCCTAGGGCAGGTTTCACTTTCCACTTTTTGTAAGAACATTTTCCCTGCTGAAGTATAAAGTTCTGAGGAATATTTTCCAGACATTTGTCTCCACACCTATACCTAACCTAGAACATTGTACATAGAATATTTTCAAGAAACATTGAAAATATGTCAATTGTTGAATTAATTAATGCTGAGTAAGAGTGACTATAAAAATGTCTTATTTAGCAAAATTAAATTTTATTTACCTTTATAGTTCTATTTATACTTTAAAGTTATGTGTATCTGTAGTTATCATTGTTTAAATGAAAAATGTTGAAATTTAAGGTAATGTCAATAGAATAAAATGTGATAGTTATTCTCCCAATTTGACTCTTCCCCATGGCTATTGTATATGGGTCCTAAATAAATGACCTAGCCAGGCATGGTGGCCCCTGCAGCTGGAGAGGCTGGGGCAGGAGGGTCATGAGTTCAAAGCCAGTCTCAGCAAAAGCAAGTGCTAAGCAACTCAGTGAGATTCTGTCTCAAAGTACAAAATAGGGTTGACAATGTGGCTTAGTGGTTGAGTGGCCCTGACTTCAGTCCCCAGGACCAATAAATAAATAGATAGCACAGTGATGTAAAGGGAGCCACTGTATAATTGAAAAATTTCTAGTAGCTACATTAAAAAAAGAAACAGGTGAAATTAATCTGTTATTTTTTTCCCCTCAATTTTCAGTGGTAGTGAGTATTGAACCCAGGGATATTCCACCACTGAGCTATACTCCTAGATCTTTTTTTGTTTTTTATTTTGAGGCAGGATCTAAATTGCCCAGGATGGCAATCCTCTTGCCTCAGTCTCCCAAGTAGCTGAGATAACAGATATATACCACCATGCCTGGCAAATTTTAATATATTTTATTTAACCTGGTACATCATTATTATTATTTTAATATACAACCAATATTTTTTAAAACGAGCTTTTTCCACCCCTCCTCTAAGAGAGGGTCTTGCTGTGTGGTCCAGGCTGGCCTGAAACTTCTAAGCTTAAGCAGTCCTTCTCCCTCACCTTCTCTCTCTCTCTAAAAAATAAATGAATAAATAAATAAATAAATAAATCTATTCTTGGGGCTGGAGTTGTAGCTCAGTGGTAGAGCTCTTGCCTCACATGTGTGAGGCCCTGGGTTCAATTCTCAGCACCACATAAAAATAAATAAATAAAAATAAAGATATTGTGTCCATCTGCAACTAAAAAAAATTAAAAAGAAAAAAAAAAAAAAGAAATATTCAGTTCTTTCGTCCCAGCAGCTACATTTCAAGTATTCCGTTCTTCTTGTCAACATTACTGTTCTAGGAGTTTTTTTGTGTGTATTTTTTACATATTTGGTTATTTGGATTTACCAAAATATAATTGTTTTATGTCCATTGTTCTCCAACTTTTCCCCATTGAACAGTATAGAAAATACACTGAAAGTACATATTTGTAACTCATTCTTTTCAATGACTGTACAGCATTTAAATTTGTCATTATCAAATAATAATAGTACATTATTAATCCACTGTTGATGACTGCTTGGGTGTTCCAATTTGTTGTAGTGAACATACTTGTGCAAAAATCTTTACACATTTGTGCAGGTATTTCTATAAGAAATGGATTATTTTTTTGAAAAAAAATTCTAATTATACATGATAGTAGAATTTATTTTGACATATATACATGGAGTATAACTTCTCATTCTTCTGGTTGTACATGATGTAGAATCACATTGGTCGTATAATCATATATGTACATAAGATAGTAATGTCTGATTCATTTTACTGTCTTTCCTATTCTCATTCCCTCTCCCTTTCCTTCATTAGAAATGGAGTCTTTGAAGTGAAATTTTAGCATTCATGTTCTGAGTTTTTCAGTTTGCTAGACCTATGGGGTGTACCCCAGCTCTGAGTGCTTGTCCATCTCTAGGCTTTATGATTTTAGTTTGTGAAGAAAGGGAAGCCCACCCAGATCGGAGTAGCTTCCAGATATATCACAGGTGCCTTCTTTCTCTTGCAGATCTGTGCAGTTCTGGCTGCTGTCACCGAGGTGATTCGCTCCCAGGGAGGGAAGGAGACGGAGACTGAGTACTTTGCTGCTCTGGTGAGTGGGTGCACCTGGGTCAATAGGTTAGTCAGACTACAGAGAGCAGACAGGTGTCCCTGGCCTATAGGGACAGAAAAGGACAACTTTGAACAGGTGAAAGTGCCTCCATTGTGCTCAGGCGACTTGGTAAGGCTGGAGGTTTTTTTTTTTCTTTTAACACAAAAATCCACTGTTCTTCCCCCTGCCCTCTTTCCTCCGCGCCCCCCCCCCCCCATAATAGGGATTGAATTCAGGGGTGCTTTAGCACTGAGTACATTCTCAGCCCTTTCTATTTTTTATTTTGAAAGAGGACCTTACTAAATTGCAGAGGGTTTCACTGAGTCACTGAACTGGTCTCAAACTTTCTAACCTCCTACCACAGCTTCCTGAGTCATTAGGATTACAGGCATGCACCATCATGCCTGGCTACTACTTTCTTCTTTCTTTACTGGTTCTAGGGATTGAACCTGAGAGTGCTCTGCCACTGAATTGCATCCCTTCCCCCACCTCCTGTTTTTTTTTTAAGGCAAGGTCTCATTAAGTTGCCTATGCTGGTCTCGAATTTGCAATCCTCCTGCCTTAGTCTCCTAAGTAGCTGGGCTTGTAGGTGTGTGCCACTTTGTCCAGCTGATTTTTACATTTTATAAAGGATTATTAAGCATATACAAAAAAGAATATGCAACAAAGATCATATGTTAGCCTCTAAAGTATAAAATATTTATTATTTGGAAATAACTTTTTTTGAGAGGGGGAGTTGCCAACCCTTTTCCAGAAAAATGAAGTAAATAAGATGGCAGTATAGGGTTTATCATGTGCCAAGTAATATTCTTAGTACTTTACATATGTTAATTCAATTGAACCTCACAACTTATAAGGCTTGTAGCATAGTCGTGTGTCACTTAACAACAAGGATACCTTCTGAAAACTGTTGCTGGCCAATTTCCTCATGTATGAACATCATAGAGTGTACTTACACAAACTAAGACAGCTCAGTATCACTAGGTGATATATTCTTTTGGGACCATTGTCCCTATATGTGGTCTATCATTGACTGAAATGTCGTTTTGCAACTGATACTATTCTCATCTCTATTTTCCAAATGAATAAACTGAGTCACAAATAGGATAGGATACTTGGCCAAAGTTACACAATGGCAGAGCTGATATTGGAACTTCTGAAACCATAGTTCTGGGTCATAACTATTTTGGGGGGGCATGTGGCTACTCCCTCTTGCTTTCCTGTTGAGTAGTGTGACACTTTATCCATTCACTCCTTCAATCTGGCTTTCAGATGACAACAATGGAAGCAGTGGAGTCCCCAGAGTCGCTGGCTGCTGTTGCTTACCTACTGAACCTTGTCCTGAAGCGGTGAGTCCCAATTCCTGCTTGAATGCCAGGTCTCTTTATGGAGGGGGTTGGGAATGTGGACAGGAGGAACAGAATTAGGGAACTGTTCTTTAAATAAGGTACTTGATTTTCAAGATGAAAGTGTTTTGGAGATTGGTTGCACAATAATGAAAATATACTTAAAACTACCAAACTGTATGCTCCAAAGTGTTTAAGATAAATTCTGTGTATGTGTATTTTAGCACAATAAGAAATTTAAGAATGGGGCTGGGGGTTTGGCTCAAGCGGTAGCGCGCTTGCCTGGCATGGGTGCGCCCTGGGTTCGATCCTCAGCACCACATACAAACAAATATGTTTTGTCTGCCGAAAACTGAAGTGTAAATAAAATATTTTAAAAAAAAGAAATTTAAAAATAAAATCAGAATTTAAAGAATATCTGGAAGCATTCTACAACATTGGGCTCTGGACTTGACTTGGGCTATCACACATTGGAGTGAATGTTGGTGCCTTGGGAGTGGGTAACCCTGGAGCAATGAGGAGGGCAGGAGAAATGGACTGGAACATTGGCATCAGGCTCTGTGGAGATGTGCAGCCAGAGAGGGGCTGAGAGGACTCAAGAGAGCTTATAGTGACCCATCTTCTGGGTGCTGGGGAAGGTGAGAGAACTGGGAGTTCAGGTATCGTCGAAAGTGTGCCAAACCCAGGGTAAGGAAGTATGACTCTAGTTAACTTGCTGAGTGGCTGGGCCAGCCGTGCCCTTTCCTGGGTCCAGCTTCCTCCTTTGTACCAACAAAGCCTGCACCAGCTGTTCTTCACATGCCTCTCTGGGGTGACCTTCTCTGTTGTTCCTACAGCGTGCCCAGCCCTGTACTCATTAAGAAGTTCTCTGATACCTCCAAGGCCTTCATGGACATCATGTCTGCCCAGGCCAGCAGCAGCTCCACCTCTGCCCTCCGATGGGTCAGTGTCTGTGTGTTCTAGATCCCATTGGGTTTGGTTAAAGTGTAGCTGTCCCCTGGGAGGTGTTTAGACACTCTGTGGATCCTTAGACAGATCTCTTGGGCATTTTCTTTAGTTGGTGAGAATCCGGCCTCTTTTCCCTCCTGGATGAGGCTGGTGGAGCTGAGAAACTCTGACTTTCTTCTTCAAGGTCCTTTCCTGCCTGGCCACCCTTTTGCGGAAGCAAGACTTGGAAGCCTGGGGCTACCCTGTGACCCTTCAGGTGTACCATGGGCTGCTGAGCTTCACTGTGCATGCCAAGCCCAAGGTGAGACTGCTGGGTCCCCAGAGAATGGGGAGGGAAGCTAGCCTCTCTGAAGGGATTGGGGAGGAGCCCCTGAGGAGCTTTTGTTCAAGGCTATACTTCTTGCCTCCAAGTCAACCGCATGAATCTGGAAGATGAAGGACAGCCCCTTCTCCAGCAGCAGGTTCACTGTCAGGCCCTTCTGAGTCTCTCTGGTACCTCTTCAGGCAGTGATGAGACTGAGTGACCTGTTGACACATTGGTCTCTCAACATGTTTCTTTACCTTGGCAGGGAGGATAGCACTGTAGAGGTTCTGGAGTCACTGCTGTGGTGTCACCTTGGACAAGTTAAATTAAAGTCTTTAAACCATGGCTTCATAATTATAAAATAGGGATAAGAATCCCAACCTTGCTGCAGGGTCATGGGCACTCTCCAGTGTTAATAGGCCTGGTGCTATTCCTGGCTTATAAGCAGGTATTTAGAAAGTGGTGATTCCTCTCTCTGTTTCCTCCAGAAATTTAGGCAGGAGGTATATAATAATAATTATTGCCAGCATTCCCCACTGTGCTAAGCACTGTGAGCCCAGAGTCTCGTGCCTCCTTACATATGTGTTCACATCTTTCCCTCACCAGATTTAGGTCTGATTTTGCCATTCTCTGCTTGAAATGTCACTTCACTGGTTGATACTTTCCTGACCATCCTATAAAAAGTAGCAACCCTAGGGGTTGTGGCTCAGTGGTAGAGCGCTTGCCTAGCAAGTGTGAGGCACTAGGTTAGATCCCCGCCACCACATAAAAATAAATAAAATAAAGGTATTGTGTCCATCTACAACTAAAAACAACAACAACAAAGTAGCAACCCTATTTTATTATCTTCAGACTACTTCTCTTCTGATGTATATTTGTTTTTTTTTTTTCTTTTGTGCTTCTGTTAGTACAGTATAGTTGAACATAATAATTGAGTTCATTTTAATATAATCATACATGCATGGAATTTAATTTCCTCTGTTTCAGTCCCTGGTGACCCCCCTTTCTCTCTCCTCTCTCCTATTCCCCTTTTTTTTTTAACTCACTGTCTATTTAGTTATATATAAAAATATATAATTAAAAATTATATATTTTTAATTGGTGATTTATAGATACACATAATGGTAGAATTCACTGTGGTATATTTATACATGTGCATAGTGTAACGTTTTGTCTTTGTTGTTTTGTTTTGTGGTACTGGGAATGGAACCCAGGTCTTCATGAATGCTAGGTAATGGCTCTCCCAATGAACCATATCCCCAGCTGCTTTTGCTTTTTCTTTCTCAAGTAGAATGTGATTTGTCTGCCCTATTCACTGCTGGTTTGCTCACACCTAGAGCAGTGCTTGGCTGGGTGACACTCAGCATTTGCTGGATGATTGAATGAATAAATCTCTGTCTAAAAGGTGAAGACCCTCTCAGAGATGAAATAGTAGAGAGCTCAGGAGTCAACCACAAGAAAGCCCTGATTTAGCACTGGGTCCATAGTACATAGTCAAAGCTTGGTGTTGAGCCAGACACAGTGGCACATGCCTATAATTTCAGCTGCTTGGGAAGCTGAAGCAGTAGGATCATAATTTGAGGCTAGCCCAGATAGCTTAGCAAGATCCTATCTCAAAGCAAATAGGGCTGGGGGTGTAGCTCAGTGTTGGAGTGCTTGCTTAACATGTACAGGGCCCTGGGTTCCATCCCCCATACTGCAAACAAAACAAAGCTTGGTTGTGATTTTGCCAACCACCCAAGATGTTGGCATAATGCCGATTGGCCTTGTCCCCCTTTTTCCTTGCTCCTTAGATCCGGAAGGCTGCCCAGCATGGAGTGTGCTCAATTCTTAAGGGCAGTGAATTCATGTTTGGTGAAAAAGCCCCTGCTCACCATCCTGCTGCCGTCTCCACTGCCAAGTTCTGCATCCAGGAGATTGAGAAGTCTGGAGGTGGGAAGCCAGCCTGAGGGCAGGTGGATGGGAAGTGGAGGAGGATCAATAATAAAATCCCCCTTGGTCTGCCAGGCTCCAAGGAGGCCACCACTACTCTGCACATGCTGACGCTGCTGAAGGATGTGCTGCCTTGCTTCCCGGAAGGCCTAGTGAAGAACTGTAGCGAGACTCTCCTACGGGTCATGACCTTGAGTCATGTGGTGAGCTCAGGCCACAGGAAGGAAGGGGGGCCCATGGTGGTAGTATTTGGGGAGCGCACTGATCGGGCAAAAAGTGGATGTGATGGCATGTGCCTGTAGTCCCAGCTACTGAGAAGACTGAGGCAGGAGGATCAACTGATCCTAGGAGTTTGAAGCCATCCTGAGCATACTGAGACCTTGTCCCCACAAAAAAGCAGGACCTGGGATCTCCTTGCCCTGACTCTACTACTCTTATGTTAAAACAAAGACACCTTATCAACCACTATGTTGGGACCGGCTGAGCCATCTGAGCCCTGATACAGTTGAAAGCTTCTCTTAGAGATTGAGTCAGAATGAGGTTGGATTGGTAGTGGGACTTGTAAAGCATCAGCTCCCCTCAAGCTCTTCTTCAGCCAGAGTCATAGTTATATCTGCTTTAGACCTTTTTTTTTTTATTCTTACTTATTTACTAGCGTGTCAGTATAGCAGCTTTAGACTTAGAAACAATCCCGTTTCACCAGCCTGGCAGAGTTGTGTTGAAATTTGTATATTCTCTTGTAGTGTTCATATATGCATTTAAAAACTTTTTTTTAAAAAAAAATATTTATTTATTTATGTATCTTTAGTTTTAGGTAGATACATTAGTTTGTCTTTATGTGGTGCTGAGGATTGAACCCAGTGCCTCATGCATGCTAGGCGAGCACTCTACCACTGAACCACCACCCCAAGCCCCTTAAAAACTTTTTATTAATGACACGGTCATTGTTTAGAGAGGAAAAAAATTACTTGAAATTATGTGGAATAAAAAGTAAGCCTAGTATAGTGTGTGCATCTATGATCCCAGCAACTTAGGAGGCTGAGGCAAGAGGATCATAAATTCTAAGCCAGCCTCAGCAATTTAGCAAGATCTTGTCTCAAAGTAAGATAATAATAAAGGCTGAGGATATAACTCAGTGGTAAAGTGCCCCAGGGTTCAATCCCCAAAACCTAAAAAAGAAAAAACAAATTATTTTTTTCTGGTATCAGGGATTGAACCCAGGGCCACTTAACTACTGAGCCACATCCCCTTGCTGAGGCCAGCTTTGAACTTGTGATCCTCCTGCCTCAGCCTCCTGAGTAGCTGGGATTACAGGTGTGCTTCACTGTGCCTTATAAAAAAAAAAATATATATATATATATACACACATACATACATATATATTTGATATATTTGGACATGTTCTCTTTGGTTAAACATATATTAGAAAATATTTAAATATAGTTATAATTATGGTATACCATTTGTAGTCTGCTTTAGAGTGTGTGTGTGTGTGGGGGGGGTGCTGAGTTCCAACCCAAGGCCTCACGCATGTTAGGCAAGTGCTATGTCACTGAGCTATGCCCCAACCTGGCTTTTTTGGTTTTAGTTGAAAACATTTGTCATTATTTAAATTTTTTTCAAGATTTGAATTGGTTTGGTTTTATTTTGTGTAGCATTGGGATCCACATGCAGGACCTTCTGCAGGCTAGGTACCAGTGAGCTTCATCCCCAGTCCCTATATTGTTTAAAATCTTTTCTAGTGGCTGCCACCCTGTCTTTCTAAAATGACAGAGCATCTGGGTATGGGGGCCATGTTCAGGGTTTTAAGGGGCCTGTGGCTTCCTCCTTAGCCCACTGGGTAGAATGGGAGGTCAAGGGATCTAGGACAGCCTTTGCAGTTTCCTCTAAGCCTGTGTGTCTCCTCTAGCTGGTGACAGCCTGTGCCATGCAGGCCTTCCACAGCCTGTTCCATGCCAAGCCCAGCCTGGGCACCCTGTCTGCAGAGCTCAACGCGCAAGTCATCACGGTGAGACCTAAATGGAGATGGGGGTGATTGCTGGGTGAGCCCCTTAAGAGGCTGTGCTGATTGTGCTGGCCCAGCTGCTTGCTTGCAGAATGAGGGTGAAATGATCTGGGCTGCTCCGGTGGAGGAAGTCAGGAGACAGGCCCTTCGTCAGGAGTCTGGCCACCGAAGTTAGCATCAATATCCATAGGAATTGGGGCCCTGACTCTTTCTTGCCTTTTTCTCTCTCTTTTTTTTTTTTTTTTTTTTTGGAGGTGCTAGGGATCCAACCCAGGGCCTGTGCACACTAGGCAAGCACTCTACCTCTGAGTCACATCCCCAGCCCCTCCTGACTTTATTGACCTAATTAACCTCATGAACTCTAACCTGACCTGTTCACAGTTATCTGGAGCAGTGCTGGTAACTTGAGATCTGTGGGTGGGTTTGGGAAGGGGGCATAAATCCCTCAAAATTGTTGGCAAAATGTGTGTGTACTCACATGTGTTTCACCAGAGAAGGGCTCTGGTTTTTGTCAGACTCAAAGGGTGTGTGAGGCACCAAACTCCTGCTCCTAGAGGCTCTGCTTCCAGAGCATTGGAACCAGCAGGACTTGATGGAGCAGGAAAAGCCAAGGGGGCTTGAGTTCTGGCCAAGACATTCCTGGTGCCCTGAGGGTAGTAAGGGGTCATCGTCACTGGGTCTGCTGACTGTTCTTGCTCAGTCTTCTGCTTATTCTGTCTCCCCCTCCAGGCCTTGTATGACTACGTCCCAAGTGAGAATGATTTACAACCCCTGTTGGCCTGGCTTAAGGTCATGGAGAAAGCCCATATCAACCTGGTCAGGTAGGGATGAGGTGGAGGAGGTCTCGGGGCCTTCCTCCAGGCTGTCTGCTCTGTGACACAGCTGTTAGGGATGGGAACTAGAAGCTGGAGAGACCACTCCGCTTCCTTCCTGGGGTCTGCTGGTTTTTCCTTGTCAAGTGTGCTGGAGACGAGTGCTTATTTTTTTTTGAAGCATATGGTAGGGCAGCACACTGATAGCAGAGTTTGGTTCCTCTCCTGCAGTGGAGAGCACTGTATTTAGGCTGAGATCCATCCTGGTCCTTGTTGCTCCCTGGTTGTGCTATTCTGTGTGCTCAGTTTCTTTGTCAGGACCCTTTTCTGTGGTACCCCGCCCAGGCTAATATTTTCCTCCTCTGGGTTTTTTAGTCCTGCAAACCCAGTTTCTAGGTTCTGCTTTCTGTTTCTGCATTCATTCATGATCACTTAATAGTAATTCCACTTTTCTGGAATAAGGTTGGAAGAAAATGATGGCCTACATGCTTTGCCTGGAGCGAGGGTCTTGTAAGTCCTATAGCTACACCGTGCTGGTTCTGTCTTTCCCTCACATGAAGGATTCCCATACCTGCTCTGGCCCAGGTACATACTGAGTGCTTCACATTCTTTGTTTTACCTCACTGATCAACCTTCCCTATGAGGCAGGTTTTAGCCCTGATTTTTAAACCAGAAGCTAAAGCCATGCGAGATAACTCCTCACACAGCTGCTAAGGAGCCTGGGAAGTCTCCAGCCCAGGTCAGCTAGGCCCAGGTTCTTTTTCCTACCCCAGACCACCTTTCATGTGGAAGGGCTGGAAATGGCAAAATCATCCCATTTGTTACTTCTCAGGATTCTGCGGGAGCATGCCCACAGTGGCGTCCAGGACATGTCTCAGGATGTTTGTTGTAGTATTAGGTGTTGGCAAAAAAGCTAGTACTTAATGTCTCATAGGGGAGAGGTTAAATACAGACCTTGAAAACTATTCTGACATTGGAAATGTGCTTCTAATGAAAAAACTCTAGAATACATTGAGAAAGAGCAAGAATGAGAACAGTAGACATGGCCTTATTATTTGTATTTATATGCTCTGGACCCAGGTTGACGAGATATGAATCCTGACCTCATTACACCAACCTGTGTGGTCTTATGCAAGTTATTTGACTTAATGTTTCTCTGTGTCTCAGTTTCTTCATCTGTAAAATGGGAATTATAACAGGACTAATTTCAGTAGTTTTTGCAAGGTTGAAGTGAATGAGTGTATGTTGTTATTTCAGTGGTTGGTAAATATTATGTACAGGTTAGCAATGTTGTTTTGTATGTTGGTATATGTGTGAAGACTTCTGGAAGAGTGTTTAATAAATTTAACTTTGATTTTCCCCTGGGAAGTGCATTTGAGGGTCAGCCCAGAAGGGTGTAAAGGAAGGCATGCCCTTCATTCTATACCCTGACAACCTCTTTGAATTTTTTTTACCGCATGTAATTATTACTTCAATGAGAGTACCTTTTTTAAATGGCCCATCAGAAGGGCCCTACAGAGTCCTGCAGTTGGTGGTTGGATTTGGATCTGGGCTGTGAGGGTTGAGTCTTGGTTGCTTAGTCTCTGAGGCTGAGGACCAGGCCCAATAAAAAAACTTTTGTCTTGCCAGGTTGCAGCGGGACCTGGGACTGGGCCACCTCCCTCGTTTTTTTGGAACTGCGATGACCTGTCTTCTCTCCCCTCACTCACAGGTGGTGACAGCTGCCACCCAGACTCTCAAGGTACTGCCGCATCCCCAACTCCAGCTGTAGCTAAGGAAGCGGAGAGCAGAAGTGGTTCTGCCACCTCACCTCAGACCACCAGTTTAGTCTTGGTGGCGTTCTAACAGTGGAAGATAGGTTACTTCCAGAAGTAATCATCTAGCAGGGATGAGTGCTCCTGGGGCTGCCTGGGACTTAGACAGCTTGTGGTCTTCTTTTTTTTTTTTTTTCCCCAGGAGCTACTAAAGGAATGTGTGGCTCCACACATGGCTAACATCGGTTCTGTGACTGTCTCAACCTCAGGTCCTGCCCAGTATATTGCCAAGATGTTTAGGTGAGCATGTGGTGTCCATGTTAAGATTGCATGAGGAGCTGGACCTGGTTCCACACTCCTGTGATCTCAGCTACTTTGGAGGCTGAGGCATGAGGATCACAAGTTCAATGCCAGCTTCAGCAAATAGCAAGAAATTGTCTCAAAATTAGAAAGAGCTGCAAATGTAGCTCAATGATAGAGTGCACCTGGGTTCTATCCCTAGTAACCTTCTCCCCTCCAAATAAAAAGAAGGCATGAGGGGTGCTGTAGTAGAATGTTCTACATAGTGCTTCACTTACCACTTACTGTGAGCTTGGTGCCTGGCATCAGGCAGTCCGGGATTTCAGAGTTGGAGCACTGCTTGTGTCAGAGTGCCTACACTGGGAGAGGCACCATAATATGAGGCATAAGAGTATGGATTCTGGATCTCTGCCCTTGGAGCTCCTACCATGGAGCTGGGATTGATTCGGTTCTTAACTGCGTAACTCTGTAAATCTCAGGGTCTTTGTCTGCCAAAGGGGAGTAGCAAGAAGGTGAAGACTGAATGAGGTAGCTCTAGGAAAGCTCTCAGAACAGTACCTGGCACATGGTTAAGCTTTCAGTAGCTCTAACTACTAGTGATCCACATGATGCTAGGAGATCTCTGATACCCCCATCTTATAGACAGGAAGTGGAGGTTACCCAGCCAGTGGTAGGCTGACCTCAGAGACCTCTCTTTTGTCCATGTGTTGTACTGCTCTCCACACTGTGAGAGGAGCCATTCACAGACACACCCACCAGCCACCTTTGATTCCCAGCAGGACAGTGTGGAAGCTGAGTGCCAAGCCCCCTTGAGCAATTCCACTTAAGAGGCTAGGAGCCTGGGTGTTTCTTTTGGTTCTGTTTAGCTTCATGATCTGGTGCTATGGTGACTCTTCCATGGTGGACAGAGGCCTTTTTCTTGTCCATCTGGGATAGGGTTTCAGGAAATTTCAAGAACTTCAACTACCCCACAGCCACATTCCTTTCCACACTGTCCCCTGTCAGTTCTTCATGCTAAAACCTCCAGTGGATGGACATCATGGGGACATGGTGCACAGCCATGGAAACACATGAAGGTGTGCACAGCCTGGAAAGTGCTAGCGGCTTTCCCCTCTGCCCAGGCCACCTGTTCCTACCATACATTCTGCCTTAGGTCAGAGAAGATATGGGATAATGACAGACAACAGGCTGGGGAGGCCCAGTGTGGTAGGCCCAGTGTGCCTGTGAATGGCTCCTCTCACAGTGTGGAGGGTAGTGCACTGACAGAGTGACCCTAGGCCTCAGATTTCTGATCTGAAAATGGAACAGATTACTTCCTCACAGATTTTTCTTGAAGCACTAAGAGTGTGTAAATTCAACTCAACACAGGAAACATTGTGGACATTTTCCAAATATTAGTTGTCCCCCTTGCCTTTGCTGGGGCCAGCCAAAGGTTTGTAGCCATTGATTTTCTTGGTTGGTGCATGGGTGAATGTGACCATGACCCTAACTCTGTTTGTTCCCTGGCAGGGCGGTGGAAGAGGGCTTGACGTACAAATTCCATGCATCCTGGAGCTCCGTGTTGCAGCTGCTAAGTGTCTTCTTTGAGGCATGTGGGAGGCAGGCTCATCCTGTGATGAAGAAGGTGAGCTAGAGAGCTGCTGGGCCCCTTGAACTAAGGCTCCTAGAAGGGGAACGGGAATTTGCTCTCTGCATACCACTCCCCACTCCCACCCTGATAGTGCCCATGCAGGTACTGTGTCCCCAAGAAGGTAATTGGACCAGTCAGGGAGGAGCAGGAAGAGAGCTAAGAGGTACCTCGCCACACAAATGTCTGCTTACCTGTCTTTGCTGGAGTTGATGGTTTTGCAACTTAGGGAATCTCTATGATTCTTCCTTTCCTGCCCTTGCCTTTGATTTTTCAATTCTCTGATTTTTGTTTAATGAGGGAGTATGGTGTTGGTGTTTTAAACAGCCTTAGGCTCTAGGGCGATTACTCAAGTCTAGAATAAATCATTTAATGATCCTGGATCACCCAGGGATCCTGAGCAGATCCCAGCTCCAGGAGCGGGTGAGAGCCCAGACTCCTGGTCAGCAGGTGGAATAGCTGCTGACCTCAGGGGCCTTCCTCACTGACTCCCCACACTGTTGGTTGACACAAGGTGTCACCCTGAGAAGGAGGGTCTTGAACAAATGGCTAACCTAATTGAGGTTAGCAAACTTGGCTTCCTCCACAAGACCAGCAAGGTCCATGAAAAGCCACACTGGGGAACTGGGAGCCAGATGGCATAGCTCTCTGTCTCCTCAGTGCCTGTTAATTCTCTGTGTTGCATGTGAATCTGCCTTTGCCAGACCTACCATTTTTCAAGGTAAATTGGAAATTTACATTTGCATGTGAAACCTCTTAGTTTTAACTGTTAATTGAAATCAATTTTAAAAAATTCTGAGCCTTGGGGGAGGGATCAGACACATCAGTAGATGTTATCACAGTGTGTTATCACTGCATTTACCCTGGGCCCAGAATCCCAAGCCCCATTCTTTTGGAGACTGTCTGGTCTGGGTCCCTGCTCACCACATTGATCTACAGTAAGGTCAGATAAGAGAAAAAGGGAAATTTTTGCTGATTTAGTTATAGTGACCTTGTGAGCATTAAAAAAACACCTGTACTTTATTATTTTTGGATTTTTTTGTGATGTTAGGGATTGAACCCTGGGCATTGTCATGCTAAGCAAGTGTTCTACCATTGAGCTACACCCCCAGTTCAACACCCATTTATTTTGTGCATGTGTGCACACACTTGCACTTACTGATAATGGAGCCCAGGACCTCTCACGTGCTAGGTAGATAACCTACCACTGACCCATGCTCCAGCTTTGTGTGCACGTCTCACTGTGTAACCTCTCATCTTTTTGTTCCAGTGCCTCCAGTCCTTATGTGATCTGCGCCTCTCCCCTCACTTCCCCCACACAGCAGCCCTAGATCAGGCAGTGGGGGCTGCAGTGACCAGCATGGGACCTGAGGTGGTGTTACAGGCTGTGCCTCTGGAAATTGATGGCTCTGAGTAAGTGTGGTCTTGTTTGGCTTTGTAGAAATGCCAGGAGTCAACGTCTTGTTCTTCCCAGGGAAAGAATTCTGCCAGTCTGTGTAGAGAGGTCCTCAAGCAGTCACCTCCTCACTGTGTTCTTCCCTCCTTTCTAGAGAGACTCTGGATTTCCCACGGAGCTGGCTGCTGCCCGTCATTCGGGACCATGTCCGGGAAACACGACTTGGTTTCTTCACTACCTATTTCTTGCCCCTGGCCAACACCCTGAAGAGCAAAGGTTTGGAACCCTTTCCTGTGTAAAGCCTGAGGCCCCATTATCCAGGAGCTCTAGCTGAAGGGGCCAGAAAAGGCTCTGAGTCCAGCATGTTTGGCATGCATCTTTAGAATGTTTGGCAGCATCTCTGTGCCAACACCTGGCCAGCCAGAGCTTGAGTGCCCTCCCCAGCAGGGCTTATCCTCCTCTTCACTCTGAGGCATGGCCAGGCCTCTGTCCCTGGGATAGAACTTTGCTCTCTGCAAGCAGACATTGGCCTCCTTCCAGCTGAGCTGCCACCATTTGGGTCTTATTCTTCCCTTGTGGATCACAAGAAACAGTCTTGTCTTTTCTTCCTTGTGATAGCCCTTGAGATGAACTTTTCAAAATGTATACTATATTTGTTTATACATATACAGTTGGCCTTCTGTATTCTTTGCATTCTGCATCTGCAGATCCAACCAACCACAGATGAGAAATACTCAGGGAAAGAATTATGTCTCTACTGAACATGTACTAACTTCTTTTTCTTGTCATTATTACCTAAACAATACAGTGTCACAACCCTATGTGCTATTATATTAGGTATTAAGTAATCTAGAGATAAAATTTTAAAGTATAAGGGAAGGATATGTGCAGGTTGTATGCAAATATTCTACCACTTTATATAATGTAGAGACTTGTGCATCTGCCCTTTGTAGTATCCACAGGGGTCCTAGAACCAATCCTTTGTGGATGCTGAAGGACAACTATTTGTACTTCTGTATACCAAGAGATGCACTTGCATATGTATTTTAAGTATTTGAAAATGATCATTACTTCCAGGGAATGTCCTTCTGGCTGCATGTCCTCAGACTCTCTCCCTCTCTCTCTGGTACCAGGGATTGAACTCAGGAGCACTCAAGCACTGAGCCACATCCCATCCCTATTTTATTTAGATACAGGGTCTCACTGAGTTGCTTAGTGCCTTGCTTATCTGAGGCTGGCTTTGAACTCACAATCCTCCTACCTCAGCCTCCCAAACTGCTGGGTCTCTCCCTTTCTTTTGGGACATGGTTTCTCGTCCCATCATTTTCTTGTTCTCTCTCTGTATACTACTCGTGTCCTATGGTACATAGACCCAGACCTATATGAGGGACAAGACTAGCACTAGATCACATTTCTTCACATTTCTTGGCCTAGTGATGGCTGCAGGAGCTTTTGTTTTCATTGGATTTTGAGGGTCTAGGGCAGCATTGGTAAACTATCCTGCCTGCTGCCCATTTTGTTAATTTAAGTTTTATGAGAACACAGCTATGCCTGTTCTATTAAGGCTTTTTTTTGTGTGTTACTGGGGATTGAACCCAGGACCTTGTGCAAATGAGGCAAGCACTCTACCAACTGAGCTATATCCCTAGCCCTCATACTGCTTTTTAATGGCAGACAAAGTTAAATAGTTGTAAGAGAAATGATAGGACCTACAAGGCTTAAAATATGGGCCCTTTACAGAAAGTTTGCTGCCCTGGTCTGCGACAGTGGTTCTCAACAGCAGGATGGTTTTGCTGCCCACAGATCATTTGGCAATGCCTGGAGACATTTTTCATTGTCACAACTGGGAGAAAGGTCCGTTGGCATCTAGTGGGCATAGGACAAGGATACTGCTAACCATCCTAAAATGCACAGGACAGCCCCACAACACAGAATTATGTAGCCAAAAATGTCCATGGTGTCAAGGTTGAGAAACTCTTTTTTCTGATTTCAAACATTGTTTGAATATACAGAAAACATTTAAAGAGGAACATAAAAAAACACTCAGTTCCCCCAACCAGAAAGAATTAAAGAATTACTACTAAAACATTAATGTATTAAAGAATTATTACTTGGGCTGGGGCTAGGGCTCAGTGGTATAGCGCCTGCCTTGCATGTGCGAGGAACTGGGTTCCATCCTCAACACCACATAAAAATAAATAAAATAAAGATATTTTATCTATCTACAACTAAAAAAAATTACTAAAACATTAATGTATTTTTTCTTTCAAATTTTTCTTTTTTTCATATGTAAAATATAAGGGACTATAGACACTGGCAGCAAGATTTTTTTTTGTGTGTATGCTGGGGGTTGAGCACATGCTCCATTACTAAGCTCCATCTCCACCTTCAGCCCTGACAGTGTTCTTTGTGTCTATATAAACTGGTGTGTAGTTATCTATTTCCTCAAGACAGATGTATACTCCCTTTTATGTACATGCAAAGATGTTTCTAGCAGTGTGGTTTCTGTTAGCAAAGAATCTGACATAATCTGCGTGTCTTTCAGTGGGTTCCACTTAAGTTAGCTCTGGTAAAGTCTTGCTTTGGGATGAAGGAGGGCTGGGGATGTGGCTCAGTAGTAGAGCACTGGTTGAGCATGTGTGAGGCCCTGACATCAGTCCCCAGTACCACAAAAATAAAGCAGAACATACAAAGAAAGACAAACCAGTAGGTAGGGATAGATGGCCTAGAAGATTGTGGTTAAATAAACTAGATTTAAATTTCAACTTGGCTAAAGCACTGTGACTTTGGACAAGGTTATTTAGTTTATTTAGTTTGCCAGGGTCTGCACCTCATCTGTAAAATGGGCAGGATAATTACATTGTGAGGATTAAATGAAATAACCATATAAAATGGCCATTATAGACTGCCATGTAGAATAAGCTCAATGAATGTTACCAACTTTATCATCACATTAACAAGTTTACAGAAAATATATGTATAGTACAGTCCGGTTTATGTCTTATGTTTAAAGAAGTATAAGAAAAGTCACAAGGAACAGAAGCCATCCCTGGGGGAGTAAGATTATAGAGAGACATTATTCTCCATGTTATTGTTTATAATTACTCTCCATTATTGTTTTCCATGGGTCTAATATTTTAGAATGAATAAGTATTATGATAAATTTATGGAGAAGGGAGAACCACCCATATTCTTGTCTCCCTGAGCCTTTGGTTTTGGTCAAATGAGGCCATGATGGTGCCCAGGTTCACACTGTGTCTTTTTCACATATTCCAGCAATGGAGCTGGCCCAGGCAGGCAGCACCGTGGAGTCCAGGATCTATGACACACTCCAGTGGCAGGTAAGGGTCAGTGGGGGGAGGCATGGGGAGGAGAGCACAGGGGCATGGGTTGTTAGTGTTATTCTCTCCTTTATTATTTCCTTCTCAGATCTGGACCCTATTGCCTGGGTTTTGCACAAGGCCCACGGACGTGGCTGCCTCCTTCAAAGGTTTGGCAAGAACACTAGGCACAGCCATCAGTGAGCGCCCGGACTTGAGAGTCACTGTGTGCCAGGCCCTGCGCACCCTCATCACTAAGGGCTGTGAGGCAGGTATATGTGGGCTCCAGTGGTGGGGTGGGCACTGGTGAGAGGGTGGCAGGTGTCCCTGGCCCCATCTCCTGGCCTGCAGTGGCTCATTTGACAGACATAATTGCAGAAACTAACATTCTGTGCTAACTTCTGTGTTGCTGCTTTTGCTGCTGCTCTTGAGACGCACAGAGTTAGTTAGTAGGAGGCCCTTGCTCATTCACCTCTGCTCCCAGGGTGTAACACCTGCTGCAGAATCATGGTCAGCATCACAGGCCCCTGTGTAGGAGCTACACAGGAACCCAGACCATTTCGGCATCTGCTCTCTTTTCCTGGCCTTAGCCTATCCTGGCACAGAAAACTTCAAACCCACTGCTTCCAAATCCTGCCACAAGATCCCCTGAACAGATACCTCTGGGCTGCAACCCCAGTGGCTACTGAAGTAGGGTCAGCTCATGTTCCTTCACTGCAAACCTTGGTCCTTCTGCCAGAGGCTGACCGTGCTGAAGTGAGCCGCTTTGCCAAGAACTTTCTGCCAATCCTCTTTAACCTGTATGGGCAGCCTACTGCAGCCGAGGACACGCCAGCCCCTCGCCGGGCCGTGCTGGAAACCATCAAAACCTACCTCACCATAACTGAGTCTCAGGTGTGCTGGTGGGGGAGTGGGAGAAATGTTCTCAGGTGAGCATCATTGGGTTGGACAAGTTGGAAAAGATGAGTCCCCACCTACCAAAGTCACATGGGTCTCTGCCATCTGGAAGATGGAACCACATACAGCTCATGTGGCTTGGGTTGTGCCTGAGGCTCCTAAATGGTGGGGAAGTAGCTCTGGGACCTGCTGCTACTGCTCCTTTCTTTTTCTCTGGTTCTGCTAGTTGGTGAATGGTTTCCTGGAGAAAGCCAGTGAGAAGGTGCTTGACCCTGCCAGCTCTGACTTCACCAGGTAATGTTTTCAGGTTTCCCCACTTGAACTGGGCAGCCCAGGGAGCTAGAGCGGCATATGGCAGAAACCCTATGGATCCACTGTGAAATTCTTTGGGGAAATCTTAAGATATTGAATGCCCCAGCTATACTGAGAGGTTGGACAGTTCCTTTTTCCTGAGAGGCCCTTTTGCTTGCAAGGGAAAAACAAGGACCCTGGAAATAACACTGCCTGCGTTCAATTCCCAGTTCTACCACTTACGGGTTGTGTGGCCTTGTCAGATGATTTACCCACTCTTTGTTTCTGAGTTCTGATCTGTAAAGTGGGCATGATGATAGTATCTGCTGTTGGATACTTTTTGAGGTTTCAAGGAGTTGGCATTTATAAAGCACCAGAGCTATGACTGGTATATTGTGAATGCTTGATTAGGTGCTAGTGTTGATTATTGCTCACAAGTTCCTTAAAGACCCCCTGTCCTCACCCTGACTTCTCCCACGTTCTCGTAACCAGAACATAAGAACACTGATAGCTTACCTCTTCTCCAGCTTCACTTATATTCTTTTTTTGTCTCCTATTTTGAGCAGATTGTCTGTTCTGGACCTGGTTGTGGCCTTGGCTCCTCATGCTGATGAAGCTGCCATCAGCAAGCTATACTCTACCATCCGGCCCTACCTAGAGGTAAGCCCCACACAAGCTCATCTGTGGGGAGATGGGGCTTCAGAAGGTGTTTCTGTCTTTATTCTTCAGCCTTTGCTCCTTGCCCAGATCAGTCTAGTCTGCTGTTTTCTACAGTGGCTTCGCCTTGTACTCTGTCCTGTCCATCTATCAGTGTAGGTGCCAAGGCAACTGAATTGCAACGTCTTCAGCTAAGGTGTCTTTTGTAGAACAGGCCGTGCTCCTTTGCCTGCTCACTCACTAGGCCCATCTTGGCCTGGGCTGACCTTTATCCCTTCCAGTTCTCCACACCCTTATCCCACTGCAGCCTCATGTGGCTGCTTTAAGAGTCCCAAATAGAGCAGGTGCCACATGCACCTTTGCATATGCTGGTTCCTTCACCCTGTGACTGACCACCATTCAGAACTCAGATCAACGGTGCTATTCTGAAAGCTGTCCCCACTGCTAAAGTTTAATAGCAGTTAGGATGAAAAGTGTCTTGGGATGGAACATGAAGGTGGACATAAAGATCCATGTCAGGGTTGCTCCCTGGTATCTCAGGAACAGTGGGAGTCAGTGGGTCGGAGGAGAGCAGTGCTGCTCCAGCTAGAAAAAGTAGCAGGCCACAGGCTGTGCTGCTAGAATGTGCGTCATTTAGAGGTGGTGAGTGGAATAACTTTGCCACCCACTGTCCCCATGCCCAGCATAGGAATTAGCCACTGGTGGAATATGGAACGTGTCCATATTTCACCAGACCTCTTGTCAGACTTCATGAGCTCCAGACTAGATGGGTAGGACTAGCTTCTTCTCTGAGTTCCCTCAAGTGCAAGCCACAGTGGACACTCTGGGAATGTCACTGTAAGGAGGGGTGGATACAAGTCTCCTTCCTCATCTGTCCCTGTCCTCCATGCACTGACTACAGAGCAAGGCCCATGGGATTCAGAAGAAGGCCTACCGTGTGCTGGAGGAGGTCTGTGCTAGCCCCCAGGGACCCGGGGCCCGTTTTGTGCAGACCCACCTGGATGAGCTGAAGAAGACTTTGTTGGACTCACTGCGGAGCACGTCCTCTCCCGCCAAGAGGGTGAGGGTGCTGGTCTGCCAGCTCTGCCAAGGGAGGACGGGTTATTTCCTGGGAGGACACTGGGAGAGGAGCCACTGGAGACGTTTGCAGGCTGTGGGCTGGCACAGAGGGGCTCCTGACTGTTGTCCCCTGCCCACAGCCTCGTTTGAAGTGCCTCATACATATTGTGAAGAAATTGTCATCTGAGCATGAGGAGTTCATCACTGCCCTTGTCCCAGAGGTGAGGTGTGGGAGGGGTATATGTGCATTTGGTGGGTTTCCTAAAGGATGGTCCCCAATAGCCTGTCATAATATGGGCAGGGCAGTGAATGTGGGCTCAATTTGCTACCTGGGCACATGGGTGCCTTTATTTGCCCCTATACTCTGGGCAACCCACCCCAGGGTGGCTGACTCAGAGGATATGTGCTAATGGGACTGTCGTGGCCAGGTGATTCTATGCACCAAGGAGGTGTCGGTGGGTGCTCGGAAGAATGCTTTCGCCCTGTTGGTGGAGATGGGCCATGCTTTCCTGCGGTTCGGCTCTAACCAGGAAGGTGAGGCTTGGGTGATGCTAATCAGGGGGATTCTTTGCTTGTAGTAGGATGGGTAAGTTTCCCTCAGAACCGCTGTCAAAGGGAACACGCGGAGCAAGCTCCCTGCCCTGCCCTGCTCTGTCCCAGGCAGGCTGCTCCTCTCTTTGGAGGCCCTGTCCTCATGTGACTCATTCTAGTTTTTGCCCCCAGAGGCTCTACAGCGCTACCTTATCCTGATCTACCCTGGCCTGGTGGGCCCAGTGACCATGGTTAGCTGCAGCATCCTGGCCCTGACCCACCTCCTTTTTGAGTTTAAAGGTAAATATTTACTTCCTTGAAGGCTTGGGAAGCCCTTAAGGTAGGAAGGTGTTCTAGGACAGGGTGGCTACGAGAATGGGGAAACATTCCAGAGAGCAGTAAGGAGGTACCTCCTGCCTCCCTATCTCCTTTCTCACATAGCTCTGCCTTCTCCCCTGGTGGGTATGCTGAGGCTGCCTCCTCACACCTGCCCCAGCATGAAACAGTGTGGCTCTGCTACTCTGCGTCCCCTGTTAGTTGTGAATAGGATAGAGTAGGCAAACTTCCAGTTTTTAGTTCTGCTCCTGGCTCCTGCCAGCCATGTAAAGTGATGAAAAACTTTACTAACCTATTGGAACCTCCATTTTAAAAAAATAATAATAATAATTTTTTAGTTGTAGATGGACACAATACCTTTTATTTTATTTATTTATTTTCATGTGGTGCTGAGGATCAAGCCCAGGGTCTCACATGTGCTAGGTGAGCACTTTACTACTGAGCTATGACCCCAGCCCTAGAATCTCCATTTTTTATCTTGAGTTACCCACCATAGGTGACTAAAGGGTACAAGGGCACTCCATAGAATGTGATTAGAACTGCCAGGCACACAAAAATCTCCAAATGTTTGCTTCTACTAAGTTTTGACTTGGCAAGGGCAGGTAGAGCTGTCCTTGGGCAGACTTAGGTCCAGGTGGGGTCCTGGTATCTCCTGACAGTGGTCTCTTCATCTCAGGGATGATGGGGACTAGCACAATAGAGCAGTTGCTGGAGAATGTGTGCCTACTGCTGGCCTCCCGTACTCGTGATGTGGTCAAGTCTGCACTGGGCTTCATCAAGGTGGCCGTGGTGGTCATGGATGTGGTGCACCTGGCCAAGCATGTGCAGCTAGTGGTAAGGATCCCTTTCCCACAGAGGGTGGCAATGTCCTTTAGGGTGTCATGCTAGCCTTAAGGCTATCAAATTAAAAACTTTCTCTTTAGCCCTAGCTTTGTGCAGAAGCAGGTCAGTAAGCAGCCCTGGAAGGGACTTGGTATGGAAGTGCCAACTTGGTAAAGGCAAGGGAGGGGCACAATGCCCAGTTTGCCTTTTACCTGTGTCCTCCATGGAAGCTACTGCTCTGCAGAGCAAAGACCAATGGGTAGAGCCAACCCCTCCTCATACAGATGAGGAAACAGGCCAGAGATTTCCAGGGTCACAATCTCAGGACTCAGACTCTGGTCTCTGCCTCTGCAAGGCCACTTGTCTTTTTTAATTTTTTTTTTTTTTTTTTTATATATACATGTGTGTGTGCTATATTTTTTTAAACTGGGCTTTGAACCCAGGGGTGCTTTACTACTGAGCTATGTTCCCAGCTCTTTTTATTTTTTGAGATAGGATCTTGCTAAGTTTCCAGTCTGGCTTCAAACTTGCAATCCTTCTGAAGATCCTCCCAAGTATTTGGGATTATAGGTGTGGGCCATCATGCCCAGCTCGATTCCCAGTTTGGAAAAGTTCCTTAGCACAACCCTGCTGGGGCACGTGCTAGGTTGCAGAAAGGTCCGAAGGACCCTTTGTTAGTGGGTAACTGACTTGTCCTGCCCAGGGGGAGCCTACCCAGGCTTGCAGCAAGCTGGGACAGAGCTCTAACCCATTGCACCCACTGCCCAGTTTCTCCCATCCAGTTGAGTCATTAGACTGCCAGGTCCTTCTTAGCTATCTTTGGGTCTGGTTATGATGTTAGGCAAAGTGGGCTCCATGGGCTCTACAAGTAAGACTCCTGCCCCTGTGGCCACTCAGCAGCCATGTAACACTGATCTTTGGTTTCCTCATCTATAAATTGGGAGTCATAACATCTGTTCCATTGTGTTGTAAAGAGTCAGAGAACGTATGTAGAGTGTAAGCACTGCTCAGAAAGGCTAGAGTCAGCCAGGCGTGGTGGTGCACACCTGTAATCAGGTGCTGAGAGACCGAGGCAGGAGGATTGTGAGTTTGAGGTCAGCCTGGGCAACTTAGTGAGACCCTTTTTCAAAAAAAGGACTTAAGCTGTCATCTTAGGAAGGGTGGTCAGGGATTGTGTTGTGAAGGGGGATTTATGGGAAAGATGGGGCTGCTCAGAGTTCTTGGAAGCACAATTGAACCAAGGGGTAAGCCAGGAAAGCTACTCAAACCTTCCCCTTTTAGCTGGACCTGGTTGCTTTGTCTCTGGTGTGGACATCAGTGAGAGGTGGGTGGGATGGAAGGCATAGCACCCTCCTGACACGCTGGTGCTCTGCCTGGTAGATGGAAGCCATTGGGAAACTTTCAGATGACATGCGCCGGCATTTCCGCATGAAGCTTCGGAACCTATTCACCAAGTTCATCCGCAAGTTTGGGTGTGTGCACTTGAATGGGGGTGGGGGTGGAGCAAGCCCGGAGTTGAGGATTTCTAGTCCCCCCAGGGACTGAAGGGAAGAAGAGTCCATGATCCCTGAATACCTCCTACCTCTCAGGAGTGCTCTCTGGCCAGTGCCTCTCTTTAGCCCTTCTTTGCCATTCTCAGGTTTGAATTGGTGAAGGGGCTGCTGCCTGAGGAGTACCACAAAGTCCTGGTAAATATCCGGAAAGCTGAGACCCGTGCCAAGAGGCACCGTGCCTTGAGCCAGGCTGCTGAGGAGGAGGAAGAAGAGAAGGAGGAGCCTGCCCAGAGTAAAGGTGACAGGTAAGATCATGGTGGGGTCCTGGGGACCTGGTTTCCTCCAGCCCAGAGTGTCCAGGCATTGCCCAGTTGACCCCTGCATCTCCAGGGAGTGCTCTGACTTGGGGCTTCTCTATCCTTAGCATTGAGGAGATTTTGGCTGACTCAGAAGATGAGGAGGACAATGAGGAGGAAGAAAGAGGCTGGGGCAAGGAGCAGCGGAAGCTGGCACGACAGAGGAGCCGGGCATGGCTGAAGGAGGGAGGAGGGGATGAGCCTCTCAACTTCCTGGATCCCAAGGTGGCCCAGCGAGTCCTTGGTAAGAAAGAAGTGGCTGGCCCATGAGCTTAGTGGGTCCTTGCTGGGTTTGCCCTAGTGCTGCATTCCTGGTGGGTGGGCAGGGGCTACCTTCTGTGATAGGCTAGTGGATAGAAGCTGAGAGGCTTCCAGTTGGGAGCATAGACCTGGCGTGTTGGTTCTAAGGAGGGTGCCAGTGGGTTAGGACTGGGTTTCCTCCTCCTCATGCCAAATTCTGCCATACCAGCCACACAGCCTGGGCCTGGCCGGAGCAAGAAGAAGGACCATGGCTTCAAGGTGAGCGCTGATGGCCGGCTGATCATACGGGACGAGGAAGGTGATGACAAGGTGGAAGAAGAGGACACCACTAAAGGTGGGGCCACATGCCCATCCTGGGAATGCAGCTGCTTCTGGCCCAGGCCAGGGCTGCTCTTGTTAATTCGTTCAATCACTTGATGTTCATCTACCTTTCCATGCAGTGATCATTTGTTAAGGAAGCATTGGTAAACACACGAGAGCCAGGCGTAGTGGTGCATGCCTGTTATCCCATCACCTTGGGAGACTGAGGCCGAAGGATTTTAAGTTCAAGGCCAGCCTTGGTGACTTAGTAAGACCCTGTCCACAAGAATAAAAAGTAAAAATGGCTGGGCATGTAGCTCAATGGTAGAGTTCTTGTCAAGTGTGTGTGAGACCCAGGGTTCTATCCCCAGCACTGAAAAAATAAATTCTACCTTTGAGATGCTTTGGTTCCCATGGCTGAGCTACAGGCTCTTGACTCACTTGCCCTAATAATTGGCACTTGCAGGGCTTCCCCTGCACCTCACTTGCCAGCTGTGTGTCTATAGACACTTATTTAACATCTCAGCTTGTATGTCCTTACTCCAAATGGGCATGATGCCAATATCTACTTCACAGGGTTGTTGGGAAGATGAAGTTATAGAATATATACAGTACGTGCGTGTTTCTGTAGCTGGTCTTCTGCTCCCCTCTCATTCCTTTATTCTCCTGTCCTCTTGGTCCCTGGCTATTCCTGATGCTAAGGAAGTCCCTTTCTGCCTTTCTACTTTTCCAAAGCCTCCCCACTCTTTAGGATTCAGCTCAGGTTCTCGCCCTATCTTTAGCATCTAGTCACAGGGTGTGTTTATTTTTTTGGTTATTTCTTGACTTTGCCTGAATCTCTTTCACCTCCAAATGGTTGGCTTCATACTTCTTTATGTGCCCACGGGGGAAAGAAGATTTTCAAGCTGGGAACAGTGGAGCATGCAGCTATCGGACAGGCTGACTGAAGGAGATTTTAAGTGGGAAACTAGTCTAAGCTATCCTGTCTGAAAATTAAAAATAAAAAGGGGTAGGGGTATAACTCAGTGATAGAGTGCCCCTGGGTTCAGTCCCTAGTACTAAAAAACAAAAAAAAACAGACTCTCAGGAAAATGAAGCAGTCCTATCAAAGTGGAGCATGTGTGGGTCTGGGCAGTCTCTCCAGGAAACCTAGGACTTTCTTTGTTCTCAAAAAAAAAAAAAAGCTGTATTCACTTCTAAAGTTGGGTCACTACTCCTTCAGGAGCCATCATCCCTGCAGCCTAGGATGGGAAAAAGGGGAGCAGTGTTCAGAGGTCTTATCTCCCTTAAAAGGACAGGTCTGGGGAAGGCAGTTTTCTGGGGTTGGAGTTGGTACCCCTCATCCTGGTGAGCCAGGAGGAAAGGGTGAGTTGGGGGTGCCCTGAGTGTTCACAGGGCTGTCTTCTTTTGATGTCAGGTGAGGATGAAGAGATGGCTGACCTGATGGAGGATGCAAGCGTCAGAAGTGTGAGTAGTTGCTGTTTTCAGAGGGCCTCAGACCTCAGCTTGGGCCCCACAGCTTCACCCCTGTCCCCTGGGGATATTGTGCCTGCTCTGCTCCTCAAATACTCAGTGGGTCCTCAAGGTTTGGATGCCTTGAAGCACCCCCATGTGACCTTCAGCATTGGCTGGTTGTCCTGCTGAAGAAAAAATGGCTCTGCATCTGTGAATAGCATGTGCTCTGCAGCCTGCAAGGGGAGTGGTGGCCCAGGCTCCAAGGGCAGACACCATTTCTGGAAACATGCTGGAGAGGTGTCCTCGTCTTTGTCCTTCCAGACTATGTCCAGCTCATCCAGCCCCCCTGGGCATCATTTTAGGCTGTAGCTGCCTAGTTGGGGGTGCAATAGTACTGGAGCTAAAGAGGAAGGCTCTGGGGTCACATCTTGGCCTCAGGCTAACCTTTCCAAGCCCCAGTTCCTGGCCTGTAAAATGGGATTCTAAGTAGACCACCTCATAGAATTACTGGGACATTGTGATCAAATTGAGCATGTAAAGTACATTTTTGACCTGTGGTAAACTTCCCCAGTTTCCCCACATACCTTCCCAGTGCCCTCTGTCTGCCTCTTCCCAAGGAGCTACTAAGTGTTGAAACAGTGCAGATTACTGTTTGGAAAACTGTGTGAAAACCAAGCAAAGAAACTCTGGTATCAGAGAGTGACTAAGGATCTTAGAAGACTCTGATGTAGGAGGGCTTGATGACCTGTGATCTCAGGTACTTAGGAGACATAGGCAGGAGAATTACAAGTTTGAGGCCAACTTGGGCAACTTAGAACCTATCTCAAAATAAAAAGGGCTGGGGATATAGCTCAGTGGTAGACCCTTGCCTAGCATGTTCAATTCCCAGTGCTGGAAGGGAAAAAAAGAAGAAAAGAAAAAAAACGAAGGCCCCTCATGCAGAAAGCCCCTCTGGGTGCTCTGGAGCAGTAGTATATTGCTTCTGCTTAAAAACTCTCCCTGCCTCCTCCTGAGCCTGTTTCAGTGTGGCATATCTCCCTCACCTGGGAGTTCTTCCCTTCCCTGGTCCAAGATCTGGCCTTCCATGGCACGTTCAGCCACCATCTGGTTTTATTTTCCAGGCAGCAGTAGTAGCCTGCAAATGAGTATGTCCCTGACCCCAGACTGCCTGGGCTCAAATCCAGGTTTCTCTGTGATGTGCTTGGCATATGGTGAAGTTAAGTCAGACACAGCTCTTCTTTATAATCATTACTCATTTTTCTTGGAAATCTTGATCTGTCAAGGCTTCCCTGATTCCTTCAGCATGTCCTGTAGTTCCTCAGTAGCCTACTCGTTCCTGGCCAATGGAATGAGGATGGCCCATGAGCAGGGCAGGATTGGGGCATCTTGTCTTGAGATGACAAGATGACAACTCCTGCACTGACAATCCAGTAGTTTTCTTGTGCCATTACTGAGTTCTTCTCCCTCCAAAGTTGTGGGAGCCTGATGTGCTGGGGTGCCAGTAGTGGCCTCAGTGGAAGGCCAGTGGGATGGGCTGGCTGGCCTTGTCTTTATGTCAGCTGAACCACAAATCATTTCAGGCATCATTCTCCCCAGAGAAGCCTGAGTCACACTTCCTTGGAACACTTTTCTTTCTCCACTAGGTATCCGCTGTGCTGGGCTTCGGCCAGTGCAACTGGTGCCCTGTGCTCAGACACAGCCTGTGTGCTCCAACCTGTTCCTTCTGGTCCCTCTACCTGGCACCCCTGGCCTTGGAGCTTACATGCCTTTGGAGTCTGCAGTTTTGTCAGGCTTCCAGTGGGCAGCATAGCCCCAGACTGGCCTTCCTCCCTGCGCAGCCCTAATGCAGCCCTGGGCGGGTGTTCATCGCCTGCTATAGAGTATAATTGGATGACTCCATGTGTCCTTGTTATTGGCTCATAACTGCTAGGACTCTAATGTTGAGGGACTATAGCGACTAGCTTGGGCAGGGGTCTCCCACTGGAACTGGGTCCTGTTCCCCATGTCCCTGGGCCTGGCACTGAGTGAAGGATCAGTGCACTAGTAACTAGTGAGAAAGTTTGAGTGGAGTTTGTGAGAATTGAAGAGCTGGTGAAGGCCTTCCCTCCAGAGAGGTCTAGGACCTCATTTTCCCTGTTAGGAAATAAGGGGCTGGGCTGACTTTAGGGTGCCAGATGGATACCCGTGTTCCTGGGGTGGAGTTTAATGTGGAGAGGCAGGCCTGCGGTCAGGACAAGGACTAGAGCCTCACTGTGTAACCTGCCCTTAGGGCCTTTGTTTCCTTATCTGTAAGTAGAGGATGGAGGGACACTCATGTTCAACGTAGGTTGCTGCTGCCAGTACTGATGTCATTAGTGAACATGTTATGTCCCTTTTTACTGACTTCCTGCTTGTTACCTTTGTTTTTTTATAGAAGAAGAGGCGTAAACAGCAGAAAGAGTCTGAGGAAGAGGAGCTGGAGATGCCCCCTCAGTACCAAGGTGAGGTTTCCACTTCTTTGTCTTGGGGCACTGATTCCTGTCATCTACACCAGGCAGAGGAGTGGCAGGGAGGGATGCAGAGCCCTGAGTTTGCATAGCCGGTTTGTACTCAGTTGGCACCAACATAGATTAGCTGACAGGACTGGGCTGGGCAGGAATAGGGAGTCAAGGATGAAAAGGCTGTGCACGTAACCCCCACTCTTCCTGAGGCCAGTGCTGCCCACCCACCCAGGCCTTTCTTGTCCAGCCCTGACTCAGGCCAGGTCCAGGTTGACAGGACTTGGGTAGATTAGTGTTGGGCCTGGCCCTTCCTGTGTTCCCTTCTATGTTTGTCTCTGAGGCCCAGGTTAACCCCCAGAGAAGCTACTAGAAATGCCAAGGTGACTTCTCAGCTTTCTTCCTTCCAAGGTGCCCCTGCAGGGCCCTGCCCCAAAGCCCTTGCACCAGAGCCCTTGCTGTACATGTAAAGGCCAGGGGCTCTTTGGGAAGACTTTTATTCTAAGAGTGGTCCCATAGCACCCTGACCCTGGTGGAGAATCTTGTGACTCCTCTTCTGTCCCCACAAGCTGAGGCGCAGCTTACCTACTGTGCACTGAGATAATGTGATGGGGACAGGAAGCAGTACCAGTCAATGGGGCAGGAGGATTCAGGTCAGCTGCTGCTTAGCTGTATGACCTTGGTCCAGTCACACTGCCTTTCTGTCTCATCTGTAAAAAAAGGATTCATGTTAATCTTCTCAGAGAGTCCTCTGGAGTTGGCATTGTAGAATTCCATCTCTGATTAAAGTCTAAGCTGAAAATGAGCTGACCTTAGACAAGACCCTGATTTCTAATCTCTGTTCAATGGGATTAATATCTGCCTTTGATTCTCAGAGTACAGGTATGAGCCCAAATGAGAAAAGAGTGGGGAATCTTTGTGGGGTTTTTTTGTGTGTGTGTGGGGGGGGGGGAGGTGGTACTGGGAAGGGTACCAGTGATTGATCTCAGGGGCACTCGGATCACTGAGCCACATTCCAGCCCTATTTTGTATTTTATTTAGAGATGGGGTCTCACTGAGTTGCTTAGGACCTCGCATTTGCTGAGGCTGGCTTTGAATTCACAATCCTGTCTTAGCCTCCCAAACCCCTGGGATTATAGGCATGCACCACTGCACCTAGCAAAAAGTAGGGAATCTTAAAATGAGCTGGGTGGCAGAGCTGAGGGTTGAACCTTGGTGCACTGACCACAAACCCTATGTTCAGGGGGATGACTCTACTGAGGATGTAGCTCCGCAGTCAAGCACTCGCCTAGCATCCTAAAGCCCTGTGTTCAGTCCCCAATAGCACAAAAATAAATAAATAAAAATCAAATTATTCTAAAATAATTGGAGCAGGTATAACTTTGGAGAATGTGGGTCATTTTGTGTTTGTCGGGAATACCAGAAATCATTAGTAGGCCTCTAGGGATTCTGGGTCAGTCTGAAGAGCCTAGTGGTCTGTCAAGTCTCTCTGTAGATGCTCCCTTAAGGGAGGACTTTGCCCTTGCTTGGTAAGGATAGAGTTGAGTTCCTCACCTATGCTCATCTACTCTCCAGCAGCCCTCTGAGAAGGGGTCCCTTGTCCCCCAGAAGGGTGCTACCCTTGCTGTGCCTGACTTGTAGTCTTTATTCTCCCCACAGCCGGAGGCTCTGGCATTCATCGCCCCGTGGGCAAGAAAGCCATTCCTGGGGCTGAATACAAGTCCAAGGTAATGGCTGCAGGTGGGGTCTCCTGTTAATGAATGGGTGCCAGGGAGGGCGAGAAGGAGCTATGCCCATCACTGTCCTCAAGAGGCACTTTTGTAGAACCAGACAGGCCAAGGAAGAAGGGGCACACCCATGTCTTGTTGGCCTCTGAACTTGGGGGCCTTGGTAAATGGCTTTCAGGGCCACAGGAGCTCTTTGGTGCCATCCAAAGCAGAGAATGAAGAAAAGGGAGGTCATAGGCCTATGAAGTCAGTATGGGGAGCATTGGGAACCCCACACTCCCAACTGACTCTGTTTCTCTGGATAAGCAGAAGGCAAAGGGTGATGTGAAGAAGAAGGGTCGGCTGGATCCCTATGCCTACATCCCCCTCAACAGAAACAAGCTCAACCGCAGGTATGGTGGTGTGGGGCAGGGCAGGGCATTCCGTGTTCAGAGCGCGCCCTCTTCTCACTGAATTATCAACTCAGTTGTTCAGTTCTTCCAGAATTTTTTTTTAGCACGTACCTGAAGTAGTTGGTATCTAGTTGTATGTGGCTTTTTTAAACATGATTTTGCAATTCAGAGATTTTCTTGTATATATGTATTTTATGTGCTCGTCATTTCTATAATAGCTCTGGGTAATTGCTTTTCTAATCCCCTTGTTGGGAAATGAGAATCATTTCCACTTTGGGCGTTAAATAGGGTTCTTTGAGTTAAGTGTGAGAGCCATACAAGATGCCATGTAGGAATACTTGGCAAATGCATGTTACTCGTAAACAGGGTTCTAAACTTCAGTATGCTGGCTTAAAGTCAACCTTTAGAAAGAAGGATGGGTGGATAGAGTGAACTTTGTCCTTTTTGTCCATTTGAGGAACAGTGAGGGGAGGACTGTTCCAGGTGGGATTGTGCCAGAGAGGAACAGCCTGGGCAGAACACATGCCATGTAGAAACTGGGGTTGCATAGGGTTGCCCCAGTTTATGTGCTGCCCACCCTGGCAGCCCCCTTCTTCCTGTCTCTGCTGGTGCTGGGGGTGGTCATCATTTGACATTAAGAGGAGATGAATCCACCTGTTAAGACCCTTCTCCTCCTTGTCCCTGCAGGAAGAAGGTGAAGCTACAGGGACAATTTAAAGGTCTGGTGAAAGCTGCCCAGAGGGGGTCCCAGTTGGGACACAAACTCCGCAGAAAGGATCGCAGGCCCTGAAGCTCCAGTGCCCCTAAGCTGCTCTGTGGTCCATCCTGAGGCCCCTTTTCAGTTCCCACGCTGCTTGACATCAGCTCCAAGTGCTCAGAATTGGCACAACCTGGACTCAGAATGACTTTTTGGAACCAGGGCTTGGCTCCCAGAAACACCCAGGATTTTGGAAGTTCCAAATGTAAACTGTTCTTTAGGGACATCCCCAGTTCCTGGGGATGAGACTGTGACCTCAATGCCTCAGAGTAGGCCTCACAAAGCAGTGCTTCCTGCCATAGTGACAATGAGCAGCTGAGCAGTGATCTTTTCCTCCAGTTGCTCATAGACACATGACAGCCTCAGCCTGGCCATGATCTGCCTGTGTGAGATCTGCTGTGATTAGGCGCAGAATAAATGTGCATCACTGTGTTTTAGCCCCGACACTGTTGTATAACCTTCCCTACTCCAGGGGTAAGGACATATCTGGTTACTGACTGCAGTGACTTGATCCCTTTCCTATGCAACTCCCAACATGTAGTCCAAGGCATAATTTTGCTCTGCCCATAGGTCAGGCCTTGCAACTTGTCCAGGAGTACCAGTGGCCAGAGGACTCCCTAGTTGCACTTTACAATCCCCATCAAAAAGTGACGTTTAGTGGGTAGGAGGGGAAGTGCATTCTTGTGGCTGGACCCTAGAACTGTGGTCGAGTACAAGGGATTGGAACAGAAGGGAGATAGTACCTGAGAGCTATTAGAGCTGCAGCTTTGGCTGCATCTGGGCACAAGGCTCTGCCAGCATTTTTGTCCATTGATTCAAGTGTTTTGCGCCCCTCCATGTGCCCAAAGCAACTTGGTTTATCCATCTCCCTGTTCCCACACATCTGTTTTCCCAGATCCTGTTGTGGTGCTGTGTGATTCCCACTAGTCCAGCTTTTGTTGGTCTGATGCAGACCTTCTGTGCTTGAGGTCACTTATCGCATAGGCCCAGGGTCCTCATTTTTTTTTGTACTGGGGATTGAAACCAGAAGTGCTTTACCGCTGAGCTACATCCCCAATTCTTTCTATTTTTTTTATTTTGGGCATTTTATCACTGAGTTACTGAGGGCCTCACTAAATTTCTGAGGCTGGCTTTGAACTTGCAATCCTTTTGCTTCAGCCTCACAAATTGCTGGGGTTATAGGTGTGTGTCACTGTGCCTGGCAGCCCAAGGTCCCCTTGGGTATGCTTTGCAACATCAACAAGAAGCAAAGTACTATCGGGCTTTTCCTATGCTCTAATGAGGAATATGCTTTGTCCCCTGACACTTGATCTGTGAGTTTTTCTGGCTTATTCTCCTTGTGAGATGAGACCATACACACATTCCTTGATAATTTCCATTCTGATTTAATGCCTTTGGTTCCAGTAATGCTTCCAAGAGGTGCTAGGTATCTCTTAGTAGCATGTCCCTTGATATATTTTATTCATTTTCCAAGATGTGAGTCTTAACTGGACCCAGTACCCCCAAAGACCTCCTGATGGTCTTGGGCTGAGAATCAGAGGAATCACACTTCTCCCAGAGATGGCACTATTTGCATGCTTTGTTAATAGAATTCTGAGATTGGAGAGTAAGCAGGAAAAAAGGTCAAAAGAGGTGAACATTGTGGGGCATGGTGGCACACACCTCTAATCTTGACTCAGGAGGCTGAGGCAGGAGGATTATGAGTTCATGGCCAGCTTCAAAGCAATTTAGTGAGTCCCTAAGTGGCTTAGTGAGACCCTGTCTCAAAAAATAAGCTGGGTATGTGGTCAGCAGTTTAGTGCCCCTGGGTTCAATCCCCTCTACCAAAAAAGAAGTGACCACTAAGGATTTGCAAAGGTGATCTAACTATGACCGCTGTTAGTGTACCCTTATACATAAGGTGTGTCAAATTAAGCCAGCCCCAGTTTTTTCCTATTTATGTCCTTTCTCAGGTAATGAAGCGTACTAGGAAGCCTCATGAAGTGGGGACAGATATGAGCCAATTGTCCAGTATTGACGTCATTAAGAAAGGAAGTTTGAAGCTGGCCTGCTTATTATAACTTATTTCCCAAGAAGCTTTGTTGTCTTTCAAAGGTGGGAGAGGCAGGTGACCTAGAAAGGTTGGTATTAGTGATGTGCCTGACTCCATATTCTTCTGGAAGTAGACTTTAAATTATTTTGCTGCAGAGGCAAAAATTAATCTGCCCCAGAAACTTCAAGTGCTCAAAACGTATTGCAAAAGTCAATGCTGCTTTTGGGTCACCAGTAGGAGTGAAGGGGGATCTTAGGAGTGTTCATCAACACAAGAGTCATTTAGTTTCAGGGCAAAAAGAAAACTTGAGAGCTTCCACTAAGATCCAGATTTACTGTTTTATGTTTTTTGTGATGTCAGACTGTTGAGGCTTTTCTGGGTCTACCTATCATTTGTTCATTCTCCGATAACAGATTACATCTTGCCTGGTTACCAAAAAGGCCAAGGTGGTCAGGCACTAGGGATTGGCAAAGGCAGACTGAGTGTGCCCCTGTCATGACACTTCTGAACATGGGCAAGTCAGGTTAGGCCAGTCCTCACCCTTCCCTGTTCCCTTGTGGTTGTGGCAGAGGTTTGGTGGTGACTGTCCTGGAGGTTCACTATTACCAGTGGTCATCTTACTAGGTCCTCAGTCTTGCAGTCCGATAGCCAAGGGAGGATTTTTTTTTTTTTTTTAAAGAGGGAATTTTTTAATATTTATTTTTTAGTTTTCGGTGGACACAACATCTTTATTTTATTTTTATGTGGTGCTGAGGATCGAACCCAACACCCAGGTGAGCGCATTACCACTTGAGCCACATTCCCAGCCCAGGGTGTTTTTTTCCTGTATTATTTACAACACATGAGAAAATTGTTTATGATGTTTCAATAGCCTCTGAAAACAGAGGCTATTGAAACATCCTCAGGGTCCTTTCCCAAAAGCTTCCCTTTTGGTTGCTTATGTTTTTTCAAAAGATAATCTAAAAAATTAAATGTCTTCTAATTTTGCTATAAAAGCAATAAATATTCACAGAATATTTAGAAAAGTCAGAAAAATAAAAGGGGGCCTAGATTCTGTCCACCATTTTTTTCTATATAGGGCCTATTTTTGAATATAAAAATATAGTTTTAAAGTTTATTTTCTAAATTTGTACTTGACTATAACAGTTTTTTACCCTACCTATGTAAACAGTTCATAAATATAATTTTCAATGGCCCAGTTTAAAGTGTCTGCCCAAGGGACATAGCTCAGTTTATTTATAAAAGATCTTTGAGTTCAAAAGTATGTCGCTCCTTGCTTACGCAGGAATTTAAAGCCATCACTAGATGCTAGATCATGGGCAAGCAATATTTAGAAAATGACATGATGAATACTCCTTGTTCTATTTTTGATATACATTATGATGAATAAAAAAATGACTGTACTCCAGAAAATAACCCTGATTTGGGACAATCTAAGTTGGTTTGCCATTTCCTGAAATCATGCTTAATGTAGCTTCTACCATTAGAAACAGTTACCGTGTTGTTAAGAGAACAGCCGAGTCATCCAAGGCCAGGTCCACAGTGGCAGGTTTCCTATTCCCATCCCAGGTTCCACTGACTGATCATAGAAACACTAGAACAGGATTTTGAGGCTGTGGCCAATCAGCAAATATGAAGATGTAGGCAGAGGGTTCAGTGGCTTGCCACCACATACTTACTGCAGAGCCCTGTGAGTCTAAAACCAGGATCAGGTTCAGAGGCAAACCCAGACCAAGGGGCCTACTCAAAATTGCATTTTATTAATTTGTAATGAGAACTATAACTGCCCAAGATACTCGGCGACTGTTCAGGAAATATTTTACCTTGCATTGGAAATCAAAAACTATTGTAGTATAAAATGGGACAAAGGGAGTTCTACAAGTGATATATTAATAATGTAATTGAGAAGGGACAGTTTTGTCTCCCTGGGGATTTCCTAGACATTGGGCCCGTTCTCACTGCAGCCTACTGGGGCTACCATTTGTGCTCCAGAGCAGGCAGATCCTTCCTCTCTGGTGTTTCATAGACTCTTTGCAGCCACTTTCCTGCTGCAGAGAAGCTTTTCTGAGATTTAATTAGGCCCCTGCTTCCTTCACATGCAGGCATGCCTGGATTGAATTTCCAAGCACAGCTCTTCCGGCTCTCACCAGGGAGACAGCATGTTCCCTCTGGAGCCTTGTTCAGATAACTAATCCTGTCCATCATGTGTGCACTTGAAGGGTTTAACTTCCAGAGGGCAACATGATTTCCAAATTCCAGGGATGTCACCCTGAAGACCCATATGTACTAATTACAGAGCTGATCATTTAAAGTCACAATTTCAGAGAGGATCTGAGGCCCGGCTGGTGGGCAGATGGTTTTGTGAATGGTGCCAGGAATAGGCTATGCAGGCCTCGTGAATCCTCTGCAAGTTCTGCCAGCTCTTGAAGTCTTGCTTTTAACCAGAACTGTGTTTACAACATAGATGTTGGACTTGAGGCCACAGAGCCTGAGTTATATACACAGTAGATAACCTGAGACCAACCCTTAGTTGTAAATATACTCATAAAAATGACAAGGCACAGTATAGCCCCAAGCAGATTTTACACAGCATGTGTATCAATTGGATCATTGCCCCGTAATTCTTATCTAAAAATGTTTTCTTAATCATTCCAGCAGCAAATCCAACTTGCTTACAGTAAGCAAGCAGACTACTAAGGCAAACAGTCATTCATAAAGTAGCAAAGGTGATATCCAGTATTTTAAGGATAATTCTTCCCCGCCCACATGAGGATTGTCAGATGGTCACATGCGTCCTCTTCCTCAGAACCTTGCACAGGGGTCTGGGGTCTGCTGTGACCGTGGGCAGTCACACCTGATCTGCACTGCCAGATCCCAGTCTCATGCGCAGATACGGTGGCAGTTGCAGCCTAAGCTCCCACAGAGCTCTTTAGTTTGCCCAAGGCATTTGCACCACTTTCTCTTTCAATATGACAGTAATATCTGATTGTGGTTATCATTCGGATTCCCAGCCAAAGACAGAGAGGATGAGTGGTTTGGGCAGAGTCATACAGGTAGCATAAAGTGGCACCCACGCCCCCAAAGTTCCAGTTTCCACTGTGCAATGCCCTGGCATCACTGTGAATTTCCATATGCTGCATGAGGTTGGGACACCAGTGTCTGCTCTCCTACCTGCTCATTACCTTGCAGGTGCTTTGCTCTGAAATCCCTACATTTCTGGGATGAAATCCAATTTTACAATTCTCTTTGTACAAGGTAAGAGGAGTGAGGAGTTGTGCTAGGGTTGAATTGTTGTTGATAAAACTTTATTTTCATTTATTTATACATGGTGCTAAGAATCAAACCCAGTGTCACACATGCTAGGCAAGCACTCTACCACCGAGCCACAACCCCAGCCCCCAGGGTTGACTTTTGACATGAAGGGTGGGGCAGAGCTGTGCTGGGCTGTGAGTTCCTCTTTTGCCTTCAAGGAGGGGATACAGTTGGCCTGTAATTTTCCTTTCTTTCCATCATTTTCTTCATCCACATTCCTTATTTTCTCTCCCTCTTTCATACACACACACATACATTTTTATTGTGAATTTATTCTGAGCAAAGGACTTCCAAAAAACATTTTGTGAGACATGGGAGATACTGTAATGAGCAATACAGAGAGGACACTTGCCTTGACAATATCTATAGAGGAGACACTCAAACAATAAAACCTAAGTAGAACAGTGCTACGAAAGTTTAGCACAGATGCCACTGGAGGACCTGAGCTGGACAAAGGGGCCGTGGAAGAAGGGCCTCCTGGCAAAGACCTGAAGGATGAGTAGGCTTTAGGGAGCCAAATAACCAAGGGTCCAGACTTCCCAAATACTGGAGCCTAAAGGTAACTGGTTGGAAGATGGGCTTGGGTTGGGCCTATTTCAAGCCTCCATTGCACACCAGGCTCACTATTTTTCTTAAATTGTATATTCATGTGTGTGTGGTTGCTGGTAGAGGGCTCCTCCACTTTGGAGCTTTGCTGTTGTAGGCAAAGAAGGGGAGAAGGAATGTCTCAGACTAAAGAAGAATATGTATAAAGGCCCTGCAGCAGAAAACCACTAGCTTCTTCAAGTAAATACCGGGAGGCCAGGGTTGCCCAAACAGGGTAGCAAGTAAGAAAATGAAGTGGCCAGGGCTGGTTTTCGTTCTCACACAGTCTTGGATTATCCCAACTCAAATTGGAGGATGGGCTGGGTAAGAGACTGACCTAATTCAATTTGGGCATTTTTGTTTATTTGTTTTTTTTTTTTTGGGGGGGGGGGTTGGGGGAGTACTGGGGATTGAACATGATACTCATATATCTACAGATATTTTATTTTTTTTAAATTTTGAGATAGTGTCTCAGTATGTTGCCCAGACTGGCCTTCAATTTGTAATCATCCTGCCTCAGCCTCCTGAGGTTGCTGAGATTACAGGTATGCACCCCGAAACCTACCTTGCCTTGGATATTTAAAGAATTAATGAAGTATGTGCAGAAAATAGGCTGTAGAGGGTCCACGGCAGCAACAGTGAGACTAGTTAGAATTTTTTTTTTTTTTTTTTTTTAGTGGTAGATGGACACAGTACTTTTATTTATTTTTATGTGGTACCAGGGATCAAACTCAGTGACACATATGGTAGGCAAGCACTCTACCACTGAGCCACAATCCCAGCCCCACTAGTTAGAATATTAATGTATTATTCAAGCAAAAGATAATGGTAACTTGGACCAGAGGCTTTATAGTAAGGTGCTGGGCAGCAGTTGGATTCTGGATATGTCTGTGGGATGTGAAAGGAAAGAAAGGAATCGGGATGACTCTTGGCCTGAGTAATGGGAATAATGCAGAGAGCGTTCACTGACAGAGCTGGGGGAGACTTCAGGCAAGTCAAGTAAATAGAGTGGGATATCAACAGGGGGATGATGTAGACAAAGAGGAGAACAACTCTAAGGCCCAGGCCTGGGACACTCCAAGAATAAAGGCCAGTAAAGGAGGAATAGCTCCTACGGTAGAAGAAATAAAACAAAACCAGGAGAATGTGGTACCCTGGAAGCTAGGTGAAAGTGACTTGTTAAGGAAAAGGGGTCGTGAAATTCATGGAACCTGATAAGAAGTCAAGTAAGATGATTATTGGTCTTAGGGACAAGGGAATTTCGTGAACTTGGCAGTTCAGTCCAAACTTCTCTCTGAAGTTCATTTAAAGAGAAGTGGGATTATATATATTTAAAAAGACAGTGTTGGGGTGTAGCTGTGTGGTAGAGGGCTTGCCTAGCATATGCAAGGCCCTGGGTAAAATCCCCAGCACTAAAAAACGAATAAATAAACAAAAGACAACACTTAAAAGCAACAAAGAGCTAATAGAAGGCAGGTAATGCACAGCTATTGGGGAGGCTGAGGCATGAGAGTTCAGCACCAGCCTGGACAAATTAACAAGATCCTATCTCAAAATAGAGTTCTGGGTATGAAGCTTAGTAGCAAATGGCTTGCAGAGCAAACGTGAGGCCCTGAGTTCAGTCCCTAGTAATCATAAAACAATAACAAACCTAGCAGAACAGTGAGGTATTGCCCAACTGAGACTAGAAAGGAGAGATGAGGCCCACAAGAGAGGGGCAGGCATGATGGTATAGACCTGAAATCCTGGCTACTCAGGTGGCTGAGGCAGAAGGATTGCAAGTTCGAGGCCAGCCTGGGCAATTTAGTGAGACCGTGTCCTAAAGTTTAACATATAAAGGGTGGGGATATATTGCTGCGTGGTAGAGCACTTGCCTAGCATGCCCAAGGCCCTGGGTTCATCCCAGCACCACCACTACTGCCATCACAACAGAGGAACTTTTGTCTAAGTGGTGGTGGTACAAATAATTTAGAATCAGTTGTAAGACTGAAATGCACTTTTGGTGGCCTCAAGTGGCTAAGGGAATGAATGTTAGAGTTTGGGAACTAACAGGAGTGGAGACCCAAACATTTTAAACATACACACACCCTCCTTAGGTCAGGGCCCTCCCTAGTGTTCTACAATCTAGAAGTTAGGAGTAAGATGAGTGTTTTAGACTGTCTTGAGAACCATGATCATGTCATCTGGGGTGACCCAGGGAATCTTGAGGCTAGAACTCAGACAAAGTTGGTTCTGAACTGCTAGTATTCCCATGTGCCTAGCAGAGACAGACAGATCCTCTATGGAGGATGGCAACACCATTCTGGGTCCCTCATTATTTCTACAAATATGATATCTTGTCATGAAAGATAACTGGCCAGAGCCAGGCACAGTGACACACACCTGTAATCCCAGGGACTTGAGAGGGTGAGTAGGAGGATCCCAAGTTCAAGGTCAGCCTCAGCAATTTAGCAAGACTCTTGCCTCATAATAAAAAGTAAAAATGACTGGAAGTGTAGCTTAGGGGTAAAGCCCCCCCCCCCCTTAATTTCCTAGTACTAAACAAATAAATAAATAGCCCTATTAAGGACAGTAAAACATGAGCAAGAAAAAACAGAAAAACCAAAGAACAGGCTCACACTATGTTATTGTTCATATCCCTTTTCTTTTTGTGGTACTGGGGATTGAACCCAGGGGTGTTCTGCCACTGAGCTATAACCCCAGTTCTTTATTTTTAAATTTTGAGACAGGGTCTCTGTAAGTGACCCAGTCTGGCCTTGAAGTTGCCCAGGTTTGCTTGGAACTGGGGATCCTCCTGACTCAGCCTTTTGAGATGCTGGCATCACAGGTGGCTGCACGGGCCAGTGCATCTCCTTTTCAACAGTGATCATTTCTTGGCTGCTTCCCCAGCATCCATTCTGTACTTTTCCCTTCCTAGCACTCTCCACGCAGGGTGTAACGCAGCACTGGTGAGGCTGACCCTGCACTGGCTCTCGGAGGACTGCATGTGAGCTATCTACGAAGTCTAATGGCAAATCACAGCCCTTTTGAAAAAGATGCTGTTACACAGACTGCATGTTTTGAATTAGGAAGCGTGTTCCCATAATAACTGCTGCATTGAGGTTAACTAGCTACAGGATAAAACCAATGCCGTGAAGAACTGAAAAGAACCCAGGTCTTTGGGGGCATTTTTTGTTTTGGTAGTGGGAATTGAATCCAGGAGTGCTTTACCACTGAGCTACATCTCCAGGTCTTTATTTTATTTTTAAATTTTGAGACAGGGTCTTGCTAATCTGCTGAAGGTCTCACTTAATTGCTGAGGCTGACCTCAAACTTATGATCCTCCTGCCTCAGCCTCCCAGGTTGCTGGGATTACAGGCATGCACCACTGCACCATGCTTGATATTTCCTTTTCTTATTGGTCATTTTAAAATAATGGCTTTATTGAGAGAGAACTCACACTCCTGCACACTAGCCAAGTGTTTTACTGCTGAGCTACACCCTCTAGTCCCAAACTCACTGTTTTAAGTGAACAATTTATTATTAATATATTCACAATGGTGCACAACAATCATCACTATCTGAACCAAGAACACTTCTATCACACATATGTATCCATTAGCTAGTCATTCCTCATCCTTTACTCTCCTTTCCCTCCAGCTCCTGGCAATTAGTTTCTGTTTCTATAGCTTTGTCCACTGTGGACTTTTCACATAAATAAAATCATACACATGGTCTTTTGTGCCTGGCTTTGTTCACTTAGCATAATATTTCAAGTTTGACACAAGCATAATCAGTAATTCATCCCTTTTTACAGCTGAATAATATTCCATTTTATTACATACTCTTTTTTGTGAATCAGTTCATCTGTAGATAGACCACTGAGTTGCTTCCACTTTTTGGCTATGGTGAGTAACGCTGCTATGAACACAGATGTACAATATTTAAGGCGCTGTTTTCAATTCTCTTAGGCAAATACTCAGAAGGAGGATTGCTGGATTAGATGGTAATTCTTTTTTTTTTTTTAAAGAGAGAGAGAGAGAGAATTTTTTAATATTTATTTTTTAGTTCTCAGCGGACATAACATCTTTGTATGGGGTGCTGAGGATCGAACCCCGGGCCGCATGCATGCCAGGTGAGCGCGCTACCACTTGAGCCACATCCCCAGCCCAAGATGGTAATTCTGTTTCATATTTTTGAACTTGCAGTCACTGCTGCAGTGTAGTGTTATACTATTTAAGGACGCTTGGCCCCAAGTTTCTATCTGACATTTCTGCAGGCTGTTTACCTTTTAAAGAAAGGATTTTCCTTTTGGGCAGAAACCCTGGAAACAATATGTTTTAAAATGGTTTTATTTGCAAAGAGACAAGAAAGGCCCTGGTAAGGACGCAGGCTTACAGGAGCGGAACCCACCTGCAGCGGGTGGGAGGGTGCTCCTTGCCCATTCACTTCTTTGGCCTCCTTTGCTCTTCCTATGCTGCGGGCTCTCCAGGCAGAGGGCTTACCAGCAGGCTTAGCGGCCACTGAAGCACTGGTCAGAGTCAGAAAAGTGGGTCTGTCCTTCAGCCTCCTGCTCCCAAGTCAACTCCCTTCCTCCAGAGAGCCAGGAAGTGCTTTGGAGAAGTAGATAATGCTTTCCTCAATGCTATGGTTTTAATGTGTCTCCCCAAATTTCACATATTGGAAATTTGCCCCCCAGTACACCAGTGTTGAGAGATGGGCTTTTGGGAGGTGACTGGGTCATGAGGGCTCTGATCAAGAGAGTGGCTTGCTCTGTCTGGCCATGGGATGGCCTCTGCCATGTTAGGATGCAGCAGGAAGCCCCCCTCACCAGATGCTGAGCAGTTGCCAGAGCCATGCACTTGGACTTCCCAGCCTCCAGAATCACGAGCTAAATTTATAAGTCATTGTTTATAAGTTATCTGTCTCTAGTGTTTTGTTTATAACACCAGAAAATGGACTCAGAAGTTGGGTATGGTGGTGCAGGCCTGTAATCCCAGCAGCTCGGGAGGCTGAGGCAGGAGGATGGTGAGTTCAAAGCCAGCCTCAGCAAAAGTGAGGCACTAAGCAACTCAGTGAGACCCTGCCTCTAATAAAATACAAAATAGGGCTGGGATGTGGCTCAGTGGTCGAGTGCCCCTGAGTTCAATCCAGGTATCAAACAAACAAACAAAAAACCCGTGGTGGGAACCAGGGGTAAGTCTCTGTGGTCCAGGGAGTGAGTGTGTAGCAGGCACAAAGAAGCCCTGTGTCTCCCTCCCCCAGCACTGCAAAATGACCAAACCAAAAAACTCAGTAGAAGAGAGAAGAGAATGAGCCCCAAATCAAGGTGGACAGGTTTTGAGAAGTGTGCCTCCAGAAGCCTTAGGTAAGTGACAGAGGCCATGGTTTCCTAGGGGCTGGGAGCCCACAGGCTCTTCCCCGCCTCAAAAGACCTCTCGAGTTGAGTGTTTTTAACACACCCATTCAACAGAGGAGGAAACAGGGATCGAGGGGAAGTGGCCCACTTCTCCTGTCAGTTTTGGGGGGCCAGCTGTCCAAGGACCATGAGGAAGGGCTAGAAAGGATGGGCCTGGGCTCCACAGCTGCCTCACCAACCCAGCATCCTAGAGCCAGAGAACCTTCAGGTATGAGTCTGAACTTGTTGCTGGGTGAACAAGCAAGAAACCCTGGGGCCCAGAGGGAAGCTGCTACTCAACACCAGGTGCTGGAGAAATCAGGGCTAGAACCCAGGTTGCTGACTTAACCTGATGCTCACTTCCAAAGCTGGTCAGGATGACGCAGGAGAGGGCCACAGACAGCCCACCAGGCCTCGGGGCACAAAATGAACTTGATGCCTGTAAGGCTGAATTGCCAGATGGCCAGGTAGCTCTGGTGTGTGTGTGTGTGTGTGTGTGTGTATGTGTGTATGTGTGTGTGTATGTGTGTGTGTGTGTCCCCACACCGGCACACAGGGCACCTGCATGTGCTGGGTAGCGGGAGGAGTGTTATGTTTTCCCAGGTGAGGTTCTGTGAGGTCTGTGGATGAGATTGCTGCTGTCTCCAAGGAGATCCCTAGGGTCACCCACAAGAATCTGAAGTGGGAAAGAGAGGGCCTGAGTGTGATTGCGCGGTGGAGTCTGCAGATGGAATTGCCTTTCCCTTCCCCTTCCCTGTCCACCAGAAACGGGAAGCAAACCTCAAGGGGGCACCCTTAGGTGGCCTATGAAGCCACCCACCTTCTTTAGGAGACACACCCTAAGATCTTGTGAAATGGAAGGCCTGTGGGACCTGGGAAACAGAAAGGGGAGACTGTCCCAAATGAAGCCAACATAACTCAACTGGGCTGGGGCTTGTCAGAACTGCAGGGGATCAGAGGCCACTGCCTTACCATCAGTCCCACCCTGGCATCTGGCTTCCATGTTCACTTCTTGGAGGCTAGTTTCCTCCTCCCCTGGAACTTCTGGGGGTACTGCTTTTTAAAAAATGCAAATAAGGTCTCCTTGGCCACCTACACCCCCACCTGGCCCTATGTGCGCCAGCCACATTGAATTTTTCCAAGCTGCTGGGGTGCACTGCTCTCTTTCCACTCCTCTTTTCCCTGTTAACCTTCACTCTTCTGTATCAGTTGGGGTTATGCTAGAAGTTGTAGCAAACCTGCAAACTTCAGCACTTAACAAAATAAAGTTGTTTTCAAATTCTTGTAACAATCTCCAGTTGGCCTGCCACCACATCATGGGTTCTATATTCTCAGATTCAACCAAGCTCAAATCAAAAACATTGGAAAAAAAAATAACAATTGGGTTTTCACGAAGCAGATATTTTTTCTTGTTGTTATTGTTGTTCCCTAAACCATAGGTATAGCAAAAAACAAATTTCTTTTTGGTACCAGGGATTGAACCCAGGGGCGCTTAACCACTGAGCTATAATCCCCAGCCCATTTTTTATTTTTTATTTAGAGACAGGGTCCTGCTAAATTGCTTAGGACCTTGCTAATTTCTGAGACCGGCTTTGAACTTGCAATCCTCCTGCCTCAGTCTCCCGAGGCACTGTGATTACAGGCATGTGCCATTGCACCTGGCAAGGATGATTTAAAGCATACGGGAGGATGTTCTTTCATAGGTTATAAGCAAATACTATGCCATTACATGTAACAGACTTAAGCATCCATGGATTTTAGTATCCCTGGAAGGTCTTGAACCAGTCTCCATAGATGCGGAGGGACAACCATATATAGATTTTTCTAGTTGCTATGTGGTGGCATTGCTATCTTCCACGAGTGGCTTCCAAGATTGCCCTCAGTATTGATATCCTGTTGGCACAACAGGAAAGAACGCTTCATGATCATGCAAGGGAAGTTCTTATGGTCAGTCCACCTCACTTCTGCTCACATTTCACTGGCTAGACCTTAAGTCACTTGGCCACTTTATCTGCAAAGGAGATGGGCAGCATGTTCTGTGCTCCTGGCGAAGAGAAAAAAGGGGTTTCGTGGATACTCTGCCACACTGCCCTTGAGGTGCCAGCTGGGTCACTTTCTTTTTTTATTTTTGGATACCAGGGATTGAACTCAGGGGCACTCAACTGCTGAGCCACATCCCCAGCCCTATTTTTTATTTTATTTAGAAACAGGGTCTCACTGAGTTCTTAGTGCCTCATTTTTGCTGAGGCTGGCTTTGAACTCATGATCCTCCTGCCTCAGCCTCCTCAGCAACTGGGATTACAGATGTGCACCATCATGCCTGGAAGCTGGGTCACTTTCTCCAGAACTATTTCCTAACTCATTATGCATGCCATTTTATCCACTTTTCCAGCCTGCATCTTTAGCATAAGGGAGAGAGGCAGGTGACCCAAAGAAAGCTTTGGGATGAGAAGGATTACTTAAGATCATCATCAGGCCCACTGTGTTTCCCTGGCTGCCTCTGGACTGCCATTCACTTCTTTGCTGAGGAAAAATGATGCCCCAGTTCACCTTGGTCAGAAAAAAAAAAAAAAGAGTAACTGGAGACCAGAGTGAGAGAATCAGGCAGTGGAACTTTTTTTTTTTTTTTTTTTTTTTTGCAATTCTGGGGATTGAATTGAGGGGCACTTTATCACTGAGCTACATTCCCAGTCCTTTTTATATTATTTTGAACAGGGTCTCGCTCAGTTGCTGAAGCTGGCCTTGATCTTGGATCGTATTACCTCAGCTTCCGTGGTTGCTGGGATTTCAGATTTTGTACCAAAATGCCTGATTAATGTGTTATTTTCAATGTGACCTCAAAGTTGAAAAAGATCAGCCCTGCATTGGAAACATGGTGAAAATGTGATTATTTCATATCAGCAAATAAACTGTGGTTCTAATCACAAAGAATGGATCAAATAACAAATACAAGGGCTGGGGATATAGCTCAGTTGGTAGAGTGCTTGCCTTGCATGCAGAAGACCCGGGATTCAATCCCTAGCACAAGAAAAAAAGAAAGAAAAAAAAAAAAGGAAAAAAATCATATAATTTTTTTTCATTGAGGTAAAAGTTACATAATCTAAAACTAACCATGTTAGGTAAGTAGGCTGGGGATGTAGCTCAGTGGTAGGTCACTTGTCTGGCATATGTGAGGCCCTGGGTTTGATCCCTATCTCTGGGGAAAAAAAAGTAAACATTTTAAAAATGTTCAACTCAGTGACATTTAGTGCACCACCAGCTCCATCAAGTTCCGAAAACTTTTCATCACCCCAAAAGCAAACCCCTCACCCAATTAGCAGTCATTCTCCTGCCTCAATTCCTCCCCTGGCCCAGTCCTAAAAAGCATCTGCTTTTTATCTTATTTATCTCTAGATATTTTGTGTAACTGGAATCCTACAATGTGACCTTTCATGTCTCTCTTCTTTCACTTAGCATAATGTTTTGGAGGAGAATGTTGTAATATGTGTCAGTACTTCTTTTTTTTTTTTAGGTTAAATCCGACTGTATAACTATAACCACAATTTGTTTATCTACCCATCCACTAATGGACTAGAGCATAGAATTTGCCCTTTCTGAATTTAAACATGCCTAAAATTGTTTCTGTTCCCAAGAGTCTAACTCAACTCCAGCACCACCCACAAGGTCCACATGGTAAGTCTTCCAGAACACAGTATCCCCCATTTTACAGATTAGGAACCAGAGGAAAAGAAGGATGAAGTGTCCACATTCAGACGGGATTCCAAGCCTACTGTCCATCCCATGTTACCCTTGCTGGTGTCTCAGATAATTTAAAACAAGGTCCCCATGGCAAATAAACTCCCTGGGGGGGATTTCAGTGCAGTCTGCCTGAATGCAGGAACCCCTTGAATCCTGCGTTCTTCCCCAGTGTTTCTGAATGCTCTCAGTGTCTCTTTCCAGGCAGGCAGCCAGTGGGCCAGGCACACAAGCTCTCACTGCTTCCCTTTTTGATACCTTCTCATTACTTTTAATTGCATTGGAGACTTTGGCATCTTATATTTTGCTTCTTAATCCAGGGCATTTCTTCACCTCACACTGGTCCAGCATAGCACTTCCCTCTCAGAGCTCTCCAGAGGAGTGCCCCCAGAAAATAGAGCGGCCTCCTGTAATGCATTCATCTCTATAATGAACAGTGTAATATCCATGTCTAGGCATATTTACATAGCAATCTGCACACAAAAGCCACATTACAAAGGGAAGGGTTTTTTTTTTTTTTTTTTTTTTTTTTTTTTTTTTTTTTAAGGAATGCCATTTCAAAGCTCCATTTCCTATAGTAGTAAGAACACTATTGGAATTATCCTGACAGGAAGACAAAACAAGTTCCAGGGATGCTGGGTTAGAGACAATAGCTTCGCCAGACCCATTAATGTTTAAAGTCAATGGAGCATAAAACTGCTTTTCTCTACTTACAGTCAGGCATCATCTTACGGAGAGGAGGGGGAAAAATTGCCATTTTAACTCTACTGAAATCCATAAGCCCTCCCCTAATTTCCATTCCCCTTGAAATTCTCCAATAAGTACCATCAGAATGAAAATGAGACTCTCTCTCTCTCTCTCTCTCTGGGGCTAATGACTTCCCACCCTCATCAGTAAAGTGTGTGAAGAACTCCAACAGAAGCGGAGGTGGGAGCTGCCTGCTGGGAAAGGTTTCATCACTGGAACCTGCAGAACTAGTTGTGGTGACACACCTTGGGAGCCCCGGGACTGCCTTCAGGAAGGCCCTAGACAATTCCAGCTCAGGGTGGACTGAGGCAGAATTTAAGGGACCCCACCAGTTCAAGGAAGGAATGCCTCCAGGGTATACTTTACTTAGTGGGCTGCTGGGGGAATCTCATCATTAATATATTAGCTGTTTCCCTGGGGAAATCGCTGGAATGGAGCCAGGCCTCTGTTAGTAAACCACTGGACCTAATCCCTCAGTACATTTGTGTAATGCCTGACAAAGCCTGTTCCCATTATCTCATTTGATCCTGAAAACAATCCTCAGAGGGAGGCAGGGCAGGGATTATTTTTTCCATTTTCCAAGTGAAAACACTTGTAAACTGATTTGCCAAGAGTCCCACACCCAGGATGTAGCAGGAATGAGACTTGATTCTAGGTCTTTGTGTAACCTGTTCAGGGTTCTTTTGACTCCACACAAGAGACTGGTCACAATATTCCCAGTCCCACCCAGTCCTCACAACCATCAGTTTAACCAGCAACTGGGAACTAAAGAACAGGAGTGGCTGTGTAAACTGCCCACACACCTCTGCCCTGGTTGGCAAGCTCTCTGGAAGGAAAAAAATTAATTTCATGTCATCTCTCTGCACTAAAGACCAAAATTAATCCCAGATGGATTTGGGGAAAAAAAAATCCAGGCATTAGAAAAATCTAAAGAAAATAGAACTGAATATTTAATAACTTTCTGAAGGCAAGGAGACTCTAAATTTAGCATCATGTTAGAAGTCTCAAAGGAAAGGATTTTATAGATCTGACTACATTAAAATGTTCTGTTTAACTGGTAAAAAAAAAAAAAATTGTAGAGAGTCAACAACAACAACAACAAAAAAAAACCCTGAAGAAATATTTGTAGTAAAAAGTGAAAGCAAAGGGTTAACCTCTGGTACACAGACATAGAAAAACTCTAGGAAAAAGTTATTAGGATTTACAAAAAGGAAGTACAGTTGGTTAACAAACATTTAGAAAACTGCTCTATCTAAAATAAAAAATTGTAAACTGACAGAAGATACCAATTCCACCTATGAAATCAGCAAAAAAAATTTTAGTAACAATTAAATGTTGGTGAAGGTACAATAAATAAAGTACACTAGCACAATGATAGGGGAGGACATTTACCCAAATCTCAGAAAGTTATTTCATGTATTTATCAAAAACATTAAAAATTGGGGCTGGGGATGTGGCTCAAGCAGTAGCGCGCTCGCCTGGCATGCGTGCGGCCCGGGTTCAATCCTCAGCACCACATACAAACAAAGATGTTGTGTCTGCCGAAAACTAAAAAATAAATATTAAAAAAAAATTAAAAAAAAAAACATTAAAATAATTTCCATATCCTTTGACCTAAAATTCTACTGGGAACAGGCTCTAAGGAAAGAAATATAAATATGGAAAAGTTTGATGGACAAAAACGTTAAGTCACACTCATTTACAACAGGGAAATTAGGGAAACAGCAAATGTTAAAGGAATTTAAACAATTACATATATTTAGTGGAAATATACGTAATCACTAAAATGTTTTCAAAGTGCATGAATAACATGAAAAAAGGCTTCTGGTTGCAATACAAAGTTAAAAAAAAGTGTATAACATTGTACGCATGGTTGTTTGTAAAATATATCTTTTTTTTTTATAAACCTGTTTTTTAAAGAATTTTTTAAATATTTATTTTAAAGAATTTTTTTAATATTTACTTTTTAGTTTTCGGCGGACACAACATCTTTGTTTGTATGTGGTGCTGAGGTTTGAACCGGGCCGCACGCATGCCAGGCGAGCGCGCTACCGCTTGAGCCACATCCCCAGCCCAAAACAATGGATCTTTTTTTTTTTTTTTGAGAGAGAGAGAGAGAGGGAGAGAGAGAGAGAGAGAGAGAGAGAGAGAGAGAGAGAGAGAGAGAGAGAATTTTTTAATATTTATTTTTTAGTTTTCGGTGGACACAACATCTTTGTTTGTATGTGGTGCTGAGGATCAAACCCAGGCCGCACGCATGCCAGACGAGCACGCTACTGCTTGAGCCACATCCCCAGCCCTGTAAAATATATCTTTATAGAAAAAAAAACCCTAAAGAAAAAAGAAACCTAAGGGAAAAAATTGTTCAACCATGTTTTGAGTCCTATAATTGAGAAAATTTCCACAGCCCCTATATTTCTATTTGAATTGTTGTAGGGACAAACGAGGCAAGGCACTGAAGATAGCAGGAAACAGTCTTATTTGGCTGCAGCCAGGTTCAGAGGGAACAGCCTTTGCTGTAGTTCAGGGAGTTTTATACCCAGCATGTAAGGGGAGGGGCTCAGAAGTTCACAGTCTGCAGAAGTTTACATAAAAGCAGCTTTTCCTTTTACTGTTCTGGGCAAGTTAACCCTTCAAGGACAACACCTGAGAAGGGGAGAGCTTCTTCTCCCCTTTATTTCCTCCCCCTGCCAGCTGTTACCATGGAGCCCAACTGGTACCTTCTCTTATCTTAGAAACGTAGACATCTCTGTGAAGCCCAGCTCAAGGCCAGAGGCCTGGTTTACACATTTCTACAAACTACTGTACTGGATACATGTTTGTGAGAAACTAGTAAGGGGGTATCCAGCACCTGGAGTGCTGGTTTCTTCCTGGCAAGTGGCTAACTAAAACAGGGCAACATGAAAATTGGAAGTTTATCTACATTGAACTCTTGTAGAGACTCTTTTGCTAATAGTCCTAAAATCAGCCATGGTGAAGATTTCTGGAGAAGCCCAGTTAAGACTTTTCTGTGGAGAAAGGGGGTGCCACTTCAGAAACTTAAAAACAAAACAAAACAAAAACCACAAGCAACTCTCCAGGCAAGCAAGCGATAGTCGTTCCCTGTCTCACTTTGTGCCTGGGAGGTTTCAATGATTGGGGATGGGGAAGTATCTGTGATCCCCACCTCCGACCTGAAAGCAGATCCATCACACTGGAAACAGAGGTTCAACCACGAGATTTATTGGAAGCAAGGAGATGGCTGCCCACCTGCTCGAGTGGGGACAGCAGCTGCATACCTATCAGCACTGGGTGAGGTAGGTCCGTTAGAGGACGGGCACAAGCTGATTGGGCCTGAGAATTCAAAGGGGCAACACTCCCTCGTGGGATCCTACTATTGGTGGGTGGAAGGCGGGGAGGGTGACGTACTGTGTTGTCAATGGCCTGGTTGTCGCTAGGCGGGAATGGGTGGTGGAGCCTGAAGGGGCAAGGCTTCTGCCAAGAAATGGAAACTCCCTCGTACCTAACATTCCTCCCTATTTTGCTTTAAATTGGGGATGGGGTGTGACTTAGTCTGGCTACTTCCTGCTGAGGTGGGAAGATGTGGGAAAAGGAGGGGAGGGATGTCTGGAAACTGAGAGAGAAGAAGCATCATCGTGAAGACCCAGGCACTGAAGCCATAAATTTCCTCTGGGCTGAAATCCATGAAAGTTCCCTGAAGCCACAGATCATGGATAGTCTCCATCCAATCCTTGTCACTGCAAATGAGGGAATCAGCCAGCTGTCCTGTTAGAGGGTCTCCACGAACTCCACGAATCGGGTGAGCCACATGATGAGCCTTAAGACACCGAAGACACCCGAAGGCAATGAGAAGGAGAAGAAAGAGGAGTCACAACATTAGCTTCTGGCTGGAGGTCCAACAGAGGAACTGGCTGAGAAAAGGCCAGCGGTCAGGAGGAGGCATCCGAAGGCGAATGGGCCTAGAAACCCTGGGTGACAGGCTAGTGAAGTTCCTCCAGTCGTGTTTCCATTTTGTAGCTCCATATCCAAAGTGGTGAAGTTCCGTCAGCAGTTGGTGAGGCCTTCACATGAGGAATAGGTGTCTTCTGAGGCAGCAAGTAGCTGGTAATCCCGGAGGAGAAGCTGGTTAAAGGTCAGATTAGATATTCTGCCTATTTGATTTTGTAGGAATTTTATGATACAGGATAGAAAGGCACAAAACAAACAAACAAAAAATCCCAATTAGAGGGCCAAGTAATGGGAGGACCCAATCGATAATAGAACCTGGAGACATATTCCATAGAGAGGACTGGGCCATCTGTTGTTTCCTTTTCTCTAAATGCTCTTGTAGTTGTTTGATCTTATTTTTTACCACTCCTGACTGATTAACATAAAACAGCATTCTTCCTGAAATGATATAGGCAAAGTCCTCCCTTTTCTGCTATAAGCAAGTCTAAGCTGCGGTGGTTTTGTAAGAATCTAGCTGACTTTGGAGAGTTAAGATAGATTTGGCTAGACAGCTGGTGGTAGTAGGTAAGGGACGGTGTTATCCCTGCTGTGCCTGTAGTCAGTCCTGCCAGAATTATTTCCAGAATAGCCAGTAAGGGGATAAGTTGGATGGCTCATTTGTGACGTGGTTTATGTGAGCCGTGAGGGGGATGGGAATATCCTTGTCCCCTGAGACAACATCTATGGATGGGAATAAAAGGGTTAGTGTGCATGTGCTGCTCCATCTTGGGGGCAAGCATGGTACACAGATGTCCCGCATAAGAAGGATGCCTCAGGGGTCGGTGGACAAGAGGGCTTGGAAGATACTTTATGGGTAATTATTTGAGCACACTGTTCATCTTGTAAGTTCCTGACAAACGTGTTCCCGGAGGAGTTGAGACATGTGTCAACAACCTGATAAAGGGGAACCCCTGAAAGTTTTCGGGAGATGTCAACTATTGTGGAAGTAGTTTTGTTGAGGATCAGTGAGCCGTTGACCAATGAGGAGTTTAGTTGTATTGGGCTGGCAACTAGTGAAAGAATCCTGCTTGAGGCACAGCCAGCATCCCTGAGCCAATGTGGGGTTACTCAGTGGGGTAACCAGTGCCTCAGATGATGAGTGGTGTTAATGATCTGGATTAGAAGGGTGTCCTTGGGTAAGGACTCCCATCTGACAGATTTAAGAGCTTTCTGGTGGGATGCAACATGGTGGCGGGCCTTATCCTGAACCCCTCCCCCATCTGACACTCCAAAACATAGGTGGCTGCCACAGCTATGACACAGGGAGGTCCATCCCCGGACAGTAGGGTCCAGTTGTTTGGATAGATAGGCTACTAGAGCAAATGTTGGTCCCTGCTGTTGGCCTAGCACCCCTAGGACATATAGAACAAAGAATCTATGCATGTCAGGTAAGTGAGCGTGGGGGCCTCAAGGAGGACCTACCAAAGTTTGTGGAATGGAGCTGGGATGGCATTAGGAGTGGTCACCAATGATTTTCCCCTTGTTGTATCGTACAGTGGGGCAGCTAAAAGGGAAAAATTGAGTATCCCGCCAGCCCCAGGAAAGAGAGAATATCTTCTTTGGTGAGTGAGATGGGCAAATTTGGAATCAACTGTTTCTGGTCCAGGGTGATGGCCTTTTTTCCCTGAGACACCTGGACTCCTAAGTAGGTAATTGCTGATAGTGAGAGCTGGACCTTTTGAGGAGAGACCCGGTAGCCCTTCTTGGAGAGGAATTTTTTTAAAAAATTTTTTTAAGTTGTTGATGGACCTTTATTTTATTTATTTGTATATGGCACTGAGAATCAAACCCAGTGCCTCATGCATGCTAGGCAAGCGCTCTACCACTGAGCCACAATCCCAGCCCCTGGTGAGGAAATTAAGGAGGGAGACAGTGTCACTCTTGGAGATAGGTAGGAAAGGACTACAGAGAGTAAATCATCCACATACTACAAAAGGGTGGAACGGGGAAGAGTAAGACCCTGAAGGTCTTGTGCCAGGGCTTGGCCAAAGATATGTGGACTATCTCTGAAGGTTTGAGGGAGGGCCATCCAGGTAAGCTGCTGGGAATGATGTGTCTTAGGGTCGGTCCAGATGAAGGCAAAGATGTCCTGAGAATCCTGAGCAAGGGGAATGGTGAAGAAAGCATCCTTCAGGTCAAGAACTGAGAAATGGGAAGAGAAGCAAGGAATGGAAGAGAAAATAGTGTGGAATTTGGCACCAGAGGGTGAATGAGTCTGACCGCCTCATTAACGATTTGCAGGTCTTGTACAAGGCAGTACCATCCATTAGGTTTCTTTACGGCCAAAATAGGAGTGTTAAAAGGGGAGTGGGTAGGTCTTATTAAGCCCTTGTGCCATAGGTCCTTAATAATGGGCTGTAGGCCCTGAAGACTGCTAGTTGGAAGAGGGTATTGAGGTTGACAAGAGAAATGCTGAGGGTCCTTAAGACGAATTCTGACAGGGACACATTGAGCCAGAGAGGGGGTGGAAGTGTCCTAAATTTGAGGGTTTAACCTCCGGAGAGGAAGAAGGAGGGGAGCCTGTGGACATGTGGGTTGCTTCTGCAAGGGTGAGGATAAAAGAGAAGCTGGGATGGAATGTGAGGGAGGCATGGAATTTGGCTAAGATGTCCCTTCTTAATAGGGGAATGGGGCATTGGGGCATTACCAAAAATTGGTGGGAGAAAGGATGGTGGAACCTACAAGAGAGAGTGGGGGTTTTGCGGGGAAGGATTGTTTGTGCCCTTACCCCGAAACAGCATGGAAGAGTGGGTCTCCAAAACTCCCTCAAGACTGAATAAGTGGCCCCTGTGTCTAAAAGGAAGTTAATTGGGCATCCATCCACCATAATAGTGACCCTGGGCTCCTGAGAGGTGATAGTGGTCATTGGGGAGGGAGTCCCAATCCCATTCAGTCATCCGTGGCCAGTCCTAAAAGATCCAGGCCTGGGCTTGGGGCAGACACAGTTCCCCTTTGGGGGCCGGCGCAGTCCATGGCCCAGTGACCCGCTAATTGGCATTTAGGGCATGGACACGTAGGTAACCTGGGATTAGGGCACTCTCATGCCCAGTGTCCTTTCGTCCTGCACTTAAAGCAGGGCCCAAGAGGCATCTTTGGTGGTGGGCATTTGGCCAGAAACAAAGAGGTCCAGGGGGTAGGTCCCCATAGAGCCTGTGCCAGCAACTGGGGTTTTGTTTCCTGGCCTTCTCATCCCAGTTATGGTATACCTTAAAGGCTGTGGCCAGGACTTCAGTCTGAGGGGTCCCCGTTCCAGTTTTTTAAGTTTTGCCCTAATGTTGGGGTAACTCTGGGAGAAGAAGTAGATCATTAGAAGCTGTCTCCCATCAGGGGTTTCAGGGTCTAAATTAGTATATTGATGGAGAGCCTTAGTCAGTTTTCTAGGAAGGTGGAAGGGTTCTTGTTTTTATCCGAAATGATTTCTCAAGTTTTTCAAAATTTACCGCCTTTTGAGCTGCCCGTCTGGGTCCTGCAATTAGGCAGGTGGAAAATTGGTCCCTCAGGGCCAATCCTGCAGTGGGATTGTAGTCCCAATTAGGATCCTGGTCAGGAACTGCCTGGGCACCTAGGAGGTGGACGGGGGTGGTTTGATGGATCTCATCAGCATTGTTACGGGCTTGTTCCCAGACCTGTCTGCATTCTTCTGGGAGAAGGGTATTGGCCAGGATCGTGTAAATGTCATGAAAAGTAGGCTTGATGTAAGTACTGAAACTCCTTTATGAATGAGGCAGAGTTGGAGGTGTAGGAACCCAAGTATTTTCAATCTGAGAAAGGTCTGCTATGGAGAAAGACACGTGGACCTTAAGGATCCCTTTGGCCCCAGCAACCTCTCTAAAAAGAGCCATGATTGAAGTAGGGTATGACTGGACAGACTTGCATGGGAATGGGGAGGGGAAGGACTGAAGGAGGAAGTGAGGCAGGGCCCAGAGAAGAACTGAAGGAGCAGAAGGGGCGGGGATGGTGTAGGCAAGGGAAGAGAAGGGGGATTTGGGTGCAATATGGTGGTGGCTCATTGGCTAGATGGAAATCAGTCAGTGAGGAGACAGAAAGGGGGGTGGTTATAAGCCAAAAAGACATGCTTTGGGTTGCAAGAGGTACAGAGAGATGGGGTCAAGCGAAAGAGAGAGAAAGCTTGAATATATGAAATCTCTACCCATTTTCTCGATTGCTCCCAATAGTTGTAGAGATTCTACAAAATGGCAGGGGTCTAAGGACCCATAAGGGGGTCAATTGGTTTTGGTTATCTAAGGGAAAATTGGGCCAGTCCTGAGTTGAAAATTTTATCAAATTTTTGGGCTTGATATCTGGGGTCAGGCTGAGGGTGTCCAAATTGTTGAGGAGGCATTTGAGAGGGGAGTCTGCCGGCAGGGAGGAGGTACGCCCCATGGTGCAATGAGGAAGGGCATGATATGTTGACTGGAGAGGTGTCCCACTTGAGCCAAATATTAAAACAAGACCTCAGGCCGAGGATTCGGGAGTTATCGGTATCCGCCAGTGAGGGAACCCAGAGGGCGGTGGGAGCTATGGGTCACCTGGAGCCTGGCTTTTTGGAACTAGAGAAGGGGAGGAGGAGACCCAAGTTCGAGGAGGGAAGGGGGTTTACAAGTTCTCAAGGTGGCAAGGAAGGGGAATGACTCCAAGAGGGCCACTGCCACTGTGAAGGTCTGGGTGGGGTGTATTCCTCCCCACAAAACAACACAAGGACTGCCTGACAATCGCCGGCCAGTTCCCTGTTACCGAGCCTCGCGGGTTTTAGGAGTCCGAAGAGGGAGACTCACCCATTTGTAGGCCGATGGTGGATGTGAAGAAGGTGATCTCCGCCCAGGTGGTGATCTCCTGCGGGATGGGGGTCCCACTTAAAGGCAGGGCAGCCCCATCTGAGTCAAGGCACAATGAAAGCAGATCCAAAACACTGGAAACAGAGGTTCAACCAAGAGATTTATTGGAGATGGCTGCCCGCCCGCTCAAATGGGGACAGCAGCCACGCAACCATAGGTTCGTTCGAGGACTGGCACGAGCTGATCAGGCCTCAGAATTCAAAGGGGCAACGCTCCCTTCGTGGGATCCTGCTATTGGTGGGAGGAAGGCGGGCAGGGTGACGTACTGCATTGTCAATGGCCTGGTTGTCGCTAGGCGGGAATGGGTGGTGAAGTGGAAAGGGGCCAGGCTTCTGCCAAGAAATGGAACTTAGATTAGTCAGAGGAAATGGAAACTCCCTCATACCAGATAGGACCCATTCCACCTTCCTTAAAAGTGTGCCTTCTTCACTCGCGATTCCCTCCTCCCTTCCCTGCCCCCACTTCCATACTGCAGGCTGGCCGGTGTGGCCTGCAGTCCTCAGCGCAGGGGTGGGTGACTGCAGAGTGCTGGGCAGAACACAGGGCGGGCCCAAGCGGTGCTGACACGTGGGGAGGGAGCAGGCGCGGCGGAGGAGGGGTTGGGTGTGTGAGTGGGTGTGTCTGTGAGTGGGAGAAACCAACTGTGGCCGCCCGGAGTGCGTATCTTTTCATAGTGCCGGGGGGAGCCGCTCAGGACGAAAGTGGCTACCACGCCCAGGAGCCCCTCACAGACAGATAGCCATCACACACCTGAGAAGGCTCTGGCTGCGGCCCTGCCCTTCCCTGGAGTGCCGCGCTCTGGTGTCTCCTCGCGCATCACCCCCGGCTAGGCACAATGGTAGGGTCCGCATACGTCATCCATTGTTTACAAATCAACCCGAGCCGGCAGGATTCCGGCTCCCCCGGCTGCAGGCGCACGGCGCTACAACCCCGCCGACCCGGCTTCCGCATCCCCCTGTCCCCGGCCTCAGCTTCATCCTCCGCCCCGCGCCCCGCGCCTGCCGGTGCCGCGGCCCGCCGAACCCGCGGGCAGCCGAGCCACCGCGACGCCCGCAGAGCTTCGGGTGCCCGGGAGGGGGCCATGCCGTGCCGGAGGGAGGAGGAAGAGGAAGCCGGCGAGGAAGCGGAGGGGGAGGAGGAGGACGACGACAGCTTCCTCCTGTTGGAGCAGTCGGTGACGCTGGGCGGCTCAGGTGAAGTGGACCGACTGGTGGCCCAGATCGGCCAGACGCTGCAGCTGGACGCGACTCAAGACAGTCCGGCCTCCCCGTGCGTGTCCTCAGGGCCGCCGCTGCAGCCCCCGGCGGCGCTGCCGGCGGACAAGGCCCGGTCCCCGGACGTTCCGCTGCTGCTGCGGCCCGCGTCGGCCGAAGCTGGGGGGCCCGCGCCCCCGGGAGCCCTACGCTGTGCCCTCGGGGACCGCGGTCGCGTGCGGGGTCGCGCTGCGCCCTATTGCGTGGCGGAGCTCGCCTCAGGCCCCAGCGCACTGCCCGGGCCGTGCAGGCGAGGATGGCTCCGTGGCGCCGGCGCCTCCCGGCGCATTCAACAGCGACGGTGGACCCAGGCCGGAGCACGCGCGGGCGATGACGACCCCCACCGCCTCCTGCAACAGCTCGTGCTGTCGGGAAACCTCATTAAGGAAGCAGTGAGGAGGCTCCAGCGAGCCGTCGCCGCGGTTGCGGCCACCAGCCCCACCGGTGCCTCTGGGCCCAGTGGCGGACGCAGCGGACCGGACCCCGTCGCCCTGCAGACCTCGAGCGCCTTGCTCTGACCCTGGCCCCCTGGAGAAGGAAGAGGACGCCGCTGCGTACTACTCTGCGTCCTGCTCCCATCAACCCTGATCTGAAGCCTCGGCCTCTACTCCTGGGAGCGACAGCTTAGGCTGCACGCAGGCGCTTGGAAAGATCTTAAACCCAGAAGTGGAACCGGCCCGGGCAGTGCTGTCCGAGAACTTAAAGTATGGTGAAATGCACGACCAAGGCACGTCCGTGTCGCGTGAGAATTTCCCCGGTCACCCCGGGCCAAGGACCTGGGATAAACTGGGGGACCTATGGCAGCTACTTGCATCCACTTGTACCTGACCTAGCCCTTGTGGGCATCGTGTGCTTGGATTGTTTTAAAGATAGGGCTGGAAAGGGGCGGGAATCGCGAGAGCTTTCTAACAATACTTGAAAACTAGTGATACGGATACATTTTCTCGTTATTTTCCGGTGGAGGAGCTTACTGAAAATGGTGCTATAATTGCTGTGCAGAGAAATTCTGGGTTGAAGAATATAAAATCTTGGCATTGGGTGGGTTGGCATCGCCTCCTTTCTTCCACTTAATCCGTGGCTAGAGGAGGTGGGAGACTCCACTTACTGAATGGGAGGGAGGGGCATAATTTCGAAGTTGGGAGAGTTAAATTTGATTGTGGACTTTTAAATGACTTGACCTTGCCACCCGTGGTTGAAGGTTACGTTTATGCTCTAAGTGAGAGGCAGTGGGGTTCCTGCAAGAGCTAACTCACCCTTGGTGTCTTTTTCTCTCCAAGAAGAGCTCTGTCTTGTGCTTTGCCACCGCTTGGAGTCTCCCGAGGACACACAGGCAGGGAGGGACTTGTGAGAAGAGTTAGTTGCTTTTTCTGTGCTTTCCTCTTTCCAGAACTCCTCCTCTTGCAAGGCTACTCTTGGCCATGTCACTAGCTTTCTCAGAAATGGTCATAAACAATCTCCTGTCCTCCCAGCCGACCTTTCTTACTCTGCCCTTTCTGTGGGGTTGGATGAAGGCCCTGGACGCCTTTCTGCTCTGTTCTGGCCCTCTGGAGTGGTGGGCCTGAGCCTCTGCGGTTCCTCATGCACAGTTATTTTTCTCCTGCCTGCCAGCTCTTCTTTGTGAGTGACTGAAACTTTTAAAAATGTGACTCTCCTCTAGGAGAAACTGCTGGCTTTACCCTTGTGAAACTTGATGGCGCTTTAGTAAGGTGCCACCCCCAAACTTTAAGGTAGCTAAACCAGTTTTTTAAAGATTCAATGGCTTGTTCATCCTCCAGATGTAGCTATTGACTGTACACTTCGCAACGGAGTGTCTGAACTTGTGGTGGTCCTGATTTATAGGATTTCTTAATTAAAATGTCTGCTGAATAAACTTGATTTTTGTTTTGGAGCATGGTTTGGCTTTTTGTTGGAAGATGGGGGAGGGAAATAAAAGCCTATAGGGCATATCCTTATTAATGAAGAATGCACTTAGAATAATTAGAGGGACCTAGGTAAATGGCTGGGGCTCACCATTGTATCCTTGTAGAGTTGCAGCCCTTGAGTGCTCCTGGGTTAATGTTCTACACAATCAGAAAATTGAGTCCAGGTTTTTAGGAGCTGCCAGGTGGGCTCTTACTCCTTTTGTGGAAAACATAATCCAGAAACATTTTCTGGACCGGAGGGCAAAGAACACTGGGTCTAGAGGGAGATGGGTTTTCATTTTTTCTTTTTTGTTGCTAGGGATTGAATCTAGGGATGCTTTACCACTCAGATACATTCCCAGCCCTTTTTATTTTCACTAGATTCTCACTAAGTTGTTTAGGGCTTTCATAAATTGCTGGCTTTGAGCTTAGAATCTTCCCATCTCAGCCTCCTGAGTCACTGGGATTACAGACATGTACCATGTGTGCCACACCACTGTGCCCAGCAGGAAATAGGTTTTCCTCTGAATTTTTTTTTTGGGTGAAGAATAGCAAAGCCTGCCTATTTTCTCCTTTTAAGACTAACTCCTTGGAGCTATAGCCTGGGGGAAGAAAAACAGTTTTAGCTGGACACAGTTGCTCACCTGAAATCCCAAAGACATGGGAGGCTGAAGGTGGAGAATAGCAAGTTTGAGGTCAGCCTTAGCAAGTTAGCAAGACTCTGTCTTAGAAAATAAAGAAGGCTGGGGATGTAACTCAGTGGAAAAGCACCCCTGGGTTCAGTCCCCAGTGCCAAAAAAAAAAAGTTGGGGGGGGCTGTATAGTGATTTATTTAGTAGTTGTAAAAGATGGCTTGGTTTGAGCTGGCAAGGATTATGTTTGACCTCATGAGGTGGTCTCCTCTGCCCCTCAGCCCCGACTTCCCTGGGGCAAATAGCCTTTGCTGAGCCCCTTCCTACTTCCTGTCTGCCTTTCCAAGGAAAGCTTGGGGGCAGCCCCCGCTCTGCCTGTCAATCCCCTGCAGGACCTTTCCTGCCCTGTACCTCTTCCACACTGTGCCCTGCACACAGCTGGTTAGTGCTTAGTGACTGGGGCGTGACTCAGTCCTGCTGCTTACTAGCTGTGTCTGATGAGCAAGTCACTGCCCTGAGCTTCTCCCTTTTCTCATTTATAAAATGGTAATGCTTAGTAAGGAAGTTGGGAGGGTTAAATGAGGACCTGAGGTGTCTGGGAGACTTAAGTGTTCGAAACATAACTGCTAATTCTTTTTTTTTTTTAATCTCTTTTTTAAATTTTTATTTTTTAGTTTTAGGTGGACATAATATCTTTATTTTACATTTGTGAGGATCAAACCCAGTGCCTCATGCATGCTAGGCGAGCGCTCTACCACTGAGCCACAACCCCAGCCCCCATAACTGTTGATTCTTGGCACTACCACATGGCTTTATGTGCCTTGAGGTAAGCCCCAAATTTCCATTTTATAGATGACACTGAGGCTTAGGAAATTAAGGGATTTGCTTGAAGTTACCACCTCTTAAGTGATGGAACTGGAATTTGAACTTGGATAATCTGACTATAGCTTCTTCTGCTTTCCTCAGTTAGGTCTTTGGGTCTTATTGTACCACTTACAGGAAACTATTTTTTTTTTCTTCCCAGGGGTTTTACCCCTGAGATACATCCCCAGTCCTTTTTTTTTTTTTTTTTTTGTGGTGCTAGGGATTGAACCCAGGGCCTTGTGCATGCTAGGCAAGCACTCTACCAACTGAGCTATATCTAGAGCCCCTAAAAGACTTTTGGACACCACTCTCACCCGTGTTGGATTTCTTGGAGTTCTTTGGAACATCCCACAAACTTTGACCCATCAATACTTCAACACAATATCAAACTTTTCTTGTGCATCAGCCACCTATCTGCACAGTATAGGAATCTGGAATGAGGCAGGGTTGAAACATCCTGACAGAACTCACAGCAGATTTAGACACACAGACCTTCATATGAGGAAATAGGCATTGCATAAGAGCGGCCCAGATAACAAATGCCATATGGCTGTTTCCTTCAGAACTGAATCACTAGTCCTCTGTAAGATGAGGATTGGGCCAAGAGAGATCTCACTCAGGGCAGATATGCTGGAAGTTTGCAACCTGACTGGAACAGTACTCAGGAATATAATAGGAATGGGGACTGCAACTAAGGAGAAAAGATCTATGGAATCTGAGCAGCTAAGAGGAGAAGGGAACTGAGTAGGGAGGAGAAAACACTCTGGTGCACACCTTTATATGACTCTAGGACTTGGTGGTAGGGCAGGAGTTGAACTCAGGCTCAGATTGAACCTCAGTGACTCTCTTACCTCCTGTCTGAGCCTACTCATGTTTCTTTGTGGGGGAGCAAGGATGAAACATTTATTTATTTATTTTTTTAGTTGTAGATGGACACAATATCTTTTATTTTATTCATTTTTTTAATGTGGTGCTGAGGATAGAACCCAGTGCCTCACACATGCAAGGCAAGCGCTCAGCCACTGAGCTACAACCCCAGCCCAAGGATGAAACATTTTAATCTGATGGTAGCACAGGACACTGTACAGGGAGCCCTCAAAGCTCAAAGATTTGCCCTCCAGATTTTAAGAAAGTTCTGGAAATAACTAGATTTGCTAGTCTGTCCTCCTCCACCAGTGGCAGGTGGCAAAGTGAATGGGGAAAACATTGTGGTCTGCCCTCATGTCATTTATAGATCCAGTCCTAAGCACAGTTCTTCTAATTCACCAGTTCTTCAGGTTGAAAACAAGCCAGTCTTCTCTGTGACTCTCATGCAGAATCACTGCCATGAATAATGTTCCTGTCAACTTGGATGTAAAAGCTGTCTTGGATGGTTCCAGGCTTGGAGTCTGTAGGGACTATGTCCCTGAACATCACTTAGTCTTCTCAACATCTAGCCTTTCCCAGACCATGGCAAACACTGGCCCTGAGCATGTATTTCACCAGGCCAAAGAAGAATGGATGGTACTTCAGGTCAGTGTAGTGTTCCTTAAGAAGGCCTTCAGAAGCCTACATGGATTTCAGACTAAGAAGGTGGAATCCCTTCTCAAAATGCTTGATGACCTCTCCCACAAGATCCTGCTGGACCCTGATGGCCTTGATGGTAATGAAAATGTGCTCATCGTTGGCCTTGGTCCTGTCCAGCTGTTTGGGCTTCAATCCACATTCCTTTTCTCACACCCCCTAGTCCTTGCTACTGATCCAGCCATTTGCAAAGGCTATAGAGTGACTAGCCCCAGTCCTAGGCCTGAGGAAGTGTGTGTGTTGAGGAGGGAAAGGCACTTCCCAGGTGTTGCATCAAGTGATAGCCCATTCCTAGTACTCATGACTTTGGCTTAGATATCCCTAGCTGGACATAGCTGAGAGGGCTCCATCTTCTGACAGGGTCTGTTGCCTAAGTTCCCCTAATAACATTGCAAGTGTTAAGCCCAGAAGGATTAAAGCAATAGGGAAGTGGCAAGAAGCTGGGTATGTGTGTGTAGGTAGGGAGGGCTGGTTCTGAGGTTCATGTGGGAAGTTACAAGGGCAGAAACCTGGTGTCTCATAAATAGTAGTTGGAGGGAGATCAGGGTGACAAAGATTTGGTAGTTAAAACTAAAAAGTGGATAGAGGCTGGGAGATGCTGGCAGGTGGGCAGTGCTAGCTAATGTGCTTAGCATTAACCCTGCACCAGGCTCTGTTCTGAGCACTTTACCACTTTACCAGCTCATCAAGTCTCTATGTGAGGAAGAGAAGAATACCCAGAAGGAGCAGACAGAAAGTAAGAGTAGAACCAACGGAAGCTGTAGGCTGAACTGTGGGGGTGGGGAGGTATGTCTACAGGTGTGCATGTGTGTCTACACACAGATCCATCTATGTCATCACCATGTATATTCCCTGTGGTCAGGCTACAGGGGTCCAGGGCATGGTCCATCAGATCCTGCTCAGTGACTTACTTTCATTGTCTGTTTTTAAACACTGGAGTTAATTCAGCTTCCTTTTTTAAAAAAAATCAACCCATTAGGTAGTGTATTTTGAACATCAGCATTAGTTTCTCCTGTCTTCAACCCAGTTGAAGAGAAGTACTATTTGGTGTGTGCATCTGGAGAAAGGGCCTTTTTTTTTTTTTTTTTTTTTTTTTGGTATCCAGGATTGAATCCCAGGCACTTCACCACTGAGCCACATCCTCAGCCCGTGTTTATATTTTATTTAGAAACAGGGTGTTGCTGAGTTTCTTAGGGCCTCCCTAAGTTGCTGAGGCTGATTTTAAAATTGCCATCCCCCTGCCTCGGCCTCCCGAGCCATTGAGATTACAGGTGTATGCCACCATGCCCAGCTGAAGAAACTGTCTTATGACTCCAGTGGGGAAGATTTCACCAATATTGAGCTGTGGAATCTAATTTAGATAGGTAAGACACAAGCAGGCCAAAGGCAGGGCAAAGGTAACAAGATGATAACCAACTTGTGGTTTATTTTAACCCACCCAAATCAATAAGTCAAATAAACTGCCTGAACAGCCTACCAGTGGGGGGTTGTGAATTTTACCTCCTATGAGTCAGTTAACAATTGACAAGAGGAAGCAGTTAAACTCCGTGGTATCAGTTTTAGTTTTCATTCTATTACTGTGTAGCCACAGAGGATTCATTCACACAAAACTCACGGAAACATGCAGCTGTCACAGGCATGAAAGGTTGCACAAAGTTGCTTCAACAGCCAATCTGTCAGGTCTGGGCCTTGCTGGGGTAGGAGAGTTTGTGACATAGGGTACTATCCTATGGGACATCCATACCTTCAGCCCCTCCCCTGAGCCCTGCTCTTTAAACATTCTCAGAGTGAGGACCCCTCCTCCAGATGGTTCTTTGGAGCATCTTTAATTTCTCCCTGTCTTCCACTGCACTGGGTCAAGCACTGTGTCTCCTGTTAAGCAAATTCCTCCTTTGGCCCTGTTCCCCTTCTTTGTTTATCTATTTATTTTGCAGTGCTGGAGATAAAACCTAGGGCTTCTCTTAAAGTAGGCAAGTGCTCTACCACTGAGCTACCTCCCCACCTTCTGTTTTCCCTTTTGGGCATCTTCTTCAGACTTCTAGGCACCTCAGCTCATCGTCTCTGTCCTGAGCACCCCACTCCCTTAGCCTCCAGCACTCTGTTGCAATTGCCCCATTTGTTTGCTCCGCAAATATTTATCAAATGCCAATATCCAGGCGTAGTTACTAAATGCAGCTATGTTTCAGGCAGTGGCCAAAGCATTTGTACTAGCATTACCTCAATTAATCCTCATAACAACCCAAGGAGGCAGGGACTTTTATTATTCCCAGCCTTATTAGGAGGACCTTGATGTTAGAAAGGTGAGGAGATCTGCCCAAGGTCACAGGAAGGAGCTTTAAAGAAAGGAGGCAGGAAGTCTGGTTCCAAAACCCATATTTTTATGGCTACCTGGTACTGGACTGAGGCCTTTGGGTTTTCTTTTCTTCTTCTTCTTTTTTTTTTTTTTTTTTTTTTTTTAATATAGTAGTATTCCTGCTCCCCCTGCCCCACACACTGTGGGTTTTCTTTTCAAAATATCTCTCTTGTCTTTTCCTCCCCCTTCCCGCCCAGACCTTTATCGCCTGGTGCCTGGATGTTGTAACAGCCAGTCACAAATCTGCCTGACCATAAAGGTTCCCCCTCAGCCCCAGTCCATTCGCCACACCATGTGGCCTGCCAATCTCCCTAAAACATCCTCTTCATCTTGTCATTCCTCTACCATCAAAGAACATATAATCTCTTTGAGAAGAAGGCATGCACATATGAGCCCCTGAGATAACTCTATAATGGCGGTAAATAACAAGAACAGGGAGAACAAAAGGAACTCGAAGGTCACTTTCTGTGAATAAACTGCACAATTATAGACAGGAGTGGAGAAGGCAGAAAACCTGAACTGCGGCTGAGCATTGAGCATGGATATGGAATTAGAATGGGAAAGTTTTCTAATAGAAAATGGGGGTCTTACAAGCTGGTCCCAGGCTGTCCTCTCTGCACATCCTACCCCCCTTTTTTAAAAAGTATTTTTTTAGTTGTAGATGGACACAATACCTTTATTTTATTTATTTTTATGTGGTGTTGAGGACCAAAACCAGTGCCTCACACATGCTAGGCAAGCGCTCTACCACTGAGCTATGACCCCAGCCCACACCCTATCCTTTGAGATATTCCTTCTGCTCCTACTCCACAAGTTTCAATCCTAAACCAGGTATGGCTCTAAAGTGACCTCTACCCTGTTCCCATTGAATCTCTGAGTATTTTTCCCACTAGGCTTTCTTTAATGCTTATTTATGCAATTGGTGTGTGTGATCAAGACCTTAATTTGACCTTCAGAAGAAAGAGATTTGTGCTTTTTCAGAAGCAGGTTAGCATCGTGGTTGGTAGTATACACCTACTCAGGAGGCTAGGCAGGAGAATCCCAAGTTCAAGGCCAATCTTGGCAATTAGTGAGATACCATTTCAAAAATAAAAAGGGCTGGGGCTGGGGCTGGGGATGTGGCTCAAGCAGTAGCGCGCTCGCCTGGCATGCGTGTGGCCCAGGTTCGATCCTCAGCACCACATACAATGATGTTGTATCCGCCGAAAACTAAGAAATATATATTAAAAAGTTCTCTCTCTCTTAAAAAAAAGGGGGGGCTGGGGCTCACTTGCCTGGCATGTGTGAGGCACTGGGTTTAATTCTAAGCACCACATAAAAATAAAGGTCTAACACCAACTAAAAATAAATAAATAACAAGGGCTGAGGATGCAGCTCAATGGTAGAGCACCTTGTGTAGAATCCCCATTAGCGAAAATACAAAAAACAAACCAGGTTAGGGTTTAGGGTGTAGTTTAGTGGAAGAGTTTTTGCTTAGCATTTGGGAGACCCTGGGTTTAATCTCCAGCACTGAAAACATAAAAAGAAAAGAAAAAAACCCTGACAACGACATCAACAAGGACAACAACAAGAAAAACAGAGAGAGTCATTAAGAGGCAGGATTTGTGGGTAGTGGTGGTGCACACCTATAATTACAGTGACTCAAGAGTCTGAGGCAGGAGAATCAAGTTCAAGGCCTGTCTTAGAAACTGTTGGAGACCCTCAGCAATTTAAAGCAATCCTGTTTCAAAATAAAAAATAAAAAAAAGGGCTAGGCACACAGCTCAGTGGTAAAGTGCCCTGGAGTTCAATCCTCAGAAAAACAAAAGAGGGGGAGGTTCTTATTTTCTTCTTTATTTTTCAGTACTGGAGATTTTACTCAGAGCCTTGCATATGCTAGGCAAGTGCTCTGCCACTGAGCAATATTCCCAACAAGAGGTACAGTTTTTTAAAGACTTCAAGTAATGGCCTTAATTCAATACCTTCTAGGATTGATGTTTTATTATTTGCTCTTTGTTTCCAATACAATATATAATTAAATCTTCACCCAATTCTAAGGCTCTATGCTTTGTCCCATTTTGCAGATGAGTTTACTGATATTGAGTTTATAGACCTCTCCCTGAATCGCACAGCTAGCAATAGAGGGCTGCTTGTAGAACCCAGGCTCATCTCTTATATCTTTTGGGAAATGTTGTTATGGGCAGGTCATTTGCTCTCCCTCCAGTTATGGATGAAAACAATGCATGGGAGAGTTTTTCTCCTTTGCCTGCACCAGCTTGTACAGTGTTCAAATGGAGTGCACCTTCAAGTGGAAACCTCTCTGGGCTTCCATCTCTAAATGAGGCAGTAGCACCAGACTGCCAAACCCTGAGCTCTCCTGGGGCTGACGTTCTGTGATTACTGAGCATTGGTGAAAGAGGGGGGAGCTAATTGAGTGAGTTAGTAATTTGGTTGCCAAGGTAACTCTTTTCTGATTGGAAGGAAGGGATCACAGGGTTCAACGCAGACTTTGCTGGATAGGAAAGTGGTGTCTGATCTTCACTCCATGTTTCAGCTTCTGAGCTGGAAAAAGAAAGGGAAAGAGGAAAATAAAAAAGGATAAAAATTGAATTCAAATATAGTAGCATTTATTCCTAATTTAGAATGAAATCTTAGGATGGCAGACTTTGGAATCCTCTATAATTATAAGGTGTGGCTTTTTTTTCCCCTAAATTACTTGTTGTCAATTGACCCACATCAGCTTATTTTAAAAATGTTTTTCATTCGGTTTGTAGCTTTGGTCTTTCATCTCACCTTAGCCATTTTCTGTAGCTAGCTGTTTTCATAGGATGCTGAACATTTTGTAAGAAAATGGATATAGAACTCTTGGCATTTCTTAGCTCAGTCTAGGCACCTGGGGAAGAGTTTTCCAGGGTTCCAATGGAACTACCAATTTGGGCAACTCCAAGGGTGTCATTAATATTATACTGTATGTGCAGAATTGTGCAGTGAACAATGATGCTGAATCCTGTAAGATGGTGTCAAGTTATTGGAAAGAGGCCTCAACTGTGAGCCCATAGACCTGAATTCCAGACTCAATTTGATCTCTTGATTTCATAAATGACTTTGGTGAGTCACTCTGCCCCTCTGCCCTGCCCAATTCCCCAGACTAATTTTGCATCTATAAAATGGTCTAATATGACTGGGGGTATATCTCAGTGGTGGAGCATCTGCTTAGATTCCTTGAGACCCTGAATCTAATCCCCAGCTTGTGTGTGTGCGTGTGCGTGTGGCACATGTATAAACATGCATGCACATACGCACATACACAAGCCTAATAGCTTTGAAAGATTATTTGTAAAAGTCCTGATTTTTATTCCAAAAAGGATTTTGGGGTGAGTAGTAAAACTTGGCAGGAAGTTTTAGAGCTGAACAGTTACAGGATTCAGGATGTCAAGTGCCTTATACAAAGTAGGTATTGGTTTTCCTCCAGTTTTCCTTTTTCAAGGATAGGACTGTATTGTGTAAACTTTAGGTTAAGTTTGGCTTTAGCATTCCAGAAGCCAGCATAGTTAGTGCAGTGACATGGAATCATGTACAGTTGGGGAGGGAAAGCAAGCCCTGGATTGCTTCTAACCCTTGACCTCTGAGATCCTTCTACAGCTAAGAATCTGAGCTAACTCAGGACCTCATGCTAGGGGTCCTGACTACTTTCTCTGCATGCTCAGTGCCCAGAGGTAGAAGCCCACTGTATTGCTGGCAGCTCCTTTCTCAGTTTCTTTTAGAGCTTCCATAATCACTCTTCCCTTGTTGGGTAACATGAGACTGAGCACACCACAGCCCTTTCTGGGCATATAGTGGAAAATAGCTGTCTAGGTGTATTCTGGAGGTAGGTGTTCCTCAGAGACCATCAGCCTCACGTATTTGAGAATGGGACAAATGAAAATGAGTCAAAAAGGGAGCTAGAAGCCAACCATTATAGTACTTGCCTGTAATCCCAGCTTGGTAGGCTGAGGGAGGAGGATCACAAGTTCAAGACCAGCCTCAGCAACTTAGCAAGACCCTAAGTCACTTAGTGAGATCCTGTCTCAAAAAAAAAAAAAAAAAAAAAGGGCAGGTGTGTGTGTGTGTGTGTGTGTGTGTGTGTAATAGACAATAAGAACACAACTCATAGAGTACTCTCTCTCTAGAAAACAGTTTTGGCATCTTGGCTTATACTGTTTTATGAATAACTGAGGATCCAGTTAGTTGGCCACAGAGGCTGAGCAACTTGCCCAAGATTCCCTCTCTGCTTAATAAGTGGACTGTAACACCAGGTACCCTGTCACTCAACCTAGCTCCTTCCTTGTATTAAAGCAACAGAAGGAGAGCGGTAGAAAGGGTTGCTATGTCACTGAAGGGCCAGAATGGTAGTAAATGTGCCAAGAGCAAAGAGGGAGGAGCCCTTTAATAAGCTCTCAGCCACTTTTCCCACCACCAGTCTTGCATCTTGAGCAGCCTCCTGACCAACAGTCCACTTAAATGACCACAGTAGTAGGAAAAAGAAGTGATAAGCTCTCCAGCTGCAGTGACTGGTGAATCTAACATCCTTTGCCAACAAGCAGAGGCAGCTTCATAACACATTTGCCATCCCTAACTATTAATCCAAAAGCTGTGAGGTTTTGGTGAATGGGATTGGTCCAAAACCTGACCTCACTTTCATTTAATTTCATGCCAGCATTGATACACACCCAGCTGAGCAGACCTCAGTCTAACTAGTGAGCTGCTCAGACACAAAGGCGCTCTAATTACCATCCGCACGCCAAGCTGACAGGGATTTCAAGTGTTTTCATGTTTATGGAGATCGGAGAAGTGTGTTCTGTACAGCTTTCCCCACTGGTGGCAAGTACAAAATTAAACCAAACAAAAAAACCAACACATTTATTCAAAACAGGTCTTTCAGTTAAGTTAAAATCCTATAATCAGGATAGCCACGATTCCAGACACTCCGGTGCGAAGTGTAGATATGTCAACAACCACATCTGGATGCTGAACAAGCCAATGACTCTTTATAATATAAAACTAAAACAACAAAACGGTCTCAGCGCCCTCAGAGGGAGTGAACAGTATGTTCCATGCACTTCACCATGATCACAATGGCAAAGCCTGCAGCTTCTCTATTTGGAGGGTCACATTTTCTACTCGGTTTCTTTCACTTACAAAGGCGAGCATGGCTGGGGGAGGGGCAGGGGGAGGAAATCAACTCCGTCTACCCAGGGAATTGCAGCTGTTATTGCAAATGGCCCTGGAGAGCCCATTATAAGATGCTGTGTGAGGCTGTGTCCCTTGAGTGCCTGTCACGTGGTGCATTGCTAGGCCCTTGACCTGGCCCCCAGAATAGCCTGCGCCACCCGCTTGAATAGGGGAACAGAGCTGAGGGGGTGAGGGGGACCCTGGACCACATCTCAGGACATTTTCCGTGAAAGCACGGAGCCCGAGCAGGGGCGGTGGCCACCCACAGGAAGCACAGGCTCCCGGCACCTCTCTACTTCCCCACTCATGGTGGCGGCGGCGCGCGTGTCCTCAGGAGACTCAAGCACTTGCAAAACACAGCGCTCCTCTCTGAGCACAGGCAGACCCTGTTACCCTCCCTGCAGGAGTCCCGCAACACAGTGCGCGCCCAGGAAAACAGTGACCTTGAACTCTAGGAAGGACAGGCCGGCAGCGAAAACACACATTAGAGAAGACGGGGTTCATTCCACGCCTCGCCTTACCCTTCCACCACCCAACACGCCCGCCACCGCCTATCATACCCGTCTGTGGCTACAGTCCTCACCCAGCACCCTGAAAACTGCAGTCAGTTGCAAAGAGAGAGCTGAGGAAAAAAAGGTTACTCCTATTCAACCCCAAGAGAGTGTTTTCGTAGTACCACATTTTCTATATTAAAGCCAATACCCCCCAAAGTCACGAGATGATATTTTAAGTGTTGTAAAATTTCGAATCCGGTTGATTGGGGTAGATTCCTGAAATTATCGTCTACTCTTGTCCCCTTCTCTCGAAGTGGATCAGGAACCAGCCCTGAAAAGGTAAAGCAAGTAACTGGGACCATGCTCCCGTCGTTGTGAAGCTTGGCGATCCTGAGAAGTGTGGCCCGGCTGGCCCCAGAGGCTGCGCGGAACCACACACTGCGCAGTCGGGTCACGGGTCACGCCAAACAAGGAGTCCTACTGAGTGTGAGCTTGGGGTGTGCTCTGTAATATCTGCCTTAAATAGGGCTAATGAAATCCTGGATTGGGACCCTCGACCTCAGTTCCCCACGAAGACATTGGCGATTTTTTGGTTCCCAGTCTTCGTTAACTTATTTTTTTCTACTTCTGAAAGCGAGAGTTCTCCACTAGTCTGAACAGGGTCGCAGTCCTCGAGGGAATCCCTTGTCCCATAGTCAGAGGCTGGCGCTGTGGCCACCTTGGCTGTTAGCTGCCAGGGACAAGAACACCGTCTGTGGCTCTGAGTTGCGCCCTCCTCCCGGACGCACCAGGATCACTGCAGGCCGCTCTAGGGCTTCGGGGCGAAGGGGGCTCGTGCACTGGAGCCGACAGAGGGCCCAGGAGCGGGTGTTGGGGAAGCTTTGCATGTAACTGCAGACGTCGCGAATGAAGCCTCCTGACTGCCTCCTTGATGAGGTTTCCCGAGAGCACGAGCTGCTGCAGGAGTCGGTGCGGATCGTCGTCGCCAGTGCAGGTGTCGGGTTGGGACCCGCGTCGCTGCTGCAGTCGGCGGGACGCGGCAGCACTCCGTAGCCATCCTCGCCGGCACGGGCCGGACAGAGGCTGCGGGAATCCCTGTTTGCCAGCTCCGGGAGGCCCATCAAGGCCGGGCTGAGAGGACAGTGGGGACAGCGCGCTTGGGCCTGAGGAGAGCTCCGCCACGCAATAGGGCGCAGCGCGACCTCGCACGCGACCGCGGTCCCCGAGGGCGCAGCGTAGGGCTCCTGGGGGCGCTAGCCCCCCAGCCTCGGCGGACACGGGCCGCAACAGCAGCGGAACGGCCGGGGACCGGGCCTTGTCTGCCGGCAGCGCCACCAGGGGCTGCAGCGGCGGCCCCGGGGGCACGCACCGGGAAGCCGGACTGTCGTGCGCCGCGTCCAGCTGCAGCGTTTGGCCGATCTGGGCCACCAGTCGGTCCACCTCGCCGGAGCCTTCCAGCGTCACCGACTGCTTCAGCAAGAGGAAGCTGTCGTCCTCCTCCTCCTCCTCCCCCTCCGCTTCCTCGCCGGCTTCCTCTTCCTCCTCCCTCCGGCACGGCATGGTCCCCTCCCGGGCACCCAAAGCTCTGCGGGCGTAGCTGGGGGTTCCTCTACCGGCGCGTTTGGCGGGCCGCGGTACTGGTGGGCCCGGGCCGAGGTTGAAGTTGGGGCTAGGGCCGGGGCCGGGGTCGGGGTGACGCGAAAGCCGGGACCGGCCAGGCGGTCGCGCCGCGCGCCTGCAGCCGGGAAGCCGGAATCCTGCCGGCTCGGGTTGATTTGTAAACAATGGATGACGTCCGCGGACCCTACCACAGCGCCGAGCCGGGGGGCGGTGCGGTGCCCTTCGTGGGTAGGGTTCCTTTAGGGCTGGGGTCTAGAGTGAAGCCTGGCTGCCTCTGCGCGCTACAACTCTGCCTCTGTTTGTGCGCGTGCAATGGAGTGCCGATCGTGGCTCCCTCAGCTGGACGTGATTGGCATTCCAGAAGATAGACACCCTGGCGGACGCCGTTGGTTTCTTCCACACACAAGCACACACACTTCCACACACTTCCATACACTCCTCCTCTCCGTACGTCAATTCGTCTGGTTTTAGCATTTGCGCTTTTGAGGTCAGGTTGCCGGCGTCAGGCGAGGGTGGCAAGGAGAGGGAGTCAGACTAGGAATCTGTGTGCCAATTATGGAAACGAGGCTGACAGACACTAAAGGAGGAAGGGGACCGTGTCCTGCGATGGGGGTGGTGGAGTTGGAAATGGCAAAGAAAGGCCACAGATGAAATGTTTCTTGACTGGGAGTGTGGGGCCTGGACTGGGGTTGGCATTGCTGGAGAGGAGGAGATTGCCAGTCTTTGGAGGAGCTGTGAGCTGGAAAGTTTTTAGAAGAACGCATTAATCCAATGGGGAATATCTTCCCTGAGGGGTTAGCAAGAGAGGAAAAATGAGGTGTTTGGATGAAAATGAAGCCACAGGCCATCTTAACCCTTCAAGATAACGTGGTTGATTTAATGGTTAACCGAGACTTCATTTCTTTTTCCTTTTCTTTTTCTTTTGTTCTGGTGATTGAATCCAGAGGTGTTTTACAAGTTAGTTACATTCTCAGTCCTTTTTAATTTTTATTTTTGAGACAGAGTGTAAGTAAGCTTTGCTTAGGGTCTCCCCAAGCTGCTGAGGCTGGCCTGGAACTTGCAATCCTCCTGCCTCAACCTCCCAAATCTCTGGGTTTATAAACGTGCACCACAGTGTCTAAGATTTCCTTTTTTTTTTTATGATAATTTTTAATTTATTGATTTATTGATTTTCGGTTCTAGAACAGAATCCTGGGCCTCAAGTATGGTAGGAAAGTGCAAAGTGTTTTACCAGTGAGCTATACTCCTAGCCCAAGACTTCATGCTTCAAAAGGAAAAAGACAGAAAATAATCCTTTAATGTCATGTTGTGTTGAAATCTTTAGACCTTTATTAAAAATCCCAAATTCCCCAGGCATACCTTTCAAACACTATGCTTTAAAGTAGACTTGGTGGACCAGTGTAAGTAGGGGCCTAGCCAGTGAGTGTCATATTACTGGTCTTGCAACTACTCAGGGTACTGAACATTTAATAGCCAGCAGGCAATATAGCAAGATTCTGTATCTAAATAAATAAATAAAAGTCAGCCAGGGGAGAGAAATTTATCAGGGTGATGAAAATCTTCTTTTTTTTAAAATTTGCCTGGTGCTGGGGATCAAACCCAGGGTCTCATGCATGCAAGGCAATTGCTGTACTAGTGAACTATAGCCCTACCCCAGAAATATTATAAATTTCCCATTTACCAAAAAAATTGAGTGAATAATTAAAATTAAAGAATTATATATAATTTAAAGAGGCTCCTTTAAAAAAAGAGGAGAGTAACATGACATAGAAAAGGAAGTGTAATAGGGGATACAGGTAAGTCAAAAACAAACATCTTGGTGGACAGTTCAAGGATGAGAAGTACAGGAGCAAACTTTAGGAAGGGGTGAGATGGAGGAAAGCGGGGGCTGGTTCAAAAAGAGCTTGTTTATTTTTGTCAAGAAGGAGGGAACAGGGCTGGGGTTGAGGCTCAGCGGTAGAGCACTCACCTAGCACATGCAAGGCCCTGGGTTCGATCCTCAGCACCACATAAAAACAAATAAGTGAAAGAAAGGTATTGTGTCTAACTACAACTAAAAAACAAATGTTAAAAAAAAAAAGGGTGGAGGGAAGAATGTGAAAACAGAGGAAAAGGGGTTTTGAAGAAAAACATTGAATTCTTTTTTTTTTTTTTGTGGTGCTGGGGATTGAATCCAGGGCCTTGTGCATGGGAGGCAAGCACTCTACCAACTGAGCTATATCCCCAGCCCAAAAGTCACTGAATTTCTAAATCTAGGATATCTGGACTTTTTCGGGTTTTCATAAAAACCATTATCTCGTTTTAGTGGATTCCTTAAGATTTTCTGTATAAGAGATCACATGGCATTCATAGATAGAAATAGTTTTGCTTCCTTTCTAGTCTGGATGCCTTTTATTTTTCTTAACTAATTGTCCTGGCTGTAACCTCTAATAAAATTTGAACAGAAGTGGTAAGAGCAGACATCCTCATCTTGTTCCTGATCTTAAGGGACAGCATTGTCTTTCATATTAGGTATGGCGTTAGCTGAGGATTTTCCATTAATAGATGACCTTGAATCAGGTTGAGGACATTTACTTCCATTCCCAGTTTGCTTTTCTTTTTCTCTTTTTGTCATGAAAAATTCATCGCTTCATCTTATTTATGAATTTGTTTATTTTCCCCCATCCTGACAGGTTGTTCAAGAGTATGGTCAAGCAGCTGTTTACTGATTATGATATTCAGAACCTTCAGAACTTTATTATGTAAACTTTTGAAATGGGATGGGGAAGTGAAAAAAAATAAAATTTTAAGATGAAAATAGTTATTTATACCATTTGTGTTTTTATAATCTGACTCAAAATTTGTCTCTTACATCATTATAGGCATGAAAAATGAAAAATAGAATAAACATTTGGAAAAAATATACAACTAAGCATGAACCTACCCTGAACCATGATTCTATTCCTAAATATTTATCCATATTTGTACATGGGGTCTACATCAAGGCTTGTAGGCACGTGACCACAGCAACTTTATTGATAAAAGCCAAAAAACTGCAATCAAGTGTTCACCAATAGATAAACAACCTAAGGTACATTCATACCTTGATGATGACAGAATACAATTTAGCAACAAAGAGTCCTGAATATTGCTGTACTTAGAAATGTGGATGAAGCTCAAACCAGAATGCTGAGCAAAAAAAGCCAGAGAAAAAAAGAGCACACACCATATGATTCTGCTTATATGAAGTTCTAGAATAGGCAAAGTGATTTATAATGGGAAGAAAAGCAGAAGACTGATTACATTTGGAAAGGGTTAGGCAGGTGAGATGGAAGAAGCATGAGGGAAATTAGGGGAGTTGATGGTGATATTCTATATCCAACTCTCTTGATTTGGATATAACACAGAACCCTGTGTTAAAACTCATCACATGGTACATTTCAAAACATTACAAATTTTACATGAAAAGTAAAAACTGCAAACGAATATTGAATTCTAGTTAATAGACATGCTGATGAGCTTAGAAATGAGATGATGTTTGCAATTTAGTCTGAAGTACATGAAAATGTGAAATAGACTAATACATGGATAGAAGGATGGTTAACAGGTAGATTGGTGATAAAGCATGTATAGCAGATTATTAATATTGCAAAATGATCCATCAATTCCACTCCTAGGGATATTCCTAAAAGAATTGAAATCACACATTTACACAAAAATGTGTACACAAACATTGATAGCAGCGTCATTCATAATGGCCAAAAAGTGGTAACAACCCAAATGTTCAGCAGTTGATGAATGGATGAATAGAATGTTATATATTCATAGAGTGGATTATTAGTGAGCACAAAAAGGCAGAGAGTGTTAATCCATGGCCGAACATGGATGAACGTGCTGAATAATAGAAGCCAGGCACAAAAGCCAACATATGATCTCATTTATATGAAATGTTCAGAATAGACAAATCCATAGAGACAGAAAGTAGATTAGTGGTTGCCAGGGGATGGGAGGAGAAGGGAATTAGGACTAACTGTTAATGGGTATGGGTTTTCTTTTTGCAGTGATGAAAATATTCTGGAATTAGTGAGGATGTTTGTACCACATAGTGAATCTACTAAAAATCACTGAAGTATGTACCTTAAAATGGTGAATTTTACGTTATGTGAGGTACATCTCAACTTTTTACATGTTTCAAAATGTTAATGGTAGAATCTAGGTGCTGGTGGTGGGCAAGAGGGTGTTCATTGTCAAATTCTTTTAGTTTTGTTGACCATTAAGATTTTTGAAATCAAATGCTAGGATCAGCATGCCTCAGAAGAGGGATTAATTGTGTGACACTCTTTAGGGGCATTGATACTGGCTGTTGGGAAGGGAAGAAGGGAGGAGGGGGGAGTGTCCACCTACTTCAAGGTTGGCAGGTGCACACAGGGGACTCATGTAGGCTCACACTCCAGGGGGGAGAGGATGTTGGTATCTGCTACGGTTGACTAAATTCTGTGCTGTGAAGGATTTCAATCTGTATTGGGAGGAAAAGACACATATGTTGGCAAAGCCAGCAGCAGCCCTGAGTCTAGGAAGGAGCACAGCAGGTGCAGGGTGCTTCTTGGCAAGGACCCTTTTGCCTGTTAGTTACCTAGACCTGGAAGCTCTGGAAGCTCTGGAGCCTGGCTGGCTTGGGAGCAGGGATTTATATGGAGAATTTAAGAGATTAGGGAATTCAAACTGAGATGCTAAGAGGTGTCAATGAGGTTTTAAACACCTCTCAGTAGAGCAGCCTAAGGAGCTGTGGAAGGCAGAAGTTGAAATGTCCTGAAGCTGCTCACTGGGCAGGGAAGATCAGCAGCCACTGACTAAATAGGGTGCTAGAGAAGTTGGATCTAGAACCCAGTGGTTAAGATGTTGTGACTCCGATGCTGCAGTGTGGAGTATTTTGCCATATATGAAAGGAAAACAGACTCAAGTTTGGAGAGGTGGCTGGAGCATTGCAGCCCAGATATGGGAGACTTGTGCAGTGTTCTGTTGAATAATGTCCCCCAGGTTCCCATTACTCAAGAATCTGCAAATGTGACTTTTTTAGGAAAGAGGGTCTTTGCAGAGGTAATAAAATGAAGTTGAGGTCATATTGGGTAAGAGTGGGCCCTAACGCCTGAGTTGGCATGCTCATAATATGAGAACTATTTGGATGTAGTGACACACCAGAAGAACACCATGGGTGACAGAGGCAAAGATTGGATTTCTGTTGCCACCAACCAAGAACACCAAGGAAAAAGAAGCAAGGGATTATGTTTATTGTTTCAATTCAGACTGGCAGCTCCAGGACTGATAGTCTCTGTAATGGGTGTTAGGTCACGTGAGGCCCAGATCTACCCAGAGAATAGGAATCAAGAGTGAAGAGATGGAAAGACAAGAGCTCAACAAATCCCTCAGGGTACATGGATCATAGGGGGGAAAGGGCCACATCACTACCACCACTTGAGGATGACCCACATAGGCTGAAGCAGTGAGTGCTCCCATTTCTGAGACTACGTTGATTTTGCCAAATGGGTGCTGGTGGGACTGAAAAAACAGATGCTCAAATTCAAAGTGTGATTGATTGTAGGTGTCAAGGAGAGACAGTCTGGAATCTGCAGAGACTTCATGACCATCTGGATGGCCTGTCACAGCTGTGCTATGGGCAAAGTTGTAAGCTAGGAAACACTCCTGGGTAACCTAATTCACTACATATTTTTTAATTCTGGCTTTACTTATTTGAATAGGAAATACAACTACATGGTTCAAAATCCAAAAGGCAAATAGAGCATCATCTGTTGTGTGTTCTTCTTGAGGTTATTTTATGCACTTTATTTTTTTATTTTCTGCCTCCTCTTGTTAAATAAGTAGAAGCTATATGGGGGCTGCTGTTTGTCTCCCAATTACCATTCTATCCCTTAATAACCCCAAGTCGTAGCTGCACCAGAGCCACAAGACATTTATCAACTTTTTTTTTGCAAACAGATGTGGTCATGTGATTAAGTTCTGGCCAGTGAGAGATACAAGTAAAAATATTGTGTGATACTTTTGGAAAGTCTCCCTATGAGAAGAGGGCAAGCCTCTCTTCTCTCTCTCTCTCTCTCTCTCTCTCTCTCTCTCTCTCTCTCTGGCATTGGAGATTGAACCTATGGGTGCTTTATCACTGAGTTACGTCACTAGCCCTTTTTTATTTTGAGACAGGGTCTAACTAAATTGCTTAGAGCCTGGCTAGATTGCTGAGACTAGACTTAAACTTGTGACCCCCTTGCCTCAGCTTCCCAAGCTGCTGGATTATAAGCATGCATTACTGCACCTGGTGCCTTTCTCTTTTGTATTCACCTTGTTGCCCTGAATGTGGATGTGATAGAGTTCTAGTAACCATATCAGTCCATGAAGATCAGGGATGAAAGGTCAGTGAATATAAAGGAGTCTCAAAGATACAAATACAATCCTAGACTTCCTACCTTTGAATATCTTTTATGTTGGAAAGCAATAATCTTCTATATTGTTTAGGCCAACCACAATTTTTTTTGGTGGGGAAGGGATACTAGGGATTGAACTCAGGGGCACTCGGTCCCTGAACCACATCCCAGTCCTATTTCAGGGTCTCACTGAGTTGCTTAGTGTCTTGCCTTTGCTGAGACTGGCTTTGAACTTGTAATCCTCCTGCCTCAGCCTCCAGATTAACAGGCATGTGCCACTGTTCCTGGCACAACCACAACCTTTTTAACAATAATACTAACATAATCAGAAAATCTGCAAAGACAGTTTGGTGAGTACTGCTAATCAGGCTTGTGAGCAGGGCTCCAAGCAAAATAGATATTAACAGTAACTATCAAATATTGATGATTATTATGTTTTTCTTGTGGTACTGGGGATTGAATGCAGTGGTGCCCTATCACTGAACTATGTCTTAAGCCCTTTTTTAAATTTTAAATTTTGAGACAGGGTCTCACTAACTTTCAAGACCATTCTGATTTTGTGATCCTCCAGCCTCAGCCTTCTGAGTTGCTGGGATTTCAAGCCACCATGCTAGGCAAATTATCTTTAAAAGTTTAGTTGAAAAAAAGTTTTGATTAAGATATAATTGACTGGGCTGGGGCTGTAGCTCAGTGGCAGAGCGCTTGCCTAGCATGTGTGAGGCACTGGGGTTCAATCCTCAGCACCACATAAAAATAAACAAATAAGATACAGCTACAAAAAAATTTTTTTAAATGATATAATGGACATATCATAAAATTCACCCATCTAAAGTGTACAGTTCAATAACTTTTAGATATTTGCAGAGTTGTGCAACCATTACTGCAATCTAATTTTAGAACTTTTGCATCACCCCAAAAAGGAAACTTTGTACCCACTAGCTATATATTAGGTATTTATTCTATTCCTGGAAACCTGAAGAGTGCTTTACAGAGATTATTTACTTCAGTCTTCCAGTAACCTCTGAGTTTGGTTTTATCCCCTTTTCATAAATAAGAAAAACCCTAAAGTAAACCTGCCCAAGATGACACAAACTCCTAGTGCCAGAGCCAGGATTCAACTCAGCTTTGTTTTGTTTTTTAAGAGACTGGGTCTCACTACGTTGCCCAGGCTGGCCCTGAACTCCTGCCTCAGGCTCCAAGTACCTGGGACTACAGGTGTGTACCACCTGGCCATACTAAACCCCGTTTTGATTGATGTCAAAGCCTGTCCTTCTCTAAGGACTATCCAGATTTCCTAGGCTTTGGAAGCTGGTTTTTTAAGCTCTGCCTTGTTCTTACTCCCCAAGGCCTGTGGATTATTTCTGTTAGTGCGTCGGGCAGCAGTCATGCCCTATCTGTGGTCCAGTTGCTGATGCCCTTCACTTTTCCTCGTCCAACCTCTGGGAGCCTGTGTCTGGGCCTCTGCCTCTTTGCTTTAGTCCACTCTCCTGACAGATACTTCATGGTGCCTAGCTGTGCTCAGGTTACCCCTACCCCTACTCGGAATAGGTCCACACTGCCTCCTGAGCAAAGTCCTCAGCTCCTCAGCTCCTCAACACAACATCCAGACGCTCAGAGGCCCTGCCCTGCTCCACTTATGCAACTTCATTTTGTCCTCTACCCTTGCCCAAGCCCACTGCTCCTGACACAACGGACCCTTGCCAGCTTCCAGGTGTATCTTCCGTGTTCCTGATTTTCATGTAGAGAATCCCCTGCACCAGACTCCACCTGTCCAAATTTTACCCACTCCAGCTACAAATGACCTCCAATGACGCTGTCTCTGCTCTTGCCAACAGGCAATGCTTCCTCCTCTCAGTCTCTGCATCCCACTCAATTCAATTCCCTCAGCTGGGCTCTGACACATTCTTGCTTTCTGTAATAACTTGGGCTGGGCTGGACTGCAGGGCCTTGATTGCAGATGCAGGGTTGTCTGAGTGGCTGGGCCTGAGTGGCTTGCTCACCCTGTAGCCAATGTTGGGTCAGATCCACACAAAACACAGGCTAAGGGCAGGGAAACAGAGAGGCCCTAAAGAGATGCTGGGTACATCAAGACAAAAACATGTCCAGGGGTTGTGGCTCAGAGGTAGAACACTTGCCTAGCATGTGTGAGGCACTGGATTCGATCCTCAGCACCACACAACAATAAAATATGTGTCCTGGCTGGGTCAGACGTGGTGGTGCATGCCTGTAACTCCAGTGACTTGGGAGGCTGAGGCAGGAGGATCACAAGTTTGAGGACTGTCTCAGCAACTTAAACCCTCTATCAAAAATAAATAAATAAACAAACAAATAAGTAATAAATACATAGGTCTGGGGATACAGCTCAATAGTAAATCACCCCCGGTTTAAACCCTAATATCCCCTGCCCCCGCAAAAGTAACCTGGGACACAAAGATAGAGCCCCCAGAAGGTTTCTATGTTTCCTAATCTAAACTATTGTGTGAAATTATGTTAACTAGGTTCAGGCTTTTATTTCATGACAAAAAATGGTCCTTTAAATTTAGATGTTCCAGAAGAGATACTCTTGCACTTAATTCACACTAAAGAGTAAATGCAGGAGCAAGGCAGCTTTTATTTTTATTTTTGTAGTTGCAGATGGACAGCATGCCTTTATTTTGTTTATTTTTATGTGGTGCTGAGGATTGAACCCAGTGCCTTACATGTGCAAGGCAAGTGCTCTGCCACTGAGCTACAGCCCCAGCCCTTCTCAGTACTTTTTAATTTTTTATTTTCAGATGGTCTCACTGAGTTGTTATAGATGGCCTCAAACTTGTGATCCTCCTGCCTCAGCCTCCCCAGTCACTGGGATTACAGGTATATGCCACTGTGGCTTATTTATTTTATTTTTTTGTGTTACTGGTTTGAAAACAGAGACATTTTTTTTTTAAATTAGAGCTTTATAATTATACATGCTAGTTTGATTCATCCTGACAAAATCATAAATGCATAGAATTCGATTTCAGTTTGTGGCTGCCCCCTTTTCTTTTCCATTCTCCTTCCCTCCCTTGTTCTCCTTCCTCTGCTCTGCTAGTCTTCCTTTTGCTCATCATTTATTTATATTTGATTGTTGAAACCAGAGACTCTTGGTCACTAAGCTATATCCCCAACCCTTTTAAAAATATTTTTAAATTTGTTTTTGCTTTTGTGCTATGCTGGAGCAGTCCTGGAGGTCGGACCTAGGTCCTTGCACCTGCGAGGCGAGTGTTCCACCCCTGAGCTACACCCCTAGCCCAGATGTCTTTTATTTTGAGACAGGGTCTCACTAATTTGCTCGGGCTGGCCTTTTCTTGCCATCCTCCTGCCTTAGTCTCACTGAATCACTGGGATTGCAGGCATGTGCCACCATGCCCAGCTGAATCCGTCATTTTTAACTGTACAGAATTGGGTACCCTTCCCTTTGCTCCACTGAGTTCCCGTCCTCAATCAGTTCCTGTGGCTAGCCTTGGAGAGGATTTCACAGCGAGGCAGGAGACAGAGTTTTCTTTTCTTTTTTCTGCACATGGAATAATGTAGATGTTAGCATCTCAAGTGTGCCTGAAAAAGATAGAAGACCAGAATGAACAGGTGCCTGTGGATATCCAATGAGACCAAGTATCATAGGTTGGATCTGGAATGTTCCCCAAAGGCTCATGTGTTGAACGCTTGGTCCACAAGGCAGCAATGTTCAGAGGTGGGAATTTGGGGAAGTGATTGGATCCTGAGGGCTCTGACCTCATCAATGAGCTAATCAATCAATGGGTTTGTGGTTGACCGGACTTTTGGGAATTTGGTGGAAGCTGCAAGAGGTGGGGACTGGTTGGAGGAAGAGAGTCAATGGGGTGTGCCCTGGGAAGGTAGATCTTGTTTTAGACTCCTTCCTCTCCCTCTCGCTCTGCTTTCTGGTCACCATGAAGAGAGCAGCGTTGCTTTATCACACCCTTCCTGCCATGGTGTTCTGCCTCACCCCAAACCCACATCAATGGGGCCAAGGGACTGTGGACTGAAACCACTGAAGCTGTGAGCCCGACTCAATCTTTCCTCCTCCAAGTTGATTTTCACAGTGATGGCCTCAAACTTGTGATCCTCCTGCCTTAGCCTCCCCAGTCACTGGGATTATAGGCATGTGTCACTGGGAAGGCATGTACACCTGGGAAGCAAAAGATTGAGAACGATTTACATCCTTCCAACAAATCTAGCTCCTGATTTTGTTAGGCAAAGCTAGTTTCCAGTGCTTGCGATCCTGACTGACAGAAACCTAAATGTTCAACCAAAGGGGATGATTTCAATAAAGGGGACACCCGTAACGTGGAACACTGTGCAGAAGTCAAAAGAATGTCAGATCTGTGCATACTGACCTGGAAAGGTCTTTGACAAATGCATGAGGACAGTGGTACAGTGCATTCCCTTTATCTAAAACTTAAAACAAAATTATATAATTCTGGATGTCTGTGTGTGTTACCATAAGAATGAAATGCCATAGGAGAAGGACTTAGTTTTGCTATTGATATATCTGCAGGTCTTGAACAATGCCTGGCACATAATAGACATTCACTAATATTTGTAGAGTGAATGTATTGTATAGAAAAAGCTCTGAAAGATACATTTCAAATAGAAAATAGTCATTTCTTAAAGGAGAGACCAGAATGCAGGAGTGGTAGATGAGAGAATTTTATTTCTATTATTTGAATTTTTTTCTTAAGGAAAATATCTTACAATGTTATTTGTATTACTTGTATAGTTAAACAATATAAAAAGGGCTAAATATTGAAAGGTGATGGGAAAACTCATAGAATGACATTTCAAAGACTGTATCATGATAAATCCAATTAAATGGCAAAGAAAGGGCAGGAGAATGGGTATTCCAGGTGGGTAAGTAATATTTTGGTTGGACTGCTGGCTATTTTGATTTTTTTAAAAAATATATTTAAAAAATATCTTTGTTTTATTTATTTTTTTATGTGGTGCTGAAGTTCGAACCCAGTGCCTTACACATGAGAGGCAAGAGCTCTACTACTGAGCCACCACCCCAGCCCTGGCTACTTTGATTTTTGAGATAGAGTCTGACTTTGTTGCCCTGACCGGCCTCAAAGCCTGGGCTCAAGCCATCCTCCTGCTTCAACCTACTGAGTAACTGGCACTACAGGCATATACCATTGCATCAGGCTATTGTTGGCTTTTTTTTTTTTTTTTTTTTTTTTGGTACTGGGGATTAAACTCAGGGGCACGCAACCACTGAGTCACATCCCAGCCTATTTTGTATTTTATTTAGAGACAGGGTCTCACTGAGTTCTTAGTGCTTTTCTTTTGCTGAGGCTGGCTTTGAACTTGTGATCCTCCTGCCTTAGCCTCTAGAGCTGTTGGGATTATAAGCATCTGGCTATTGTTGGCTATTTTGATAACAGAACAACATCATATTTTTTTGGGGGGGTGGTACCAGGTATTGAACTCAGGCACCTGGCCACTGAGCTACATCCCCAGCTCTATTTCGTATTTTATTTAGAGACAGGATCTCACTGAGTTGCTTAGTTCCTCTCTTTCGTTGAGGCTGGCTTTGAACTTGTGATCCTCCCGCCTCAGCATCCTGAGCCTCTGGTATTATAGACGTGTGCCACCATGCCCAGTAGCATCACATTTTGAGGTTTTTTTTTTTTTTTTGAACTAGGGATTGAACCCAAAGGTGTTTTACCACTGAGATACAGCCCCAGCACACACACCCCTTTTTTTTCTTTTTTCTTTTGAGACAGGGTCTCAGTAAGTTGTTGAGGCTGGCCTTGAAACTGGTAACCTCTTGCCTCAGTCTCCTGAGTTGCTAGGATTATAAGGCATGTGCCATAGACTTTTGGTTTTAAAAAATGCTTGTAGGGCTGTGCACGGTGGTGCACGCCTGTAATCCCAGAGGCTGGGGAGGCTGAGACAGGAAGATCAAAAGTTTAAAGCCAGCCTCAGCAAAAGTGAGACTCTAAGCAACTCAGTGAGACCCTGTCTCTAAATAAAATACAAAATAGGGCTGGGGCTATGGCTCAGTGGTTGAGTGCCCCTGAGTTCAACCAGTACAAAAAAAAAAAAAAATTGTAGGGCTAGGGATATCGTTCAGTTGGTAGAGTGCTTACCTCCCATGCACAAGACCCTGGGTTCAATCCTCAGCACCACACAAACACACACACACACACACACACACACACACACATACAAAAAAAAAAAAAAGAAATCATCCTACTACTCATCAGACTCAATACTGACACAAAGTTCAGAAACACACTTGATGCTTTTATATAAAGCAGGACATCAAAATGTCCTGCTTTAATTTAAGAGGGAACAAGAACAAAAGTGGAGGTCGGAAGGATGCCTCCCAAGACTGAAGTCCTCTGCCTTGATTGAGGATAAAGTTAGAGCCTGGGTTCACAGGCTGAGCCCCTTGTCCTTCTTTTGTTCCATCTTGTTCCTTTTTTATGAAAACTTCCTTCCACATTCCTCCTTTCTTACCCTCCGCTGTCTTCCATTTCATGCATTCATTTTGTCTCCCTGAGACTATTATAACTCCTTGAGGGCTGGGGTCACTTCTCTGTGACCTTTTGTTCAGCTGGGCTGCCCGATGCCTTTACTGACTGTCTCGAATTCTGCTGGATTGCCACCCTTATCACCAGGCTGACAATAGGTACCTGGATAGAGTAAAGATGACTCAGGGGAGTCGTGACACCTTCTGGAAACAAGGTGTGCAGGCGTGTCAGCTGAGCGCATATTTCCACGGCACTCAGCAGTAATATTTGCTTTGAATCAGAAGTCACAGTGCAACAGTTGGTTTTGAGGAGAAACACACCCCTCACAAAAGTAACTAATTAAACTGTAACTACGTGTAATCTATGCTCCTTATCACACAGCAGGGGGAGAGGTGTGTTCTCCAGGATGCCATGTGGCATCAATATTCTCCATGTTATCTTGCACGTTTATCTAGTCTCACTACGTGCCAAGACACTGTGCTACTATGTGGCTTTTCAGAGATTTTCCCATTTAATTTTCAGAACTATCCTGTGAGAATTATTATTATCCTATTTTACAGAAGAGGAAATGCGATCAGAATGTTGAGCAACCTGTCGGAGCTCATACAGCTACAAGTGATGGACCTGGGATTTGAACCTGGGCTCCTAACTCCAGAGTCCACCTTTAAACCATTTCCCCCCATATGGTACAAAACTGCAATTTTTCATCAAAGGAGATGAACCAGAAATATAGTACCATGGTTTTCTTTCTAGTTGTGGTGGTAACACAATGTTTCTTCTTTTGTGGAATCATCCATTTAATCCAATCAATCGTGTTCTGGGTCCTGGAACAAAACTTAAGACTTTTTGGGGAAGGGCAGAATTTGAAGTGTGTATGTGTGTGTGTGTGTGTGTGTTTGTGTATGTGTTACAGAGGACTGAATCCAGGAGCATTCTGCCTCTGAGTTACATCCCCGGTCCTTTTTATTTTATTTTGAAATAAGGTTTCACTAAGTTGCTGAAGCTGACCTTTACCTTGGATTCTCCTACCTCAGCCTCCTGAGTTGCTGGGATTGCAGGCATGTGCTGGGCCTGGTTTAGGTTTGTTTATATCAGCCTTGACACAGGCTGGATTTTCCAACACTGTCTGGGGTTTAATGAAAAATCTTACCAACAATGGTGTGCACCTGTAATCCCAGCCACTCGTGAGGTTGAGGCAGGAGGATTGAAAATTTGAGGTCAGCCTGGGCAACATAGAAGACTCCCAACTGAAAAACAAAAACAAAAACACCTCCAAAAAAGGAAAAACAAAACAACAAAAAACAAAACAAAAGAAGGAATAAAGTTCTCCAAAGGGCAAATGGCTGGTGGTATAGCTCAGTGGTGGAGGGCTTGCCTCTGGGTTTGAGTCCCAGCACCGCCAAAAAAGAAGGAGAAGGAAGAGGTAGAGAAGAAGAAAATGTCCTGGATGTATGTTGCATGTCTGTTGAATTTTATGAGTTTTTTTTTTTTTTTTTTTTGTAGTTGTAGATGGACAGCATGCCTTAATTTTGTTTATTTTTATGTAGTGCTAAGGATCAAATCTAGTGCCTCACATGTGCTAGGCAAGCCTTTGCCACTGAGCTACAACCCCAGCCCCTTATGTTTCTTTTCATGTATTTACTTAATAAAGATGATTTGTTAGTAGTAATACTAAATGTATTTTATTTTGATACATTTATCAAACTTTTTTTTTGTGTGTGTATGGTACTGAGGATTGAATGCAAGGCCTTGTGTGTGCCAAGCGCTCTACCACTGAACTACACTCTAAGCCTTTTTAAAATTTTATTTTAAAACAGTCTCAATAAGTTGTTCAGGGGCCTTGAACTTGTGATACTCCTGCCTCAGCCTTCCAGCTCTGAGATTACAGGTTTGCACCACTGTGCCCAGCTTCAAATTTTAATATAAAGTCATCAATTGAAAAAAATCTATTAGGACATGTGATTCAATTTTTTAATTTGGATAATATAGTCTGAGGATTTGTTTATATTTATTTGGTAAGTATCTACAGAACAGCCATCGTGTACCAGACACCATGGAAAGAAAACTAGATGTAGTTTCTGCCCAGTTGAGGCAGGAAGTCTGGCTGGGAAAGCTCACATGAAATCAATAATCACACAAACAAATACGTAAGTTGTGATAAGAGCTATGAAGAAAGAAGAATTTATGAAAATTGAGAGTGGAAACTGATTTCCATATTGGGGCTATAGAAAGCCTCTAAACCAGTGACATTTACTCAGAGACCTGAACGATGGTAAAGCAAAAAATGGGACAGTCAGATAAAAACAACACATGAAAAGGCCCTGAGGCAAGGTAGAATTTGTTGAAATATTAAAAAGTGTTGGGGGTTGGGGCTGTAGCTCAGTGTTAGAGCACTCACCTAGCATGTGTGAGGCCCTGGGTTGGATCCTCCTCACTACACAAAAAATAAATAAATAAAATAAAGGTATTGTGTCCATCTACAGCTAAAATAAATAAATAAATAAATAAAAATAAAATAAAACTAAGCTAGGTGTGGTGGCTTAGGCCTGTAATCCCAGCAGCTCGGGAGGCTGAGATAGGAGGATCCCAAGTTCAAAGCCAATCTCAGCAATGGCAAGCCGCTAAGCAACTCAGGGAGACCTTGTCTCTAAGTAAAATACAAAACAGGGCAGGGGATGTGGCTCAGTGGTAGAGTGCCCCTGAGTTCAACCCCTGTACCAAACCAACCAAACAAACAAATAAAAATCCCTAAAATGTGTGGTGTCACTATGGGCAAAAGATGTGACTTATGCAGTCGAGGGGGAGAAATAAAGAATGTCCATATTCTTCTGCCCTTTTCAAAGCTTTATTCACTCAAATCACTCAATACAATTTTACCCTATAGGTTCTTAATCAAGAAAATGACAATCCTTAATGCTGGGCAGTGCAAAAGATATAATCAATTCACAGCAAACAACTCTAGATTAATTCTAAGCACTGCAAACACAATTAATCATGACAGGCTCATGACAGACATTCCCTCTGCATGCTAAGCTAAAGTCTCAAGCCTTAGGCTCTAAGTCCAGCAGATGGACATTCACTCAGACCAAGATCAGGTCAGGAACCAAGGCAGGCTTCTCCTGGAGTAGAGCTAAGAACCAAGGCAGGCTTCTCCTGGAGTAGAGCTAACGGCCAGTTGAGGTGGTAGGGAGAAGTCGTGGCTCTCACCAGGGTCAAGATGTGGCTATAGAGTTTGAGTGCGGTGAGGAAGATGTGAGGATCAGGCGAACGATGAGAAGAATAGGGATGCCATCCAGATCCTCAGCAGGCTCTCCAGCGTGAGGGCATCAGTGTCGGCTGGCTGAATGCCAATTCATTTGCTCCATCATTTATACTAAATTTTGGGGCTTCTGACCACCCTTTCAATCCCCATCAACGGCAACTGGGTTTCTCAGTGATGTCATTTGCCCTGGGTTTAAAGCATCTGGTCTGGACGGAGACTTCACTCTGTGTTTGTCTGGGTGGGGAGAAGTGATTTGTTTGTGCCTGAGGGCCATGCTGGGAGGGCTCCATCTGCAGCTTGCCTAGGGAGACTGAAGGTTTCAAACTGGAGTTTTAAGTAGAGTTGCTTAGGCTAAGGCCTAAGGTCATCCTTACGCATGGGTAGAGCTTTGTGGAAGAGAGGGAGGGTGCTGGGAGACTCCCATATGGAAGAACATTAGAAGAACAATAGGTGGGGGGGGGAATCTCTTAAAAAAAAGTCCAGCATAGAAAACAAATAGGAAAAAAAAAATTATGTTTTAAATTTATAGTGTTCTCACATCTTTTGCCTCAGTTAATCTTTAACAGAAGCCGGTGACCCCACGGGTAAGTGAAATTATGGTTATTTGTACCACTGAGGATTAAGGCTCTGTTCAGGACAGTTAGGCAGCTCTTGGTTCCACAATTCACACCAGGGAGGCAAACTCTGGGAAACCAAAAGGGAGTAGGTAGAATAAAGTACATGTGACCTACTGCTGTGCTGTGTAGAACAAAAGAAGGAAGGCTTTGGATCACATTGATGAGTAAGAACAGTGGTCCCTGGGTATCCATGGGTTATTTTGGTCTCAGGATCCCAAACCATACCAAAACCCAAAGATGCTCAAAGCCCTTAGGTAGATAGTATTTGCTTATAACCCAGTCAGATCCTATCTACTTTAAATAATCTCTGGATTACTAGTATAAAATATCTCATGTTCCATAAATAGTTGTTATACTGAATTGTTTAGGGAATGATGACAAGAAAAAAAGTCTGTATGTGTTCTGGTACAGACCCCGGCCCCGGAAATATTTTGGATCAGCTGTTGGCTCTGGAAGGGAACTGGCAGAAAGAGACGGACTATACTCGGTTGCCATTACTGTGCCTCCTCTTCTAAGTAGCTCTCTCTCTGTATCAAGGTAGAAAACAATTCTTGCTCTTTAGAGAGTGGCTTTTTCCCCTGGGTACTGGGGATTGAGCTCAGGAATGCTACATCCCCAGCTCCCAGACCCCCTTCTTTTGATCATTTTTTTTTTTTTTTGGTATCAGGGATTGAACGCAGGGGTGGGGGGATGCTGGGGATTGAACCCAGGGCCTTGTGCCTGCGAGCCAAGCACTGTACCAACTGAGCTATATCCCCAGCGCCTCCAGCCCTTTTAAAATATTTTATTAGAGACAGGGTCTTGCTGAGTTGCTAAATGCCTCGCTAAGTTGCTGAGGCTGAGTTTGATCCCGCAATCCTCCTGCCTCAGCCTCCCAAGCTGCTGGGGTTACAGATGTGCACCACGCGCCGGTTTAGGGTGACACTTAAAGTGACTATCAAATTCAACAATTCTGTAGTTCTACTTACATATCAAGAAAAAAAAAAAAAAACCGCATATGCTGGGGATTCCTGACAGGAACCTCAGAGTCCCTGACATCCTTGGAGTTCATTAAAATCAGAGTTTTCCCGGGGCCTCCGGGCTGGGTCTCTCCCGCCCCTCGGTTCCGCCAGGGTGGGGGCCACCAATGACCGTTAGGTATTTGAATGGACCAATAATATGTAGCTAGTCCAGCTGCGGAGGGGCGGATGAGTCATCCAATCCCATGCGAGATGGGGAAACACCTTAGCCAATCCAAAGCTCGGGGCGGGTCCTGAGTCGGGGGGCGGTGGAAGTGGTTGCTGACGAAGATGGCGACTGAGGCGCGGAGTGAAGGGGAGGTGCCAGCCCGGGACTCTGGCCGGAGGTGAGCCAAGTTCTGGGTCAAGCTGCCTAGGAAACGAGGCCCTGGGCTGGTCATACTGCCGCCCTTGCCTTGGGACACAGTGACCCACGGGGCCGGACTTTCTTCCTTTCTCGCACGGCGTTTTTCAGAGTCGCGCCTGCGAGGGCTGACCGCTCCTGCAGCTGCCTGCTGGAGGTCCGCGCGCGGCGTTGGGCAAACCGACCCGCTGTTGGTGGCAGCGCTGCCCTCCGGGACGCTGAGTTTTGCGTGGCTAGCAAGCTGAAGCCCAGAGCTGTTTATCGAATTCCCCAGCGTCACACAGCGTTCCCAGTCTCATGCGTTTGAGTCAGAGCAAGGATTTGAGTGTTAATTAGAAGTGGATTAGCTTTTAAACCTCTCTCCCTCCAGTTTCTTCATTTGTCCACGAACGTAATGATGTCTATTTCAGAAAACGTCAGGAATGGATAAAACAACTTAAAGCCCCCAGTTACTGAGCCTGGCAAATAACAACCACTAGATTCGTGGTAGATTTCCTTTTTCCCACTAGAAAAGCTAGTGGGAAAAAGCTAGTGATCCGGGAAATCTTGACTTTATTTCTACAGCGCCTTCTTTCTTAACACGTACACCGAGATGTAACGTTTCCAGGAAAAAAAATCCTGATGGACTTGCCCCAGTCTTAAGGCTGAGGTTGTCTTAAGAGATTACAAGTCTATCTCTATCTCTGTCTGTCCATCTATCTCTCTATCTTATCTAGATAGAATTCAATAGAAAGAGCTTATTTACGTTGCTTCAGTGTAAATCAGTAACATACTTTGGTTTGGCTTCTTTTGGTTCCTTTTGCACCCATTTGAAGGGTCCAGGAGTCTTGTTGCTTCTGAGCCAAGATGAGTTCGGTTGGATGTGTTATTTAATAACATTTTTTTACACAAGAGTTTTCTGCTCTGAGCTGCCCATAAGTGGTTGATCATTTTTGTTTGAAATCTATATAAGGGATGAATAAATTGGATTAGGTCATCCCTCATCCAACTCGAAATCCTGAACTGAGATGAAAATCTGGGGACAAATAAAATACTCTTCTATAGCAAGAGTAGTTTAAATTCTTTTAATAAGATATTGCCTGGGCCGGGGTTGTGGCTCAGAGGTAGAGCGCTGGCTGCATGAGGCACCGGGTCTGATCCTCAGCACCACATAAAAATAAAATAAAGATGTTTTGTCCACCTATAACTAAAAAATAAACATTAAAAAAAAGATAACGCCAATGAAGTTTAAATTTTGAGAATGTTAGTTACATGGTCAGTAGGTTCTTAACCTGAAACTGTTTAATCAATATAATCAATTCCATAATTTAAAAGAGAAGTTCGGTTTTTAAATTTTTTTTTCCTTTTTTTTTTGCAGTACTGGGGTACTACACATTGAACCTGTATGTTAGGCAGGCACTCTACCACTGTGCTACATTCCCAGCCTTTTTTAGATTTTATTTTGAGACAAGGTTTTACTAAGTTGCCCAGGCTGGCCTGGAACTCATGATCCTCCTGCCTCTGGAGTAGCTGGGTTTACAGGTGTAGGCCACACACCTGGCAGCTTGGTGTTTCTGTAAGGCTTTAATATAACATGTCTTTATCTCAGATTCCCAGTCCTTAGCTTTGTACAGGCGATCAGTAATGCATTAGTAATAGTTTTTGCCATTTCTTTCTTTTTCTTTTTTTCTTAAAAATTTTTTTTTTTTTTTAGTTGTAGTTGGACACAGTGCCTTTACTTTATTTTTATGTGGTGCTGAGGATGGAACCCAGCGCCTCACACATGCTATACGTGTGCTCTACCGCTGAGCCACAACCCCAGCCCATTTTTGCCATTTCTAAGACACAGATATTATCTTTTTTTTTATTTTTAATATTTTTATTTTTTTTTAAGTTATCGGCGGACACAACATCTTGGTATGTGTGGTGCTGAGAATCCAACCCGGGCCGCACACATGCCAGGCGAGTGCGCTACCGCTTGAGCCACATCCCCAGCCCCAGATATTATCTTGTGATGAGATATCCCATACCAATTCTCTTTTGCCCTGCAGATACTAATCTAATATTCTCTTGGTGGTGGGGCCCCTTGTGTTTCATGAAGAAGAGAAAAGAGTTGTGATTTGCACAGATTAAGACATTTGAGGGACTGGGGTTGTGGCTCAGTGCTAGAGTACTTGCCTACCATGCATTAGGCACTGGGTTCGATTCTCAGCACCACATACAAATAAATAAAATAAAGGTCCATCAACAACTGAAAGATATTTTTAAAAAAGACATTTGAATTTTGAATGGAGAATACATAATCATCTATTTAGAAGTCTTGTTTTCTATTCCTTCATCAATATCTTCAACCTGCTCCTAATAATTAGGAGTGAGAGTTGGTGCAGTGTTGTACACCTGGAATCCCAGATGACTTGGGAGGCTGAGGCAGGAGGAGCACAAGTTTGAGGACAGCCTCAGCACCTTATCAAGACCCTGTCTCAAAAAACAAACAGGGACTGGGGCTATAGCTCAGTGGCAGAGCTCCTGCCTAGCACATGTGAGCTCCTGCCTAGCACATGTGAGCTGGGTTCGAGCCTCAGCCCTACATAAAAATAAATAAAAACGAAGGTATTGTGTCCACCTACAACTAAAAAAAAAATCAACAAAAAAGAACTGGGGGTGTAGCTCAGTGGTAAAGTACCCCTGAATTCAATTCCCAATATCATTTTTTAAAAAAAGGTATGCCTTAATATTTAATTTTTCTAATTTTTTTGAGACTGTTCTCATTATATTGCTCAGGCTGGCCTGAGCAATATTAAAAATAAAATTGGTTAAAAATATTTAAAAAAATCTATGTTTGTAACCCCAATGTGTTCTATAAGAGAGTGCTTGTTTCTAACTTCCTGTTAGACATGTTCAAGTTATTTTAAATCCTGCTTTAGAAATCATTATGTAGTGGCACAGGATTGTCACTTTCTCTTTTATTACCTAATATAAGTCTCTAGATTTACTTCTTTTTCGATAGTGGAAAGAAAAGATTTTAATTGGAATCAGATGGCCCCTTCTGAGTCTTCTTATATGAATGCATTACAATTCATATTACACATATAGAGCACAATTTTTCATATCTCTGGTTGTACACAAAGTAGAGTCACACCATCATGTCTTCATACATATACTTAGGGTAATGATGTCCATCTCATTCCACTGTCTTTCCTATCCCCATGCCCTATCTAGAGATCATCTAATCTTCCCATGCCCTCCACTCACCAACATTATGAATTAGCATCCTTAAATCAGAGAAAACATTTAGCATTTGGTTTTTGGGGATTTTCTAATTTCATTTAGCATTATATTCTCCAGTTCCATCCATTTACCTGCAAATGCCATGATTTTATTCTCTTTTAATGCTGAGTAGTATTCCATTGTATATATATATACCACATTTTCTTTATCCATTCATCTACTGAAGGGCATCTAGTTTGGTTCCACAGTTTAGCTGTTGTGAATTGTGCTGCTACAAACATTGACGTGGCTGTGTCCCTGTAGTATGCTGCTTTCCCTTCTGATGAACATTTAATATTTTTTATCTAAAAATGTGACCTCTTCAAGATTTGACTTCCATCTTGTTTTCCCTATTTCTCCCTGTAAATACACCATTGTGCTTAGTATGTGGGAGGCCCTGGATTCCATCCCCAGCACCAAAGCAAAACAATATAAAACTAAGAAACTTTAGAAAACTGGTATGGAAGGATTAGGGTTAAGAAACATAGGAAATAAAGGAGCATTTTAAAAGGAAAATATAGAGAGGCTGACTTTCTAATGGGCGCTACCAAAGGCAGACCTTGTGGGACAGTTGTTGATAGTGAGCCCTTTAAGAAGTGATCCCGGAGAATAGAGGCTATCCTCAGAGCAGGTAAGGAGGTAGGATTCCCAGAGTGGCAACTTTGTCTTGTGAAGGTGAAAATACAGAAGAGAGGGCTCAGTTACATATTATTGGCAAGCGGATTCCACATTTATATTTGCTAGTATTCTTTCAGTTATATGTGCCAGAAACTTAAACTAGCTTAAATAAAATGAGACATTATTAACCAGCTCAAGAAATGGAAAAACTTGGGGTTAGGTCAAGTAAGGCTTAATCTGTACCAAAAATCTCAAATCTCAATATTTTTAGGTATCTGCCTCTTGCTTTCTTATATTTGGTTTCCTCTGTATTTGCTTCATAAGAAAGCAGGTTCTTCATAAAAGGTGGCGATAATGGACCACTAAAATATCTGTCTTACATCCCACCAGGTTAGCAGTTTTACCATTTAGCAAGAATCTCGCGAAGGTGAGTCTTTTCCCAATTTGGCTTTGTGGGTCTTTGAATCAGTGAGGGGAATACAATGTTTCTGTTTAAGATTGGATTATGTGCCCCTACCTAGTGCCTGCTGAATCATATGGATTGAAAGATGGGGAGAAATTATTGCCCAAAGGAAAATGGGGGTGCTGTTACCAGAGGAAGGGGGAAATAGTGGGCAAAACCAACAGAGGTTCATTATGCTGTCTTTGTACTGCTCCTGCATATATTCCTCACACATGCTAGGCATTATTTTTTTATATGTGTATTTTAGATATAGTTATATGCTTAAGGTTATGTTTTGAAAAGGCCTTACCATTTAATGTGTGGAGAAAAACATTCATATTTCTTTCTTTAAAAAAGATTTTTTTTTAGTTGTAGATGGACACAATACTTTATTTTTTATATAGTGCTGAGGATCGAACCCAGTGCCTTCCACATGCAAGGCGAGCACTCTACCACTGGGCTACAACCTCAGCCCTCATATTTCTTAAACAACTAAAACCCAAAGAAATGCCTCTTATTTAAATGCTAGTTACCCCTCATCCATCCAAATCCTACTCATCTTTATGATCTGGCTCAAATGTGGATTCTTGTATAAGAACATTTTCCTGCTTCTGAATTCCTAGAGTCTTTCTTATCCATGGATTAGACAGCTAATGATCTTGTATCTTTTTTTTTTTTTTTTGGTACTAGGAATTGAATTAGGAGTACTTTCGTGCACTGAGCCACATCCCCAAACTTTTTATTTTTATTTTGAGATAGGTTCTTTCTAAGTTGTCAAGGCTGACCTTGAATTTATGATCTTCCTGTCTCAGTCTCCAGAGCAGCTGGGGTTATAGGTGTGTATCACTACACTCAGATTGTATCATCTTTTTGTGTTGTGGTCTTTAGCTACTATTTAAAATTTTATAATGCTTAGTGGAATTTAAGCTCTTTGGAGTTTAAAGACTTTCTTTCTTATCCCTATACCTTCCTATATCTTTTTTTTTTTTTTTTTTTTTTTGGTGGAGGGAGGTGCAGGTTAGGGATGGAACTGACATCCTCACACATGCTAGGCAAGCACTGTACCACTGAGCCACATCCTAGCCCACTGTACAATATCTTAAAATTGTTGGATTGATTTTAAATGATCATATGAGTGATTTTTTTTGTTGTTCAGTTTCTTTGTCTCAGAGAAGCCATTTACTTTTTTATGTTAGTTGATAAAGACTGGTGGTTAGTTATGTAGTATATATGAGTCTTTCTGGCAGGCTAAAAGTATAGACAAAATCTTAAGAATTTTTAGTATGTGAATTTGTGTAGATAGGAACAAGTCATGTGCCTGAGCAAAAAACATTAGCTGTCCACTGGGGAGAATGTATCTTTCGGGACTTTGGAACAAATGAATATAGAAATAGTCTTGTAGAACTGAATCTGATCATACATAGAAGTATTTCTAGTTTTAATTGCCTGAGACTCATGGTGTTTAAAGTATGTAGGGAAAAGAAGCTCACCAAGCTGTGACTCTATTTTTTTGAGGATAAACATTTATTTTTTATATAAATGATAAGAGGGAAACTATACTGACAGTGAAATGTCCTAGGAATTTTCTTCAATTAATCAGGGAACTTCGATGCTACTTTTCAAATACAGTTAACCTCTTTCCTATTGTATACCAACTTGGGAGAGAAGAATTAGGTGTCTTGTAACATCCAAAAGGATAAAAGTTACCAAGCAAATAAGTCAATAAATTGGCTTTTTAAAAAAATCTTTTATTTAGTTTTTTTAAATTATAGTTGGACACAATACCTTTAAAAAAAATATATATATAATTTTAGTTATAGGTGGACATGATGTCTTTATTTTACCTTATGTGGTGCTGAGGATCAAACCTCATACATGCTAGGCAAACGCTCTACCTCTGAGACGCAACCCCAACCCCTTTAAAATTTATTTTTAAAATTTGAAATGAAGTCTCCTCATGTTTCCCAGGTTAGTCTCAAACTCCTTGGATTCAAGGAATCCTGTTTCAGCCTTGCAAGTAACTGGGACTCTATGTGTGTGTCATAGTGTCCAGCAATAAATCAGCATTATTGATACTCTGAGAAGTATAATTAATCATCTTCATTGAGAACAAAACATTGTCATTCTACAGAACAAAGTCTTAGGTGTCCAAAAATGTTTAAGAAGGTAAGCAATCAAGAATTTTTTTAAATTTCTAGATAGTTTGTCGGTTTAGTTTAGGTCAGGTTGCTCTAGTAGCTTGAAATTAATTTAAGTTGAATAGTATTGGGAGTCTAAATTAGAGATAGCAAATTCACATTACAAAAGCTTGGACAGTGCCTCTTAAGGGCAGACCTGAGTGTGTAAATGTTTTAAAATTTTATCTAAGATATTAGATACTGTTTCCTGAAATCTTGTAGTACTTACTTATCAACCTTGAATTATTTCTGGTATTAACAAAAACCTGCCAGCTTGGGCACATGGGGCATGTTTTGTCTTCTGTATATTCAACTTTCATGATACCTACTTAAATTTGATATTCAGAAAGCAATGCAGTCTTTTGATTGATACTTGTATGCATATTTTCCTTCCCAATAAAGTGGCATATTTAAAATCATGTTTCAGAGCCTGCTAGAGTTGAAGAAGCAGTAAGAGAGTACATACTTCTCTCAGAGTGGTAAGTTGGGCTTAGACAACTTTAAATATAGCTCATATTTTGGTAGATGCTGCCAAGGTTGTGGTTCTTGGAGAACAAATCAAGTTAAGCAATTCACTGGGGAGGAAATATTTAGTTTTGTGGGTATGCAGTTTTGGTTGTAGTCAGCCAGAAAATACATTTGCAGAATGTAGGATTTTTTTCACTGCCTTAAATTTTGCAAATTCATAGGTTCAACATGCCGAAAAAGCACTTGCATTTCATTTTTCTGTAATTGATTTTTCAGCTGTGGATTCTGTTTCCAGTCCTTTTATGAAGCGTATCACCTTACATGTAGAGTACCATCTAGTGGTAGAAGCAGAAATTGTAGAATATAAGTAGGTTATCAAAATTTCTCTTTTTGTGGGGTCTTACCTCTATGATTCTTTAGGATATCTGGCTGGAGCCCTTGTTATCTCTGTATGCCTACAAACCTAGCTACAAATTATCCTGGTTCTGACCATATCTATGCAAATCTTTTTATAGGGGTGCCAGAAGTCAAAGGGTTCTGCTGTGCCAGGTTAAGTGCTCTACCTTTGATCTACATCCCCAGCCCTGCAAAAACTTCTATAATAAGGAAATTAACTTTTAATATACTTTGGTTTACTATGATTTTTTAATTTTTATTTTTTTGATTCTGGGGATCGAAGCCAGGGTCTTTCACGTGGTAACACACGTTTTGTGAACTATACTGTACTTAGCACCTCTATGATATTTATATCAAGTTGTATGAAGATGTAGGCAAAAACTTCTTGATTTCTTTAAGAAAAATTATTATGAAATGTTGATCATACATACAAATATATAGAATAATATAACCAATACTTTTTTCCATCACCTAGCTTCAGTAATTTTTTTTTTCTGGTACCAGGAATTGAACCCAGGCTGCTTAACCACTGAGCCGTATCCCTGACCCTTTTCACTTTTTATTTTGTGGCAAGGTCTTGCTCTATAAGGCCAGCCTCGGCAACTTAGTGGGGCCCTAAGCAACTTAGCAAGACCCTGCCTCAGCCTCCCAAATTGCTGGGATTATAGATGTGTGTCATCATTCCCAGCACAATGGACATTTTTGTTTGTAGTTTTTGGTGGCACGTGTTAGGTATGGAATAGAATTGTTGGATCATAGATATACGCTTTGTTTAACTTTAGTAGAGAAGACCAGTTTTTCAAAACGATCTCATCAATATGTAGCACTAGTATCAATATAAGACAGTTCCTGGACTGGAGTTGTAGCTCAGTGGTAGAGTGCTTGCGTAGCACATGCGAGCCACTGACTTTGATCCTCAGCACCACGTATAAATAAATAAATAAAATAAAGGTATTGTGTGTGTTTTTACACACACACACACACACACACACACATCTATATGTATGAGTTCTCATTGCTTTCTCCTAAACCTTGGTAGGGTCAACCTCTAATTGTGTGTGTGTGTGTGTGTGTGTGTGTGTGTGAGAGAGAGAGAGAGTAGGGATTGAACATGCTAGGCAGGTGCTACATCCACTGTGCTGCATCCCCAGTCTTTATATTTTATTTGAGCTGGGATCTCACTAAATTGCTGAGACTGGCCATGAACTTGGTGATCCTTCTACCTTAGCCTCTCAAGTAGCTAGGATGACAGATAAGTGTTACCACATCTGGCACAATCTCTTTAATTTTTGCCATTCTAGTGGGTAATAGTATATCATTGTTCTAATTTGCATTTTCCTGATGTCTAATATGATTGAGCTTTTTTCAAAGTTAACCATTTGGCTATCTTTTAAAAATCCTATCATCAGGTAGGATAATCCTTACCGATCCTCCTTCTAGAGGGCAGATGGAACATGATGATTGGAGTTCATGGGATATTTGATTAGTGTTTCTGCATAATCACGACTTGCAACACCCTGATTAATTCTATCTATCTGATTCTTAAAAAATAATAAAAAAATAGATAAATAAAACCCCTTCGGGGGCTGGGATTGTGGCTCAGGAGTAGAGCGCTTGCCTAGCACAGGCAGGACCCGGGTTTGATCCTCATCACCACATAAAAATAAAGGCATTGTGTTGTGTTCATCTACACCAAAAAATAAATATTTAAAAAGAAATCCCATGCCCATTTTTAAATTGGATTATTTATAAAAATTCTTATCAATCTGTGGAGATTCCTTTTTTTTGGGGGGGATAGTAGAGATTGAACCCAGGAGGTACATCCCAAGCCCTTTTAATTTCTTAATTTGAGACAGGGTCTTTCTAATTTGTTCAGGCTAACCTTGGATTTGCAATCCTCCTGCCTTAGCCTCCTGAATAGCTGGAGTTATAGGTTTGTGCTACTTTGCCTGGAGCCAATTCTTTTTGGTACTAAGGATTTTACCCAGGAGTGCTTTACCACTGAGCCACATCTCCAGCCCTTTTAATGTTTTATTTTGAGACAGGGTCTCACTAAATTTCTTAGGTCCTGCTAAATTTTGAGGCTGGCCTTAACCTTGGTGATCCTCCTGTCTCAGCCTTCTGAGTCGCTGGGATTACAGGTGTGGTCCACTGCACCTGGTTGCAAATTCTTGGTTTTTTTTTCTTTAAATATTTATTCTTAAGTTTTTTTTTAGGCATACACAGTATCTTTATTTTACATTTATGTGGTGCTGAGGATCGAACCCAGTGCCTCGTGCATGCTAGGTGAGCACTCTACCACTGAGCCACAACCCCAGCCCTGCAAATTCTTGATATATTCAGGATATGAGTTCCTTTTTGATTATTTATATTGCATATATATTTTCCCATCCTGTGTTTATTCATGTCTTTTGATAAACACACTCTTATTTTAATGAAGTCAAGTATATTAATATTTTTCTTTTTAACTATTTTTTTAGGTCTTATTTAAAAATTATTTCCTCACCTTGAGTTTAAGAATATGTTCCTTTGAAGCAAATGTATGATATGTCAAGATCATTGTATTGTCTTGAACAATAATAAAAAAAAAGAAAAAAAAAATTATGTAAAACTGTATTTGCCAAAGTTTGAGTTTCTTATTTTCTTTCATAGTGAATTTCTCTATTATTAATAAAGATAATTATGCTTATAAAAAAAGAATATGTTCCTTTTTAAAAATATTTTTTAAGTCATACATGGACAGAATATCTTTATTTTGTTGTTTGTTTATTTTTATGTGGTGCTAAGGTGAGTGCTCTGCCACAGAGCCACAACCCCAGCCCAAGAGTATGTTTTTCTGTTTTCTTCTAAGATGCTATTGTTTTGTTGTTAGATCTACAGTTCACCTGGAACTGATTTTTGTGTATAGTGTGAGATAGGAATTGATTTTCATTTTTTTCCCCTGTAGATATCTAAGCGTCCCAGTGAAAATGTCATACATTTCCAGTGATTTTCAGTGTCACCTTTGTTCTGAATTAAAGAAAACAGAAGAAAGTAATAAAGAGCAGAAGCTAATGAAATGAACAAACAAATAGTAGAGAGGTTCTATAAAACTAAAAGTTGGAATCTTGACAAAGCTAATGAAATTGATGACCATTAATAATCATAATTTTAATAAAGAGAGAACACACATATTACCAGTATTAGGAATAAAGATTTGGAATTTATTGCTCTGGAACCTATATTCCTTAAAATGAAGAGGATACTATAAATAAGTGTATGCCAATAAAGTTTAAAAGTTTATATGAAGGGAAGGGGAGAGGGGATAGTAGAGGATAGGAAAGGTAGCAGAATACAACAGTTACTAATATGGCATTATGTAAAAATGTGGATGTGTAACCGATGTGATTCTGCAATCTGTATTTGGGGTAAAAAAGGGAGTTCATAACCCACTTGAATCTAATGTATGAAATATGATATGTCAAGAGCTTTGTAATGTTTTGAACAACCAATAAAAAAAAGTTTATATGAAATAAGTTTTAAATTTTACTATAGATAAATTTATCACCCTTTTTTTGTGGATTGTGCTTTTTACATCCTCTTTAAGAAACTCTTGGCTGGTGCTGTGGCACACATCTATAATCTCAGTGACTTGGGAAGCTAAGACAGGGAAATTGCCAAGTTCAAGGCCAGCCTCAGCAACTAAGCAAAACATTGTCTTAAAAAAAAAAAAAAAAAAAAAAAAAAAAAAGGCTGGGTTGAGTGCTTCTGGGTTCAATTCCCAGTACAGCAAAAGACTGAAAAACAACACAACAACAAAGCTCTTCCTTTGCCTCATTAATTTTAGGGATAAGATCTTAAATTGTATAGGCTGTGAAACATGAGATCCTCCAGCCTGAAGCTTCCTGAGTTGCTGGAATTGTAAGCATGTGCCATTGCACTTGGCTAATTTATTGTTAAATACTGTCTTTAGGGCTGGAGAGGTAGCTTAGTGGTAGAGCACTTGTCTAGCACTTCTGAGGCCCTGGATTTGAGCCTCAGCACTGCAAAAGAGCAAATAAATTACTGATCTAGAGTTTTAAAAGTTTGACTTTTCATAGTTACATCTTTATTCTGTTTGAAATTTATTTTTTGTGTATGATGTGAGGTAGGGATCAACCCTCCCCATATATTGTAAAACTGTTCCTTCTATGCTCTTACATTATGTAATTGTTTCATGTAATACAACTTTGAATAGTGATGGGAGTCTCCTGTTGAGCTTTATGTGTGTGTTGGCAAATACAGTTAACTGGTCCAGTTTTTTATTCCTGTTTTGTTCCTACTTGCAAAAGAGTGCTCAGAGTCCTAATAAGTACTGCCTTTCAGGCCCCATAATGTGTCCTTGTGTTGTCTAGCATGTCTGGAATTTGTGTAGGCTGTACTGGGGCAGGGAAAGGAGAGTTCCTTTGTCACACAAACAAGGAGAAAGCTTTTTTCCTGTCTCTTCGATTTACCAATGCCTCATCAGAAGCTTTCAGCACTTATGTAAGAAATTTATTTTATTTTTCTTGAATTTGGAGCAAACTTGGAGTTTGTTTTAAAATATTTTAGAATAAGGAGTTGTTTTTGCTTAAATTTGCTTAAATATTGTATTTTCTGTAGTCATAGAAATCTCTGAAGTTCTTGAATGTTTTCCTTTATATTCTTAGCTTTTTGTGGCATTGCATATTGTTTGGAAGGGTATTAGTGGGCTTTGTCATATGGGTTAACTTTTTAAAAATAACCTCCATCTCTTATCTTCCTTTTTCCTTCTTTTAAAATCATTTCCATGTCTTAGGTACTGTCTTATACTACAATGAAAAAAGTGAGAAAGAGGTAAAACAAACAAAAAACTAGCTTAATGAAAAATTTAAGTGTATCCGTAACAAATAACAAGAGTAATAAACTTGGGAGGGCAGAAGGGAAAAGAAAGGAGATTGTTTATTTGTTCTTTATGTGTTAGGACTCCCAACGTGTCTTTTTCTTGTATTTCTTGCAGATAGCTAGGGGCAGCCTGGGCTCTCTTTCTACCTGTTCAGGTTGTTCAGGAGGGAGTCTCGGGGTTGATGGCCAGGTAGGAAGGACTCTGTTGAGAAACTATATAGCTAGGGGCTTTGTGCTTCTAGCTCCTTTCTTTCTTGAGTACTTGATCCGATTTAGTGCTGGAAGAGTCAGCTGTGATAGAAGTTTTAAAGTCTTAACAGATCATGCTCTGGACATTAATAAAATTAATACAATTCTGTAGTTTTTATGTGTATATGTGCTTTTACTTCACGAATATAATGGATATTGTTCATAAACGGTTATATGTTAGAACTAATTTGATTTGAAATTAGTTATTAAGAATTAAAAGGTTTTTTAATTCCTTTAAAATTTCATAAATGATTAGTTTAGGCTCTATAAATTATGTTTCTCTTTGGTACTTACACATTTCATGATTTTTTTGACTTCTCAGTAAGTGCTGATTTCTCATTGGCAGTGATTATAAATAATAGTTCTATATTGACTCTTGTTTCTTGCCTGAAATACTGACATAAAAAAAAAAAGAAAGAAAGAAAGAAAGGCTCTTGTGCCAGGTGTGGTGGTGCAACCTATAATCCCAGCAGTTTGGTTGGCTGAAGCATGAGGATCCTATGTTCAAAGCCAGCCTCAGAAATTTAAGAGAGGCCCTAAGCAACTTCTTAGTGAGACCCTGTCTCAAAATAAGAAAAATAAAAAGAGCTGGGAATGTAGCTTAAGTGGTTAAGTGCCTCTGGTTCAATCTCCAGTATATATATCACAAAAAAAGCAGCCTCCCCCTTCCCACTTTTATTAGCCAGGTGCTGAAGCACTCACCTGTAATCCCAGTAATCCCAGTAATCCCAGCTACTTGGGAGGCCAAGGCAAGAGAATCCCAAATTTGTGATCAGCTGTAGCAAGTTAGTGAGAATCTGTCTTAAAAAATGGTTCCCTACTGCTAAATTTGACTAGCTTAAAATGCCTCTGGTAGAGCACTCCTGGGTTCAATCCCCAGTATCCACAAGACAAAAAAAAAAAAAGTCTCTAGTCAAAGGTTTAAGGTGGAAGTGCTTCTGATTCTGATTGGCTTATATTATATCATTGGCATCTTTAAGTTTATTCAGGAAAAATAACCTATGTTAGTGTGTAAAATGGTTGAGGGGATAAGCTTTCCAAATTTCTCTCTGAGTGACTTTTTGGCTTTGGAACACACATTCGTATTTCTATTTTTTTTTTTTTTTTTTTTGGGCCAGGGGCCCTTTACCACTGAGCTACATCCCTATCCCTTTTTATTTTGAGACAGGGTTTTGCTAAATTGCCCTGTCTCAAAGGCTGGCCTGGAATTTGCAATCCTTCTGCCTTAGCCTAGTCATGAGTTGCTGGGATTATAGTGGGATGCTACCACACCCTGCCATTAAATTTTCATTCGATTTCTCAGGATACATTATAATTATAGAGCAAAGAAAGAATCTACTAGCTACCAACTGAAAATTTGGTCTGTTGATTAAAATGATTTAATACTGCTGGATGTGGTGGCGTATGCCTGTAACGCCAGCAGCTGGGAGGCTGAGGCAGGAGGATCATGAGTTCAAAGCCAGCCTCAGCAAAAGTGAGGCACTAAGCAACTCAGTGAGACCCTGTCTCTAAATAAAATACAAAATAGGGTTGGGGCTATGGCTCAGTGGTTGAGTGCCCCTGGGTTTAATCCCCAGTACCAAAAAAAAAAAAAAAAAAAAAAAGGTTTAATACTTTTCAAGTAAGTAGAGGTGAACTTTGAAATTTACTCATGCCTTGGGCTGGGGATGTGGCTCAAGCGGTAACGCGCTCACCTGGCATGCGCGGGGCACTGGGTTCGATCCTCAGCACCACATAAAATAAAATAATAAAGATGTTGTGTCCACCGAAAAAACTAAAAAATAAATATTAAAAATTCTCTCTCTCTCGCTCTCTCTTTTAAAAAAAAAATTTATTCATGCCTTGTTTTCATTATACTGTTATTAAAATTATCTGTGTAGTGTTGCTAAAGTGTATTATTGATTAGTTAAATTAATATTTAGAGATGTCATTTTTTCTGTACCTATTTTTTAGTACCTATGTTGTAGTGAACAACTTTTAAATTGTGATTGTTTTTATTGTGAAATGTTTATATGAGTCAGGTGAATTTAACTTTGCCTGAAAGAGATGTGATAACTTGTTCTTTCTGGCTTTTATCTATTCGTTGGTTATATAATAGATGACTGTATAATGTATAATAAGGATTAGAACAAGCCATTAGAGTCAATTAATGATGGAATAAACAATATTTTTGCTAATAGAGATGGAATAATAGAGTTCTTTTTTTCTTTTAGTGGTATTAGGGATTTAACTTTATCCCCAGTTCTTTTTAAGTTTGAAATTTTTAAAGTTTTTTTTTTTTTTTTATACTGAGAATTGAACTCACGGGTGCTTTACTACTGAGTTATATCCCCAGTCCTTTTAAATTTTTCATCTTGGGACAGGGTCTCACTAAATTGCTTTGGATGGCCTTGAACTTGTGGTCTTCTTGCCTCTGCTTCTCTCTCTTTTTTTTTTTTTTAAGAGAGAGTGGGAGAGAGAGAGAGAGAGAGAGAGACAGAGAGAGAATTTTTTTTTTTAATATTTATTTTTTAGTTATCGGCGGACACAACATCTTTGTTTGTATGTGGTGCTGAGAATCGAACCCGGGCCGCACGCATGCCAGGCGAGCGCGCTACCGCTTGAGCCACATCCCCAGCCCTTGGCTCTGCTTCTTGATAGTTGGGATTATAAGAATGCATCACCACATCAGGTTAATAATACAGTTCTTAAATGTAACATATTAGAAGTAAAAAAGGATTCAGTAGTTAGGCATTGGGAAACAAAGAACAGAGAAGAAAATATTTTTGAGAGTCAAAGGAGCTATGCCAGGAGTAGAGTCAAATGTAACGTGGGAGTAGAAAACCAGTATAGGGACTCTAGGGAGAAGAAACTTTCTGTGCAAAGGTAAGACTTAGGTGATGGATATGTCAAAGGCATCCAGAACCGAACAATTTTAAAATAAAACTGGGCTAAAGTTACAGCTGTGGTAGAGTGTATATCTAGCATGCTGAGGCCCTCAGTTCAATCCCCAGTGCTGCTAAATACATACATGTGTGCGTAAATTTAAAAAAAAAAAACGCCTAATTTTGGATCTGAACAAAACTGAGTATCTATTTCATCTACCTGTAATTATGAAATTTATTTTTTTCCGACCTCTGAATTTATTTGTACAAACAGCACAGGAGAAAACCAGTCCCTTACAAACAGGGGCCCAGAGGCACACCATTCCTTCTGTCCTCACATTTGAGGACAGAAGCTTTTACTATGGAGTCTTTGCAGGGGCCTGGGCATCCTTGGAGTCTGCAGATAACTCCCACCTTTGGGAGCAGGAGCAGGAGCAGGAGTCGGAGCAGGAGCTGATACTAGAGCTGGAGTTGCAGCCCTGGGTCTTAGTTTGGGCTTAGGTTTTGGCCTTTGGCTGGCAGATCCTGCAACCCTGAGCCCTGTGGGCATGATGAACACACTTCCTGAGCTTGGGGTGGGCAAAGAAGGCAAGGCAATCAGGCTCGTAGCTGGCACCCTTTCACATCTTGGGCTTAATCTTCTCAGGCTTCACAAGGACTTTGATAGCCTTGGCATGTGTGTTCGTGGCCTTGTTTGCCTACATTGTTTTCAGGCCCTTGTTGTTGTACTTCTTGGCAAAACACATATTTTTCAGGAACTTGGGGTCTACCCCTTTAAGAGAGTTATATCTTGGGGATTTCTTGATGCCATTTCTGTGCCATTTTAGGGACTGGTTGTGCATGATGTGGTTCTTGGACTTGGCCATGTCAGCACCATCAGCTGCTGCTCCTGGAGCAGTTATGACTGGAAGAGGGAGGACTATGAAAACTTGTTGTGAGGAACTGACTACAAGAGCAGTTGGCTGAATTTGAGAGAGGGCAGTTGGGAAACCTCAGCCTGTGTGTGGACTCAGGAACCAAATAGCCCCTCAGGTGGGGCATTAAAAAAACATACAAAAATGATCTCCCCAAAAAGATTCCTCATTTTTTTCTTTTTTCAGTGATGCCATCTGTAATTTTATCATCTGCAATGATTCTTCCCTTCGAGGTCAGCCCATTATCTTCAATCCTGACTTTTTTGTGGAGAAACTGCGACATGAGAAACCTGAGGTGTTTACGGAGTTGGTGGTCAGCAATATCACAAGGCTTATTGATTTACCTGGAACGGAGTTGGCTCAGCTGATGGGGGAAGTGGACCTTAAGTTGCCTGGTGGGGCCGGCCCAGCATCAGGATTTTTCCGGTCTCTAATGTCTCTCAAGCGGAAGGGTAGGAGATGTGTCTGTGAAGGGTGGGCAGTTCTCAGTGGCTCCTCAGGCTTTTCGCTTTTTTTTTTTTTTCCTTTGAGACAAGGTCTGTCTGTGTTGCCCAGGCACAACTTGAACTTCTGGAGTGATCCTCCTGAGTACTGGGACTATAGGGTGTGCCCCACCATGCCCAGTCTTTTCTTGGCTTCACTTCTAACATCTGAATATTCATTGAGAAGTTGTAATTAACCCAAAAAATTGGTCATTTTTTCTCATTTTCATAAGTAGAGAATGCTAAGTACTAGTAATAAAAATTACAAAAACTAGGTAAAGAAATAATTAAAGGAAATATATTCAGCCCTGTGAGATGACATGATTAGTTTAGGTAGTTATCAGGGTCATCTTAATTTTTAGGCTACATTAATAGTGTACTAAAGTAATATTTAATTTTCTAGATTTTAAAAAAATTTTTGAAATGATATCTTGGCTGGCATCAAACTCCTGGGCTCAAGTAATCCTCCTGGTGTGCATAACTCCAGGGGTATAATTATTATATTAATAATTTTAGGGCTGAGGTTGTGGCTCAGCGGTAGAGTGCTTGCCTAGCGTGTGCGAGGCCCTGTGTTCCATCCTCAGCACACATAAAAATAAATTAAAATAAAGGTATTGTGCTCAACTACAACTAAAAAAATAAATATTAAAAAAATTAAAATAATATTTTAAAAAACAACTAAAAAACTTACATAGCTAAAGAGTAAAGAAAGCCTGTACATTTTTTAAAATGTATATATTTTTAGTTGTAAGTGGACATAATACCTTTATTTATTTTTATGTGGTGCTGAGGATTAAACCCAGTGCCTCATGCATGGCAGGCGAGTGCTCTACCACTGGGCCACAACTCTAGCCTCAGCCTGGACATTTTTTATTGCAGTATTTCTCAAATGTTTTCATTCTATGGAATGCTTTTATAAAGCAAGTACCTATGAATTACCCAAAAAGAGCCTTTCCCATAAATAAATAATAGAACATTTTTTTTTTAGTTGTATTGGACATAATACCTTTTTTAATTTATTTGTATGTGGTGCTGAGGATTGAACCCAGTGCCTCACATGTGCTAGGCAAGTGCTCTGCCACTGAGCTACAACCCCAGCACAGCTTTTGATAACATATGAAAGAGGTGGCATTTTATTAAATAAAAGGAATCATTAAGGTAGAAAAATGCTTAAGCATTAATATATCCAATCCTGTAGCAACTCCAGTGGATAATCAATCATAAGTTCTTTTTGGTTTGTTTTAAAATTAAATAGTAACATGCTAGGTATTGTTATTTAAATATGAAAATGGTCTTTGCCTTCAAGGAACCTACAGTCTAATACTGAGCTTGAGAGAAGTAGTTGAAAATTGATCTGATTGTGTTTTCTGGTACACACACTTTCATTGCTAAACATTTTTTTTGTTGACCCTTTGAAAACATTTGCTGAACTGTGAAATGTGCTGCTAGATTAGTTTTAACTATCATGGTTTTATACTATTTATATGAAATATAGCCCTATCCTGCATACGGTTTTACAGAAAAAGGAGTGGTATTTGGATCCCCACTGACAGAGGAAGGCATTGCCCAGATATACCAACTGATTGAATATCTGCACAAAAGTAAGACTACTTCAAGTTTTATTGTTCTTTGTTAAATGAGGACTTGTAAGTTTTTCATTGAGATCTAACTGCCTTGAGCTTTATAGATGCCAATTAACTCAAAAAAAGAAATAACCAGTAATAATTAATTTCAGGTGGCATATTTTTAAGTATATTTCCTTTTAAACTTCATCTTATGTATTGATTTGCCGTATATTCTCAGAGATGTATATTAATTGCATAGTGCCTATGAAATTACATTTCCCCCTTTACTCAGATATTTCTCTTTTAAAGAATTCATTGTCTCTAAAGAATCATTACATTAATTTAAGGGAGCATGGTATTTTTTCATCTTTCATTTTCAGAATCCCATGATTAATATTCTTCACTTAATTTCCCCTCTCCTCCCTCCATTCCTTCCTTCCCTTCTTTCTTTGCAGTACTGGGGCTTGAACCCAGGGCCTCATGCTTGCTGTGTAAGCACTCTACCACTAGGCTACATTCCCAGCCCTACATTTCATTTTTTAGGAGTCATGCTGTTGATGTCATTGCTCTAAGTGCTTGGTACAGCTGAGAATGTGTGAAATATATGGCATTATATGATGTCTTGTTAAATTCAACATGTCTTCTTAATCAACCCCCAAATGCTTATTTATAACTTATTCTATGGTGGGACATTGTGCTAGAACACAGGTTACAAACTAGCAGCTTGAGTTTAAGTCATCTATATTTATGTTTTACTTGTTGGCAAAGGATTAGATTAAAAATAAAATTAGTTATTGATGTTTTAAAATGGGGAGAATCCAGGTTTTCAATTTCTTTGGGTGGTAGGAAGATATAGCATCCTTGGGCCCCATTGCCATGTGGACACAATCAGATGGAGCACAGAGATGTTCTCCAGTTTGTTATGGTCCTGTTTGGTCCTTTATCATTACCTGCCTGGCCCTGAAGGCATGTGAACTCAGACTCCTGAATAAGGAGGTTATGTAAAAGTGAAAACATGGTCATCCTTCTTCCAGATCAAGCCAAAACTATATGTCTTCCCCCTACCCTTTTAATATCTCCTTAGATAAGCATAGAACCTAGTTAGAAGGGAAGAATAGTTTAGTTGAGATGACCCTAAGCTTCCAGGAATCTCCTAGACTGAAAGGTGATCTAATGTGTTAAGAGTTCTGGTTCCTGGACCAACCCAGAGTCTCTAGGTTTATTCTGGACTGGAGAAATCAGTTTAAGCAGCAACAAACCTCTGCCGAGGAACTTAACCCCTCCAGAGTATGGGAAGAACCAGAGCGAAGGGGTTCTCAGGGACATTTGGTTTTTCTTTCTTTTTATTTTCCAAGCTCATTCTGATCATTGACTTGGTTAAATCCAGAGTCTCTATAAAGTACTGTAGAAGGATGAGTGATTTTTAACAGGAACATTCAGTTTAGGTTATCTCCAGGTACTCAGGGACATCCATATATGTCTCCTCAGAGGGGCCAGTGGATTCCAAACTTCTCTAGGAAAAAAAAAAAAAAGGCAAAATCTCATTTAAGAGCTTTATAAAGGGTCTTTTAAATGAAAAAAAAATTACTTAGGTTATATGAATTAATCAAAAATTCTCTTTTTGCTTTCTTTTTACCTGTTTGCTTCCATGCTAAGCAGACTTGCGAGTAGAGGGATTGTTTAGAATACCAGGCAATAGTGTCCGACAGCAGATTTTAAGGGATGCTCTCAATAATGGAACTGATATTGACTTGGAATCAGGGGAATTTCATTCAAATGATGTTGCCACTTTGCTGAAGATGTTTCTAGGAGAGTTGCCAGAGCCCCTGTTGACCCATAAACATTTCCATGCACACCTCAAAATTGCTGGTGAGTATAGAAAATGAGAAGAAGATGTAAATACATTTCTTTGAATTTAGTGAAATTCTTTGGGGTTTTGTGACTTGTAACTCACTGTAGTATTTCTGCTGATATTGGTTAAAATTTGTTATATCGCTGGACTTCTCGGGGTACTCTTAAGTATTGACCAGTTAAGTTTGATTTAGTTAATTTTTTTCTTGATAATTAAGCTTCTGATTAAGATAAGACACTGACAATAAGGTAAAGTCTGGAAGCCTAGCATAGTGCTTTGAATGTTTTAGTTGCTCAAAAAATAAATGCTTTTCATTGTATTGTATTATATTGCATGAATTCATGGGGTTCACACAACTCTGTTATAGATTTGGTATGTTTGCCTTGTTTTGGCTAATATGTCTATACCTCAGTTGAGATTGTCTACACTTACAATTTGTGTTATTGATTTTTTTTTAGTTGTAGATAGACACAATATCTTTATTTATTTATTTTTATGTGGTGCTGAGGATTGAACCCAGTGCCTCATATGTGGGAGATGAGCACTCTACCACTGAGCTTCAGCCCCAGCCCCACAAATTTCCTTTTTAAAAATAATTTCACTTGTTTTCTGAATAGGCAATATATTCACATAGTTCAAAATTTAAAAGAATCAAAAAAATAAAACAATTAAAAGCCTCTTTCCCACTCTTGTTCCCTAGCACTCAGTTCTTTCCAGAGACAACCAGTGCTGTTGATTTTTAATGTAGTCTTCCAGAGATATTTTGTACACTTACAACACTTACATTTATTCCTCCCTTTTTATGGAATGGTAGGGTATTACACACATGGTTCAGTGATTTGCTTTTTTTCACTTAATGTATCTTGGAGAATGTTCTATTTTTACCTCACAAATGGTTGCCTCATTCTTTATGATTTTGTGGTAGGGAATTCATTCTTTAATTGCACAGCTATTATGTTGCCATAGGCTCTGAGTATACATAGTATCAAAATCCATGGAGCATTTACTTAGTTTTCTGCCCTTGAGCATTTCTTTCCCTTCTTTTTTTTTTTGGTACTGGCATTGAAATCAGGGGTGCTTTACCACTGAGCTACATCCCCAGCCCTTTTTTATATTTTATTTAAAGACAGGTCTTGCTGAGTTGCTTGAGGCTCATTAAGTTGCTGAGGCTGGCTTTGAACTTGCAGTCTTCCTATCTCAGTTTCCTGAGCTGCCGGGATTATAGACAGCTGCCACTGTACCCAGCTCAGATTAGATCTTTTTAAAAGCATTTTTACTAGCAATCTAGATGATCGAGTGAGTAATTCTGCTAGAATGTTATGTGGTTTTACCCTTAATATGGGGGGAAATAAACTTGTTAGAGCTTTGGAAAAGATTTAGAAGATACTAATAAATTCTTTTTTTTGTGTTAACATAAGGATGCTTATTTTCATTTGCTTTCCTGTTGAGTTCATTCATTTAGTGCAGTTTTTGAAATCCTCTACTTCACTGACCCATGATTCACTGTTCCTAGAAAATATTTTAAGGTGTGGCCCTGTTGCAGCATTTGATATGCCTTGCTGATACCTGGAAGAATTTTCGTTTTCAATTTCATATTAACTGGATGTATTTTCTATAAATATTATCTGCCTTTCCTGAAATTATTATTTAGTTTAAACAATTTAACACACTGAAATAATTTTCTGGTCCATATAAGTTATACCTAATTGTTTGTTAGTATTCTTTGAAATTCTGATTATGCAGGGGATTGTTTTTATTGATAACCTATGTTGCAGCCAGGCTCAGTGATGCATCCTTGTAATCCCAGAGGCTAAGGCAGGAGGATTGCAAGTTTGAGCTACTTCGTGAGACTCTGTCTCAAAATAAAAAACTAAAAGGACTAGGGATGTAGTTTAGTGTAAAGCACCCCTAGGTTCTATCCCCAGTACCAAAAATAAGATAACCTGTGTAGCCTGTTAGAGAAGACACAATGGTTTTGACCCCATGAGGAGCTGCTTGGATCATCCTGTTACTCACTCTGATTTTTATTTTAACCATAAAATATTTGAGGAGGAAAGGGGAGGAGTAGCATTGTAAAGGTATGTGTGGACATGTTTTCCTTTTTCCTTGGTATGTACCTAGGAATGGAATTGCTGGGATACATGATAGCTCTAGCTTTTTAAGGTACTGCTCAGATGTTTTCAAGAGTGGTTATACCATTTTACATTCTTACCAGCAATGTAGGAGGGTTTAATTTTCTCTTTGCCAACATTTGTTAATGTCAGTCTTTTTGATTATAGTCATCCTAGTGGATGTTGAGTGGTATCTCATTATGGTTTTGATTTATATTTATTGATTGCTAATGATACTGAACATGCAAATGCATGTATATTGTATATTATTATTTTTATGGAAATAATGATAATATACATTATCTTACACATTAGTGTTTTACTAATAAGGGGTCTCACATATTAGTGTTTTACCAATAAGATGTATCCCTAGCCCATTAATACATTAATATGTCCATGGTTGCACTGGAAGTACCTGGCAAAATCTATCCTCCCCTTCCCCCCAGGGCGGGAGTCAACCCCAAGGCTTTGTACATACTAGGGCGCTATAATTTTTAAATTTTGTTTGTGCTTGATTCTTTTTTCTCCTTTGAATTGAAGGGAGGATAATAGTAATAGAATTGGTTTTTTGCTTTTATTTTCTCCCTCCTTTTTAATATTTACTTTTATTTTTAAGATTTGATGCAGTTTGATGATAAAGGAAACAAGACCAATATACCAGATAAAGAGCGGCAGATTGAGGCTCTTCAGTTGCTCTTCCTCATTCTTCCCCCACCCAATCGTAACTTACTGAAGTTATTGCTTGATCTCCTGTACCAGACAGCGAAGAAGCAAGACAAGAATAAGATGTCTGCCTATAACCTTGCCCTTATGTTTGCACCCCATGTCCTATGGCCAAAAAATGTGAGTTTTAAGGGGAAGAGTAAAGATTGCTTGGTGTTCTTGGGCTGGGCTTCATCCTGTGGCTGTACCTTGATGAGGCTGTCAAAGGTCCAAGGTCCAATCTTCAGCTTTATGAGGTTAGGAGCTTTATCATTTCACCCAAGAGTTATCAAACTTGCGGGGTGGGGGGGGGGCAGTTCCTGTAGCTTATAAATCAATTTCTGATAAACCTGTGTGGGAACTTACTAGTGAAAATTCTGGAAAATTCTAGTTAATAAACTAGAATACTCAGAAAACTTCCTTGGGAAACCAGATTAATTTCTGTAAATTTAGAATAGAGCTGTGTGATCTTACTGGATAATGTCACCAAGCTTTATATAAAATGACACATAGAGCAATCATCTTGCCTTGTCCTTCTGTTTCCCACAGATATAGTTTCCTTGGATACAGTTGAATGTGCTTCTTCTTACTGAGACCACAATATTCTCAGTGACTTAAATAAGAACTAAATTATCTGAAGTCTTTTAAACAAATATTTCATCTGAAGGCACATAATTATATTTCTGCCCATTTGTAATATATGCTTTTTTTTTGTATGATGGGATTGTGAACCAGGATACCTCACTTGGAAGCTATAAACAACTAATGTTACCTGTATCATTTTCTATACTTAGGCCCCTTCTTTGTAAACAGGGCATGATAGTAGTTTTTCCACTTACCTTACAATGTTGCTGGGAAGACAACAGAAATAGATGTGTTATAACAAGTTATAAAAGATATTTGAGATTATAGGAAATGAGAAAAATAAAAGTAAGGGAAAGATGGGGCTGGGGATGTGGCTCAAGCGGTAGCACGCTCGCCTGGAATGCGTGCGACCTGGGTTCGATCCTCAGCACCACATACAAACAAAGATGTTGTGCCCGCCGATAACTAAAAAATAAATATTAAAAAAATTCTCTCTTTAAAAAAAAAAAAGAAAAGTAAGGGAAAGAGGTTGTTTTACCTGACAAGTAGCTAGTAACAAGAGAAAGTTTTGGGCCAGAAAGAACTTCTGGATGGGTTGGGGAAGACAGGACATACCAACTCTTGTCCATATTAAAAGAGTTAGCCTCATAGTGAAGAATATTAGAACCAGGTAACCAAGACTGTGGGAAAGGAGAGAGTAAACTGTGGTTATCAAAATAAGTATGTAAGGGGTCCTGGGAAGAGCAAACAGATAAAATAACAAAGGTACATGTTGAGGATGAAGCATATGGTATAGAAGAGGTGCTTTAGTACTTAAAAAAAAAAAAAAAGAGGAAGCAGAGACAGAATGGAAATCAATGACAATTTGACTGTGTTTTTAAGGAAAAGATGTCATCTTTGGTATCTGTTAGTAATGAGAGTTTGCCTTTGTTTTTATTTTATTTTTTATTTATTTTTTTATTATTAGTTGTTCAAAACATTACAGAGCTCTTGACATATCATATTTCATACATTTGATTCAAGCAGATTATGAACTCCCATTTTTACCCCGTATACATATTGCAGATTCACATCGGTTACACATCTACTTTTTATGTACTGCCATACTAGTGTCTGTTGTATTCTGCTGCCTTTCCTATCCTCTACTATCCCCCCTCCCCTCCCCTCCCCTTCCCTCCCCTCCCTTCTTTGCCTTTGTTTTTAGAGAAACTCCAGTTTGTCTGAAGAGGCAGTGTCCTTGCTGGTTGTTGTGGGTTGTGTTCTTCCTATGCATTTTGAATCCTAGGCTGGATTTTCTTTAACTTTGCTTATATGTCTAATTAGGAAATGAATATTGATTCTCATGAATTTCCTGGTCACTGTAGGGAAATATGATTGTTCTAGATTATATCCAGTGGAAAGCTACTGAACTAATAGAATTAAACATTGTATTTAGAGTTACTTTTATTAGGGATAGAAATGATTACACACATAAGTATGTAAGGGGTCCTTCTGCCTTAGCTTCCCAGATAAAATAACAAAGGTACATGTTAAGGATGTTATTGGGAAATGGTACTTCCCAGCTGTTAATGCCCTTTGTTCTCTTTTCCTCTGAACAGGTCACTGCAAATGACCTTCAGGAAAATATCACGAAGTTAAACAATGGGATGGCTTTTATGATCAAACACTCCCAGAAACTTTTTAAGGTAGGTAAGGGATGGCATTTGGTTGGTAATAGGACAAGGAAGATGGAGCAAAGTTGAATCTTAGATAAAAAAGAAAAAGTGGGCTCCTAGAAGAGAAGAGTCCTGACTGGCACTGTAAGCCAGAGTGGACAATGGAAAACCCTCCCAGGTGGGAGGAATGGGAGGCCCAGAGGTTCCAGTCCTGGGGTAATTGGCTCCACCCTTGGAATCATCCTGCTTTTTTTCCTGAAAGGCAGCACTGCTGGCAGCTGTGCAGTTTTATCCTGCCTGCTTCCTGCCAGTGGGATTTTGAGGGTCTGACAGCCCCCTTTCATTTTGTACTCTTTGTCCCTTTCAGTCCAAACAGGCAGTGTTTCTGCCAACATAATTTTCTCAAGAACTTTGTGGGTCTTCTGTGGATTGCAATGGGGTTCATTCTGTTAGACAAAAGCCACATATACAAATCTTTTGAAGACAAATCCTCTACCTTGGTCTCCTGCTGCTAAGGCCGAGGGACAATCCCTTTAAGCTTCCTAAAGGCCCTCTGGTTCATTGAGAGGGTCTGGGAGGCACACTCTTCCTCTCTTGAAAGAGCCCTTTGTGTGACTGAATACCCTGACCTTTTCATGTTTCTAAGGTTTTAGCAAAAGATTGCATAGTCACATGCTTGGTCTTTAGAATATACCTACTCGATAGTGAATCTCTTAATTTTTTGTATCTTTTGCCATCTGGAGAAGCCAAGAATTTCTAAGATCATCCGGTTCTGATTCTTTTTTTCTTATGGTAAAATACTTATCATCCTAACATTCTTCTTTTTATTATTATTTTTTTGGTACTGGGAATTTAACCCAGGGGCATTTACCACTGAGCTACACTTTCCCAGTCCTTTTTTATTTTTTGAGATAGGGTCTCACTAAGTTGCTTAGGGCCTTGCTAAGTTGCTGAGTCTGGCCTCAAACCTGTGATCCTTCTGCCTTAGCTTCCCAAATTTCTGGGATTACAGGAATGCACCAACATTTATTTATTTATTTTTGAGGTGGAGTCTCACTGTGTTGCTCAGGCTGGTCCTCTGTGTTGAAGCGATACTCCTGAGTAGCTAAGACTTTAGGCCTAGGCCACCACATCCAGCTCATTTTAGCTGGAAAATAAGTGTACAGTTGTTTTAAGTGTACAGTTCTTTGGCATTACGTATATTCACATTGTTGTGCAACCATCATTTTGGAGAATGTTTCCTCCTTTTTAAATGAATATCATTAGAGACTCAGCATTCTTTATCTTGCAAAATTGGAACTCAATACTCATTAAACTATAACTCCTCATTCTCCCTCCCCTTAGCCCTGTCAACCACCATTCTACTTTATCTCTGAATTTGACTTTTTAAAGTACTTTATGTAAGTGGAATCATACAATATTTGTCTGTGATTGTTTTATTTCAAGTAGCATAATGTTTTCAAAGTTTATTATATTATAGCATGTGTCAGAATTTGCTTTTTATTGTTCTTGTTCTTTCTTCTTTTTCTTCTCTTCTTTTACAGAGCTGGGGGATGAGCTATACCCCCAACCCTTTTTATACTTTGTTTTAAGGCAGGGACAAGTTAAGCCTCTCACTTGGGCTTCTTCTGCCTCAGCCTCCTGAGGAGCTTGGATTATAGCTGTGTGCCACCACACTCAGCTTCTTTTTGTGTTTAATGCTAATTTTTAAAAATTGTGGAAAAATATATGTTGAGGATCCTTTATGTGAAATGCTTGGGACTAGAAGCGTTTTGGATTTTGGAATATTTGCAAATACAGAATGAGATATGTTGGAATGGAACTAAAATTTAAATATGAAATTCATTTATATTTCATATATACCTTATACACATAATCTGGAAGTAATTTTATGCAGTGTCTTTAAAGCACCTGTGTTTTGATTGAAACGTAACACAAGGCCAAGTATAGAATTTTCCTTGTATTATCATGTCATTACTCAAAAAGTTTCAGATTTTTGTAGTATTTTGTATTTTGACTTTTCAGATTAAGATGCTCAACCTCTATACAAAACATAAAATTGATCGTCTTAAGGGTTTTTTTTCTTTTAACTTTTTAAAAAAATATGTTTTAGTTGTAGTTGGATACAATATTGTTAATTAATTAATTTATTTTTATGTGGTGTTGAGGATCGAATCCAGGGCCTTGCCCATGCTAGGTGAGCACTCTGCCGCTGAGTCACAACCCCAATCCGTTCTTTTAACTTTTTTAAAAAAAATATTTTTAGTTGTAGCTGGACATCGTATTTTTATTTAATTTATTTATTTTTATTAATGGACCTTTATTTATTTATTTGTTTATATGTGGTGCTGAGAATCGAACCCAGTGCCTCACACATGCTAGGCAAGCGCTGTACCACTGAGTCACAGCCCCAGCTCTTTAATTAATTTATTTTTATGTGGTACTGAGGATCAAACCAAGTGCCTCAGTCTGTGCTAGGTAAGTGCTCTAACACTGAGCTACAACCCTGGCCCTTAACTATTTTTGTCTTTTGTTTTTGGTACCAAGGATTGAATTCATGGGCAGTTAAATACTGAGCCACATCTCCAGCATTTTTTTTTTTTTAAATATTAGAGACAGGGTCTCACTGAGTTGCTTAGAGCCTCATTTAGTTGCTGAGGCTGGCTTTGAACTTGTGATCCTCCTGTCTCTTAGCCTCCTGAGCCACTGGGATTATAGGTATGTGCCATTGCACTTGTCCTTAACTGTTTTTTTTTGAGATGAGGTCTCACTGTGTTGCACAGGCTGACTTCTAACTCCTGTGCTTACGTGATCCTCCTAACTTGGCCTCTGTGCCTCGCTTTCACAGCTGTTTTTTTTTTTTTTTTTTCCCAATATAAACTAATCAAGGTTTATATATTACTTTTGATTTTTATGTCACTTTTAATCTGTAACAATCATTATGCTTTTTCTTCATGTCATTGATTTGAAATGTTCAAATCAACTGTCTTATACATTTTCTTACATTCTAACTTTGTCTTATTTTCTCAAAGTCACTTAACTTCTTCCTCTATTTTCAAGTGTTTCCTGTAAACTATAAGTTAGATCTAGAATCTTGATTAGATTCAAGTTGTAGGTGGTGTTTATATATATCATATTGCAATACATTAGGAGACACATGGTGTTAGATTGTCTCACTGTGATAATTTTGTTATCGACCAGATCTCTTCATTATAAAGGGACATTTTCTCCTTCCCAAATAGTGAATAACTTATAAGGTAAATCTCTAATATATATTGGTTTTAGCATTTGTTGATAATCCTGCCTAGGATCTGTGATTATTTTAGGCATTACAAAAGATTGATTTTCTAATTCTATTATTTAACCCATAATATATGACTTTATTTTTTGGAGAAGATGTTTTCTCCTTTTTAAATAACTGTCATTAGAGACTCATGGATTTTTATGTATTCATGGTGTTAGTCAGTTTCATTTATTCATTTTGATAATTTTGTCCCAAATTTGGGCATTGATGGCCTTTATAAGCTGGTTCCTATAACCCAGTGCTTCACATATATGAGGCAAGTGCTCTACTGCTGAGCCACAATCCCAGCCCCTCCTTATAGATTTAATTTCACTTTTTGAACCTGTAGTATATTTACGTGATTCAAAAGTCACAACTACCAAAAAAAAAAAAAAAAAAACCCAAAAAGCAAAAAACAAAAAACGAGAAATTGCAGTCCTTTCTCTAACCATCTTCATTATTTTCTGGTTTATTTTCCTACTATTTCTGTTTTTTTTGTGGTACCAGCGATTGAACTCAGGGACACTCGACCGCTGAGACACATCCCCCAGTCCTGTTTGTATTTTATTTAGAGACAGGGTCTTACTGAGTTACTGAGGGTCTTTATGTTGCTGAGGCTGGCTTTGAACTGTGATCCCCCTGCCTCAGCCTCCCTGGGATTACAGGTTGCACCATTGCACCCAGCCTTACTGTTTCTTTTTGTAAAAACAAAGTAAATGTACATACATGTTTATATTCTTATTTCCCCTTCTTTCTTACACATATACTGTTCTGTGCCTTACTTTTCTCACTCAGTAGATCCTGGAAATTCCTCCATATGCTTCATAAAGCCATTCAACTTGTCTCCCTCCCTTTTTTCTCTTCCTTTTCTTTTCATTCTTCTCTCTCTTTTTCTATATTCTCTGTCTCTTTTCTTATTTAATGACTGCATAGTAGCACATTATATGGATTTATGAAAGTTCACCAACTATTAATGAACATTTAGGTTGTATCTGATCTTTCTATTGTTGTTGTTTCAGTTTTGGGGATTAAACTCAGGTCCTCACATATGCTAGGCAAGCAGTCTACCAGTGAATGCATTCCTACCCTTTTTATTTTTTTTTATTTTGAGACAGGGTCTCTCCTAAGTTGCTGAGGCTGGCCTGGAACTTTTGATCCTCCTGACTCAGCCACTACAGTCTATGGGAGTCCAGGGGTGTGCTGCCAGACCCTACATGTGTCCAATCATTCAGTTAATCTTTTATTTTAATGTTTTATTTTTTAGTTGTATTTGGACACAAAACTTTTATAATATTTATTTATTTTTATGTGGTGCTTAGGATCGAACTCACAGGCTTGCACATGCTGGGCAAATGCTCTACCCCTGAGCCATGACCCCATTTCCCATTTGATTAATCTTTATGTTTCTGGAGTTACATCTTCAGGATAGATTCTCAGAAGTGAGATTCTGGGACAATGGGTAAATGCGAATGTAATTTTATTAGATATTGTAGTATTCTTCTCTATAGTGATTATATTAGTTTACATTTAATAAAATAGTGATTGTAATAAAACACTTCTCCCTGGACTGTAAACAGGGTATTTGTTACAGAATTCTATTCTATAGTAATCCTGAATGGTATTTTCTATACATGATTCCAAAATGTGATCAAGAGACCACTTGCAATTTGTCAGGATTTGGGAGATTTTTTTTTTTTTTTTTTTGGTCAAATATAAGCATTTTTATAAATGTTTATATGTTTGTTTCTGGCTCACTTGAGTGTATTCTTGCCATATTTGATTTTTACAACAGCAACAACTACATCAATGTCTTTTCATAGTTTCCCCATCAATTTTACTGAGGGGTCTCTTCAGTTGCAAGAGAAAGGAAGCTGCAGAATAAGGCATTTTGTGCAATCTTTGGCCTTTCCGAAGTCATCTAACAGATAATTTTGAGAACCATTGTCTTTTTGTGGACTGGAAAGAATTTTAGTTCCTACTAACCTCTTGGTCCTGGTATTCTTTTGTCTTCTTCCCAGGCTCCTGCTTACATTCGGGAATGTGCAAGATTACACTATTTGGGCTCCAGAACCCATGCATCAAAGGTAAGATAGGAAACTGCTCTTTAGAGATAAGATTAGTGGAGGTTTTTTTTGTTTGTTTGTTTTTTTTAAAGCATGAAATTAAAGTAAAGCTGTGCAAAATAAAAATATTTTAATGTCATAGCTTAAAGTTATTTAGTCATTTCATCACAAGGAGAATGATTGAGTGGAATGTTACAAATTGAAATAGAAACGTCCCTATGGGCAGTGTTCTTGCCTGCTGTCAGATGTCCTCCGCTGGTGGATGAGACGGTATCCTCTAAATAAGGGTGATGATGTAGACTGTATGTTTAAAGTTTTTTCATAAAACCAGTATGCATTTTTATAGCACATGACATAAACAATCTGTAAATAACAAATGTATTAAATACTTTTTAGTAGCAATAGCACAGTTTTATGTAATTTGTTCTTTTATTTTTAAAATTTTTTTTTAGTTTTAAGTGGACACAATATCTTTATTTTATTTTTATGTTGTGCTGAGGATTGAACCCAGTGCCTCATGCATGCTAGGCGAGCACTCCACCACTGAGCCACAACCCCAGCCCTGTAATTTGTTCTTATTCAGGATCAATGGCATGATAAAACTCTATTCTATCAAATGGCTAAAAGACTTGATAGCACATGAATTTAGGGAAATGTGTGGTGCTTATTGACAGAAAATCACATATGATTATTTAGCTCTAACAGTAGAAAGTTAAAAAAACACTTCATAATCACTTTTTTTGAGTGTATATGTGTATTTTACTGGGAATTGAACCCAGGGATGCTCTGCTACTGAGCTATATCCCCAGCCCTTTTTATTTTTTATTTTGAGAGAGAGTCTTGCTAAGTTATTGAGGCTGGTCTTGAACTTGTGATCCTCCTGCCTCAGTCTCCTGAGTTGCTGGGATTATAGATATGTGCCACTCTGGCAACAAGCACTTTTTTATGAATTTTAATTGGTCTTTCTTGGTTAAAAACTTAAAGATGTCATCATATGCTATTATTTTCTGCCCCTGATTGTCCTACTCATCGAGCAAATATTGGCGTGACCAGGAAAACAGTATTTGATTTCAAGTAGTGTAATTGGAGTGTAGTTTTTCTTAAAGAGTTGTTGTTTTCATTCCTTTACTGATGTCACACAGTTGTCACATTAAATTGTCACGTTTGGGAAAGAGCACCAGCCATGAAACAATGCCCTTATGCTCCAGGGTGGGACTGTCACTTTAGTATCTGGATAACTTCACACTTATAGCTTAATCTATTTTTTCTAATGAGAATGATGGTACTCTGCCTGCTTGCCTTACATGATAGCAGTAAGGATGACTTGAAATGAAAATATGCTTTGAAAATTTAACTTTTGATGGGCTTGGTGGCTTACATCTGTAATCCAAGTGGCTCTGGAGGCTCAGGCAGGAGGATTGAAAGATTGTGGCCAGTCTCAGCAACTAAGCAAGGCCCTAAGCAATTTAGTGAGACAATATCTCAAAATAAAAAATAGAAAGAGCTTGAGAAGTGAATCAGTGGTAATGTGCCTCTGGGTTCAATACCAAAACAGAAAAAAGAAAAAGAAAATGAAAAAAAATTGATAATTCTTGGTGGTAATATTCTAAATATATTAGGTTCTCTGACAGGTTATAGGAGGATGATTAATATAACCTTTATTAATAGATCCCTTATCTGATAATGATGTTAAGATTTTTCTTGTTCCCGAGTATAAAAATAGATGATATTTCCACTCTCCCTTTATTATGTTCTAGGTTTTTGTGGGAATCCAACAACAAAGCTGGAAGGATATATTAATTCACTTACCTTTTGAATTTCCTTTAGGATGACCTTGATCTGACAGCTTCATGCCATGCTAAGTCCTTTCAGCTGGCAAAATCTCAGAAACGGAACCGGGTAGATTGCAGTTCTCATCAGGAGGAGACCCAGCAGCGAACAGAAGAGGCGCTGAGAGAGCTCTTCCAGCATGTTCACAGTATGCCAGAGTCCGCGAAGAAGAAACAGCTTATTAGACAGGTGCCCAAGGACAGGGGAATAGTGAGGGGTTTTAGGAACATGATCACATTTGTGGAATCACTAGGCAATATTGTTAAAGAATCTCATTTAAGTTTTGACTCTTTTTGAGACAAGCTTTGGCCCTACTAGAGAAAGAAATAAAGGCCCTTGGATTTCTGCAGTTAAATAGGAGGATTCAGAGTGTCTCTACTTTTGGTCATGTGCCAAGTTTTCTTAGAGCCAGCAATTAAAATATAATATAATATTCCAAAGTTTAAACTCTTAACAAATTTTTCTGGCAAATAATTTGACTTTCTGAATCTCAGTTTTTTTGTTTGTTTGTTTGTTTGCAAAATGGTAATAGTAATGTCCGTGTTTCATGGTTGTAAAGATTAGAGATAATGTACATAGAATGGCACAGTATAAATGGTAACTCTCAACAATAGAATTGTTTGTAGTTAGAAAAACACTATAAACCAAGGTCCTATGCTGATTCTAGAAGGTAGGAATCTGGTGTTATCTTTGTTTATTTTGGAGCTATGGGAGCAAAATTAGGTCTTCCATTTGCTACTTTCAGCACTCAAAGCATAGTTTGAGTAAATCCTGACTACTTGGCTACTTTCTTTCTGAGGAAATGTGTTTGTCTCAGTCTCTCTTGAATTTTAACTGAACAGTTGGGATCAGTTTGTTAGTTTGCTATAATGTAGCAAATTCCTGACATATCAACTGACAGTTTTGGAGGTTTCAGCCTGTAACTAGTGGCGCTGTTGCTTTTGGGTCAGTGGTGAGGCAGGACATCATGGCAGGGCACATGTGGCAAAACTGTTTGCCCATGGAGGGGAAGCTAAATAAAGAGAAGAGGTCGTGGCTCCACAGTTCCCTTGGAGGTCATACCCCCAGTGATCTAAGACTCCTACTAGGCCCTAACTCTTAAAGGTTTTACCACCTCCCAGTAGCACAACTGGCTGGGGACCAAGGCTTTAACACATGGACCTTTGGGGGACATTTCAAATCCAAGCTACAGGAGTCAGCCTCTTAACTTCTAGGACCTTGGAGGAAGAGTCAGTTTTTATATATTTATTTTATTCCTGATCTCAAGTATAGAGCCAGGTATAAACAAGTATTTAGAAAATGTTGAATGGAGTTATTATTAACAATTGATAAAGATCTTTTTGTTTTTTGGCACTGAGGCTTGAACCTAGGGGTGCTTAACTACTAAGCCACATCTCCCTCCTTTTTTTATATATTTATTTAGAGAAAGGGTCTTGCTGAATTGCTAAATGCCTCGCTAAGTTGCTGAGACTTGCTTTGAACTCGCCATCCTCCTGCCTCGGCCTCCTAAGCTGCTGGGTTTACAGTCATGTACCACCTTGCCCAGCTTGATAAAGATATTTAAGTTTTTGGTCACTCTTTTTGAGATTATTTGAGATTTAGTAAATTGTCTATGACTGGATTTTTCAGGGTATTGGATGAGTATTGTTGCAGATTCAATGCCATCTATTGACTTAATTTCCATAGAAATTAAAACAGTAGTAGTTTCATAAGGACAGGTGTAATGGATTCTCTCAAGAGTACTGACAGTTAAAGACAGTACATAGGAAAAGACATTATTTTTGCTGTTCTTAGAAAAATAGGAAGTTATAGAGAAGGGTTAAAAAAAAAATCACTCATTCCACCAGTGTTTATATTTTGAACACTTCTTTTAGACTTTTTCCTATGGTATATTTTTATATAGTTATGATCATGTGATAAACTTTTTTTAATCTCTCTTTTTTTTCACCAAACTGAGCATAAGCATATTTCCATAAATGCTTGCAAACTCCTTCCATTCATTTTAGATACTCCCATATCTTTTTGAAAAAAAAATTTTACTATATATTTTTTCCTCTATGATTATTAAAAATAATGTGCTCACTATAGAAACATCAAAACCTCTATAAGAATATAAAGGAGAAAATAAAAGGAACCTATCATATCCAGAGATAACCATTTTGGAGTATTTCTTCCTAGAGTTTTTCTTCCTGAATATATATTTTACATTTCTTTGTTACTTAAAATATATTTAGTTTTATATTCTACCCTTTAACTTTATATCACAGACATTTTCTATGTCCATTGAAAGGTTATGAACATTTGAAGTGTTTGCATAATACATCCTATGTAACCGAATTTATGGACAGTTTGCCTACTATTGGACATATTGGGGAAATTAGATTGTTTTTTAGTTTATAAATTTTTTTTCATAAGTATTTCATTGTGTATCATTTCCTTGAAAAAGTATGACCAAAGGATGTGCAGCATTATTAGTTTTGACTGATATATGTCCCTTCCCTCTTTTTTCCCCCTGAAAAAAAAGTCAGTATTTGTTTGAATAAACTTTTAAATCTGAAATAATTTTAGATTTAGAGAAAAGTTACAAAGTTAATAGAGTGTCCACATACTTTTCACCCAGTTCCATATTATCCAACTAGGAAACTAACATTTAATGTACCACATTTTTGTTAACACTGTAGTCTTTATTCAGATTTTATCAGTCTTTTTATTAATGCCCTTTTTCTGTTGTAAGGATCTAATCTAGGGTACCCCTTTGCATTAATACATGTTTACACATGCATACACATTCTCCATTTCTCTTTATTTGAATTTCATTTGTGGAAGAAACCAAATTGTTTATTCCCCAGAGTCTGGATTTTACTGATTGCATCCCTATGGTATTATATAATATATCCAACAGTCCTCTATATTTACTATAATGTGGTAGTTAGATTTATTTCTGGGGGCTTGATCTGATTCCAATTCAGTTCTTTTCTGATAAGAACACCTTGTAAGTGGTACATACTTCATAATATGCATTTTTTAAAAATATTTATTTTTAGTTGTAGTTGGACACAATACCTGTATTTTATTTATTTATTTATTTTTATGTGGTGCTGAGGATTGAACCCAGGGCCTTGCACATGATAGGCAAGCATTCTACTGCTGAGCCACAACCCCAGCCCATAATATACATGTTTTAAGAAATATATATATATTTTTAGTTATAGATGTATCTTTATTTATTTTTATGTGGTGCTGAGGATTGAACCCAGTGCCTCACACTTGCAAGGCAAGTGTTCTACTACTGAGCTATAGCCCCAGACCCCATAACATGCATTTGTAAAAGGATCTGAATACTCCTTGCTAAAGAGCTTCCCAGAACATTTTATCAATTAATGCTTTTCACTGGATGTACAATAATGATAACCATTTTATTGTACCTTTGCCAACATTTATCAGAAATGATGGGTTTTCATGGGTTCCAGTATTTTCAGGAAGAATCCTTACTAGATAACTAGAGGTAACTAAATATTTGTTTTCTGAGATAATTAATTTTGAAAACTTCTTAGTACCCATATCTAAAACTTTTTAAACCTCCAGAATCTGAACTGATAAAAACATATAAGTTTACAATTGAGAATTGTAAAAAGTTTAGTTAGAAAGGGCAGAAGAGTAAATTCTTTAGTTAGGCACTATATTAAAACTTTAAGACTATACAGTGTCTCATGTCTTCCCTTTTTCCACCTTAGATTCCTCCATACAAAGAACTCATGTTCATAGAATTGGAAGTTTGTGTTCTGATCTATTATTCTTTGATGATAATAATGAATTCTATTTAAACAGCTTTAATAACTTAAAAAATTCTGTATGCAACTTATGTTAAATTGAGGACTGCTTTAGGTTGTGCCAATAACTATGTTAAAATGTTTTATGCAAAAAAAAATTTTGTTATTTACTAGCAGGAGCTCTTGGGAGAATTCCATAAGCTCTCCAATTCTCAATGTCCTTATCTGTAAAATAGGGGTAATAGGGGCTGGAGTTGTGGTAGAGCGCTTGCCTGGCATGTGTGAGGCCCTGGATTCGATCCTCAGCACCACATATGAATAAATAAATTAAAAGATCCATTGACAACTAAAAAAATATTTTAAAATTTATAGGGATTATTGCTGAGAGCCATAGCTAAGTAAGAATGACGCATGGCAATTTCCTTGACAGCCTACCCCATGTTGCTTAGAGGGAGGACTCTCCATTGAGGAAATGGGCTTGCCTTGGACCCAGGTCATTTGCAGTGACATTGCATGAAAGGTGACCTTGCTCAAGGACCAGGGCGGATCTGGGTTTAGGGCGGATCTGGGTTTAGGGCGGATCAGGGTTTAGGGCGGTTCCAGGTTTAAGGTGATTCCTGCTGGGAATAGGGCCTATCCTGCTGCCTCAGGCGCCTCCCCGCTCCTTGAGTTCCCGTTGAGTTCTCGCGGGATTCACAGAGTATTTTGGGATGCAGAGCCCAGTGGAAGTGTGGATTTTCCCCAGAACGTGCTTGTAGAGTGTTGGTGTGAGTTCGGGAATAAAGAATTGCTGTTTGAATCTACAAGGCTGTGAGTGGCTCGTGATTTTGTGCCCAGCTAGACTGCGGCAGATTATAATTTCACATTCAAGGAATAGGAAAAATAGTACTATTCAGAGTAACTTAATATATTTTTATTTCTTTTTTTTTAATATTTATTTTTTTTAGGTGTAGATGGACATAACACAATGCCTTTATTTTTATGTGGTGCTGAGGATAGAACCCGGGTCCCGCCCATGCTAGGCGAGCGCTCTACCGCTGAGTCATAATCCCAGCCCTATATTTTCACTTCTTTTTGGAAATATTATTTCTGCTTTTGTTTTTTGTGTGCTGGGGATGGAACCCAGGGCCTTTCACATCTAGGGCCTTACCCATTCTATTTCTATCAATGGCTGCATTCCAGGCCACTGTTTCTGCCTTTGTAATTTGCTTGATGACCTACTGATGTATACATGCAGACTCATTTATTCCTGGAGTTTTGGGTATATACACTACGAGAATATTAATAAAATGTTCTCTGTATTTTCTTTTAGTTTCAAAAGCAGTCTTTGACTCAGACACCAGGGCGAGAACCTTCCACTCCCCGGGTACAAAAGAGAGCCCGTTCCCGTTCCTTCAGTGGGCTTATTAAGGTAGGTATGCTGTGCTGTCTTTTTCAGTAATGATTGTGAGGAACTATAACAGTCTGACTTTTTCTTATGCATAAATAGGTTTCTTTAGTCCTTGGACTCCTTTAATGGATTAATTTATAAGGGGTAAAGGTAGGATTTGGAAAGGCTTTTATTTTTCAAAACATTTTGCTGTGTTTTAAATCAGAGATGGGGTTCTCTGGTGCAAAAGAAATAAAGGTTCTTCCTTCTCTTCTGGGGCTGAGGACAGAGTTCTCATTCCTGAGCAATGTGGATGGTCTCTTTTGCTTTCTGACCTGCTTTATAGTAAACTTCTTTATTCAATTTGATAAACCCATGGAGACAGTGAGGAAGTTGAGAGATTGGGGACATTGTTAGAAAAAAATGGATTTCTATTAGGCTAGTGAATTTTTATTACCTCAATTTTGGTAAACTTATTTTTTTTTACTGTTGTTGTATTCTCTTCCCTTGTATCAAATTTACTAAAAATCTTACTTTTAGAATGAATATAAAATATATTTCTGTGCTTTTGCTGCCATGACCTTATTTGCAGATTCATTAAGTCTTCACAGATGATCTGGACTTGTAGTTGAAAAATATTGCCATAAGGTGGCAGTAGATAACTTGGATATGGGGTTCAAATTTCCATGCATAAACTAAGGCAAGGTTCTGGTTAACCTGAGAGGTATTTTGTTCTGTCTTCTTTACTTCCTCCTTTCCAGGGGCTATCATCCCTAGTTCTTTTAGTTTTTTAACTTTTGAGACAGGATCTTAAGTTGCTGAGGGTCTTGCCAAATTGCCCAGGCTGGCCTCAAACTTGAGATCTTCACCTCCTAAATCACTGGGATTATAAGTATGTGCCACCACACCAAGCCCATTTTATATTTTTCATTTTGAGACAGGGTTGCTGAGGAGGGCCTCCAACTTGGAATCATCCAGCCTCAGCCTCCTGAGCCATTGGAATCATATCAGCGTGCCATCACTCCCAGCCTATTTTTCTTTTAAAAATTGTTTTAGCATTATTAAGATATAAAAAATTCAGTAACATTAAGGAACCCTTTGATTAAAGCTTCAAGTTTATGTTTTAAAAAATGCATACCTTGGGGGCTGGGGATGTGACTCAAGCGGTAATGCACTCACCTGGCATGCACGGGGTGCTGGGTTCGATCCTCAGCACCACATAAAAAAATAAAATAAAGATGTTGTTCTACTGAAAACTGAAAAATAAATATTAAAAAAAATTCTCTCTCTTTAAAAAAAATGCATACTTTGGGCTCGGGTTGTGGCTCAGGGGTAGAGCATTTGCCTCACATGTGTGAGGCAGTGGGCTCAATTCTCAGCACCACATATAAATAAATGAATAAAATAAAAGTCCATCAACAATTAAAAAATATATATTTTAAAAAATCCCTTGTGGTGGGCATGATGGTGCATGCCTGTAATCTCAGCTACTTAGGCTGAGGCAAGAGGATTGAAAGTTCAAGGCCAGCCTGGGCAACTAAGGGAGATACTGTCTCAAGACAAAAAAATTTAAAAAAGGGCTGGGGATGTTTACTGGTGGTAAACACCCCTGGGTTCAATCCTTGGTAACATCAAAAAGCAACCAAAACTTGCAATTCCCCCCCCCCCCTTTAAGCTGCAGTGATTAGCAGTTACAGACTGATTTAACCCTAGTTTTTTTTGTTGTTGTTGTTGTTGTGGGGGCAGTAGGGAGAGTGGTACTGGGGAGTAAACTCAGGAGCACTTGACCACTGAGCCACATCCCCAGCCCTATTTTGTATTTTATTTGGAGACAGGATCTCACTGATTTGCTTAGTGCCTCACCATTGCCAGGTCTGGTTTTGAACTCATGATCCTCCTGCTTCAGCCTCCAAAGCTGCTGGGATTGTAGGCGTGTGCTACTGTGCTGGTTTTAACCCTAATTTTGATTTTTGTTACAATTTGTAAAAGTATAGAATTCACTTTTAATGCTGATCTGCTGGGGTCAGCAGCTTCTGGTATATTGGGCCTTCTTGATGTCAAAGTTTGCTTTCAGTAGAGTGTAAAGTTAACCCATGGAATGGGAGACAATATTTGCAAATTATATTACCTGGTTAGGAGTTACTATCCCAAATATATAACACACATCTATAACTCAACAGCAAAAACCAGCTTCATAGCCAGGTGCAATGGTGCGTGCTTGTAATCCCAGCAGCTCGCAAGTTTGAGGCAGGAGGATCAAGAGTTTAAAGTTAGCCTTAGCAAAAGCAAGGTGCTAAGCAACTGAGTGAGACCCTGTCTCTAAATAAAATACAAAATAGGGCTGGGGATGGGGGAATGTGTGTAGTCATTAATGATATAGAATTTCTGTTCAAGAGGATGAAAAAGTTGTGAATGGTGGGTTTATGGTTGGACAACACTGAATGTACTTCATACCACCATGTTTCTTTGAAGTTAGATGCTATAGTTTTCTGTCTTTGTGAGTTAGCTTTAGGTGCATTGCTAATTGTTGCTGGAAATGTAAATATAGTATTCTCTTAGCAGCTGCCCACTTCTTTACTATAAGAGAATTTAGAACTTTATAAAGAGCTTATAATTCTATCAGGATAAAACATTTAAAACATAGTGTTAACAAATTTTTATAAATTAGAGAGCCAAAGTGTTTGTTATAAATGAAGAAATTTTTTTTTTTTTTTTTGTATCCAGGATTTAACCCAGGGATTTTACCACTGAGCCACATTCCTTTTTAAAGTATTTTTATAGGGCACTGGGTTTGATCTTCAGCACCACATAAAAATAAAATAAAGATATTGTGTCCACCTAAAACTAAAAGATAAATTTTTTAAAAAAGTATTTTTATTTAGAGGCAGGATCTCGTTGAGTTGCTTAGGGCCTCACTAAGTTGCTGAGGCTGGCTTTGAACTGGAGATCCTCCTGCTTCAGCCTCTCCAGCTGCTGGGATTATAAGCATGTGCCACTGTTCCTGGATGTGGCTCAGTGCTATAGCACACCTGGGTTCAATTCCCAGTACACAAAAATAAGTTCCCAAAGACCTGGGTTCTTTTCAGTTCTTCACTTGGTTTTCCATGGCATTGGTTTTGTCCTATAGCTAACTAATCTCAGTGCAGCAGTGTTTAGAGGACATGCTTCCTCATTCAAAGCATATAGTCTGTGTACCAGCATCTTTTTCAAAAGGGCTGCAGTTTGACTGGCTCTATCCTGTTTTCTTTAAAATTAAAAAATAAATTTAAACATTTCTCATCTGCTTAAGGTATAACTGCCCCCTGCCCCTGCCCCCCCCCCAAAAAAAAAAAAATCCTGCTCTGATCTTTCTTTTTGGCTAGGATATTTTTCCTCCAGAATGCCTCATGTAAATAATTTAAATAAATTATTACATCAGACTGTTTTGAATATTGCTGCTGATATTTCTAGTGTAAAGTTTGATGTTTTAGTTTTGATGTATTCTTTTTTTAATGCACATTTATTATCCAATGGGGAAAAAAAGGAAAGTTTTATTCAAAGATCTTAGTATTGTCACCATTAGCTGTTACAGTAGGTTACATGAGCTTTCAAGCTGTTCAGAGATGAAAGGGCTTTTAGCTGTGCTTTGAATATCAGTATAGTCATGTGATCTTCTTAAGAAGTCCTGTACCCTCTTGTGGCTTTATTAGGAACTCTTAATAGAATTCCTCCAAATTTTCCAGTCCTGTGTGAGGAGATGACAAGGAAGCAAAATCCTATAGACCAGTCTCCATATCCTGTTATGGGGAGGGGAGGGGACTCTTGACAGCTGCTAGAGATAACACATCTTTGGGGAGAAAACTATACTGGTAAGTAACAGGCATTTCTTTTATGGTTTTAGAGGCACACTGCAGTTTGCTTGTGGTCTGTGATTTAAGTGAACTATAAAGTTTCTTCTAATGTCAGCCCTTTTAAATGTGGAGGAAAAGTGTTCATTTAAAGAAGAGCAATGATTTCAGGTGTTTTGATATGTTTTGGTTTCCCTTTTATGAGAGAGCCTGGGAGGATCTTTGAAGAAGTTAACAGAATAATGAGTTTTTTTTTTTTTTTTTAATGATAGGAAATGTAGTAATGTAGTTTAAAGGCCAAGATAGCTACAATAAATGTTTGTAAATTAATTATTTTCTTTTCCTAAATCAGCGCAAAGTCCTGGGAAATCAGATGATGTCAGAAAAGAAAAACAAGTACCCTTCGAGAGAATCTGTGGCTGTGGATGAATTGAAGAGAGACAGCAAAGAGAACCTAAACTTAGTAAAATGCTATTTTGTGTACTTTCTCTCTGTATGTGCACATTTGTAGAGAGCTTGTGTTTTTTTTTTTTTTTCTTCTTCTTTTTCTTTGGTTGATTGGATCTCAATATGTTGTTGAGGCTGGCCTTGAACTCATAATTCTCCTGTTTCAGCCTCCTCAATAACTAGGGTTATAGGCACACACCAACCATGACAAACTTACGTTTGGAAAAAAATTGATATACAGTCATTTGTTTTACTGTGTTACTCTGGGCCATTCAGTTATGCTTTTTTTCAGTTAATTCTTTCATATGCTGATATCGTCTTTCTATAGTTTTTAAGATCATTCAGCAAACATATTTTTTTAAAAATATTTTTTAGTTGTCAATAGATCTTTATTTACTTATTTTTGTGTGTGGTACTGAGGATTGAACCCAGTGCCTCACACATGCTAGACAAATACTCTACCACTGAGCTACAACTCCAGCTCTCAGTAAGCATATTTTAAGTTCAAGAAGACTATAACTATTCACAAGCATTAAGTGACCAATATGGTTCAGCAGTTCCGTAATTAAGTGTTGAGAGATTCCACAGGGAAGGTAACATTTGAGCCAGGCCTCCTTGGCTGTGCATTTTACCTGTGGGGTAGTCCTTCAGGGTGTCCCCAACCTGGCTGCCTGGTTAAGCTACCAGTAAATCAGTTAAGATTAATGAGATGCAAATCATCAGTCTCAGTAAAACTCTTCACATTGAAATTGAATGTAAATAATTCCTCTGTTAGCTGGGAATGATGGCACATGCCTGTAATTCTAGCCACTCAGGAGGCTGAGGTAGGAGGCTTGCAAGTTCAAAGCCAGTCTCAGCAGCTCAGCAAGGCCCTACACAACTTAATAAGACATATCTCAAAGTAAAAAAAGGGCTGGGGCTGTGGCTCAGTGATAAATCCCCAGAACTGGGGGAAAAAATATTCTGTTAGTAAAGTATATCTATAAGCACTGACACTAGAACATTTAAACCTTCATAAAATTTTCTTGTTTCAGGTATTTTCTGGCTCTCCAACTATTATGATGACTCCAACAAAATTGAAATGGTCTGAGGGAAAGAAAGAGGGGAAAAAAGGTACTAATTGTACTTATTGTCTGTTCTTGCTGAATGTACCTATTTAGTCAAATGGCAGTTTTTGAATTCCCAGGGGTGGTATATTTGGAGATAGGTGAAATGTAAAAATGACAAGGCCAGGTCCTTGTGTTGAATTCTTTCATGAGATGGGTATGCTACTCAGTACTGCCCCAGATGCCAAGAGGTAGAGCTTCAAACAGATCTACCTCGTCCCTGCCTGCTTGGACCGACAGGACATATGTATAAGTTACCTTAAGAATATTTGCTAAGCAACTTTAAAAAAAAAATGTAAGTGATTTATGAGACCAACAACAAGTGCTTGGTGCATGCTGATGGAATGGTATGTTCCTTTTCTGTGTAGTTGTCAGCCTTGATCAGCAAAACTTGTCCGATGTTATAGGACTCTGAAAATTGTATACCACATGTTTTTTGAGGCTGTTTAGTCCTGAAAGGATTGTTTAATGGTGAGACTGCTGATTGTTCCAGGTTCTTCTGGCAACTGCTGTGCTTTTCTCTGAAAGAGTTGGTAGTTCACTGGAAAGACTGTGATTTGTGTTGGTCCTTATTTGAGTCCTTATTCCTCTGACCAAGGAAAACCACTCATTCTCTCTGAATTCCAATTTTCTCCTCTGAAAATGAGGATAATACAGGAGTAGCATCCTTAATTTAAATTTAGAAAGCTGAAATCAGCCTTCAAAATCTGAAATTATCCCCAAGCAGTTTTTAAAATTTTTTTTCAGTTGTTGATGGATCTTTATTTTATTTATATGCGGTGCTGAGACTCAAAACCAGTTAGTTTTTTCACACATGCTTACCCCTGACTTTTATTTTTATTTTTTATTTTGGTCCTGGAGCACACTGAAGCACATCCCCAGCCTTTTTTTGTATTTTAGAGACAGGGTCTCACTGAGTTACTTAGGGCCTTGCTGAATTGCTGAGGCTGGCTTTGAACTTGCAATCCTCCTGCCTCAGCCTCCCAAGCTACTGGGATTACAGAAGTGTGCCACCATGCCCAGTGTGCATTCTGACTTTTAGAGTTTTGGATTAGGGATATTCAACTGATAAAATCTGAAAATCCCCCAAGTCTGAAACTTCTGGTTCCAAGAATTTTGGATAAGGGATATTTATCCTGTAATTAAACCTACTTGACAGATTTATCACGAGACTCAATTGAAATAATATTTTTAGAAGTACATTATAATTATTAAGGCCTTATTATTATTAAGTTGTAATAGTTGTTACTGAGGAAAACCAGATGAGAGCTGGCCTGGCTATATATAGATGATCTCTAGCTTAACATGCTTGTTTTACTACTGAGACATGAGCATAATTACTGTTTGAGACATCAGAAGTAGGAAGAGAACAAAAGCCCAATCCTTGTGGATTAATCTTCATTCTTATCTAGAAAATTAGATTTCACTATAGTCTTCTTATCTTTGAATGAATTATCTGAGCTCATGTTTCTTTCCTTCTTGCTTCTGACTTTGAGGCAAGGGCTGTCTGACTGCAGCAAGAACAGCGTTTGAGTTATTTATGTCTAAATATTTCTATCTGTATGTCCATGAGTCAAAACCAAGTATAAGTTATTTTTGAAGGATATGTTGTTTTGTATCTATTACAGCTTTAGTTGCTATCATTTTTGAAGATAAGCAGGAAATAATAAGTCTTTCTATCTTGAGAACTCTATTTTGGAAAGAAAGAAATGAATTTAACAAATCAGCCAGTTTACTATTTTATTGAGGAGTTTTAGAGCAGGGGCCTTCCTAAGGGGTCTAATAAAGGCCCTGGCATTATTGTTGCACTCTTTTATGTGAGTTAATGTGTGCATTTTTCTTGGGGAGAGAACCTATAGTTTTTGTTAGATTCTCAAAAATGATAGTGGTTCAGAAAGATATAGATGCACAGAAAATGAATGACCTTCAGGCCAGGCATTATCACTCTATCCTGTCTCTGGTCACTTCCTCTGTCCTTTCTTGCTATTATGGTGCTAGCTATTCTTGTTTTCCTCTTTTTTTCTTTATTTTTCTTTTGTCTGTAGTAGCTTACTGTCATCTTCCTAGCCCTCGTCTTCTTCTCTTGTTGTTTTAAAAAAACTGTCTTCTCTGCTCTTCTCTCCTCTTGTTTTTTTTTTCCTCCTCTTAGTAGCTTGGTCTGCTTCTCCAGCCCAGTTCTGTGCTCTGTTGACTATGCTCAAACCAGCATCTCCAGGTCTAAACGTCTCCAAGTCTGCAGATCCAAGAGCCTGCAGTGTGTTTCTTTAACATAACAATGAATACAGTCCTAAGTTTGTTTGTTTTGGTACTGATGTTTATAAAAATAACAAATGTTCTTTGAAGAAGATAATGCAATTTTATTAGCACCATCAACAACATAATCCCCAAAGACTTCTATTTAGCAAAGGGTTTCTCAGCCTTGGTACTATTGTCATTTTGGGTCACTTAATTTTTTGTTGTGGGGCTTCCCTGTGCATTGTATGATGTTCAACAGCATCTCTGGCTTCTACCCACTAGATACTAGTTGTGACAACCAAAATGCCTTCAGACATTACTAAATGTCTCTTGAGGGGGAAAAGTCATTCCTAAATGGGAACAACTGACTTAGCCTGTATTTATTAATGGAATTTAAAAGTAATGTTATTTTCAGTAGTCACAATCTTACCTGTTCTTTAAGGTTCAGCTTGAAACCCCAGATCCTCTTTGAAACCTTCTCTGTCTAACCCAGCCAGATAGAATTACTTTTTTCCTTTGAACTCTGATGCTACTAAACTGGAAACAGTGTGATTTGTGGTTATTCACTTTACATGTGTTGTCTTATTTCTATCTGGTTTCTTTTCTGGGAGACAAGGGTCAGACTTAAGTATTTGTGGCCTCTGTCTTCTGTTATTCTCTGTCTCGCAATGATGACAGTGCCTTGTTCTATTAAGTGTTCAGCACACACTCACTAATAAGAGGGGTAGAGGTGTGAGAGCTTGAGCTCTGTATTCATTTAATGCTTGGGTCCAGTCCCCTGCTTTGCTGCTTAATAGCTGTATGTCCTAGGACAAATCACTGGTGTAAGTTGCAGATCTTTCATCTGTAAAATGGCAGGATCATTGTTTCATGTGCAGCTAGTTTTGAGGAGAAATGAGAAAAATGCACATAAAGAACTTAGAGCAGCACCCAGCACTAAATATGTACCTACTAAGTGGTACATGTGAGTGCCATTAAGATGACTTAATGAACTAGGGTTAGGTCAAACAGACAGGTGATGTTTACTTGGTAGAGAATCAAGTTCTCAATTAAATTCTTTAACTTTCAGTTTGTATAAAGTGTTTAGTATAGATTCCCATAGTTTTGGGGTGGGATGTTTGTAAAATGAAATATTTATACATGTGTCTAATGCTGTTGTTTTCCTTCAACCTAGGATTCCTCTGAAGAATCTCCAGTCATCCACCCAGAATTTTCTCTTTAGTGGGCCAGTTTCTTTTTTGTTTTTTAATGCACACAATGAAGCTGGACTTGCAGCTAGCTTGCTGCATTTTTGAATTGAGAAAGCCAACTAACACTGTGACCTGACTGACACTCTAATCCTGCTCACTGGATGATGCTGGCAAGCTGTGCCTCCTGAGGGAGCAAGCTGTTCTCCCTTGCTTTCTCTTTTTAATATTATGGGGAAACCACTAACCAGCCACCTGGCTTATACAGTGTAGCAAATGAACAGAACCAGGTGGTGTGTTTAGGCAGGTTCTGTTTTAAAAAACCTGAAATTTGTGCTCGACTATCAGTGATTTTTTTTTTTTTTTTAATTCTAGAGGATTGATGTTATTTTAACTGGGGTTTTAATCTGTTTGACAGTGTTGGGGGATAGTTGTTTGTTATTTACTTATTTGTTGTTTGTTTATTTCTTTGCCTTAAAAGCCATTTTTTTTGGAGGGGAGGGGCATTTGTTACCTAAACGGGCTCTTGATAACCTAAAAGCCTTTTGGTCTTTTTCAGCTTGAGCTTTGGGATAGCTCTTTAACTCAGGATGCTGTATTCCTCAGTATCTTATTTGTGTTCAAGGAATGTGTAGCTTTTTTGGAAACTTCTTATTATTCTTGGGTCTAAGATTATAGGATGTTTGACCTGCAGTATTGTAAGCAGAATTCAGAACAACACTGTATTTTAACAGATTTTAATTTTAAACTGTTTTCCCTCCCCCACTCCCTCACTTCTCTCTCTTTCCTTTTCTTCCCATTTCTTCACTGATGCAAAAATAATTGTGTAGTTGCTGAGGTTGTCCCCTTCATTCAGCATCCTCTCACCTAAACCATCTCTGGTGCCAATGGAATACTTCTGAACCAAATTCTTGTGACTCAAGAAAAGTCACTGACAGCTTCCTAGAGGTGTGCTGAATTGTTGTATGCAATGGGAAGCTCTAGGAGGCTGGCTGCAGGTGGAGTCCTGTTGACCTTCCCAGGGACCAGGTGTGCAGCTAGATTTTCCTGAGAGCAAGTTGGAATCAGAAGAAAGGAGTGAACAGCAGTCTCTGTAGAGCCTATACGATTTAAAGAAGAGAATGTTCTTATTTGGAAGCAGTTGTGGCTTTTCCCCAGTCCTCAAGAGCAGATGCTGCACTTCTCCTCTCCTTATCAAAGGGGCCTTGGGGAGAAATTTGGAGATGGGGCTGGAACTTTTGCCTTTTGGGTTGTGTATGTTCACATATGTTTGAGGTGAGCAATGACATGACTTTAGTCTTGTATGAAATATTAACTGTCTGGCAAACAGCACGTGGCAGGTGAGAATGTTCAGGTGTGTGCCTGACTGTGTTAAGTTACATAACCATCCCCACCCTGTGTGCTGGACCCATGTCAGGCCACTGTAGGGAAGCAGATGCCCAACAAAATATGGTTTGCTGACCTACTTTTACATGATTGAAAATGCTGCATTATTGCCGAAACAAAAGATGATTCTGGGCAGCAGAGTTTGGCTTTGTGTCTGACTCTTGGTCCTCTCTTCTATACTAAACTCTTTCTTTTGCTGTTGTAACAGCAATAGTGAAGAAAGTTTAAAATTCAGCCTTTACTACTAATAGGCTTAAGGACAGTAGATGCGTGGGAGTATTAACCCCTTAAAAGCCCCTTTCTCTGGAGCAGTTTTAGGTCATTGTTAAAAATATTAGCAAATTCAACTGTATAGGTTTCTATTTGACTTCTTTTCTTGAAAGTTGCATTTATCTAAAATTACTTCTTTCTCTTATTAAGAAAAAACAGTTTCTTACCCCATAGACTCCTTTTGGTATCACTAAATCAAAGTAGTGTTCTTTCTTAATTCTGTACTACCTTTCTTTATTCCTTCAAATGTATTTCATCCTGGAGTAGGGTGGCAGTCTATTAAATAAACATAAGTCTGGCATCAGGTAGAGCAGAGCAGTGACCAGATACCTCCTTGTCACCTGTTAGTTCTGTGCTCAGTTTAAGAGAGGTGGTTGACACTTAAGAGATGCTATTTGGATAAATGGAATCAGTAACCCAGGGTCGTGTTCTGGTGTGAGGATGGTAAGAGATGTTTACCACATGCACACGCTTTTATATAGCTAGTTCCCTGGAACAGTTTATGTGTGTATTTGGGTCTGTTTTTTGTTTATTTATTGATTATACTTTCACTTAATTCAAAGGTATTATAGCCATTTTTTTTAATAGAAGCTGTGATCCAGTTGGAAACCACATTTGAGGAGTAAGCAGTATAACCTTTTACCTTATAATATGTAACTATTCTGATCCTATGGAATCTTATAGAAAACAGAAAAAACCCTTCCTCATTGCCATGGAAGGTTGCGATCTCCCTTCTGATGTGGTGGGCAGATATTTTTGAGCCAGTATTAGTTAATTTTTTAACCTATAAGATGTTTTTTAAATCGGTTTTATTTGTGTTTATTTTTCATGTTGGAACAGTCTCTTTGGATGTGTCTCTTCTTGTGGCTTTTAAAGTTTTATTTCTTTCTGTGGTCAGCTGCCATGGGTTTTACGTGATGTCAGTATGGGGTGGTGTATATGTGCCAAGGGTGTGCAAGCATGAAAACACAGACCGCTTCCTTGATTCAGTTCTGTGCTGGAGGAGCTCCATTGGCTGAATTAGTGGGAGCCACAGGCACTGAGTTTCCAGCCTTTTATAGCAAGGGACTTTTGCACTGGGAATAGTGATTTGGTTTGAAAAACTCCACTGCAGCAGTTGAAGGAGGATCAGACCTCTTTCAGCTTGAGTGTCAACAGGTTAGAGGAGCAGGTAACGAATCATAAGTGAACCAGTTGACCTTCCACAAAGGAGAGCTCTTTACCTGGAATGGCCACCAAGAGATAAGAATGACCAGGGGACCCCTATGGGAAATGAGGCAGTTCAGGGCTATGAACTGTGGGGACCACTGGATGCTTCATAGGTGATTGTTTTGTTGACCTCCAGGGAGACCAGTTGACCCTAGAGTCAGAACAGAGCCGTTCTTCCCTCCTGAGCAGGAGTTTTGGTCAGCTTCCCTCACAGGAGTCTGCGGTAGCACACGGTTAAAATCCTGCTTTCTTGGGAAACTTGTGGTCATTGGGGCTGTGCCACATGGGAGGCATCTTTGGGAACCGTGGTCTCTAGACTCTGTCTGCTTCCTTGCTCCTTCCAGGGCCCCACACAGAGGCTGGAAACTGATGGCCCCCTTTCAGAGTCTCACCTGCATAGAACTTCTTTCCCCAGCAGAGATCGTCCCTTTCCTCCTCTGCCCTGAAACTTTTGTACTGAAGGAGAGGACCTAGATCGAAAATTGGACACCAGCAGGACATTGCAAACTTTGGGGGCAGATTTGGGTTTCTCTGATGTACAAACTCTTGAACCAGTGGCAGTTAGTCCCATGGCAGACTCAACTGTAGAAAGCTGGCCTTCCAGACAGCTAATGCTGAGATCTTGATGGAGGAGGGCTAGTGAGAAGGTAGAACACAAATAGCCCCAGTGCTTGGGTTACCATGGAAACCGGAGTATGTGAGGCCACAGCCTGAGCCAAAGAGCCATTGAACATGCCCCTTACATATTTAGGGACCAGCAGAACCTGCTGGGAAAAACATTCCCTCACCCCAGGGTCCTGTCTTCCTAGCAAGGGTTGTCTATGCACTATCTAAGAACCTGCTCAACAACCGAAGCAAGGTTTCTTAAGAGAAAGTTTCACCATTTTTTATTCATTCTTATTTACTATATATATATGTATGTGTAATTATAAAGAAACAATCATATGCATTGTCTTTTCTATTTATGTAATATTCTGAAATTAAATTTCTTTTGTTTCATATCCATAGACTTTGACTGGTCTTTTAGTTCACATCATTGGGTTATTTTGAAAAGAGAGGTTGCCTCAATCTATGGAAGAAAGGCTCTTCTTGGGCTAAGGTTGTTGCTCAGTGGCAGACCCCTGGGTTTAATCCTTAGCACCACTTTTAAAAAAATAAATAAATAAAGGTCCCAAGTATAATATGTCCAACTATAACTAAAAAATAAATATTAAAAAAAAGGCTCCTCTGACCATTGTGGTGGCACATAGCCTACAATCCCAGTGACTCAGGAGACTGAGGCAGGAGGACTGTAAATTTAGGGCAGCCTCAGCAACTTAGCGAGGCCCTAACTAAAAAAAAAAAAAAAAAAAAAAAGTCCTGGGAGTGTAGCTCAGTGGTAGAACATCTTGGATCAATCCTCAGTGCTGATAGATAAATAAATAAATAGATATTTCTTTTTGGCTTGTTTTTCAGCTGGGTGGGTAGCTCAGGGGTAGTTGGATTTGGGAGCAGATAAGAAATGCAAGACACTGGGCTGCTGAACCTCCTGATGTCCTGTGACTGAGTGCTTTGCACAGATCACAGTTCCTCATGTAGTATCTATTTCCTCGCTTAAAAATAAGGACTGAGAGTTACAGCAATAGTAAAAAACTAGATATTTAGACAAATCTTGTTGAAATGTTTCTGTCACATGAATTTTGGGGTAACAATACCATAAACTGGGTGGCTTATGAACAACCCAAATTGCCAGGTATGGTGGCCTTTCTGGAGTTCCAGTTCCTTGGGAGGCTGAGGAAAGAGGCTTGCCTGAGCCCAGGAGTTTCAGACCAGCCTATGCAACATAGACCTTGCCTAAAAACAAAATCAAAACCCCAAAGGGGAAAAACAAACAAACAAACAAAAACAAGCACAAATGTATTTCTCACATCCTGGAGGCTGGGAAGTCCAAGATCAGGATGCTGGTAGATCTGGTTCTGTTGAGCCCCTGCTTCCTGGTTCATAGCTGCTATCTTTTCCCTGTAACTCGCATGGCAGAAGGGACAAGGTTTTCTTTGGGGCTTTTATAAGAGCCTTGTCCCTATTCTTGAGGGCTTTACCCTCATTACCTAATCATATCTCAAACACCCCACCTCCAAATACCCTCACATTGGGGATTAGATTTCAACATGAATTTTTTGGGAAACAGATATTCCGTTTATTGTAGCTGTTGCTCATTGTGTGATTTCAGGTATGTTCCTGAACCCGCTGTCACCTCATCTGTGAGGTGGAGATCATAGTATCCATGTCAACAGTACTACCATGCTCGTGAACAGATGGAAGGCTAGGGTTTTAATTTGGGATCTCTGGCTGGGCTTCAGGAGAGCATTTGCCCCTGTGATTCTATGTAAAATTTTGTCTATTTGCATTTTTCCAGGGGAGAGATTTCATAGCTTTCACAAGAGTCTCAGAGGAGTCCTTGACCACTAAAATACTGAGAACTACTAGCCTTTAACAATGCTGGCAGATGGCAAGTATTCATTAAATGTTAATTCTCTCTCTGCCAAGGATTAATTTTATAATCAGCAGGATATTGGTGCTGATGTAGTTATTTTGATAACAAAGGAGCTACTTAAATTCCAAATAGAAATAAAATCTCTGCAGTTGTCTTGACTCTGTGAACTACCCATGTGCTCCTCTGTTGTCAGTAGATGCTGCTGAGAACTACCTGTCTTCTCCATCTCCCAAGACCCATGTGTATTATTTACAGTAAAGAAAGGAGTCAGGTCTGCTCCCTGAAGGTGAAGCAGGGAGAGGCTTAAATAAAACTGGTAGTGCCAAAGAAAAGGAAATGGGCTGGAGAGGACAAGGGGTATTTTGAAAAATAGAAGGACGATCAAAATGCCTGAGAGTGCTGAGCATATAGCAATCAATCATTGAGTCATGGAAAGAAACGAAGAGGTAAACATGCATTAAACAATGGAAAGGGAAGAGAGGAAAACAGGAAATTGGGAAGAGTCATGCTGTGGTCTCCTCCTCCTCCTGGGCTATTTCATTTTCCTTCGCCTGCTGTGGTACATGGCCCACTTTTGTTTTACCAGTGTTCCTGAATCAGAGGCCTGCAGGGGCCTGGAAAGTTGAAGGCTGAACCCCAGGCTAGTGGTTAAGGTATAGAGGACGTCATTTAGATGCTTCTCGGAGGCTAGCCTCTTGAACAAAAAATTTGACTGAGCAGTGGCCAAGCCTTGGTTCAGCTTGAATGTTAATATCTGAATCCCTTATCAGTGGCATTCAGTGCCCAGATCCTGAGAGTCTTCTACTTGAAATCAGGATTAAGGTGAGTGGGAGGGCCCATTGGTGTCATTGCTACCTTCTCTTTATATTCCCAGAAATAAGTCGTCTTTGTTGTCAAGGCCTTGGTACAGAGGAATGCTTAATTAATTTGAACGGTATCAGTGGGCAGAAGAAAAAGGAAAGACTCACAGTTTAGAAACTGAGCCTGAGGGCCAGAGAAGCCCAGGAGGTGGAGCCAGTGGGCTAGAAAATAGTCAATCAAACTAAGGAGGTAAGTAAGCATCTTTTGGGGACTCTTGTACCAACCTGGGTCGGGGATGTCAATTTTCCACATAGACATCACAGCTGGGTCTCTCTCCACTTAAGGCTGAGGCAAGTACAAATTTAAGATTGTGCTTAAGATTGCTGCATTTATCATATTTTCATGATCTGTGTCCACTGGTAATGACTCAGAGGGGAAAATAATAGCCCTCAGAGGGAAAATATTGATGTGATATACAGTCATGTGTTGCCTAATGATGAGGGTACATTCTGATAAATGCACCATTAGACGATTTTGCTGTTGTGTGAACATCGTAGAGTGGCACACGAACCTGCATGGTCTGGGTCAGTCTCTCCCCATGGCCTCTGGGATGTGGCCTCTGGAGACTTGGTAAACATGAGATGTGTGAAGCTGCTGCCAGGGCATCATGGCGTACCGCTTTACAGTGAGCTTCAGAGTGAAGGAGTTCCACATAAAACCTAGCACCTTGCACATGCTAGGCAAGTGCTCTACCACTGAGCCCAGTACCTCTAAAACAACAATAAAAAAAAGTAAATACACCAGCAATAGAATTATCAAGTATCAGGTACTGTACATAATTGCTATACTTTTATATGACTGGAAGCAAAGGAGGTTTGTACTAGCGTCACCACAAATGAATGTGTAAAGCATTCATTGCTCTATATATGACAGTTACAACATCACCAGGCAACAAGAATTTTTCAGCTCTTTAATAACCTCATGGGATCACTGTTGTATATGCAGTCTGGAGCATCACTGTGTAGCACATCACCGTATGTGGATATATTATAAATCATGTCTAGCTTTAAAGAATGAGTCATGCACGCCTATAATCTCAGTAACTTGCTGAGGTGAGAGGATTGCAAGTTTGAGGCCAGACTCAACAATTAGTGAGACCCTCCTCAAAATAAAAAAATAAAAAGGACTGGGAATGTAGTTCAGTGGAAGAACACCCCTAGTTCAATCCCCAGTACCAAAAAAAAAAAAAAAAAAAAAAGGAATGAATCACAAGTTCAAATGTTTTAAAATACTAAGTACTATATGTGTTTAAGGGTTACCCTCAAGTGGGGAGCTTCTGCCCTATCAGATTGCATTGAGAGCCAGAGCAGCAAGTCAGCATACTGTAAGCATGAGAAAAGCAGAGGCTCTTCCTTTGATGAAGATTCAATATTCAGCTGTGAGTGTGTTTTAGAAGATTCTATTTGTGGGACTGAAACTGCCACCCCGGAACACACTGTCTTCTTTAGAAAGTAGTGTTCTTCTTTTTTATACTTTTATTTATTTTATGTGGTACTGATGATCGAACCCAGCACCTCGCACATGCTAGGCAAGCGCTCTACCACTGAACCACAAACCCAGCCCCCTAGAAAGTAGCATTCTTTAGATGATGTTCCAACTTGATTGTCCCATCAGGCCTGCACTGTGTTTGAGGAGCTGTCCAGCAATCACTGTGATAAGAATTTCAACCTGAAGGCAAATGCCACAGTTTTGCAGAGTGTCATTGTGTTCTGTTTGCCCACAGCTCAATTTAAAAAGCTGTCCATGATGGGCTGGGGATGTGGCTCAAGTGGTAGTGCGCTCGTCTGGCATGCATGCCGCCTGGATTCGATCCTCAGCACCACATACAAACAAAGATGTTGTGTCCGCCGAAAACTAAAAAATAAATATTAAAAAATTCTTTCTCCTCCCTCCCTCCCTCCCTCCCTCCCTCTCCCCCCCGACCTCTCTCTCTTTCTCTCTTTCTCTTAAAAAAAAAAAAAAAACTGTCCATGAATTCTTCACTGGTCTTTCTCTCTGTGATCATATTTCTTAACTCTTAGACTAGAAGTTCCTAGAGATAAGAGCTTGTGGCCTCATTCAACCAAGTCCCATTGTTTATCTTGAAAAGCTGAACATGATAATTTAGACCCATCTGACATTCCCAGATGGTGGTGAAAACGGGTTTGATGGTTTGTTTCAGATGAAGGAAACCACACCAAGAAGCCGTGGGTATTAGCTTCAGTTACTTTGTCTGAGTCTGTATGACTAGCTGAACTACTGAATCACACCAAGTCTCAGTTTACTTGTGTCTGAAATACAAATAATTATGACTACTCTACTTCTCCATCTTGTGCTTTTGTAAAGTCCAGAAGAAATCATGAAGTGAAAAGAGCCTCAAAAAACTGTTAATCCCGTGGAACAGGTACCTGTGGCCAATACCCCAAGCTCACCTCTTTACCCCATGTGGAGTAACTTGTTAATGTCCCAGAGTTCACATCATCTCCAGCATGAATGAAAAGAATATGCTTCATATTATAAACCATAGAAAAATATGACTTGTATGTTATGTCTGATTTTTTAGCTTCTTTAGGACTAGAATAAAGTGTCTGTATTAATGTCAAATTTCAAAATATTGACTAAGAAACAAAAGTGGCCTGAGCTGGGTGTGGTGACACATGCCTGCAATTCTACAATTCTAGCTACTTGGGAGGCTAAGGCAGAAAGATAACAAGTTTGGGGCCAGTGGGAAAACTTGGGGAGACCCTGCCTCAAAATAAAATATCAAAAGGGCTGGAGATATAGCTCAGTGTAAAGCACCCCTAGATTTAATTCCCAGTACCAACCCCCAAAACAAATGTGGTCAGCATATGTGACAGTATCATTGGAGGTTTGCTAGTGACATTTGGTGAGGATAGAAACAGGCACAGGGGCACAGGGCACAGGGGAGATGGGAGTGTGGCTTAAGCCACAGGAGAATCTCTCTATGGGATAGAGAGGGATGAAAGGGAAGGAGGATCAGCACAGGAAGCTGGGAGCTGTGGAGCTGGCCAGGTGTAGGATTTTGTGGTAGTGGTTCCCAAACTTAAACATAATGGATCCCCCTGGAAGATTTCGTGAAACACTGCTGAGCTGCACCTCTGAAGTTTCTGGTCCAGTAAGTCTGAGAAGAGAAAAGCTATATTTCTAATGAGTTCCCGGATGATGCTGAAGCTGCTGGTTCATGGACCACACTGAGAACTGCATATGTGGTGTGGCAGTGGGTGAGCATTTTGTGCCAGTCATGGGCACAGAATAAAGAAGGCCCATAAGGGCAGAGGTCTCCTCACTGTGGCATGTGGGGAGCTGGTGTGTGGACAGGTCAGAAAGGCAGGCCAAACTATGAGCTAGTATCTGGTTCTGTGCACATAGTTGGTGCTGATTGAGGGTCCCCAAGAGGGTTACAATTAGGGAGACTGATTCCTTAGGGCACAATACCTACCACTTCAAGTTAAAGGAAGCAAAGGGAATGAAATCAGAACTCTGACAGGGTCTACTCTAATTTTACTGCCATTCAGATCAACTATGAGGGGAAAGATACCAACTTTTCCTGTGTCTCAGGGATTTTACATGCCTTACCACATTTGGTTCTCTAATCCCAAGCTGTTGGTACTACTGATCCATTTTAAGGATGAGGGAACTAACCTGAGAAATGAAGGAATTTTCTCATTGTTATCTAGGTGGACCTAGGATGCAACCAGCCCTGGGTTGACCTGTCTAATTAAATCTCCCCACTGCTTCCCCTACTGCCATATTTTTTATACTTTATTTATTTATTTATTTTTACGTGGTGCTGAGTATCAAACTTAGTTCCTCCCACATGCCAGGTGAGTGCTCCATCACTGAGCCACAATCCCAGCCCCCTTTCTGCCAATTTTATGATTAAAATGTATTCTATAAAAATCAATATGTAATTAGTAAATTCAGTAATTGCTAAGAAATGTTTTAAATATTTTTTATACTAAGTCTTTGAGATTCAATATGTATTTTACACCTACAGTATATCTCAATTCAGACAAATCACATTTCATATCAAGTGCTTAATAGACACATGTCACTAACTCATTGGACAGAGCTGTCTTCAGGGATAACACTCAGCCACATGTGCCTGTAATCACCATTTCTGCCACTAGATGGCAAAGATGCTCTTTCTCACCTGAGTATTAGGGTTAAGAGATGGGTGGGAACTTCTCTTAAATATTCCTGCCTTTGATTTATTTGTTTAAATTTTAGCCAGAAGTGAGTCTGAAAGATTCCAAACCATTAAAAACTTACTTAGAAATAAACACATATAGCTGGGTCTTTGTGTGTTTGGGGCCAACCTGGGAATCCTACAAGTTAACACCCATGTAGAATAGACTTTATTAAAAGATAAATAATAAGCCGGGCGCAGTGATGCTTGCCTGTGATCCCAATAGCTCAGGAGGCTGAGGCAGGAGGATAGTGAGTTCAAAGCCAGCCTCTGCAACAGTGAGGCCCTCAGTAACTCAGTGAGACCCTGTTTCTAAATAAAATATAAAATAGGCCTGGGATGTGGCTCAGTGGTCGAGTGCTCCTAAGTTCAATACCCAGTACCCCCCCTCCAAAAAAAAAAAAAAAAAAAAAAGATAAATAATAAGAATGTGCAAATTTAAGCTTATACATACATTATTAAAACTTAATAGTAAGTTGGGCATGATGGCGTATGAGACAGGAAGATCACGAGTTTGAGGCCAGACTGGACAACTTAGTGAGACCCTGTCTCAAAATTAAAAAAAAAAAAAAGAAAAAGTGATGGAGATACAGCTCAGTGGTAGAGTGCTTGCCTAACATATGGAAGGCCCTGGGTTCAACCCCCAGTTCTGGGGAAAAAAAAAAAACCCAAACCAAAAAAAACCCCAAAACCCAGTATTTGTAGCAATTGTTTAGAATTTAGGTAAACAAAAAGATTTTTTTTTTTTTTTGGTGAGTATTTTCTTATATTGTTTAGAATTGAAGGTATATGGTGCCTAAAGAAGACCAACTATTAACTGATTATTTAAACAATTCTCTCTTGTTGACTGCACCCAAGGGGAAAGGAGCCCACCCCCTCCCCTTGGTCCACCTCTTGGTGCTGACACCCTGGAGTTTCCATTCCATTTCAAGAATGGGGAAACAGCCTCCAGAGGCAAAAAGCCCCATTCCTGTCACATGGGTGCTATGCTATACCTGGAACTAGGATTCAGGTGTCCCAGACTGTCCAGTGCTCTTGACACTGGGTCATTGTTTGAGGAGTGGTAGTTGTTGCTGCCATCTCATAATTTCTCATGCCTCTGTAGAGAGAGTGTCCTGGCCCGAGAGCCCAGTCCCTGCTGTGCCATTTATGGGCTGAAGACTTATTTATCCATGACTGGGCCCAGAAGAGGCCCTCAGAAAATTAGAAAGCTAATGAGTAAAGGAAGGCAGGGAAATAACCTGCAGGCATTTTAGGAGTTTACCATTTCTGGAGGTGGGGCCGTCAGCCAGCCATCTGGTGGCAGATTGATTACACTGGACCTCTTCCATCATGGAGAGGCCATTGGTTTTGTCTTCAATGGAACAGACACTTATTCTGGATATGGATTTGCCATCCCTTCTTGAAATATTTCTGCCAGCCCAACCTTCTGTGTGTTCGCAGAATACCTCAGTCACGGTCATGTACTCTGCGTGATGTTGCTTCTATCCAGAGAGCTCAGTTCAGAGCAAACGAAGTTCAGCAATGGAGCTGCCCTCATGCAAAACCACTAGTTTAACCAAATGCCCTGTAATCCAGAAGCATCTGGCCTGATGGCTCTGTGGTATGGTCAGCTGAAGACTTGGTTATGGTGCCATTTGGTCTGGAAAGTTGGGGTTCTGTTTTGCAGGATGCAGAAATAGGCTTGGAATCTGAGATTGTTTTTTTCCATCAAAATCAAGTGGCAGGGATGGGAAGGGGGTCCGCTCACTATTGGGGCATTCTTTCCTCCTGCTCCCGCAACTCTGAGCCCTGCTAGCTCTACAGCCTTCTTTCTGATGGAGGATGGTTGCCTCTGAACCAAAGAGAAATCGGGTTGCTGCTACAAATAGGGGGAGAAGAAATATGTCTCCAACTTTGAGGGCACCTCTTGGTATTTCCATGCTCATGCTAGAAGTTAGTGGAAAACTACAGCAACCAGCCAAAGGCGGAGCCACTAAGGATTCAGACCTTGCAGCAGTGAAGTTTGGGGTTACCCTGCAGGTAGAGGACCTGAGAAGCTCAAGTCTTGGTGGAGGATAGAGGGAGCCTAAGACACATGAAGGAAGAAGCAGACTATGAATATCAACTATGGAGCTGTGGCCATTGACTGGGGACTCTGGCAGCTCTGCATGTTTGTCCCATTTGCTGTGTGTGTGTGTGTGTGTGTGTGTGTGTGTGTGTGTGTGTGTGTGTTAGTGTATTAGTGAATTTCTGTTTTCTTCTTGTTTTTATATATAAATTATTGTTAGGTCAACATTACAAATTTATTTGGGTGAGTCTATGACTAAATTTGAGGAATAATTAAAACCTTTCAGAGACAGATGCTATGTATATTTTCTGAGGTTGGACACAATTAATCTTGGGGTTTTGCATGTTGCCTTCTGGTGGGAAAGCAAGAGCGATCATGTGCAAAAGTTGCGCCTTGGGTTGTGCTGTGTTGAATGGAAGCTTAATGACGGACATGATAATGTGTATGACACATAGGGTAGCATAGACAGCTGAGGTGGGCTGTGTTTCTATGTCTAATTTTGAAGAGTTAGTAAAAAAAAGAATGTTAAATGTCTCATTTATATTTTTGTTTGGATTACATGTAGAAATGATAAAATTTCAGATATATAATTTTTGTAAAAAATAAATTTTACCTGTTTCTTTTTACTTTTTTGTGGTTATCAGAAAAATTTAAATCACTTATGAAATTTTATTATGTACTTTATACATATGACATTAGATTTAAAAGGCTAAAAAGGATATTTAGACCTACAAAATGAAAGAAAATATTGCAAATAATTTATCTGATAAGGGACTGGTATAGATCACTCTTATAACTCAACAATTTTAAAAAATTAAAAATGGGCAAAGTAGCTGGGTAAGTTGTGCACACCTGTAATCTCAGTAATTTGGGAGGCTGAGGCAGGAGGATCTCAAGTTTGAGGCCAGCCTTAGCAACTTAGTAAGGGCCTAAGGAGCCTAGTGAGAACTGTTTTAAAATAAAAATAAAGAGGGCTGGTAAGGGGCTGTGGCTGTGGCCCAGAGGTAGTGCACTTGCCTGGCATGTGTGAGGCACTGGGTTCAATTCTGAGCACCTCATATAAATATATAAAATAAAGGTCTATCAACAACTAAAAAAAAAAATTTTTTTAAAGCTGTGGAGTAGTTCAATGGTTGTATTAGGGTTCCCTACGGGAACAGAGTCAACAGGAAGTATAATTATAAAAAAGGGACCTATATTAGATTGGCTTACTCGACCAGAAGCTAGATAGTCCACAATGGCCATCTGCAGGCTGGAGAGCTGGGAGCACCAGTAGCTGCACAGTTCAAGAGACTGAAGGGATCAATGGTGCTGTCCTAGTCTGACACCTAAGCCTTCGGGGGAATCACTGTCAGAGTCCACTTTGGAAGAGTGAAGAAGCCAGAGTCTGATGTCCTCAGATGATCGTAGCAGCAATCAAGAACCCGGTGAAGAAGAAACGAGCTTGCATCCACTGCTCCTTCTTTATTCTTCCAACTTTTATTCTATACAAGCCACCATCCTATTGGTCTGTGCTGTGCCTGCTTGGGGAGGGTGTCTCCATTTCAGTTGGCCATCCCACATGCCAACCATTCCTAGACACACCCTCAATGACACACCCATAACCCTCTTAATTCTTGGTGTCTCTTAATCCAATCAAGTTGACAATTCAAATTGACCATTCCAGTGGTAAAGTGCCCCTGGGTCAATCCCTGTTACAAAGATAAATACATAAATAAAATTAAAAGGTGCAAAGGATCTGAATAAACATTACTTCAAAGAAGAACTGCTAATGGCCAATAAGCATATGAGAAGATGTTTTACAGCTTGAATCCAAAGAACTCTAATTCAAGTCTGATAAATTCAGAGTCATTCAAGACCTAGTTCAGGGTTGGGGATGTGACTGTGGCATAGCACCTTGTCTATAATGCAGGAGGCCCTGGGACCAGTTCCCAGCATGGAAAACAAACAACAAAACAAAATGCACCACAAAAGAAACCTCTTCTAAGAAGGTTTCTCCCTCCCAGGCAGAACCCTGACTCCACCTGCTGAACTCCCACCCCAGCTTGATACACCTCTCCTGGAGCACTGACCACATTGCACCACATCTGCAGGACCAATCTGTCCAGATGGGGAGCTCCTTCAGGGAAGGGACTGCATCTAATTCATCTTGGCATCTCCCAGGCATAGCACAGTGCCTGGACCAGCAAGACCTCAGCGTGAGGATGGATGGCTTGGAAGGAGAGCTGCCTGTCTTTGGATTGAGGGTAGGAAGCAGTACTAGGAAGTCAAAACCGACTAGAGAAACTAGGGTTCAGAGAGGGCAGGGAGATGGGGCAGAGAGTTCTAGAACTGGGGGTGCTTGAAGCTTACTACATAAAGTGAAAGTGCTTTCTGAACCTGGAAATCCATCTATTTAGTTTATGTATTTTTAACATCTGCTGTGACCTGTGCAGGATCCACAAAGGATTATCTAGTAGGGACAATGGGAGATGAAGAAAAACACAGAGAGAAAGAAGACACAGAGATATTTTAATGAAAAGTTGGGGCCAGGTGGGACACTGCACTCTGATGGAGGAACAGTGACCCAGAACTAGCTCTGAAATTATGGGGTCTCACAATCAGGAAGTTAAACTATAGAGCATTGAAAATTGTTCAAGGCTTTTAAGTTGAGAGAGGCTTCTTTGTGCACTCTTATGGTTTAGATGTGAGGTGTCCCCTAAAAGCTCACATATGAGACAATGCAAGGTTTGGAGGAGAAATGATTGGGTTACAGCTTTAACCTAATCAGTGAATAAATCCTTGATGGGATTTACTAGAGGTGAGTGGGGTGCGACTGGAGGAAGTGGTTCATTAGGGGTGTGGCTATGGGGTATATATTTTCTATCTGGATCATAGAGTTCCTCTCCCTCTGTTTTCTGATAACCGTGTGATTTGCTTGCCTCGGCCCACTCTTCCACCATGATGTTCAGCCTCATCTTGAGCCCTGAGGAATGGACCTGGCTGTCTATGGATGGAGACCTCTGAAACCATTAGCTTCCAAATAAACTTTTCCTCCTCTGCAATTGTTCTGGTCAGATATTTTCATCACAGCAGCGAAAAAGCTGACTAAGGGGCTGGGATTGTGGCTCTGTGGTAGAGCGCTCGCCTAGCATGTGCGACGCCCGGGGTTCAATCCTCAGCACCACATAAAAATAAAGGCATTGTGTTGTGTCCATCTACATCTTTTTAAATTTTAATAAATAAATGTTAAAATTAAAAAAATAAATAAATAAATAAAAATATTGGGCCCAACTACAACTAAAAAATAATAATTTTTTTTAAAAAAAAGAAAAAGCTGACTAAAACATGCACTGAAAAGTCGCAGAACTCGAAACAGCTTTTACAGCTATCCTCCTGTTGCAGTGCTAAGAACATTCTGCAATTATCCTGCTGTACCCAGGATACCATTTTCCTGGGATGTCTGATAACTGTTAGTACCAGAGCTGAGATTCAGGGCTGATAACATCCTCGCCTTTGGCAAGGGATGTTTCCCAGGCTTGGCTTTTTGATACACCAGGATCAACTGATGACCCGGGGTGGGGGGATCTCATCTGCTCTCCACGAAATCCTGCTCTCCACAAAATACCCAACTGAATGTGGGGCCAATGAGTCACTGTGGGAGGGGATAGGCCTCAGGAGAGGCAAGACAGTGAGTCCCTAGGTTTCAGCTCAAATATGGGAATCACGGGGGATGCTGCAGGGTGAGGCTACATGGGGGAGGCTACATGGAGATGTTACATGGGAGATGCTGCGTGGGGGAGGCTGCAGGGAAGGCTGCATGGGGGATATGTTGGCAGGCAAACTTGATTATGAGAAGGAAGCATCTGATCCTTCTCTCTGTTTCTGTCAAGATTGTTTCTTGAATCTTCAGGTCCCCAGGAAGCCCTTTCTCACTTGCCGCACTGACCAAAGGCCACAGGGGCACGGGATGTGTTGGGGCTGCTGTGCTCCCTGGGCCCACACTGCACCTGCTGTAAGCCAGCAAGGGTTTGGGGGGCTCACCACATTTCTAGGTCCTTTCATTGCTGGCCATGGGGGCCCAACACATGAACCTGAGACCCGCTGTGCATATGCTCTCCCAGCACAGGTGTCACACTTCCTGGTCCCCAAGGAGGCCTGTATTAAAGTTTCTGCAGGATGTGTTCCAACGGCTGCCTCCTTTCACCAAGTGAACCTGGAATTTAAGGTTCATCTCTTGGTGTTTAGGTTGAGCCGCTTGTAGAAATCCATTTCCCAGTGCTGGCAAGGGTACGGGGAGCTGGGAACTTACACCTGCTTTTTTGAATGGTAGTTTGGTAATAAGAGTAAAGCCTTTAAATTCCCTTTGTGTTGTCACTGGTTTTTTTTTTTTTTTTTTTTTTTTTTTTTTTGGTACTGGGGATTAAACTCAGAGGCCCTTGACCACTGAGACACATCTCCAGCCCCTTTTTTGAATTTTATTTAGAGACAGGGGCTCACTGAGTTGCTAAGTGCCTCACTTTTGCTGAGGCTGGCTTTGAATACGCAATCAGCCTCCCAAGCCACTGGGATTACTAGCATATGCCACCAGGCCTAGTATTTGTCATTGATTTTTAAAGTTGGAATAATGTGATTATATTTTTAAAAGAGCCCTTATGTTCTAGAGATGTATATTAACATGGTTATGGATGGAATATTGGGCATCAGGGATTTGCTTCAGAACAAAGTATTTGGGGTGAAGAGCATGACTGGGCATCGCTGGAACAAGCTTGACTTTGAACTGATCCTTGTTGGAGCTATGGGATTAGGGGTTCTGGGAGGTTTATTGTACTGTTTTCTCACAATTTATGTATATATATATATAAATTGTGGCCCACCAGGAGAACTGTCCTGGGCCTGCAGCTTGTCCACTGTATATAAGTGTATAAATATAATGACAAGGGGGATTTGAACTGATGTCACCATGGTAGAAATCCCAGGTCAAAGTCATCTTTGTTATTTAACTGCTGACTATGGAAAAGTTATATATATATAAAATCCCCCTTGTCATTTAACTGGGTTTCTCTGATTTCAGTCTTGTCCTTCTCAGTCCAGAGGGATCATACCCCATTTGTGTCCCTGCTCACAGCTTCAGGGTTCCCTGGGGCCTCAGGTCAAGGACACTCTTCAGACCTGGCTGAGAACACACGGTTGGAAACGGGAGGCAGGGCAGATCACAAGGGGCCTGTTGGCAATGTCAGGGCCTGGTTGGATTGTCCAGACCCCGGGAGCTTGAAGTGGGGAGGCAGCCCCTGTGGGAAGGCCTGGGGACCAGCGGGTCCTGATTAGGGTCCTCAGGGCTTGAGGGGAGGGGAGGTGGCAGTGCTGGGGACACAGGAACAGAGCGAGTGCTGTGGCAGTGGTCCAACAGCAGCTCCTTGGCTCTTCTTCCCTGAAGAAGAGCACAGAGAGCCCCAGAGGGCCAGGTAGGGACCAAGTGTGTTCCACAGACACTCCTTGGATCAATAAGAGTTTTGCAAATGGTGCCTCCAGAGGCGCTCACCAGGAAGCTAAGATACAGTTGGCCGCTTGGGACGGGGCAAGGCCCTGCTCCCTGTGGCTGGGGATAACAGTCTGGCAAAGGTGACGGAAAGCTGCTTGTGAGGCAGTGAATCTCTCCCCTGCACTCCTTCATTGAGGGCTTGACTTGGAGCCAGGGAAGGGGCTGGAGGGACGCTGGTGCCTCAGCTGGTGTGTGTGGCCCGCCAGGAGAACTGTCCTGGGCCTGCAGCTTGTCCACTGTCCCCACACATGCGTCACGCTTTCTCCCTACCCCTAGGAGACTCGCAGTTGGTTTCCAGGATGGAGGGGAGTGGGAAGTCGCTGTGGGGAGGCCAGATGGCTGGGAAGAGGCAGGAACCTGCACGATGGCCGTCAGCAGCTAACGCTAACTCTGCATCACGCTCAGTGTTGGGCTCTTTAAATGTCACTCAATCACTCTGAGCGAGGTCTCCTTTCTCCCTTTCCAGAGCTCTGTGCTTATCCTTTGGCATGCTAATCATGGCTGCAAACAACTCTATGAAACAAACCTACACGTCTATTTGTGTCACGTCTGTCTCCCTTGCTGGACCTCAGCTAGAAACTCTGTGAGGGTGGACTCTCTTTGTCCTCTGCTTTGTCCTCTCTTTGTCCTCTTGGATACCCGCCATGCTGCCTGGCACACAGCTGGTGTGCAATAAGTATGTGCTGAATAAACGAACCGTCCCCAGGGCGGCCCAGGGAAGCAGGTGCTGTCAGTATCCTCTTGGGGCTGAGCAAACCGAGTGGTAGAGAGGTCGGATCACCCAGGCCCTGAGGTCAGGGAGTGGAGGCCAGGATTAGCTCTCAGGGCCAGTCAAGGAGAGGTGTGTGACCCAAGCTCTGTCCATAAAACCCAAGCGGTGGAAAGGGACATACCTTTTGGGCTGTTGGCTATTGGGATCCGAGACCAGGGCTACTTACTGGTGGCCATGGTTCTAGTGCCTCGATCAAGAAACAGTTCCGAAGCCTCGCTGTTTGCCCCTCCCCCCAGCCCTTTTCCTCCCCATCAGAACCAACTCCCACCCTGACTCTGAAGGGAATCACTTCCTGCATTTCCTTATAATTATCTCACCCAAGGGCACCTTCTTAAATTCTACAATTTAGTCTCACACATTTACATATTTTAAAAGATAATTTCATTCTCTAGTTGTAGTAAAAAAAAAATCCATATAATATAAAATTCACTATTTTAACCATTTTAAGTGTGTAGTTTTATAGTGTTAAGTATATTCACATTATTGTGTATCAGATCGTCAGAACTTCTCACCTTGTGAATCTGGAGCTTCATACCCATTAAACAACCACTCCACCGCCTGCTGCCCGTGGCCTTTGTAACCACCAGTCTACCTTCTGTATGTATGATTTGTTTTTCTCCCCTGTGATATTGGGAATCGAACCCAGGGGGACTTAACCACTGAGCCACCTTCCCAGCCTTTATTTATTTATTTTACTATTAAATTTTTTGTGGTACTGGGGATTGAACCCATGGCTTTATGCATGCAAGGCAAGCACTCCACCAACCGAGCTATATTCCCAGCCTTTATTTTTTTCTTTTGAAACAGGGTCTTGCTAATTGCCCAGGCTGGTCTGGAACCTGCAATCCTTGTGCCTCAGCCTCCTGAGTAGCTGGAATTATAGGCCTGTGCTACTGCAGCCAGCTATATCTATGAATTAGACTTCTTTAGATGTCATATAAATGGAAGCACTTGTGGCTGGCTAATGTCACTTGACGTCAAGTCCTTAAGTTTCATTCATGTGATAGCATGTGTCAGAATGTCCTTCCTTTTTACAGCTGAATGATATTGCATTGTATGTCTACACCACATTTTGTTTATCCATTTATTTGTTGATGGGCACTTGGGGCCACTGTCCCCACATTCTTGGCTATTGTGAATAACAGCTCTATGCATAACAGTGGGTATATAATTACCCACTTTTTAGTTTGATATGTCTTTTAAGTCTCTTTTAATCCAGAGACTCTCCCTCTATTCTTTCCCCCAACTTCTATGTTAAAGAACCCAGGGCATTCTGCTTGTAGACTTTGTAGATTTTATGGATGGTACGGTTCATCATGCCTTTTTTCTGTCTTCCCAGCAAATTGGATAGTGGATCAAGAGGCTTGATCAAATTCACTTTTCTTTTTTTGCAACAATTGATGGTGGTGTATTCTTTCATCAAGAGGTATACATGATGTGTTATCATGATGTACATGTGGCGGGGGGCGGGTGATGTTAACAGCTGCTGATACTCAATACCTGCAACGCTAATTAATCGGTGGGTTCAAAGTGGTGTTTTTCTAATTTGATAATTCCTTTTTCATTCATCAGCAGCAAAAACTTTCTTAATACTCAGCTAGTGAAAAGAAACAATGTAGCAACGCGTGTGAAGTGTGACATGGCTTTTGTGTGTTTTAGATATTTGTCTTTTCCATGAGATAATTACTTGAAGAAGGGCTCACTGCTGAGAGAAATATATAAAATAGCAGAGATCTTCTGGATGAGAATTGTTGATTGAATTCATCTCCTTTTACTCTTTCAAAGTCTTAGAAATTGACAGAAAAAGACTTTTTTTAAAAAAGGCAAGAGACCCGCAAGGATGGAAAAACAGAAGAGGGCAACCGAGCACAATTTTGGGTAAATTGCAAAGTATTTGTCATCCTCTCAAAACTTCTTGAGAGAGGCACTTGAGAAGTCAACACTTTGAGACCTTTAATATCTGAGAGTGTCTATTTCACCTTCACATCTGATTGACAGCTTGGTTGGATGTAGAATCTAAGTTGAAGAAGGGGCACAGGCATGTGTCAGATGTCCTGACAGGATATGACGGCCTGGGTTTGATTCCTGAGTCCCTCACTTCATTAGGAGGGTGTTTGTAAGTCACAAGACATCTCTGCCTGAGTTTTTAAATTTTAAAATGGGGAGGAGACTTGTCCTGGCCCAGATCCCATGGATGTGGGGCCCTGCCTGTGCCCCGTCTTGTAGGCTGTGAAGAAATACTACCAGACCAGACTCTCAGAGCTGGTGACTGATGAAGTGCCACTGCACTTGGGGCTGCTAGAGGCCCTGGGCACGTGGAGGGTTCCCTACTGTCCAGCATTTACTTCTCTTTCCCTTCCCCTCCCAGCTAGTGGAGAAAAGCCGGCTTGTGTGTTAGTGGGAAATGGGTGAGTCAAACCCTCACCTCTCCAGCTAGGGCCTCCCTCACTGGGCTGAGTTGACCCCCAGGCCCTTCAGGGCACTTCCTCCCAGTCAGTGTGGCTCACGCTGTCTTCCTGCTGCTTCCAGATCTGCTCTTCAAGAAGTCATTTCCTCCTGAGAATGGAAGCTGGGCTTCAGGGAAGCTGCCCCCAGCTGCATAGTGGGTTACAGTCTTCCTCGGAGCCTGGCAAAGCCATGGAAGATAAAGGGGCACCTCATCTCCGACAAAGAGACGTAGCTTGCTTGTCCTGAGAATGGTATCAATCAGCGATTTTCTGTAGTCAGAAATGATAGCATGCACTCACACACACTGGAATGGCTTTGGGGCCACCAGGCGATGTAATCTTGCGGAACATGTGATATAAACTATGACACCACTGCTGCGCACACAGTCCATCTCGAACAGGGTTTTACGTGGCACAGGTTCCTGTATGTACGGGAGGGAAAGCTAGGAGTTTTGTCTCAGAGCTCAACTGGCTGGAGCGTGAGGTTAAGGTGGTAACGAAGCTGAGCTCAGAGAAAGGAGCATGTGATGAATTACTGCTGCCACAGGCAAGGACAAGTGGTAGCATGCCTGCCTCGACCTTGGGGATATGAGAGAAATGATGCCTTCCTGCTTTTATTGAGGTATAACCTCCATAAAGTGCACTCATCTTAAGTGTACAATTTGATGTATATTTACACTCATATAGTGTCGGTATATATATGTGCACACACATGCATATACACATCTACATATGCGCCAGCTGATTCACACACATACTACCACCACCTAGAACAAAATATAGACTATTTCCAGAAACACAAAATGCTTTCTTCTGACCCTACCAGTAACTAGTGTCTCAAAGACAAATATTATTTTGACTTCTATCACTACAGGTTGGTTTTGCTTGAGTTTAACTTCATTTAAATGGAATTAAGTACTCTGTACTCTCATTTCTGGCTTCTCTATTCAGTATAATGCCTGTGCCATTCATTCATATTGTCGAGTAGTTTGTTTTTGCTCATAAATCCATTCTATGTTTGCGTTGTGATTTGTTTATCCATTCTCCTGTTCATCAATATTTTATATCATTTCCAAGCTTGAACTATTATGAATGAGGCTGCTTTAAATATTCTTTTATATATCTTTTGGTGGACTTAACTATATATTCATGTTACCAAGAAGTTCATTGTCTAAACTTTTGCTGTTTTCATGTTTCCCATTTTCTCCCTTCCCTCCCTCCATCCCTCTCTCATTCCTTCCTTCCTTCCTCTCTCTCTGTACTGAGTTTTTAAACCCAGGGCCCAGGAAATGCCAGGCAAGTGCTCTAACACTGAGCTATACCCCCAGTTCCAGAACTTACTAATTTCAATTACTTAATTGGACTTTGGTTTCCTGTAGGCTTGAATAAATCTGTAATTCCCTCTAATTCTTTTTTGACTTTGCAAATGTTTGTCTAGACTGGTCTTGCCAGATGTTAATTGACTTCTGCTTTCTGTAGTTCTAGGTTGGATCTAGTCTACACTGGCTAGGAAAAGGTTTGGGACACCTCCCTTGCCAACTGATCAGTTCTCTACACCTGGAAATTGGTTTCTTCCAACGTGAAGGGAAAGGTTTCTACAAAAATGACCTATTTTAGCCTGGACTTTTTACTTTTTTGAAATAGCTACTGTGTGTATAGTGTGTATTGAATACTTACATCTGCTCTCCAAGTACTTCTGGCTGTGGGAGACTCCAGACTTATACACTTGTTTCTGATTTCGATCCTCAGCACACTTCTTATTTCTGCAATGCAGGGCCTTATTCATGGTTGATGCACAATAAATATTTATGAATAAACTTAACAAAAATCACTGAAGAAAATGTTACACAGACTGTAACCAGAGGCCAGGGAAAGTTCCTTCTAGCCTTTAGGCTTTAAGGCAAAAAACTCATCCTGGCCTTGGGGAAGGACTGAGGTGGAGACAGGAGTGTTTTACTCTTATTTTCCCCGCAGAACGGGACAAGCGCCCTGGGCAGGCCTCCACCTGCTCTGTTCCCAATAATTGTTAATATTGCTGGATTTCTCTAGTCTGTCTTTCCTCAAAGTTCGAGGACCTGTGTTTTTCTGCTCCCATCCCTGTTCATTTCAGATTTACAAACATTTTTTGAGCAAATGGTACTGGGATATGAACAGCACAAAAGCTGATATACAGGTGCCACATAGAGGTGAAAGTTCAATATGCAAAGCAGGGCAGGGAGAGGGTATTCTGCTCAGTCCAATTCCCTCTGTGGCCTCGGGTCAGTTACCTACCCTCTGTGGGCTTGATTTCCCTATCTGTGCAATGCAGGTGGGGGTTTGCAGTGTTCTCTCTGCTGGGCTGTGAAAGGGATACAGCTGTCCTGTGCCCAGGTGCTGTGTGCCTGTCCTCCCCAAGGGAAGCTGAGGATAGGGTGGCTGGACAGCTGGGCTGTCCAGGGAAGAGCTGTGCTTCCCTGGGTGCAAGTCTGCACTTAGCCCCTCACAGATGGTGCCTGAACCCCCTCAGAAGGCCTGGGGGGGGGGCATTTGTGCAGAGGCCTTGTTCTGATTGATCCAACCCAGGCACATTCCTGTCTGCCCTGAGCCCCCTTAGCAAATGCCCCCCCTGGCGCAAGTTCCAGATGGTCCCACCTGCCCTCCAGCACCCTCCCTGCCCTGCCCCTGCTCTTCCTCCTCAGCAGCTGCCCCTTCATGTCCCAGCACTGCAGCTCTGGGGGAGTAGTGTCCTCCGACCCACCCAGGGCCCTGGGTTCGGGCTGCTGCCCTGGGCCAGTGAATGTTCCTGAAGAGGATGAGCCCCTCTAGGGACCCAGATGGACTTGGCAGAAGCCCAAAGCAGCCAAACAATCGATTTTAAAATTGTCCCTGCCTTTGGAAACCCTAATAAGCTTTCTGTCCCCTCCCCAGTTCCCTGACCCAGCTTGAATACTGTTACGGTTATTTCAAATCTGCAGTCTGTCTTTATCTTGTCTGGCTTTGCAGGCACCAGGCCTGGGTCGAAACATGGAGCTTTGCCACTGACCAGCTGCATCGCTGACTGGCAGGCAGATGACACCCCCAACTCTCAGATTTCTCCTCTGCAAACAGGGGTAATGGCACCTTCTTTGAAGTTACCTGCAGATTCTCATGTCACATATGATGTCTACAGCAGGCAATTTTGTCACTGGGGCATGCAGTAAAGTGGTTCACCACATGACATCTGGATTAAAACCCCCTGTCCCCATCATGGGGGAGGATGAACAAGTTATTTAACTCTCTGGGCAACCACGGCTTAATGCCCATTTTTACTGCTGTTTACACCATTTATTGGGCCCATCCTGGGCAGCTCCTCCTCCTCCAATGTGGGTTATGAATCTGTGAAGTGCTTCCAAGTGGGAGCTGTTCTTCCCCACGCGTCACAGGAGGGGAAGGGACTGAGGCAGAGGACAAGTGAGAGGAAAGGGATCATATCTTACTCCTCGGATTAAACCCCCAATGGCTTTGGGTTCCTCTCAGGATTCAGCCCTTCAGGTTCATCTCCCCAGAATGCCATTGAAAAAGTGTGCACTCAGCATTCTCCCTCACTCCACGGACTAGATAGGAGGGGACAAGACAGATGAGCACCTATCCCCTGTCTGGTCTAGAGGGAGGAGAGGTATCAGATAAACAGGTGATTACAAGTGGCCTCGCCAAGTGCTCTGAATGGGAGGCCCCTGGAACCAGGAGATGACAGAACAGCTGGGCGGAGGGGGACTGATTCAATCCAGCATGGGGCAGGCTCCTCCCAGAATGTGCTGCTTAAGCCCAGCCAGGCTGAGTGTGATGGCTAGGGTGCCTGGGCGCCAGCATTTGCAAAGTGCATGAGGTACTTCCTAAACCTAGGGAAGCCCCGCTCAGCTGAGGGTCCTTCCCCTCCGCCAGCTTCAAGTTGTCAGAGTCATGTAATTGTCCATTTGACTGAAAAGAGATTTTCAGCACACACCAGCATTCTTCAGAGGACATGGAGTGTTATTAAAAATCTCTTACCAGCAGGGCGCAATGGCTCACACCTGTAATCCCAGCAATTTAGGAGGCTGAAGCAGGAGGACTGCAGGTCAGAGGCCAGCCATAGCAACTTAGCCAGGCTCTGTCTCAAAATAAAATATAAAATAAAAAGGGCTGAGGATGTAGATCAGTGTTACATAAGGTGCCCCTGGGGTCAAACCTCTGCACAATTAAAAAAAAAATTCTTAGAAACTTCTGTTTCTGGTTAAGATGGTGTAATTGGCCAAGAAAAAAATATAAAAGGACTATTTTCAGAGCTGAGAATGGATCAGTGCTTGCATGCATGTTATCTAAAGCTGGGTAAAGTCTCTCCCTCAAGGAGCAGGCAGAACGTCCTTGGAGCTCCCATAGAGTCAGGAATATTTGGTGTCCCCACTAGTCACAGCAGGAGTCTTCAGAAGGGTGTTGCTTCAGGAATGGAGAAATCAGCCTTAGACCCAAGGTGACTCTGGTCCTGCCCATCAAAGCTTAAAAGCAAGCTGCAAAAGGATCAACTGCTTCTAAGTAGCTTGAGTCTGTTCTAGACCAAAGATCAAGAATATTTTTTTTTTTAAAGAAAGAGAAAGAGAGAGAATTTTAGTATTTATTTTTTAGTTTTTGGCGGACACAACATCTTTGTTGGTATGTGGTGCTGAGGATCGAACCCGGGCCGCACGCATGCCAGACGAGCGCGCTACCGCTTGAGCCACATCCCCAGCCCCCAGAAGTATATCAAGGTGTTATTTTTATTTATTTATTTTTTAATTTTTTTGTGGTGCTGGGGATTGAACTCAGGGCCTTGTGCATGCAAGGCAAACACTCTACTAACTGAGCTATGTCTCCAGCCCAAGAATATTTTTTAAACTCTTTTTAAAAATAATGTTTAGTTGTTGATGGACCTTTGTTTTATTTATTTATATGTGGTACTGAGAATCGAACCCAGTGCCTCGCTAGGCAAGCACTTTATCACTGAGCTACAACTCCAATCCCTCAAGAATATTTTTTTAGGCTTATTCTTACAAATAAGTGGGGTGTGTTGGTATGCACCTGTAATTCCAGCTACTCAGGAGGCTGAGATGGGAGGATCATTTGAGCTCAGAGATTAGAGATGAGCCTGGACAACATAGAGATATCTTGTCTCAAACCAAACTAAGAATCTCCAGCACCCAACAAGGTAATCCACAATGTCTGGCATCTAATCTACAATCACCAGGATTCAAGGCAGTAAGAAAATGTGGCTCATGATGAAGCAAAAAACCAATCAATCAAAAATGGTTTAGGAATAATAGAATTAGTAGATTTTAACTCTTTTCCATATGTACAAGAAGGTGATGGGAAATGTAAATTTGGTAAGAAGAGACACAGAAGATACAAAAAGACCCAAATAGATCTAGAGATGAAAACCACAATATTTGAAATAAAAATTGTCCTAGATGGAATTAATAACAGAATAAACACTGCAGAAGAAAAGATGGCATGAAACACAGCAGCAGTAACTCACCAAAAACAAAACACAGGGAGAAACAAGACACAAGAAAATATTAATATAGCATCCATGAGCGATGATCCTACTTGGAGTGGCCTAAATCTTGTGTGAGTGTGTAAGGAGGGGGAATAGAGATGGGGACAGGAAAAAAAAATGTGAAGAAACGATGGTTGAAAACTTTAAAAATTCTATAAAAGCTATGAACAGGTCCAAGAAGCCTGGTGAACCCCCAGGAGAAATCTCTTGTCTTGTCTGCACCTGGCTCATGGTTGGCACACTGTCCCTGTCTGATAAATGAAGGGACTCGTGGCTGCCTGCATGGGCCCTGCTCTCTCTCCCTTTCTTCTCTTCTTTCTTCCCCTCACCTCTCTGCTTCTCTCTTGCTGTCAGTGCTTCTCATTTACCAGGGTTGTCCTGGACACACATGGTGGCATCTGGGCTGTACAAGCCACTTGATCTTAAGTCCTGGAGTCTGTCTCTGCTCCACGTTTTGCTGCTGAGAGCTTCAAGTAGTCCAGCCTCTTCCGGGTCTGAGTATACCCAGGGTTTTGAGATTTAAGCTAAAATATCCTGAGTCCTGCTGGCACAGATTTCCCCAGGGACTCCTGGTTTCTTAGTCTTTCTGCAGGAGGCAGGGTCAGGAGGTGTGCCCAGGAAGGGCTGGACACTGTGTTCCCAGGTACGTGGCCCAACAGAGCAAGCTTCAGACCCACCATGGCCCACCTCTGCAACTCCTGGCCAGAGGAGTTGGTCCCTTCCTCTCTCTGGGCCACTGATTGTATTTGGATTTGATGAATTCTTAATCCCCTCCAGCTCTGACCTCCTGTCCCCACCCCACTCCCCTTTGACTCTCTTTCTCTTTGATGTGCCTCATCCTTGCTAAATGGGTGTGTGGAGCTTGGAGAGGAAAAGGCAGGAGGCCTCAGGACCCTTTGTCCCTGCCAGGCCCCTTCCTTCAGGGATCCCTGGAGTTTTCAGGGCCAAGTTCAAACTCATTAACTCAGCACACAGGCCTCAATTCTTAGAGCACGGTCTCTGGAATCCTCCCCATTAGAATTGCATCCCCTCCCCCCTCCCCAGCTTGCTAAGAGTGAAGATGCTGATTAGGAAGGCCTGGGGTGGGTTCCTGGAATCAGCATGTATTCTAAGAACCCCATCAGTGTATGGTGGTGATGGGGAGTTAGGTCACACTACACAGGGCAATAACCCCAAACAGTAGAAAGGAAGCTTGTGTTGAAACTGATCCCCGCCACCACCCAGGTCCCCTCCCTGGAAGCAGATTCCAGAGATACATAAACAAGCACATACATACACAGGCATGTGTTTGAGCACAGGGACAGGTCACGTAATTCTGAGAGCCAAGTAAAGCCAGGGAACAGCTGCACCAGGGTCTCTGGGATGTACCCCCATCACCTCTGTAGCCCTCGCCCCCTGCCTGCCCTGCCCCCACGTGGACCCCTGCCATTGAAGGGCTGCTCCTGACCTGTGCCCTTCCGTCCTGCAGTCCTGCTTGCTGAGAAACGCCCATCCTCCAGTTTTGCTGCCTGTCTCTCAAGACTCAAATGGCTCTTCCTGCAGGGAGCCTTCCAACCCCGTTCTGTGCCCTCTCCTCGGGGTTCTCTGGGTTTCTGCATTCCCTGTCACCATACTTACCATGTCAACATGAAGAGACTGCTCACTGAAGGCTCCCTTCTCCATGTGATGAGCTCCTGAGTCACAGTGTATGTGGCATGTGGATATTCAATAAGTGATGATCCTGTGTATCTGGGGAGCAGGCATTTTGTCTGTTTTGCCCTCTGCAGTTTGGAAATCCACATCACGGTGCCCTCAGCCTCCCCAGCCTCTCTCCTTCCTGGTGCTCTGGCAGGGGCTGGTACAAAAAGCTGCAGGTGAGAGGGGGTCTCTCCTGGAGGAGCAGGTAGCCCTCAGCTGCAGAGTCCACAGACTGAGGGATCTCCAGCGGAGGCTTGCACCACTGAGAGGGGAAGAACCCAAGTTTTCCTCTGGGGCTTGCCCTGCTGGTGGCCAGTCAGTGGACAGAGCTGGTTTGGTGGAGCATTCCTGCCAGAAGCAATGTGCCAGGCCTGCTCCTCCCCACCCGTGCAGAGGGAGCAGGTGGCCTGGGCTGCAGGGAGGGGGTAGAGAGACCCCACAGAGGGAGGGGCATGGGAGAGGAAATTGAAAAAGCAAAGGGGGTGGAGTGGGGTGTGCGGCTGGCCAGGCAGTTGTTTAACGAGTAAATGTGCTGGGAACGCTAATGAGCTGTGTTCATTCATGGCGGGCTGCCTCCCGAATTGGGGAGCTGGCCAGGTTCTGGGGTGGAGGAACCATGGATGGGAGCCAAGTTGGGGAGCTGCCCGGCCGCTGGGGCAGGGACTCCCGTGATGGGCTGGCGGAGAAGTCTTTGTCCTGGGTCTGAGGGGGCCCTCCTTCCTTCCCTCCCTTCAAAGGAAAGGCCAGCCTTTGCCAGGCTGTGACAACTTGGCTCAGGGCCTGCTTGGGATTCACCGTCCAGACTCATCTGGAAGCTTCTAGGACAGAGGCTGGCTCTCAGGAGCCATAGTCAAGGCCGATTTGCACCCTCCTGCTCATCTCACACCCCTTAACCCCGTCACTCTGAAGACCCCAGGGCTCGTCTCCTGGCTAATCAACACTCTCCCCTTCCCCACATGGCTCCTGGCTTCCAGGGGCCCTCCGAGGTCATGGGGTCGGGGGGGGGGCACTGCTGGAGCAGAAGGTGGGGACCAGACATCTTCAACAGTGAGAGTGCGGCCTGTGACAGGCCTACTGAGTGCCAGGTGCTGGGGTAAGCGCCAGTGAGGAAGTGAGGGCGTGGGGAGAGGTGGGGCCCCCCCTGGAGGGGTGTCATGGAAGGAGCACAGGGGCAAACCGGGCTCCAGCTAGGGTAGGGTCAACAAAACAGCAGGCTCTGGGAAGGAGGACTTCAGAGTGCTGCCAGGGGCTGGGCAGGCCTGAGGAGAGCACTTAGAGTTTGCGAGACGAGGGCAGAGGCGGGTGGGTCCTTAGGTCTAGCCAGACCTGCCCTGAGTTACTGAATTGATGCTCCAGAGCCCAAATAACCCAAGATGGAGGCCATGCTCAGGGGAGTGCAAATACTTTCAAAAGAATGCTCAAAAGCCTGAAAAATCAGCCATGTTAGTTGTGACAGACTGGCCACAGTTCTACCTCTGCTATGACAGGAAATACTACAAAAAATTTCATGCAGGTGGAAAAGAAGAACCCTGAGTCTTGGGGTTCTTCATCTTGGGGCTCATCTTGTGGAGCCCACCAGTCTCTCATAACCTGGCAGATTGTATCTGTGCCTGACATCTGTGGGACCAGCCCTTTCTTCCTGGGAGACTCCGCAGAAGCCCTGGTGGGGGCAGGAACTTCCCGAGCAGCTCCGACAATCCCTCTTGGCAGGCAGGCCATGTGCAGCCTCACACCAGGCCCCACCTGACAGACTGATGGACAGGGTTGGTCCTCCAGAGCCCCAGCAAGGCCCCCTTCTGTCCTTGGTTTGGGGAGGTGTTTTGTCTTTTCTCTGGTTGCAGAGAATTCTCCCCACATGGATTTCCCATTCACATCCTTGCCCACATGTTTTAGTCAGCTCTGCACCTCCTCTCCCAGCCGCTGTGACTAAAAGACACAACCAGAACAACTGTCAGAGAGGAGAGGTTTATTTAGGGACTCATGTTTCGGAGGTCTCAGTCCAGGGACAGCTGGCTTTATTCCTCAGGTCTCCAGGTGAGGCAGAACAACATGGCGAAAGAGTATGTGGCAGAGGGAAGGGCTCTCATGGCGATCAGAAAGCAGAGAGGAGATTCCACTCTCCAGAAACAAAATACGTACCCGTAGCCATACCCTCAGTGAACCACTTCCCCCAGCTACACCCCACCTGCCTCTAGTTACCACCCAGTAAATCCCATCAGGGACTTAGATTCACTGACTAGGTTAAGGCTATAACCCAATCATTTCTCCTCCAAACCTTCCTGCATGGTCTCACACATGAGGTTTTGGGGGACACCTCACATCCAAACCATGACACTACACCTACCTTGGAGTAAGAAACATCCCTGCTCACCAGGGTGTAAGGCTTGGGGTCCTGTGTAGGTAGCCTGAGTTTCTCTCCCAAGCACAGCTGTGGGGACCTTTTCCAGCCCTCTCTGCTGCCCTTTGCTGACAGACTAGGATAGTCATTTCCATCTGTTTCCACCTGTCAGAAATGGAGGAGCACTGATATGAGTGGAGGAAGGTGTACGCTGGATTTCCAAGGCCCACTGACACTGTGTTCCCCAATGGGGAAGCCATCAAGCTGGCCTGGGTAGAGAAACAAACCCCTGTGCAAATGCCCAGTGCAGGGCTATTCTCCTCCTGCTGTGCTGGCCTCAATTTCCCTGGAGAAGTGGGGTGCTGCCATCTTGGGAAGAAGGTGTATTGGAGAAAAGGAGACTGTACTTGGTCTAGGGCTTTTGTGTGAAGCACCCCCCCATCCCCCACCTCCCACCCGCCCTTTGCCGCCCTGCAGGCAGGGCTCAGTCTTCAAGATCTCAGGCTCAGTGAGGCAGGTGGCTTGGGGAAGCCACCTGGGGCCAGGGACTTCCTTTCACCAATAATTGACAAAGTCAGTCTGTTGAGGCCCGGGCCCCTTTAGCCTTGGGGAAAGCAAGTCTGTGGCCTTGGTGTCCAGGCGCTAAAAAAGATCCCCTTCCTCCTGTGGATCACCATCTGCGGCCAGGGATGCTTGGGTGTCTGCGTCTAAATGTGTGCATCCTTGCTGTGTGTGTGTGTGTGTGTGTGTGTGTGTGTGTGTGTGAGAGAGAGAGAGAGAGAGAGAGAGAGAGAGAGATATGCGCGTGTTCGTGTGCGTAGAGCCCATCGGGCAGGTCGCCCTTGCCCCTCCTCCCGCAGCCCCCTGCCCACTGGCGGCGCCTCGGAGGTTCCACCTTTGAAACTGGACGCTGCCGCAGCCGCTGCCTGAGCGCTGGGGAGGAGGGGGCGGTGGTCGAGGCCGGGGGAGGGCGGGGAGGAGTCTGGCCCTGGTGTGTGCTTTTCGATTGATGGATGACTGCCGGGTGGGAGCGAGCGTGCGGGTGTGAGTGTGTGTGTGTGCGTGTGTGTGAGTGTGTGTGTGTGTGCGCGGGGTGCGTGCGCGCGCGGGGCCTGCCCATTTTCTTCCTTCGCAGCAGTCAGTTGGGAGCTGGAGGGAGGGAGAGGGAGACGCAGCGGCAAGAAACCCGAGCGGAGCCGAGCGCCCTCCGCCCCAGGCGCCCTCCCTCGGTCCGCGCCCAGGCGCCGTCGCTGGGAGTAGCGAGGTGCCTCCCGGCCCGGAAGGGCGCAGCGCACCAGCCGCGGGCTCTTCTGGGCTTTGCGGGGCGCTGCACCTGGAGGCGGCCCCGGCCGGGGATGCTCAGCGGCTGCCGCCGTCCGGCAGGCAAGCGGGACGCGCGGTGAGGGCACCATGGCGCTGACGCCCGGGCTGGGGACCTCAGCGGGGCTGGTCCGTCCCGAGCTCTGGCTGCTGCTGTGGGCAGCCGCGTGGCGCCTGGGTACCACGGCTTGCCCCGCCCTCTGCACCTGCACCGGCACCACGGTGGACTGCCATGGCACGGGGCTGCAGGCCATTCCCAAGAACATCCCACGAAATACCGAGCGCCTGTGAGTATGGTCCCCATCCGCGGTCCGCAGGGAGCCCCGGGGTTGCCCTCCCATCCAGACGCCCCCGAGGGCTGCGGTGGGGGCAGGACTGTGGGCCCGAGCTCCGCAACCAACAGACGGGTCAGTGCCCGCCAGGTCATTCCCCAGCCAGGAGCCAGGAGCACCGCTGTTTCCCTTTCCCCGGATTCAAAGGGCCCTCGGCGGGGCTGTCAGCCCATCCTCACACCTGCATCCTGCGCTCTGCACAGGCAGGCCCTTCCCACTGCGCCAGCACTTTATTCCTCCAGGGTGCCAGCGATTTGGTGCCAGCAAGCTTTCCTGGCACCCAAGAGGGAAGCTTCCCACACTCGCCAGGCACAATGTCTCCTTCTGGGCACATGGGTTTGGGGCTGTGTTCTAAGCGGTTGTGTGGGTTTGGGTGCTTTGGGCTTCCCGCCTGGTGATGGGCAGTCCGGTGTGGTGGACTTGGAAGTTTCTGATCTCCGGCTTCCTCTCCATTGTTTGCCCCAGAGCCTAGAGAATTCTTCCCGTGCAGGTGTCAGCTCTCCCGCCCCAAGTCATCCCCAACCCAGGCAGACAATGGGACCTGAGGGCTCTGGGTTTGGGGCTTGGAACATGTTAAGATCAACATCCAAAGAAGGGTTGGTGTGTCCCAGACTGGGAGCCCAATGAATAAGATCTAGAGAGCAGGAGCTTGGAGCAGATACACAAGGTTAAAGATGTTGACCATGACAAGTCATAAAAAAGGTCATTTTGCTTCCACTTCTGAATTCTTGAGGAAATTGAACCCTTTCTAGACCCGCTGAGCCTTGTAGGGTGTTTTCGCTATTCTCCTGCAGTATGTGTGTTCCTAGTGTCTGTGAGCACCTCAGTAGTGTAAGGCCATGAGATTCCATGTGCATGGCTGTGTGTGTAGGTTTTTGGTCATAGCCAGGGCCTTTGTACTGCTCGCAGGGGTGACTGCACAGGGAGGTTTTTGATTGAGACTTTGGAGAAGGCTGCTAGCTCCTTTGAAACCTGCCAGCTCTTTTCCACACTCCAGGGCGACTGTCGAGGCTCTCAGGAAAGGTGTACATATTTTGATAACTTTTGAGCACATTTTCATAGCTCCCAGGTGCAGACAGCTGACCCTGGGGAGAATTGTCGCCTGGATCAAACTCTACCTAGGCCATCAATTAATGATCACATTTGCCCCAGACTCTTCTTGCCTGAGTCTGAAACATTCCCGTGGAGGTTTCAGAGAAGTTGCAATCTACATGCAATCTAGATGGGAATCGATGCGTGTGCATGAGTGTGCGTTAGCACGTGTGATGTGGGGCTGGGCAGAAATGGTGGGGTGGAGAGAAGTGGGACCAAACCCGGTTTTCTTGGGGCAGCCTGTGCATTATCCTGTGTGGACCTGGAGAGGAAATGAGCACCAGACATTATCCAGAGGATCCCTGAAGTCACCTGGTCACCCTCTATGTCTGTTCCCTCTGGACCTACTCCCAGTTCCTCTTGCCTTGTCTCCTGTACCTGTTACCCAGGTAGCAGCCTTGATCTGAGACACATGAGCCCCCACTGTGTGGTAGGATCTTGAATCTTGAAGTCCTCTCCACCCGAAGACTTTTTGAAGTTTTCTTAACACCTTTAGTGTTTAAGATAGGGTGTGTCTTGACTTTCATGAACTCTCTAGTTTTTTTTTTTTTTTTCCCAGTCAGTGAGATGAAGGAAGGGCAATATCCTAGCAAAGAGGAAAGAGTTGGGGCTCTGGGAGTGTCAGTCCCTGGGTTGGAGCCTGAACTTTGACAAATATTAGCTGTGTGACCTTGGGCAAGTTACTAAACTTCTCTGACCCTTAGTTGCTTTCTATCAGGAAAATGGGGCCAGACACATGTTGGTCTCTGGTTCTAGTGAGGACGGAAGGTAATGCATGGAAGAGCCTGTATGTTATAACGCTCCCTTAAGTGAGATCTGATTATGATAGGACTAGCCTATTATGATAAAATAGGGCAAGAAGCTTCATCATTTTAATTCAGCAAATTTTCTCTAAGCCAAAAATCGCCCTGGGTGCTGAGGCTGCAAAAGAATGAGCCACCTTCCAGGGGCATGTGGTTGAGGATCAAGCAGGGAACTCCTAACTACAGGTGCTTGGGAGAGGGCCAGGCCAGCAGTCTAATGGGGTACTAAGAACACTGGGGTGAGAAGCCCTTTTTTGGGGTAAGAGGGCTTCTCAGGGAATGGCTGTTCTATCAGCATTGGGTTTTGGATTTTGCCAAGCAGAGAGGACACGCCATGGTGGCAGAAGGAACAGCATGAATCAAATCCTCAGGCGTGAGAGTGCCAGGCCTGCTAAGGACAAATGGACCAGCTTGTCCCAGGGGCCGAATCTTGTTGTGTCTAGTGGATGCGAGGGGACTGGAGGCTGGAGAGAGATTGGGAAAGGGCAGGAAGGCCTTTCTCCACCTGGACTTTTCCTTTGGAGACTTCTAGGTGGAAATCCGGGGCGAGTTATCCTGGGGGACGGGGAGAGGTCTGATCTCTGCTCTGCGCGCAGAGCCCCTGGGGTTGGAAAGGACATTGAAAGCAGAAGGAGCCTCCTGTTCACCAGGCAGGCCTCGGAAGAGCCATTTGAAGAGGAAGGGAGCATGCTGAAGGAGGCCTTGGTGAGGGCCCAGGCGGACTCAGGATAACTAGCAAATGCTCTGTGATCAATCTGGGCACAGCGCAGCACTGGAGCCCGCGACAGCGTCTTCCTCTGAGGCTGTGAAATTTTTATGGACTGCAGCTGTGCATTTGCCTTTTGTCCTTCGGGCTGCTTCTGTGGCAGCCTGGGAGATCCGGCAACTTTATGATCCCGGGTTCCATAACTTCTCCCCCAGTGAGAAAAAAATGTCATTGGTTTGCTGCAGGGACTTCTGGGGAGAGGGTGAGTAGGCCCTAGAGCTGCTGAGGAAACCAGTTCAGCCAGGGGGGCTGCAGGGTCGAGGGTCGATGGGCAGGGAAAATACGCTAAATAACACTGTAGTGGAGCAATAGAAATACAGAGGCGGTGGGAGAGGCGCTGGAGGGGGCCTGGAGGTGTCGTCTCTTTGTAGAACCCAGGCTCAGAGGGACCCAGCAGAGCCACTGGTAACTTTTTTTCTTCCATTCAGTTGGATTTAAAAAACAAAAGCAATGATACTAAAATAATAAATCCTTTTGGACTAGAGCATCCAGGACTGTGACAAGAGAAGGCAGTATGGGTGGACATTGCGTTGACCCTTCACCCGGGCACTTGTATTCTGGACATGCCACAGATTCCCTTGTGGCTGCAGAGAAGGGAGAGGCATCTGTCTGGTCCTCCGGCAGATCATCTGAGGATGGAGAGGCAGGACAGGGCTTCTGTTTGCCTCAGGCCCCGTGCATTCTGCTGCCTGTCAGATCCTGGGGCCTGCTCCTTTCACCAGTCCGTTTGTCCACCTTGTCCTAGCTCCGTGCATGCTGCAGAGGTCTGTGCCTCCTCAGAGCCCAGCCTGGGATGTCCAATTCAGCAGGGCTGGGTGGTCACATTCAAGGACAACAGCCCAAAGCACCCTGGGGCTGAGGGTCTGGGGGATGATTTTGGAATTTTAGATAAGATTGGATGAGACTGTGGTGAGTGAGGTCAGGGTCCACGGAAGCACACCAGGGCCTGAGCAGCCCACGGTGGCCCCCTACTGTAGAGACTGCTCTGTGCAGGGGAATTGCCTCCTGGTGGGGTGAGAGGCTCCTGTACCTCTAGGCTTTGGTATGGTTGGCAGTGCGCTGAGCTTATTGCTGGGCTCTTGAGGACTGAGCTCCAGTGCTACCCCTCCACCTGCTCTGAGACTCCATTTCCCCTGCATGTAAAAGGGGACAGTGATGGCCTTGCAGGTTGGTGGGAAGGAATAAGTGAGGGATTGCATGTAGAGGGCCTGGTGGGTGGTTTAACCTTCCTTTGGCCTCTGGGGATGCCTCCTACTAACTACTGTGTTTGTGAAAATGCTTTGTGATTCAAACATTAGGTGACAAAATTGTTATTGTTTGAGAAGCCCAAGCTAAAGGCATCTGAAGGATTGAGTGGGCAGAAGAGAGCCTGGGAGGGATGGCGTGAGCGTGGGCTATGGCTGCAGGCTGCTCTGGAGACACTGTCTGCTTGGAGTGTGTGGTCACTGGACCTGGGCATCTTTGCCCCTGTCCTCTGGAATTTAGAGACAAGGAACAGGGACTCTCTGCAAGGTGGATGGACATGATGCATGGTTCTGGAGTTGACCTGTTGGGGTTTTAGCCTCATTCTGGCTCTCAGCAGCTGGGGCACTCTGGGCAAGCTACGGGGTTTAATTTACTCATTCAACAGATAGCCGCTGTCTACTGAAATCCGCACTGTGGCGATGAATAGGGCCACGCAGGAGGAAAAGCTGTCCTTCTCTCCCGGAGTTTGAGTTCAGCAGGGGAGGTAGAGATGAACGACACAATTTGAGAATAAACACATAATTGCAAGCTGGGATAAGTGCTTGGGAGGACAGTGTGCTTCCCAGAACACCATTTTCTTGCCCATAAAGTGGGGATGATGATAGGAGCCACTCCAAAGGGTGGCCTGAGGATTAAATGTGGTGTCGTCCTGAGGACCATTGCACCGGGCCTGACAGACAGCAAATGCCCAGTAAATGGCCGCACTGTGATTGTTATTAAGGAGACACAGACCGCAGAGACAAGAAGGGAGCTTGGGTGCAACTCAGGCTGGATCCCAGCATGGCTGTCCTGTGTCCTTAGCAGGCAGCCACTGGGGACCCCGCAGCACACGGGGGCAGGCTGCCCTTCTTCGATGCCCCTTCTCCAGGCTGTGCGCTGGCTGTCAGTGGCCCAGGCCACCGAGGCTGTCAGCAGGGGCGGCCATGCTCTTTTGGGGCCCAAACAGGGGCGGTGGGGACAGGCAGCTCCTGCATTATTGGGAGCAGACGGGGCGTTTGGCGGAGTTGCCACCTCCAGTTCTGTGCCGGCATTAGCAGCTCGGCAGGGCTCTGGCTTAATGGGATTTTCTTCCCAAATGCTGTAATTATCGCCATACAAATACTTATTACCCAGAGCAGATGACGGCCGGGCCTTGGGCAGTAGCCAGGGAGCTGGGCTGTGCTAGGGGTGGAGAATTGGCTTCTTTTTTTGAGGGAGCTCATGACCCCCTCCTCTCCTTTCTGGAACCCAGCCTGTGGCGAACAAACAGCTGTTGGGCACCTGCCCTGTGCATAGCATCCAGAGAGTCCGGGGTGGACCCGCTCCTCTGGGAGCTTGCTGCCGGGCGGGGGAGAAAGACAAACATGTAGGGACATCTGTACGTTGCACAGTAGCTACCAGCACAGGCTTTGGTGTCAGAATGGACCAGTTTGAATCCCCGCTCCATTAGCTACCACCTAGGAGATCTTGGGCAGCTCACTAGTGACTCAGTCTCCTCGTCTGTGCAATGGGGCCACTGACAGCACTGACCGTGTTAGGCTGTGACATTCCAGTGAGCTCATCCATGTAAGGTGCATGTTGTCGGTGGCCCATGGGCGCAGAGATTAGGGTGATAAGCTCACCAGGTGGGAGTGACAGCTTGGAGGCAGGTTGGATTGCTGAAGTTTCTAGGGTTGGGGTGTGGGGGGGCTTTCTTCCTTCCCTCTCTCTTTCTTCTTTCTTTTGAGATGGGGTCTCACTGTGTTGTCCAGGCTGGCCTTGAATTTGAGATCGTCCTATCTCAATGTCCTGTGCCTGGCCCTGGAGATGGGATTTGAACATTGAAGATTCACAAACAGAGAGCTGAAAGGAGGCTAAGAGGATTTGGGGCACGCGGTGTGTGCCATATATTTGGGAAGGAGAGTGAGAAGCAGACTCACGGAGAAGTCAAAACTTGTGTGGGTGAGTTCTACAAGAAGCGATTAAAGCAAGGGGTGGGCATCAGGCCAGGAGGCTGGGAAACGTGGAGCTGCTAGAATATGGGCACGTGCACGCGCCTGTGTATGTGTGAGTGTATGTGTGTGTGTGTGTGTAGAACTTTTTATTAATTTTTGAAATCAATTCAGTGATTTTTTAAAAAATAAATTAACAGAATTGTGCAAACATGGCCACGACCCAATTTTAGAGTATTTTCATCACTCCAAAAGATCTCTTGTGCTCACTGTAACTTTGTTATAATTTCAAACTTAGAGACAAGTTGCAAAAGTTTGTATCTTTCATTCAGATTCAGCCGTTTGTATTTTACTCCATTTGCTTTAACATATGTCACACACAAAATCACATGTAATTTTTTTGCTAAACCATTTAAGAATAGATTGGAGAATTGTAACATTTTCCTTAAAGCACTTCTTGTATCTTTTAATTTGTTTTTTGGTGCTGGAGATTGAACCCAGGGGTGATTAACATTGAGCCACATCATCAGCCCCTTTTTTTATTTTTTATTTTGAGACAGTCTCACTATGTTGTTGAAGGCCTTGCTAAGTTGACAAGGCAGCCCTTGAACTTGTGATCCTCCTGTCTCTGCCTCCCGAGTTACTGGGATCACAGATGTTTGTCACCGCATCTGGATCTTGTGTATTTTATAAGAACAATAGGCTATCAAAATTAGAACATTCAACTTTGATACAATAATGACTTATTCATAGTTCATATTTAGATTTCGTAAGTTGTCTCAATAATGTCTTTTTTGACTATTTTCTTCCAGAATCCTGTCCCCAGTCACACAGGACATTTGGTGGTCATGACTCTCTAGTCTCTTAATTTGGAATATTTCCTCTGCCTTTGTTATTCTTGACCTTGACATTACCGAAGAGTACAAACCAGTTATGTAGTCTGTCCCCCAATTGGCTTCATCTGATCCTTCCTTGTGGCTGGTCCCATTCCAGTTATGCTTTTTTGTCAGGAATGTTAAACAAATACACACAAACGCACCTGTGTATCATGTCAGAAGGTGTTGATTTTTCCAAATATTGGTGCTTTTAACTTTGGTCCCTTGCTAAGTTGGTGTGTGCTTGGCCTCTCTGCTGAGAAGTCCCTGTTTTCTTCTATGCTGTTACGAGGAATTTCTTTTTTTTTTTTTAAAGTTTTTTTAAGTTGTTGATAGACCTTTATGTATTTATTTATTTCTATGTGGTGCTGAGATTTGAACTCAGTGCCTCACACTTGCCAGGCAAGTGCTCTACCGCTGAGCCCCAGCCCCAGCCCCGTTAGGAGGAATTTGTGGAGACATTTTGCAGCCATCTTCATACCTGTCCCTCATTTAACTTGTGCCACTAGCGTCACCCTCCATTGACGATTTCCTAACGTCCTCATTTCCTATCAGTTGGCAATCTGCTGCCAGAAAGAGCGTCCCCTGCTCCCTCTCACATGTCTATTTATAACAGTGAAGACTATTATTTTATTCACTGGTTTATAATTTGCTGTCATCGTTTCTTTGATATTCGGGGGATCCTGGGTTTGGCCTTCAAGACCACCCTGTGTCCTTTGGCCGAGACCTTTGGAGTCCCTGGCCCCAGGGGTTTGGAGCAGAGAGTGACAGGTACTTAAGGGAATTCTGTTGCCTGGCTTTTGTGTAGAAAAGAAATAGGGTGGTGTGGGGGCCCAGCCGGGAGTGGGAAGCCCTGTTAGTTGTGGTGAGTGTGATTTTTGGCTTTTCTGTGACAAGTTTTGCTGTCATTGCTGTATTTTTAATCTTAAAAAAAAAGTTGATTTCAAAATAATTTTTAAAGATACAGAATAGTTGTCAAAATCATCTAGAGAATTCCCACATACACTTCCACCAGCTTCCCCCAACATTAGCATTATGCGTAATTGTAGTACAATTACCAAGCTGAGAAATTAGGGTGATTGCAGTTCTATTAACCAAGACCTTATTCTGCCTCTGCGAGGTTATTTATTTATTTTTTATTTTTTGACAAATGTCCCTTTTTTGTTCCCATATTCCGTCTGGCTTCTGCTGTGCATTACTCTCCAGCTCTACCCAAGTTTCAGTCTCTGGGAGCTCCTCGGCCTCTCCTGGCTCTCCATCACCTTGACATTTCATGAAAGTGTTATTTTGTGGAATGTTCTTCAGTTTGGGTTTGTCTAGTGTGTTTTCAGGATTTCATTGAAACTATATATTTTTGGAAGGAATGTCACAGAGATATTGTGCCCTTCTCAGTCCGTCCATTTGGAGTAGATGTCAGCCATGTGTCTTGTTGCTGGTGATGTTAACCTTCATATCCTGGTCAGGAGGGTGATTGCCAACATCTCCATCCTAAGTGATAGATATCTTCTTTTGTAAGTCATAAGTATTTGTGATATCCTGTTTGTCCTCAAGTTCACATTTACTAGCTGGGTGGAGTGGTGCCATTCTGTAATCCCAGCTTCTTGGGAGGCTGAGGCAGGAGAACTTCAAGTTCAAGGCCAGCCTCAGCAACTTAGTGAGATCCTGTTTCAAAAAATAAAAAGGGCTCAGTGATAGAGCACTCCTGGGGGCAATCCCTAATACTACACACAAAAAAATTCTCACCTGCTGATTTTAGCATCCCTTAATAAATCTTGCCTGTAATAATTATTGTCTAATTGAGGCTGGGGATAGAGCCCAGTTGGTAGAATGCTTGCCTCGCATATGCACAAAGCCCTGGGTTCATTCCCCAGAACCAAAAAAAAAAAAAAAAAAAAAGGTATAATTATTATCTAATTGAGATTTCCTAGGTCCCTGATTCTTTCTTTTACTAATTGGAATTCTGTAAGGAAGAGAAGTTTACTCCTTTTTAATAAGGTGGTTTTCTGATGGGTACCTAAGATTTTGACTTTCCTGAGGATAGGGACTGTGTCTCGTGTATCTTTATATCCCTGTTGCTTTGCACATAATTGGTGCTTAATATATATATATATTGAAGCTGGGCACAGTGGCATACTGTAGTCTCAACTACTCTCAAGACTTGAACCCAGGCATTTGAGACCAGCAGCCTGGGCAACATAACATAGTAAGACCCCACCTCAAAAAAAAAAAAAAAATCCAGACGCAGTAATACATGCCTGTAATTACAGCTCCTCAGGAGGCTGAGGCAGGAGGATCTCAAGTTTGAGGTCGGTCTTAGTATCTTAGTAAAACCTTCAATACTTTAGTGACACCCTGTCTTAAAATATAAAAAGGACTGGGGATGTAGCTCAGTGGTAGAGCACTCGTGGGTTCAGTCCCCAGCATCTGTCCTCTAGGTGTTCAATGTTTTTTTTTAACTTTTGGTGAGGCATTTCATGGGTTCTGATCTTTGCTTTAGCAAATACAGCTCAGTGCCGAGTCCTCGTGAAGACAGTACATCGGTCCAGGCTGCAGGAAGGACTCCCTTTAGCCCCAGGAAGAGCTCAGGCACCAGGCAAGGTGGCAGAGAGGAGCTGGCCGCGGTGGCAGAGCTGCGGCCTGTCCTGTGCACAGGAACATGGGCTGAATGTCTGGGCATGGAACCAGCAGTTACTGCGGCAGTCAGAGGCCTGTGGAGTGGGGAGGAGGACGAACCGTGGGAGCAGACAGTCTCTCTGAGGAGGAGAGCTGCAGGGACAGGGGACAGGGTCACTGCACAGCTGGGCGGAGCAGTTTCCTGGGAGAAGTCGGAGTTGGGAGGCAGATGGTGGGGGGTGGGCGGTGGGGACGTCTGCAGAGAGGAGGACAAGCTTGGAGCTGGCAAGTTGCTTGCTTGGAGGGACAAGTGGGCAGTGGGCAGGTGGGAAAGAGGAAGGGGGAGGGCTGAGACGGGTCAGAGAAGGATGGAGGCAGAGAGAAGTGAGAGGGCGTCCGTGTGTCTTTGGTCACCATTTAGAGGCCCTGCCTTGAGCAGGCTCCGTGAGGTGCTTCATCTGTGCTCTCAGAAGACTTGGGGGAGGTGGACTTAGCCCTGCCCTACAGATGAGGAGAAGGTTCAGAGAGTGGAGCCACGTGCCCAGGGTCAAACAGCCAACTGCTAGGTCATTCCCTGAGAGGCCGAGGCTTGAGGCTCTGAAATGTGTTTGTGTTTAGGGTTTAAATTGGCCACTCTAGGCCCGTGGAGAAGGCCCGTTCCTTTCATTCATTTGCTTGTCTCTTACAAAGCACCTGTGAGTGCTTAGCACAGGGCCTGGAGGCAGATTTGCCACAACTGATTCGTGCATGAACATGTTTGGGGTGAGCCCAAGTTGCAGGCTGGCACAGGGAGTGTTGGGGTTCTGATGCAGAGGTGGAGGGCAGCAAGCAGAGTTGGGGGGATGTGGGGACGGGGGGTTGCCGGTGGTCAGCATCAGGGACTTGGTGGGCGGGCAGCCTCTCCAGGGCTGGGTGGGCAGTGAGCGGGTGGCTGGGGGCTGTGGTGGCTGTCCGTGGGGCCCTGACTGCAGGGTGGTGGTTTTGGTCCAGACCAAGGAAGGGGATCGGCAAGAGCAAGCTGGCCTCAGTAGCAAAGTGACTGGGGCACAGCTTGGCCCTCAGAAGAGAATGCACCATGGAACTGGGGTTAAGAGTTGGGCCCTGATCACGTCTCACCTGCTAGGATGGCCGCTACCAGAAAGAAGAAGAAGAAAAACCCCCAACAGAAAATAACGCACAGGTTGAGCATGGGAAGAAGTCAGAACCCTGGCACTGACTTGAGAAGGCGAAAGGACGTCATTGCTGGGGGACATGAATGGCAAAAATTTAGAAGTAAAATTACCACCTACACCTAGCAATTCCATTTGGGGTTGTATACTCCACAGAAATGAAAGCAGGGTCTCCCAGAGGTATTTGTACATATGTTCAACACATGTACCTGTGTTCAGAGCAGTGCTGTTCACAGTGGCTGAAAGGTAGAAGCAGCACCGTGTCCGTTGGTGGATAAATGGTTAGGCAAAATGCACCAAATATAGACAGTGGAATATTTTCCAGCCTTGAAAAGGAAGAAAATGTGGACTTGTGCTACCACATGGGTGAAGCTAGAGGACATTTTGCTGAGGGAAATCAGCCAGTTGTAGAAGTACAAAGAGGGCATGATTCTGCTTGCATGGGGTACCAGGAGTCAAGTGCATAGAGACCAGGCATAGTGGTTCCCAGTGGGGGCTGGGGGCTGGTTGGAGGGACTCTAGGACAATAGAGAGTTTGGATTTGCAAGATGAAAAAGTTCTGGAGATCTGTTGCACAACAAGGTGAATATACTTAACAATGATGAACTATACACTTAAAAATAGTTCAGATGTTTTTATGTTATGTGTATTTTAACATAATTTCTTTTTTTCAGTACTGGGGATTGAACCCAGGGCCTTGCCCATGCTTGGCAAGTGCTATATCAATGAGCTACCTCCTCAGCCCTTTTACATTTTTATTTTGAGACAGAATCTCCTTAAATTGCCCAAGCTGTCCTTGAACTTGCACTCCTCCTGCCTCCGTCTCCCAGGTTGCTGGGATTGCAGGTGTGTGTACCACTGGACTTAGCTTTTTTTTTTTTTTTTTTTCATTTTAGCTCGCACACACACACACACACACACGCACACGCACACGCACACTACACAGGGGAAAAAAAAAGCTTGGCCCTGGAGCCTGACATGCCATCAGCTGGGTAACCTTGAACTTGAATTCTGAAATCCTTTATGCTCCTTTATCTGTCGGTCAAGACTGATAAGGAACCTCAGAGCCAAGTACTAGTATGAGGCTTGGTAAACCAGCTGGCTTGGTCAGTGGAGCTAGGATAACTAGGACTACTGCGGAAGCCAGAGAGATGAGATGGGTCTCCAGGAGCCTGGGGCACTGGAGCGGCAGGATTGGCAGCAATCGTCGCTGGCATGGGGCTCTGACTAGTCACCCCTGGTCTTCTCCACTCATCGCCTGGTGGGGAGTCCCAGCACTTGGGGTTGACGTCAGGCCATGGACTCAGCTGAGTTGGGGGACTGTGAGACTGGGAGCAGGATTGTCACCCGCTGAGGCCCGAGGATCGTAGGGAAGGCCTAGCCTGCAGGTGGGAGTTCGTGCCAGGGCTTGGCCATGATGAACCAGCAGCAGTGGGGGGATTGGCCTGTTTAGTGAACACCTACTGTGTACCAGACACCCTTGTAGGTGCTGGGGATCTGGCAGTGGGAAGCTAGATGTGGCCTCTGCTTTTACCGGGGTGGGGGGGGTGGCCTTTCGCCAAGGACCTGGTGTTGAACCCAGCTCTGAATGTCCTCTCAGCTCTCCTGGAGATAGGTGGGCATACAGGGAGGCAGCTTGGGGGGAAGGGCTGTTTACCCGGAGGCCTGCAGATGGCAGATGTGATCAGGTGCCTGTGTTGGTGGGCAGAGCCGGGAGGGAGGGCTGCTCCAGGCTGTTCTGGGCTGAGGGGGCAGCCTGGTCAGTTGAAGGGGGTGGAGGAGCCCAGCGGGTGAGGGCCTGGTATTTTCCCAGGAAAGGGGCTGAGGAAAAGTCAGTCTTCCACTCCGAGGGCGAAGGCAGGCTGGTCAGTGGCACAACCACTGCTTCCTGGGGGCAGTCTCTGGCTCACAGCCTTCTGGGCTCAGGTCACCTGACTCCAGAGTCCTTGACACCTGGCCAAGGCTCGAAGTTGCGCCAGGGCTGCCCGCTTCTCCACCAGCCCTTACCCCTCTGAAATCCATGGCTGTGCCCTCTTGACCCTTAGGACCCCCTGCCCCATCCACTGCTCCGAGATCCCCCTGTCTGCCCTCACCAAGCACCAGCCGGACACTTTCATGGTACATAACGTTGTTGTCCCCATTTTGTAGATGGTTAAATGAGGCTGAGAGATCGAAGCATGTTTTAGCCCACTTTCTGTTGTGAATAGCACATTACCAGATGTATTGACGTAATAAAGAAAAGAGGTTCATTCTGGCTCATGGTTCTGGTCTAATGTCAAGGGGGCCACTTCTGGTGATGGCCTTCTTGCTAGCAGAATCCCAAGGTGACACAGGGCTTTATATGATAAGAAACCTGGTCTAACTGGCTTTATAGTAGACACAACTCTTTTTGGTTTTTGTACCTGGGATTGAACCTAGGGGTACTTAACCACTGAACCACATGGGTCTCACTGAGTCGCTTAGGGCCTCAATAAGTTGCTGAGACTGACTTTGAATTTGCGATCTTCCTGCCTCAGCCTCCCTGGCTGCTGGGATTATAGGCATGTGCCACTACACCTCGATCAGACCCACTTTTGAGATAATCCGTTAATTGCACGAATGGATTAGGCCATTCCTGAGTGCATAGTCCTAGTTACTTCTTAAAGGTCCCACCTCTTCCTTTCTCATAATGGGGATTAGGTTTCACCATGAGTTTTGGAGGGGACAAACCATGTCAGGTCATAGAAGAGTATTTTCCCAAGGTTATAGAATATCTAGGGTGGAGCTGGGCTCAAGTGCAGGCCTGAGACGCCACGGCCTGAGCTCTGCAGCTGAAGCACCGAGCTATCTCGGTTGGCTCCCCAGCACTGCTGCTTAAGGATAGCCTCGATTTCCTCATCTGTCGAATGGCGTAAGTGACCCACCTCTGAGGCTGATGTGATAATGACATGGAACTAGTGATTCTGAGGCCGCCAGGACAGTGCCCGCCCCTGGAAGACGCTGGCCCACTCCACCTGTTCCCTACTTCTCCTGAAGCCGGAGGAAGCCTCCGAGTGGAAGGAAGAGCCCCTTCCTTCCTCCTTGTCTGCTGAGGGGTCCTGAATGGCCTGGTCTCTTGCTTGGCAGCTGGACTTAAGGGCACTGTTCTCTTGCACATATTGGGCTCACTTAGGAGGATGGAAGGACCTGGAAGTGAGGAACATCTTCTGTCTATGAGTTTTTTTTTTTTTTGGGGGGGGAAGCATTTAATAATTCATGTTTTTCTTTTTTTCTTTTTTCTTGGAGTTGGGGAACACGGAAACATGGAAGACCCACTCAATCCAATGCTCTTTGCAATATGTCAATTTAATGTAAATCCATTCCTGCCTTTATGAAATTCTTATTGTTGTGAGCTTGTGCTGTGTTAGGACCCGAGGAGACAGTGAGAAAAAGCCAACACAGCTGTGTCCTCACGGAGTCTGATCTCTGCAGGGGCTGAGACATCAGACAAGAAATCCTCCAAACTCCTAAAAACCACCAGCAATCTGTGCTCCTGAGCAGAGGAGTCAGTCGGGTGCTCTGTCTGCCGAGAGGATGGGAAGTTGGAGTGGCTTAGCCAAGGGAAGCAGGGGGCATTCCAGGCAGAGAGATGGCAGGCTCAAAGGCCCTGCCACAGGGGGTGGTCTCAGGAGGAAGGGTGGGGCCAGCTTGGGCCGGCTGGGTGGGCATAGGGCAGGCCACATGGAACTTGTAGCTCATGGTAAGGAGATTTGTCTTGATTCCAAGAGCAATGGGGATGCATTGAAGGGCTTAAGTGGGGAGGGAATGATCAGATTTGCAGCTTGTAAAGACCATTCCGGCTGTGGCTTGGAGAGCAGATTGGAGGGGAGCCAGGGCAAACATGGGGAGCCCATTTGGCGGCTCTGCAGGGCTGCTGGCGCAGGGTGGAGGTGTGGAGTGGGTGTCAGCGAGCTGGCTGGGCTTGCCTGCGGATGGGGTGCTGGGCCCTGTGGGCCCCAGGGCCACAGTCTGGGCAGAGCCTGGAGGGGAAATTCTGCCTCCCCTGAGCTCTCCTGCCTGACTGTGCAGACACTCAGCTCTGCGGAGTTGGCCAGGGTCAGATTTCAAAGGAAAGAGCCGAGGTGTGCAGTTTCCCAGCCCAGGAGGCCCGGCTCATTCACAGTTAGAGCAGGGTGTTTGGTTTTTGGTGACCTGGCAGGAGGAGTATAGTTTTCTCAGGGGGGGCTTGGGCCGGTGGGAACGTTCTGGTCCTTGAGGGAACCAGCGAGGCAGGAGCTCCAGGGTGAGAAATGCTTGTGAAGAAAGCTCAGGCAGCTCCCAGGTCACCCTCCAGGGAAGGGCCTGAGGTGTTTGTTCCTGAGGAAATCCAAGAGTCCAGTTGGTTTGTCACAAACACCCAGATGCTGGCCACCAAATTTTTGTTTCCTGAGAGGAGTTGAGAAATCCTCGTGAGCCTTTGTTTTTTTCCTTGGTAATTTGCTTCAGAAGATTTTCTCCAAAATCTTTTGTCACTGAGGTTTTTCCTTTGAGGCCAGGGCCCTCAGGGAGGAGGGTGCCGTGGACTCGCCGTGTGGACTCGCCATGGGAAAGAACCATTTTAAGGCATCTGTCCTGGTCTTTAGCATCCTGGGGCCCGAGAAACTGGTTCCTCCTGCTCAGCCAGTTTGTCACTAGCCTGCTGGACATGGGGACAGCACCTCCTGGGGGAGCTGTGGTCCTTGAGGAAAATAACCACGATGACAGTAGTCATAAAATAATCACAGGGAATCCTGAAAGAGAGCGCTATTGGTGCGCCAGGCGTGGTGCTTGGTGTCTTAGAAATAGGGAGGCGTTTAAACCTTCCCACACCTCTGAGAGGCGGGTGCTGTCATCACCCTCATTTTATAAACGGGGAAACTGAGGCACTGAGAGAAGTTAAGCTACGTGCCCAAGGCCACACAGGTAGTGGGAGGGGGGAGCAGAAGTTGCTCCAGAGCTCAAGATCTTAGTCACTAAGAACACACTTAGCTTGGCCCCGCTGGGGACTTCCCTGATGTGCACAGAGAGGTCAGTGGCCTTGGGGCTCCAGATCAAGTGCTTCACAACCAAAGCAGCCGCATGACTTCTCAGCTGTCTCCAAGGTACGGGGTGAGGGCACAGGGGGACGACTGGAGGAGAGTCCAGCCACAGGAGGAGTCTTGGTGGAGGGAAAGCACCTGGAATCACACTGGCCGCCTTTGACTCTGGCCTCACGGTTTATCCGTCGCGTGGTGCTGGGTTAGTTTTTCACCAGTCTGTGCCAGTTTCCTCATCAGCACGTCGGAGGGGACGGGACTCATCTCCTAGGTGGCTGTGAGGGTGTGTGAGCGTGTTTGGGGTCAGGCTGGGCGCTCCATCCTGGTGGCCACCCTGCTGGGGATGGGGAGGACTCTGCAGAGTCTATGTTCTCCGCCTCAGTGGAAAAACGCTTCGGTATGCAGCAGGCCCCAGACCCGGGGGCTTTGTGAACTCTGCCTCTGTCCTGCCGCTGCCTGCAGGGTAGGGGCAGCCCCCTGAGAGAGGGCACTTGGCTCTGGCATAGAGAGCAAGGCTGGTGTGGGGCAGGTGGGGTGGGCCTTGGCCTCTGCCGACAGTCCTGTCTGGAACCACAGCAGGGCCTCTGGGGAGAGCGGCTGTGTTTGCTCTGCTGTCTGCCTCATTGTCCCCTCTCCCTGCCTGTCCAGTTCTTCCCTCGAGTGGGGCTGGAGTGACAGGTAGGGAATGGGGAGGAGGGCTTGGTCTTGGGCTAAGGAATGTGTCCCAGTGTCTGCACAGGGGCAGTGGCACAAAAGGGTGAGAAGAGAGGCTGGCAGGTGCCAGATGGCATTGGAAGTCCCCGTGAGCCTGTCCACCCCCACCTGCCCTAATGGGAATTCCATCCTCAGCAATGCCCCGGCTCCGTGTCTGACAGGTTGTCAGATGTGTCTTGGCATTTGTCGTTGCCCCATTTTGCCATCTGTGAAATGGAAACATTATCATAGTCAACTGCCTTGTAAGCCAAGGTTGTCTTGAGAAGGAAGGAAGGAATGAATGGTTATAAAATTGGTCAGAGTTCCTGTGACCAATGACAGAGGGACTCCTTTCCTATGAGCGTTTTCCTCTGAAAGGCCCACTCAGCTTTATATGGTATTTTTTTTTTTTTTTTTTTTTTGGTACCAGGGATTGAACTCAGGGACACTCAACCATTGAGCCACATCCCCAGCCCTATTTTGTATTTTTATCTAGAGATAGGGTCTCACTGAATTGCTTAGCATCTCACTGTTGCTGAGGCTGGCCTTGAACTCCCAATTCTCCTGTCTCAGCCTCCCAAGCCACTAGGATTATAGGCACGTGCCACCACGCCCGGCTTGCAGTATTGTTTTTAAGTGAAAAACATCAAAACAAAGTATCAAAACAATGGTCCAAGGGCTTGGGTCATCTTGTGGCTGGTCAAAACCTTAAGAGGACAAACAGGGAGTCAGCTGTGGAAGTGGGTGATACTTGTGTCCCATTTGTCCTCTCTGGAACCTTGCAGTAGGTCTTCAGTAAATACTTGTTGAATTATCTCAACTCTATAAAGACTATATCCAAAGAAATCAGACTTGAGAGGGAAAGGTGCCAGAATGTTAATGGGAATTATTCTTAGAGATGGGCTCATGCAGGATTTTCTTTTTTTTCCCCTTTATTCAGAAAGTTGAAAAAATTTCAAGAATGTGCATATGTTACTCTTATTTTTAAATGCAATAATTTGGTTATTTCATTGGCTTATACAACATAGAAGATCTTTGAAAAAAATCGCAATGTGGAAAAGTATAAAAAGAAAGTCAAGCCACCTCGCGTCTCACCACACTTAGCAGTTAGCCATTAATTGATGGCACACAGGTCCCAGTTCACCTGTGCACTCACCTGTACAGGTGTGTGTGTGTGGGGGGGAGGGGTTTGCATAAGGGGCTGTTAGTACACAGGTTGTCCTGTAACCTGTTTCCACATCTCAGGTTGGAGACGGCTTTCCTTGTCAGTAGGGGCAGACCTGGGCCATTTCCGATGGCTGAGCTGCTTCTCCATACTTGGTGTCATGGAGGTGCTGAGCTCAACTAAGCGTTGGGTGTTCTGTTGATGTCCATTTAAGTTGTTTAACAGGTTTGCCCTTCCAATCTGTTGCCAACAGACTTTTATAATCAGGAGAATGAGACAATCAAAAGTGCCACAGTTTTGGGCTTGGGGGTGACGTTTCAGCAGGATGGCCCAAGGGAAGCCTGCTTGGTTGGGACAGGAGCCAGTTTTAAAGAGCTTATGATGATGTTCCCAAAGTCTGGGGAACATTGCAGAAGGAGCAGATTGGTGACTGTTCCGGGGAAGAATATTGAGTTCAATGTGAAAAGACCTTCCTGTTGGAAAGAGCTTGCATCACATGGAGAAAGTGTCCTTACAGCAGTTAGGGACAGGATGTGGTTGGCTGGGGGAAGGCTGTGCGAATATGGAGGGCACGGAGCCGTTCTCAGATCCCGGTAGACATAGATGAGGTTTCTCGGCTGTTCCTCGGGGTCAGGTCTTCAGTAAATACTTGTTGAATTATCTCAACTCTGTAAAAGTTATATCCAAAGAAATCAGACTTGAGAAGGAGAAGGGCAGAGAGAGTGACAGATTGAAGGAACTATGGCTTGTCCGCTTGGACTGAAAGCCTGGGCCCTGCAGTCAGAGGCCGTGCTGTGGGTTCTGTCATCTACCAGCTGGGGACTTCAGGAAGGCACCTAGCTTCTTAGAACTCTTTTTCTTCGTCTGTAAGGTGGGCACGATGGCTACTTTCCAGTCCCGTGTGAGGACATGTGTACCTGGAGCACGTGGAAGTGAGTCAAGTGTGTCACCATCCTTGGTAGACCCTCTCCTCTACCTGCCACACGTGCAGGACTGGGAGTTTGCTATTTTCCTAGTAGCTTGGACTGGGGTTGAGATGGTGGCCATACATGGAAATTTAAGCCAAAGTTTGTTGTGAGAAGATTGAGCTGTAGTGAACATGGTGTGTGTGTGTGTGTGTGTGTGTGTGTGTGTATGTTGGGGTGGGGGCACTTAGGTTGATGCAAAGCATGCAGGTGCCTTGTGACAGTGGTGAGAAAGGAGACAGCGTGGCTATGAGTGGGAGCTGCCTGGGGTAGGAGGGGACAACTTAGATGCTGAAGGGGACAGCTAGGGATGCAGCCAGGTCTGAGCGTGTGTTGTGTGTGGCTCAGAGGAGGAGGTTTCTGGGACATGCAGCCCCTCCCTGCTGCTGCGGCCTGCCTTGCTGAGGCCGAACAGGCTTTGGGGGAAGAGGAGTGACCCCACAGAGGCCAAGGGAGCTGCTCTGCGAGGCCAGGTGGGAGGTGGGGCGGAGATGGCCTGAGTAAGGTCCATGTCCAAAGTGCCCAGGGGATGATCCAGGGGTCAAGGGAGGAGCAGATGTGCCCTTGGAAGGGAGGGAGGACCAGATGGCCAAGGGGCCCTCTGCAGTGGACACAGTTGTCATTCCTGTTTATAGGTGAGGGCACAGATGACTAGCGAGGATGTCGTCAGAATAACCTGTCATGGGCTGGCCTCTGAATTCTTTCCTGCCAGAGTGTCCCGTCCCTTCATCCAGCCCGGGCTCCTTGGGCCGGGACTGTGGTTTGGTTTCTGCAGCACTCTCAGCAATGTGCCCTGGCCTCGTCCTTCCTGCTGGTGGGACATCTGTTGAAAAGAGGCCTCAGCTTGTTGGGCCTGGGCACAGAGTTGGGGTCTGAGGCTGAGCCAGAAGCCCCCAGCCCCGTTGGCAAGGTGGTTGATGGAGCCGGGAGCCCACCCTGGGCATCTTACCGTTTCCTTTTCCCGTTTCTCCGCCAGGGAACTCAACGGCAACAACATCACCCGGATCCACAAGAATGACTTTGCGGGGCTCAAGCAGCTTCGGGTGTTGTGAGTACAGGATGCCCCTCCCCCTTGGCCTCCCTCCCACTCCCACCCTGGCTGTGGCCTTGGGGCCCTGGGCAGAGCCCTGGAGAGCAGTTGAAGGGCGGCACTCCAGCTGGGCTGTCCACTGTGGAATCAATCTTGGGACCTCTGGGAGCAGGATGGGGTGAGGTTGAGTCCCAGCCTAGAGCGCCTATCACTCACCCCATGGCTGAGAAAACGGGGCATGGCGAAGGGCTTGTCCATTGGCTCCTCCCGGGTGGGGACCAGGGAAAGTCTGGCGGCCACGAAGACTTCTTAGGTCTCTATGTTAGTCAGCTTCAGCTGGTGGGGGCCTACGCAGGCTGCCTCACAGTTCTGGAGGCTGTGCGTCCCAGATCAAGGTGCTGGAGGGTGGCATCTCTTCCCAGCTTGGAGATGGCCCTGGGTCCCCACATGGCTTTCTCTAGGTGAGAAGGTCTGTGGTGCCTCTTCCTTTTCTTGTAAGGTCGCCAGTCCTCTGGTAAGGCCCATCCTTTGTCCCCATTCACCTCACCCGCCTCCCTAGAAGCCCTGTCTCCCCATGGCTGCGCTGGGCTTCAGCATGTGGAGTGGTGTGGGAGGGCTGGGGCACAGTTCAGTCGGGAACAGTCTCCAGAGTTCTCATGAACCTGGGCGTCAGACAATTACAAGGTCCCTCACCCCTGTCTCCCAGGATAGTGCCAGGGTCCTAGGGTCTCAGTTCTTTTAGAACTGCTGGTTCTGCAGTTCTGAGGGTCTTTGAAGGAGCTGGGGACCTTATGGCCAATCCTCTCTGAGGCCAAAGGTGACAAGTTGTTAGGCAGGGGTCTCTGTTTCTTCAGAACCCACTGACCTCGACCCCTTCCCTCTTCTGGGTCTGGGGGAGGTCCCTCTCTCTCCTGATATTTGTACCACCCCCACCTTGCCCCAAACCCTGGCCGCGGCCCATGCTAGGACACATAAGTCACCTGAGAGAGGAAAGGGGAAAACTCAGGAGAAAAACATACTTTATTCCCTCAAAAATGATCACACAGCAATCCCTCTGTTGGTGGAAATGCTACCTCACCAGCTGGACACCTGGTCTCTGAGCCTGTTGGTGGTGACACCATGCAGAGTCCCACGGAGCCAGGTGGTTCAGTGGCTTGATCACCCACTCTTTTCTTCAGCAGATGGGGCCAGGCGGGGTGGGGATGGGGGTGCCAGTTCTGCGGGGGTGTTTGCTGCATGCTGGGCTCTGCCCAGGGCTCAGCTCCCCTCCCTATACTGGGCAACACCCCCTGCCCCCTGCTCTGCCTCTCGGACATGTGCCCTCTGGGCTAAATCAGGGCACCTGCACCAGCAGCTCAGAGCCTCCCTGGGGCACATCTTGGGACCACTGAGGCAGGAGGCTTCAGAGAGGTCAGCCTGGGGCTCGGGCAGGATGCGAAGCTTGCTGTCAGCCTGGGTGTGCTGAGGAGCCTGTGTTGGGGACTTGGCAAGGTTGTGTCCATCCAGGCTGGGACGTGGGTCTGTGTGAGGCCTGGGCACGGCTCCTGTTTTGCCCCTGTGCCAACGTCGCCTGGCAGAGTTCGCCTCAGCTCCTCCCTGGTGCCAGCTGTTTCCGGGAGTCCTGGTCTGACGCTGCAGCTGTCCTGTCTCTTTGTCTCCCCAGGCAGCTGATGGAGAACCAGGTCGTGGCAGTGGAGCGAGGGGCTTTCGATGACATGAAGGAACTGGAGCGGCTGTGAGTACTGGCAGGGCGCAGGCTTGGGGGTGGGGGTCACTAGGGAGGGTACAAAGTGGATCAGCAGTCAAGCTGCAGTTGCAACCAACGAGGGAGCCCCTGGGGGGCGGACCCCAGCCCCCAGCCAGCCTGCCTGTGCCTCACAGTGGAGCCTGCAGCGGGCGGAGCTGCAGCCAGGGGAGAGGTCGCAGGGTGTGGGAGCTGGTGGCAGAGGAACCTGGCAGTGCACTTCCACCATCCCTAGTGCCACTCTCTATTGTCTGTCCCTGAAGATATGTGATGGCAAAACCTCCCCACAAGTCCTTCCTGTCATCTCGTCCCCAGGCATATGCCCGTTCATTGATTTGTGTGGTTTTTGTTTTTTGGTGTGAGGGATCAAACCCAGGCCCCGGGGCACGCTAGGCAAGCGCGCTGTACCACCCAGCTGCACCCGCAGGCGGGTTTTTGTGTTCTTAGCAGAAGCCATTAGTGTGCTGAGGGGACCGTCAAGATGGCTTAGGTACTCAGAGCAACAGCGGGGACATCAGAAGGTGGCAGCATGTTCTGATTTGCGTGGTTTGTTTCAGGTTTGGGTCTTGATCAGTTTTTGTATATTAGTGACACGGAGAAAGAAAAGGCTTTTTTCGTGGGTGAGGTGGGCACTCAGTCATGGGGCCACCTGTCTGTCTGTCCTTCCTGCAAAGTCGTTTGGTTATAGGTGTCAAGGGTCCTGGAGTTCACGCTCTCTGAATCAGATAGTCTGTTTTATTTTAAGGAAACAATCAGAGAATCAGAGACATAGTTGAAAAATTTATACATAAGGATTTTCATTGTATATTATTGAAATACAAAAAAAAATTAGAAACAACCATTTTGATGGAGTAAGATATAAAATCACATTTTTTTGAAGAGCAGTTGAGACCATGGAAATGTGCCTATATATATTAAGCGGGGAAGGTAGGAAGTGACATTTTTGTAAATAAAACCGCTTACTCTGTGAGCAGATTATAAGAGAAAGAAAGCAATTATACTGAGTGGTGGGATAGCAGCGGGCACTTTCCATTTTATTCTCTGTGCTTTTCTCATGGATTTCCTTACAGTGAGTTTTTAATAGCAATTATAGCTGCCACTGGGTGCCTTATTCTGTGCCAGGAACCAAGGTGAGCTCTTTGACCTGCACTCTCATTTAATCTCAAAAACAACACTGCTGCGAGTGTTATTTTACAGACGGGGAACAGAGGTGCACCGAGGTTAAGTCGCTTGCCCACAGTGGTGCCGACGAGGGGATTAGAACCTGGATCACTTCCCCTTCAGAGTCTGAGCTCCCAATGACTAGGCACCTAATACTCCACCTTTCACTCTAATATCAAAGAGAGGAAGGCATTAAACACAGGGGAAAGAATGTGATCGGCTTGCTGCCTTCTTGCAGCCTGGAAGAAAATCAAGGCAATCTTCTTTTGTGTTCCTCCTCCAGGCCTGAAACTGAGCGATAAGGAGCTCACAGCTAGACCAGATGTGTAGTCCCGGGTCTGCCTCCTTTACAAGGCTTAAAACAAAATACATATTAATGACCTGGCAGTGAGGGGCTGGTTTGGACCTAGCCCCTTCTGGCTCCAGCTCTGTGCTGCTCCGCCCTGGAGGAGGAGGAGAGGTGGGGGAGGGGTCTCCACACAACCAGGGTGGTCCCCGTCCTGCCTGCTGCTACCACCCCAGGCTGGCCAGGGTCTTCTTCTTGGAGTGGTGACTTGTCACTGTAGACTAAGTCCTTCTGTCCTCTTTCAGTTCCTTTCTTCCGGGTGGGTCACCAGCAATTTTGCAGGGGACAGTTGTTCTGTCCCTGGAGGTGCCCATGCCTTTCTGTGAATGGCCAGTTAGTGGCCACCCTGTCTGACCTATTGGATACCAGAGGGGATCAGTTTATCTTGGGAGCTGGTTGAAGTGGGGAGCGATGAGAAGCCACGTAGTCTGTAAACATTTCATTTTCAGTTAAAACATGTCAATGTGCATTTATCGGCCCCTTTCCCCAGATTTATTTATTTACTTATTTATTGACAAGACTTTCTTTTTAGCATGAGGCACTCACTCGGGTCCTATATTGCTTTCTTCTCCTAAACCACACTTACATACCTTGTTTAAGATTTTTGTTTGTTTGTTTGTTTTGCTTTCTTCAAGGTGAAGTAAGATTTTTTAAAAGCCCTTGGAAGCAATCTTGGTGGAGAATTAAGTCTTCTATTTAATTTAATAGCTCTTTAATTAGCAGCTCTTTCCGTTTTATTGAATATTTTGAAAGCATTCAGCTTGGTTTTCATAGTGATGGTGCTTTCTTTTTCTATTTAGTTCATTTGTGAATGAAATTAATTGAATTCCATAAAGTACCTGTGTGATAAACGAGTTTGAGCACAGACATACCTGGTTCCTGTTAAGTGTAGACATGGAAGTGTGTGGCTCTACTGGCCCGGGAGGATGGGCTACACCCGCTGGCCTGCAGCTGGACACAGAGCATGCTCAGCTCCCCATGAGCTGGCTGAGTGGGGCTCAGCCGGGATGGGGAGCTACCCACAGGCAGGCTTCCGAATCCCACATCTACACCACTCAGCCTCTTGGCATCCCGATTCCCTCATCTTTCAAAGAGGGACACTCAGCAAGGCCAACAGACAAACCCCGGGCAGCTGTTAAGAGCCAAGCCCATGGCACTGCGATGGCGGTAGTGAGACCTTCCCCAGGGGGTTGTGGCGAGGAGGGGGTGTGGGCATGACTAGGAGATGCTGTTGTCATATCCAGGAGAGAGAAGTCCACCTTCTTACTCTGCTTTCCCTCCACTGATGGAGTAATGCCTGTCGAACACCTCTCCCAGAGCCTGGCGCACAGCCAAGGCTGGAGTGATGGTGGCACTGCTGCCTTTATTATTCAGAGTGTCCTATGGGTCCCTCGCCATGCCGGCTCCTTCTTTGGTACCCTTTGATTCTCTAAATTTAAACTAGGTGTTGAATTCCTTTCCCCCCTCTAAATGTTTTACAAAAATTGAAGTCAAAAAAATGGGAAAGGCTTGGGGGAAAAACAAAACAAACCCCAGCAACTTTCAGGCCATGGAAACACAGGGTTAATGACTGGACCAGCGTTAAGGAACTTGGAGCCATCTGATGTCTCCCGGGTGGCTGTGAGGATTATAGTGGTGGTCTCTTTCTTTCTCGAGGTAACGGTGTGTTTCCCTAGGAGGCTGCCCTTTAAAGTCAATTTCTTCCAGCTGGTCTCCTAAAGCTGCACATCTAATTGTCTGTACCATGCTGGAAACATGACAGTCCCCGATGTGGTGACAGTGACAGTTCTCACCTATTAGATGAAAGATGACCTTCTAGGAGGTAACCACAGATGAGTTACTGCTGGCTGCGTAAAATGGAGTTTCTTTTTCTCTCCCTCTAGAAGAATATTTTTGCTGAGTTGGTTTATCACAGTCTGTCAAAGAACCACTCAAAGTGATAGTGTGTGTAACTGGGGCTGTGCTGTGGCCTTACTGGCAGGGGCTGTAACACACATCAGTGCTTCTGCACCCTTCATGTGTGCACGAGTCACAGGGGATCTTGTTGAAGTGCAGGCACTGATTCAGTAGGCCTTGGGGTAGTGCCAGAGATGGTGCAGCTCCAGGCACCTCCCAGCTGGTACCCAGCAGGCTGTCCGTGGACTAGGGCTATACATGTTATGAGTCTCAGGCCCCTTGCTGGGCTGAGGTTCTGTAGAGGCTAAACAATAATTTTTAACTTTTAATATTGTCTATTATAGTTTTCCAAGATTCAGATTGTATCCTTTGCTATATCCTCGATTCTGGTGTCAAAGAATTAGTTGCTTAAGGTGAGAGAGATGAGTTTGGTTAAATGCAGGACAAGTCTGGGTCCTTTCTGCGTGATGTCTTCCCATCCGGCTGTATTCCAGAACCAGACTTCCTGCTCCTGCCTCTGTTTGTACTGCTGAAAACATCTCTGTCCAGCCTCCAGGGAATTAAAGTCATGGACATACTGTTCAGTCACAAAGGAGGACTGGGGGGGTGAAGCTCAGTGTGGCGCGCTTGCCTAGCATGCATGAAGGCTGGGTTAGATTCTCAGCACTAGAGAAAAAAAAAAAAGGAACTTTCTATTGTTTGGCCTGGAAAGCCATGCACAAACTGTTAAGTGAGAAAAATGCTTGTGGTTGAGCACTTTTCTCTTATGATTTTGGATTTTAAAAGCATGCCTTTTCATGAATAATTAAAAAGATCAAGTTATTTTTATTTTGAAAAAAGACCAAAGCAAACAATAGAAAACTAAACCATTGCTTCACCACAAGCAATTAGGAATGGGGGCTGCTTGGCCATCTTCCCCATGAGGGCGGATCTCGTGTTTCTTGGCCAGTCAGTCCTTCCCTGTCACAGAGGTTCTTGCAGATGTGCAGGGTGATGGTGAAGGGCGGGGAGACTTGGCGAGTGGCTTTCTTGGAGGTCACTCTTGCCCTCCAGGTACCGGATGGTGGGGTTCCCACTTCATAGATAGAACCGGCCCTCTGAAGACGATTCCCCTGGGCTCACACCCTGACCCTGCTAGGTCTTGAATCTGGACCCTTGTGTCTCAAGGGAATTCTAGAGCAGTCCTTTGGATTTCCTGGACACTTAGGTGACTTCCAACTCCTCTGTTCTCTTTTTTTTTCAGACGACTGAACCGGAACCAGCTGCACACGTTGCCAGAACTGCTGTTCCAGAATAACCAGGCGCTGTCCCGACTGTGAGTGTTGCTTAGTGCCAGAATATTCTGCCTGTGATCTCCTCCCCACCTGTGGTCAGTGGGGCCTGGACTTCCTCATGACCTCTCCTGCTGCTCCTCACCTGGCAGGAAGGGTTTGGGCCATCAAAGGCCAGGCCAGGTGCTGTGTGGGACGCTTCTCCATGACAAGCGCTTGAAAGAACCCCAGTTCATCCATCCCATGCGCTGCCCCCAGCAGTGCAGGGGCAGGGGAGCTGGGGTGGCACTGACCTCCGCCAGCCCTTGCAGGGGTCCTTCTTATGCCCTGGATCTCGAGCCTTGGGTTGAATATTGATTCTTTCAGCTATAAGCCCTTCTCAGACTAATTTGTTTTCTGTTCCTTCCACCTTTTAGTAGACGAGCTTACTAACCAGGGTGGAAAGCCGTATTTTTATTTGTGGTCAATGTGCTGCTTTTGGGGTTAAAGGACAGTTGCTAATTCTGATCTGTGATTTCCCAGAGGTGTCTGGAATTGTTCTACCATGCATTTCATTTTGTGGACTCTTGAGTTGGACAGGACCCTGAAGATTTACTAAGAAACCTCCTCTACAGCTCCTTAGCATATCGCCCGCAGCTGTTGCTTGGCTACCTTTAGAGATGGGGTGCTCACCACTTCCCCAGACAATCCATTCCCTTATTGGAAAGATCTGCATATCAGAAAATTCCTTTTGGGCTGGGATAGAGCTCAGTGGTGGAGTGCTTGCCTAGTGTATGTAAGGCTGTGGTTTTGATAATCACTACAAAAAGAAAAAAAAAAAAAGAGTAATTCTTAACTTTGAGCCCTAAACCTGCTTTCTAATGACATGTTTTTCTTAACTTTGCTCTCTGTAATGACTTAGAACAGCCATATAAGCTTATGAATTTTTTCAGAGGACTGTTAGGTTTTTGAAGTTTGAGTTAGGAGAGTTGGAGCCCCCTTAATTGTTGTCACTAGCAACCTTTGGAACCATTGTCTGGGGCCTTCTGCTTGCCCAGCAGGGCACTGGGTGAGAGATGGGGGCTGCTGCTTCCTCCCTGAAGGAGCTCTAGGAGAGCACCCAGGTGGGGGAGGAGGCACCAGGTCATGCAGGTAAACCTGATGCAGGTGGGGCGAGGTGGCAGGTGGCAGCCTGGGCCAGCTGAGGGCTGGGGGCCTGATTGTGGATGTCTCTCATGTCCCTGATAACTGGAGTGAGTGAGTAGCCCTGTGGGGGATCGTGCTCCTATGCACAGCCTGACGTGTGACCATGACGCAGGCAGTGTCTCCTGCTGCTGGGACAAGGTTGGAGGTATTGTGACTTCCTCAGAGTCCCTCTGAAGCCCCTTTTGGACTCCTAGCCCTATGCTCTTCATGGTTTCATGTCTCAAGGGAATTCTAGAGCAAAGGACTTCTATGCTTTAGCAACTGTTAAATAATCAGATTCTATAACCAAGGGCTGGCACAAGGAAATCTATTCGAGGGTTGAATGGCTTGAGGAGCCTTTGAAGAGGACAGGAGTCTGTGTGACACCTGCTGTTGGCGTTCTCCTGGGCTGGGAGCCAGATGGACCCGTGGCCTTTAGAGACACTGGATGTTCTCACCTGGGCCCTTTGGGAATATGTGCAGGCTCTAGAGCCAGAACTTTCTCTCAGCACTTACTGCTTCTCCCTCCACACTGAACTCTTGGCAGGAGATCCTTCGTATGCAGGCATAGCTGGACCAGGGCCACAGACTATTTAGCTCTCCTCTGTTTCTCTTTCTCTTTTTGGTGCTGGGGATTGAACCCAGGGGCTTCACACATGCTGAGCACACACTCTGCTGTGCCGAGCTACACCCCCAGTCCCTAGACATTTCCTGATCTCTGTAAGGGAGGTGTGCAAGCCAGGAGGACTCTGGGGAGGATTCCCCTGCACCACACCCCGAGTGTCACCCAGGACTGGAGTTCATGCCTTTTATTAATCTGGTTCTGTGTTCCTGGCCTGTGGGCTCCTGAGACCTTCACCTTGGAGGTAGTCATAGGGGAGGACAGAGGAGCTAGTTTACCTCACCTCTACCCTTGTTCTCTGGACCTGAGTGTCTGACTTCTCTGCTAGGTTCCCTCATTGGTCTGGCCAAGAAGCACTTGGGCTGGCTTGGTTCCAGAAACAGAAGCCCTGGCCGGCTGGCATGGAAGCCGTGGGAGCACCGCGTAAGGGCGCAGCCAGCAGGCAGGAATGAAGGTTCAGCTGGCCCTTGTGGCACCTTAGATGTGAGGATGCTTCTAGTTTTTCAGAACATCCACCTTATTGTCCCACTCTTCCCTGCAAAGCAGTGCCCCGGGTTTACTGGAGCATCTCAGTTCCTGCCACTTGGGTCAGCCACGTTGCAGACTCCCCTCCTGCTTCCTGTGGCTGTGGCTTTTTGATCCTTGAAGTGTTTGGGATTTCAACGCATGATTTCTGAAGAATCTGATTGTTCCATCTTAGGTCAAGGTGATCGTTCCCCTGGCCAGTGAGCTGTACTGGGGCTAGTGGGACCTCTGGACCTCAGGCCTCCTTGGGAGCTGGGGGTGAGAGGGATTCCTGAGAAGGCAGGGTAGGTCGGGAGGCAGTGCCTAGTGTTTCTGGTCTGTCACCTGTTGACCTTCTCTTTGCTTTGGAGAGATCTGTTACTAATCCTTTGCATCTGGAGCAAATTAGGAACTTTCATGCAGAGGCTTTGCCAAATCAGCATGAAAAGGGCTGGAGCAAGACCACATGTGCTGAGAGGGACTCTTGGCCACAGAGTGCAAGGGTGGTGGAGTCCGTGGGTTCATTGCTTGGTCTGTGCGGGGCTGCTGCGAGGCTTGAAGGATGGTGCAGCCCTCTTCCAGGTGTGCACCCTGTGGCCTGTGGGAGGCGCTAGGGACATGTTAGGGAGCCCACCCTGGAATTGCTTGTGAGGGTGGCCAACCCAACTCCCAGCCTGCAAGTGACCCCACACTTGAGCATTAATCCAGCGTCAGTGCAGGTGTCCCCCATCCCTGTGGAGATCAGCTTTCACAGGTCTCACCCCCTAACTCAGAATCGTCCCTCGCTGTGTGGGACCTTCCCCCAGGGGGGCTTTGGCTTCTTTTCATGGGAGGTGAAGGGCGCCCTGCAGAAGTACCCAGAGGAGGCCATGGAGGGAGGCTGGTCTGCCACCAGGAGAAGGGCTCCATAGGCCACGGGCTAGAATTCAGTGTGGGACAGTCATTGTTGGCAAAGGGAATCTGCTTTTGAACTATTTTGCTGAGTAGTGAAAGGAGAGGAGACATGGAGCCAGGAGGTGATGTTGCCCCTGGGAACGTTTCTTGGTGCCCTGAAGTGACAGGTGAAGTCTGTACTTCCTGAGGATGCTCCCATTGTGGGGGGCCACCCCCCTTTAGAAGGGGGCACCCACCTCCTCCTCGTCTAGAGTCAGCCACTGCAGAAGCGAGCCTGCCCGTGACATCTTTTGTTGCCTCTATGTCCCAGGGCGGACAGGAAAACTTTCAGGAACTGCAGTCCTTATAGTAATGATCAGGACGAGCAGAAGGTCATTCTGCGCCAGGCTCGTCCTGAAAGACCTGGAAACAGGATCTGGATCTGTCAGCAGCGTCTCTGTGAGAGCAGCATTTCCTCGTCTTATAGAGGAAATAAATGCAAACTCAGAGGGTTTGTGACACGGCCAAGGGACCGAGCCAGTTTTGAGTCTTGTCTGCCGTAGCTGAAGGTCACAGTAAATATCACCCACCTACTCCCCCCATGCATTCCAACAACCCACCACCCAGGCACCTCCTATCCTCGCCCACCCACCTACCCATCCCTCCACCCCTCCACTTACCACCACCCAGCCTCCCACCGCTTACCCTCCCAACAGGCAGCCCTGTCATCTGTCTCCCCTCACCCTCCATAACCTCCCACTCGCCTGGGTTTGGGATCTGCTCCGACACCTGCCAGCCAACAACCCCCAGGGGATGTGATGATGTTTCCACGGACCTGCACAGGGGTTAGGCTGGGGTTAGAGGGCCATGTTCGAAACCTGGCCGTTTCCTGAGAGCAGCAAACCCCAGTTTTCACTGAACCCCAGGTTCGGGGGGGCACAGGTGAGTCAGCTCTCTGTCCTTCCAGGTCCGGCTGCTCTGGATGGTTGCGTCCCCCCGTCTTGTCCAGAAGCTGCATCTGGAAACAGTTCCCTTGGGCCGCCTTTTAGCCTTGAAACCAATATGAGTCCCGACAAGATCGACCCTTTTCGTCTCTGCTGGGCCTAGGGGGAAGAGGGGGGTGGGTGATTAAGGGCAGCCCAGGGCATTTATTTCCCCTTATTTATATCCCTGCTGTAAGGACCACGATAACTCATTAACAGGGCCCTGGTGGTTGGAGCTGCAGGGCTGTGAGATTCTGCCGGAGCCCTGTTGAAGAATGCCTGACCCCAGCGACCCTGTCTCAAGCTGGGTTTAATTAAACTGTCAGCACTGGTCAGAAGAACAAAGCTTCTCTTCCCGTCTGGCCCCCAGCCCCCATCGGAGGCAGGGGGGCATTCTCTCTGCTGAAATGAAGAGCTGTTAAAAATGGATCCGTCTTGCCTCCAAGGAAAATTACCCGAAGCAGGAAGGTGACCTCGCTATTGTGACATGTCTAGGCCAGGCAGCAGGGCGGTGGAACGGAACCGGCCACTCTGACGATGGAGAGACAGTGGGTGAGGAGTGGGGCCTTCGCTGGGCCAGGGCCTCCCTCCTGCCGGAACTGCCTCTGGACTCCTTAGGACGCCATCCGTCACTCCTTAGGCTTCCCTTTTCTCAGAAAGGAATGTCATGAGCTTTGCCCGGTGAGATAGTAAATCTGGAGTCATTCCTGTCAATTATGATAGAAGCTTCCCTGCTTAGACTGACAGGGAAAGTGCTGGGACAACAGGTCCTTCCTGGGGGACTTTTCACCTTTTGGTCATACTTGCGTGCACAGTAAAGCTCTCAGGGGTGATGCAGAGTGTTCCAACTCTCAACCTTCTCTGTCTGGGAAACTTGACAAATTTACTTTTTCAGTGAACACCTTTGGGACTAGTGTTAAGTGACTTGCCAAGTAAGAACACAGAGTTGAGATTTGAACCCAGGTCTGGCCACCCCAAACCGACACACTGCCTTCAGACCCATCCATACCCAAAGTAGAGGGAAATAGTTGTCTCAGGGGAGTTTACAAAAAATGCAGATTCCCAGGGTCAAGGTCATCAGAGATCCTCGGTCAGTGTGGGAGGATCCAAGAGTTGCGGGATCATCAAGCCCCTCTTTCTCTGGCTCCTCTTTGGGAAGCCTTGCTCCCCAGAGTGCACAGTGAGCCTCTGCTTGCCCCTGGCCTGGTTCCTATGTGAGAGCCACACCAAGGAAGCAAGAAGCCGAGAGCAGACTCTTCACCTCCCACAGCCGCCCGGAGTTGGCAATCATGGAGCACTCTGGACTCTCCAAGTGCTTCCCAATCATTAAATCCTTGCCTGCTGTCAAGGCTGGAGCAAAAAAGGCCAGTGTCCCACTGGGTGGCACGGGAGTTTCCTGGAAGGGGTCGGCCAGCCTGAGATTGACATCCCACACGCCAGAGCGCCAGAGTGGCTGATGAGCCCAGCATGGATGAATGTCCTGCATGTAGCCCTGGCAATGGCTGCAGCCTTTGAATCTACCTCTGTCTCTGGCTGGCGCAGAACCACACAGGCCTTCACAAATGTGGACAGTTAAGGGAGCCCAGGAGCCCTGGGGCCGGTGATCAGTCCATGGCCATGCTGGGAGAATGCCCACTCTGGTGTGGTTACACAGGGCTCAAGACCCAACAGGCTACCCCACCCCTCCTGCAGCCTTGCACGGGTTCCTATGAGGCGTATGGGATCATAATCACAGAGAGGAATCCGGCGAGAGGCACGCATGCAGGAGGGGCCTGGTGTGCATAACTTGGGGGAGGTGAGGAGTTTTTAAAAGCTGTTTCCAAAACTATACAAACAATTTTGCTAAGATATTGATTGGAAAATAGAGAAAAGCAGAAGATGAGAGATTAAGAGGGTTTTGTTTTTCAAATAAGGCATTTAAATAATGTTTGAGCTAACATACAAATATATATTTCTAAAATATATATTTTAGTTATAAAAAATATATGTGATGTGAAATATGTCACAACCATCTCCACTATCTATGCCCAAAATGTTGTCATCATCCCAAGAAAAACCTTTGCTCCCATTAAATGACTTCTCCCCTAGCCACCCTCCTGTGACCCCTGTTCTGTGTGCTGTCCCTAGGGCTTTGCCTATATCCTGGTACCTCGTCTGAATGGACCCACAGGGCATCCCGTCTGTGACTGGCATATTTCTGTGGTTCTGAGGTCTGCCCGTGGTGTAGCATCTGTCACATGTCCTTCCTTTTCCTGGTGCAACACTACTGTCCTGCCGGGACATGCCACGTTTTCTTTATCCACTCAGCTGGTGGTAGGCGTTGCTCACCTCCATCCTCTGAGCCCTTTTAGCACTTGGAGGAAAGAGCCTCCGTGGTGTTCCTTATAACCCTTTGTCCCCACCTCCCCTACCAGGCTGAACTCGGGGAACAGGACCTGCCCTTGTCCCTCCAGCCCAAGTGAGCCCAGCAGACAGGTGGGCTGTGGCTGGTGGGAGGGGACGTGTCGGACTCACCTGCTGTTTCTTCTGGGTCCTGGGCTTGGGCTTCAGGGTCTGCCTTGGCCCTTGGCTTCATGGATTTGACCGACTCCGTGCTTTCCAGCTGTCCCCTATTCTGCCTGACCTGGCTTTGACTTGTGGCCCAGAAACATGAAGCCAATTGTTCAGGGCTCAGTGCTGGCTTGTAGGCTAAAGATAACCAATGGTGGCAGGTTAAATGGAGTGTCTGGAGAGGCGGCCAGGGCACCCCTCTGTGAGGGCAGACACGGAGAGCCCAGAAAGTGCCTCCTGCTTCAGAAGGCTGGAGGCGCTTGAGCTGGGGGTGGGGGAGGATCGGATCAAGGAGGAAGTGTGGACCCCTGGGTGGGGGGAGGTGGAGATGAGTTTCCTGAGGCTGACCTGGGGCTGTGCTGGTGATGACTTGTGCACGGTGGGCTCTGATTGGTTCAGTTTTTTTTTTTTTTTTTTTTTGGTACTGGAGATTGAACCAGGGGCACTTAACCACTGAGCCACATCCCCAGCCCCTTTTTTTGTATTTTATCTAGAGACAGGGTCTCACTGAGTCACTTAGGGCCTCGCTAAGTTGCTGAGGCTGGCTTTGAACTAGCGGTCCTCCTGCCTCAGCCTCCAGAGCCTCTAGGATTATAGGCATGCACCACTGTGCCCGGCTCTTTTTAATTTTTTATTTACAGACAGGGTCTTGCTGAGTTGCTTAGGGCCTGACTAAATTGCTGAGGCTGGCTTTGAACTCATGATCCTCCTGCCTCAGCCTCTCAAGCTGCTGGGATGATAGGCATGCACCACCGTGCCTGCTGAGTTCATTTTTTTGTGGGGATGGGCCAGGGCCTGGCATGTCCTGGGCAGGCCCTCCTTTCAGCTGAGGTGCCAGGCAGTGTGTTTCCTGCTTGGGATCCCTGGCCAAGCACCAAGGGATTTGGAGGCTTGAAGAAGACAGGACGAGGTTCCTCAGGCTCTTTGCAGCGTGTGTCATCAGGCTGATGTGCTGTCCTCAAGTGTTGGCAGGACCCTGTAGTTTGGAATCGGTGGAGCAACGCTAGCTCTCTGACACTAGTAAGAAACCCTGCTGGCACTTGATAAATTGGCTCTTAATTAACAAAAAATATGGGACGATACATTATTAACAAAGATATTTTAACAGCTCCAATCTTTCAAATGTTGCCCTGGGGGAGGGATCAAAAGGTTTTCTTTCTGGTGACATGGCTGGCCACGGTTGTCTTGTGTTTTAGGCCTGTTCCTCCCCCACCCACTCCATCCCTGTGTCCGGAAGCTCCTGGGCTGCCCACCTCTGTGGTCAGTCTGGCCCCAGTGTTAATGAGGAACCTCTTGGCAGAAGCCTGATCTTTGTCCCAGGGAAACTTGGAGTGTCTTCAAGCAGGAGGCCTTGGAGCAGAGGAGGAGTAAAGAGCTGATAAATGATAAACACGTCCCCACGTCTCTACCAAATCTCTGCCTCTTCCCCCACATTTCCTTCCGGTCCTCCTGCAAGCTGACCTTCCCTAAGGAGATGCAGCCCTCCATCTTGCTGGTTTGGGAGCAGCCCGCGGCTGGCATGAGTGGACCCTCGTGTGGATCCTGGGTGCACGAGTGGACTCTGGCTGGGCAGGGAGGGTTGGGCTTCTCAAATCTGAATTGGGCTTGACCGAGCCTGTCGAGGTGGGCACTAGCTCGGGAGGAAGTGCTTGTCTTTTAGGAAAAATGGGCAGCGGAAAAATAACACCGCGTCTCCTTAAACCACTGGGCACTTTGGGAAAGCTTCTTGGTGAAACTCTCTGGGTCTAGTAGGCGGCATATTTTTCCATCTTAGTGAGCAGCATGTGGTCGGCTCACGTTCGCTGGCTCACCGAGCTGACCATGAGCACGGAGCCCGTCTCTCCCTGGCACCTTGTGCATGGATCAGTGGACCTGGGGCCCTTTTTGCCTTCAAGGGTTTGACTCACTGAGTGTTCCTCGCCACCTGGGATCCTGGGCCTTGGCTGTGGTCAGAGCTCCTGGCAGGGTTGCCTGAACTTGTCCCTGGCTGCCGTGGCAAATACCGTAGATGACTGGAGCCTGGAAGTCCAAGATCAGGGTCCCAGCGTGGGACCTCTTCCTGGCCTCCATGGAGCCAGCCACGCTCTTGCTGTGTCCTCCCGTGTTGGTGGTGTGGGGGAGACACACACCTCGGGAGGGTGAGCTCTCTGGGTCTCTCCCATTGATCCCATCACGCAGGCCCTACCCTCCACCTAGCTACTTCCAAAGGCCCATCTACAGATGCACTGGGGGTTGAGGCTTCACCATGTGAATCAAGCAGTGGGCATAGTTACGTCCGTGGCTGCTGCCCTGGCCATCTGTATTGCTTCCTACCATACAAATGACCACCAGCTGGGTGGCTTAACACGACACAGATTTATTACCTCATAGCTCTAGAGGTTCGAAGTCCGAATCGTGGGGCTAGAATTGGGGTGCTGGAAGCTCACTTTCCTCCTGGAGGCTCTCGGGAGAGTCCCCCAGCTCCTAGAGGCCACCCTTATTCTTTGGCCTGCGACTGCATTGCCGTGACTTCGGCTCCACATCTTCTCCAACTCTGACTCTCCTGCCTCCTTCCTTCCCTGGGATCACTCTGGACACGCCTGGATAGTCCAGGCTCACCCCCCGTCTCAGGATTCTTGCCTACGTCACATCTGCAAAGTCCCAGTAAGGTCACATACCTCTGGGCTCCAGGGATTAGGATGTGGGCATCTTTGGGGACGGCTTTGTTCTGTCTACCACACCGTCTTTTCCCTTTGGGGCATGAGGACCCTCAGTGGCTGGGAGTATGCCAGGCCCCTGTCCGCCTGGTACTACGCAGTTAAGTGCACACCATCCTAATCCCAGGTGCCCACCAAAGACAAGGGCCTCTGGACAGCTGTCTCTGCTCTTCCAGGTTGTAACCAGGCTCCTGGCACTGAATCCTCTCTTTTCCTCTAGTGATCATGGGGCCTGGGCCAGTGACTTAACCTCTGTCTGTTGGAGGGCTTGGACAGGAGTAGGGGTGGTGCCTGTGGAGCACCTGATACAGGTGCTTTGATTATAATCAGTCCCCAATCCGTGGGAAGTGCTGGAGTGTGGTGGGAGGACAGGTTCCATCCAGTGTGTTACTTGGATGTAGAGTTTTCTGTCCTGGACGCCTTTGGCTGTTGGGCTTCTCAGCTCGCCTCTCATCACAGCCTCAGTGGGAAGGGACAGGTGGGCCGGGAGCTCCCTGCCTGCGGTTCCCTGTCTTTGCTGTGGGGGACAGAACCTATCTCTCCCTGAGCATTTTGCCTCGGCTCTGCGTCTGGCAGGTGGCTCTTTCTGCTCCCTGGGAGTTTTACTCACGCAGATTCTACGGCTTTGCTTTCATAGACTGAAAAGGAGGTGGTGACGTCATATAAATGGAAGGTGAATTTCTGCAGCCTCTTTCCGTGAACGCATTCCCCAGGAACTGACTTCAACACAGAGCTCTGACATGAATATTGACACGAAGTATAACTCACGACACTTCCATTTGTGATCCACGATAGTGGGAAGGTTGAAGGAAGTCAACGCCAGGGTACACCTGGCACCTTACCTTTTTCATGAATTCGCAGCTGGTATCCATCTCTGCCTCACCTAATCTTCACTTTACCATTGAGCATGTTGGCATCAAAAGTCCTTCCGAGAGCATGGACGTGGTTCTACTTAGAGACTTCAGGCCTCCCGGCGTTGAAGTCTGTAGGGGAGCAGAGTTGTCACTGTAAACAGAGGGTCGGTATGGATGTTTGGCCTCCACTGCTGTTGGTTCTGCTCTTGAAACCCAAGTCCCCACCTCTCCTTCCTTCCCAGTTAGTTCTAGGCTGTCTTGCTTCTCCTCAGGGGTGGCTCATTTGTTATTGTGATTAATACACATAATGTCGAGTTTAATGACTGTTTTTAAGGATGGAGTTCAATAGTGTTATGTATGTTCACCTGGTTGTGAAATTTGACCTCCAGAACCATTTCATCTTATGAGACTGAAACTCTCTGGGCATTCAACAGCTCCCATTCCACCCCTGCTGCAGCCCGGCAACCACCACTCTACTCTCTGTCTCTGTGAGTTTGACTCCTCTGGGGATCTCACCTGAGTGGAATCTAACATTATTATTATTATTATTATTATTTTTGTCCCTTTGTGGTTGACCTGTTTCATTTAGCATAATGTCCTCCAGGTTGGTCAATGTCAGAATTTCCTTCCTCTTTATGGCTGAATAATATTCCCTTGTCTGTATCTACCACATTTTGTTTATCTATTTGTCCAGTGATGATGATTGAGTGGCTTTTGCCTTTTGGAAATTATAAATAATGCAGCTACAGACATGGTTGTATGAATATCTCTTCCAAACCTTACTTTCAGTTATTTGGATATATATACTCAGAAATGGAGTCACTGGATCATATGGTAATTCCGTTTTCAGTTTTTTTGAGAGATTCCCCATACGGTTTCCCACAGTGGCCGCCTAACTTCACAGTCCCACCAGCAGCGCATGAGAGTCTGCTTTCTCCCCACCTTCACCACACTGACTTTTCCCTCTCTCTCTGTCTTTATTGTGGCTGTCCTAATGGGTGTGAGGCCATATGTCGTGGGTTCTGACTTGCACTCTCTGGTGACTAGTGACATTGGCCACAATCATATGCTTGTTGGCCACTTATATATCATCTTTGGAGAAATGTCTCTTCAGGTCCTTTATCCATTATTTGATCATTTTGTCGTTGGGTTCTAGAAGTTCCGTATGTACTCTGGATATTTAAACCTTACCATAGAGATGATTTGCAAATATTTTCTCCCATTCTATAGATTTTCTTTTTAATGCTGTCTTGTGATGTTGATTCCCCTCTCCCTTCTCCTTTTTTTTTTTTCCATGCTTGGGATTGAGCCCAGGGGTGCGTTACCACTAAGTCTCACCCCTAATCCTTTCATTTTTTTTTTTTTTTTAAATTTTGAGACAGAGTCTCACTAAGTTACTGATGTTCTCATTAAATGGCTGAGGCTGACCCTGAAGTTGCAATCTTCCTGTCTCAGCCTCCTGAGTTGCTGGAATTACAGGTGTGCACTACCATGCTCATTTTTATTAAAGGACTGGATGAGCATACAGAAAGGATACACAGCGGATTTGCAGGTGGTGCAGAGCTGAAAAGGGAGGGCCATCGTACTTCGGATGACAGAAGTAAGGTTGAAAAATGACTTCCACGATCTGGACTAGAATCCATGAAATGAGACCTACATAGTGATGAACATGAAATTGCCTGCAGAGGCCCTGGCGGGGGGAGAGCTGGGTTTTACTTATTGTAAAAGGGGCTGATGACTTCAAGCTAAGGATGAAGCAAGGGACAGTAAGTTTCCTGAAAGAGCCAATGTACTCTTAAGCTGAATTAATAGAGGCAAGGTGTCCTCTCCAGGGGAGGGGATAGTCCTGCTCCAGGCACATCCAGAGAACAATGTTCAGTCTCAGGATCTGCATTTTGTGGCGTGTGTTGTGGGGAGGCCACTGAACATGCTCTGGCAGGGGGGTGACGAATGTCAGGAGCTATCTGGAAAGCACTTCAGGTGAGATACAGTGAAGGGGCCTGGGGCAAAGAAAATGTGGAGGAACCCCGAGAGTCATTTTCAAATCTATGTCACGAGGACGGGGACGGGATTTGTTCCAGAAGCTGAGCACCCGGGGCAGATGGCTTGGGGAAGCGGTGTGTTCTCCGTGGGGCAGGCTTCCCGAGCGCAAGGGTGGGCTGCTCTGCTCCTCACCTCCCCACTGGGGCTCAAGGGGCGGCTAACCCTGCTTGTGCCAGGCAGAGGGCAGTGGAGGTGCCTCGGGGTTCCATAGCCTGGGCCCCCCAGCCTAGGCTCCCCAGCCTGGGTTCCATGGCCTCGGGCGGCTCTTAGGTGCAGAGCCAGGGGCTGTTTGTGAACAGGGGCGAGGCCCACCCCACAGTGTTTGGGATGGTTCTTCTGCCTGCAGACCCAGGAAACTGGCAGCCTGGAAGTCCCTTCGCTCAAGCCTCCGTGCGGGAAGCCACCTCCCAGCAAGGAGCTCCAGCGAACTGTGTAACAAAATATTTATGAGGCCCTGGATTCTGGCCCACGTTTTGAAGTCCAATTTGAAACAATAAAAATCAGCAAATTGCTTTGGGAATGGGGTCTGAGTGGTGAAAAGACACAGACGGTCTGTCCTCGGGCGAAGCACTCCTGGGACAGTCTGGTTGGAGGTGCCCAGGGGAGCCCCCTCCCCACAGTGCCCCCCAGCCCTCGCCAGTTGAGCAATGACTCATTTCCCGCTTTGAAGTCGATGCGCTTGTCCTCGGAGCCCTGGTGTTTGGACCCCTCTGCTCCTGCCACAAAGGCCCTTCTGTGGGCAGATCGCGGAGGCCAAGCAGGGAAGGGCTAGGAGAGGGAGGTATCGGCTGAATACCAATCAGGAGCCAAGCGTGTGTGTGTGTGTGTGTGTGTGTGTGTGTGTGTGTGTGTGTGGAGGGTGAGGGGCTCTGGGCTGCTGGGGGGGGGCCACTCGTGCTGTGCAAACACAGCCAAGAATTCCCTTTGGTGGGTTTGTTTTACCAAAGAGTCGGGGGGCCCCAAGGAGGGCGCCGGGAGCCGGGAACAGGGGAGAAGGAGGAAATATTTCACAATGCGAAGTTTAAGTTGCGCTGCTTGTTGGGGAGGGGCCGGCCTGAGAGCTGCAGGCTAACAAAGAGGCAGTGTGGGCTGGTGACAGTTAGGGGAAAACACAGGGCAGCTAATGGGGCCGTGATGGGTGGGGAGGTAACCTGGGAAAAGCTGGTACAAGGAGCGCGGGCACATAAATTCTGGTGGCGTGACATCCCCCTTGGCAGGGAGACAGGGACCACGCTCACCCTCCCACAGCCAAAGCCAGAGATGCTCCCGCTCCCAGGGATGTGGCCAGGGTGAGGACCGGCTGAGAGGGAGACACCCTGCTGGGGTTCCCTGCCCTGCAGCACTCCTCCCCAAGCCAGGGTGGGGGGAGAGGAAGGCCTGGGAGAAACCCCAGAAACTAGCAGGAAGAAGAGGGCCTCACCTTGGAGAAGCTTTGCTGATTTGGGGAGACCCCAGCTGGTCCGACAGACAGGAGCGGAGGGCTCAGTGTCCTGCATGCATGTGGAGACCCCAGGGCCCCTCGCAGGACTCAGAGTCACCCCGCTGGCCTGGGCACTGAGCAACTGGAGCTCTGCACACCATTTCTAGGAGGGTCCATGACAGCACCCAGGGAACAGTATTTATTACCTGGGACTTTCGGAGGAAGCCATTTAGCAGTTTGTATTTGGACTTTTATGGCTTCCGGGGGGTTCTTCCGACAACCCAGGACATTCCTGAGCCCGAGTGCTGTGCTTGTGGGTGGATGTTTTGGTTCTCTGTCACATACCAGCCAGTTTTTTTTTTTTTTTTTTTTTTTTTTGAGGGAGGTACCAGGGATTAAACTCTCAGATACTCAACCACTGAGCCACATCCCCAGCCCTGTTTTGTATTTTATTAGAGACAGGGTCTCACGGAGTTGCTTAACATCTCGCTTTTGCTGAGGCTGGCTTTGAACTCGTGATCCTCCTGCCTCAGTCTCCCAAGCTGCTGGGATTACAGGTTTGCGCCACTGTGCCTGGTACCAACCAGTTTTGATCAAATTAATAATACTCATTTCTTAGAAAACAAAATTTCCCTCCCATCCCCCCAAAAACCACCTCAAAACAGGGAAGCCACATTTGATTTTTTTTTTTTTTTTTTTTTTTGTGTGTGTGTGTGTGTGTGAACTGCTCTCCTCTTCAGAGCCTTTAGAAAACATTTAGGAAAGAAGACGGGGGCACCTTACCTGATGGGAACACATTGGGAGCTTCTCTAGGCTCTGAGCTATGGGCTTGAATCTCTAATGTGGTAGGATCCCTGGTTGATGTTTGCAAAGTAGCAGCTGGCCTTAGACTGCTGGACCTCCGGCTGCCTCTAGCTTGGCCAGGGGGTCCCAAGGCCTCACCCTCCTCTGGATGGGTGGATGAGTAGATGGATAGATGGATGGATTCGTTCACCCAACCAACTTATTACAAACCTGCCGCGTGCAGCCATTTGTCCAGCGCAGGGGATATCATGATGAATTAGATATGGTCTTGAGTTTAGGCAGAGTGTTGATTGGCGGGGTCGCCTATTGTTGCTCATTTCTCAAATGGGTGGCGTTAAGCTGTGAGAATTTGATGGCAGGTTGCTTTTTCCCTCCCAGTGCCTGTGAAAGGAAAAAAAAATGGAATGTGAAAGAAAATGAATAGAAGTGGCAATCATATTTCACAGGGACAGACGCACATACATCAATTACGCAGCTGTCCCACTGTGACCCACAACCCCATTTATCTTTTTCTGTCTCAGACATATTGAATTTTGGTCGCTACACCTGGGGATCTGAATGTTTTACTCCTCTAAAAGCAACTGGGGAAAACAAAGCCGTTTCCTACAAGTCACAGCTCCATTTATAAGAAACAAAGGACAAGAAATCATTTCGGGCAGGTTCTTACAGTAAGCTGTGTAAGCAAGAGCCGGAACTCACGTATCGATGATTCTTAATAGTGTCTTTCACAGTCAGCTAGACATGGCCTGTGACCTCAGTTGTCCCAAGGGGAAGGCTGTGGATAACTGGTCACTTGAACATTGACCAAAGAGCACAGTGACTGTGCCCTGGGCTCCCACAGGAGGGCGTCCCTTGCTCATTAACGCCATCTGTTGATGGTGGAGGTGACTGCAGAGGTCAACTGGGCATTTCTAAAGGCACCTGTAATCCAAGGGTCTATGTGGGGAAGCCACTGTGCAGCTTCCATTTGGTCTTTATGTGCTCTGGTGCTGTGGAAACAACCTTAATCAGGAGTCTGCCTAAACTCAATGTGGACGTTCAGGGTTTGGACTCTGGAATCCAATAGCTCTGCTACTTCACTGGCTGGTGGCCTGGGATGAGTTGCTTGTTCTTGCCCAGACTCAGGCTTCTCATCTGGAAAAAAGGGCATAATAAGGACTAAGCTCAGATTAGCGATACAGATTATATGAGACCATAGCAGCGATGGGACCACCAAGGGACGTTACATTTCTGTTTTTCTTGCATAATTAAATCGGAGTCCCTCTAACTAAAGAATGCAGAGAACTAAAGAAAATAATTACATGACGATTACCCATTAAAACAGCATCTTAGTCCTCATCCTATCCTTGAATATGTTAGGGAAAATTTTTCCAAGAGTAGTTATATATAATGATATATTATATCTTTATTTTGTCTATTTATTTTCATGTGGTGCTGAGGATCCAACCCAGTGCCTCACATGAGCGAGGCAAGTGCTCTGCCACTGAGCCACACCCACAGCCCCAAGAGTAGTTTTTGATAATTTTTATTTTTTTAAACAAAGAGAATCAGGCAACCATATGTGGCTGAGATTCTGGAAATTTGGTCTGCCATTCAAGCATGGTGGGGTTCTTTCCAGCAAGAGAGAAATGAGCCACAAAGATAGTGTTCTTTTCCAGGTTGTTTCACTTAATACCTAATGTTTTTTGACTGTAGAGATTCTAGAAAGATTATTCTTCAGGAGGAGGAGAGCTTTTTTTTTTTTTTTAGTGTATTCAACTGACAGTCAACTTTCAGGATACAATACACAGGATGAACAGCCGGGGTCTGCTTGGTCCCACGTCGCCATATTTTTTTTGTGTGTGTGTGTGTGTGTGTGCGCGCACGCTAGGGTTGGAACCCAGGGCCCTGAGTTTGGGAGGCAAGCTCTCTACCTCTGAACTGCATCCCCAGCAGGAAAACATTTTTAAAGAAATAACCTGCATGAGTTTTTTTCTGCTGACAAGGGGAATGGAGCTAACCCAGCAACGTTCCCTTTCTCTCTCACTGACCTTACCGCAGATCCACTGGCGGGAAGTCCGGGTTGGAAAGATGCTGGCGCCCAGTTCATCTGCCTCTGAGACCATCCATGTTTGTTGAGGGCGAGGCCTTGGCAGTTACCCATTTGACTCTAACAGGAGGACTTGTCCCTTTTCATTCTGTTGCAATTCCCCATCCCCACTGTTAATATCAGCTCACACCCAGAAGGGCCTGGGGTTGAGAAGCGTCCCTCAAGACTTAGCCACTGTCCCAGGCTTAGCTCATTGTGCCTTCAGGACATGATTTTTTTTTTCTGTTTTGGTACTGGGAATTGAACCAGGAGTGCTTTACCACTGAGCCCCATACCAGCCTTTTTTTTGTGTTTTATTTTGAGACAGGGTCTTGCTCAGTTGCTGAGGACCTTGCCAACTTGCTGAGGCTGGCCTCGAATTTGCCGTCCTCCTGGCTCAGCCTCCTGAGCCGCAGGGTTTACAGGTGTGTGTCACTGCACCTGGCTGGTATCGCCTCTTATACAGCAAGGATTGCTTCCAAATCTTACCAGCTCTGAAATTAGCTTTGGGAAGATCACTCATTTCTGCTCATTTCTCAGCTTTCACAGCTCTTCAGGGTGGGCCCGTCACACCCATCAGTACTCCGTAGGATGCTTAGCAGAGATGGTTTGTGTTTTATTTTATTTAAGAAGGAGATGAGGGTTTTTTTGAGGAGTGTGCCTGAAGCTTTTTGTTTTGTTTTACTTTTTGTTTGTCTGTTTTTCTTGTTTTCAATAGAGCGATTTCTAAAAGAGAGGGAAAATATTATGTGGCAAAAATTATAAAATTATAACCTTATAATTAAGGGTTAACATTACACTGTGACATGTCACCCTGGAGAAGAGGTTGGTGCTTGAAATATGCACTTCCTTAACTCACAGTAAATAAATCCACTTTAAAAAAAACGAACTTCATTTTTTAGAGCAATTTTAGATTCAAAGCAAAATCTAGTTAAAGGTACAGAGAATCCCCATTCCCCTGATCATCCCCACCCCCATTAGCGTGGCTCACTTCTCGGAATACATGAGCTTATATTGCCTTGTCACTGTCACCCAAAGTCATGGTTTGCATGAGGGCTCGCTCTGGATGTTGTACATGCCGTGGGTTTGGAAGCATTCATAGGGCTGTGTGACTTCCTGAGATGGTTTTGTTAGTGTGTCCGCATCTTCGTCACCAGTGCCAAATGCAGATGCTGACACCTCTGACCAGCCCTAGACCCCTTCTCATCATTACCCCAGGGACCCCAGAGATTTGGGAGCCCACCAGGGGGTCTGGTGTACCTGAGCAGCTACCACCCTTCTTTGTTACCCGCCCTCCCAAGGTCATGGTGTTTTTCTTTCAGGCAGGGAAAATAGGATTTTCTCTTCCCATGCCTAGGGCAGGGGCTTCCCCGCATCCTGCATCTGGCCTCTGCCGCAGGAGGCAGGACGCAGGTGTAGCTCCTTCTTCACTTGGCTCACAGCCTTTGGGGGAGAATCCAGGGCACAGTGTCCAGTGGGAGGTCCAGAGGGCTGCAGGAGCTGCTCAGCTTTGGGTGCTTACGCAGCTCACTCAGAGTCCCCTCTGCACAGGGCTCAGGTTTGGGGACTTCAGTTTCCCAGGGCGTCACTGCTGCCTGGTGAGCAACTGTGCCACCCAATTGTCCTCGCTGTGGCTCAGCCTCCAGTTCCTGAGGCACCGATCTCATAGCCCCTCTCCCTGCAGATTCGAGTTTCTCGTGGGTGTTCTGCTTCGCCCTCTCCCTCCCGAGGAAACCTGCATTTCGGCTCTGTGCTTTCGGGCTGTGTGTCCCCGGCTCTGCTGTTTCTAGCCACCTGACTTTGGACCAAAAATGCCACAGTCTATTTCCTAACTAGTAAAATGGGATGATCGACCCAAAGTAGCACAGTTTCATGCTGGGCCTGGGTCTGTATCAGTGTCAGCTCTGCTACCTGCAGTGACTGTAGTCCTCGGCCTGGCTCTGCAGGGGAGCTGTCACCGTGAAGGTGCTTCCCTTCTCAGATGGAGAATGGTCACAGGAGGAAGCCACCGGGGCCACACTGTTCCAGAACCGTGTGTTCATGGCTGGCCTCTTACCACTGGGGACGGGAATCCCGGGCAGGTTACTGGGGCAGCGGCTTTGCTGGCGCGGAGGCTGCTTGCCAGGTGCAAGGCGCCATTCATGAGGTTCCTGCTGTGGAGCCTGCAGGCGCAGGGATCTGCCTCGGGCTCTCCCTGGGTCAGATCTTTAATCTTTCATTTGTAACACACTCAGCAGATAGTTCTGTTTCTGCCTCATTTCAGTCTCTTGGGGGACCGCAGTGAGAAAAAAGGCCATGGTCTCTGCTTTCCATAGCAGATAGATAGGTGCTGTCGGGGACAGATGTCAACAAGAGCTCAAGAAGGGTCTCATTCAAAACTTCAGATGGCCAGTGGTGCAGGACTGTACTGAAATATCAAGGGCAGAGACTGAAAGTGGCCCCTCCCTGGATGATCCGTGAGGAGGCGGAGATGAGCACCCGGCAGGGTTGTGGGAGTGGGTAGCAGACGCGCTGGAACAGGAGGGCAGGGCGGGAGGGACCCGAGAGTCACCCAGTGTTCTTCCACCCCCTGGCACTGCTCTGTCGCTGTGCTGGCCTGTCCAGCACCGCAAAGTCTGACCTGCGGTGGCTGCCATCTCCGATCCTCCTTCACCAGCACCTTGGACAGTCCAGAGCCCTCATGTCTTGCTGTCTTGCTGGCCTTGGCTTCTTCTGGCTGTGGTCTTTTTGCTGTTGATCTTTCCCTGTGTCAATGACTGAGTCATTTTTGGACCAGGTGCCCTCTGTCCCCTCTAACCCATGTTCCAGGCTCCTGACTACTTCAGGCACCCTCTGCAGCCAGAATGGCTAAATTGTGTATGCACGGCTGTCTCCTGGTCCCTCTGTGACCTTGACCTTGAGACTCCTCTGCACCAACATTCCATCTGTGAAATAGAAGCCACATCCCTTCCTCCCTTCTTGTCCTGTTTGCGATGGGAAGCGATACAGAGTCCCAGGCTAGAGAGGAGGACATTATTCAGAAATTCAGTGAGTGAGTGAGTGTGGTAGAAATCGCCTTGTGAGTTTCAGTCAGAAGGAACTCTTCAGATGAGCAAGACTTGGCTGAATAAAAAATAGAAACAAGCCAGGCGTGGTAACACACTCCTGTAATCCCAGCAGCTCAGGAGGCTGAGGCAGGAAGATTGCAAGTTCAAAGCCAGCCTCAGAAACTTAGTGAGGCCCTGTCTCAAAATCAAAACTAAAAAGGCTGGGGAGACAGCTCTGTGGTAAAGCTCCTGTGGATTCAGTCACCAGTATGAAAAAAAAAAAAAAATCCAGAAGGCAAGGAGGCCAGAGTGATTCCACCCACAGCGACTCTCTGACACTAGAATTTGTTAGAGATTTCCTGGTTCTGAGGGGAGGTTTCAGAGAGCCTCCTCAGAGACCAGTGGCACCTGGGGGGACCCTGGGGGCTGTGACTCTGCACCCATGAAGTTCAGCCCCCTGGACACCTGCCGTTGGAGGGGTGTGTGGTGAAGGGCACAGAAGCCTGGAGACTCCTTGGTCTCATCAAGTCAATGAGGTTCCCCACTTCTGCTAGGAGAGAGGTGTCACTTCAGATGCAGAGTGGTGTTGACAGCTTCTTGCTCCAAGTGCCCAGGGTGCACATGGCTCCTGTCAACCCGCCCTGCACCCCCGAGGGGGCGGTTATCTCCGGGTGGTAGATGAGGGAGCTGAGATGCCTCGCTGTTTGGTGACTTGCTCAGCAGGGCACAGAGAGTGGGTGAGTTTTCCAAAGCCTTCCTCTCTCTTCTTCTCTAGAACTGCTTCATCAAATTGGGAACCTGGCCCAGAAAATTAAGGGGGGAAAGAGGATGTCACTTCTTTTACTTCTCCTTCTTCTTCTTCTTTTTCTGGTACCAGGGATGAACCCAGGATGATTTATCATCAAGCTGCATGACCAGCTCTTTTTATTTTTTATTTGGAGATAGGGTCTCACTAAGTTACTTAGGATCTCACTAAGTTGTGCAGGTGGGCCTCAAACTTGTGATCCTCCTGCCTCAGCCTCCTGAGATGCTGTGATCACAGGTGTGCACCACCACGCTTGACAAGAGAATGTCACTTCTGCGGGTAAAAGATGATGACAGAGTTCACCAGAAACACGAACACCTTGAATCATCTTCCTGGGGAGGAAGTGCAAACGGGGGACAGGGTGGGGGTGCTGCCAGGGAGGAGAGGAGAAGGGAGTCAGGGGCTTTTGTCCCATGAAGAGGCAGCTAAGGATGCCCCAGGTGGGAGGGTGGGGTTCCTGCAGCCTGGTGGGGGGCCGTGCCCTCAGCGGCCTGCATTCCCCTCCAGACTCTGCCTGCAGAGGTAGAGCGCTCCCATCCTGCCCAGGGGCACGGAGAGAAAAGGCTGCCCTTTCCCAAACTGTGTGTGCTTTTCCCAGGGGCCATTGTTCCCCGTTGCCAGGAGACCGGGGCCTTCAGGTGTCACCCTGGAGACTGGGGCCTGGGTATTTGGGTTTAGGTCAGGCACAATAATGCCTGCAGAATGAGATGGTGTCCCCAGGACCTCCTCAGTCATTTGTCACACAACTGTGGTTCCCAACAACTATGGGGACACAGGGCCTCTGGGAGAAGGTGGGCGGGGGCAGAGTGGGCTGAAGGACATGAGATGAGGCAGGCTAAGGATCGTCCCCCTAGAGCAGAGCAGACATACCTCTTTGGGGACAGGAAATGAGGCCGCCTCAGCTTCTCTGGGTGTCAGAAGGCCTGTGAGGGATCTGACCAAGCTCAGAGGCCCCCTGGGAGCTGGGGTTCACCCAGCTGCAGGCCCCAGGGTGCTCCAGGGAGCACTCAGCACCTTCATGGGATGGTCCCAGGGCACAGGTATGGCAAAGCGACTGTCCTAACGAAATACAGCAAGAACGATGTCAAATCAGTGACCAGGGACATCAAGCAGGGGATGCGGGAAGCCTGGGACCATGCTGGGGTCACTTCTTAGCAGACCCAGGACACGTGCAGATAGATCCTTCCTCTGAGCAGTCCAGCACGGCATATCAGACATGTGATTCAGAGCCAGTAGAAGAAGGCAGGCAGATGTCTGTAATCTGCTGGCAAAGTAGCCCTGTCCCCACTTCATTGTTTTTTAGAATCTTTAATCATGATAAGATACACATAAAATTTGTCATCTTAACCATTTTGAGGCGTCCAGCCCTGCACCGTGCAGTACGTTAACATTGCTGTGCAACTATATCCGGAACCTTTTCCTCTGAGAAAACCTAAACATGGCTCCTCCCCTGAGCCCCTGCAACCTCCACTGGGACCCCAGTGAGTGGGACCCTGCAGCCTTTGTCCTGTGGCTGGCCTAGCCCACTTCACCTGGTGCCTCCAGGTTCGTCCATGTGGTAATGTGTCAGCGTTTCCTTCCCTGCGAGTTTGAAAAATACTCTGTTGTATATATCCACCAGACCCATTCATCAGTGAGTGGGCGCCTGGGTGGCTTCTGCCCTTTGACCCTTGGGGCTGATGCAGCTCTGGGCACGCCAGCCTCACTCTCCAGGCTCGCTCTGACTGACACTGTGACCCGGGACAGGAGCTGCAATGGCTTTCCTCCCTTCTCATCAGAACACTCTAGGGCCCCGCCTGAGGGGAGACTGCCTGTAACTCCTTTCATGACCACTGACAACGCTCGTTCCTGCCCCTTCCTCCTGCTTGACGGCTGGCTGCTGTCTTCCTGGTGAAGAAGGTCTTAATTGAGGCTGGGAAGTGGTGGGCCAGGAGCCGGGGCCTGCTGGCTCAGCTGACACGGAGGTTTGGGTGGGTTGATAGGAGCAGCATCTCAGAGGCACAGGAGTCTCCAGCACATTCTGGCAGATGGTGCTGGTGAGCCTAGTGGTCACTGGGCCTCCAGGGAGTGCAGGAATGCACCATGGGGCTGGTGACCCTAGGTAATACAGCGAGGATGGCATTTGGCATTTTAGATTCTGTTGGGTCAAAGTTCTGAGTTTAGATAGAGATAGTGAGAGTGGGCTGGGTGGTGACTGGGTAAAGGCCAAAGTGGAGCTCAGCTGGACAATTTGGGTGTAAGGTCATGGTCATGGGACTGTGGCATAGACACTTGTAAGGGGTAACTTCGGAAGCTGCCTGAGGCTCAGGGAACCAAGAACTCTCAGGGGAGGAGGGGGTCTGATACCGATGGAGACCCTCAAGTCAGCTTTATCTGCAAACTGGGATTACCTGAGTCTGCAGGGGCCAGGGGAGGGGGACGTGGCAGAGGAGCACAGTGACTAGAGCCTGAACTTCAAGGGCAGCATCGTGCAAGACTTTAGATACCCCGGGTCAGGGTGGAGAGCCAGCTGAGCATGCAACACAGGGCTAACTGGGGCAATTGTCCTGGAGCCTCTTTGCCAGTTAAACAGGATGGGGGCAGGGGGACGGACAGATGAGTGATTAAAAGCAAATTTTTAAATATTTATTTTTTAGTTGTAGTTGGACACCATACTTTTATTTTATTTATTTATATGTGGTGCTGAGGATCAAACCCAGGGCCTCACACATGCCCGTCGAGTGCTCTACCACTGAGCCACAATCCCAGCCCCAGATTAAAAGCAATTTTACATGTTACATTTGTGTAGCAGTCAAAGGAGCGCGCTTGGGGTCTGGGCTGTGTTCCCATCCCAGTTGCAAAATGTGCAACCTTGGATACGTTGCCTGACCTCTCTTTGCCTTAGGTCCTCTTCTGCAGCTTGAGGATGCTAGTAGTCCCTGGGCTTATTGTGGAGACGGGGAGAGAGTTGGATTGTAAGGGCAAGTGCAAGGGAGAGAGCCTAAAACAAGGCCCATTCTCAATGGATTTTACTGGTTCTGATCCTGACTACTGGTAAAATAAAAACAAAACAATCAAAAATCGAGGTGGTAAGGAGTAGAGTGCAAGGTTGGTAGAATGTGTGAGTCCTCCAAGAAGTTCCCTTCTTTAAGGGACTTGGGTGAAGTCTCCAGGAGTGGACCCTCATCGGCTGCTCCCAGCGCCCGTCTCCTGCAGGACAGTGAAGGTGGTGCCTGTGGTCTTGGCCACGCCCAGCCTGGCTGGCAGAGGTGTGGGCCCATGTGCTATGGTGCCCCTGGTCCAGCGCTGGGTGGGCGTAGCCTGAAGGAAGGCCTCATTTGCATTTTAATGTCCGCCAGAGGCCGGCAGTGCCAGGAGGAATTGGTTTGCATTAGCTGCTTCAGTGGGCCTGTGTGGGATGAGAGCGTGTGGGGAGATGTTGGCAGGGTCTGAAAGGGGCATTGGGAGGCGCCTCACGGCCCTGGAGGGACGGCTGTGCAGGAAGCAAGAGTGCTTCTGGCCTGAGCGGCCCCTGGGGCAGGAGGACCACCCTCCTTGGTGCTGGCCAACCAGTAAGAGAGGGTTACGATGCCCACCGTGCCCTCCTTTGGCCTCTTCATACCGTCATCCATACCTGTTGGGGTGTCCTTGGGCCCCACAGGCTCCCTGCAGTGTCTCAGCCACCCGCATTTTGAAGCCCAAGATAGTGTGTCCCTGTGGCTGAGGTCGAACTCACTCGGGGACCCTTGAGCTCCTTGGGGCTCAGATCACAGACCAAGTCCAGGTAAGAAGGAAAAGCCAGAAATGTTTTAGACATTCAGACCCCAGTTCCTTGAACCTCATGATCTTCTAAATATCTGACATGTTGGTGAAATGAATCCTCCCAATAACCCTACACAGTAGGGCAGCTTCCCTTACTTAACTTGTGGGGAAACCAAGGCACAGATAAGTTAAGCAGCTTGCCTGCCGTCACACAGCTGGAAGGGAGGTGGGGCTTGAACTCAGGCAGTATGGCTCAGAGCCTGAGCTCTTTGCCACTGTCTTACACCTCCTCTCGCTGTCTCCTTCGTCTTCTTAATCATCTGTCCAGTGGGGATCATCGCCTCCATCCTTCTCATGCGAACCTAAGCTGATCTCTGGGGCTGCTCAGCTGGGCGGGGGTGAACCAGCACGGGCTCTTTCTGCCGGACGTTCCGAGGCCCATCCTCACGGATCCCCACCCACACCTGTAGCTGGCACCTGGGTCCCCTCTTCCTCCTTGTCTTCCTCAATAGTGGACAAGGATGCGTATTTCCGGACCCCAGCTCCTCTGGGGGACATGGGACTTAGGGGTTGGGCACTCTGGGAGCTTTATTCAGATGATGTTTTTTGGAAGTTATCGATCACTCAGCCTCTGGGTTTTTCTGTGCTGCTCCCAACATCCTGGTTCGTCCACCTTTCCAAGGAGGGTGCTCTGTTTCCGTTCAGTGTGCAGCTAATGTGATGATGTTGAAAGAAAACCTTTGCTAGACTTTGTGTGTGTGTTAAAACACACTGGTGTGTGTGTTAAAACCTACATAAAATTTACCATTTTAACTACTTTTAAATGTACAATTCAGTGGCTTTAAGTAAATTATTGTATGGCCACACAGAAATTCTGTACCTAGTAATTCCTAGTAATTCCTCCCCAGCAATGCCCATTCTATTTTCTGTTTCTATGAATTTGACTCGGAACCTCATATAAGTGAAATCATGCTGTCTTGTTCTTTTGGGGGACTGGTTTATTTCTCTTTGCCTCATATCCTCCAGTGTCACCCGTGCTGTATCATGTATTGGTTTTTCCTTCCTTTATAAGGCTGAATAATATTCCATTCTGCGTCTATTCCATGTTTTTTTTACCCAGTGATGTATGGATGGACACTGGGTTGCTTTCATATTGGGGCTAGTGTGAATACTGCTGCTATGGGTGTGGGCATAGATATCTTTTTGAGTTTTTGCTTTCCTCTCCTTTGGGTCTCTCCCCAGAAGTGGAATTTCTGGATCATATGGCAATTCTATGTTTAATTTTTGAGGAGCTGCCAGACTGTGCCAGACATTTTTTTTTTTTCCTTCTTGTGCCAGACTTTTTATACAAATAAATCCACGCCTCAGAGCAGGTGCCTGATTTAGAAGTTTTCTCCGTCGGCCACTCAGGGCGCTGTCCAAAACACCTCCCTTTCCCCCAGTTCCTCCTTTTTCTGAGCCTGGCTTCTTTTCCTGGCTGCTGAGCGATGGCCCCGCCAGGGGAGCCTGTTTCCTTCTGTCTTCCCTCTTCTCTTTGCTTCATCTCCTTTAGGATCTAGGAGCCATGCCAGGGCCTGGAGAGCCAGGAGAGGAGGAGAACCGAGGCCGCCTTAGTCCTGGCAGAGGCTCTGACTGGGGACAGCAGGGCCGGGTCTGCATCAGCTTTACGACTTCGTCAGTTATAAGCTGGGCTGGGAAGCAGGGCTTTGCCCATGTTGTTCTTGTCCCCTGCACAACGCCTGGTGTGATGCTGGTTGGTGGAGGGGCCCAGGACCTGTGTGCTGGGTGACAGAGGGAAGACAACAGGCCCAGGGCTGTGGCCACAGAGGCCCAGGGCCACTTTCTTGGGACACTGATGAGAGGGAGAGCAGAGGAGATGTGCGGGTGGTGTGCGGAAGAGACTCTCTTCCCTCACCTGAGTTTGGTTCAGTCATAGAACAACTGGTTCAGAAAATGTTCATCTCAGATCCTTGACCCTAGGATAAGGAGCTCACTAGAAAGCCCAGCCCCGGCCAGCAGTGCCTACCAGTAAAGGTGGACTTTGGTGGGTCTTGGCAGAACTGGGCACTATACTAATTAAGTATTGTGCATGGGTGGCTCCTTGATCCTCACATACCCTACGAGGAACCTATATTAGCTCCTCTTACTTAAGTGCAAACTGAGGCATGCTTACCCTAAGGATCCAGCAGCCCAGAGGCCTGTACTGGATGGAGCTGGGCCGAGATCACACTTTGAACTTGAATTTGCTTCTCCACAGCAGTGCAGCTTGCAGAATAGAATGGCTAACTTTGCTCCTCTCTAGAATTTTTAAATTTTCAGGGGATATATTTGAGGAATAGGAAAGGAATGGGGCTTATAGCTCTTTCTGCTGCTAGAAGGCTGGAGAGACAGAGCTTCTCTGGGTAGAATCCCATGGGAGATCTTTTCTCCCTCCGGCAGGATCTGGTCGAGGCCGAAATTCATCACAGCAAACACGTCCCCTCCTTTCCTCTTCATCTTGCTCTTGCACAAACAAGAAACCTCAGTCACGATTCCAGCTGGGCATCCTCTGTCTCTTAGCAACCGCTGCCAGCCGCGGGCTCTGGACTCGGCTCCAGGCGCGTCTTTCTTTGCTGATATACTTTCTGTGGATCCTGCACACAATGCAGGTTGTGTGGCTGGGGGAGGAGGGGTGGCGGCTCTGGGAGTGGGTGAGGTGAGCTAGCGGGAGCTCCCCTGGCGGACACTTCCTCGCAGCTCTTTGCTGAAGAAGAGTGGGATGGGGGTGGGGGGTGGGGGGGGAGAGAGAGAGAGAGAGAGAGAGAGAGAGAGAGAGAGAGAGAGAGTGTGTGTGTGTGTCTGGGGCAGCGTGCCAGGTGAGAGAGAGAGAGATGAACACTCCTGCTTACCCTGCTGGGCCCATCTTTATGATTACACACATTTGCTCAAAAGATTTGTTTCTCAAATGCGATGAAGAGCCCCCTGGGACTCTCCGGCTCAGGCTTTGTGAGGGAGGGAGGGATGGGGCTCTGAGCCTGGGGAGGGGTTAGGGTTAGGGAGAGGATTGAGGAGGAGGGCCAGGCTGAGGCCCGCTTTACTTGTGCGAGCTGGGGAGAGCTCTCACGAGTGAAGGGTGGGAAGGTGTCCCCTGGGGAGGCTGTGAGCCTGTGGTCCTCAGCCAAGGGTCCTCCCCGACGCCGCAGAGTGGGTTCCGAGGGGCTTCTATATTGCCCTGTTCAGGAGGCCAGTATGGGAGCCGGGTCTGTCCTGAGCTTGTTTTGTCAATTCATCTTCCATTTCTACATCTTGCCCTGGAGGAGCAAAAGGTTTTAGTGTTATATAAATTGGAAAGATCCTGAGAGGTTCTAACCCGTGCCCTAACTTTGTAGGTAGGGACACTGAGGCCCACAGAGGTCACTAGCTTGGGGGAACAGGGCTTAGAACCACATCTAGTCTGCTGACCTCTACCACTATGCTCACTCGCTGTGCTGGGGTCCTCCCTGCCCACTGATTGGCACTGATAATGACCATGCGCACACACACGATCCACACAGTTCCAGCATGTGGTCATGTGCTCTGTAAAGTGTACCTTGCACACGTTGAAGTAGCTGACCGAGCCTGTTGGTCTCCTCTCTGTATCCCGAGGACGTGGTTTCTGATGAGGCTGCTTCTGCACATCCAAGATGTGACTTGGTTCAGGAGAGATCTTGAGTCTACCTCCTAAGGAGACAGTGAGCTCTATGTCCTGGGCATCTTGTGAGTTGCCCTAACTTATGAAGAGTAGGTGATGGGAAGAGCCCTTTCCTTTCCTCTTCGTCTTCCTCCTGCCCTCATCCTCCTCTGCCTTTTTTTAACTCTAAGGTTGGGTTGATGGGTCTGGTTGATCTGGATGCTTTACAAACACATCAGCTTGGAGACTGACATAAGTAAGGTTTAATGCCTGAGGAGGGTTTGATGGGCAGGATCTGCAGCAGCGTGGCTCCCGTATGTGCTCAGAGGGAAGAGCAGGTCAGGAAGCACTAAGTGAAGGTCACAGGTCCTGGGTGTGAGTATTGACTGTGTCCCTTCTTGTCATGAGCTTTCATGCAGGTGGCTGAGGGGCTCCCTCTGGAGGTACTTCCAGTCTGACCGACTGTGAGCTCTTGGGTAGGTTGACCATTAGCTGCCACTCATTCACAAATGGGTCCACAAAGGGTGGAGGGGCAGATCATGTGTGTCAGGCTCCCAGCAAGGTGTCAGGGAAACAGGGGACAGACACCTGCACCAGCTGAAAGGTGGAGCTCATGGCAGGGTGTTGGAATCTGTCAATCACCAAGACAAAACCCTCCCTCATCCCTTAGCTCTGCTCTTTGACAGCCAGTCTCTGACCTTGAATGGAGTTCATCAGGTGAAATGTATCTATGACAGTGTTCTTCCTGGGAAATAGATGGGCAGCTGCTCTTAAAGATTTCCCCACCCCATCCTCCTTCTGAACCTCTCTGGTAAAAGTCCATTTGGACCCTGCCTTTTCAGTGACTCAAATGTGACACAAATAATACTGTGCCTGTGCGTGGTCCTTTGCACTCTCATCAATAGTGTCCAATTTTCATGCAGCTAGCATGCTTCCTGTGCAAACGAAACAAAACCCTATGCTGGAGAGGTATTGAACAGATATTCTTCCCTCCCCAGTCTCCCTCCTCCATCCCAAAGGGGTGAAGGCAAAAAGAGGCAAGACAGGAGGGAACGGCCTCTCCTGGCCGGGCTATCTCTCATTTTTTAATTGTTAATTTTTTAGCAAATTAAATGGTATGGAATCATAAAAAAAAGAGCAGAGTGTCTGGCCTACTCTGAATCTTGGGGTCCCCTTCTTAGAGATAGGTACTGAAACACTTCAAGTGGGACTTCCAGAAGTGTTCGTCACATATAAAAACCTATTCTCTCCCTCATTCTCTTCAAAATGAGACTCCGTCTTATCACCTGGTGGAGCGGAGTGACCCTACACCCCAACACATCAGAGCTGTCTGGGCCTTTCTCAGCGCCACGCCTGTGATTGTGTGGCTTTCCTGGGGAGAATTTGGGTTGCTCTTATGAACATCGCTCCAGAGACTGTGTGCTGGGGGACAGATCTCGGACCCCCTCCCGGAATGGAGTGCTAAGGGAAGGGGAGGGGCATCTTGTATTCTGGGGGCTGTTGCTGGGTTGCCACCCAGAAAGTCTGCACCAGATCCACCGCACCCTTGAAGCAGTTTCCCTGCCTTTATTCCAGCAATCTGAGCATTATTAGCGTTGTTCACTTTTGCCAACTTAATGGGCTAAAAGGAAATCTTCTCTTAACTTGTATTTCTTTAATTGTGCGTGTGGTGGGTTGGGTGTCCCTTTCCAGTTCTTCTGCCTGTTTGAATCTTTTACTCATTTTTTTCCTATCCCACCTCCATTTATAGAGGAGTAGGCGGAAACTCAGGGAGGTTGGGCCAGCAGGTTGCGCAGTGGATGAGCGGCCCAGCGGGCGCGAGAATGAGTTCTTCCGACTCCTGGTCTGGTGGCGTCCTCCTTGTGTGCACCCTGCCTCCCTGGGTGCAGGCTGACTGGGCACATCCAGGCTCCTGGGAGGGGAGGGGACCTTGTGCTGGGCATTCCTGGGAATACTAGAGGCCATGATGGAAGGTGGGGTGCTCTCCAGACAGAGCTCAGCCCTCTCTGGCTGGAACTGGACTCTTAGGTGTTTCTAGGTCTTTTCTCTTCCTGGGAGGCTGGATGGGCCCAGGAAAGAATGCCTATGCCTTGATGGTTAGAGATCCAGCCTCCTCCAAGGTACTCCGCCTGAGGATATCCAGCTGGCATTATTGTTTGTACCCGTGAATTATTGATAAGGCACGAAAGGGCCTCAGCCTCAAGGGCCTCAGCCTTAGAATCGCAGGGCCCAAGGGAGGCCAGCCATCAGCACAGCAGGAGCATGGATGGAAAGCCCCCCACCCCGGGGCCCAACTTCCCAAGGCCAACAAGCCCTTTTGAATGTCAGAGACCCCCTCTGCCCTGCCCTGCCAGCTCGTAATTGGACTTTGAACATGTATCGTTTAAGGAAATCTGCAGGGACTGAAGCTACCATGAATTTCACACCGTTTTTGTTTAGATTGCTTAAAAATTTATAAGGGCATATGTATTCATTATAAAAATTCAAATATCCCAGAATTGTAGTGTGTAGAAAGCAAGTCCCACGAGGTCCCCTGGCCCACTGCATACATGTGGCGGTCGCTACGGATTCAGGCAACATTGATGGGGGATCTGAGGGCTCCTTGGGGTGTGTCCTGTACTGAGACAGGGTGAGGGCTGGGGACCCTCTGGTTGGGAACCAAGGCTCTGGTGTTGGTTTGATCCTTGACTCTTCCTGTGCTTCAGTTGCTAGCTGACAGCTCTTTGTGAATGGGCACCCCGCGCTAGGTGTCTTCTCTGTCTCCAAATGTGCCTGATGGAGACTTGGTGCACAGTAGGTGCTTGTTCTGAATCATCTAGGCACAGCCCAGATGTGCCGGAGAGGTCTACTTGTCAGTCCCCCAAGGTCCCACTCTTTGCCCCATGTAGGGCGGGTGTCCCTTTCCCTTTGCCTAGATGGCTCAGAGTTCTACACTCCCTGGGAACTTTTGAAGGCATTTTTTTGAATCATGGCGTGGGATGGACAGGCACTCTGCAGCTTCTTCATCCGTAAAATGGGAACAATAACAGCACTGGCTGTTGGTTGGGTTCCGTGAAGGGGTTTCAAGGCCCCTGAGCTGGGCTGGCCGCAGTGAAGAGGAGCCCATCCCCTCCAGGATTAAATGGCTGCTACATCTGTTGGCCAAGTACCAGGAGATGCAGGGGGCGGGGGTTGACTCTTGAGGAAGAGGCGGGTGAAAGAGGCTGAAGGGCTATCTGGTTAGTGGGCAGGGCTGACCCAGAAACCCTGAGGAACCAGGAACAAGGCGGTCCTAGGACTGGCTACCAACAGACCAGGTGTGCGAGGACCAGCCAAGCAGCACCAGACCAAGGAATCCTGAGGTTAATGCTTAGTGAACCAGCGAACAGGTGACCCTGCAGCTGTCCGAGTGGCACCAGCTTCTCCAGGTTCCTCCGACCATCCTCCTGCCCGGCTCTGGGCTGTTCTGTCCTGGACACATGCCTGTGAGTGTGCAACACACACACGCACACACTGCTCGCCTGTGCTCTGGGTGGTTTCTGTCATGCTCTCTGGGCCTCAGCAAGCTGCGGTTTTCCCGTCCCTGAGTGGGTTGATCATGGAGACCTCACAGAGCTAGCAGAGGCTTAAATAAGGGGTGGCCTCAGTAGCTCCTATCCATGACCTGGCACACAGGCGCTCAGTGACTGCTGGGGACCCAGCCTGCGCTCATGGGACGGCAGCCCCGTGGCCAGGGTGGACAGGCCTGCGCATCCTGGTGGGGCATCTTCCAAGTCTGGAGGGAGGCGGGGCTTGCCGAGTGCCTGCAGCCTGGCTTCACAGGGTGACACCACTTATTGTGTAATTATGGAACAGCGCGCAGGGAAGTGAAAATACGGGTCCAGATGGCGGGCCTTCCGTGCTGTCGAGAGGCAGAGCTAATGAACTTAACAAATCACTGATAATTAATTTTCAGAAGCCAAAGGAAACCAGGAGCAGTGACTGGGTCCACAGAAGGAGGGACAGCAAAGCAGCACCAACTGTCAGCAGGGAGGGCGGGCAGTGCTGGGCTCCCAGGCCTGCAGATGATCTGGGTGTGGAGGCCGTCCGGGGTCCCAGCCCCAGGTGTGTGGATACTGACCAGGCTCAGGAGAGCCCTGCCACGTGCCAGGAGCTGAGTTAAGCCATTTATTTGGGTCAGCGCTCATTTTAGACAGACAGCCTCTCCTTTGGGGGTGGCGGGGACAGGCTGATGGGAGCCTTTATCTTAGTCTCACGGAACACTGGGGCAGAACAGTGGTAAGAGTGCCCATTGGCAGCACCTGCTCTGGGCCCAGGGCGGGGGACACTTCCAGAGATGGTGTCCACTCACATCACAAGCACCAGAGGAGCAAGAGTGAGGGCCTGGGACCAGTGCCTGCTGGGAAGGACGGCTCCCGTCCACAGCTGCCTGCCAGACACAGCGTGAAACATGGAGGGTGAGGGACAGGGAACCTGGGTTTCAGCTCCAGGCTCCTGAGACACATGCTTCCCCGCCCGGGTTTCATTTCTGTAACTATGAGATGTGACTGTAACTAAGGAGGAGTTGAGTCAGGAGGGCGCAAATGGTATAAGCAACAGGACTGTTTGTTCAAAAGAAGCCTCAGAGGGGAGGCCCAGACTGGAAAGCAGATATGGAGGGGGAGGGGCCCTCTCTGCTCACCCCCGGCCCCTGCCCCCAGGCCTGCCTCCTTTTCACTCCTGAACCATGTGCAACACACTCAGGTGGCCCACGGTGATCTCCAGGGCTTCCTCATCAGAGATGCTGAGACCTTACTCCTTCCCCACAGCCATGTTGAAATAGTCCTAGGAAGGGGAAGAGGTGGGGTGTCATGGAGAGCCGCAGGCATGCAATGGGGGTCCTGGCACATCATCCTCCGCCCAATCCTGAGCGGAATCTGGCTCTGCGCTTTCCTGCTGTGCTATCCCCACCAACTGACTCAATCTGTCTGGGCCTAGTTGTGCTCCACTGTAAAACAGAGGAAACTGTATTGGGTTGGCGTAAGGAATGTGCGCACAGCCCTTAGCTCCAGGCTTGGTGCCTCGAAGGGCACAACCAAAAGGTGAGTGATTGACACGTGTTTGGCTAAGGACTTGGAATATACCTCTAGGGATTACTTTGAAGGTATACATGTATTTTTTTCCCCAAACTTTCAAGACCAATTTGAAGCCATAGGAAGACAGTAACAGGCCAGCCTCCGGCCAGGTGAAACACAAAGACAGGTCCTGCTGAAGGGGTCGGGGTGTTCGCGTCCTTTGTGTCCTTCACTGGCTGCCGCTGGGCCACCTCCCGCCTGTTGTCTGTGGGTCCGATGGCAAAGTCGGGGAGGATGGGTGAGACCAAGGCGCTAGTGCTCACGGACACTCCCAGTGACCTCGTGCTGCCTCCGCATGCCGCCTGCGCCCTGCCCACCAGCCAGCTTTCTCCCTGACTGCGCTGGGATCCAGCCATTGTCAATTCATGTTTCCAGATTAATTAGCGAGGCCCCATGTCAGATGCTAACTGAGACCCAGATGTCGGCTCGGCTCCCGCATCAAATCATTTTGTCCCTGTAATTGGAGAACACGGAGGCAGCAGCTAGGCCAGCCATGACCAGGAGGGCGGGCGGACGTGGGAAGGGCGTTTGCCAGCCATCCAGCCAGGCGGGTAACCCAGACGAGTCGACCTTGACCTCAGACCTTGACCTCAGACCCTGATCACAGCCCGGACCTCCAGGGAAGAGGTTCCTGGGAGGCGTCTCCCCTGGAAGTGGGAGGGGCCCTGGGGGTGCTCTTCTCTGGTTTTGACTTCAGCAGGACAGACAGCCTTTTCCCAGTCTAGAAGGCCTCCCCTCCAGAAGAAGACCTGTGAGCCTAGGGAAGTACCCGAGGATGCTGGTCCTTGTAACCTGGCTCCGGCTGGGCGGGACCTTCCTAGCTCTGGGCACGTGTCTGGTGAGGTGGACAGGGCAGGGCAGGGATTCGTTTGTATTTCTCTTTAAACCATATGTTGTGAATGTGTTTGCAGACCTTTTTTTAAGCTTCCATTAATTGAGTGCTTACTGCATTCCAGTGATCTTTACGCATGTTATCTGACTTAATCTTGACAGTGAGCAAGGACTTTTTTTAAAAAAAGATGAACACTATCTTTATTTATTTAATTTATTTTTATGTGGTGCTGAGGATCAAACCCAGGGCCTCACATGTGTGAGGCAAAGTGCTCAACCACTGAGCTGTGACCCCAGCCCCAAGCAAGGACATTTTTTTTTTAAATATTTTTTAGTTATAGATGGACACAATCCCTTTATTTTATTTGTTTATTTGTATGTGGTGTTGGGGATCAAACCCAGTGCCTCATGCATGCTAGGCAGGTGCTCTACCACTGAGCCACAACCCTGGCTCAAGGAAGAACATTTTTAATCCCCATTTTTCTGATGAGGAAACTGTGTGTAGCTCAGAGATATTAAGTAACTTGCCCAAGGTTACTTTCTTTTTTTTTTTTAAGTTGTAGATAGACACAATACCTTTACTTATTTGTATGTGGTGCTGAGGATCGAACCCAGTGCCTCACACGTGCTAGGCAAGTGCTCTACCACTGAGCTACAGCCCCAGCCCTCAATGAACTTAAAACATTTTTTTAATCTTTGTTTTTTATGGATATATATATGCATATGTGTATGTATATATTATTTTTTATTTGCGAAATAAAAAGTGTTAAAAAATGATAAAATAAAGCTGTTGCTGTGTACCTTGATTGAACTTTAATTGTGAGACACGTTCACAGAACTCCATGAGTCGAGTGGGCAGTGACCTCAGAGGTCTTCTAGGCCTCTCCCTCATCACACAGAGAAAGAAACAAGGCATAATTTGCACCTCAGAAAAAGTGGCCCTCGAGAAGTCTTGAAATGCATCTTAGTTCACTGACTTTTCAAAATAATTTGCTCGTAACAGGAATGACCTGCACGTGGGTCAACGCCTCATGACCCTTTGTGGATTTGTCCACTGAGGGAATTTATTTTCATCTCAATTTTTATCCCTTCAATTCAGGTACATTGTCACCAGGTGGCAGCAGTGTGCTATAGAGTCTTTGGGGGTGTTCCTGGAAATCTATAATCTTGAATAGATAAATCTTCTTTTCTTAATAAGAATATAATCACCTTTATTAAGCTAGGTAAATAAAAACATCAAACAAATATTGAGTAGGAAGCATATTAAGAACAAAAATTTGAGCAAAGAAATTATTAGCAACCAAAAGCTATCTTTCCTTGTTTATTTATTTGTTTTTTTTTTTTTTTTTTTTTGTATCAGGGATTGACCCCAGGGGCACTGGTCCACATCCCTAATCCTTTATATTTTTTTATTTTGAGAGAGGGTCTCACTAAGTTGTTTAGAGCTTCATGAACTTGCTGTGGCTGGCCTTGAACCTGAGATCCTCCTGCCTCAGCCTCCTGATTCGCTGTCCTTGAGATTTTTAGAAGATGGCTGTTGCTTGCCCGTCATCTCTGTGTTTGGGTCCTTTCCGTGCCTGATTTTCCCATCATGTGCTCTGCTCTCTGGTCTTTGAGGCAGGCTCCTCCCTGTCCTTTAGCTTCTTTCAATGCCTTGGGCTTTTCTGTCCCTCGGGAAGTACAGAGATAAACTCGCTCTTCGTGTGTTTCTGATTCTGTCTTCTTTCTGTGATGCAAGGCGTCAGAGCGTTCCTGCTTCCCACTCTAGGGACCGGGAGGTGGAGAGAGAAAACCAGCACGTCACTGGGTCCTGACTGGGACCAAGTTCCAAGCCATGTGCTAGCATGTGACCTTGAACCAGGGCACGGCAGAGCATGTTGTCATTTACAGACAGGTAATAAGTGAGCAGGGCCAGGCTGACGCCCAGAGCTTCCCATCCTGTCCCCACCACGGGCCCATCCTGGAGGGGATGTGGGCTGCAGTGCTCCCTCACCCTGCAGAGGAGCTCTGACACCCTAGGGCGAGGGGCAGGCCTGGTGGCAGGCCCTCCCCCCCCCCACCAGCCTGCACCAGAGGAGGAGGAACACCTGGGCCCCCTCCCCGGGGAGCCGCCTGCCAAGGCAGCTGCTTTGCTGGCACCCTCGAGAGTGTTAATTGGGCAGGGCGCCCAGCCCCCCGTACTACCATCTCCAGAAAGGAGCCAGGCCAGGGACAGACACCTCCTTGCCCACCAGACTTAGGGGACAGAGGCCAGGCTCCTGGTCAACGGCACTGGGGAGAGGGTCCAGCAGGGCAGGACAGACCCTGGGTCCTTTGGGGCCCTGGGGACAGGTGTTGACTCCAGGGCCTCAGGACAGTCGTGAGGGAGGAGGAGGCACCTGGGCCCTTCCAGCAGCTCAGAATGGCCGTCCTCCAGCTGGGGCAGGGGGATGGCAGGGGGTGAATTGGTGTATCTCCTCCTCTTCCTCCTTCTCTTCTTTCTTCTTTCTCCTCTTCACAACTCAGGCCAGTGAAGGACTGTACACATGATCTCATTGTAGCCCCTCAACGGCCCCTTGAGATGTGTTTTATATTAAAGCTCTGAGAGGCCAGGCAACTCAGCCAAGGCACACAGCAAATGACTTGGCACCTCGAGACTAGCACAGGTTTGTTTCCAGAGCCCTTCTCTGTCCACTTGGCCCCCGGCTTCCTGCGCTCTCCCTGCCAAGGCCGCGTGGGAAGCCTCCCCTTAACCTAGTCCTCATGGGAGGAACATGTTTCCTTCATTTTCGAAATGTCTCTTGGAATCTGACCCAGGCTTCCTCTCTGAGCCTTGGAAGAGGCAGGAGTGTTGCTCCATGAGGAGGTTGGGACGCTTCACAGGTGTGGACAGGGTGTCTAGAGAGGGACCCAGTGATGGGCCCAGCTCCTCGGCCCCCTCAGGAACGACCCGAGTGATTTCCAGAAGACCCCCACGGTTGCAGAGGTGGCAGGTACTGGACTGGGCGCTGGTGCCCTGGAGGGCCAGTGGGGAGCCTTGCCTGGACGCACTGCCCAGCTCCACGTTCCTTGCTCCCAGAGAACATTTGCCAGACCCACCCGAGGACCTGGGAAGGGCCACACAGGACCTGGAGAGGTTTTAGCCCAGTATTACTGGTGTCCTGGTGTCCCAGGGCTGCGGAGAGCGCAGAAGGGCTGTAGGTCCACTGTCCAGGTGCCTTGGGGAACCGTGGGGCGGGCAGGCCAAGGCAGGCCACCCAGGTAGTGAGCTTGGACCCTGCAGTTCAGGCCTCCGGGAGGCCAGGAATGCTGCGGATGGCGGCTGCAGACTCAGCCACGCACCCTGGCCAGTGCCCCAAGGGTCGGAGGTTCTGCACCCTGGCCACTGTTTCTTGCTGATCACTCCCTCTGTGCGTAGGTGGCTGACGGTGAACAAGAGAGACATGGCATCAGTCTTCATGTTCCCCGTCCCACATAGAATGGCAAGAGCCACCCAGCACAGGATCCACAGCTCAGCTGTGCCTGTGAGTGGAGGACTGGATCTGCGTGGTCCTACTTAATCCTCTCAGCAGCCTTTTGAGGTTAAGATGACTGTTAACTCCATGTTTCAGAGTGGCCAAGGATTTGCCTAAGATCACACAGTGAGGGAGGGCTCAGATTTTTCCTTTGAGGCTGGGAAGATGAGCCCTCACAGGACCTAGCAGGACATGGCACCCTTTCTTGGGCTAAGCTCAACTCCAGGGACCCAGGTATTTTACTCCAGAGCCAGTTTTGTCCTTCTGCTCTTATTGGAGGGACTTAAGCATGTGCACAGTGAGTCGCCTAATGTTTGCACCCCTTCAGGCTGGTGGGCCTCTCTTGGGCGGGCACAGCCCCTGTATTGGCCCTGAGGGTCAGGTTTTTCTCCCTTTGGTCCTCTGGCTTACAATGTTGCCAGCACGGATGGAGAAGTGGCCAGAAACCTGCAGGCACTGCTCTTTGCTGGGTTCCTCATCCTCACCTGCTGCTTTTCAAATGTGGGTGGGTGGGTGAGTGTCTCCCTTCATGACCCTGCCTAGGGGTGTGGTGAGACTTCTTGTGGCCATGGGTACTCCTCTGTACCAGGTCCGGTCACCCTTGGGACATCATAACATAAAACTGACCTTAAAGTCCTAAAAGGAAAAATTTCAGAATTGCTGACTTTGATGGAAATTCCTTGGATATTGCAAGGCTGTACAAGATCTAAGGTGGTGTCATGAACTCTTACATACTTTGAAAAAAAAAAAGTGATCAGGGGCACAAAAATGGCCACTAAAAGTTGGTGTAGCCTCCCAAGATGATTTTCAGGTCTAAAGTCCTCTGGTTTCCAGATCCTGATAGCATTTGATTATTTATTCAAAAAAGTAGTAACAACTAGGCGCAGGGATACACACCTGTAATCCCAGGGACTCTGGAGGCTGAGGCAGGAGGATTGCAAGTTCAAAGCCAGCCTCAGCAACTTAGCAAGACCCTGTTTCAAAATAAAAAGGGTTGGAGATGGGGCTCAGTGATTTAGCACCCCCAAGTTCAATCCCTGGTGCCAAAAAACAAAAACAAACAACAACAACAAAACAACAGAAAAGTAGTAATACGTCATGGGCCCTGAGTCTAACAGGCTTGGGTTACTGGCTGATTTTTGTTCCTGACACTGGACTTCCCTAAATCTTGGTTTCCTCATCTGTGAAATGGGATAGCAGCGCCTCACCAAGTGGTTTTGAGGATAAAACCAGATAACACTGTCCAGGTTTAGCACAGGCCTGGGGCCTGCCATTGGGTGTGGATCATCTGACCCAACCCAACATTGTTTATGTGACCCTGAGGCAGGAGCTCAGGGGACACTGGCATTCATGTACAGCAAGCTCTGAATTTATATCTTCTGACCTGGGGAACCAGAAGGAGGGTCCAGGGTAACTGTGGGAGGGTAGAGAAGAAAAAGGAAGGATCTATAAGGAGTACCCCAGGGTGTGGGGAGAGAGAGAGCTTGTTGTGAGTCTTGGCAAAGGCACCCTGGTGGAGGCAGCATCACCGTGGGTTCTGGGGATCCAGCAGGCATCAACCAGACCAGGAGAGGCGGAGATGGGAAGGGCAGAGGGAGCAGCCTGCACACAGCCGGGTGGCAGGAGCCCTCGCCACGTTGGAGAACCTGCAAATGGCGGGGTGCGAGCCGCGAGAGGGAAGGGGCAGGCTCAGGGATGCGACTCCTGCCCAGGGCTTTGGATTTAATTCTGAAAGCGATGGGGAGCCTCTGGCAGATTTTAGGCAGCAGAGTGGCACAAATTCCCTCACAAACAGCATCCTGTGGTCCCTGAGCGACCTGGTCTTATTTTCACAATGTGTTCAATTGATGCCGATGGGCCATGGGGCGGGGGGCCATCTGGGCAGGGATGTGGGCGCAGACAGAAGTGTGTGTTCATGGAAACCAGCAAACGGTCCCAGGTGAGCCCCGCCTGCTTCCCCTGGAAAAAGCCCTGTTTGTCTGACGCCAGGCACTTCAGAGAATAGGCTTTATCAAAGCAAAACATTTGGTTATAAATATTTATAAATATGTGTTGGATTGAATTGCGCTTTGGTTCATTCACCATTTATGTCTATAAATATTTGAGAGGCTGCTTGGCTGCTCTGCAGGCGTGGACAGACGGGGTGGGATTGGTTTCTTGCTCAGCAGTGGGATCAGCTTGGTGACCCTGGCCTTGTCACTTCACCTCTCCGAGCTGCAGTTTCCATGGCGATGATGACCCTCATCTCGCACAGTGGTTGTGAGAATTAGAATAATCTATGTGAAGAGTCTGGCACGTGTCGATGGCGTGATGGGCACTCAGTAAATGCAGCTGTTGTTATTGTTCATTTGTCTCCGTGGCTTTTTAATAATCCAGACTCTCAGCTGGCTGGGCAGTTTGGCTTCAGCAGGCCTCAGAGTGCCAGCCCCATTTCAGATGCCCCCCACCCAGGATGATTGTCAGCCCTAAGAGAATTTGAAATGGGTCACAATGCACATGTTCGTGGCAAAGCAGGAATTCCAATAAGTATCAGTGGATTCACCACCAAAACTGCACCAGAGAGCGTGGCGATGTCACAGGAAGGCTACACTCCTTCTGTCCCCAAGCCCTGGTCACAGCTCCAGAGGCTGCTATTTCTGGGCTTATAATTTGCTTGATTTTCTATGGAATATTCCTACATATTAGTTGGTGTGAGCTTTAGTTTAAGTTGTGCTTATTCTCTAACTTTTTAATAAAAGGAACCAAACTAGGAACGTTTCTCAAACACACTTTTATGTATTTACTTTCTTTTCCAAATTTGACACTGTGCTTCCAAGATTCACCCACGCTGATGTGGGCAGCGGTGGTTCCTGGAGCTGCCATGGTCTGTGTGTTGTACTTGGATAGTTTCTAGGTTTTCGGGTGGCAAACGACAAACGACACTGCTAGAATAATGTTTTTTTTTTTTTTTTTTTTTTTGCTAGAATGTTCTTGCATGTGCTTCCTAGGGTGCATTCAGCAGAGTTCCTAGGTGGATGCCTGAGCGTGGAATGGCCGGGTCACGGTCAAGTGTGTCTTCAACTTCAGTGCACCTTCACATATTGTTTTATGGGATCTCAAGGCTCTGAGGAGTGTCTGTTATGGTCACTGTTTCACCCGGGCACTGGGTGAAGGGCTGGTACCCTTGCATGTCATGGAATTGTCTCTGTGCTTCCCCCAACCTCCTGAGTGATTCCCTGACAGGCAGAGAAGGAGCCAGTAACCTAACAGTAAAATCTAATTTCAGCGACTGTTGGACAGACAGTGGATCAGTGAATGCATGATTGGTACTGCTCTGTATTGTGTGGGGGGTGTCCGAGAAAGCAAAGGTGGTGCCATCCTGATTACTGTTTGTGTGGGGTGTGCTAGGAAACTGAGCTGCCCTGTCCTGCCCCCCTGGGAGGTCTGCAGAGAGGAGGAGGCTAAAGCTCCCTCTGTCCCTGGGTGAGCAGGGGGGACGGGCCTGGGCCTGCCCGCGGGCTCGGCTTGCAGGCGGTAACAGCCTGGCTGGGACAGGGAGGTTTGTCAGGGATGTTTCTTTTTAATGTGCCGCTGGAGGAGAATGAGAGCAGACTGATCGGGCACAATAGCTGTGGGGATCGCACACGCGGGCCCTGGGCTCCGCACATGCCAGTCGGGAGGCTCGCTGCGCTCTTCCAATATTTACTTTGAAATGTTAATTTCCCAACTCCATCCTTTCATCACTTCCCGTCTGTTTGACAAGCTAACGGGGAGAGGAGGGGAGAGGCAGAGTTACGGCAGGAGATGAAGAGAGCAGCGAGCCCGCAGCGACCAGCTTCTCACTGGGCAGGCTTCCTGCCAGCCTGTTTCCTTTCCAGAACCTTCTTCTGATGGGGCCTGAGTGGGAAGGCACCTCTCCTCCCCGAGCATCTCAGAGGCAGCCCCCTTTGTTCTTCCTTTAAGTGCTCCTTGAAGGAGTATGCACGACCACTGATGGCCTCTGCTCACTGCGTCACTACAGGTGACACCAGCGTTGTCATTGATACACACTGAGACATACCACGTGCCAGGTCCTGGGCAGAGCTTTTCAGAAACAGCTTCTCCTTTATTCCTCACAGTACCCCTGAGAGGTCCCCATTTTTATCTCAGGTTTACGGACGAGGAAACCGAGGGTCAGAGAAGTAAAGCACCTGATCTGGGCTCCCGCTGGAGTCCAGGACCTCTGAGCTCAGGCGCGGTGCCTGGGCCCCTCCTGTGTGCCTGAGCCCTTTAGATCCCTTATGATGACTCCATGTGGTGGTTTTTTCATTTTTGCCACCAGGGAGGCAGTTTTGTCCTGAGCTTGGGACATGCCTGGGGTGACCCAGAACCTGGGTCCTGGAGGAGCTCTCAATTTGGTGGAGGAAAAGGACAAAAAACAGGAAAACTCATCTTTATTGCACAGCCAGGCCCTGGGCCAGGCGGGTCCTGTGACTACTCAAGGTAACCCTTGGTGCAATCAGCCTCCCCATTTTACAGACGAGAAAACGGAGACGTGGGGGAGGCAAAGAGGCTGGGTTCAAGTGGCAGGGGAAGTGGCAGAGGCAGGAGGAAACGCAGGGGACCCGCCCTCTTGCTTCACCTCCTGAACTCCTTACTTCTGGAAAGTGTGTCGGGCAGGCGCCTAGGCGTGTGGATGAAGCCCGGAAGGGCAGAGGGCATGTCCACTCTGACTGTGCAGGGGTGGGAGGTGGGTGGGGACTTCCCTCGGGGCAGCCGGGGCAGTACAGGGAAAGGTCTGGGGCAGATGCCCTGAGGTGGGAAAGAGGCCCCCTGTGCCGCTTCATTTGGGGTTCTTCTCTCCCCGGCCAGAGCCTCACCCTGAGTCTCCTCACACGACCTGCCCCCCTGTTGGTGGCACCCAGAGGTCTCCCCCCTTCCATGGGCTGAACGCTGGCTCCTGCTTGACTCCTGGGCCTGGAGAGAGAGGTCCCTGAGAACAGGGCCTGGTCTGTGACCAGGTGGGCGCCAGCACTCAGGAGAACCGGCAGCCGTTTGGGGCTTGTTTGGTGCAGTTAGGGTGAGAGGTGAGACCCAGGGGAAGGGGACATCCCCGCCCGACCTGGAGAGAGACTGGGGTCCTGTGTTAAAGAAGGAGGCTGAGTCTTTACTGAGGGTAGAGTTCAAATAATGCCACCACCTCACCTTCTGCGGCCAGCCACTGTTGACAGCAGGGAGCCAAGTGCATCTGCAGGGGCCTCTGCAGCCACCACAGGGTGCATTCCTTGTCTTTTGTCCCCCCTCCCCCACCTTTCTGATGGTGACAGCATTTGGTGCTTTTGCACTGTGGGCCCCTGTCCTCTCTCAGGCCCTTTCTTGCATTTTAGCTGATGGCTCACAGTCGCCGCCTTGCAAAAAGCTTAGGTCACTGACATTTGCGTGCGGGTTTCCTGGGATGACTGTGTGCTGACGTTTATCAGCGGCTCTGAGATGGTCCTGGAGCACATCCCAGCAGACGTGGCATTTCCCTCCCAAAGAGCACCATGCCCATCAGCCCCCGGAGCAGATGGTCCTCCTGGGTTCAGTAATCAAAGCGTGAACTCTGCTGGCCCCGAGGCCCTCTCCAGAGCGCTGGTGTGTTCTCCTGGAGGGCAGAGTGGCATAGCACCGCTTGGCACAAAAATCACAGCTTTGGGGGTGACCCTGGTTTCTAAATTGTGCCTCCACATGTCTACCTAGACCTGGGATCTGCCTGACCTGGGCAAGCTGACAAACCTCTGGAATCAGTTTTCTCATTTGCAAATGAAGATAAGGGGAAGCCTTCCTCATGGGGTCACCGCAGGGAACACAGGCAGGTAGTTTGCCCAGAATGAACACATAAGGCATGTTAGCCTCCTTCCTTTAGAGCCAGTCAGACCTGAGTTTGAGTCACATGAGGACTGAGTAGGCCTCAAATGATACCAGGGCCCAGATTCATTCATTCTTAATGTACTTATCTTCTACATGTAAGTCCCTCTGTCCCCGGATCCCCTTCACTGAGTTCTCCATTCATGTTCCAAGATGGTTGCAGCAGCTCTAGCTCGGATCTGGCCTGAGCTCCGAGTCCACCAGGAACGGCTGAGAGCCTCTGTTTTGAAATCCTCAGGGTATTCTCTTGGCTTTAGAGAGAGCCTAGGCCCAACTGGAGCCAGCAACTCTGGGTGAGGAGATGATAGGCCAGCCCTGGAGCTGGGAGGGGGTCCTCTCCATCAGACCACCAGACCAGAGCCGGGGTGGGTGATCCCCAAACAGAAATCAGGGTTATCACTGGGAAGTGGGGTGACAATACCACACCGAACCCAAACAAGAACCCGTGGGTGTCTGCGACGGGTGCCACAGAGTTCTATTTGTATCCTGATTTCTGCTCGCCCTTCCCCGGGCATCCTGCGGATGGGCTGGGATCTTAGCTTCGGGCAGCCACTGCCCTGGGTCCATCCTCACCCAATGCTTGATGGGGGAGCCAGAGCCCGTGAGAGGCCTCAGGAGCTAGTTTGTGTGTCGGGTCCTGTTTTCACCTGAGCTGGTTAATGAAGACCCTCCCGAGATGCTCTGTGGCCTTGTGACTTGTGGGCCTCGGGTTGGGCAGTCATCTGGAAGATTCCGACCTGTTTGGTCTGCGTCTCTTCTGCGGGTTTTCTGAGGTTGTCTGTGGAGATGGGGGTGTTGATTTCCACTCCCACCTTCACACATCTTCGTGGCTGGAGGCCCCCGTGACGTGGCTCCGGTGCTCGCTAGCCTGGCCCCTGCAGAGGGGGTCGGACTCCTTTCCATCTCCCCTTCCCCACAGCCAAGAGCGGGACCTGGCAGGTGGCCGTCCTGGGCCTCTTTTTGTGGCGTTAGGCCGGGGTTTGAATCTCCTCTGTGTCGTGGCTCTTTTTATCTTGTCAAGGACTCCCCTCCTTTGTGTTCAGAGGGAGCTGAAGCCTTTGGGCTGAGCCGCTGGTGGGCAGAGGACTGAGCAGCTCTGAGGTTTATCTTTGTCCTTTGGAGTTCGGTGTGTTAAGGAAGGGACCGTCCCCACCCTGTCCACTTGGATCACACTGGTCCCCTGTGGAGCCTGGGGGCCAGCTCTGCCCCCTCAGGACTCTGTCCAGTGGATAGGGACAAACACCTGGGTGCTTACTTGGTTATTCAGCCGTGTTTAATGGTGGCTGAGTCCGTGCCAAGGCCAAGCCCTGCTGGTGTGCCAGGGGGTCGCCATCTCATGGGGGTGATGGGGACGGGAGGTGGGATCTGGAGAGGTTTGGCTGCTAGTGGGGGTGACATTCCTGATGAGGGCAGCATTCATGGGTGAGGTGGCCTTTGGATGGGTGGCATTGGGTGGGGCTTAGGAGGTGCTAGAGAGAGCCTTTGGAATGAAGGGAACTGTACAGGTGAGAGCAAAGGAGAGGGAAATGCATAGGCTTAGGGAGGGCAGGCTGTCCTATGGTGGTGGGGATGGAGAGGTTGTTATAGAGGAGTTCGGATGGAAGACTGCAGGGTCTGGGAGACCTCAGTAGGGAGAGGGGCATTACTGAAGGGTTTCGGGAGGGAGAGTGTACATTCATGTGTGTGGTGTGACCAGAAGGGGATGTATAACCCTTGCCGATGTTAATCCAACACTTACTATGTGCAAGGCACTGTTCCTAGGGCCTCAATGCACCATTTTCCTTCTGTTCAGAACCCTCTGACCGCTTCCTGTTTCATTCAAAGTGACATCCAAAGCTGTCTCCTTGACTGTTCCCCCTTTCTCTCTCCAGCCACCCAGGACTCCTTACTTTTTTTGTGAATACAAAGCCTGCTCCTGCCTCAGGCCCTTTGCACTGGCTGTTTCCTCTGCCTAGATGTCTTTCTCCCAGATACTTGCAGTGCTGCTCTCTTCCTTTCTTCAGATCTTCTTTGCCTAAAGGCCTTCCCTGACCACCTAGAAAAAGCAATTCGCACTCTGCTTTCCATCCCCTCACCCCATTTTATTCTACTTTGTGGTATGTACCAACCACACCCCCGCCCCCACCATTGTGTGGCCGAGCTGTGCCTCCCCCACTAGAATGCAGGTGCCACTGGGTTCCTTGCTGTGTCTCACCACCAAGGACAGAGCCTGGCACACAGTGGGTGCTCAGCAGGTGTTTGCTGAATGAACATCTGTACTCTGTTCTCCCCTTCGGAGTTGCCTGTTTGCATCATCATTTTGCAGACAATGAAACTAAGTTGAAGGTCAAGACATGGGGCAAGGTCACCAGCTGCCCTCCCTGAGCTGTGTGACCAATCCCCGCCCCACTGTGGCGTGACTGCGTGACACTTGCGGGCTGCGTGAGGTGTCTTCTGGCTGTGTTTTTAATGCATCTTTGTTAGAAGGAACTTTGTTCCCAGGGGGTTCGTTAATGGAGAGCGTTGCGCTTTGTGAAGAAATCGCTGTCGAACTTGGCTTGGAAATCACACCGTGATTCAGATGTGCTAAAGTGAACGTTTAGAGGAGAGAAAAAAAAAAAAGAGTCTGATTGTTGTAAAAATTAGGCAGTTTGGGGGGAGAGCTGGAAGGCTGTGAACAGCATCACCCAGGGGCCTGGGAGGTGGTTACTAGGGAGACCGCAGCCGGTTCTCTCTGGTTACTGGTGGGAGGCATTGGGAGTTGCTGGAAGCTGCTGCTGGGGACCCCGGGGGATTGTGGCCTCCACTCCAGTCAGCATTGTCCTTACCTGTTCTGCCATTGGGAGAGAGGAACAGGAGCTGCCCGTCCGTCTTGGAGGAGGCTGCACCCATACCTTGGAGCAACAGAATGAGGACAGAGCCGGCTCCCTGCCTACGGCTCAGCCCAGCTCCCTGACAGCGTGGAATGCTCACCGTCAGCTGCCCGCGAGGCAGCGTCTCTCTCCTGGACAGCTCGAGCTGCTCGCTGGGGCATGCACACCCTGGTCACCTGGCCCAGGTCTAGGACGTGTGGAGGAGCAGTCAGCACCTGGTCCCCTAGGAGCACAGTCATGGCTGCTGTCCCTCTGGGCACCTATCAGGAGCGGGTGGTGCTAGCTTCTTATATCCAGGGTCTCCTGGTGTCCTCATGTCACAGTGGAGATTGGAAATGTGTCCTAAAGACCAGAACAGACAAGCAGGTTCAGAGCTGGCAGTGAGGAGTGGGCGTGAGAGCCCCTTCCAGGCACCGCGGGAGGTCGGCTTCCTGACCTGGTGGCTGCAGTGGCCAGGCACGGAGCTTGCTGTCCTCTCCTGAGCGGTGGCGAGCTGGGCCAGGGCCCCTGCCTACTTCCCGCCTGCCTGGTCCCTGCACAGTGACTTGTGACGGGGCACATTTGGGTCAAGCGTGTTTCTGATCAGGGTGTCTGTTCTGCTTCAATCCAGAGCCAGGAGGAAGGATCCCCGGTGCTGGAGCACTTCCTGATTCCAACTGTGTGACATGATGTCACTTATCGTCAGTGGGGGAGATTGTGTCTTTTAGGGTGATGGCAGTGAGAAGATTGGTTCTTTGGCCACACGCTAAGTGTATATTGTCAGAGGATTTTAAATACAGATAAGACATTTAATTATTAAATGGCTTTCCAGCGTGAGGCTCAAATGGAGCTTTCTAATTAGCTGTCAGTGCTGTCAGAGGCCTGGCTGGGATGCCCCGGGCTGGCGTCTCCTGATTTTCATGTATAAATTCCACTTTGTGGCAACCAGATGCCACAGGGCACCGCGGGGTCTCCTGTTTCCCCCAGGCAAGAGGTTGCCGGAGCCTCACTCTCCTTCAGGGACCGTCCCCACGCCGGGGTCAGGGTAGTCACCCGAGGGCTATCAAAGTAGATTTGCTTCCAAAGGAAAAGTGAAGGAAAGAACAGGAAGCACCCCTCCCTGCTATCCCTAGTGTGCAATGCGTGCGCGCGTCTGTGTGTGCACCCCCACACGTACACACACACACTCGCACATGCAAGTGCAGAGAAAGAGGGCTGCCCGGGCCACAGGCAAAGAAGAGATCAGGATGGGCCAGCAGCATCCAGAGATGAACAGACCCCCTCAGATGTGTAAGAGATCCAGGAACTTCTCCTCTGCCTGGCCTCCTCCTCTGCCTGGCCTCTGCCTGGCCTCTGCCCACCCACCGGAGAGGCTTATGTTGACTCAGCTGCTCAATGGTGGCCCAGGTGGGGCAGCAGCCTGGTGGGGAGCCTGAGACCCCTTCCCAAGGTCTCAGGCCCTCCCGCCAAATCAAGGCCAGAAAATGCTCACACCTCTGTTGGCCTGATGGAGGTTTAGCCCCAGCGTCCCCCCAAACCAGACAGCTCTTGGAGCCCCACTCAGCCTCCTGTTTGTGCTCATGGTAGTTAGGGCAGTTAGTGATGGCCGAGGGACATGAGAGCCAGCTCTGGGCTGTCAGCTTGTCAACCTGCATAGATCAGACCCTATGGGGGAGTGAGTGTCACGCTGCTTCACTGCTAAGGGCACAGGGGAGTGTCTTGTCCAGGGTCACCCCACAAGGCCAGCTCCAGAGCTCCTGCAGAGAGCCTCTGGGTCCTCTCCCCCAGTGTCCCCAGGCAGCCGTGCTTTGGGACTGCTGTGGCTCTCGGCGCCCACCGCCCTTCCCCTCTTCCAGACGTCCTTACACCGTCTTCCTGAGCCAGGTGTCCTCTTCGCAGCACATTGCCCCACGTGTCCACACGGCTTCTTAAAGACTCCTCCGAGGTCCAGTGGCTGTTGCTCATGTCCCCTGGTGTGTGCTGGGGTTGGCGCCCTGGGCACCGGCCGCCCGTCCCCTTCTGGCTTGTTTTGCTGCATACACCCTCTGGGCCCCGGCTCTGCACTCTGCCAGCTTCTGCCAGGACGCTCCGCCAGGCCTCTCCAGCCTGGGCTTTCTTCCCGCCGACTTCCACCAGCCCTCAGTTCACCTGAGGCCGTCCGTGTACCAGGTGCTCATCCCCCTCGCCCGCGGTTGGAGGTGGTGGGCCCGAGGCACAGGGAGACGTGAACTCGGGAGTCAGCTTGTGAGTTGAAAAGCCGGCCCCTGCCTCCCTCCTGGCAGGGTGGCTCTGTCAGAGCCCCTCTCTGCCCTTGCCCTGGCTCCCGGCTGGGAAGAGCAGCACAGGGCCTTTGTGAGGAGCTGTGACGTGGGTGGCACACGGAGTCCAGGACTTGTGCTGTCAGGGCTGCCCCGTCTGTGTTCCGGGGGTTGCGCTGTGAGCGCGTGAGCACAGGGCCGTGCCTGTGTCTGTTGGCTCCCCTGGCACCACCCGGCACGGTCTTCGATGTGGAGTGCGCTTGGGGAGTTGCTGGTCCAGCTGGGATGGTTCAAGGCGACCGGTTTTGCCAGCTGGTGGTGTGATCAGAGTTTGCAAATCTGACTATAAACTGGGCTCCTCCCTGCACTTGCGATGGCACCGTGGAAATGGTGACGTGAACCAAGTCATCCGGCTGGCGGTGGCAGCTGTGTGTAGAAGCTGCAGGCAGTGCTTCGAATAAGCCACCCAGCTGTCACCCTTCTTCATGGGGAGTGGCAGAGAAGGACGGGGCCCGATGGCTGCCATGGCCCACGCACGCCTGGGAAGGCTTCCCTCAAATGCTGGGGAGCGGGAGGAATTTCGCGTGTTTCGGGGGTGCAGTGGGTTGCAGACCAGACCCTATGGCAAAGTGCTGCAGGATGGTGGAGTCAAGGGACAGTCACTGTCGGGTGAATCAGGGACGGCTTTCTGGAGGGAGCTCCGTGAGGTAGCTGAGACTTCCTAAAAACATAAAAATAAAAAAATAACCACCATAGAAAATTTTAGATTGCTTGCATTGGTATGAGTGTCCGTTTAGGAAAGGTGAGATGTCTTTGGGGAACAGAGGGAAAAGAAATCTAAACTGTGGGTGTGTTGTTTGTGCTTCTAGCGACAAATGTCTTCTCCCAACAGAAACATCTCTCTCACCCCTAAACCCACCCCCATCTTAATGATCTGACACATTAGTGCATCAGGTTGGAAATGCTTTCTCTGTAAAAAATCATTGCTTCCGTGACCTGGAAGTAAATTATTTAGTGGTCTCTGAGACCTTCTCCAACTGGAGTTTCAAAATGAGCCAGATGCATTCCCATGACCTCTGACCTTGCTGAGTAGACATAAAACACCACCATGAATTTCTTTGGAGACAGCAAAGCATCAAGGGCTCCTTGCTGTCAAATCTCCTGGTTCTTAGGCCCAGCGGCTGGGTGTGGTCTGCAGGGAGAGGACCAGCCTGGGCTAGGCACGTGCTGATGGGAGCCTGTCCGGGTCACGGGAGGCATGGTCCACACCCTGCCAGGCACTGCACATTCTCATCTGGCCTCCCAGGATCCCTGGGAAAACTGGGGAAAATACTCGAAGATCCCTGGGAGCTTTGCATATTACCGAACTCCAGCGAGGAGCAGGCAGGCGGAGCGCAGCAGATGGGTGGTTGGGTGGTGAAAATTTGTCTAAAGGAGGATAAGCCCCCGCCCCCGGAGGGGCTAGTTGGCGGCTCCCATTCAACACAAAACTAAATGGGATTTAATTTTTCTGCCTCTATGAGTCTGTTCACAGCCACGCATCTCCGAATCACACCACGCGCCCTGATTCTTGGGAGAGTAAATGAGGTCGTTGCAAGGGAGAAAACGGTGGGCTCGGGGGCCGTGGCTGGGGGACCCCAGGCCCCCCGCATTGCAGGGTGGTGGCGGAGCCGTGGACACGTGTGGGCTTCTTGGAGAGGTGGCCGTGCAGAGCCCCGACTCCTCGTTCCCGCCCCTCCTGCTCTGGGCTCTGCTCTCGGAGCTTTTTTAGCTCGGCTGCTGGAAGCTTGGAGCTGATAATGACGAGGGAGTGGAAATGTCAGCGGGATCCCAGCTTCAATCAGAGCTGTAAAAATAAGTCTGGCAAGGCAGCTCGGCAGAGGTGAGCGCAGAGAGCAGGAGGAGGGCAGGAGGAGTTGGGGACACTGGCGGTGACTGCGGGGGGGGGGGGGGGGGGTGGAGGAGGCGGCAGGAGGACGGCAAGGCTGGTTTCTGGCCAGGTGTGGAGGCGGGGAAGAGAGGTGGATACGAAGGAAATAAAGGAAATATTTGTTTTCTTTTCTCATTTTTCCCCTGTGAATCTCAAGTTTTGTTTGGAAAGGCGGAAGGCAGCTGGCCGGGTCCCTGAGCTCTGGCCACAGCTGGCTGTTTTGTCTGCTGGGCTGGAACTCTAACAGGAGCCTCCAACCACGGTGGCCGCGTGCCAGGGCGGAGGCAGGGGCGTGACCGCCAGCCTTCCTCCAGGCCAGGAGTCTTTCCCTGCTTGGCCACTGGGTATGAGGCAAAGCACCAGGTGAGGTCAGGAGGGAGCTCAAAGGGCACTGTGTGGCCGGCAGATAAAGCAGACCCTGGCCCCAGACCTGCCGCCAGGCAGAACTGGGGGTGAACAAGACCCCGGGGGGGAAATTGGGTCCACCTTGTCGTTGGAGCAGCGCCTCTTTAGAGAGGAGAGTCAGGCCCTCATTTTTGCAGATGGGGACACTGAGGCCCAGAGTGGCATTGGGACTCACGCGAGGTCACAAAACCAGTGCGGGAAACAAGGGCCACGGAGTCAGGGTCTGGAACATTCTTCCCCATCAGCATGACATCCACACAATGAAGGCTCAGAGCGTGATTGGCCCTTCTCTTTCTGCCATGGTTAGGCGGCTCACGTGGCCCTAGAACTGGTGTCAGGAACCCCTGGGTGCTGGTGGGTGAACTTAGAGCTCCTCATTAAGGATCCACTGGCACCTGGTTTGGCCTTGCCTCTGTCTTCATGTGGGACCTGCTGCTGTGTCCTGTCCTGTTGCAGAGTCAGCATCTGAAGGCACGAGATGAAACAGGGGCCCGGGAGCCCCAGGAAGCCCCGGGAGAGGTACCTTCCACAGGAAATCGTGGTCACTCCATAGGGACAGCGTCAGCCACGTGGGGGCAGCACTGGGCTCTAGCTGGAGAGCAGGGCACGCTTCAGTTGGGGTCCTTTCTTGCTTTCCTTCTTGGCAGCTGGGGCTGGGGCAGGGAATTCTAGTTGGAATAATTTATTTATTGAGATGTGCTCATCTGCACTAATTTATTAAAAATAATTCCATAAATTGTAAAAGTTTTCCCTTCTCTCCAAGGAAAAGAGATAAACCAAGAAAATGACATGAAGTAGCTTTAATTAATTGTAATAAAATTCAAAGATATCCATGTCCCCTTTCATTTAGTCATAGATTAATGCGTATCACAAATTCTGATTAGACTCTGATTTTTCCCTCGGCACTCCACGTGGCGCTTACCCCACCAGGCAATTTCCAGTTCTAGGGCTGCTGTCACCTGCTCACACAGCTGCATTTACCTTAAAAATGCCATTTAACCCAGGTGCCCAGTCTGACATTGTGTCCTTTTTGAGGGTGGAAATCCCTCCTGCTTTCTAATCAGGACTCACCTGGCCTCACATAAGGCCGGGGCATCCTCAGGAGCAGAGCATTCAGCCAGTTTGGGAGCTATGCCGTGGATGCAGAGGTGGTATGTGGAACCCTGTAGCTCTGCAGGGTCACAGTGTACCGTGGTACAGGCTGTGCACTGCCCAAGGGTGTCACCTGTCAGAAACACCATTCATCCTGTAGATGTGGGTTTGCGTGTTTATTTTGAAATTTTCCAAATATCAGAAACAGAAGGATCTTGAGGAAGGGTTGCCTTTTTCTGGTCCCCACAAAGGTTCCCTATGGGCTGGCACTTCTGGAGGTTTTGGTCCAACACTAGCCCCCGGGACTTGCTGCTTTGAACCATTCCCTCAGGCCAACGTGCTTTGGGGGCCGTGGGCACTCTCCTAGCTGGGCTGGAGAGATCCTCTGGCAGTGCTACTCTGCTGCAGAGTGAAGGACTCTCTCCACGCCGGTGCAGCCTCACCCAGGAGGGTTCTGTCGCCCTCTGAAAAATCCCTGTGTTTGTGGTTGCCAGTGTCTTAGGCGTCCAGTGCATTTTAGCACCGCTTCTTGTTTGTGAGCGCCTGCCTGCCTTTGTCTCCTGCCCTAGAGAGAGTCTGGGGTGCTATGGAGGCCTGACTCCCCATTTACTTCTCTTCATGGGCTTGGGATGGCAACAAGACAGAAGAGCGTCCCCGCGTCCAGGAGTCACAGCCTTCTGTGGGAGAGTCCAGGCCGGGTGAGCTCCTCCGCCTCTGGCTGCTCTGCCGTTACCAGAAGCAGCACCTGCCTGGGTCACTAAGTCTGAGCCCAGGCCTCCCCCACATACTCAGGGAGTTTTGAGCCCTTCTCGTGTCTGGCCAATGAGCTGCCTAGAGGCTGACTTTGCTTTGCCCTGTCCCCGCAGCCACATGCACTGCAGCCTCATCTGGGCGGGCACTGGGAGGAGAACGTGGCTCATCGGCTTCTCCACCAGGGGACTCTACAGACAGTTTCTCAAAGCAGGGTACCTCGCTGTTTTGGAGTACGATCCTTTTGAGACTCAGATGTGCCGCGCACATAGGCAAAAATTTCACCCCATACCTTGCGTGGCCCCTTCTTGGGCCTCGGGGACCAGGAACTCTGGCCCAGAGCTTCACATGGTGCTCTCGGTAGTCAGTAGGCTGGTAAAGGCAGGCTGGGCAGCTGCTCTCTCCTGCTGCCTGTGAGTGGCCTGGAGGGAGCCAGGACCAGAGATCAATGTGAACAGAGAAACGTGTCCTCCCCGTGGGCGGTGGAGGGCCAGACGGCTCACCGCTCTTGGTCTTAGAGCTAATTCCCTCCCATAAACTGCAGGCGTTTGCTCAGATCATTTCTAAGGCCACTTTCAACCTGGAAATGCCTGCCAGTCTGACCTTGCGTTTGGCTTTGGACAGAGCAGGGTCCAAGTGCTGCCTGGACACCTGCCACTTCTGCTCCGTCCCCAGCTCCTCTGAGCCCCGGTGTCTCTTCTGCAACATGAAGCTTCAAGTGCTGTCAAAGGGTAATGGTGAAGGTTAGGATTGTGCTTCTCAAACAAATATAAAGTGATTTCATGCTAAAAGTTGATTTAGCTCATCATTGAGGGAGGGAACCGCTGGGGGGCAAAGGAGAATTTGAGGAGAATTGGAGAGCTTATCCTCAGTGAAAGGCAGAGAACATGGAAATGATTTCACAGAGTTCTCCACCGTCTGTTCCTCCTTGGCTTCCTAGCATCACCCCACCCCATCATGAACGACACAGGAACCATCTGAACCAGAAGTTCATAACCAGCCGGCTACTTCAGAGGAAACGAACTGCCATTGATGTCCTTCACACTGGGAAAGTGACAGTACCTAGGATAGAAATTCAGGAAAAATTAGCCCAAATGTACAAGACCCTACCAGATGTCATCTTTGGTCTGGATTCAGAACCCAGCTGGCGAATGTTGGGCAGGGCATTTAGGGGGCTAGATGAATGTCAGTGGTAAGGATGGTGGTAATGAGCCAGTGGGGGACAGATTTGAATGCTTTATACCTACAACAGCTAGATACTCTTATTCTTAATTATTCCCATGTCATAGAAGAAGAAAGTGAGGCACAGAGAGGTTAAGTAACAAGTGCAAAATCACCCAGCTACAAAGAAGCAGAGCCAGGGTTCCTACCCAGTCAGTCTGGCTCCAGAGTTTCTGCTCCTAACTTATATGAAACATTGGCTGGGTTTGTGGTGTGCAGGAGAGAACATGAACTAGACTCCCCAGTGTCCTTGCCCCTACATAAGGACTATCCCTACTGCCTTTGATCCTCTCAACTAGAGCCTCTCCAGCCTTGAGTGAGGACAGGACTCCCCCATCTCTTCATGGGGATTCGATTCTGGGAGGGCGCTGCAGAGGCCCCAACTCCATTCCCACCTCTGCCCAGAGAAGAGTCACAAAGAATGCAGGCAGGTCACCTGTGACTTCACACTCATCACCAGAGTCTGACACCTCTGGCCATGGGCCAATTATCTCCCTCTGCCCAGCAGGCCCAGAGTGTGGCCTGGGGCCAGCCAGGCCTCACAGCCACACGCTGAGTTCTTTTCATTTGCACCTTAGCTGGCTGTCAGTGCGCTGGGGACTCACTGGTCTGCTGCAGCAAAAGGCCAGGTGCCCTGGGTCTCCTGCCTCACCCCAGCCTTGGAGGACTTGGCCTCTCCCTATCTTTTATCGGTTCTCTCTCTCTCTCCCTCTCTCTCTCTCTCTCTCTCTCTCTCTCTCCTTCTCTCCATTCTCTTCTGGCCTGTTTCTGTTCATGGGTCTCCTGGCTCAGCCTCTGTCCCCCTCTCTGTCCCCAGTTCCCTTGCTTTCTTACCAGATGGCTTTGCCAACATGGTGGCCCCTGCACCTGCGAGTTGGCTGCTGCCCCCCACAGCTGCAGTTGGTGCTTTCCTGCAGTCTTGCCCCCAGGGTGCAGCTGAGGGTGCCCCAGCAGGCTGAGGGGTGTGGCCTGGGGTTCCGGGGTTCTGTTCCTGGCTCCTCTGCTCATCTGGTGGACGTGGTCCAGCCTTTCCATGTCTGTTGGAGCACCACAGTGGGAGGCCATGAGGATGGGGGGAGCATAACTGTGTGGAGACACTGATGCCTGAATCACCACCAAGGCGTGGCAGACGGGATGCTTCATTCCTTTCTCGGATGTGGTCACTTTGCGGGGGACCTGCCACCCACACAGTAGGGCAGCAAGTTTGAGAACCACTGCTTTATCTGCTTCTGCACAATCTGATTGTGCACAGCAGACCCCTTACTAACGCAGGTTCTGACTCCGCAGGCCCAAGGCCAGCCCGGGACTCTGCGCTTCTGTCCTCTTCGTCCACTCCACACCGAGTAGCGAGGTTCCACTCTAACCTGCTGGCTCTGCAGCCTGGCCGTGTTCTCAAATTGTGATGAAAAGTGGGAAATACCGGCTGGGCCCATTGACACACAGTCCCCCGGGGGATGAGCTTCGGCAGGGACCTTGGGGTCCCACGTCAGATCTGGGGATGGGCAGCCCCCTGGCTAAATGCATGGACGGGGACCTGGCAGCAGCAGTCACCAATCCCCAGAGGCAAGAGGGGCCCTCCTGTCCTGTGCCCACTTGTAGATGTGACTCAGAGATGGCCTGTCCAGTCACCATAGTGTGCTTCCTCCGGGAGGAAGGTGGGGCAGGTGCACCCTCCCCCACAGCTGTGCAGTCCTTATTATCACCAGGAGGCGAGAGACTCTCAGACATGTGAGGTGACAGGGGTAGCGAGACAGCTGTGGATATTGAGCGACCACAGAGGAGGGGTGAGGGGAGGCAGTGAGGCGGAACAGAAGTGGGGGGAGGCCCCGGGGGAAGGCAGCTTTTATCCAGGGGCTGTGGCCCTTCCCACCGCGACTGTGTCACAGGGCCGTCTGGGCCCAATTTATAGACATTTTCCACTTGCTGTAGAGCAAGGCCCTTGACCGACAGCTGTGAGGCTGTAGGGGGCCTCACGCCCCATCCAGTCCAGTCAGTCCCCCTGGGGACCCATGGCTACTTTTCTCTTGTTTGTGTAGTAGCCTTAATTTTAATTTTTTTAGAGCAATATTAGGTCCCCAGCAAAATTGAGTGGAAGGTACAAAGTCCCCATTTACCCCGTCACCACCCACATGGAGCCTCCCCATCCGTGTCTATGTCCTCCTCCAAAGTGGGCCATCTGCTGCAGTCGATGAGTCTGGGTCGACATGCCATTGTCCCCTGGAGCCCTCGGTCTGCATTAGGCTTCGCTCTTGGTGTCGTCCAGTCTGCATATTTGGACAAATGTATAGTGACATGGCTCCAGCATCCCAGTGTCACACAGAAGAGTTTTGCTGCCCTAAACCCTCTGGGCTCCACCTGCCCATCCGGGCTTTCTCCAGTCACCCTCTGGCAGCCACCGATCTTTTTATCTTCTCCACAGTTTTGCCTTTTCCAGAATGCATACAGTTGGCATCATGAAGTGTGTTGCATTCAGATGGGCTTCGTCCTCCGGGTAGTATGCATTTCGGTTTCCTCTATGTCTTTTTTCTCCCCCTTGGGACCAGGGATTGAACCCAGGGGTGCTTAACCACTGAGCTATATCCACAGCCTCCCCTTTTTTATTTTGAGACAGGGCCTCACTAAGTTGCTGAGGCTGGCTTTGAACTTGCAATCCTCCTGTCCCAGCCCCCACCTCTGTGTCTTCTCATGATTCGACAGCTCATTAATTTTAGCACTGAATCCTTTGTTTGGCGGTGCCACGGTTTATTTGTCCAGTCACCCACTGAAGGGCATCTTGGTTGCTTCCAAGTAAGGGCAATTGTGAGTTAAGATGCTGGGAACGTCCAGGCTTCTGTGTGGATAAGCATTCATAGCTCCTTTGGGTTAATACCAAGGAGCACGCTAGTTTTGTAAGGGACCACCAGTCTTCCAGAGTGGCTGTACCGTCCCCTGGTATAAAGGAAAGTTCCTGTTGTTCCATCTTCTCATCAGCCTTTTGTATTGTCAGTCATCTATCTCAGTATAAGAGTAATGGGAGACCTGTTTTTTGTTGGTTTTTTGTTTTTCTCTATGTTTCTAGGGAGCAAACCCAGGCCTCAAGCATGCTAGGCAAGTGCTGTACCACTGAGCTACATCCCCAGCCGTTTTCAGTCTTTTGTTTTGCTTTATTTTATTTTATTTTTTTGAAGCAGAGTCCTGCTAAGTTTCCCAGGTTGGCCTTTGTGATCCTCCTGGCTCAGGCTCCTGAGTGGCCAGGAGTACAGGTGTGCACCACCGTGCCCGGCCTGGAGAGATCTGTTGTTTTTCTTTTTGACCCAGGGATTGAACCCAGGGTCACTCGACCACTGAGCCACATCCCCAGCCCTATTTTGTATTTTATTTAGAGACAGGGTCTCACTGAGTTGCTTAGCACCTCACCGTGGTTGAGGCTGGCTTTGAACTCATGGTCCTCCTGTCTCAGCCTCCCTAACTACCGGGATTACAGGCATGTGCCACCACACCAGGCCATTTTTTTTTTTTTTTTAATGACAAAAATGTCACAGATCCCCTCCCAAATGCTAGTTTTGACTTTCTGAGTAGCCAAATACGATCATCAAATGTTAGTTGATTTTCACCCTTGGCCAGGTGTGGCCCTTGCTGTCCTGGAATATACATGATCTAATCCAGGAGATGAACATTAATTGAATAATTTCATGAATAATTGATAGATTAAAACTGGTTAGTGGCAGGAAGGAAAGCGTGGGTGTAGTTGGTAAGTGACGGGGGAAACACTGCTTTTGAAGAAGATCTTCAGAACCCAGTGGGGCTCTTAACTGAGGATCTGTTTAGCTCCCAGAGCACCTTCCTCACGTAGGCCCTGTAAGGAGAAGAGCAATAGCAATAGCCGTCATTTGGACCCCAAGTTGCCAATCCACATATCCAGTCCTCACGACACCTCTCTGAGATAATGACTCTTACTGTCCCCAGTTTGCAGATATGGAAAGTCAGGCTCAGAGAGGTGAATTTGGGGTCAGGTGTCCACACACAATACCAGGGGTGCATGAGGCGCCTAGATATTACAACGACTGTATGGCCCTCTGCAGCCCTCAGGTGGGGCCCCTGGGCGAGGGTGGGGAGAATAAGGTGGGACAACAGTGTGACTGGCAGCACTGGCCATTCCCAGGGGGAGGGTCAGTCCGTTGGAGTGGCCTCTGGATATTGGAGAGTGTTTCTGTCCCTTCTAGGAAATCCAGAATGAGCCAACTTGGAGGCTAAGCTGAAGGCCCTGAGCCCTGGCAATTTCTGGTGTTCTCGTAGGTGGTCGGAGCACCCACTCTCTGCCTGTCTCCCCCAGAAGCAGCCGCACCGGGAGGCTGGTGCTGTGTGTGCCAGTTTTGCAGTTAGCCAGCGTGTCCACAGCTAGGTGGGTGGGGCCTGGGACTGGAGTCCTTCCTGGTGTCACTCATTTCCATTGGAGGCTCTGAGGTGGAGGCCCGGAGGGTGTGCCAGAGTCTGTGAGAAGTCAGTGGCCGATGGCCTTGGACCCTCCCTGTAGAGCTGTCACCGTGACTTCATTCTCTGGCCAGGGGACTGTGTGCCTGTAACTGACTTTGATTAAGGCCCTCGCCGCAAGACTCTAACGCTTGCCTCTTTGTCTTCCAAGCCTACAGGGATTTGGAAGGAGTGACAGTTCCTGAGATACTCACAGGAACCAGGGTGACAAGAAGTCCCCAGATAAGGCTCATCCCAGTCAGGGACTAGCTTTTCCCATACCTTGGCTGTCAAGGAAATCATGTGAACCTTACATCACTTTTGATACGATTATGCCTAAAATTTATTATATAATTACCCGAGTTCTAAAACAGAGAGTCCTGAACAGAATTTCACCTTTTCTTGGTGACTGGGTGTCAACATTATGATTGTTCATTATCATGCTTTTTAGGGTTTCACCTCCTCCTTCTAAGTTCATCTATCAAGTGTCACCATGACATGTGTGTGCTCCTAGGAACCTCCCCACCCACCTGCCCATCACTGTGCTGATTCTGATATGCTGAGCCAGCGTAGCAGAGTGTGTAAGCTTGTGGGCTCAGCTGTCAGACAGCCTGGGACTGTTCCCATGCCTCAATTACATAATCTGGAAAATGGGCACAGTGGGAAAATATCTATTTTAGACTTTAGGGCCAGATGTAGTGACACATGCTTGCAATCCCAGCTCCTCAAGAGACTCAGCTTGAGCAACTTAGTGAGATTCCGCCTTAGATTACAATAAAAAGGTCTGGGGAGGTAGCTCAGTGGAAGTGAGTTTGCTTATAATGTGTAAGGCCCCAAGTTCAATCCCCATCACTGCGAAGAAAAAAATTTAAGTAAAATTTTTTAAAATAGACTATTTTTAGAGTGGTTTAATGTTCTCAGCAGAATCAAGAGGCAAGTACAGAGTTCCCATGTACTCCCTGTCTGTCAGTATTCCTTAGACTTGAGAGAGGATTTATCTTATAAGGAGTTTTAAGGATTAAATAAGATAATATGCATAAACATATAAAATATCTAGCACAGGGGCTGGGGTTGTGGCTCAGTTGTAGAGCACTTGTCTGTCATGTGTGAGGCACTGAGTTTGATCCTCAGCACTACAGAAAAATAAATAAATAAATAAAGGTACTGTGTCCATCTACAACTAAACAAAATATTTTAAAAATATCTAGCACAGTGTCAGGCACATAAAAAAATGCCCTATATATGTAGTTATCATCATCATCATCCCCACAACTAAAACAGTTGTGTTTTACACAAGAGTTGGTGACAATCACTAAAGTCCTCGGGATTAAAATGAGCAGCTTTTGTGCAAAGATCTGGAGCGGTCCCTTGTGGCATGCCTAGGGGCCTTCTTGGCATCTCCCGGCTGGCATCTGTGGGCAGGTCTGGCTTCTGGAGAGGTGGTCCAGCATCAGGCCGCATCCCCATGTAGAAGCAGCTCAGTGATGCGGGTGCTCCGCGCGTGCCTCTCCTGGCGGAGTGCTCCCCTGGGATCCCCGTGGGCTCTAGGAAGAGAGAAGAGCTGCCAGTAGACAGGGGCTGCCGAGTGGTCAGATGAACATGAAGGTGGCTGGGCTCCAAGAACATCTGACCCTGAGCAGAGGAAGAGCTGCCGGAGGAGGTTCAGGACCACGGACAGCTCCTAGGCAGCCGTTCCTCCAGGCTCCAATGCGTCTAGTGATTCCTCAGGCTTTTGTTGCCTGACCTCTGGCAGATCACCCTCAACCACCTGGAAACCTTACTTGTTCCTGCAGCCGACAGGGCTCTGTATTTCGGCTCTGGGAGGTAGCTGGGGGTCTTGATCCCTCCAGGCATCCCGTGTGTCGGGGGAGAGGATGGGAGGGGCACCATGTCCCAGCCAGACTGACCTCTTGCCATTCCAGTCCTTCGGGCTCCCCTTCACTCTGAGATCCCCAAGCTGGGACTCTGAAAGGCCATGGGTTGCCTTACGGAATAAGGGCACGATGGGGCATGGTCTTTGGTAAAAGAAATGGGCCCCTTGTTTCCTTGGGGTGGCCAGGAAAGAGGGGAACAGAAATGCCCCCAGGGACTCAGTGATATTCTGCTACTTACCTTGGGGGGGCTGGTCCTTCCATGGAGTTCAAGGCAAGTGTCTGTCCTGGCATTATCTCTCCTTCCGCGTGGGCTAGGGCTCCAGCTTCTCTCTGGGAAGCTCAGACGAGAAACCACCACGATTTGGTCACTTGCCCTGAGTGAAGCCCCTGTCCCCAGCACAGCCTGGGTTCTCCTGGCCAAGCCCTGCTGCTCCTCTCCTTGGTTCTCTTTCTTCCCAAAGCACATTAAATCCTGCTCCCCCCACCCTCAATCTGCCCTTATCAGGGAGAACCCAAAGAACCCACCCTCAGAGTCTAGATGGGCTTAGCCTAGGATCAAGCCTGGCCTGCCTGCTGGGCCAGGTGTGCATTCTCCAGAATATTCTAAACTCCACCCTGGCTGAAGCCAGCCCTGCAGAGGGCAGTGCTCCAGGTGGAGGGGGTGGACCATCTGCAGAGTGACTTCTGCACTCCTGTGCCAGCCCTGAGCCCAGACAGGGAGTGTGGAAGTAATTGCCCTGTGAAAGCCTCGCTGTGTCAGAAGCAGGCCAATCCACCAAATGTCATTTTGCTAAAAGCCAATTTGCCAAAAGGCAATTCACTGAATGGCCAATTTGTCAAATGACCAATTCATCAAATTGACTCTTCTTTTAACTATTTGGTGTGAGTCGACTGGTTTGCATTTTGTCTTTATTACAGCATTTTAAGGACTGTTCCATTTGTCTCTTCCCCTGGCCCCTGGTGTTTGGGCTGCAGTGAACCTGCCCCCAGCCTCTCTCTGCAGCCGCAGGAAGCCAGGGCAGGGCAAGGCAGCCCTCCTTAAAAGACTCATGAAGACAAATGGGAAGCCGCCCAGTTAAAACCAAATTGCTAAACAAAACAAAGAAATTCAGCCAATCGCTCCTTTTGAATTGGCGGATCTGCAACTTGCCTTCAGGGAGGTGACCCAGAAGGGGTGACCCACCTCCTGGGGCCCCCTCAGTGGATGCTGGTGAAGGCGGCACTTTCCCGTCTCAGGCCACTGCTTTATGGAGTGTGGGGAGAGGCCCCCTGTTTTAAAACCAGGCAAGACAATGAGTTCTAGTTAGCTTTTTCTGCTGGGACCTAAAGATCTGGCAAGAATGATTTTAGAGGAGGAAAAGTTTATTTGGTTCATGGTTGCAGAGGTCTCGGTCCATAGATGGCCAACTCCATTGCTCTGTGCCTGAGGTGAGGCAGAACATCATGATAGGGATGGAGGAGGAAAGCAGCCCCGGACATGATCACCAGGAAGCAGACAGAGACACTGCCGACCAGGGACAAAATATATCCAAAGACACACCCCAATGACCCACCTCCTCCAGCCACACCCTACTTGCCTACAGAACTGCCCAGTTCATCCCTATCAGTGGATTAATGCTCTGATCAGGTTAAGATGCCCATAACCCACTCATTTCCCCTCAAAACCCTCTTGAATTGTCTGACACACGAGATTTTGGGGGATACCTCATCTCTAAACCATAACACTGTGCATCTCCCAAGCTTTTTTTAGTCTACAGGCTTGGTAAGCTCTACATTTTCCCCTAAAGGCAGTGAGAAGACCAGAACGCATTCATAGCAGATGCAAAGGTTTTTGTATGACGTGTTTCTCTCTCATCTGATATTTCTCCCAAAGCCGGCTTCAGTCTTTTACTCTTCTTCTGAGTCCTGTTATCTTTTTTTTTTTTTAAGAATTTTTTTTTTAGTTGTAGATGGATACAATACCTTTATCTTATTTATTCATTTCATGTGGTGCTGAGGATCGAACTCAGTGCCTCACCCATGTGAGGCAAGCGCTCTACCACTGAGCCCCAGCCCCAGCCCTGAGTCTCATTATCTCTTTTGTAATAGATCCTTGGAGTGTATTTATTGATTCCTAAAACAAAGCCGAAAAGACCTTCAGACCTACTCTGCAGGCTGTCTCATCTACCCTGTCGAGATCCTCACCGTCTAATGCCAGCGTCTCTGCCCACCCAGGTTGACTTGGAGGTCTCGTCCCTCCTGGAGCTGGGTATGGGGCATGCGACCCACTCTTCAGGAAGAATGGAATGCAAACACGCACTCAGGGTATCCAAGATCCTGGGAAGAACAGGTCTTCACCTGGCAGAGCCAAATGCTGCAGGGTACCGCATCCCACCTCTGCCTCTGTGTCTGGGGGAAGTTGGTCCACTTCCCTCATAGCTTTGGGGTGGGGATTATTTCTTCCACACTGTGCTGGGCAACTGCCCCTCAGCCTGGGACTCTTCCCGTGCCTTAAAATCCTGAGCTTGTCATCTTTGGGTGTATTTCTCTTTGGAAGATTTTTGTTGCATTTTCTCCTCCAGCCAGGATCCAGCGGGGGTGGGGTGAGGGGGAGGCACTGGCGTTAACGAGTGAAACATCATAAGCACCCAGATGCCCCCTCAAGCCTCCTTTCAGACTAACACTCCCAGGTAACCCTGCTCCTGACTTCCAGCAGCATGGACCAGCTTTGCCCATTTCTGTCATTATATAAGTGGCATGTGTGGTAGCTAATCCTCACAACCCAGCAAGGAAGAGTGATTGAACTTTCCTTACACAGGGGGTACCAGACTCAGGGAGGTCAAGTAACTTGCCCAAGGGCACACAGGCAGCAATGTTGGAGCTTGGAGTCCTGCACCCCCTCCTCCACCCTCACCACGTGTGTCAGGTCTGGGAGCCTCTGAAGTCACTGGTCCTAAGCACTTGCAGATGTCTGGGACGGGAACTTTGTCTCCCCCACAGCATCCCTGACCAGGACTCAGCAGAACACTGAGGCTTCCTGGGGCTCGGCACACAGGGCCTGGTGGGTGGGAGCAGGCAGGCCTTGCTCTAGTCCTCAGGTGAAGAGGGGCCTGTGTCTCCCCTGCTGTCCTCACCCACCTCTATTGCCCAGTACCCGGTTCCTACCATGGTGGCTGGGACCCCGTGCCTGTCACTTACTGTCAGCAGAATTAAAGGAGAGGACAGTTCAGTTTCCTGTGTGCCCCCAAGCCACTCATGGCTGAGTGGGATCCCAGCATCTGGGCTACTTTTCCTTGGCAGGTCCAAACACTAGCATCCAAAGGAGGGTGCCGGTGGAGGGAGTGCGCCTCCGATATCTCCGTGGTGGGAATTGATGCTCGAAGCTGTGTGGCAGACAGCTCAGCTCAAGGAAATGTCACCCAGGGTGGGTTTATGGTGCGGCCATCCAGGACTGCTTAATGTCTCTTCCTAATGAGGTTTCTGCAACATTAACTTCGGCAGGCTGGGGGAGGAGAGCGTGTGGCTCCATGGCGGCCAGGAAGGGAGGCTTCTTTGCAGCTCACTGGGCTGGACATGCACTAGGTATTCAGGAAACAGAAGGGGAACGAACAAGGGGCAGAGCTCAAACCTGCCACCACCCACGGTTTCACCTCCACAGCCACCTGCAGGAGTTTGCTAGCAGGAGTTCCCTGGGACCATGTGCATTCTTCAACTGGTGTTTTAAATCCCAAGACCTTACAGAGCATGCTTGAGCTTTGATTCTGTGAGTCTTGTAGCCTGGAAGAGGTGGCAAGGAGCAAGGACACCTCTGTGACAGAGCTGGACTGTTCAGAAACTGGCAGTGGTGGGTCAAAGCCTTCCCAACAATACAGTTGCCCCTACCATGTGTCTGTGTCCTCATCAGCTGATGTTTCAGATGAGGAAACTGAGGCCCAGGGAGGCAGCCAACTGGGGCTGATCTTGATTTTGGACATTGGCTGCCTGTCCCCCCTCAGAGACCAGATCCTGCTCTCGCAGAGGAAGGGAGACCCCAGATATTTACTCCAGATGGGCTGACTGCTGGTCATCGGGGAGCAGAGGGCAGGAGGGCATGCAGGCCGGCCAGGGGGGCAGTGAGGACGGCAGCCAGGCCTGGGGAGGAGGCCATGAGCCCCAGGCATCTGTGTTCTGCCAAGCTGGGGGCAAGGTCAAAGGAAACTGGGCTTGTGGTGAGTGGGACCAATTCCGCCTTCTGTCCATCAGCCTGTTCCTGTGTCACTACGCCCTGGTCTCATTTGCACCTTTGCCATTGCCCTTGCCCAAACTTGCCTTCTGGAGACGATGCAATAAACCCCTTCACACCGGGGGTCAGCAGCCGGTCTGCTCTTGGTCTGCCTCTCATGGGAGCACCTGAGACTTAGGAGTGGCAAAGCCCTGGTCACCGCACTGAGGTCAGAGCCCAGGCAGCGTGGCTTCAGGTCCTTGTCATGGAATGCTCTCAAGACCCCCACCTTGAAGGTGAGTTAGACCCAGGCCCTGACCGGGAGGCAGGTACCCAGGTGCAGTATGCCACCCCACAGGATAGATCTTGGCCACTTGAACACCATCCTGTGGGCTGGGAGAGCAGGCAGGAGAGGCCCTTGCAGAATTAATTCCCCTCATAGGTGGGAGGTGTAGGATCCAAGGGGAGGCCTGATGGACAGGCAGAGGCAGGGGGGAGATGGCCCAGCAGATCCTGGAGCATTTCACAGGAGGGACTGCGTCTCAGCATCCCACCTATAGGCACTGCTCACCTCGCTCCAGTGAGGGTGTCCTGCTCTGCTACCTGGGGACAGAATATCCACTGGGACTCTCTGTCTCCTGTTGCTGGGGTCATAAGGCTGTGATTCCTAACCTTGCTCAGGCTGGGGAAGCTGAATCTCCCTCATGCTGTGAGTGCAGGCGCTGATTCCTCAGTGAGCACCAGAGCCTGCGTCTCACAAATGCCCCCGGGTGACCTCTGCACTGAGCAGTGTCCCCTCCACGCCCAACCCCAGCAGGAATGTAGGGAGGACCTGGTCACTGGTCACTGCCCTGCCCCCCATGAGCATCTCCTCTGTTCCCCGTGAAGGTGCAGTGACATGCCCCAGATGAAAGGCCAGTAGCTGGTCTTCTCTCTCATCCCCTAGGGGTGACCGTGTCCAAGTCTCCTCCAAACAGCAGGTGTTGGCACCTCGGCCTGTTACTTAGAAGTGCTGGCCAGGTCCAAGAGCTACAAGTGGGTTTGATCTAGCTCTTGCTGAGAACATTAAACATTTTTAATATTTCCTTCTGCCAGATGCAGCACTTAAATTTTAATATGCACATGGATCATCTGGGACCTTGCTAAATTGAGGTTCTGATTGAGTAGACAGGCCTGGAAAAATCATCATGCCGACAAACTCCCAGGCAGTGCTGATGCTGCCAGCCCAGGTGCCCGGGGATTGCTTGCTGAATCATCTGTTCTGGATGTCACGAGAAACAGGGGTGAGGGCTGCCCCAGGCAGGGCACGGCCACTCTGAGGCAGGCCGGGTGAGTGCGGTACCCCCCAGGAGGGCAGGGTTGCTGCAGGCTCTGGGAGCCCAGTGCACATCTTGCAGCAGTTTAGTGCAGAGCCCACCTGGAGCCGCCTCCTGATTCCCAGGTCCTGGCCCTCCTGCTCCTCCCACAGCCTGTGGGACAGGGATGAACACCTGAGCAAGCACAGCTGAGAGACTGTGCAGCCTGCACTAAGCCGCACGACAGTTCCTTCCACTTCACAAAGAGAAGGTTGAGAGGTCAGAAAACTTGGCGGGGTGCACTCACTGGGTATGTGGCTGGCTTTGTCTGCTCCCGGGCCCGAGCATCCATCCGCCAGCCTCCTGACAAGGAAGCCCGGGATAAGGTGTCCTGGAGCCCTGGGGCTGGCCTGGCTCCTGCTGAGCCCTGCCCTGGGCAGGCTCGAGGCGCCCAATCAGGCTGCAGGAGGGGGTGCCAGGCTTCCCAGAGCCCCTGGGTGGGCTTGAAGGGCCGATAGAGCAGCCCTGTGCTCTGCAGCAGGGTGGCCAAGCAGGTGGCAGGAACCCAGAGTCTGGCCTTGGCTGGTGCCCAGCTGCCTGTAGCTGAGCCCCCTGATAATCCCCTTGGAGACTGGTCTGCCAGCAGTGGCCAATCAGGTTAGAGCGTGAAGGGGGATTAGCAGGGAGAACATGGGGCCCTGACCTCAGCTTCCCCAGCCCCGGCAGAGTGTGCAGGAGGCGCGGCAGCTAGAACAGGGCTGCGGGAGACAGTGTCCAAGTCAGGCAGTGGGCCTGGCTGTCCCTTCCCTTCTGGGAAGGAGGCTGGCTGGGGTCACTGGGATGCTCCCAGACCCGTGGGGGCTACTGCTTGCCTGCTCAGAGCCTGGGCCTTGGGGGAGGAGCACAGGCCAGATGGGGGGATCCTTGTCTGCAGGACTCTTACCTCCAGCCCTCCAGAGTGGACTCCCAGGAGCTGCAGCTCTCGCTCTTTCTTGGAGGGCCCAGGACAGCGGCTCACCTCCCTTAATGGCCTCCTACTCCCCATCCCCAGGCTGCTGGTGTCACCTTGGAACCATCCACGGAAGGTGTTATATTCTGTCAGGATGTGGGAAGGCAAGAGGGAGTGCCAGTGTAACATGGCAACGCTATTGAGCGCTGTTCCAGCTTCTCTCCCCGTCCACGACCCTTGTCCTGCGGGTCTCCAGCTGGGTCAGGCAGAGCAGGTACAAGGAGTCCTCGTGCTCAGGGGGAAATCATGGTCATCCATGATGCAGAGCCAGCCTCTGCACCCCAAGCCCCTGCCTTTTCCTCTCAGCTGCTCACCAGTCCTAGCTCCTTGCTTTGGTCAGGAAAATGCAGAGGGATTGGAGCAGGAGAGGGTCCCTTTTAGTTTGGTTCAGCTAAACATACTGAGGCCCTGCAATGCACCAGGACTGGGATACCATGGGAACAAAAGAGAGTCTGCCCTTAGGAGATTGTGGCCTGCAAAGGGGTGGATGTCAGTAAACTACCAGCATCTCATTACATTCAGTATTCCTGTCCTGAATCAGTGCTGAAAAGGAAAAGCAGGCCTGTGCAGTGCACTCACCTGTAATCCCAGCAGCTAGGGAGGCTGAGGCAGGAGGATTGCAAGTTCAAAGCCAGCTTCAGCAACAGCGAGGTGCTAAGCAAACTCAGTGAGACCCTGTCTCTAAGTAAAATACACAACAGGGCTGGGGATGTGGGCCCCTGAGTTCAATCCCTGGTACTCCCCCCCCCCAAAAAAAAGCAGGTGGGTTCTGGGACCTGTAGGAAGGAAGCAGTTAAGGGAGGTATCTCTAGACTGAGACGTGAAGGATGGAGGGAAATTTGCTGGGTGAAGTCAGGAAAGGATAGTGCAGGCAGAGGCAACAGCAGGTGCCCAGGAGCTTGGAGACAAGCAACTTTGTTTCATTGACTTGGGAAGGAGGAGGTGAGAGTTGACCAAGCAGGAAGTCAACTGGGGCAAAAAGCAAGACTAGCCTTGTGGTGTGCTAGGGGTTGCAGAGTCCCAGGCCAGGCATGGCCTCTGGCTCCCCCTAGTGGTGATTGTTGAAATAACCGTGACATCTTAGGAAAGGGACAAAACTAGTGTTTTGTATCTTGCTAAAGAAAGGTGCTAGGATAGGTTAAACGCATGAGTACACATCCTCTTCCAAAAACATGTCTCTGTGTGATCGGAATTTCTGTGCCCACTTTACGTATAGGGCACCCGGAGGTCTCAGGGTTCCCTGCACCCTTGGCTGGTGGATGGCAGGAGTTTCTGCATGTTTCTGGCTGCAACCTCGGGCTCTTTCCACCGCCCTCTTTGCTACCAGCATTCCACCTATTCCTGTGTCTTGCAAGACTTGGCTGTCGTCCTCTGGTCTGGAGTGGCTGTCTCTCCTGGGGTCGTGCCTGGAGTCACACAGTGAGAGCTGCCTGCTGCTCTGGGCTGGCAGGGCTGGCCTGCACTGCTGGGTGGCTTCAGCCAGGACCTCCACTCACAGAATGGCTCTTGGTGTTCCCATCCTGCCTGCTGCCTGCGGATTGCGGCTTTCCTCTGTGCGCTTCTGGGCCCAGAGCAATGTCCCCAAGGCCACCAGGCTCCAGCCCTTTCTGGTCTAGCCCCGCACATTCCACATTCCCTGGACACCCTGGGCTCCATCGGGCCTGCGTGCTCTGCACAGGCATCCTGAGCCTCCGCCTGCCCCTGCCTTCCTTCCCCACCTGGCTCCTGGTGTGTCCTTACAGAACGGCTCCCCTGGATGGTACTCTGATGCAGTGCTATTATAAGGAGCAGACACTGGGAGCCCATGTATTATAAGGATCTCGTGTTATCCATCAGGACACACTCATTTTTCACAGGGACCCCTGGGAAAATTCTGGTCTCATCGGAGTGCCCAGCGGCTGTACCCTGGAGAAGCCGATCCTCTTCACTGTACATGCGCTGGGGACACTTGACGGACCGGTTCCCCTTTCACATGGGCTCTCAGAAAGTTCAGCGCCCGCTCTGCCCCAGCTGGCAGGCGCGTGGTCACGTGGTGCCTGGGCTCTGAGTGCCCGCCATTGATTTTTCTCCTCTCCCCCATCTTTCACTCCCACTCTCGCGCTATTCTGTGAATCCCTACAAGCTGTCCGCAGAGCCCTTCTGGAACAAGGTTTGGCCTCGATCTATAAACCAATCAATACAGAATAAAAACCCTTCCTCGTGGAGCTGTGGGGTGGATTAAATGGAATAATGGACCTGAGTGCCGGCCTGGCTTGGCCCAAGGGGGCTGAGACGAGGGTCCCGCCGGGGGCCCTGCCTCTCGTGTACCCCACCCTCCTGACACTGGAGAGGCCTCCTGGGCACTGTCCCCACTTGCCCTCACCAGGCCCTTCCATGTCTCTGCCACCCTGTGGGTGAAAGGTGGTGGCAGCTCTGTCCCTCTCCTTCCTCCCAGACCCCTAGACGCCGGCTGTCAGCAGCCTTCCCCACCCCGTCCCTGGATTTCCGGCACCTCACTGGATGTGTGTCTTAGTCTGCTCAAGCTGCTGTAACAAAATGCCAGACAGTGGCTTAGAAACATCAGAAATGTATTTCTCACAGTTGTGGGTGTGGAAGTCCATCGTCAAAGTGCCAGAAGGTTCCGGGTGTGGTGGGGGCCTGCTGTGTGATTCTCAGATGTCGCCTTCCCAATGTGTCCTCCCAGAGTGACCGCGCAGGGCAGCACTCAGGCTTCTTTTTAGAAGGACACTGATCCCAGTGCAGAGCCTCTGCTGTCCTGGCCTCACCCCCTCCCCAAGGCCCCGCCTCCTGACTCCAGCGCAGCAGGCCCCGGCTCCGACCTGGAACCTGGGGAGGACACAACCTTGGGACCCCAGCAGCGTGTCTTGCTGGGTAGTTGGCCTGGGTGGGCCTGCAGGGCGGGGAGGCTCAGAGGGTGTGTGGTCCGGCCTGTGCATTTGACCAAGGTAGAGTCCGAGACCCCAAAGAAGGAGGGACGCAGCAGACCCAGTGCTGCTTCGGCTCACAGACCCCTTCCTCCTCCAGGCTCTGGATGTCACTGCCCACAGTCATCCCCTGGGGACCCCTGACTGGTCATCAATTGCTGGGTATCTGTCACCTCAAAATGCAATGGCTTATAAGAACGGTCACTGTCTCCTCTTTGGTGGCTGGGGTGCTGGCTTGGGGTTTTCATGAACCCCCAGCAGGGGGCCGAGGGGGTGACCGTCTGGGCCCTCGAGTGAGGCAGGGGGTGTGCTCCCAGGGTCACTCATGCGACTGCTGAGCTGGTGTCCGCTACAGTGAGGAGGCCTTGACTCTTGTCCATGTGGCCTCTGTACAGAGTGGCCAGTGTGTGCCTGAAGTGTCCTGGAAGCTGGCCTCTCCCAGGAAGGATGGCCCAAGACAGAGTGAGGGGCGGCCCTGGCTGCTGTGACCTGGTCTTGGTGTTTTCCACTTTATTTGATTCTTCAGCAACGGGTTACTAACCCCTTCCCTCACTCAAGAGGAGAGGAATTAAGCTCCATCTTTTGGAGGGAAGAATGTCAACGAATTGTGAACATGTTTGAAAACCACCACAGCCTCCAATATGCACACGTCAGACACACCACACTGCGCGAGGGCCCCCGCCTGCCTATTCCTTCCTGCCTCCCGGCTTTGCACATGCTGTTCCCTCTGCTTCGGGTGCTGTTCCCTCATTTCCAACTTATGTCTGAAAACTTCGACTTTCCAGGATCTGCTTCAGAGACCACCTGCTCTCCCTCAGTGGAGCCACTTGCTCTCACACCTCTGGAAAAACTGCTCTTCCAGAGATTGTTGCAAGCAGCCGGGAAGCCTCCAGGAAAGCAGGTTTCAGGGGTGCCCCAGAGGTCACCAGCTCTGGATTCCCATTTGCCTAGTGAAAGTTCAGTCCCGTCTCTGCCCTCTCCTGGGTGTGAGGGCTCAGGGCCCAGGCCTCTGCGCCTGCAGGCCCAGCACTGTCACTGGTGCCATAGGTGGGCACCGTGCCAGGGTGGGTCTGTCCCACGTCTGCCTCGGACCCCAGGAACGGAGGAACTCTCGCGGCCCCAGACACCCACCCTGCTTGCAGGCAGTGTCTTTGGCACCTTTGTGGCCTGCACTCCTTTGCTCCAAATCTAGCAATTTACCCGCCACGTCACTGGGCCCAGGCCAGCGTCTTATGAAGAAGATGGAAAGAACAGGTCACGGACCAGAGACCCGAGAGCGAAGAGCCACCTGGTGCCGACCAGCAGAAGGGCTGGGAGCGGCCAGGGCCTCTTTCTAAGAAAGGGAGGAATAGGTGACAAGAAGGAACAGGCGGGGACAGAGGGCCTGGTGGATTCCTGAGAATCCACCTGCACTGGGGGCCGCCCCGTCTCCTCGACAGATGGCACAGGCGACCCAAGACACGTGCAGAGGGCCAAGACAGAGCACCAGGTGTGGGCTGTGGTGTCAGGAGAAGGACAGGACGGTGGAGACGGTCCCGGGGAGACAGGCTGGGAGGCGGCGGCTGCTGCGTGAAGGGTCACACAGGCCCGGCTCGGGGCAGCAAGACTGTCCAGAGGTGGTGGCACAGTTTCGGGGAGACACAGGCGTGTCCTCCAGGAGAGAGGGGACAGGACCCGGGTGCCCATGGTGGCAAGATCTCATGTGGCCGGGCCATTTTCTGAAGGCTCAGCTCTGGGGAGGAGATGGCCGGGCAACTGAGGGAGGGAGGGACAGGTGATGGTGCTGTCACTGTGTGGGGTCGGGGTGGCCGTCACTTGCCGGGCTCTTACTTCCCCCTGTGTATACGGGGAGACTGGGGCTTGGACAGGGGCGCAGCGGCTTGCAGATTCTCAGCAGACAGCTGGAGGGCCAGCCGGAGGTCTGTCCTGCTGCCTCAGGACCCCAGGGTGCCGCTGGGTGCTCAGCAGGAGAACCCGGCCGGGCGGAGGTCCCATAGCTCAGGGGGCAGCTTCTGGGGTGGGGGCTGGAGGGGTGTTCTCACCTTTAGTGACCAGAAGGAAGGACTGGTCAAAGCCCAGGGTTAGATGTGCAGAATGACCGGAATTGGGTCCCACATCAGGACTCCAGCCTCTGGTCATCCACCTTACGGACCAGGACGGTGTGTCTGGGGCAGTGGCCAACCTTGGGCAGGTTACTGATTGTTCTGTGACTCAGTTCCCTCCTCTGCCAAATGGGTGGGACAACAGTCCCCGCTCCCAGAGCAGCTGTGCAAGCCGAGCTCTGGGGCCTGAATGCCCGAGTTCAAATGCTGGGACCACCGCCTGCCAGCTGGGTTGCCTTGAAAAAACTGCTTGACTTCTCTGAGCATCCCTTTCCTCCTTTATAAAATGGGAATGGGGATTGTTTGTTCACACAGTTGGAGGGTCTGGTGAGGTGGCTCCTCTTGAGTGAGGAGGGGACACAGGGAAGGAAGGGCTGGCCTGGACCAGCCCTTTGTAAACGTCTGTGGGTGCCAGTGGACTGTGGGGAGAGGCAGGGAGAGGTGGGGGTTGGTGCCAGAGGCGGGGTCCTGCTAGGAAAGCTGGAGGGAGCCTCTGGAAGCTGCTCTGCGGCTCTAGGAGCGCTGTCCCCCTCGCACCTGGACGCTGACAGGTGGGGAGTGAGCGCATCCTCAGAGAGCCCTGCTCTCTGACCTGGGGACAGCCCCTGGGCCATGGGAAGTGGGCAGTGGGGCCTTAAGGCCATGTCCCTGTGTGTCCCCGTCCCCACTGGGCCCAGGCTTCCTTGGTGCTCGGCTGCCTGCAGCCCCCAAGAGCGGGGGCTTTGGGGTTTGAGCCGGGGCGGGGCAGCACTGGTGGGCTACCTGTCTCCCTGGCTTCAGTTTCCTCCCAGTACAGCAAGCATAAGCCAGGAGGGTGCCCAGGGCGGGTCAGGTAATTAAAGGCTGTGTCCCTCCAGGGACAGAGGGCCTGGTGGAGTGCCACGGAGAAGCCCCCTTTCTGGATCCTTTCCAGCCCTGGACCACGGGGTCTGACAAGGCCGATCACAGCTGCCCCGGGCTCCTCCGTCTGCCCAGAGGGGAGGTAGCTGGGGACAGAGCTCCCTTCAGGACAGGGTGCCTCTCTCTGGCTCCATCATCCATTCAAAGAGTCCTTGCTGAGTGGCCGCCGTGAGCCAGGCCCCGTCCCAGCCGCTGTCTGGCCCCTGGCCCCCTGGCTCACAGCGATGTTCCAGAAGACTCTTGCTGACCACTGTGTTCTCTCCCTTGCTCCGTCCCCAGGGACCTGAGCGAGAACGCCCTCCAGGCCATCCCCAGGAAGGCTTTCCGCGGAGCCACAGACCTCAAAAATCTGTGAGTGCAGACCGCAAGGGAGAAGGGCGCGGGGGCGCGGGCCACCCCATCCCCGCCAGTGTCCTGTGGTGGTCGCCCTGGGCCCTGGGGTCCAACCTGGGCTCTGAGATGGCTGGTGCCAGCGTGGTCTTCTAGAAGAGTCTGGGTTTGGTGGGAACAAGCAGCACCTGCCCCTCCCTCGGGTGTGATTCTCTAGGACAGCCAAGGGCACGTGCAGAGGGGGACATTGCATGTTGCAGAGTCACGAACACTGGGTTACGAGGCCATGTTCTTGGTCTGGGCCCTCCAGTGTCCTCCTCATCCTCCGACTGGGAGAACTGGGTTGGAGTCTCCAGTCACACGGCGTTTACTGCAGTCCTGTTAACTGCCTGAGCCGCTGAATATTGTTCTGGAAATAAATGGGGATAATAAGGCTGACTACAGGCACGTTCTGAGATTTAGATGAGATGCAGAGGTGCATACACTTTGTCAAGTGCTACTTAAATGTAACTGTGTGTCATGCTCTTTGGTATTTTTGCAGTGCTGGAGGAGGACCCCAGGGGTGCTCTACCGCTGAGCCACATCCCCGGCCCTTTTTATTCTTTATTTTGAGACAGGGTCTTGCTAAGTCACTGAGGGTCTCACTAAGGATCTAGCCTAGCCTGGAACTCGTCATCCTCCTGCCTCAGCCTCTTGAGTAGCTGGGATTACAGGTTTATTATTCAAATTATTCTGGTCCAGGCTAACCTCCTCCCCAAGGTCTGATAGGGCAGGGTGGCAAGTGCTTGTCATGCTTGTCACAAGCACCCCTCCCATGCCTGTGGCAGACATTAATAATCGATCACTGCACTCATTCCCACAGGGCTCAAAGTACTGCTCTGAAAGCAGCTCCCCAGGTAGCCACCGCTGCTCAGTGTCCTTGGCTCCCATGGAAATCTGCTGCCAGCTCTGGCTGCCCCTGCTTCTGTGTTACTCTCTCTCATTTTTCAGCTGTCAGCACCCTCTAAGTGGTTTCCAAAATTTGAGGAAGGGCTGCGAGATTGAGGAGAGGGATATAACTTTGATTTCTACTTGTTGTCCTAAGTGAAAATACAAAGGAATTCAGCTTTTATTAATGTTTGCAGTTTGGATTGGCATGTCTGTCAAATGTTGGGGTCCTGCCTCTTGGAGTGCTGGGTCGCAAGGTTGGGACACCCCTGTTCTAGGCCGTGTGCTCCCCCACAATCCTCCTTTGCTTCACAGACAGCTGGACAAGAACCACATCAGCTGCATCGAGGAAGGGGCCTTCCGGGCCCTGCGGGGGCTGGAGGTGCTGTAAGTACACCTGGGTGTGGAGCCGGGGTGCAGGAGGCAGGAGACCCTCTCTCCTGGAACGCCCCCCGGCCCCAGGGTGGGAGGACACAGCCCCTGGGGAAAAGGCCTGTAACCGCGGTGTCTCTGGAGTGTCCGCCAGGGACCTGGAATGCCTGCCCCTTTTCCCGCTGGGTCTCAACCTTGGCCCTTGCTTCCAACCAACCCGTCTGGGACACATGAGTTCCAGACCCTCCCCCATCTGTCTCCCTGTCCTCCCAGAGCTGGACTGCATGGTGCGTCCCCCAGTCACTGTCCCAGCTCAGGGGCTTCCCCCTGGAGGGTCCATGTCTTGTGCTCTTTGGTTTAACCCCCTGGCCAGCCCAGTGCTGGTCCTCCATGAAGGTGGACCATGGGACCTAGCGTGAGAGCCTCCCATTCATTAGCAGAAAGGCCCTGCCCCGGGTAATGGGCAGATGCTGAGTGACTCTGGTTTGTCCCTTTAGGACCCTGAACAACAACAACATCACCACCATTCCCGTGTCCAGCTTCAATCACATGCCCAAGCTGCGGACCTTGTGAGTTAGCCGGGGGCAGCAGGGTGTGCAGGGTCCCCGTGTGGCCGACGTGCAGGGCAGGCTGTGGGGAGGAGGCCAGGGTGGCCGCAGCGGGCGGGCTGTTCTCTGCACCGAGGCCAGCCCAGGAGCTGCTCTCGGGGTCTCAGCAGGAGGAGGGGGTCTGAAGTTGCAGGCTCCCAGCGTCATTTACAGTTGAGTTTTCCGGGAAAGTCAGTGACTAGTTTTGTGTTTGGAAAATGAACTGGGTGATTGGGAGGCGGATCCGTGTGAGCTCAGGGACGTGAATCAGATTCGCTGGGCACACTCCAGCTTCAGGTGTGTCGAGAGCAGTTGGAGGGAAGGCACCAGGAGCCACCATGGACTTCCTGTGGCTGTGGGTGAGCTACAGGCTGGAGCTGAGCTGCCCAAGGGTGGAGACTGAGCAGCAGGGTCCAGCTTCCAGCAGGCTCAGCCTCCAGCAGGGCCCAGCCTCCAGCAGGCTCAGCCTCCTGCCTGGGAGCAGAGTTCCCACTGTTCCGTGGCGTTGGAGGTTGTGAGCCACCCTGTCCTCCTGCAGCCGCCTGCACTCCAACCACCTGTTCTGTGACTGCCACCTGGCCTGGCTCTCCCAGTGGCTGAGACAGCGGCCGACCATCGGGCTCTTCACCCAGTGCTCGGGCCCCGCCAGCCTGCGTGGCCTCAACGTGGCCGAGGTCCAGAAGAGTGAGTTCAGCTGCTCAGGTGGGTGCAGGCCCTGCCCAGGCCCTCAGCTGCCCGTCACCTCCTGCCCCACTGCCTCCTCCTCCTGCAGCCGCCTCCGTTCCCTCCCATTTCTTAGCACCCGGCCACCACTGCCTGCGGGCCTCAGTCACCACTGCTTGTCCCTGACCTGCTTCCCCTGACCCACTGCCATTTTCTCCTGTGACCACCTGTAACTGTGCGTTGATGCTGCCTGCCGGTCTCCTCCTGTCCTCCACCCATCACCCTCTGGACCACACGTCCCCTCCGCCCGCCTCTTCCCTCCTGTCATCTCTCTTGTCTTCCCTCCTCCCTTCCTCCCCCGCCTTCCTCCTCCCCTCACGTCCTCCTCTGTCCCAACCCTTACTTCCTGAGTCCACTCGCTGTCCTCCACCCACGTCCCTGCCCCTCCTCCCCCACCTCCCCCTGCTCCCCTGGCAGGTCTTAAAATTCGCCCTGGAGCCTTGGTGCCAGGCCAGGTGATCCCATGCCTGTGCCCCTCCTCTTCCTCTTGCCCCTCCCTCCCTGCCCACTTGGTCTCCATGCTGCAGAAGGCCCAGAGGAGCCCGCAGCCTGGGCGGTCCCTGCTGCGTGTACTCATGGCCCTCCAGAGCTGTCCTCAGCCCAGGGTCAGCCTCCCCTCCCTGGCCTCAGGCCCCCACTCACTGCCCGCAGCCCTGCCTCTGCCTCTCCCTGCTGCCCGGGCCTCCCACCCCAGCCTTCTCAGCTTCTCCCCTGTCAGCTGCACCCTTCCGCTCTGTGGCCTGCGGGCCCCTCCTCACCCCACAGAGCCTGGGGAGCCTTCTCTGACCCCGGGTGAGGTCCCTGGGTGGATAGGTGGCAAACTCCGTGAGCTCGTGGAACAAACAGGGTGACGTGTTTCTGCCCGTGTCCTCACACTGGGCCTGTGCTTGGTCAGGGAATGGTCCGGAATGGAGTGGGGGGACTGTTTCTCCCACACCTGGGGGCTCTGGGCCCACCCGCCTCCCGAGCGCTGAGGGAAAGCACCTGCTGGGCTTGGGGGAGCCTCAGGTGACAGTGGCTGTCACCTCCTCTGAGCACTGGAGACACCTAGGACCAGACTGTAATACTGCTGTGCACGGGGCTGCTCTGTGACTGTGTGTGTGCAAGGGAGAGCGTGCATGTAAAAGGGAGGGTGTATGCACAGGAGAGTGTGTGCACAGGAGAGTGTGGGTGGGAGTGTGGGAGAGTGGGTGTGTGCTTGTGAGTGTGCACACAGGGGTGTGCTGTGAGAGGAGCCAGACCGGAGACTCACCTCTGAGCAGCTGCCGTATTTTTGGCGACTGGGACTAGGTAACGTGGCAGCTTTGTTTTGGAATGCAGCCTCTCTCTGCGTTGGAACACCTTGGCTTCTGCATTTCTTTGGACATGTTTCCTCTGCTGGAATCCGTGCACCCTGGCAGCCATGTTCCTGAGGAGGATACTGTCATAATTTGCCCTGGCTCCTTATAGCCTTGTCTCATTTGGTCCTGTGCCCACCCTGTGGGTTAGCCAGGAAAAGTATGAGGTGCTAGAAGGTTGGCAGGAGTGTAAATTGCTCATCCACCTGGCAGAACTGTGTAGCAGAATCCGTGAAAGTTCCACATGTGTCTACCCCACGGCCCTGCCACTCCACTGCCAGGGGTGTGCACTTGTTCTGCACAAAACGCCAGAGAATATTCATGACAGCTTATTTTTGCAATAGCCCAAAGCTGGAGACAATACAAATTTCCACCAACAGGACACCGCCTGGCTTAGCCTCCAGAAGACAGTGGGTTCACTAATTATGATATGCCCATATAATGGAGTACTACTCAGCAACAAAAAAGAATTATTGATACTCAACAACATTAAATCTCAAAGATTTTATGTTGGGTGAAAAAGCCACACACAAAAGAGAATCCACAGTTGATTTCATGGATGTGAAATTCAGACAAGCAGAACAAACCTGTGGTGACAGGCATCAGAATAGGAGTTGCCGTGGGGAAAGGGCAGGAGGGACCCTCCTGGGCGATGGACATGTTCCATGTCTGGGCGGAAGTTCAACCAGGTGCATGCTGAAGGTGGTGCACTTTATGTTACTAATGAATGCACTTTTTTAAAGTGTGGGCTCTTTACATCAGACACTGGGCTTGGTCCTGGCTTCGCTATCTATTAATTCAGTTGAGTAAATGTCAACCAGTTGATGAATGCTGAGGACTCGGTTTTCTCACCTGTACAATGGCAACAACACGCTCCTCGCAGGGCCGAGCAGGGCTGTGCAGGAAGGCTGTGTGGCCGCACTCACCGTAGCACACGGTGCAGCGAGAACGCTTGGTGCACGTGGTTGTCCCGCTCCTGTGCGGGCCGTGGGAACTCAGAGGTGTTAAGTGATACAGACTGGAAACTGAAGCTTCAGCTGTCTGGGCCCAGATCTCCCAGGGTGCAGCTCATTTTGGTTGAATTCAGCAAACATCTGACCAGTACCTGCTGGGTGACCAGCGCCCAGAGTCACATCCACGTTCGGGATCTCTTACCTCCTGCGCCCTTGGCAACCTCTCCTGGTCCATCCTCATCCACAGCAACTGCCACTGCACACCCCCGTCCTACCGGCTGGTCTGGGTCTGGGGAGGGGACGCTGATGCAGGCCACCTGAGGTCACAGCCCCTGTTTCTGCAGGCCAGGGGGAGGCGGGGCGCGTGCCTTCCTGCACCCTCTCCTCGGGCTCCTGCCCCGCCATGTGCGCCTGCAGCAATGGCATCGTGGACTGTCGTGGCAAAGGCCTCACCGCCATCCCCGCCAACCTGCCGGAGACCATGACCGAGATGTGAGTAAGGGACAGCAGGGGCCGGCCCAGGGCTTGCCCTGAGGCTCCGGGGTGGCAGATGGGGAGACACAGTGTGCCTCCGCAGGACTGAGCTCTCTGCCCAAGGCTGGGGGCCTCCAGGGGGTTGGGGAGGGGTGTCCCTCCGTGGTCCGTCTGTCCAGCATCGCTGGCCGGTCTGCCAGAATGGGTTTAGGATTAGCACCATTGTGAGCCCCTTTCTGCCAGGGAAGCCTGGGGAGATGGACACGGAAGGGTGCAGGGGGCTGAGGCAGAGGCTGGGTGGCTGGGTGAGCCCACAGATGGCAGCTGAGGCCGGCGACCTGGGCCTCACCTTCCCTGTGCTCCTGTGTTCTCCGCAGCCGTCTGGAGCTCAATGGCATCAAGTCCATCCCCCCGGGAGCCTTCTCTCCCTACAGAAAGCTGCGCAGGATGTGAGTCCCCCTCCAGGGCACGGCAAGAGTCTGTGGTCTGGGACAGGGAGATGGCGTGGCCCTCCTGCCGGGCAGGGTCGTCTGAGGCCTGAGTCGGGTCGTCCCCCCATTTCAGCGGGCACCGACAGGAGCAGTTAGGGATGAGACCTGGCCGGACGTTGATGGCTCCCTGGGCGGCAGTGTCCCCCTGGGCGCAACACTCGGACTGCACAGAACAGAGTGTCCCGGGGTGTTCGGGGTGTTCGGCGGGGTGGGGGGACTGCCCTCCCAGGGGTGGCCCACAGGGGTCAGCTGCCCTCTCCGCTCGCTTTGCAGAGACCTGAGCAACAACCAGATCGCAGAGATGGCGCCCGACGCCTTCCAGGGCCTGCGCTCCTTGAACTCGCTGTGAGTAGGCCCCACAGAGGCGCCCGGGGGGCCCAGCGGGTGGCCAGGGCCCCTCCTGTGCGCTGGGAGGAGCAGGCCCGTCAGGGGGCAGATCTCCCCAGATCTCTCTGTGGCAGTGAACTTGGTCCTTTCTCCCCTTAGAAGGCTGCTGAGCCTTCCCGTGTCACTCACAGGAACAGTGGCCACCAGGTCCAGTGGGGACACCTGCCACACCTGGCTGTCTTTCATCCCAAAGGCCCTTGACCCCAGATGTGGGTGATGCGGGCGGTGTTTCCCCTCCTCCAGGGCAAGTCAGTCTACAAACGTCCTCCATCACTGGCTTCCCAGGGAGGCTTGTTCCCACCCCGAGGGTCACCAAGTCCCTGACTCTCTGAGGTCCAGAGCACTTTGTCCATAGAGAGACCACACTACAGCCAGGGGAGCTCCCCGTGGGGAGGAGCCCTTTGTCACTTTTAGGACTGGGTGTTTCCACCTGCCCTCTGGACACGTGGTGGCATAGATTAGAGGTCTGGTGAGTACAGCAGGATGGAGACCCCTGCCCCTTGGAGAGTACAAAGAGGCTGCCAGCTCTTGGTCTGCTGAGCATGCTGCCCTCTTCCCTTGGGGCAGAGTCCAGGGTGTAGAGAGGCCAGTTGTGAATGATGCCTCTGAGGTTGTGCAGTGTGTAACCTACACAGCTGGGCATGACAACCTGATGATAGATCACTGCCACGAAGATCAGATCCTGGAGGTGGCCTGCCACCACGCGGAGCTTTTCCTCTGAGAAATGAATACAGTTCTCTTACATCAGATCATACAGTCTGAAAGGATAAAAGGTGACAGTAACCCACTTCAGTGGGTTTGGTTGCTCATGGGTACCTGGCCACAGCTGCTTCCCTGCCGTATGGGAGCTTGCGTGCGGAGATGGCGCAGACGGATCCTGTACTCATCTGTGCCCACCTTGGCCAGGCCTGACCTTGTCACCTGCTTTCCCTCCACTCCATTCTCCACGCAGCAGCTCGAGGGATGTGTCTGAAATGAGAATCTGATCATGTCTCAGAGATTTTCCTGGTGCTGGCTGGGTGAAGTCCACGCTGCTGCCCATTTGTTCCCCCCACTCAAGCCACACCAGCCTTTTCAGCTCTATGTGATCCACCGTGGATCCCACCACAGGGCCTTTGCTCCTGCTGTGCCCTCCTGCTGAAGCCACATTCGAAGAGATAGCAAATAGTTTTTACTCTGAATGTGTAAAAACAGGGTGGCTTGTGGCAGTGACCAGGACATTGGGAATAAAACACCCCCAAGCCTCTTTGGTGGTTTTTCCCTTGTCTTTCTCACTGTCTGCCAGAACATATCTTTGCCTACATTTTTTTTTAACGTTTGCTTTTGCCTGCCCTGATTATACATGGAATTCATTCATGCTCAGTTCAGAAAACTTTGCAAATACCAAACCATATACACCCCCCCACACCCCCACTTGCAGTGCCCACCAGCTGGGTTTCGCACTGCATGTGCTGTCTGCATTCTATTTTTTCTCTCTGTAGTTCTCTTGGGGCTTCCTCTTGTCTGACAGTCTCCTTTTGAGTCCTGGACCAGGCTAATTTCCCACGAGTTTCCCTGGAAGGGCCCCTTTTGAAGGCTTCTGTGGGGCCCTGTATATGGGGGCAGGGGGACAGGGCTGCCCCTGGGGATCACAGCCCCCTCCAGCCCAGAGGGTACCTTTGAGCAAACTGGAAACAGGTGATGCTTTTGGAAGACACTCTACCGCCATCTGCTGGCAAGTTCCCATAGCAAATGTGCACGCTAGGCCCTGGGCACTGTGCCTGGTGAAGGTGGGCCCTGGGAGGCTGCAGAGCTCTGCCCTCTGCCTCTAACCCTCCCTCTCTGCTGCCTCTCTCCAGGGTCCTCTATGGAAACAAGATCACAGACCTGCCCCGCGGCGTGTTTGGAGGCCTGTACACCCTACAGCTCCTGTAAGGACTTGGGTGGGGCCCAGGGAGAGCCCACGTTTCTCTGCCCGCCCCCCCACTGCTCCTTTGAGTCTCTTTGGGGCACTTGAAACAGGAGCTTGGCAGACAGGTGACCCAGGAAGGCTGAAAGGCCACAGGGCTCTGCAGAGGCCAGACAGGGACGGGTCTTAGAGGCCTGCTCAGAACTGCTCACAGGACGTCAGAGCCAGAGGCCTACGATCCTGGGGCACGCAGTGGCTGGGGACAGGGCTGTGTCCCCCCAAATGCCTTCGGGTTGGAGCCTTGTCCTGTGGTCTCCTGGAATCTCTCGAGGCACCTCTAGCAGGTCCTTGAACGGGACAAGGGTGGCAGGGACCCGGGTGTAAGAATGCAGTCAGACTTGCCGGCTCCAGGGCAGCAGGGGGCAGCTCCCCCAGATCACGCATGCCCAAGGCCAAGGAAGGTGCCAGGGCGGGTGAGGAGTCCATCTCAGGCTCTGACTCTGCCCTCAGGCTCCTGAACGCCAACAAGATCAACTGCATCCGGCCCGACGCCTTCCAGGACCTGCAGAACCTCTCGCTGCTCTCCCTGTACGACAACAAGATCCAGAGCCTGGCCAAGGGCACCTTCACCTCCCTGCGGGCCATCCAGACACTGTGAGCACCCCCCTCCTCCTTGCCTCCCTCCCTGCAGGCCTCTCAGCAAGAAGGCCCCCGCTGGGGAACCTGTCGGGGTTACAGCTTCCAGGTCCAGATGGCTTCCTCCCCACCTGGGTTGGCCTCCAACAGAGGAAGGACCCAGGCTCCGGGTTAGACAACTGCGGGTCCTAATCCCAGCTATTCCTCGGTGTGGCCCTGGGCAAGTGAATTAGCTTCTCTGTGCCTCAATTTTATTTCCCCATAAAGTGAGGACATCAACTTCATAGAGTTGTTGTGAGATTCAAGATGTTTGTAGGGAGCTCGTGGTGAATGTTTGCTAAATGCCAGCTACAGTTAAATAACGATCAGGACAGTAATGTAGCCCACGGATTCTAAGACCCGTTTCCACATTAATAGCTCTGGAGGTGGGTGCCTGTTACAGTGGATAGCGTAGCATTTAATGGGCAGAATTTTGTTCTTTTTTGATAGTTCACAAAATAATAGTGCAGCTTACAGTCGGAAATGTCAAACCAGATGAAATATAGTAAAAACAGTGATGATTATGGATTAAAAATTAGAGAGCAACAAATCGAGCCATTTGTTGTGATTCTTCGTTGTGGAAAATGACGAGCATATTAAAAGTAGCAGAGTGTTTTAGTCGGCTATTTCTCTGCGGTGACTAAAAGATCCTACCAGCACATTGGTAGATAAAGAAAAGCTTATTTGAGGGCTCACGGTTTCAGAGCTCTTAGTCCATGGAAGGCCGGCTCCATTCCTCGAGGCTCTGGGTGAGGCTGAATATCATGGTGGAAGAGCGTGGCCGAGGGAAGCAGCTCACAGGACAACCAGGAAGCAGGGAGAGACTCCACAGCCAGATACCAACATAGACCCCAAAGACATGTCCCAACGCCCACCTCCTCCAGCCACACCCCACCACTCAGGTACCACTCAGTTAATCCCTGTCCCGGGACTCATTCACCGATTGGGTTAAGACCCTCACAGCCCAATCATTTCTCCTCTGAACCTTCCTGCATTGTCTCCCAGGTGAGCTTTCGGGGGACACCTCCCATCCAAACCATAACCCAGAGTGAACCCTCAGTGTTCCTCACCCCAGCTGTAATTCCTGGCCAGTCTGGTTTTAGCGGTGCCTCCCCACTTCCATGACACCCAAACTATTTGGAAGCAAATCCTACGTAGAGTTACTCTTTGCAGACTTCATCCCTATCACTGAAAGAGAGGGTTCTTCAAAAGTATCCCCAGGGCTGGGGCTGTCACTGAGTGGCAGAGTCCTTGCCTAACATGCACTGGCCCCTGTTTCCCTCCCCAGCATCACACACACACAAAATCAAAACAAAGCAAAGCAAAAGCCCAATATTAGTATCACATTGAAAAGCAATTTCTTAATATCATCAAATATCTAATTAGTGTTTGGACTTCCTGGGTCTCATTTATATTATACAACTTTTTAGTAGGTCAGTGGAATCCAGATTTAAATAAGACCTGTGCAACACAATCTGCTGTTACTAGTGGACATGTCCTTTAGATCATTTTTTTTTTTTTTTTGTCAATAGGTATCCTCTTCATATGTCTCTCTCTCTCTCTCTCTCTCCCTCTCTCTCTCTCTCTCTCTCTCTCTCTCTGGGAGGGTTCCTAGGGATTGAACCTCAGGGGTTTAACTACTGAGCCACATCCATCCCTTTTTATGTTTTATTTAGAGAGGGAGTCTCTGTACGTTACTTACAGCTTCGCTAAGTTGCTGAGGCTGGATTTGAACTTGTCATCCTCCTGCCTCAGTCTCCTGAGCCATTGGGATTACAGGAGTGTGCCAACAGGCTGGGCTCGTTCTCCTGTTTTCCTTGCAGTTTATTTGTTGAAGACACTGTGTGATGAGTTCTGTCGAGTTTCCCAGTCTGGACTTGGCTGACCGCATCCTTGTAGGACTGAGACAGAGTGGCCTGTGTCCTGCCAGATGGAAGACCTATGTTTAGTCAAGTTCAGGTTCAGTCGACCAGTGATTGGTTTTCTGGCAAGAGGATTTCCAAGGCGGGATTGTGCGCTCTTATCAGGAGGCACGAGACGCCTGTTGCTGAATCCAGTCTTAAAAATTAGGATCCGGTCCTCGTTCCCCCTGTGTTGAAGATTAAAACCCAAGAAACACCGAGGCAAAAGCAAAAACGTTTTATTTAAAGGATAGAAGAGAGAGAGAGAGAGAGAGAGAGAGATTCCTCCAGCAAGGAGGGGGTCCAGAGCTGGTGCCTGAGGTAGTGGGGGTGCCCTGCCCCTGTTATAGATTCTAGGTTTCCTTTCTTCTCGTGCCTCCCCTCCCATCTAAGTCCTTTTGAACTGGCCCCCATCTTCCCGACCTTGACTGCCTCTCCTTTGTTCTTATCTCAAGCCTCTTTTTGTAATAAAAACAGTCATTGATCTCAATGCCCAATAATTCTCCAGGGACCCTGAGAATGGCGTAATTGGATCCTAACGTTCCTTCTCCGTTTGGTGATGCTGTGTGGTTAGGCTTCAGGAAAGAGCCCTACACTTTTAGCTGGAATACTTCTGCATGGGGCCGCTTCTTGTCTGCTGCATGGTTAACCCAATACTTCAGGGTTCTCCTTCCTGCTGCCCCTTTGGTCCTGAGCCTCTGGCGGGCTGGGTGTGCTGAGCCTGAGCCACGTTGTGTGAGCATTGTGGGCATTGGTTCTTAATGTCACCACGGCCTTCACTGTTGTCATCCCTGCTGGGTGGTGCACCTTTTTAGGTGGGCGCCAGGAGAGGTTCCAGATTGATTGAATAGAGGGCACAGAGCCTCTTCCTGGGGACTCTGGACATCAGTGGGACGTCAGCCATGGGGACAAACTCATGGTAGCCTTCACACTCCCTGTAGTCTGAGTCCTGCTAATCAATTCCGTTATAGCCAGAGAGAGGAATCTGGGGCCTCATGGGAAACCTTACCAGGTATGTGAAATTAAAGGTCACAGGGGACACCAGCAAGGAGGGTTGTTTTGAGCGGATGGTGGAACGTCTGAGAGAAATGTGCTAAGGAGATTTAAAGACCAGGAACCCACACACAGGAAAGCTGCGAGATAGGGGATGGGACGGAGGGACTCACACAGGCAACTACAGCTCTTTGCATTGTTATTTAGTTCCACACTTAAAACACCCCTCGTGGGGTAGGGTCTATTGCCCTTGATTTCACTTGTAAGAAAACTGAGGCAGGGAGAGATTATGTCAGTCACTAAGGTCCCAGAATAGCTCACAGAGATTTGGTCTCCAGCACCTCTTCATCATCACTCAGAAATCAGCCGCTCCCAGGGTCACCCTCCCTCTGCAGGACAGACCTCGTTGTTTAAGGCTGTGAAGCAAAACTGAACCTCATGAGGCCCTTTTATAAATTATCAACCAAAGTACAATTTGGAACAAGAATACAAGAAATACTAATCCAAGGAACAGCCAGACATTCTCCTCAACCCTGGACTGCCCCCCAATTCCTTGACTTGAGTCTTGTTTTATCACACCTGAGCCTTAAATTCATCAAATCCTGCTAGATTTGTCCATAGCTCCAAGGTTTGTGACCAAGTACTTTGTGTCATGATATTGATATTAATTTTTCTACAGTTTTACTTGTCCCAAGAGATTTGTCAGCTTTTTAAAATATCCGATGGGAGTCCCAGCGCACACCTGTAGTCCCAGCTACGGGGGGGAGGGGGGGGAGGCTGAGGCCGATGGGTCTCTGGAGCCCAGGAGTCCCAGGCCAGTCTGGGCAGCCGCAGTGAGACCCGCTTCTCAAACTCAAAACAAGACAAAACCAAACAACCCAGCCTTATTTATGTGTAGCTTACACACAGAAAGCCCACCTGTTCTAGATGCACCGTTCAGCGACCTTTATAGTCAACCCCCAGAGTTATTCAACTATCACTGCCATCCAATTTCAGAACATTTCCATGGCTCCTCCCACAGTCCCTTGTACACATTTGCAATCGATCCCCACTTCCAGCCCCGGCCCCAGGAGACCCCTCTTCTATGCTCCACTTGTAGATTGCCCTTTCTGGCTGGTTCATCAAATGGAATCATGCGCCCACCGTCGTCTGTGACTGGCCTCTTTCCCCTGGTGTCGTGTTTCTGAGGTTCACCGGTGTGTAGCGTGTCTCCTTACTGTGTCCTTTATAATTGCCCCCAGTTTTTCCATTACATCTGATAGTCCACATTTTGTTTATCCACTCCAGCTGATAAACCCTTGGATCTTTTCTGCTTTGGGGCCAGGATGAATAATGCTTCTGTGAATATCTGCTTACAGATCTCTGGGTGGACAAGTGTTCTGGTTTCTTTGGGAGTTGCTGGCTCACAGGGTAAATTTATGTCTGACTGTCAAGGAAAGCTCAGGCGTTCCCACAGTGACTGCAGCATTTAATGCCAGCGGTGTATCCCAAGGGACCGGGGTCTTCACGATTTCACCAGCATTCTGTTGCTTGCCTTTAAAAAACAAAACAAAAAAGTCTCTTTTATTATAACCATCCCAATCTGTAGTATCTCATTGTGGTTCTTAATTTGCATTTTTTCAATGATCAATGATGTATAGCGTTTACACCCAAAGATTTCTAGCTGTAGCTCCCTAAAGCCTATTATGAGAAAGTCATAGAACTTCTTCCCTTCTTTCCACCATCAGAAATGTGCCCACAGTGGTGGCCACCTGGGTGGCAGATTTGGGGTTATCCTGTGCCAAGATTGTTCTTCCTCCTCCTGGGCCTTTGCTCTTCCCACCCTCTCTACATGGTTGCTATTTAAATTTCTAATTTGTATCAAATGCTTAGGTTTATATGGCAGCCACTTGTCCCTGTGGGGTGTGTGTGGGAGGTGAGTTTTATAGCTTGCTTTTGACCCAAATGCTCTTAAAAAGATGTGTCCTATTCCACACCCCTGGGCCATTTGAATATATGTGGAAACAGCAGGATTGACTTGGTTTTCTGCCATTATTGTGACAAAGGGGAGCAGTTAGCTCAGCAGAGGCTGGAGCGCTAAGCACAAACAGATGTGGTGGAGCAGCTGGGGAGGGTCCTAAGCTGTCCCCAAAAGCTGGTACTAGCTACACACTCTACCCCGGAAGTCGGCAAACTCATCTTCTCTGCCAATTGGCAATTTCAAATAAGGAATAAAAGTTGAGCTGGATGCAGAAAAGATGGGAAGGCCCTGGCTCACCTGGTGGAACTGAGAGGAGCCAGATTTGGACAGGAAAATGAGAGAAGCTGGGGCTGGGGGAGGCCAACTTCCAAAGCAGGGGCCAGAAGGCAGAGCCTGGGAGGAGAGGGTCAGACAAGAGAGTGGCCAGCTTCTGAGCTGGGCTGGACACAGATGCTGGGCCAGAGTTCTCCTTCACTTGGAGAGTTCTGCAGCACCTGGCGGGGGCTGGGCTGAGGCCAACACGTGAGATGACCTGAAGGGTGCTCTGAGATGAAGGAGAAGTGGCCACAGCATGGCAGGCGCCCCAGAGCTGGCCCCGGCCCTGTCACTCGTGACCTCTCAGGTAGGTAGCCAGGACTGGCGTCCCTGTCTCCACTGGGACAGCCATGAGCAGGGTGTGCCCGTGTGGTGGTGGCCCAGATGCAGGTTGGGCAGAGCTGCTGCTGCACTGGTTCAGATGTGGCTGGCCTGAGCCTGCTGGGGGCAATCAGGGCCCACAAATGGGAACACCATGTTGGTCACAGCCCATCATCTGTCAGCTGCTCCCCACATCACCATCTGCACCTGCTGGTAACACAGGCAGCCAGGCAAGGCGGCCCCAGGGATCCCCCAGAAAGCAGCTACTCGGTCACGCTTTCTGAGTTTTCCTTGTGTGGAGAAATGGCCTGTGAGCTTTCCAAGGAGAGGCCTCGACCCTGTGGCCTGGTTGGGGATAGTGACTCCGGGTGCAGGCCCAGCCCCGCCACCTCAGTCACGGCCCCCTCTTGGAGAATGGCTGTGGGAGACGGACTGCTGCTGCCCGAGTCTGCAGGAGAAGGAATGGCCAGGGCCCGTGGCTGCTGGGGAGGTCCCAAGGCCATGGCCTGAGGTGGCATCGGTGTTCCTGAGTTCCGTCACCTTTTCTGGGCCTCATCTGGGAATGAACAAGGGTGTTCTGTCCAGTCCCTGAGTCCCCCCTCCACTCATGCTTGTGAAGTGTCCCAGGGCAGGGAAAGGGAAGGGGCTGGAAGAGGAGGAACAGAGTGAGGCGTGGAGGGACGCAGGAAGCTCAGCAGCCCCTTCCTTCCTGTGATGCACTGAGAGGCCTTATCCATGGGTGGCAGGGTGCACCCTGGGGTCACCCCACCCTCACGTACTCCAGGACCGGCCCTGGTCTTCTGGCCATGAGCAGCCACCTGGGCCCCAGCAGGCAGCCAGGCCCCATGCAGGTAGAGGTGGGCACAAGTTTGTAGTCCTGGTCTCTGATGGCCAATCTCACCCGCTTTGGACAGGCATCTGGCCCAGAACCCCTTCATCTGTGACTGTAACCTCAAGTGGCTGGCGGACTTCCTGCGCACGAATCCCATCGAGACCAGCGGAGCCCGTTGCGCCAGCCCCCGGCGCCTGGCCAACAAGCGCATCGGGCAGATCAAGAGCAAGAAGTTCCGGTGCTCAGGTAACTGCCTGCTGCTCTGTCTTCAGACTGCTCAGGGACCCCGTGATGATTCTGAGTGGCTCCAAAGAGGGTGTCCTTGGGCACTTTGGAGTCAGGCTAGAGGGCGCCGGCCCCACCCTCTGTCCTAGGTTCAATGTTGGTTCATCCCCTCTTCATTGTACTGAGCTCTAGGAGAAGTGGGGCTGGCAGAAGGCCCAGAGAGAGGCCCAGTCCCTCTATTCCCAGGCCAGCCCTCCTGCACAACTGCACTCGATCCTTGGAAGACAGTCAGGAGGCCCGGGAGGTTTTGCAGTGAGCTAAGAGCCTCCTCAGACTTTGGGGCAGCTACGGCAAGGTGAGCGCAGTCTCCACTTGCGCTGTTCATTGCAAGTGAGAGGTCTCATTGGATGACACGAGGGCTCTGGAGTAAGGCTTCTGCATCAGGGGCTGGGCAGGTGGACTCAGGCCCATACCAGCCACCAGCTGCAAATTCCTGGGGTACCTTCAGCCAGGTGGGACATGGGGCCAGGCCTGGCTGCTCCTCCATCATGACATTTCTCTGCTTCTCTCCCCAGCTAAAGAACAGTACTTCATTCCAGGTAGGAGTGGGGGCCAGCCTGGAGGGGCAGTGGCCGTGAGTGAGCCAAATGGGGGACTTGGAAGGCCCTGGGTTGGCCATGCTGCTTGGAGCCTGCCCTCTGCCCAGCTCTCCTTCTCGCCACAGGCACGGAGGATTACCAGCTGAACAGCGAGTGCAGCAGCGATGTCGCCTGCCCCCACAAGTGCCGCTGCGAGGCCAGCGTGGTGGAGTGCTCCAGCTTGAAGCTCCCCAAGATCCCAGAGCGCATCCCCCAGTCCACGGCTGAGCTGTGAGGGCCTGACCCTGCACCCCTCCCCCTCCTGAGCTCCGGTTCACCCCCAGGCCCACTCCAGGCTTTCCCCTGTCCAGCTGTGTTTGGGGGACCGCAGGAGACATGAGCCACACCCTTCACCCCTATTGCCCACTGCTTCTGCCTCACAACCCCCTCGAAGCAGTCTCTGACACCAGGCGGGGCCACCATCCTGAACCAGGGGTGGCTTTCTTCAGTGATGCTTTTGTCTACCTTCAGGGACACGATTCCATGAGCTCAAGTCAGGGCTTAACATCCTTTATTGTTTTTCTCTATCTAAAAACATGAATTTGTGTAGATAAGTATCACGTGCTTGGACGCCTGCGTGTCTCTGTCCTTTGTGTATGCAAATTTTCATGACATACCCGTTCACCTCTCCCCCAGTACCAGGCCCAGCCTTCCTTTGAGATGAGAACCATTGGCCTTGGCAGATACATTCAGCAGGGAGTCCCCTCGGTCTGCGTCCCAGGGCAGAGGTGCCTTAATACCAACCATTTATTTATTGGCATGTACCTGCCTCTTGCAGACGATTGAACAACAATGAGATTTCCATCCTGGAGGCCACTGGGATGTTCAAAAGACTCACTCATCTGAAGAAAATGTGAGTCGCTTGTTGGTGGGAAGGTGCCCATCAGGATGCTGGCCTGGGATGGGGAGGGAAAAGGCTGGGGTGGGGGGAGCTTCTCAGGGGGTCATGGAGTGATGAGTGCAGGAAGGGAGGGGCTCCTGGGTGCTAGTAATTTGAAATTCTCCTCCCCTCCCCCGCCTCCTCTCCCAGCAACCTGAGCAACAACAAGGTGTCCGAAATTGAAGATGGGGCCTTCGAGGGCGCAGCCTCCGTGAGCGAGCTGCACCTGACCGCCAACCAGCTGGAGTCCATCCGCAGCGGCATGTTCCGGGGTCTGGATGGCTTGCGGACGCTGTGAGTGTGTGCAGCAGGGGCACAAAGCCCAGCCACGGGGTGGGCATGCACTAAAGGGAAAGGCTGAGAGAGGAGGGAGACGGCCTTCCCCAGGCCCCGCTGCAGACAGCTGAGGACCCTGCATGGTGGGGCAGGCAATCCCACATGGGTGACTCGGTGGACGGGTCCATTCTCTTGATCCCTGGGGCAAGTGCAATGCCTGGTGAAGGGATGGAAAGATGGGGCCCTCCTGAGGTCCCCCTGCATTGCTCTGGGGTCAGGCTACAGGAATACAGCACAACTACAGACAGCTGTGAGGGGACCTTGCCAGGTGACTTGGTGGAGCTAGAAGGGCAGGGTGGTGCCCGGTCCCTGGGATTCTCAGAGCCAGCCAGAGCCCAGGAGCTCAATGGCTCCAGGGTCATGAGCACTCTGAAGCTGCAGGGAGCCCCTTTCCAGCCAGTGCCTGTGCACAGGTGACCCTGTGGATGTTTAGTGTCCAGCAGACAGGTGGCCTGCCCTGCCGGCCTTTCCACAGTGATGGGACTGTTCTGTGTCTACACTGTCCACTCTCCACATGGCTGTGGAGCCCTTATTTAATTTCAATTCATTTAAACTGAAATGACCACACGTGCCTCGTGACCACAGTATTGGAAAACGCAGCTTTGGCAAGCTTCCCGCTCAGGCTGAAATCCCAGCTCTGCAGCAGTGTGTGGATTTGTCTTCTGAGTGTGTATCATTGCATTGGTGGAAGGTAAATGAACGTGCGGCAGGACTCCCTGTGGATCCTCATTTGTTTGTTTTACAAAAAGGGGATTTGATTAGGCACTGTGTTTTGCAGCTTGATTCTTTCATTTGAGCGTATTATAGCCTGGCCATCTTTCAGGGCTGTTCCTGTCTGGCTGCCTCCTCCCTTCTTATATTTACCTACTGTTTTTTGAAAGAGGGTGCCCATGGCCAGGACCGAGGCTACAAAAATCACACGAGGGACAGTGCAGACATAGCATAGAAGTGCCCATGACCTCACCACTGACCAGAAATGACTGCTGTTAATCATTGGTATTAACAACTGTCCTTCTGGTCTTGTATATACATATATCAATGTGCCTGCATCCACATTCATATGCTCATACGTACACACATGGAAATATAGCTCATCTGTGGAACCATCTCCACAGTCTATGTCATAAACATATCAGTTCTCGCCAAAAGTTTACCCCCACCCTCTTCATCATTATTATCACTAGTGTGGTAAGAACACCTGAGATAAGATCTGCCCTCTTAGCCAGTTTCAAAGTACATCCTGCAATATCGTTTGCTCTGGGCACATGCTTGTTCTGTAATCATGAGGACCTGTTCATTTTGTGTAATTGAAATACATTTTAATGGAAGCCTACAATAAATTTTATCTAATAATATTTTTCCTAACATAATGTGGGCACCTTTACCTATCATTAAATTTTCTTTTTTTAATAACTTATTTTTATTTTTTCTTTATACATATACTTGTTTTTTTTTGCATTACAATTCTTATTACACATATATACCACAAGTTTTCATATTTCTGTTTGTATATAAAGCAGGTTGACACCCAATTTGTGTCTTCATACATGTACTTTGGATAAAGATATCCATCACATTCCACCATCCTTGCTGATCCCCTGGCTCATCCCTTTCCCTCCTCCCCTTTTCCCTATCTAGAATTCATCTATTCATCCTATGTTACCCATCCCTATCCCACTATGAGTCAGCCTCCTTATATCAGAGAAAACATTTGGCATTTTTTTGGTGGGGGGAGGATTGGCTAACTTCACTTAGCAATATCTTCTCCAATGCCATCCATTTACCTGCAAATGCCATGATTTTATTCTCTTTTATTGCTGAGTAAAATTCCATTGTGTATATATGCCACATTTTTTAAATCCATTCATCCACTGAGGGGCATCTAGGTTAGCTCCACAGTTTAGCTATTGTGAATTGTGCTGCTGTAAATGTTGATGTGGCTGTGTCCCTGTAGTATGCTGTTTTTAAGTCCTTTGGGTATAGTCTGAGGAGAGGGATAGCTGGGTCAAATGGTGGTTCCATTCCCAGATTTCCAAGGAATCTCCATACTGCTTTCCATATAGGCTGTACCAATTTGCAGTCCCACCAGCAATTATGAGTATACTTTTTTCCCCACATCCTCGCCAACCCTTATTGTTTGTCTTCATAATAGCTGCTATTCTGACTGGAGTGAGATGAAATCTTACAGAAGTTTTAATTTTCATTTCTCTGATTGCTAGAGATGATGAGTATTTTTTCATATATTTGTTGACTGATTGTATATCCTCGTCTGAGAAGTGTCTGTTCAGGTCCTTGGCCCGGTTGTTGATTGGTTTATTTGTTTTTTTGGTGCTTAGCTTGTTGAGTTCTTTATATACCCTAGAGATTAGTGCTCTATCTGATGTGTGAGGGGTAAAGATTTGCTCCCAGGATGTAGTCTCTCTGTTCACCTCACAGATTGTTCCTTTTGCTGAGAAAAAAACTTTTTAATTTGATTCCATCCATTTATTGATTCTTGGTTTTAATTCTTGCACTATAGGAGTCTTATTAAGGAAGTTGGGGCCTAATCCCACATGATGGAGATTAGGGCCTACTTTTTCTTCTATTAGACGCAGATAAATTTTCTTTTACAACATGATTTTGGATGACTATATATTGTATCATCGCTGGAGATTTAGGCTGTTTCTGACTTCTTTATTTCGAGCAAGGCTGTGACTGATGTCTTCAGCACACCGTTCTGTACCCACCGTGGTATTGAGGATTCCCTTTGGTGGAGTCCTCAGAGTGGACCAGCCAGTGGCAGGGGAGAGAGGCCTGTTGGAGACTTGTGCACTCACCACACATACCAGGGAGGTCCCCGGCCATTGTGTGCCACTGTGTGTGATAGTGGCCTCTCACCCACACTCCCAGCAACTCTGGCATTATTATTATTATTATTATTAATTACTGTGGTTTTGATAATTTTTCAATTTGGCAGGCAGAAATGGAATGTTTCTTAGGTGTCCTTGCTTATTCATAAGGTGAACCTACTCCATGGGCGTTACCCAGACGGTTTAGTTTCTCTCCTTCCTGGCCTAGTCTGTGCCAGGCTTGTTTTAGGCTGTTTTTGTCTGGGCTGGGTTTCAGAGGGTGAACCTAGGCTGTTCCCAGTGCAGATGATGAGGAAGGGTGTCCAGAAAGCCCTCCGGGTGGGGGTAGGCGTGGCCGTGCAATGGAGCCCTGTGAGGGGCCCTTGACCACCGTGGGGGTGAGCTACACCTGACCGCTGAGAAGATGTCCTGGGGCTGGGTGGACACAGTCTCCCAAGTCATGGCAGAGTTTAAACTGTGGGCAATCTGAAGATCACTAAGGAGTATTAAACTGGAGAGTGACAAGATGCTGGGCACTGGGTGGAGCATGGCCTGGAGATGGGGAAGAGCACTGGCCATCCTGGGAGTGAGTGACAGTGGGCTGCAGGGGATGATAGGGTAGACCGGAGGCGCACAGCCCAGGCACTCTTGAGGCAAGGTCTGGAGGTGGGCACAGCCATGCGGAGCTCTCCCTCGCATGGCCATGGCCATGGCCCCGATCCTGCTCTGCGGCTCAGAGCCTCTGGAGGAGCCTTGGGAACCACCTGGTGGTGGCCACCGCCGTGTGACCCAGTGGGACTATGGCGGGCCACAGCCCAGGGCTCTCCCCTCCTCCGCAGGATGCTGAGAAACAACCGCATCAGCTGCATCCACAACGACAGCTTCACAGGCCTGCGCAATGTCCGGCTGCTCTCGCTCTATGACAACCAGATCACCACCATCTCCCCCGGAGCCTTCGACACCCTCCAGGCCCTTTCCACGCTGTAAGTCCCGGCCTCAGGGGACAGGCAGGATGGTGGCTCTGGAAGCAGCCATCCCTGGGGGCCATCTTGGGTGGGTCCTCCTGGCTTGTTGGAACATGGCTTCCACCACGTTGGAATTCTGTCTCTCACCCCCAAATTGACCCTCTGGGTAATGGTTGGTTGTGTGGGAAAGAGCCCTGGGTGCATGGAGCCAGTATGCAGCAAGTCCTACGGCAGTGGACATAAAGGGGCCTTGCTAGGTCAAGTGAAACTGGCGGGGTGTCTTGATGGCCCCACGTCCTGCCCCTTCCAGAAACCTCCTGGCCAACCCCTTCAACTGCAACTGCCAGCTGGCCTGGCTGGGCGACTGGCTGCGCAAGAGGAAGATCGTGACAGGGAACCCGCGATGCCAGAACCCAGACTTCCTGCGGCAGATCCCCCTGCAGGACGTGGCCTTCCCCGACTTCAGGTGTGAGGAAGGTAATACCCGGGTCCGGTGGGCAGGCGAGAGGGTGAGCTGAGCCCAGCTAACTGGCAGGATGGGTCAGGAAGATAGGGAGTGTCAGGCAGCACTCTCACACGCCCCAAGGGAGGGACACGGTGGGGAGGGGAGGCTGGCTGATGGGGAGGGACACGGAAATTCCCCCACTTGGAGGTGTCTTTGTGTGGTTAGAGGAGGAGTAATTGCTTATAGCAGAAAAATAGGAAAGTACAGTAGAAGAAGTAGATAAACATTACCTATGATCCCAGCACTCAGAAAATCAAGTAACATCTTGGTGCATTTTCTTTATGTAAGTATGTTTAACCCACAGACCCGCCTCCTAGCTGCTCCTGAGCACGCCAGACTTATGGGGTCACCCTCTTGAGCTTGGCCCTGATTGCAGGAGCCCTAAAAAGTCCCATCCTCCTCGCTGACCAGGACTTCATCCCTTCCTCCCTAGGCCAAGAGGAGGGGGGCTGCCTGCCCCGCCCGCAGTGCCCCCAGGAGTGCGCCTGCCTGGACACTGTGGTCCGGTGCAGCAACAAGCACCTCCGGGCTCTGCCCAAGGGCATCCCCAAGAATGTCACAGAACTGTGAGTAGCCCAGGGCCTCGCGGCCTCCACGTTGATTCAGAGGAATACATTGCCTTTCTTGAGACGGGAGGAGGGGGTGCCCAAGTGCAGGGATTGGCGACTGGGAGGAGGCTCAGGGCTTTGCAGAAAGCTCCAGTTCCAACGAGACTTGGACCTTTTCTTGGATTCCCTCTCTGAGGTCACCTGATGACACAAGTCTCCAGGTCGAGGGCTTCAACCCATTAAACTAAGCTCTCCTTTAACAGAGCTCTCCTTGAACATTACCTTTTCCACTTGACATTGTCTCATGAGTCTTCCCCTCTCTCATGAAAACTCTTACAAGTGTGATTTTTCTTAACTAGTGACATAATATTCTTCATGTGAACCAATGATGGTCTAAATGTCAAGTCCCCTTTTGTTGGATATTTAATTGTTTCCATTTTGCTGTCATAAACAGCTCCAAGGTGAACTTTCCTTCAGTGAAACCACTGCTTTGCCACTAGCCAATGTAATGATGGCCTGCTCGCTCACCTGCCCTGCACCAACCCTGAGTATGGCAATGTACCATACTCAGGGTATGATTGGACTTGGTGTCTGAGCTCCTGTGGGGCTGTGGATGGAAATGCAAGCAACAAATGAGAACGGCCAAACTCATGCTTCTGTGTTCTCTCTGTAGCTATTTGGATGGGAACCAGTTCACACTGGTTCCGGGACAGCTGTCTACCTTCAAGTACCTGCAGCTCGTGTGAGTATTCAGGCTGCTTGAGGATCTCTGCCCTGCCTCAGAGGACATGCAGGCCATTGGCATCTAATTATCTTGGTTCCAGCTTTTTAGGAAGTTCCTTCTGGACAGATCCTGATTCTAAATCCCCTCTTCCCAGGGGAAAACACCTGTGCCAGAGCTGTTTGCCACCTAGTGGCCATGGTTGGGAATTACACCCTTCCAGCATGGTTGGGTCAGACCTGCCTGCCTCTGTGTCCACATCTCCCCCATCCTCCTCAAGGGGGATCATTATTGTTAATGTGACAAATCCGTGCAAGGATCAGAGCTAGGACAGAAGTAAAGGGTGATGGGAAACCTCTTTGTCCAACCCAGAACCCTAGACCAAATAAGAAACTGGGAGCTACAAATTTATAACTAAGTTCCTCTTAGACTAACATCTGCTTTTGTTATGTCCACCTTCTACCCTTCCCACCAGATGGAAACATACAAAATAATAAACCCAGGATAATAAGGTCGACTCATTTAGTCTTCCAGCCTACTAAGTACCTTACTGCTATTGTCTGTATCTGCTATTTGGCCAGATTCTGCCCCAAAGAAGACCAGAGACCATTCTATTTAGTGTGCCTGCAGCATTGCTGCAGGAAGTGTGGCCCGGGGACCTGTGTCAGTCTGAGGACAGTTGTGACAGATCTGTACGTAGATAAGGAGCCCGTCCCAGAGTGCAAATTGACATCTTCCTTCCTTCCTTGAGAAACTCTTGCTATGCAAACAACGTTAGCTAAACAAAATTGTGTGTTTAGATCACATTTTGGCACACGTTTTCTTGCTGTGGGCTGGTAACAATAGGTTCAAAGACTGGCTAATTCCATTCTATAGAATCTTGTATCTCCAAATACCTGTCTTTGCTTAATGACCTCAAGAGTGTGCTTTGAGCCGTCCAGAGCGGGTGGAGGTGGAAGAGCATGGTTGGTGGCTGGTGACTGGTGACAGATAAAGAGAAAATACTGCAAGTCCCCAGGCTTTCTGTGGACTACTCTGATGAAGCTCCAACTGTGGCTAGGATACCCTTGAAGAGGCCAGGAGGGGACAGAGTGATACTGTCAGTGTGCCAGCTGCTGCAGGGTCACCCAGGTTTAGACCGGGCTCTGCCTGTGCCCAGCTAGGTGGTCCCGGGTGAATTCATCACTCTGAGACTCCTGGTCTCCATCTGTAAAGTGGGGTTACTCTCTCCCTTGCAGTACTGCCAGGGGGGCTTGTGCACTAGCACACACCAGAGAGAAAGAGAGGACCACTGGCAGGGGGGAGGGGGAGGGGCAGTGCCCTCCCCAGGAGCATTTCCATGGTGAAAAGGGGGATAGCCAGCTCTTCCTGGAAAGGGGAGGGGCAAAGAAGGAGAGATGGCAGAGAGGCACACCAGGGAACTCAACAGCTGTGAGCCCAGTGTGCCTGCCTCTCCACCCTTGCCCCACCAGAGCAGTGGAGCTGTTGTCCTCCTGCGTGGGGAAGGGCCAGAGCAGGTGGGGGAGGGCCCTGACCTGGGATTAAGTTCTCTCTTTGCAAATGATGATGCTCTTGCTTTTTCCAGGGACCTGAGTAATAACAAGATCAGTACCTTAAGCAATTCCTCCTTCACCAACATGAGCCAGCTGACCACTCTGTGAGTCCCAGCAGGGCCTGGGTGGGGGCACAGGGGGCCTGGCTTCAGCCTTATTATCCTGGGCATTGCTCCCTGGTTACTCATAGGACCATGTGCAGACTCCCTCCCCCACAGAGAGACTTTTAAAAAACATCTCTCATTGTGTCTCCTCAGCCTTTTGTCTAAGATCAAGTGTAAACATATCTTTCTTTGTGAAATACAACACATATGGAAAAGTGCAAAAATATAAATGGCACCATTTAACAAATAATCATCAAGCTAGCGCATGTGTAGACTAAGTCAGAAACAGAGCCATGTTAGCACTTCAAAAGCCCCATCCCTACCTGTCATTACTGCTCCCTCCGCCCACCCCACCCAACATAGCCCCCATCCTGACCTGATGATGATAACTTATTGATTTTCTCTGTAGTATTGTCATCTACATATGCATTTCTAAACATCACCATTTAATTCTACTACATTAAAACATCAGAGCATTTTTTAAAAAATCTAAGCCAAATAGAAGCCCTTTTGCTCGACATTATTATGTCTGTGAGACCCATCCTGTTGTATGCAGCTGTGATCTAGTCATTTTCATTGCTGTTACTTTTTTCATTGCCATACTTCCCTCATTCACTCTATTATCAATGGGTATTGGGTCATTTCCAACTTGGCTTGTTGTCAGCAGAGACTCTCTGAACATTTTTATGCACCTATCCTAAGAAATTTCATGTGATCTCTAATTATATTCCAAGTAATTTATCAGAAGGTATTAAGAAGCATCCCTTTTATTTTCCTGGTGCTTAAGAGTGCATCTCTTTTGGGGCTGGGATTATGGCTCAGTGGTAGAGCGCTTCTTAGCATGTGCGGAATGCTGGGTTCAGTCCTTACCACATAAATAAAAGTATTGTGTCCAACTACAACTAAAACAATTTTTTTTTTTTTTTTTAAAAAGAGTGCATCTCATTTCCTTTCCCAGCACCTCATGTTCCTTATGATGCACCACAAACAGGGATTCTCCCAGGCTGCTGTCTAGGTCAAACGGTAGAGCCACTTTCCAGAAAGGGAAGGGGGTCCGGACCCAGCCAGTCTCTAGAGGAGAAGGTGGGCTGAGGCCAGCAAGACCTGATCTGGTTCCTCACCTGCACTTACTTGCCCCAGGACCTGCTAGTTAGCTGGTCCCCACTCCCCAGGCTTCCTGACACCTTGGCAATTTGCTCCTTCTTGGGGAGATTTAGCCTTGAAAGGGCTCTTTGTGAGCCAGTATGTGTGGAAGCCACCTCTGTCTAGGGCTGTGTTCCCAAGCTATAGATCCTGCCCTCCAGGGACATTTGGCAATGTCTGGAAACGTGTGTAGTTGTCACAACTTGGAGGGAGGGTGCTGCTGACATCTAGTGGGCAAAGGCCGGGGAGGCTGCCAAACACCCTTCAAAGCACAGGATGGTCCCCAAGACCAAGAACTGTCAATACGCCGAGGTGGACAAATCCTGGTCTGAGTGACCCTGCCAGCCACAAGGAGGGCAGACCCTTTCCTGTGATATGTCTTTTTTTTTTTTTTTGGAGGAGGGGGGCAGGTACTGGGGATTGAACTCAGGGGCACTCAACCACTGAGCCACACCCCCAGCCCTATTTTGTATTTTATTTAGAGACAGGGGCTGACTGACTTGCTTAGCACCTTGCTGTTGCTGAGGTTGGTTTTAAATTCGCGATCTTCCTGCCTCAGCGTCTCCAGCCACTGGAATCCACAGGTGTGAGCCACCACGCCTGGCCTTTCCTATAATATGGACAGCTCATTTATCTTGCTATTTTTTTAAATTTTTTTTTTTTTTTTTTTTTTTGCTTCCAGCATAAGAAAGGTCTTTGGTCATCTGTTTAATATCTTACTATTTTTAAAAAGAGCTTCTATAACCCTGGAGACTCGGGAGGCTGAGGTGGGAGAATCATAAGTTCAAGCCAGTCTGGGCATCTTAGTGAGACCCTCAGCAACTTAGCAAGATCCTATCTCAATTTAAAAAAAAATAAAATGGGCTGGGGATGTGGTTCAGTGGTAGAGTGCCCCTGGGTCCAGTCCTTAGTGCTCAAACAAAAAAAAAGTAATTTTACTCAAGTATAATTAACATACAACAAACTGCCTGCTTTAAAGTGTAGAACTTGATAAATTTTGACATATGCACACACCCAGGAAACTAACCACAATAAAAAGTGGACCCCTGATATCCCTTTGCACTTCTCCCAATCCCCAGCCCCATGCAATAAGTGATCTGTTTTCTGTCATTATAATTAGTCTGCATTTTTTAAAAGTTTTATGTAACCTTTACAAAACAAGCTCTTTTTGGCCTGGCTTTTGTGGCTTAGCCTAATGAGCCTGAGGTTCATGCACGCCGGCGGTCCCTTCCTTCTCACTGCTCAGCAGTATTCCCGGGCATGAATGTGCCCAGTCTGTTCCTCCATTCATCAGTGGGTGGGCGCAGGGGGATGTCCAGGGCGGGGCTGTTGCAGGCATCATCTCCCTTCTTCATCTGCTTATCTTCCTTGAGTGGAGTCATTTCTCTGAAAGCATTTTAGAGGTGGTTTAATGTGTGGACTGTGGAAACTGAGAATCTTTTTTTTAATATATATTCTTTTAGTTGTAGGTGAACACAATACCTTTATTTTTATGTGGTGCTGAGGATGGAATCCAGGGCCTCACGTGTGCTGGGCAAGCGCTCTACCTCTGAGCCACAACCCCAGCCCCCTTGAAACTGAGAATCTTAATGAAAATCCTTCCCAGTAACTTAATAACGTGGCCTTGAGGAAGTTCTTTTCACTACCTGGAGCCTCAGTTTCCTCATCTATGAGATGAGTAGAAATGGTACCTTCCTCTCCGTCATCAACTGTCCCTCCCTCCCTCCCACAGGATCCTCAGCTACAATGCCCTCCAGTGCATCCCTCCTCTGGCCTTCCAGGGGCTCCGCTCCCTGCGCCTGCTGTAAGTCCCTTCAGAATTCATTCCTCCAGGAATCCACTTCCCCTGGGGCCCTGCCACCACCTGGTGGGCAGCAGTGTCCCTGTGTCTGGGGCCCGGGCAGGACTAATGCTGTGTTCAGAGGTGGGAGTCCAGAATACCTGCGTGCAAGCCCCTACAGAAGCGAAGTCATAAATGGGAAAGGATGTGAGAAAGGGGGTTGCTGTCACCCCCCAAGATGAATCTGGGGTGTGTGTGTGGGGAGGGGTGTCCCAAGATAGGGTAGCCCTTCATTGCATCTGAACAGCCTCCTATTCAGATTGAAAATGTTTGGCTTGCAAGAGATCTGGGCACCTTTTCCACAAGTTCCTACTTAAGGTTTTGCCCTGTGACCAAAGCCTTCTGTTATGTCTATCATGACAGCCGCTGTCAGCCCCACAGGGGAGCAAGGTGACATTCCTCCAGCCCTGACCTATGGCTGGCCGTATGAACTTCTTTTTCAACCTCTCAGGCTCCTTGGCTAAGAGAGGGAGGGCTTGCAGGCGCACTAGTCCAATCGGCGATGCAAACTTGCTGCTTGAATTATTTTTGATGACGAAAAGAGTCCTCCCGAAGGACTGGGGGACAGAGGGGTCCACCAGGACTATTCAGGGCTCCCTCTTCCTTCACTGGGGCCAACAGGGCAGGGTCTCTGGGCTGAAGGCCACCTCCCTCGTTGCACTGACAGAGAGAGCTGGAGGACAGCTTGTGCCTTCTGCCTCTGGACCCGGCACCAGCCGCTTCTTCTCTCCTCAGGTCCCTCCACGGCAACGATGTCTCCACCCTCCCAGAGGGCATCTTTGCAGACGTGACCTCCCTGTCTCATCTGTGAGTAGCAACAGCCCCATTCTGGGGCCGACCCCAGCTTCTCAGATTGCCCCAATGTCCCTGGGCAGCCTCAGCCCTCATGCACTCAGTGGTCCACCGGTCACAGCAACGGTCAGAACAGTTCTTCACAAGCTGGGGCTAAGGTAGAGCTGGCCATTTTCTGATTGCTAAACACTTCACTTGGGTCAGCTGCTACGACCCTCACACTAGTCCTCCACACAGGTACCGTTCCCCTGCACGTGAGGAAGCAGGCCCAGGGGGAGTGAGAAGCTAGCTTGCCCAAAGTTGTGCGGCTGGTGGGTGGTCAGGGTTCTGAGCCCAGTGCCCGGGCTCTTAACTTCACACCATGAAGGATAAGTGTCAGACATTTCCTACCTCCCAAAGTGACATAATGGACATTGAATTGCTTCCCAAACCACTTAGCTGGCCATGCCATGAGGATTCTTTAAAAGCAGTAGTATAATGGAGAAAGGGGACCCTGGGGAGGGGGGAGGGGAGGAGGAAAGAAGGCGCTGGGCAATTAAATTGACCAAATCGTTATGGGTGTGTACAAATATGCCACAAAGAGCGGACTATTATGTGCAATTATAGTGCACCACCAAATAAATAAATAGAGAGAGAGAGAGAGAGAGAGAGAGAGAGGGGCTTGACTGCTCTAAGAGCTAAACATAGAACCACCTATGACCCGGCAGGTCCACTCCCAGGTATGTACTCAAAAGAGCCAAAATCAGGATTTCGAACAAATGCTTCTATGCCAATGGCCGGAGTCCATTACAACACTGTTCACAGTAGAGCAAAGTGGAAACACCCCGAGTCCATCCACAGAGGAAGAGAGAAGCAGGACGTGGCAGAGATGTCCAACAGGGGAGAATCCCCCAAAACTAATAAGTTCTGATATGGCCACAGTGCGGGTGAACCCGAGAAACGCACCACTGAAATAAGCCAGACCCACGGACAAGTATAAATGATTCTACTGACGTGAGCGTCTCAGAACATCTGTCACAGTCCTAGAGACAGAAAGGAGAATGACAGGGCCAGGCCTGGGAGCCAGGGCTGGGGACCAGGCTGGGTACCAGTGTTTAATGAGCTCAACGTTCTGTTTGGGGTGAGGAAAATGTTTTGGAAATGGACGGTGGTGACTGTTGCCCAACACTCTGAATGGAATCCACATTCCTAACTGTACATTCAAAATGGTTAAAATACATATATGTGATATGTATTTTAGCACATAAAAAGTGGAGAAGTAAAAAAGCGCTGTGCTGGGGCAGGGCCACCCCCTCTGAGGCTGGGATGGGTGCAAGCAGACGTCTTTCCTGGCATTCCTTGGTGCCACTGGCTGGGGAGTATATATGGACCGTGGCCGTGGCTGGCACCATGGTTGGCAGATCTTTTGGCTCTCCACCCACACCCAGGGCCTGGGTGGGCAGGCATTCCTGATCAGAAGGACTCTTAGGGTCACCAGCGTCTCTCTAGAAGTTCATTCATTCAACCATCTAACTAGATTTCCCCATTCTGGGACTTACCTTTCCCAGATTTTAATCTCTGAAACCAGAGTGTGTCTTTCCAGGCTCAGTGGCACATACCTGTGGTCCCAGCTACTCAGGAGGCTGAGGCAGGAGGACCCCAAGTTTGACACCAGCCTCAGCAACTTAGTAAAATAAAAAATAAAGGGACTGGAGGTGTAGCTCAGTGGTAGAGCACTTGCCTGGCACGTGTGAGGCACTGAGTTCGATCCTCAGCACCACATAAAAATAAACAAATAAAATAAAGACTTTGTGTCCATCTACAACTAAAAAAGTATAGTAAATAAATAAATAGGTCTGGGGGTGTAGCTCAGTAGTAGAGTGTCCCTGGGTTCAATCCCCAGTAACAACGACAATAAAAAAGTCATAAAAATAATGAATACATAAATAAAATCAGAGTGTATCTTAAAGTTATGTGTATATTTAATCTGGTAATGTTTCCCAACCCCTCCCAAGGCATGTTCCATATGCGATGTATCTGGCAATCTTAGACTTGAAGAAATAAAATAGGTGTCACTCTTTGAAAATCTGCTTGAGTCAAATACTATATTAAGTGCTCTACTGTGGTGTCTTGTTTACTCCATGACCAAAATGAGAAACAGGTTTTGTATTATGTGCCAGCTCTGTGTGATTGGCTGGAACCGCCCTGAGCCTTGCACTAAAAATTCCAGGGCTGGTCTGAACTCAGGGGGAAGAGTGCAGTGATTGATTAGTGATGTCTACCATGGAAATGGGAGGGGTAAGGGGCCTTATCCAAGGTGACAGGATCTATTATTTCCATTTTACGGTGGTAGGTTCTGAAAAGTTAAACAGCTGTTCCAGGTCCTAAAGCTAGGAAATGACAGACAGGATTGGAACTTAGGTGTGTCTGATTCCAAAGCTCACTATTTTTTTATTGCCTCAATAAATATATTCTGGGAAAACAGAGTGAGTCAAGTGCTGAAGAATTTACTAACAAATTTCTGCCCTCTGTGATCATCTAGATGTTATAAAGGAGTCTGAAGGAAGAAAGGACTAAGGGGAAGTCTGAGGAGCTTCACAGAGGAGGTGCCATTTATGTTGTCATTGAAAAGGTATCAGGAGTGTGGTGGCTTTTCTGTTGCTGTGACAAAACACCTGAGAAAATCAACTTAAAGGAGGAAAGATATATTTTGGCTTATAGTTTCAGATATTTCAGTCCATGGTCACTTGGCTTCCTCACTTTGGGTCTTTGGTGAGGCAGAACATCATGGCAGGGAGACGTGGTGGAGCACAGTTGCTCCCCTCATGGCAGCCAGAAAGCAAGGAGAAAGAGGAGGAATGGAGGGCTGGTACCCCCCCTCAAAGTTGCACTCACCGTGGTCACTTCCTCCAACAAGGCCCCACCTCCTGAAGTTTTTACCACCTCTCAATAGCACCAGCAGCTGGGGACCAGGCCTGCAGTGCACCAGCCTTTGGGAACATTCCAGATCCAAACTATAGCAGGAGTTTACCATTTGGAGAAGACTAGAAGGGCATCCAGGAAGAAGGATCAGGTGAAAAGGCTTCAGAAAGCAGATGGCATTTTCAGGGATGTTCCTGTCCAGCACAGAAGAAAGGGTTTGGGTTGGGGAAGAATGTAGGGTGGGAAGAACTGAGTTTGGGAAGGGACATTGGAATTCTGTTGTGAAGGGCCTTTTGTACCATGCTAAGGAGTTTGGATTCATCTTATAGATAGGGTGGAATTGTGAGAGAATGAAGTCCGTGGTGACATGGAGGCTGCAGGGGACCAGAAGAGGCAGGACTGAGGCGGGTTAGAGATGCTGGCTGTGGACACAAGCCAGGAAGGGGCAGTGTTGTTTGTTGTTCCTGAGGACTTGAATTCACGAGGGCTTGTTTCCCATCTGTGATTGGTGATTTTTGAATGTGAGCTTATTTTCGGTTGACATTGATCTTTAGAAATTTCTCAGGACCTACATGGGAGACGCTGGTCTCCAGAGAGGACTTGTGCTTGTCTGTACTGGAGACGAGGAGCTGCTGTCTGGGACAGCTCAGCCTCCTTTGCATACTCATGAGCTGTGTGACGCGGCTTCTGCCACTGCTTCAGCCCCCCGCTTGCCAGGCCAGACCGTCAAGGATCCAGTCCACCCCTCCCACCTTTGGCTTCCCTCTTAATGTAATTCTTCTGCTTGGTGTTTAAATCTGTAGTTGGCTACTTTTCCTCTTTCTTCATGAGAAGTGAATAGCACCCAAGTACTTTCTAATGTTGTCTCCAGCTCAAAATCTAGGGGCTTTGATTTCTAAATGGGAAATGAACAAACAACTTATGTTCTGAACAAACAAACAAACAAAAAAAACCCTGAAGCTGGGAAAACTGAGTCTGAACTTTGTTCCTGCCTCCTGAAAGTGCTAACGTTCTAAGAAGCGCTCTCTTCCCCATGTGATGCTTGCCAGCCCTCTCCTCTGCACTGGTCGCAGAGGAGCGGGGTATGGGGCAAGGGTGCAGTAAAGCACTGGTTCATCACATTCAAACCCCACCAACTAGAAATCTGGACTATGGAGTTGGGTCCTTCCAGCAACTTGCAGTGGGATTTTTGACAGTTTGTTCTCTTTAGACCTCTCTCTCTCTCTCTCTCTCTCTCTCTCTCTCTCTCTGTCTCCCTTTGTCTCTCTTTGTCACCAGGGATTGAACTCAGGGGCACTTGACCACTGAGCCACATCCCCAGCCCTGTTTTGTATTTTATTTAGAGACAGGGTCTCACTGAGTTGCTTAGTGCCTCACTGTTGCTGAGGCTGGCTTTGAACTCGCCATCTTCCTGCCTCAGCATTCCGGCTGCCGCTCTTCTCTCATCATTACAAACACTTTTCCTAAGGTCCTTTGTGATTCAAACATACCATAATGAGTGCGAGTGCTCCTCGCTCTCCTGGGTTTCCATCTCCTGCACATCCCATGACTGCTGTCTACTTTTATCTTTACTTTGAACTTAGCTCATTTTTCATCCGTTTTCTAACTATTCATCCCCCTGTGTTAATCATCTTTCTGTGACCATCACAAAATAACTAAAATAATCATCTTAAAGAGAGGGAAGGTTTATTTTGATCCATGGTTTCGGAGGTTTCTGTTCATGGTCAGTTGGCCATATTGCTTTTGTGCCTGTGGCGAGGCAGCACATGGTGGTGGGAGACTGTGGCAGAGGAAGAAGCTCACCTTATGGCATCTAGGAAGCAAAGAGAGAGGAAGTAGAGAGGCCAAGGTTCTAATATCCCCTGAGGGACATGCCCCCCCCAACCTAACTTCCTTTTATTAGGCCTCACCTCCTAAATGTACCACCACCTCCCAGTAGTGCCAAGGGCTAGGACCAGGCCTTCAGTACCTGGGCCCCTGGGCAATGCCAGTTCTATGCTAAGTTTCCCTGTTGTCATTGTTCATTACTATAATCCTGCAATATTTTGCAGACTCTAATCTGTTATAGACAAGAAAGCTAGAATTCTAAATTCATTAAGAACTAGGTGTGAAAATCAATAAGGAATGATGAAGTAAGCTATGGCATGCCCATATGACAGAACAGCAAGGAATTCATAATCATGATAATCGTTACACTAGAATTTGTTATTTGATGAAGTGAGGAATAAATGATTCAGTGTTCAAATATGTACACAGGAGTTGGAAGTATCCAGCCCTGCTGGGACTTAGTGGCTCCAGTCTTCAAGGGACTGCTTCTGTACTCTCCAGTCCAGAAAAAGGAGACTGTGCTACACACAAATAAATTGCCTAAGAGTAGGATGGGCAGAGAAGGTGTGGCTTGGGTGGAGGACACTTAGGAGCTTGCTAGCCCAGGCCCAGAGAAAGCCACTTCAGGCCAGGGACATTAATAGAGACTGGGTAGAATCTTGACACGAATAGCTTCTATTTCAGCTATGTCCAGGCTGTCCCAGAGATCAACAGCACAGGGTTATTTATACTTTTGCTGGGCTGAGTACCTGAAGCCACAGTCCTTTTGGATTGACAAGTGTCCTGGCTGCTGGGCCCAGAGCTCTGTCTCCATTAGGCCTGTGCCTCTCCACACCCCACTGAGTTCATAACAATTTTCTTTTATGATTAACATGTATAAATTGTTCTTCACTGTAATTTTCATTGGGAAAAAAAACAGTTCCCAGCTGAAAGTGAATGACAAGTACCACTGAGGAGATGATAAGATGGTCCTTAGATACAGAAATCCAGCTGTGGATAAATTAAAACTTGAATTGTTGAATCCAGGTGTGGCTCAGAATCTGCTCAATACAGAAACAAGAAAGACCATTTATGTATCAAGCCAGGATCAATGCCTTTTTTTTTTTTTAGTTGTAGATGGACACAATAACTTTATTTTGTTCATTTATTTTTTATGTGGTGCTGAGGCTCCAACCCAGTACCTTGTACATGCAAGGCAAGCACTCTACCGCTGAGCCAAAACCCCAGCCCAGGATCAATGCTTTTGAATAGGTTTTCTATGGCTCTGGTCCCATAATTTGTGTTATTAAGAGTGGGGGAAGGACACTTACATTTGAGATCCAGCTTTGCTGCTACTTATGGGCAAACACCTGTACCCATCTGGGAATTTGTGAAGATGCTAGGAGACATCAAGGGCCCCCACACTCACAATGGCCTCAGACTCAATCTTTTCCACATTTTATCTAGTGAGCTACAGGACTGAAAGAAACAGCCATTCCTAATAAATTTTTAACTCCTGTCTCATTACAGGACTATGCTTCTTGTAATGCACTACCGATTCTGTATTTCTAGCTTTTGAATTGTGTTATTTTAAACTTTTACTAATATAAAATTTTTCTAATGCATTTATTTAAAATATACCACAAGGTATGTATGTATTCCTGTTATTTTTAGAAGCCATTTTTTAAAGAAATAATCTCCCTTTATTAAATAATATGATTATGTAAACTTCAACTTCTTTTTTTTCTCTCTTAGTATGTGAGGGAAACAGTATACCAATATTTTGTTCTGAGGATTTTTCTTATTGGTCCTTCCGAGTTATACATGATAGTAGAATCTCTTTTGATAAAATTATAAAAATTATAAAATCATATCTTATTCTAATTAGGTAAAAGCCTTTTTTTTTTTTTTTTTAACATGCTGTATAGCTTAAAAAATTCAGTGTCTAAGCTGGGTGCAGTGGCACATGCCTGTAATCCCAGTAGCTCAGGAAGCTGAGGCAGGAGGATCGTGAGTTCAAAGCCAGTCTCGGTAACTTAGTGAGGCCTTAAGCAACTCAGTGAGACCCTGTCTCTAATAAAATATTTTTAAAAAGGGGGGCTGAGGATGTGGTCAGTGGCTAAGCACCCCTGGATTCAATCCCTGGTACCAAAAAACAAAAACAAAACTCAGTGTCTGACCTCCCTCCACATCTGAGAGGCCCTGTTACTGCTCAATGGAAAGAGGATGGTGTCTCTCCTGTCCCATTAGCCAGGATGGATGCTGTCAGCATATAAGGATAGAAAAAATTGAACATGTGTCTAGGTCGACCCTGCCTTTTTTCCAGGCTACGCGATTCCCTCAGCCCCCATTTTAGGTTATATGTGCTTGTCTTTCCTTCCCTGCTCGGTCACAGGCTTTTATTGAATCATAAAGTGAGCCCTGGAGATGTTGAATGAGCTGCTCAAGGTCACCCGGGCAGGGAGCAACTGCGGTGGGGCTGGAGTCCAGGGCTGGTTCAGCCTGTTTTATAAGATTGCACATCACCTGCTGTGCTATTTTGGGGAATTCCTGTTCAGAGCCAATGTTATTTGTATCAGATTGTGTGCATCTTAGGGGGCGGTCCACTTCCTCTGTGTTGCCCAGAAACAGGTGGGAAACGGCAGTGCATCCATTGGGGACTTAATGAATGGCCCATTGTCATGGACATTATCCAACCTTATATTTTCATAGTAACATGGGTACTGATGAACTTCAGGACCAAGGCCCTAATTTTAGTATTTGCTGAATCAAAGAACTCGGGCCTCTTCTTTTTCCCACACCCATGTCTTATCCATGTCTGTCTCTCGTGTGGCTTAGGGCAAAGATTCTGAGCTGGCTCACTGGATTGGTAGAAATGTTAGGAAGTGGCAGTGTACAGTGTGGGTGCCTATGCTAGGGGTGCACAGGCCCGGCCTTAGCTGGGTGGCCAGAATAAGTGGATACAGCATGCCGGGGGCAGCTATTGACATCTGACATGGACTTCTGGAATTCAGCTTCCAAGCATCTGTTCTAGAGAAGTGCTCACACCTCACAGAGGCAAATACAAGAGAGTTCACCGCTTTAGAACTACCAGACGGTCCAGCAACAGGGAAACCGCTCATTAGACCACAGGGTAGCCATTCTCTGGGATAGTAGGAAGCAGTTTGACAAAATGAGGTGGCTCCGCATACGCAGACCTGGAAGATTTCCAAGGCGTGCTGTTCAGTGACAGCTCAGAAGAGAGCTGTCCTGGGGAGGAACCACGTGCTTCAATGTGGGAAAGGACTGGGGGGCTGCACGCCTGCACGTGGTGGCTGTGAGTCCCTCTGTGGAGGGCAGTGACAGCGGGGGATGGGCTTTTCTGGGTAATGTGGATGTAACAGTTTATTTAATTGCTCACTCACTGATGAGCAGTGGTTTCTGTCCATTTTCTGCTGCTTTAAAAGAATACCACCCACTGGGAAACTCCAAACAACAGAAGTTGATTTGGCTCATGGTTCTGTAGGCTGGGAAGTCAGAGAGTGCGCGTGTCATGACATGGTGGAAGCACAAGTGAGCGCCCGTGAAGCAGAGAGGAAATAAGCTCAAACTGGTCCCTTCCATCTGGACCCCATGCCTGCCCCAGGAGAATGAGCACAGAGCCTTCCCGTCTGCATCACCTCTTAAAGGGCCACAGTTGCACTGTCATTTCAATGACAATGTGGTCACACGGATGTCTTTGCGCGCGCTCCCGTACGTGTGTGTGTGTGTGTGTGTGTGTGTGTGTGTGTGTAACTCCCAGAAACAGAATTGGGAGAAAAGCAACCACCTTGGTAATTTGAAATATCACAAATTTCTCCTCCTGGAAGCATACCATTTTGCAAGCCCATCACTAACATAGAAAATTTTTTTTTTGACATAAATTGAGGTGAAATTTTACATAACATAAAATTAACCTTTTAAATGCGTATAGTTCAGTGGCACTTAATCCATTCACAGTGTTCTGTGGGGCAGAGACTTTTGTCTACAGTATTTCAAAGAGGCTCACGATGAGATGCATCCCTGTGTTTTTTGTTTAACAAAAATTGAAAAGAAAAATAAAAGAGTATGGGCTTCTGAGGCACAGAGCTCTAGGTCTGGATCCAGGGGCCACTCTTCACTAGTCATGTGACCCCAGGGAAGTTACTAACTCCATGCAAGGCTCAGTTCCCACAGCTTGAAGAAAACTTGCAGGTGGGGTTAATGAGAAGACTCTATGCAGGAGTATAAGGACAGCAGCTGTCTCCTCACAACAATGAATGTTGGGTGCCTTCCCCTGTGACCACGGGAGGTAAAGCATTCATAGACTCTGGTCCCAGCAGCCCCTTTCTCTGTGAGATCTTGGGCACGTTCCTCAACCTCTCCGAGCCCCAGTTTCTGCACAAGTCAAATGAGGATCATAGAGGGTGGTGAAGACTGAGATGATGCATAGGAAGAGCTTAAAATGGTACCAGCTATACACTCAATGCTTGTAAATTAGGGGCTACTAAAAATTTTTTTGCCAGCTCTTGGCTCTGTGTTTGGGACCTTAGGGGCTCACTGGGTGCGAGACCCCCTGAAGCTGTAATGGCTCCTTCTCTCTCATCTTTCTCCCAGGGCCATTGGTGCCAACCCCCTGTACTGTGACTGCCACCTCCGTTGGCTGTCCAGCTGGGTGAAGACTGGCTACAAAGAACCAGGCATTGCCCGCTGTGCTGGGCCCTCAGACATGGAGGGCAAGCTGCTGCTCACCACGCCTGCCAAGAAGTTTGAGTGCCAAGGTGAGTCCTGGAGCATGAGAGAAGGGTGGTGGGTGCTGTTACCACCCCACCTCCTGCTGCCAGGGACCACAAGATTCGCCCAGTGTGGGGGGGCTTCCAGACACTTCTGTGTCCTTGTGGTGACTGCTGGCTGGGGTTCTGGTGACAGGAAAGAGGCACCTGCTGTTTGTTAGGATGGCTACCTTCCAGTTCTGACAGACAAGGAACAAAAATCTCAGGCCACCAGGGCTTTAATCCTTTCGGTGTTTATGTAAGAAAGATAAAAATAGCAGTGTTTCTGGAAGCGCCCAGCCTCAGCAGGGCCAGCGCTCGGCCCTCTCGGCTAGAAACTGCGCTTGCCAATTAGCTTAAACCTTGGTCCCCGTGGAGCCGGGGACCAGCTGCGGCTCTCTTGACATTTGCAGAAAACAGCCTGAGCGTGACTGGTGGCTCCTTCTGGCTTGGCTCTGGGGCCGCTCACCTCGCGCCCCTGTAAATACTTGCTCAGGGCTTGATTGACTGACTGGCCGATGGCGGAGCCCCCGAGGCCCTGCCCGGCGTAGACAGGTGGCTGAGCCGCTGTTCCAGACCTAGCTTTGTGCGGAGGGGGTTAGTGGGGGAGGGCCCCAGGGATTTGGGGGCGCGGCCCTTGCTCTCAGAGGCCAGGATCGGAAATGAAACTGACAGCCGTAGGTTAATGAGGAGGCCACGGACCACCCTGGGTGTAGGAGGCTGTCACAGCAGCAACAGTTCAGAGGGGCCGTCTCTGTGGCATGGCTCTTGGGAGCCAGCCAATTACACTACGTGTGCTCAGTATTTACTGAATGGGGTAGGGTTGGCACTGTTTTTAACTTTTTTTTTTTTTTTAATTCTTTTTAGTTGTAGATGGACACAATTCCTTATTTTATTTATTTATTTTTATGTTGCACTGAGGATGGAACCCAGTGCCTCCCACATGCTAGGCAAGTGCTCCACCCCTGAGCCACAGCCAGAGCCCTGTTTTTTAACTTTTTATTTAACTACCACCTGCATACAGAAAAGTACACCTATCGTGATTTGAAGAGCCCAGTGACTCTTCACTAACTTAATTGCCCAGGTAGCTGGCACCCAGGTCAGGGAACAAACCCCACCTGTGCTGTGGAAGTTCCCCTGGTGTCCCCTCAGCTTATGAAAAGGATTTTTCTGTTGGTGCTCCTGGCTCTTCAGCAGAACCAATACTCCACCCCTTCCAGAAGAAGCCTTATGGGCTAACCTGAGTTAATTGGCCTGGTTCTCCTGTTTTGAGATCCTAATGCCCCTCATAGGTGACACCCAGGTAGCACAGCCCCTGGCTTCTCCACCTACTTCTACGGCCAGTGAGACCTGAAGGGGCTAGAGGGGCCTGCTGTAGTCAGGGAGGTGACAGGAAGGGTCTTTCCTGCTTTAGGCTTGGAGAAGAACAACTTGAAGGCATTTGGACCCTGATGTGGCCTCCCCACAGAGCCAAGCTCAGGCACCAGCTTGCTCTCTGCTGAGGTGGCCACCTCCCATCAACCTGGTCAGGAGGCAGCCGATGTGAGGATGTGAGGGGGCAGAGGGAATGTCAGCTGACTTCAGGAATAATGACCGTGCCACTCACACACTGATGACATGGCCCTAACTGTCATGTGTGGGGCTCATGTAGTCCTTCCAACCCAGTATTGACCCAGGTTACAAAGGAGGATCCACAGGCTGGACAAGTGGACGGTGCAGGGGGCAGGTATGATCCTGAGGAAGCACAGTGAGGGGCAGGAGTCTCCTTGGGGAGAAGACGTCCCAACATTCAACAAGTTGGGCTCTCCGGGCCCAGCCCTGTGCTGCTCCTTCCACTCTCTGTGCTTATATCCTCCTAAACCCTCCACAGGTCCTCCTGCTCTAGCTGTCCAAGCCAAGTGTGATCCCTGCTTGTCCAGTCCATGCCAGAACCAGGGCACCTGCCACAATGATCCCCTGGAGGTGTACAGGTGTGCCTGCCCTGGTGGCTATAAGGTGAGTGGACGAAGCTGGGAGGACGTGCACTGTGGGGCACAGACGGGCAAGACTGGGTCTGTCGTGTTTTCCAGGCTGTCCTCAGTACCCAGAGCAGTGCCTGGCTCAGAGCAGGCACTTGAGTGAGCCTATCATCAGTGATCTGACGTGTGGATGGATGGATGGATGGATGGGTGAAAGAAAGAATGATAAGTAACTCCTGGGACAGGGAGGCTGAGCCACTGAGGGGCTGGCTGTCTCTACTCAACAAACTAATCCCCAGGTCTCCCTGGAGTCCCTGTCACTGACCTTTCCCTCCAGGGCCGAGACTGTGAGGTATCCCTGGACAGCTGTTCCAGCAGCCCTTGTAGCAATGGAGGGACCTGCCACGCCCAGGAGGGCCAGGATGGCGGCTTCACGTGAGTGGCCTGGGGGCAGGAGCCTGGGTGGGGGGAATGTTTTGATGGGACCAGCAACTACACCTTGATGTTTTACTTCCCCCAAGGGGATGGCCCAGGCCCCCCTGTGTTCCAGGAGATGGGGGTAGAGGCTCAGGGGGAGCAGACAATGCTGTGAGACCTAGCTGTGCCCAGGGGACAGCCAGAGTCACAAAGGAAGTGCTCACGGATGAGCACGGGCTTGGGCCTGCTCTGCAGCTTCCTGCTACAGCCCACTTCTTGCTCTAACAAGGTACTGGGCGTTGAAGGGTCTTTGCAGGATACTGGGACGCAGTGCCAGGAGCAGACTGGGAACAATTAAGATTCATTTATGTTCAACCACAAAACCTCTGCTCTGAGCAGGACAGTGTGCTGGCTGTGCCACTTGCCTGAAGGTGGGGTAGACAGCCCCTCCTGTCCAGCTGCCACCCTGCATCCCCAGGAACAGCAGAGGCTGCCATTGGGTGGGTGAGACCTACCCAGAAGGGGTGCCAAGTCCCCATCATCCCCTCTGGGGTTCTCCCCAGATCTCATGACTCACATTGACCACCGCAGAAAGGGGACAGCCCTCTGGACCCACCATGAGCACTCATTTCCCTATAGAGTGCAGAGTCCAACCTCAAGTTCTCTCAGAGGCCCTGCGGCTACTGACGTCACCATCTAAGCCCCTCCCACCGATCTCCTCCGCCTCCTGCCCCCACCCTCCCAGAGCTTTTCCGAGGAGTAGAGTGGTTGCTGGAAAATAAATTGGCCGCTCAATAAATTGGCTCTTGAGAAAATGATGTTGAATCTACCTGCAGAAATGGCCAAACCTGCCTCTGCAAACCCAAATTACCAGACGTAAAACACGAAAGTCGTAAGAGGCCTCTCCCGGCGTCGCCTTGGAAACGCGTCCTCCTCCTGCTCTCAGCCTGGGCCGCAGCCCCAGCAGCGCTCCCCTCCCGGCTCCTGGGGCTCCTCCGCGGGGACTGAGGCCCCTGGCACTCAGCAGCCCTGCAGCCCGGGACGCCCGGGAGGACCCTCTAGGTAGAAGGGGGTTCCTCCTTAAGTCACCCCTCCACCGGAGGCTCCCCCGGCTCCTGCCCACTCCCACTGCTCTATCCTTAGCTTCCGCCAGAGGGGGCTTTTCGCAATGCCAAGTGACCCTGTTACCCCAGCTTAACATGTCCGCCCACCCCCAGCCACACGCCATTAAAATTAAACTCCAGAACATGCCCTGCAGCTGTGGTCTTCAGAGGGCTTTACCCGACCCCCACCCCCACCCCCAAACATAAACCCGTACCACCGTCCTTAGATTGACAGCTAACATGTTTCATCAAAATAAAATTTAGTTTTTCTTTGCGATGTAGATAAGGTCTTAGATGGTGTGAGTGTTATTAATATTTAAAGATGAAACGATCACTTAGTCACTCTTTCCTTATCCTCCAGGGCAATGGGAAGAGCATTGCAATTTGACACCATTTTTAAATGCCCTGAATGCAGGGAAATGCTCCCCCCCCCTTCCCCTGGAGCTAGTGTTCCCATCATGCTCCCCCCTCCCATCTCTGTAGAGTGTATTAGGATTTGAAGCCCCACCGTCTTCTCTTCGGGAGCACCTGCTGGCTTCTCTGCCACCAACAAGGAGTCTAAGTGTTAACATTTAAAGTCTTCTTTTTGGTATTTGTCGCCAACATAAGTCTGATTAGCTTCTTTTGAGTTATCATGACAGTTGCCAATAACATAGAATCATTCAAAACAAGAAAACCCCATGGTGAAATTTGACTGGTAGTTATTATACATGAAGGTGAATCTTACTAGACTGTGTCCCTTAATGAAACTTAAGGGTATGGACAGGGTGCTTTTCTGGAGTTCTTTTCTTCTCTGAATGGGTTCACGTGTCCGGGGGTGATGGGACAGAGCAGGAGAGGGCTCAACAGCCCTGGTTGTTGGCTTTGTGTTTATAGATGTAAATGCTGGGAAAGTTTGTTCACAGAAATACACCAACAGGATTAGGAGGAGTTTTTTTACAGCCATGTCACTCAGTTCTTTGAAACTCTTCCCAGTTGATGTACCCAAACCTCCAGAGTGATCTATCACCAAAGGTATTTTTCACGTTCTGTCAGCTGAGAGTTCCGTGAGGCCTCCCATCACTTGCAACATGCGGAACCGGAAACCTCTTGACTTACAAAACCGTTTGTTCTGCTTTCTTCGCATCAGAGTCCCCAGTTGTTGTTTTACTTGGTGCCTCACACCTTGCACTTGGGATGGTTCAGGGCACCTTTTGGAGTCCTGGACAGAGCAGCTTAGGGAGGAGCCTGTGTGGACATTTGAAGAGGGGGACGTCAATTTCTCAGACCTCTCTCTGACCCTCACACCACTTGGAAAACCTCAGGTGCCTCAGGGGAAGTTACAACCCTGGTTTCAGGGTCCTGATCTCCAGGACCCTCCCCAGCCCAGCTCCTGCTCCCTCAGCTCCACTCTCCCTGAAGCCTGCGCTCCACGTGCTGCGCCTGAACTGCGTGGATGAGCAGGGCCCTTCCTGGAGGCTGTGCGTGGAAGTCAGGCGTTTGGACATTCCTCTGTCCCTGCTGCCTTCCCTCCCCTTCCGGCTCCTTCTGTCTGGGTCCTTGAATAGGTCAATTTGTCCCCTCCTCCAGGAAACCTGCCCTGGGCGACCCCACCAAGGAGGAGTTATTGTCCTCTGCCCCTGTCTGCCCAACCCTGATTTCAGGCACATCTGTCACCCACACTCCCCACCTCTGCTCTAGTCAATGGTCTTTCTCAGGAGACTGTGACTGAGTCCCTTGAGGGCAGTGTCGGTCCTGTTCACCTGTGACCTCCGTTCACAGCCCTGCCCAGGGCCTGGCCCAGAGTAGAAACCCTGACTCTGTGGAGTGATGACCCTGAGTGGGGACACAGGTTTCCATCTGTGCCGCTCCCTCTTACCATCCCCCACAGGTGCTCCTGTCCCATCGGCTTTGAAGGACCAACCTGTGAGGTGAACACGGATGACTGTGTGGAGCATGCCTGTGCCAATGGAGGCGTCTGTGTGGATGGTGTGGGCAACTACACCTGCCGGTGCCCCCTGCAGCACACGGGTAAGCATGGTGGGGCCAGGGTGCACGCCGGAGCCCTGTGCTGTGGGTGGCAGGTCTGGGGCCTTCTCAGTGTCTGAGGAGGTTCTGCTGGGCCTGGCTTCTCTCCTGCCTCTTGCTCCTTATCCCCACAGGAAGGGCCTGTGAGCAGCTGGTGGACTTCTGCTCCCCGGATCTGAACCCATGTCAGCATGAGGCCCAGTGTGTGGGCACCCCAGATGGGCCCAGGTCAGTGGCACCCATTGCCAGGGATTTCAGTCTGGGCTCTGCCTTCTCCCCATCCCTACTGTTCTCACCTGTCAGAGGGTTTGGTCTCAGCGATGCAGGGTGCAGAGGGTGGGTATGGGTACCACTCTGGCTAGAGAGACCTATCTGCAGCATCACCCTGAATGAATCAGTTGGCTGCACTGTTTCAGATCTTCAGCTGTGTGGCAGCAGCTTCCTCCTGGGGTGGTTACAATGATTAGGTGAGAGAGTATATGACAAGCACTTTCTTCTGTGTCCAGCATCCAAGTTCTCCACCCAGAGTCAATTGTTCCAGATCCACAGCTGTTTATCCCAGTTACAAAATCCACGGGACTCTAAAGACCAAAAACTTCTCCCGAAGGCACAATCGGCCCTCACCTGAACATATTTGTTAAGAAGGGCTGAGCTGGGCTATATGAGGCCATTTCCACTTGTTGCTCATCCCATGGAGTGTGGATATGTACAGATTTTGCTACCAAAATGTAAACTTTCGGCTTATAGGGCCACCTCCGACCACCTCAGCAGGTTATATCATCCACTGTTTTATGGAATATTTTACCAATGCCAAGAAGTTCTGAATTCCAGAGCCCGTTCAGCCCCGGGAGGTTTGGGCATGGAATTGCTGTCCTATATTATTGTCATCGTTGGGTGGAATCTCCTAGGAAGCCTGCCATCTAGCCAGAGCTGCTTGATATCCATGGGCAGGAAGTTAGTGTCAGAAGATGACTGAGACCTGGATATACCATCAATGGGTTGCATCAAAACTCCATACAAATGATAGACAGATGCTACACTCCTGCAGCGGCAGGGCAGACCAGGGACACACTGGGTGGCAGGCACCCTCCTCAGAGATGCTGTGTCTCAGAGGGTGGAATGGAGCAGGATTTCAAACAGGCAACTAACCCTCTTTGGAATTGCTGGCATCATCCTTCATGCCACAGAGAATGAGTACTGTGCTTTGTCCTGGGCCCAGGCTGCAGCACAGGGTTATATAGTGCACATCTCTCAACTTCCTATCCTGGTGTGGTGGCAAGGTGGAACTGACACTCAGCACTGTGCCTAGAAACCAGCCAGTATTCAATACACAGTCACTGGGTGGGTGGGTGGATGGATGGATGGATGGATGGATGGATGGATGGAGTGGGTGGTGGTTCAGCTACTGTAACAGTTTTTCAAAATGCAACTCAAGACCCAATTCAAGTAGATAGTGATCAATTGGGTGGGTCACAGTTAACATTAAAAAAACAAAACATCAGAGAGCAATGTACCATTTTATAGGGTAAGAATAAATATTGTTGTACCAAATTGATTGATTGATGCGTGTGTGTGTGTGTGTGTGTGTGTGTGTGTGTGTGTGTAGGCAGCGAGCTGAAAGATATTTCTTAGATCCTGAAAAACACTGAGTTCAGGAATGAGTAAAATAATCCAGGAAAGGGCACTGATCTGCTCATTGTGTGGTTGAGCAGTGGAGTTCGGAGTTCAGAAGGGATTCTGAGAAGAGATTGCTCAGTGAGGGGTGGTGTTCACTAGAGGTGAGGTATTGGCTTGGCTGAACCATGCAGAGGGTGCTTCAGAATCAATAGTTGTATCTGGCAGGTGTGGGCTTGGTGGGGGGAGCGGATAGCCTGCAGGACAGGGAATGTCTTGCAAGGCCATTACTGGAAAGGGGAGAGAGAGTGTGCCCTTTATTTGATAGGCAAATGGTTGGCCAAGACAGATTTGGGGGGAGACAGGGATGTGGTGAGAGCTGGGAGGCTAGAGGCTGGCCTGGGGCCAAGGTTCCCATTGAGAGGCCGGCACATGCCCAGCAGTGTTGGAGAGTCTGGGGAAGAGGGGTGGCTGAGCCGTGTGATGCAGGACCATGTGCCCGGGGTTGTGAGAGAACACAGAGGGAGCAGCCGAGCAGCAGGGCAGGTTGGAAGAGGGTTGGCCTTGCATGTGGAGGCAGGTTCTCTGGGACAAAACTCTCATTTCCTCCTGCTGCTGGGCCTCCACTGTTGGAGGCCGCAACCAAGTCAAAATGGCACCTGGCAGTTTTCCAGGAGGAGTGGCTTGTGAGGTCGCAGCTTCCAACACTCCACCCTCTCAATCCAGGTCCCCCCACCCCCACATAAACTCCCTTCTCATGCTGGAAAACGCTCTTAGGATGGGCTGGGTCCCCTTTATATCCAGGACTCTTTCTGGCCTCCTGGTGGTCTCCACAGGGACTTGAGGTCCTCTGTCACATGAACAGGCAGTATGGGCCCTGGCCACCTGGGCTCTGGGCTGTGTGGCTGACATCCCCACCCCCCACCCCCAGGTGTGAGTGTGCACCAGGTTACGCGGGTGACAACTGCAGTGAGAATCAGGATGACTGCAGGGATCATCGCTGCCAGAATGGGGCTCAGTGCGTGGACGAGGTCAACAGCTATGCCTGCCTCTGTGCGGAGGGCTACAGGTGAGCCACCGGGATGCACCTGAGCTGCTGCTCTAGCTGTCAGTCTGGGCTGGCTGGGTCAGAGTCTGGTAGTCGAATCCTGGATTTTTAACCATGGTTCTGCCAATCCTAGCTGTGCAGCCTGGGAAAGTCATGTATGACTCAGAGCCTAGGCAGAGGGTCCCTGACCTGTTTAGTGGGGGATGGGAGGCAGGTACAGATTACTGGGAAGTGTTCATGACTTACTCGCTGGGCTGAACTGTGGAAGTCATGTCCTGCCGTAAAGGTCACCTACCTTCTCCTGGGGGCTCCCCTGGGAAGCTGGAGAGGCTGCCTTCTGGCCACCACCTCCCACACTCTGCTTGTGTCTTCTTTTATACCCTCATGGTGCTGGTGATGGACTCCAGGGCCTCACTGATGCTAAACATGCCTCCACCACTGAGATACACCCCAGTTCCTTGTGTTGTTTTTTAAAAATACCTTTATCAACATATAATTCATATACCATACGATTTGAAGTGTAAAATTCAATGGTCTTTCATATATCCTCAGAATTGTGCATCTATCACAATAATCGATTTAGAACATTTTCCTTATTCCAGAAAGAAACCCCATACCCATCATCTGTCACTTCCGGCCCACCCTCCAGCATTTTCTAATCTACTAATAAGTGTGTTTGTGAACATATTCTGGACATTCCATTTAATGGAATCATACAATGTGTTGTTTTTTGTGTCTACTTCTTTCACTTAGCATAACATTTTCAAAGTTTGTTCATGTTGCGGTATATATCAACACTTCAGTCCTGAGTGTAGTCCATTGTATGGATATATCACAATTTTATATCCACTCATCTGTTTACAGACATTTAGGTTGTTTCTACTCTTTGACTATTACGAATACTGATGCTATGAAGAGGGTTTTGTGTGGACATACATTTTCAATTGTTATGGGTATATTCCTAGAAGGGGACTTGCTGCATCACGTGGTCACTGCCAAACTGTTTTCCAATGGCACCACTATTATATATTCCCCCTGCAGTGTATGAGGGTTCCAATTCCTCTACACCCTCTACAACTGCTGCCTTTGGTTTCTAGCCTTCCTAGTGAGTGTGAAGTGATATCTCATTGTGGTTTTGATTTCCATGTTCTTAAAGGCTAATGAAGTTGAGCATCTTTGCATGTGCTTATTGGCATTTTTTATATCTTCTCTGGAGAAATGTCCAGTCAAGTCCTTTGCCTGTTTTTTCAATTGAGATTTTTATCAATGAGTGTAAAGGCTCTTTATATATTGTAGGCAAGGCCCTTATCAGATATATGATTTGCAAATATTTTCTTCCATTCTGTGGGTTGTCATATTTTTTAAATTTTTTTTTTAGTTATACATGGATGCAGTATCTTTATTTTTTAAATTTACTTTTGTGTTGTGCTGAGGATCAAACCCAGTGCCTCACATGTGGGAGGCAAGTGCTGTACTGCTGAGCCACACACCCACCAGTCTTTTGATAATATCCTTTGATGCACAAGTTTTAAATGTTTATGATTTCTAATTTATGAATTTTTTACTTTTTTTTGCTTGTATGTTTGGTGTTATATCTGCTGCCTAATTCAAGATCATGAAGATTTATATCTATGTGGTCTTCTAAGAGTGTTATAGTTTTAGCTCTTAAGTTTAAAAGGTCATTGACCCATTTTTGATATTTTTATATATGGTGTAAAGAAGGTGTCCAACTTCATTCTTTTGTATGTGGATATCCACTTTATTTGTTGAAAAAACTATTTTCCCCTCCCGTGTGTGTGTGTGTGTGTGTGTGTGTGTGTGTATGTGTTTTAAACCAATTGTCTATAAGTGTGAGGGTATTTCTAGACTCCCAAGTTTTATCCCATTGACCTGTTGGTTTTCTTATGCCAGCCTCACATTGTTTTGATTACTGTAATTTTGCAATACACTTTGAAATTGGAAACCATAAGTCCTCCTATTTCATTATTTCTGGAGATTGCCTCGACTATTTTAGGTAGGTTCCTTGAATTTCCATAAAAATTCTAGGATCCATCTGTCAATTTCTGCAAAGAAGTCAATCAGGAATTTGATAGGGATCATATTGGTCAATTTCACGAACAATGCTATTTTAATAGCAGTTAAGTCTTCTGATTTATGAACATGGGATGTCTATCTATTTAGACCTTCTTTAATTTCTTTCAATAATTGTTTTGTAATTATCAAAGAAAGTTTTGCACTTATTCTTAAAACTTGTTCCCAAGTATTTTATTCTGTTTGATGGTATGATAAGTGGAATTGATTGTTTAATTTCATTTTTCCTTTGATTTTTGTGCATCAACTGTATCCTGCAATCTTGCTGAATTCTTTAATTAGTTCTGAGTGCATTTTAGTGGATTCTTTAGGATTTTCTTATATAGGATCATGTCATGTGAAAGTAGAGATAGTTTTCTTTTTTTCCAAAATCTAGATGCATTTTATTTCATTCTCTTGTCTAACTGCTCTGGATAGAATCCCTAGTACAATATAACATAGAAGCTGTGAGAGCAGATGTCCTTGTCTTGGGGGATAATCCTTCAGTCTTTCATTATTAAATATGTTATGTGGTTTTTGTGGGTGCCCTTCATTAAATTAACTTCCAAATTTGTTGAGTTAAAACAACCTTGGATTCCTGGGGTATATCCCAAATGATCATGGTATATAATGCTTTTTATGCTGGATTTGATGTTTGTGTGTGTACGAGTGTGTGTGTGTGTGTGTGTGTGTGTGTGTGTGTTTTCCAGGGTTGGGTAAGCCAGAGCCTTACACATGCTAGGCAAGTGCTCCATCATTCAACTACCTACCAGTCCTTAATATTTTGTTAAGGATTTTTGTGCCCATATTTATAAGAGATATCAGTCTGTGATTTTTGTTGTGAGGTCTTTGGCTTTGGTATCATAGTTTTTTTTTTTTTTTTTTTCTTTATTTCTCTGAAGAGTCTGTGAAGAATTTATATTAATTCTTCTTTAAATGTTTTGTGGGATTCACCAGTGAAACCACCTAGGCCTGGGAAGTTTTGTGATCATTCAGTTTCTTTACTCCCATCGTTACGGACACCAGCAGTGAGTGCTTCTCAATCATTATCATGCACATGAACCACCCGAGATCTTGTTAACAAGCAGATTCAGCAGGCTTTCCCCTTCTGACTGGTAACGTCCATGCTGCTGAACCAGGGGCCAGCCAACCACACTTGTTCTCAGTACCCTTCCACAGCGGGAAAAAAGTGTTCACTAAGAACATCTTCAGTCACTTTAAGGCTCTGTTTCCCCAGGATGTTTAGTGAATTCCTCTCCAGGACTCTTCTTCCTTTGGCTGGGCCTTCTCTGACCTGTGTCCTTTCCCCTCAGCGGACAGCTCTGTGAGATCCCCCCACACCCACCTGCCCCCAGGAACCCCTGTGAGGGGACTGAGTGCCAGAATGGGGCCAACTGTGTGGACCAGGGCAGCCGGCCTGTGTGCCAGTGCCTCCCAGGCTTCGGTGGCCCTGAGTGTGAGAAGTTGCTCAGTGTCAACTTTGTGGATCGGGACACTTATCTGCAGTTCACTGACCTGCAGAACTGGCCACGGGCTAATATCACACTACAGGTGGGTACCCAGGGCGCCTGTTCCCAAGAGGGAGTCAGGGAACAGGGGACCATGGCCTCAGAGCAGAGCATCAGACTGTACCTCTGCCTAGGGGACCTAGAAGGGACATGTATCAGTCAAAACTCCTCCTGGCTACTGGGGACTCAGCTTGAGCTGGTTTGGACAGTTGGGAAGGTAACTAAGCCACACATCAGGCAAAGTGGAGGCAGTCCCCGGGGAGGCTGGATTCAGAAAACCAAGCTCGCCAGGATCCTTCCCCACCGTCTTCTATCTCGACTACTCCTTGGCTTCTGCCTCCTGTGCTGCACACAGGCTGGTTTCATGTGGCCAGAAGGAGGCCAGAGCTCTGGGCTTGGTCCCTGAGTTGCCCTTTTTATATCTTCTATTTTGTCTTAGAATGTGATCATGTTACAGATAAAAAGAAAGCAAGTCCCACTTCCACAACACAGAAATGTGCACATTTTATATATCCATATTCTGCTAAATATCTCTTGGGAGAGTGGATTGTATTGCATATTACCCCAAAGAAAAGTTAAACTCCTCCTTAGTCATCTCTCTCCCCAAAATTCCATTCCTGACAGCAAATGCCACGTCTTTCTTCTCTCTTTCTTTTGTCCCCTTCTTTTTCTCAGAACCTTTCAGCCTCCCACACATGCTCATTCGGCTCTTCTCCCCACGTCACTTCTCCAAAATCCTGTCCACTCACATTATCCTCACAGCAGGACAAGAGCCAGCCTTAGCTGCTTAACAAAACGAAACTCACCCAAACCCTCATCCTTGGTCTAGTCCTCATAGCCCCAGAAAGTCCCATTACCAGACCCAAAGGGGCTCTTCCCTGCCAGCTCTAAACAGACAACAATCAGCAGTCTCAGGGGAGTTCTCTGATTGGCCTGGTCTCAGTCACATGCCCATCCCTGTACCAACCGCTGGATCCGAGGAGATGGGGTAGTATGATTGGTCCTGCCTGAACCATGTGCCCACCTCCAGGAATCAGGGGTTCAGGGTCTTTATCAGAAGATAGTAGGGGAGAGAGACAAGGCAGAAGGAACAGATTATGGCCAGGTCCCCCCAGAGCAACTGAGGGGACCTCCCTTCCAAACAAGAATCCTGCTCTTGCTTGTCTTGTCTGTCACAACAGCTCCAGTGACAGACACTCTCTCCTGAGAGGCTCCTTCCAGATTTGGACAATTCTGGCTGAGACAGCCCTCCTGCCCTTGTCCCCTCTCTACTCCTCAACCTGTGTGGCTAGCTCCCACAGAGGGGCTCCCTTCACTTGGGAAGTGGGGATCCCAGTCTGCCTCTCCCTCTCTGGGGCAGACTCCCCAAGATTCCTCTGTTCCTCTGGTACATCTTTTCTAGGTCTCAGCGGGCTTGTCTGTCCTTCTGCCTGGACCTGACCAGACTGGCAGTAGTTGGTATTTGAATCCTAGACTGCCAGCCTCTGTCAGTGCCTCCTAGAGAAGTGGCCCCTGGGGAGGTTGGCCAGGCAGGGAAGGATGCTTCTGCACACAGCCTGGCCTGTCCAGTTTCTGTGCCACCCACTGCTACTGTGAGGGGTGGGGTGGGAGAGAAAGTGCTTTGCCCATTAGGTCTCCACTGCAGAGGACAACGGGATTTTGCTGTACAATGGAGACAACGACCACATCGCAGTTGAGCTGTACCAGGGCCACGTGCGTGTCAGCTACGACCCAGGCAGCTACCCCAGTTCTGCTATCTACAGGTAGGGCTTCCTCGTGCTCCCCACCTACCCTCAGGGGCATGGCGACTCCCTGTGAAGTATAGTTGTTGGGACCACTAGAAACTTGGGCCGCCCATCAGGTCAAACCCCAGCTTAATGTGAGGCTCTCTGAGGTCTAAGGGGTGGCCTCTCCTTCCCCATCCCAACCCAAACCTCAGAGGAGGTTCTCCAATAGTGGGGGTCTCTGCCCCTCACTTCTCAGTTTCTCCCTAGGGCCCCAGAAAGGACTTACAAAGTCTTCTCCCTGACAGATTTAGTCACTTTGGAAGTAGCTACTGGGCCAATGGCCAGAGGTGCTCCAAAATGACACCTACTCCTTTGGGTGGGGGCACCCTATCTCCTTCCAGTGCTGAGACGATCAATGACGGGCAGTTCCACACTGTTGAGCTGGTCACCTTTGACCAGATGGTGAATCTCTCCATTGATGGTGGCAGTCCCATGACCATGGACAACTTCGGCAAACACTACACGCTCAACAGCGAGGCCCCTCTTTATGTGGGAGGTGAGGAACTGGTGCTGGGGACGCTGCAGCTGTCTTTCTCCAGGATTCTCCATTGGACCATGATGTCAGTATCCCAAGGTGGGGGCCTCTGGCTCTCTGGCCTGAGTGGCCCAGGAGACCTGATACTCAGGGCATTGCACCTCTCAAGAGGTGGGTGTTGTCCTAGTGAATGGATTGTCCTCCCCTGCCTGGAGCCCAGGCTGCTCTTTGCCCAGTCCTGCTGACCAAGAAGGATGGGGGACAGGCCTAGGAGAGGGCCTGGGGCTTTCCCGGCTGTCTCCCTCACCATGTACACCTTTCTTCCCATCTTTGGGCCAGAAGGGGCTCCATTCCCAGTCTTAGGCCCTCGGAGGTCAGAGCTGCTGCTAGAGGCAGTCCACGCATCAGCTGTAAACACCCACTGGCCATACAGGTGTTGCAGGCCAGGGATCCCGTCCACCACCCACAGACCTTTCTGGTTTGGTTGGAGCCAGGCTCTGGGTACAGTGGGGGAGGGCTGCTGATTCCTGGCCCCCTGGTTCTGATGCCACCTCTGTCTCTGCTCTTCAAGCAACTTCAGGCAAGTCACTGGTCATCTGTCAGGTAGATTTTGGAACCCCTGATCTCAGAGGGTAGTTGGGAAGCAATGACCATCAGAACCAAGGGGCCAGTGCCCAGGCCAAGTCCTTGGCTTTGATTGGGGTCTCTAGTGATAAAAGCTAGTGTTCTAGAGGGGAGAAAGGAGCCCTGGGTAGGGCAGCCTAGAACCTCACTTGCCAACTGCCATGCTGGGCTGACAACCCAGCTGTCATCCCAGGGAAAGCAGCTTTTCCGTGGCTTCTGGGAAATGAATCTGGCCCTCCAGGTGGCAAAGGCTCGGGGTCACAGGGCCAGAAGGACAGAGACTGAGGGTAACAGGGGACACTAGAGCTGCCCGGCAGATCTCAGAGTTGGGTGCTACGCCCGGCCTGACTCAGCCTGGCTTTGCTCCCTGCCCACCCCAGGGATGCCTGTGGACGTGAACTCAGCTGCCTTCCGCCTGTGGCAGATCCTCAATGGCACCAGCTTCCACGGTTGTATCCGAAACCTGTACATCAACAATGAGCTGCAGGACTTCACCAAGACGCAGATGAAACCAGGCGTGGTGCCGGGCTGCGAACCCTGCCGCAAGCTCTACTGCCTGCGTGGCATCTGCCAGCCCAGTGCCAGCCCGGGGCCTGTGTGCCACTGTGAGGCTGGCTGGGGGGGCCTGCACTGCGACCAGCCAGCTGACGGCCCCTGCCATGGGCACAAGTGAGTATGGGATGGGCTGGGGGAGGCCTTGCCCCTGCGTTCCTGCCCTTTCCCACATTCTACTTGTCCATGTGAGGGCCACCTCTCAAACTGTAGTTTGAAACCCCTAACTTGGAGCACGGAACCTAACACAGCTCCCCCACCCACCTCCATACTGGTTTTCCATGTTTATTAACAGGAAAAGGCTCATAAGGACAAACAGAATTGTTTTTTTCCCCCCTTGGTTTAAATCTTGCAACAAAATAACAGTCCTGTGAAGTCAAGGCTGGGAGGGGTGGGCCTTGGGTTGGCCTGTCCTCACGGTGACTTTTCTCTGTCTCCTCCAGGTGTGTCCATGGGGAATGTGTGCCCCTCGATGCCCTTTCCTACAGCTGCCAGTGCCAGGATGGGTACTCAGGGGCTCTGTGCAACCAGGTCGGGGCGGCTGCAGAGCCCTGTGGGGGCCTGCAGTGCCTGCATGGCCACTGCCAGGCCTCGGCCACCAAGGGGGCACACTGTGTTTGTGACCCTGGCTTTGCGGGCAAGCTGTGTGAGCAAGGTCAGGGGCCCCCCTCCTGATGTGCCCTCTGCAGGGTCCCTCCCCACAAAATGCATAGCAACTTGGTGGTGTTTCCTTCCTCCCAACCTCAGCTACCCTCCCCACTCCTCTCCACTTGAGGCTACTCCTGGCCTTTTGGTGTCCCCCACCCTCTGTGCACTGAGCTCCATCCCCCACCTCCCCTGGGCCCAGCCCACCCCTCAGCTGCTCTTTCTGGCTGAGGTCTCTGGTTACAGAAGAGATCACCTAGGTAACAGCTCCTAGCCAGATCACCACATCTTGGTCCCATCAACTCTGGACCTGGGAGTGACCGAAGTCTGAGGGTTTGGGACCCCTTCTCAAGCCCTCCCCAGCCAGCTTGACCAGGATGCCGAGTGGGAATCTAGACTGCTGAGGCTGGGCAGGGGAAGCAGGGGAAACCCAGACCTGGGGCCCCTTTGGGCCATCACCTCCCCAGCAGGGATTTCTTTTATAATGTCATCATCCCCTCCAGGCCTCTGTAAAGGGAGGCATCTTACTCCGGCAGCTAGGAATTTCCTCCTTCCCCCTGGCCACACTGTGGGCCCCAGGAGGAAGCTGTGCGGAGGTGCATGCTCAGAAGGTGGGAGGACGCTGGGGACAGAGAGGCGTGAGAGCATGAAGACCCCTCTGGGGATGCTGCCTGCTTCCTCCTCCTCCTCCTGGGGCAGCAGCTGGACTCTGAGTGTACCCTGAGGCTTTCTCTTGGTGTCTGTCCCATCCAGAGTCCGAATGCCGGGGGGACCCTGTGCGGGACTTTCACCGGGTCCAGAGGGGCTATGCCATCTGCCAGACCACGCGCCCACTGTCGTGGGTGGAGTGCCGGGGCACGTGCCCGGGCCAGGGCTGCTGCCGGGGCCTGCGGCTGAAGCGGAGGAAGCTTACCTTCGAGTGCAGCGATGGGACCTCTTTTGCTGAGGAGGTGGAGAAGCCCACCAAGTGCGGCTGTGCCCTCTGCGCGTAGTGGGCGCGGGCCGGCGGCGGGCGGCAGCTGGGCTGGGGGTGCGGGCCATCACCAGGACCGCGCCAGGCCCTGGGCAGCGCGGGTGGCCTCGACAGCCTTTCTAGCTTTGGCCGGGCGGAGGGGCGAGGCCGAGCTGCTGCCCTCTCCGGAAGTGCCTTGCACAAATAGGCGCTTAATAAATATTTGTTGAATGAATGTGTGCGTGAGGTCAGGCCACGAAGGGCAGAGTGGTGGCACCCCTCCATGCCTGCTACCTGGTCTGAAGAAGGGGGCTGATCCTTTCTCAAGCTGGCCTTGCCCCTGGGGTCTCTGCGAGTAACGGCCTCACTCCTGCTACCACAGCATCTTGCTGGCAGCAGGCCAGGGGCAGAGCGGAAGGGCCTCCTCTTGCCACGGGAAAGGGGCTGCCCCACCCGGTTGGCACTGCTAGGGAAGGATGCTGGGGTGGAGTTGGTTCTTAAGACCAGGCCTTGAATCCTGATGTGTAGGATGACCACTGTAGCTTCTATGAGGGGGTTCCCGGGGAAGGCAGACCCCACCAAAGAGGGCAGGAAGTTCTGGCTCCAGTTGACTAAACATCACCTGCCTCCATCACTAGCCACACAAGGGACACTGCACCTGGGCTCTCCAGCCACCCACCCATTACAAGCTGTTGGTGAACTACTGGCAATGGGTCAGGTGTGAGGGTTTGGTGACCAGGCAGGGGTCTCCTTTGTGAAGTTCAGCTCAGGTCTCCTGGCACTGAAGGTCAGTAGGGAGCACTGGGGTCACAAAGGTCGTCATCATAGCCTTTGTCAGCTGTCATGCTGGGCAGACTTCTCTCCATCTGGACCTCAGGGTCCTCAGCTATAAAATGGGAGGAACAAAAGGAACTGTGTAGATTCTCCTGCTGTGGTCTCAGAAGGAAACCTGAGGAGTTAGAAGTCCCATTCTCTTAATCACAGCCACAAGTATTTATGTGCCTAACCTGGGACGGGATACTGTGGGCATCCAGCCCTAATGGGCGGGCATGAACCAATCCCTATGCACTGCAGGAGTGACCAGGATGCCTGGGAAGAGTAGAGCCCAGTGGGGCTCTGGCCATTGACCCTTGTTGGGACTGCAGCTGCCCACCCTAGTGTTAGAGCTACTGGGTGTGGGATTCTCTGACAGAGCTTATCTGGCATGCTGAATCAAGTAGGTGATTTCTAAATCTGAGAGTTAGCAAAGGGAGGAAAAGTTACTCTTCTTTCCAGATGTCTCCCGAAGAGCATGTAGCCCTGAGTATGCAAGGGGGAGCCCTTAGCAATGACTGCAGAGATCATCAGTCTCTTGCAGCCACAGAAGCCTGGCACATTCCACCACACCTGCATTCATGCTTGCAAGTATGAGCTGGGACCCTGGGGTGGGAAAGAGGGCCCTGCTCTGCTCAAATGGGTAAGTGTCCTCAAGGCAGGATCTGACCCTCACCAGGGGGCCGGGCTCTTATTGTCTTGAGGCTCTGAGCAACAGTAGCCTGCATAGGGCAGAAATACGCAAGAGCAGCCAGCCTGCCCCTTCCCTGAAAAAAAAAAAAGATGTTGGACTCACTAGCCCTGAGGAAGTTCACCTCCCTGGTGGTCCCCACAGAGCTGGAGAAGCCAGTTCCCAAGCTGAGGAACACTGACTGGAAGGAGGCCTCGTCACTCTGCACAAAGGGGCACCTACAGAAAGGTGATGCCACCCCTTCCCCAGGGCCATGGGTATGGCAGGTGAGAGGCCAGTGTGATGGTTCCCAGGCAGTACTGCATGAGCCTAAATTACCCACATCGGCCCCGCCATGCTAGTCCTTGGCTGAGTCTGAGGACTAGAATCTACTGCAAGCCGAGGGCAGCAAGGGGCAAGGAGAGCCACGTGCCCCAAGATCAACTTATCCTCCAACTGCAAGCCACTAGGGACCCTGGTCATCATCTCCAGTGCCTGTTCACACTGATGAAGCCCTGGAAGAAGGCTACTGGGAGACCACCTGCTGAGAAATCGCCTCTGCATCTTGTCCCCCTTTGGCAAATGTCTTCAGTTCCTTTGTGATTGCCACTGGCTGCTTCCATTATGTGCACTGAAGACACCCAGCAGGGCAAAGCCTGAGAAGCTGTTCTCTGCAGCAACACTGGTAACAGCTATGGGTCTCTGGGACTGTTAGGAAATGGAAAAGGCCGACTTTCTCCTCTTTGCCTGCTGTTAGCCTAACCACGAAAGTATCTCTTTATACAGAATACTTACAGATTCTAATATATATTTGTATTTCATTTTGTTATAGTATTTTTATATGTTAAAGTCAACTCCAATGTCTTGTTTTGATTTGCAGATGCTATGTGATCGTGACCTTTGGTGTGGGGTTTCTGTAGTCTTAATTGGATCGACTCTTAAGAGACTGGTTTAGACAGCCCATGAGGGTGCCGCACCTGCCTTTCCCCTGGAAGTACTGTTTTAGAATGCCAATATTGTCTTGTCTTTCATGTGAACATGACATTGATTCACTTACATTCTGTTTGGTTGGTCTCTTTCTCCACCGAGGTGAGCCTATTCCTGCCTGCATTCACCCTCCCAGGGCTTAAGAGCCTGAGGGCTGGTGCCATGCCCAACAGTATCCACACATGCAGGATATCTGCCCTGGAGCCCTGTTCCTGAAGTGGCAAAGGATGTCTGTCCATCCTGAAGGAAGAAGGGTTTGGGGGCCAGCAGTTAGAACTGGCTGGGGTATGAGCCAGAGAAGGTACAGCACATGTGGTCTGGGGAAGCTGCACATCCTCACCTCTCACCAAATGCTTGCCTTTACTCTTATGTGTTTGTCTACAGAGCCACACCTACACTCAACCTGTCTCTGAGGGCTTCGGAGCATCAGGGCAACAGATTAGACAGCAGTGTGTCTTCTCAGATGTCCTGTAAGATTAACTGCCTGTCTCTAGGCAGTGGTTCATAGGGATCAGTGGAGAAAGGAGGCAAACATACTTCTGTGGGGATTCTGTCACCTTCTCACACCAGAAAATTGCACTTGGGAGTCTGGGTGAGGCTGGGCCCTGGCAGACAAGCTTTATAAGGTTCCTGATGACACAGGCACCTGGCTGGCCTTTTTCCCAATGACAGGACCACAGACTTATTTCCCACTGGAAACATAGGCAATGGTCACACAAGCAACACCTTACCAGCACAAGGGCCACCTTCAAAGTGCCCAGTGATGGTAACTTCAGTGTCATGACAATTGGTAACTGAAAATTTTAGGAGGAAAGAAAATGGGATCAACTAGGGTAGTAGGCTCAAGTGTCTGTACTGGCCAGGATATTACCTACTGAAGTCAAGTGAGTGACACCCTCTGAGCCTATCCTTTCTGTTGTCACTTTTGATACAGTAGTATATCAAAAGGTTTCCCTACTGTAAAGTGACAAATGGCAATTGAAACAGCTAGGGACTATGTGACCTGGAGAGCATTTTCCAATCTACTGAGCACTAGATGATGCATACCAATAAGTTAATTCTACCATATCTTCATCTTTTTTTAAATGATAAGCTAGAAATCTCAAAATTTTTTTTTTAAATTTTTTTGTTTGGTTCTGGGATCAAACCCAGGGCCTCAGGCATGCCAGGCAAAGTACTTTACCACTGAGTCAGATCCTCAACCTTAGAAATCTCACTTTTTTTGTAGGGGGTGGTGTTGGTGGTGCTGGATAATCAACCCAGGGCCTTGTGCATGTGAGGCAAGCACTCCATCAACTGAAATATATCCTCAGCCCACAAATCTCAATTTTAATGTTAAAAAAAAATCCTTAGTCTTTAAATATATATTTAAAAATTGGGCTAAAACCCCCCCACATCTGTGGAGTAGCAGTAGCAGCCTCTAAGTTAAAGTCAAGGATGGCCTTGCAGCCTGCTGGGTATTCTCACTGGATGCTGCTCTGCATGTTGATGGCAAGTGTTAGATAAACTTGCTAAGTTGATTCTCACCATCCTGCTGGGTCCTTAACCAGACCTGCCTTAAGCAGGGGTGAAAGAATACAATGCAAATGGAAAGACTTTCTACAACATTTCACTAGCGCCACAGAGAGCCTGGCAGTTGGACCTGGCTTGCCTGAGGTCAGGAGCTTGAACTCCATCACTCCTCACTCTCAGGATGAAACACTGGTAACTTTCCTACCCTGCCAAGGGAATCCCAAGGATTCACCCATTGTGTTTTCTCTTCCCTGAAGCTAGCTAGGCATAGCTTACAGAATGATTCATGATTTCAAGTAGCACATAATAATGTTTCTTTAAGGGCCAACATCATGGTTGAGACAGAGTATTCCTTTGGGGTTACTTCTAGCTACTTACCACTTGGTTTCAAGTTGAATGCCTGGCTTCAATGCACTCTGTACCCTCTCCAGTGATTACACAAACACACTTTAATATCAAAGAAGTTTAATACGCTGCAGTAAAATAAGCGCCTTCAAAAGCTCATGGAATAGGTGTCAATGTTAGAGAAATCCCTCCCACACATCCTTTAGCTCCATACCCCTTCCCTCAAAACCAAACAAGAAAATCTGAAACAACACAGGAAATCCTTCCAAGCCTGGATTTCAGTGTGGGCCCCATCACCAATAACAAGAACACAGTTTCCTACATAACAGGAAAGTAAAACACAGAAGCACAAAAAGCCTACAAGATTTCAATATTTAAGAGACTTGATACATATTCAAAGTTAAAATAACTCCCACTTTTATACCTATACATATTGTTTTAAAGCAACTTAATATATTTTAAAATTTCCATATATACACTCTCAAAGGTTCTTCAGGTGAGGTATGTAAACATTGTCTAATGAAAAATTTTCAATGTTTAAAACCAACAAATTCACAGCATACATTGAATTTTCATCCATTAAAGACACAGTATCTTCCTACACTCACTAACATAGTGGAAATCCAGGCCCAAGGGACACACGCTTATCTTCCAGGTTACCATTTGCAGAATTTCTTATTTCACTGCTTTTGGAAGGACTACCTTCACACAGGCTGGGAGCACACACCTGGTACCAGGAAGGGGCAGGGCCCTCCAGAGGCCCTGACCTTGGGCATCTGGAACACTGGCTAAGACTCACAAAACACCAAAAAGGAGCACATCTGAACAACTACAAGATTGACCTCGGCAATGACATCACTGGGAGGAACCAGAAAGACCTTTAAAGGAACGGTAGAGATTCATTTTAGAGCTCCCTGAATCCACAGCCGGATCAGCAGCCCCTGCCCTCACGCGTTCTGAAGGGTCATGGCCTAAAAATAAAAATCCACATGGCACCTGAGCTTCAGTTAAATTGTATGGGCCTCCTATGACCCCTTGGCCCTGCAAAGGCATTGATTTAGCCTCAATTAGGACCCTGGGCTGTGCTTTTAATACAGGTTAGGGTTGAATTTCTTAATATCATAATGCATATTGGAAAATAATGCCATTGAGTTCACAAAGACGACCAATGCTCACAGGCACTGGCCATTGACCTTGGAGGAGCTCAATTTTGAAAACTACTTGTTCCCTGAGGGTAAACAGCAGGCTTCTATTGAGATTAAGTGAGGCTAATAAGGGGATTTTTATTACAAAGTATTAAAGACTTGGGGAGCCTTAGGCCAGAATTCTATTTTACCTCCACATAATCTACAATACCCTCCCCCACCCCCACCACCAAAAGTAGTCACCTTTCCAAAGATACAATATAGGCCCATTTCTTTCCTCTTTGCTTGCTTTCGAGCTCAGCAATGGAAAGGTTTATCCCAATGCACCCACTTCAATCTAAAAAAACACTAGTGAAAAATTCCAAACACCATCATAAATACAAAAGAGAAGACATATTCCAAAAGCCTAAAAAACTACATTACTTCTATTAAAGGTTACTTGGGTGTGGGGTATTTCTTTTTCACAAAGTCTAGGACGGTCATAAGGAGAGGCCGCTTTAACAGCTTTAGAAACCTGTTGAGCTGGACACGCTGAGAGAATTGGAGGAGTGACTGCCTCTTTCCACTGACCTAAGTTAGGGCTAGGCCCAGACACAAGGGCTGGAGATGTTTCAAGCCCTGGCAGAGGAGGATAGTAGGAAATAGGCTAGTTTCTTAAAGGTGGGTTGGAAACATTTAGTTATCCACTTACATTTCTCATGTGAAAAGTTCTTACATTCACTTTATAGCCAAATGAGCTTTGTTTGCCTCAACTACTTTTTGGAAACTTTATCAATTCATGGAAAATTGCTAACTTCTGGATTTACATGCTCACTTTTGATGTGTCTGGTGCTGGCAGATTTCTCATCCATTGCTGGAGTTTTGTGACATGAGGGAGCGTGCAGACAAACAGAAGCAAAAATTCAAGTACAGCAACCTCTCCGGCAAAGGCAAGAGGGCATTGCAAGAGCTGTTCTACCCCCACATGATCCTCTGAGACAAGGGCCAATGAGGACCCCAGAACACATGTCATTACCTAGGGTCTTATTGCTTAAGGGCAACACATCAGAAAGAACACCTGGAAATCTGCTCTGCAGATTGGGTATTGACCACTGACCAATTTATCATACATTTGTGTATATATAACAGAATCACATGAGAAGAGGGGACAGTTAAAGCTTGGATTCGATGTTACATTACAGACCAAATGCCCCAAACAGCTCTCAACCTGCTGGCTTTTGTTCTTTCTCCATGTGTGAACTGTGTTATGAAAGAGAGTCCAATGCTCAAAATATATTCTACAATACTACAATGCAAACCAATATCACTCAGAACATGAACCTGTATACAGCACATGTAATAAATATTTTTAGAAAACTATTTACAATATTACTTCTTGTGAACGTTTAGATGAGAGCAAAATCTATTTCTTCCTGCAAAGGTTAAAAAAGTCTTGACTATCAAGTTCAGTGCTAAATTCCCTGGCACCTAGTACCCATTCACATTTCATATTAAAAGCAGATTTGCTTACAAATAGTATCTTAGAAAAACATTCTCCAGCATTACTGTTCAAGTGTCCTAATTTGTTTAGAAAAGACAAAGGGAGGCCATAGGAAATATGCAAACTATGGTTCAAATGAATGACAAAAATCCCTGTAGCCCTAGTCTCAAGGCTCCCTGCAGTTCTCATGACAGACAGGAATGCCCAGGAGTGGGGCAGAGGGACAAGGAACATGACTGTGAATCACTGGTTCCACTACATTAGGGTGCTCTGAATTGCAGACCAGGACTCCTGAGAACTAAAGCTGAACACATCTTAGAACAGATGGTCTCATTCTGTAACCAATGGTCACAGGTGGGCCTGGCCCACATCTACAGATGCTTGCTGAGAGGGAGGAGGAGGAGGAGGACAGTGAAGGTGCCCACAAGTATTGTAGGGTACAGAAGGTAACGTGTGTCTCCCCCATGGGTGAGAGTGTGAAGAAATGTCTCTCACAAACCTGGAAGAGTGAGACTAAAAAGCACACATACCTCAATGCTGTCTTCAGGCAACCAGTGGTTTCCGCTTGTCCCACAGGAGTGGGTTTGGAGTTCCTTGGGGCTACAACTAAGGCTTATTTCCCTGCACAGGCTGTGGAAGTGAATAGCTGAACTTGTCAATTTTGTATGGAAGAAGCAGGCTGCCTAAGGCAGGCTCTGATGCCATGCCTGGCAGGGCCATACCCACTGCAGAAGTCCTACTTTGTTCTGGGACAGGCAATAGTGGGGAAAAGTGCTCAGGTCCCAGTCCACATTGCATCTGCCCAAGTACAGTGAGGATTTCAAGGCCACATCCTTCAGCCTTCACTGTGTCGTCTGGGGTTCAACAGCTGAGCATAGTAGTTGGGGAGGATGAGTGGCAAGAATGAACAATTTCTGAAAAGCCCTTTTGACAGTTAATTATTATTTTGTTAAAATAAATACTCTGTATAGAAGCATTTGAACAGGAAAATATCATTATTTACAGAGTGAAATAAATTCCACAGTGGTGTGTATAAATATGTATCATATATATTTGAAACCAGTCAATAAGTCTCCTAGACTATTTAGAATGCAGGAACCACTAGTGAAATCAATAATCTTAAACAACAGTGGCTCTAAAAATAACTCCTACAGGTGGTATAAATATATAAAATTATGCAAGTCTTGTTTGTATATTATGTTTCCCACAAATTAGCTCCCAAACACTACAGCTTCAGCTACAAGGTAACACAAGGTGTGGATCACAAAAAAACGAGATGGAAAATAGGTTGATAAGTGAACGGTACTTGGACCTAACATCTAAATACTGGAAGAAGAAAAAATAGTTATTGAGAAAAAATGCTTTTTATGTGATATATGAGTTTAGTGAAGCACTTGGGGGAGGGGACTATCCCAGAGAAGATGCCACCCAGAAGGGAGTTGATGGCATAAGCAAGAGGGAAGAGGAAGGGCAAGTACCAAGGATGACCCCCCTAAGACGAGGAGCTAATTCAGGCCTGACCAGGATCATGCTTCCTGGGCCAGGAAGAGTGCCTAAATTTGGTTCAACTAAAGCTGCTGGTGTGCAACTGACATAATAGTATTTCAAGAAGTATGTGTGATCTGGATTTCAGGTTGGAATAGGCAAAGACCATTCATTCATATTCACAAGTAGTGACCAAAGCTTGGGGAGTAATAAACTTCCAATTGCCCTAGAAACAAGGAGTGGAGGGCTCTGGGGATAAAATTAACAGGCCCTGTGCTTTTGGGGAGAGGCATTATTCTAGGCTGTAAGTATTAGTAAAGAGCTTGTGTTGAGCACTGCTATTAGTGGAATGTCTACCATAAAGTCAAGTTCCCTGGGATTCATAAAATTGAAGATGACTTTTAATTTAAAAAGTTTCTTCTTTTAGTTTTAAGTACAGACTCTAGTAGATATGATCATATGTATGTCCACAATGCATCAACAAATATCCAATCAGAAAAGAAGGTATTTTTCTTTTTTTCTTATGCACAGCATTCTTCAGGAATAATATGCAATAGTAGATGAATACTGAGATGAACAGACAAGATATCTTAAAACTTAGGTAAAGAATTGTTGCAATGCTAGACTATATAAAATAAATTTGTGTCTGTCTATACAACCTGACCTTGAATGACTACCACGCAAGGATCAGTAAACATGCTATAAAGGATCAGGTAGTAAATATTTTAGGCTGGGAGGGCCACAAATAGTTTGCTACTATTTTTTTCCCCTATATAAACCCTTTTTAAAAAGGTAAAATCTGGGGGCGGGGGCTGGGGCTGTAGCTCAGTTGGTAGAGTGCTTGCCTAGTACATGTGAGGCATTTGACCATAAATTTGATCCTCAGCACCACATAAAAATAAATTAAAGGTACTGTGTCCATCCACTATAAAAAATATTTTTTAAAAAGGTAAAATTTATTAATTCCAACTTCCGGCACAATAATATGGACACTTGGCTGCTTTTTCTTTTTTTAAAGGGTCTTTGTATGTATGTATGTATGTATACGTATGTATGTCTACACACACACACACACACACACGTATTTAGTTGTTGATGGACCTTTATTTTATTTCTTTATGAGGTGCGGAGAATTGAACCCAGTGCCTCACATGTGCCAGGCAAAGGCACTACTACTGAGCTACAGCCCCAGCCCCACCTGGCTGCTTTTTCAGAATGTTTCAAGTGGCTTTTACACTGGACACCTTGTGTTAAATAGGAGGGTCTCATCAGGTAAGAAAGCTCCAGTGTCTGAGCTCATCAGGCTAACTTGACTGCAGAGCCACTTGTCTGAAGGATGGAGCAAAGGGTGTTGCCTGAGCTCTTAGCATAAAACACCAAGGCTCTGGGAAAAGGAAGATCAGATGGACAAGTGGTAATGGAAGGAACTTACCACCTCTGGTTCAACTCCAATGGCTAAAGCTTGAGCAAGGACTTCCTCCACAAAGTGTCCAAGGTGGTTCCCTGGGGCTGCTCGTCAACAGTGCAGCAGGGCACTGTCGAGCCTTAGCATCAGAGCTTTCTGGGTTTCTTCAAGAGTCAAAAGGACCTCAAGGTTCACAAACCACCCACTGTAAAAGGCCTCTTTTGATGTTTCAAGCTTAAATTAATATTGAAGGCAGTCTCAAAAGGGTTCCCCTAATACTGCTTATTTTAAATACAACAATCTTTTTGGGGGATGGGAGTTTCCTCACTTTCCCCATACCCCCTTCAGGTCTAGGACTGAACCAGGCCTGAGTCTTGCCAAGCCTAAGCACTCTGCTACTGAGCTAAATCCCCAACCCCTAAATGCAATTATTTATTGATTTTTTTCCCCCTGAAAAGGATTTGGAAGCAACCATGGGGAAGAGTACTTATCCTGGATGTGAAGACACCTTGCTGATGTGATACATGGATGTGATTCCATACTTTAAAAAAAAATTTTTTTAGGAACTGGGGTTGTGGCTTAGTGGTAGAGTGCTTGCCTGGCATGTGTGAGGCACTGGGTTTGGATCTTAGCCCCATGTACAAATAAATGAACAAAATAAAGGCCCACCAAAAAATTTTAAAAAAGGACTGGGGTTGTGGCTCAGTGGCAGAGTACTTGCCAGAGTACTGGGTTCGATTCTCAGAACCACATATAAATAAATGAATAAAATAAAAGTCCATCAACATCTAAAAAAAATTAAAAATTTTTTATTTCAATGAATATCAAGCTGTAATCAGACATAAAAGTAACAGCTAAGAATTCAAAAGAATTGGGGTGGGCTGTAGCTCAATGGTAGAGTACTTGCCTAGCATGTGCAAGGCCATGGGTTCCATCCCTTGCATTGCAAAGGGGGAAAAATTAAAATAATAAATGTTTCAAAACAACTGAGACCATCACTCCTTAGGGGCCACTGACAGAATTTTTTCACTGGCTGAGCATGAGTGGCACATGCCTGTAATCCCAGAGGCTCAAGAGGCTGAGGAAGGAGGATTGCAAGTTCTAGGCCAGCCTCAACAACTTAAAGGCCGTAAGGAGCTTAGTGAGACCCTGTCTCAAAACAAAAAGTTAAAAGTTGGGAATGTAGCTTAGTAGAACAACAATCCTGGGTTCAATCCCCAGTACCACCCCCACATTAAAATTTTTTTCTACTAACATGATTTTCCACTTCATTTGGAAGAAACTTACCCTTGAGTTTTGGGGGAAGGAGAGGACTACCATCTTGGAAGTGACTGGATTTGGTTTAAAGATATTATTCCCAAGCTTCTCAGTCACATTCAGTATGCAGTATGTTCCAATTTTTCATCATTTTTTTCAAAAGCACTTCAAAAGCCTCTAGTTTTATTTGTTGGCTTACTTTAATATAAAGTTAGTTTGAGAGTATTTGACTGAAAAGTTATTAGTGCCAATAATTTTTATTTTTCAAAACCAAAATCAAACTTAAGAGTAAACAGTGCTTTGGATCTGTTGTGAGATTTTGTTTCTATTCTATGAAAAGGCTTTTCCTCACATCTAAATAGGATGTCTGGAGGACTGAGGTCCAACTGAAGTACTCTCAACTAATTTTAACAGAACAAAGTCATGGCTTATCTTAATAAAAAAGAAGCATGGCCACAGTTAGTTCTCTGATTACGTACTATGTGAGTGAAATGGGAGGCTGGCTCACATACTTTTGGAACTCTTAATCCTAATTTGCTTATGGTTTTGGCCTCACTATGGTTCTGTGATGGGTGATTAAAAGGAAGATTCAATGCTAAAGAGTTGTAGTAAAAAGGGATGGCAGCCCCTGTGCTGTATCAATAGAACAATGTCTCATTTGCTCAGGAAACAAAGAACTTTGTAAGAATGAAACTGATGGGGCTGGGTTGTAGCTCAGTGGTGGAGAGCTTACCTAGCATGTGTGAGGCGCTGAGTTCCATCCTCAGCACCACATAAAAATAAATAAAATAAAGGTATTATATCCAACTACAACTAAAAAAATATTTTAAAAAAATGTCCTTTTCTACTAGACTCTCAGGCCTACTAATCAATAGAAATGCTGCCATAAATGAGTGACAGTTTCTACCCTTCAACTGAATCCATCACAAGGTGGGAAAAAGGCCAAATCTCAATTCAAATAAGCTGTTTTGAAATGATGCCTTTTACTACTGACCTATCTGAACAGTGAGACATTCACCTGAATAGTATGTGATGTGCAGAGGATCCCATGAGAAAGCATGGTATATGTAAAGAGATGACTACAGATGTCTCTTCTCTCTGTAACATCATAGAATGATGAGGCACAAAACCGTTTTAGGGAAGACTACACAGAACTCTTTAATAAGGAATCTCAGGGGCTAGCAACTGCTGATTATAGATGCAAGTTAACACTCACAGGTAGGAAGTCTCAGAAGTGCTAGGGACAAGGCTCTAGACCCACCTGAGAATGTAGAATATACCCAGGGAGCCTCATGGGATAGAAAACGGTCTGGAGGAGGCCCAGCTTTGGGGAGGCTATGGTAGTTTTACTGGTGATTTCTTAGGGATCTTCCAGTTCCCCCAGAAACTCAGAGGGAATATAGTCCTCTGGTGTTCAACTTCAGCACTGGGACAGTCACTTCACTGAGGGTAGGCCCAGGAGCAGAATTCCTTTCAGATTTGGGGTCTAGACAAGACTGCCTTTACATCTGGTAGCAAGCCAAAAATGTCTACGGGAAGGTCTCTGAAGAGGAAGGCAAACAAGGGGAGACTAGAGTCAATACCAAATGTGGACTTGGAGATATCTGGGAGATAACTTTTCAAGAATCTGCTGTAGGTACAAAGGGCCTTCCAGAGTTGGCCCTGGAGTTTTAGTTTTCTTTCTTTTATTAGCAAAACTAACTGAATCAACAAGAATCAGATTTAACAAATAAGAAAACAAGTCTAAACTTTTAAGTGTCCTAATTGTGTAGCATCTCAGTCTGTTTAAGTGTAGTTACTACTATGAAAGATGAGTTGATTCTAAAAATGATCCATTGCACTGCTAAGTGCATCACAAATACATCAACACTTCCTCAAATACAGCCTAGAATGAGAAAGTTATTACCTTCAAGTGAGCTTTAAAAATAAAAAAAGAACTTAGAAAAGTAATGGAATGAATTACAAACTTGGAACTGGAAAAATTCCATCAACTTACTACCTCACTTCTCTCCCTAACCTAATCCAAGCACCTTATAAGGTAGTCTATAAGCAGTCAAGGGGCACCTCTTATGTACAGGAATCAGCACGCCTGACAGTGGCAAACATCAGCTGTTTAAGTTACCACAAAAACAATATCCAGTGACAACTATATGAAAAGATATTTTTTAAACCTTAAAACCATTTTAAGATTAAATGGATGTATTGAAAACATAGTAATGCTTTTGTGCAACTTAGTGCTGAGAAAGGGCTGCCAGCAACACACTCCATAGTTTCATTAACACAGGTAGCTTTTGAAGGGCCAAGGTGGGGTGGGGTGGAGGCTTCATTGAAGACAGCAAGCTTCATTTTCTCTGAAATTCAACACAACTCTCTATTTCTCATAAATCACATGCTTTTCTCCAGTCCTATCCCATCATCAGTTTCCTATATACAGAAACCTTTAACAGAATGGGCATATGACCTGTTTTATCATGATTTGAATGAACAAAAGTAAAAAAGTCAAAAAAGTCCATCTGAGTTAATCTAAAGAGATCTGGATTTTTTTTCTTTTTAAAGTAATCACAGGGCAACATCTATCCACACAAGCCTATTCTGGTGACAAAATACGTTAAAGAAGTTGACTGAGGCTTAAACAACCCAGCCTGTTTGCTGGTGGCCCAATGGAAATGTCAAGTACACACTGTGTTAATGAGAGAGCAATGTCATAGGCACTGAGTAAAGCCAATAGGCCTATCTTGGGCTTCCCTGGGGAGAGGTAAAAAACATCAATTACAAATATTACAGCTCTCACTTCTGAGTCATGGGACAGAGAATGACAAGGCATGGGGAAGAACAACACTATAAGCATTTAACCCCCAGGATGGTGCTAACATGAATGGATATCTACTCAAGAGCATCCCAGCTGAACTTCAGCTCTGGGGGCAGGGGTGTAGAAACCACTAAGATGCTTGGGCAGCTGCTTCCAGATGCCAGGGTGCTCTGACCTCTACATAACTGTGCTATTCAACACCTCTCTCAGTCTGGTGCCACTGTGGTATGTCCATGGAAACCCTGGGTCATTTAAAAACCATCTAGTCTGCGCTAATTATTCAGCTCATGTACACACTGCACAAAGAAGAATTTTACTGTAAAACTGGGATCAGGAGACATTTGCAGCTGATAACCACATGCAAATGCACCTGGATGCACATGCACACACACAAACATTCCTATTATGGAAAATGATATTTTGGCTTTCTCTGAACAGGGAAGTACTGTGGATAAGAAAGGAAATAAGAATAGTTACTCTCATCCTAATTGTCAAATTACAGTTATGGTATTAAAAAAATTATTTTTCCTCCCAAAACAGAAGGAAAACCTTGTTAGCATGCTAGTAAGCTTGCAAAGCCAAAAATTAAAAAGAGGATGCTAAGAATCAGTAATACAATTTGGGAATGCAAATAATTTTCAGAATTCAAAAACCAGAATTTACACTTGTGACACATCATTTGTCCCAAGGGCACATAATTCAGAGAACATGTTGTCAAATGACCAATTAAAAAAAAGAAAAAAAAAAAAAAAAAAAACCAAAACCAACCAACCAAACAAACAAAAAAACCCAACCAAACAACTAAACAAACAAAAAACAAAGGTGAAAGGAGTGATCAACAATGAATGTGATTTTTTAAAAAGAGGATAATAAAAAATTAATCTTTTATAATAATTATAAATCCTCTGCATTCTCCACATACCATAATAATGATTTGGTTTAGCTTTCAAACATCATGTAACAAAACAAAACAAAACAAAAAAACAAAACAGGGAAGTCACTGCTGTGGTTTGCAAAGAGGGCACCTACAGGGACAGCTGCTGCAGGTGGCTGCTGAAGCTCCTTTCGTGTGCATGATGGTGGTCTTCTCCGCTACAGTACAAGTGCTTGTGCATCAAGTATAAAATACAAGCCTTTAATCACATAGATCAGCTTTTTAGCTTTTGTAAATTTAAAAACAAAAAGGATAAATAAGGCACTGTACTTTTAAAACGAAAACTGCTTGGTTCCAAGTTTAAAACCCAAGGAACAACCAGAATAAAATATATAACTTCCCTTACTCAGCCTCAGAGAAGGACTCTGCAAGTTCTCTTCTCCACCTGAGACATATTTTCTGACATCTCAAATTGTGGTGTTCTCCATTATTCATAATTTGAAAGGCTTGACAAGCTTATAAAAGCAGATTTAGTTAATGCAAAATTAAAAGTTACTTCTAAAGAACAGTCTCCTCCTTGGCTGCCATTCTTCCATCACTTTGCCTCCAGCCTCCTCCGTTTGCCGTGGGGAGAGTCCAGCTTTGCCTTGAGCTTTCTCTTTCTCTGGGTTGCACTGTTCTCTGGACTTTTCAAGGGTCTGGCCCGAGTCTTCCCACTGCTTGGTTTCCTGTTTGCAGCTTTCTGAGGCCTAGAAGAGGACTCACCTGTCCCCTTTTGCTTTGTAGATTTTGCCAATGCTTCTGAGGCAATGGACTGGGTAGGTCTTTTGTTGGTATTCTCCTTTTCTTTCCTGGAGGGAGGGCAGCTCTTCCCAGAGGATTTTTTAGGGATCTTCATTTTGTTCTCTTTCAAAGACATTTTTTTGGGCAGTTGATTGTTTTTGTCTCTTGCAGCTGGCTTCTTGGCAGGAGTTTTGGTGGGTCCTTCAACATGTTTTTCTTTGCTGGCCCTTATCGCTGGCCCCTTGTCCTTACTGTCCTGAGAGCTGCTGCCTTCTGCTCTCTTGCGTTTATTCTGAACTTCAGCTTTAAGCAAGACCTCAGACGCCTGCTTCCCTTTCCTTCCCTTCATTCCTTCTGTACTCTTGGGCTTAAGGGGAAACCCATCTGCATGCACCTGGAGGGCGAGCTTGGGGGACATCAGAGGGTTGATGCACACACTCTTCCGACTCTGTTTACTTTCCACAGCCACACCTAGTGGACTTTCCATTTTCTCATTTTTGATCAGTCGATGCTGGGCTCTGAGTTTTCCTCGAATATTAGAATATTTTCTAAGGATCCGGGTACTGGCTGGAGTAGGTAGATTAGTGGGAGGATGGCTACTTCTATCTTCCTTGACTTCCTCTGTGACATCTTCAGAATTAGGACTGAGGCTGATATCACTCCCATCTTCTGTCTCCACTTGGTCCAGATTCTCTCGAAATTTAGCCCAGAGCTTCTGTGTTTTCCAATTATTCCTAGCAGGAGTAGCTCCAGGAAATTTCTTTAAGTGTTTTTTCAAGCGTTCAGCCTGCAGTGAACTAGGATACAGGCCAGAAGGAGAGTACTTCTGAAGAGGATGCTTGACAGGGGGGATGTCTCCTGGAAGACGAGTATTGAGTTTCTTTACAATTACCAGGGACCGGGTTTCAGTTGTTTCTAAGAACCACTTACAAACACTGGATAATTTAAAGTTTGTCATAAAGAGCATCTGAACAGGAGAAAACTTTTGAACCTCTAAGGAACCCCTACATTTTCGGGATCTTTTCTTGCTTTTCCAGATCTCCTTCAGTTTATCTGACTTGTTCCTGGCTCTGGGTGTTGGCTGTGCTTCTTTCTCTAACTGGATCCAACCCTTCTGCACTTTCATGTACTGGGTGTTGAAGTTGGCAATGAGCTCCTGATTCTCCTCCTCAGCACACCATTCCACAAACTTGGGCTGTTCATCTACCACTGTGTCCACATCCTCCTCCTCAAAGGGGTTTGTGCTCTCGGAAGCTTCGTTATCCTTTGGTGTTGGCTTTATTTGTGCAGCTTCCTTGTCTGAAGTAACTTTCATAGTATCCAAGGAGTCCAGAGAATGAGCATGTCTCAGATTGTACGCTGAAGAGGTCAATCTCTTAGGCCTTGGTTCCCTTTGTGGCCCAGCATCATTACCACCTTGACCACCTGATGTCCCAACTGGGGTAGCTGAGGCATGGCTAGCATCTTCTTTATGCTGAGTGTCCTCATTCTCTACCTCACTCTTACCCTCTTCCACATTCTGGGTGGGAGTGTGTCCTGGCCTCTCTTTTGATTGCTCTAGGTTCTCCCTACAAGGAATATTTTCAGAGGGAACAAGAGCATTTTTCTCACCCACCTTAGACTGCACATAGATTTCCAGTGTCTCTCCAGACAGTGGCTGGCTGACTGTGTTTATGGGATCACTGCTGGGGAAAATCTCTCCTTCTTCCTTCTTGATGTCTTTTGCCAGCATGTTTTTAAAAGTTTGCCTCGTGACAATCCCACCTGCTTCACTCTCCTGCTCAGCATCATTCTCAGAGGGACAATCACTGACATTCAGGTTTTCAGTATCCTCCAGAGCTTCTGTATGGAAACTATCAGATGGAAAGCCCTCGGGTGTTATCCTACCAGTGTACCCTTCTCTTTTAGAACACTTTACACCAGGATTTTTAGAAACCTTGGTCTCAGGACAAGTGAGGGAAGAGTCTGAACTTTGATTTCTTAGGTACCTATCTGCAGAGGAAGAATCTGAAAGCTGACTTCTTAGGCATCTATCAGAGGCCTCGGGAAATTTTTTAACTTTTTTCTTCTTGTCCAGATTCTCTTCTGGTGAGTCAATGTTTAGATCACACACATCTTTTTCTGAAGAGCATTTTATATCACCATCTTCTCCTTCTTGCCTTGTAACACATGCTGCATCTCCTTCCTCAGTCTCACCATGGCTTTCATCAGTACCAGTGCCACCTGCTTCCTGGGGTGAGTTGGTATCTAGTTCCCTAGTGTCTCCAGTCCTGACCTCAGTACTGTGCTTGTGCTCAGTTTGTGCCAGACTCAGGGGAAGCTCCACCTCCACAGCGGGACTTTGATCTTCTGAGCACAGAGGACTTTCTTCTCTACTGCTCACTTCAGGAGAAGACAGAGGCTTACAAAGAACTTCTTCACTACTTTGCCCAGAAATGCTTTCGGTTGTGGGACCCAGGTGGCAGTCCTTGATTACGCTCAGCGCCTCTGCATCCAGCGGGGCAACTGGCTGTTGGTCTTGTTCAGGGGAAGACACCACACTTGCAGTGGGAGCTGAGACTGCAGCACTGTCTTCTGGCGCATCCTCTTCAGGGAGGTGAGCAGGCCCAGGATACACCGGGTTGGAGGCTGTTATCTCCTCTGGCCTAGAGGAACTGCTGGGATTCAGTTCATTCATCATGGGACAAACCTCAGGCTCTTGAGACTCTTTCACAGATGAAGTGTCTCCATCTCCCTCCTTCAAAGAGGTTATTTCTTTACTAGGTCCTTCAGTGTGGTCTTCTCTGGGAAGCTGCAAATCTGTGTGTCTAGGGGCTGAAACTGTAAGAGTCTGCTTGGGCATCACCACTGCCTCTGATGCCAGTGGTGAGCAGCTCGCTTTTTCCTGGGTGTGTAAATTTCTGGCCAATGTGCGAACAGTTGGCAGCTCACAACAATCACCATTGAAAAAGTATCCTCGAGTACTCTTTCTGGCTGTTTTACGAGATGATAATATGGATCTTTGATTCTCAAAGTGGCATTCTGTTATTGGTTGACTGATATAAACAACATCACACTGGTTATCATAATCATTTATCCTCAACCCTGAGGCCCTTTTACTCTTCCGAGCTGTCTTGATGGAGGCTGATATCATCTTGGTTCGTGAATGTCCATTAGGTGCTTTGTGTATAGCTGGCACGGGGCTGGAGGCTAACCAACCATCTTTGGAATGATCAAACTGGCCCTTGTCACTGGGATGTGAATGGTAACCCACTTTATTTCTTCCTAGTGAGTGAAGATGGTTCTCTTGCTTTGGCCTTGCATCTTGTTCATCTGCCTCTAAATCCTGGCGCAAAGGTGTTTTTGAGCCACACTGTAAAGCATTCTCTTTGTCGGCAGTTCTAGATGAGTTCTCCATAAACCCTGAGTCCCATTTCTCTTCTGATAAAGCTTTGAATGAATTTCTTTGAGAAACAACATAGCTATTGCCCTCCTCGATATTCTCAGCTGCCACTTTTACTCCAAGGAGACTTTCCACTAAAGCTGAACTCTGCATATGGTCTTTGCTGTCCTCACATGTTTTCATATTTGTGTCTTGCTCCTTTCCAGTGGTTTGCCCCTCCAAGCTTTTAGAGATGTGGTGGAAGTTCTGTGAGGAAGAATTAGACACAGTGAGGTATCCCAGAGTGGAACTATCTGTTGAACTGCTAGAATTAGGTTGAGTGGCTGGAAGTTCAGAGGAATCTTTCTGGACAACAGTCAAGGCATTCTCTCTTCCATCTACAGAGTTTGTCTCAGGAGGAGGTTCCTTCAGGGTCTGTTCTGTGATATGCACAGAGCTGTGAGAGCCGGATGAGTCTACAAACAAATCTACAGAAGTAGGAGACTTCCTATCATGACACATAGCATCCTTTTCCCTATGGTTGCTGCTTAGCTGGGCACAGCCAGCGTTGCAAATGGATGCATCCATTGCTCCAGAATCCAAAGGTGGTAGGTCCTCGGTGCCTGGCTGAGATTCAGTGTACAGGTCACTCAGAACACGAATGAATTGCTTCTGATGATGAGTACACAGTTTGACCATAAACTTCTCCAGCGGGGACTTCGACTGATTGTTAGAATCTACTGCTAGAGTTTCTGTTGAATTCTCACTAGATGAACAAAGAGAAAGAATCAATTAGTATGGTCATGTTCCAAAACATCATTTTTACATTATGTATCTCACCAGATGTTACATTGTAAAGAGAGTACAAAGAGAAGCCAAAAATGGCTTCAAAGACCACCATTTATTTTTGTATGATTCCATAAAGAATATTTACCTAATGATAAGGTCAGCCTGTTATAGTCTCAATCTTTAAGGAACAACATATTTCATTATTTTAAGTGACCATACAGATTTTTTAATCATGAGAAGAAATATTGAAAAAAAAGTTCTTTTCTTTAAAAAATATAATTTTGATCACACTATAATTTCTCTTGGTCAACATATTCAGGTTGCACATCCCTAATCCCAAAACTGGAAACACTCTGAAATATGAAACTTTTTGAATGCTGCATGGCAGCACAAGTAGAAAATTCTACACCATGAAACTATATTTTATGTACAAAATTATTAAGAATATTGTATAAGATTATCATCAGGCTATGTATATAAGGTATACATACATGAAACAAATGATTCTGTGTTTAGACTTGGGTCCCACTCTCAATATATCTCACATATATGCAAGTTTCCAAAAATCTAAAAATATCCAAAATCCAAAACCTTTCTGGTCCCAAGCATTTCAAATAAAGGATACTCATGTGGCAATTTTACTGGAGGATATGTATTCCTGTTATACAATCGTTAAATCTATAATACTGACAAAAATTTAGATATACTATATTAAAAGTCTTAGTTTAGAAGTAGAGAACTTAATAGTTTTAAAATTATCTCTTAGCAAAACGGACTGGGTGGATAATTAAGTGATGGTGGAAACCTTTAATCCCTTTCCTGAGTCATGGATGAACAGGAAACCAATAATTTTACATTTCAGATATGTTAAATGGTGGAATGACAAACAAGTACTGATTGATTTCTAGCCTTCAAGTGAGAAAACAGATATGAAACCACACCGAGTTATAAAGCTCTGTCAATGCAAAGTAATAGGACTGTCTTCATACACTCCTAGCTATCACATCTCTTAGTCCTTTGCTAAACATTTTTACAGTCACCCACAAGAAGTCACTCTACATTAAAGAATCCCTTTCAAACATTTTCCTCCTAAGTCATCTAGGATGAACTCTTAGAGCTTATCCCACACAGTAGGGATGTTGGGAAAGGAAGACACTGGACTTGAGACACTCCAGGCAGTGCTGCACAGATAGCCAAGGGTTTCGCTAGCTGCTCTGTGCTTCTAGATATCTAGGTTTTACTGAGCCTGTGCAGACAGAGGGCTCCAATGATCTGGAGTTTGACAGTGCAACTCTTAGAAGACTCACTTCTACCTTTAGTTAAAGTGTGTATTTCTACTTACTTGCTGAAAACCATATCCCAAGTGCTAGAATGTACCTAAAGTAAAAATAAATATATCTGAATGAGGGCTTTAGGAATAGTTTTATTATAGGTACACAGATTTTCTAACCTCCTTTCTCTTTTTCTGGATTGTGATTCCGCATAAGACTATCATTTGACTATATATGAACTATGGCAGAGAACTGAGGGCATTTTATAAAAGATGTTTGATGATATCTCCTGGAGGTGGGGGAGGGAGGGAGGGTGGGGAGAATGAAATGATTCTTCTTTGTTCAAGAAACACATTCATAACCCAAGTCTTTGCAAAAATCTTCTGGATTATGCTTTATGCCTGTGCTTATGTTCTGGAAATAAGTTTTGGTATTTGAGTTTAACATGCCTAAAGATGAATGAAATCAAGGCATGTCCCCAATGAAAGCACAAAGCACTTCCTGAAGGAAAGTAGTAAGGAGGTGTTTTCCTCTAAAATGATGGTCATATAGAATAAAAAACTGTATAACAACAAATCCACAGGTGACATCCAACTCCTTTATGGTTGAGACTGGATCTGCTGCTGTCCCATATTTCAATAATTTAACCTTGCATTTTTATTACCCTAAGCTAAGGTTTTCTAAAGGGTCATGCAACCAGGTCATGACTATAGCAATATGACTCAAGTTAATCCCCAATAGACAACTAAAGATACATATGTATGTATTTCATAGTCTCATGGCCCAACTGTGTCTTCTTGACTAAGATACACAGAAACACTAAGACCTACTGAACTCTAACCAAGAACAACACAGTACAGTCTTCAGGTATTGAAAAACAGCATCAGAGAGGCTGACACATTCTATCTATGTCAACCTTCAGTGACATTCAGAGCAGTGGTCTGCAGAAGCCTAGGAGATGAAAACTGAAATGGCAACACTGACAGGCAATGATAATAAGAGTTCTTTGCATGTTTTCCTGCTAAGAAGGATTAGAAAAATACAGTGGTGAACCACAAGTCATTAGAGCAAGTAGTAGGCTGCTCTTACCAGATCATTATTGGTCTGCTCAAAACTATTCCCCCTGGACTGATTATATCCTTTCCTGAAATCCTGAGTCACAATGTTCTATAAAGTTCACTGACAATTATATGGGGTCTTGTATATTTATCCCGCAATTTTTATTTTTTATTGACTTAATTTGTCTTAGCTTCCCAAGCAGACATGAACCACTTGAGTGTAGGTAAGGTCCACATCTCAGGACAAAGTACTTCCTGATGTGAAATTACACTGTGATTTATAAAGCTCTGGCAATGCAAACTAATAGGGCTGCCCTCCCTAGCAAGAGGGAAGAAGAGAAAAGGGGTATCATGGTTGCTTCCGGCATTTTCTTCCTGGGCAACAGCATTTACTGAACCAGGAACATAAGTGACACAGCTGGTAACTGGTGGTCATTAGATGTGCACGTGATGAGTTCTGTTCAAACTGAGTTGTGATGTTCTTAAAGTTCTGAATCTGAGATGTCTGGTGGGCCATCTGGACACATAGGCACTAGCGCAACAGGAGCTGAGCTTAATTGCTGAGAGCCTTCACATTAATTCTAACCTTTGTCCAGATGTCATTAAAGGGCCCTGTTGTAACAGCTAACTTTATAACTATAGTAATAAAACCACTTTTGGCTGTGCTTCTAAACTATCCGGCTTTCTACTTTTTTTCTAAAATTTTTCTCAATAGGACCTAGGCTTAGATGGATTTTAATTTCTTATCTTTTGAAAATTTAATCTTTAAATTAGAAGTTTAATTCTATTTTTCCATGGTTTAGAAAAATGGGTAGTAGCCGGTTCTACCCAAGTTTCAAACAGCTGGTCTTTACCTCTGCTTTTAAATTATTCACTTTTCCTTAGGTCTTTAGTGAAGCCTAAGGGTAGCACTCACATTAACTTAGTTTACTCTCTGGAACTAGCAGGGAGTCCAGAGAGGTGATTTTTCTGTCCTGTAGACCATTTCCTCACCACCACCTAAGGAGAAGCACAATGTTTCAGTTCAGCAATTATAGTTTGTACTGTATTGTGTCCTTCATGTCTGACTAAATAGATCTTTACAAGAACAAAAATTCATCACAGATGTAATCACTTGTGAGAGTTCACATTTCTTCTGCTCAACAAGAGAACTCTGTAATAGCTAAGTGAATTATTTATCAAGCGAAATACTTGAACACCACCATTAAAGTGTACTCAGATCAGAGGTATTGGTAAATTGGAGGAAGGGCTATAAAAGAGGGGGAATCTGACTTCCAACTACCTGAATTAGTTTTGAGTTTATCTCCTTGGTGAGAAATGGCTTGCATGACCTTGACCACCCTGTCTTTCTATCTTCAGCTTAATGCCTAATTCTGAAGGGTGTGGTAAAAGGATAAGATAATATTCATAAAAACTTTAAAAAGCACAGTTCAAGAGTGATGTGCTGTTTCACAACCATATCTTTAATGATTTACTCAATGATGTTTTTCTAGATCAGAGGTTAGACAAAGTTGAACTCGCCTATTTAGTCAATATTGCAATACTTAAATTCCTGAAGGAAAGCATTCCTGTGGTTAATATAAATGTTGGATGGTCCATACTTATATTAGGTAAAAGACAGATTAAATAGAGAAGATATGTGGCAGAGAGCTGAACTGACAAGTTTAAGAATCTAGAACTTGAGAGTGACGAATTCAGGTACTTTCTTTAATACCTACTGGTAACCTGCCAGTAAAACTGCTTGATGGGCAAATCAACATCACTGGGGACCTAAATATATTCTTGACTGAACAAGACCAACATCAATAGTGGAGGACACTGAAGGGGAGACAAAGTTTAGACAGATTATAGTTAAAAGTGCTAAATTAAGCTGGGTGCAGTGATGCATGCCTGTAATCCCAGCTACTTAGAAGGCCCAGGCAGGAGGATAATAAATTTGAACCCAGCCTGGGCAATTTAGAGATACTCTTTTAAAAAAAAAAAAAAGAAGAGTGGGGCTATAGCTCAGGGGTAGAACTTTTGTGAGCATGGCCATGAGTTCAGTCCCCAGATGCCTATGCCACAAATTGGTAAATGAATTTGGCTTAACTCTTTAAAGGAAACCTAAAACATATCCCCAGTCCCTGCTTCAAGACATACAAGTTGTATTTTTTGCCAGACAATAATCTAAATGATGCTTTCTACTTTTTCCCTACTGGTCTTGTAAGTCTACCCTTGGGCAAGGTGAGTGTTCTCACAAATTCTTGCTCTAACCTGGGAAATACATCTGCATATTTTCCTTATAAGGACACAGGATAGTCCAGGAACTATAGTAGAACTGGGTATATATAGTAGAGAAGGTGGGCATGGATGTGGAAATGCTTTTTTTTTTTTTTTTTTTAACTCTCTACGAAACCATGTAGAGTTGTATTTCTAAACCACTGACCAAGTCTTCTTTGCATGGTTAGGAGAAAAAGTAAAAGGGTGGGCAAGAGTGACACAGAAAAGCTAGAAACAAAGCTTATAAGGCCATAGAACAGAAAGGGATCTCTTAAGTTACATGCAGTGATACATGCCTATAATCTAAGCTACCTGCTTTCCAGGTGGTTGAAATCTAAATAATCTAAATTTGTATTTAGATAGAACTAGACAGATTTAGTTAGAAAAAAACAACTCTCAGATTAGAATTGAAGAGAATTAGCCCTTACTAAGATCAGAAGCTTGGGGGATGTGATTTGTGTATAGGAGTCAATCTAGGTTGTTTAATCACCCTGGAGTGCCACTCCAGGCAGCATGGTGTCTTTTGCAGGTGTGGGGAAGTGAATAACAGCTCACAACTACTGATCTGAAACAAAAGGTATACAATCCTTTATAGCTTTCTAAGGTTACTTTATTCTTAACCAAGTTCACTGAAAGCAGGGCAGAACAAAGTTCAACAATTACAAATTAATATTCTTAACTGGGGAAAAAAAAGGAGAGGTGAGGGTGCTTACAGGGCATAAAGTCATAGTTTGCTAGCTTTTCTGCATCTCAGGGGTAAGTATCCCTGTAAGAAGTTCTTATTCAGAATAATCTCCTAAATAAGATAGAAGCAGTATAAGGCTTATATATTTTACCTCCTATTTTTCTTTATTTCAACCAGAATATGAAATTTACTAAATTAAAAAAAACATAACTATCAAGATTATCATGATCACTCTTCAGGCAAATGTATCGGAAGCCAAAATACCAGAGAGTTGAGAGTAATAAGTCAAGCAAGGAGCCGTTAAGCTCAATGCCTCAGTTTCTCTCCAAGAATGTAATGGTCTCACAAAACAGACAATTCTGACAAACTGTTTATTTGTGGAAGTTCTTTTGTTTTAATCAGACTGCTTTTGTTTATAATTCTATTATCAGTCAGACTATAGTGAAATCAGATTTGAGAGAAGTCTAGATGTTAAAGATAAAATTCACATTTTAGGTATTAAATGAGAGTTCATAATGTCAGCTAGAATTTTTGTTGTTTATTATTATTCACTTTTTAAGTCTCTCAGAGGAGAATTAAATCTGTTGTTCTTTAGGAAAACTGTCCTTTAGTTCCCAGTTTAAATAACCAGGACAATAATGGCACCAGAAAAATACTACTGTTTAAGCAGAATACAAAGGAACTCATTCCCCAAACGAAAAAATGTGCATCATATGCTATGATGCTCCTTAAAAAGTGTAAGTGGTAAGTAACACCAGCTGAAGGGCCAAGAGGCAGCCAGTACTGGAAGCCTTTCCCGCATTGTGTAGTCTCCCCAGAGTGGGAAAGTGAGAGGCAAGTGTCAGGACCAGTTCCCACTACAACGGCTATTACTTCTTTTGTGACCACAATCATATTCTGCAATGAAAATCCTCACTACTACTTTGCAGGACTGTGTATGTACAGTGGGATCTCAATCTAAAGGAGATATGGAGAAGTAACAAACAAAAACAAAAGGATATTTAATAATTCTCATATAAAACTCAGTAACAGTGTTTTTTCCTCAAGAAATAAATTTTTATGTGCCTGACAAATAATTTCTTTTGAGGTGAAAGGAAGACTAGAAGATCCTATATCTAACCAAGCAGATACTTAAGAGTAACATGAATTTTTCATGATTTTTATTGGATTTTTCTATATTCTAACTTTTCTCATGTTGTCTTGAGATTCTTAAGTCTCCATTCAGGAAATCTCTAATTTTAGAACCATATCTACCTGTGGTGTCCTAAAACTTCAGGCTTTTGCTGTATAGGAAGGACATCACTTAAAACTGACACAATGATAACACTCTTAAATAACTAATCATTATTTACAGGACTTAGACTACTATGTAAAATGTTAAACATTAAAAAAAAAAAAAAACCTCCTAGGATACCTTATATAAGATTTAGTAATTTTTCTCAACTGTTCATCTAGGTGAGGTAGAGAGGAAGTATGTTTTTTTTTTTTTTTTAAATTTTAAACATAAGGATAAGCAGAATATTTCATTTTACTTTTAAAAAGATAGGGTCTCATTATTGCCACTCAGGATGGTCTCCAACTCCTCGCTTCAAGCAATTCTGCCTTAATCTGTCTCCTTAGTTGCTGGGACTGCAAGTGTGTGCTACTATACCCAGTCTGCAAAGCGCTTTTTGGTCTATCACTCTTTGGAGTGCTCTAGGAATAGTTCTTTATAACCATCCCACACCCCACCCCTCTCTGGAAATACTCAATGACTGCTAAAATATGGGGGACAGTGGTGAACAAAGTAAATTCACCTGCATATTGATGTTTTTACTCAGGAATATAGGAAGACAAAATTAACTATACACAGAGAGACATAAAACTGGTAAGGACATAAATATTTGATGTAGATATTCTACTTCAATTTACATATTTATTTTCTCTCAATCCTTATCACTATTCTATCACTTCCTTTGCTTCCAACAAATTATCCAATTCAATCACATGGGTTGACTTTCCTTGGAAAATACAATATTAAAAGCTCCCTGCCACCAATTTCTCATTCTAGAGTTTGTATCACACTATTGAAAACTGCCATCTTACCAAAGCCCAAATCTGATCTTGTTACTTTTTTTTTTTTTTTTTGCATAAAACTTGTATCAACTCCCCACTACTTATACTCTATCTTTTTCTGTAAGGGCAATACACAGTTCCTTTACTCTCATAGTTTGTTTCCATCCTATATTAAAAAGCACTTCCAATGCATGCTAACAGCTTTAATAAATCTCCTCTAGTTCAAGGACTCTATCCTTTTTAACTTAGTAGCTTTGGTGTTTAACATTTAGAATTCAGTTTATTCAGAGATTAAGGAATGAACTAAGTAAGTTACCATAAGTAAGTTAGTGAGAGTAATTTTCCTAATGCATTTCTCAAAAACAAGTTGAAACGGGCAGAGGAAACGTGTGTCATTCAATAAGAAGGAAAAATATTTAAGTTTTCAATGAAAATGTGTTCAAACTGACAAGGCAAGGTAAGAGGAAATTTTAGTTACTGTTAAAAGAAACAAGTTCTGATGTTCTACTGCACAATAGGGTGACTATCATAATGTATCACATTTCAAAAAAGCTAGAATTCTAAATGTTTTCAAAGAAAAGATAAGGAAACATGTTTATCCTTATTTGAACATTACACAATGTATACATGTACCAAAACATTACATGATACTCCATAAGTATGTACAATCTTTATGTTTCAATTTACAAAAGGAAAAAGGGGGGGGGGGGATTTTGAAGCTCAGAAGGGCATATATAAATGTCTAAGAACATATTGGTTTAAAATATTTCCTCCAAGACATAAGGACCACAGGGATAAAAAGATAGTTTACATTATGGCTTTCAAAAGCTGTATTACAAAGTTCCCCCCAACCACCATTCCTGCAGTACTAGGAACTGAATCTAGGGCCTTGCACATGCTAGACAGGCACTCTACCACAGAGTTACATCCCCAGCCCCATTACAATGTTTTACTTACAACCCGGGGGAAAAAAAAATTACACAAAGTGACCTGGTACATATATCCCATTTTAATGGGGTTGTGTAAAATGACAAACTAATTCAATGAAACAGCATTGATTCTTACTATATGCTACATCTTCTGATTCTACTCCCTTCCCACGCCCATTTTTTAAAATGCTGGTTAGGACCCACTAAATTGATTTTACAACAGATAAATGTGTTGCAATGGGTTGATCCAGTTTGGAAAATTCTTGGTCTATATATAGATCTACCAATCCTTAGCATTTCATAAGAATCTGCTATCCTGGTTACTTTTATCTTAATTCACTTGTATTTAGCCAAAGGTTTTACCAGATCTTCCTGGTAAAAATGTCTTATGACAACTTAACAGATGTAGGGATGAACACCTCTAAAGTGTATTGGCCATGATTTTATCTGTTGGTTTGAAATGCACACAGGCCCCACCTGACAAGAATTCACTAAAATCTAATTAAATAGGCAGAAGAATCCTCAAACTCCTTTATTGGAAAACCATAAAGTTTTTATGATTAAATACACTCCTCCGCACTCCTACATATAGCTTTTATATTGTTGCTCAAACTCTACTACCTATGTTTTAAAAAATCAAGATTCAAAGCATGTGAAATTTCAACCTTAAAAAAAGTATGAAAAAAACTCATGCAATGGAAATGTAGTCAAATTGTATGTAACTTTATAATTTAAGCATCTTCTACTTTCAAATGACATCTACTGTTTTATTCTTTGAAACAAAGAACGATATTCTTATTATATTCTAAAACAGCACAATATGCAAAAAAAAGTAATATTCCTTTCAAATTTTATCACTGTTCCAACATTTTGGAAGAGAACAAGATTGGCAGTCCTATGTCATAGTCTAACATAAACACATATGTCTCACCTTCAGAGTTCTAACCAATAGATTCTCCTCCACAGCTTTCGATCTGATTTTCTCGCTCTCCCATTCCTCACACACTGAATTATGACACTTGTCAGGAGACTTCACTCCTGCTCTCATTTAACATTTGCAAAGAATCTGACTCTAAGTATGTTATACATAAGATTTCATTTAAGCCTCATATTAAATCAATGAACAGGTAGTACAGGACTCTTTTAAGGCAGGAAAAAAGAGGCTTGGAAAAGTTCTGTAATTTGTTCAAGATCTCACAGTAAGAGATATGAGGACTGGGATTTTAAGTCATGCCCATCAAATTCTGCCTTGCAAACTTGGGTTATCATCTGTCTCTCTGCTCTACCTACTTGGGCAACTAATTGTGTAAAGAGGGATATGTTCCTTAAACTCTCTAAGTTCCATGTTTTCCATCTTAAAAATTGAAGATCAGAATGGATTCTAGTGGGTTAACCAAAATTTTCTATAGCTGTGCAATAATGTGAATATACTAAATATTACTAAACACTATTCCTGAAAGTGGTTAAGATGGTAAACTTTGTTTCTTTAACCACAATTTAAAAAGTCAAACCGAAAAGTCTCCTGTACACAGTCTTAAAAATATATAACATTCTTAACTCTCATTTCTAAAAATGAATTCATTGGCTTCAGATGTAGGACCCAGGGATGTGTATTCCTTAAAAGGTGATTCTGACTGAAATGAATTATATCTCATGACTCCCCCAGGACCATGTGCACTCTCACATTCAAGGTAGAACTAGTCCAACAGAAAAAAGAAACTGGGTACAACGAAGTAGAATAAAGTGTTTGAGCATATTTTTTAAAAAGTATCATTACCTTTATATACAATTCATGAAAAAAATGAAAGAGTAGTTTTAAATAAAAAGAGATATGAAGATCTTTTTTTTTAAGTTTAGAAAACACTGTAATGCAAAGGTATGGCCTTATTATTTAATGAAGGGTTGCTATTGTATTTCCCAATGGTAGAACAGATTTGTGATTTGTCTCACACTTTAAAACTACATTTTTAATAGATTCAATGTTCAAATGAGGCCGAAAAGCCCATTCAGCTGAACACACTTTAAACAAATGATACCAAGTTGAAAGATAAATACAATTAATATTTTACAACTACTAGAAAATAAGAAGTTAAGTGTTCTTACATGCTTACAAAGTTTCAAACTTGGAATATAAAACTTATGAGGGTTTTTGTTTTTTGGTAATGCTAGGGATCAAACCCAAGTGCTCTACCACTAGACCACATCCCTAGCCCCAGTACTTATGAATTTTGATAGCTCTATTTACTTTCCAAATTCTAGTTAAACTCTAACCAAATCAGGGCTTTAACTGTTATATGCTCATCAACCCTTTAATCTTTTTTTTTAAATAAAGCTTTGTTTTAAAAACATTTCTTTTCCATTAACCCCTAAAAGCAAACTTGTCTACTTCAGCTGTAAATGCAATCTGACTCTCATACTACAAAATCCGCCTCACACACAAAAAAACTACTAAAAGTCCCAGAACCTGCAAGCTGAATATGATGAATAAAATTCTTGTGTTAAAATCCTTACCTTCTGGAAGCAAATAATAACAAGGACACTGAATATAATAACTATCAAACCCTTACATAATTATTCACTCATTTCAGCAATAAAATCCAACATTATAGAACCTATGCATGTTTTTACATTTGAATACAAATGTCTGGAAGAAGAAATTCAATATCTGAGGGAAAAAAGTAAGAAATCTACATCTCGGAATCTGGCACGATCCTTCCATTTCTACTTTTTCCATTCCATTTCCCTTTTGCAATTCCAGTTCTATCACATGAAATTTCCCTAATTCCTGCACTTGTTGAGACACAGGGATCCCTGAGTTAATTTCAAAATATCAGCTGAATCAAGAAAAGAAAATTCTAGTAGAAAAGAAAGAAGGGCTTTCATTAAGTAGAATCATAACATTAAAGAGCCAAGTATCAATTTGAAAATAGGAACACTAAAATAAAACAAATTCATTTATGATATTCTAGACTATAATCTTACTATCACCAATCTGGTTTAGAAAAGACAACAGCAAGAAATGAAAAGAAGCAACTTGTGATAGCTTTGAAATTTACAAAATAATAATAATTTGGTTTTCAGAAATAGTCTATAAACATATGGCATAAGTGAATAAGGGAAATAAATAAAGCCAATGTACACACTTGTAGTACCAACAAAAATTTTGATTTTTATAAACATCACACCAAGACAGATATATCTAGCTAGTCTCAGACAAAAAAAAAAAATTAACTATAAAGTAAGCTAGACCAATTATCCACAATACCTTCATCTATTGTAATTACATACTGAGTTTTAAAAGGCAGCTTTCTGAAATATTTTACTCTTATTTCTAATCTTCAAGAACCATAATTCAGTTCTTTTAATCATTTTACAAAAACCTCTTTATAACACAGAGCTTGTTTATACATCTCATTTTAAAACAACACAATATAAATGTTGATCAGCATCCTCCCAAGAAACAGAATAATTGTAACTGATTGACAGTGCTTTTGTAGTTAAGTCTCAAGAAAACAGTCAACAAATCAGCAAACTGGTATTCTTTTTTGACAAGCAATCCCAGCAGGAAGTTTCACTCTAAAAAATTATGAAAAACTAAGTCTACTCTTAAGATAGCATCATAGAAATATTGATATATTTTGTTTAGCCAACAGAATTTTTTAAAGTGAGAAATCCAATGAAAACTGAGGGAGTTTAGGGAAAGTATCAAATTAGTAAAGACACTGAGTTACAAGGCAGTATTGCACTTGAATTCTGAACCACAATTTTGTAGTGGCAACTTCTAGTAATCTGAGCAATTTCATCTGGAAAGAATTTACCAAGAAAGATTACAACATTGATTACCATGTGCATTTTACAGTACACTTTCCTTAGCCCATTTATAATTTAAAAAAAAAAGAAAACTAAAAATGTAAGAAGTAGAAACCAAGCTTTAAAAACAGTTTTTCACAACAAAATTTATTAGAAGAATAGTGGTTTTGAAAGTCTAGCATCCAGTGAGAACTACCATACACAACATTACAGCTGGGAATGTTTCTCCAAAATGTCATGGTCAAATAATACAATGGAACCATTAAATCTTACACATGCACGAAAGAACTAGCGCTTTTGACATACAACGAAAAAAAAAAAGTAAGAAAGAAAATGGGGTGGGGGGACCACATGGATTAAAATTTTAAGTACTCATCACATACATTAAGACACAGCTTATTTTAGTCCAGTCAAAAAATCAGAACTGCATTAAAAAATTTAATGTAGTGCAATCAAACCAAAAATCTTAATTTGTGATCATAAGTGCTCTACTACATAAACATTAATCATAGCAAGGAACAAAAAGTTCAAATCACACAGTACAAAAAAATCTGTAAATAAATATAAACTACAGTACAAGAGAAATATTAAATTATACAATTCTGTCAAACTGTAAACAGTATATTGAAATGAGGTCCATAAGAGTTAAGGGGGTTCCTGTTGTGTTTCATGACACTTGAACTTCTAGAAATCTGAAAGATGCAATTTTCCATATCTTTGAAGGCTATGGGTATTATATATGGAGAGAATTTCTTTTAGATGTAAGATATCAAATATCAAGCAGAGGGATAACCTATTTTGTTAACCACAGATAGTACTGTAGAAAACAAGAGTTATGAGACAAGTCTTAACATCAGAGATGTAAAGGACTAAAACACTGGAATTAGAACTTCACATCAGAAGAAACTTGTCACTGAGGTCTTCAAGGTTATAAAATACACTGACAAAATTGTCGGCTAATAAGCAAACCTAGACCTCTGCTAATTCTTTGACATTTTACATACTCATGTTAAAACACCAACTTTGGCAGAATCACTACTGATAAACTCAAAGCACTCCTGGCCCAATGGTTCCATCACAGTGGCCAGTGCACAGATTCTCTAAAGACATTGCATAAACTAGAATGTAGAGGTCAGACACCCAAGGACCAGTGCTTGAATTTAGTAGTAGTTATGGTGAAGAAGCAAGAGCCACATCAAGGAGGAACTGCATCTGTTAGAGTTTACAGAGGCAGCTAGGAATGTCTTTTAATTGTGCTGGCTATTAGTGGCATTTAAAAATATATACTTTCACTGTTTGTGTGTGTGTGTGTGTGTGTGAGAGAGAGAGAGAGAGAAAGAGAGAGAGAGAGAGAGAGATTGAGAGAGAGAGAGGGAGGGAGGGAGGGAGGGAGGGAGGGAGGAGGAGGGAGACAGAGACAGAGAGTGATGTGCTGGCTATACATTTATGCACATTTTTAAAAAATACACTGTTAACAGGAACCCCCGCATTATCTGCTCAGTAGTAATAACTGAATATATAGAATGCCACTATAAGAGTGTGAGGCACCGTGTGCTGGAGAGTTATATGCAGCTTTAAAATCTGTTTGGCTGAGTTATACCTGGATACCTGAACTGAGTTTTTAAGTTGACATTCATCAAAGATGTGCTACCAGCACGTTGAAATAAAAGCAAAACAGAAAAATACAAGTCACTGTTAGGTTTAAGAATAGCATCAAAGTACCTGAATTGAGTGAGAAGAGTGTGTAAACTGTCCCTGAGGGTTTTTAAACAGTGTGTATAAGTTGGATTTCTAAGAACATTAGTTTTATTTAACAGTGTGGACTGATAAAATACCAATGTCTGACAGTTTAAAGTGGAGGTTAGAAAGAATTATACGCAAACGCTCCAAATGTATAGTCTATGCATTTTTTTTTTTTTTTAAAAACGAAGCAGCAACAAGCTGCTGTAAAGTATACATCCCATCAGAACAAGCAACATGTAGGAGTCAGATAAAGGTTTCTTAGTCTGGTTTTCTGACAGCACAGCATATCAATATCCAATGACTATATCTTTCCTAGATCAGAATGTAACTAATTTCGACTAGCAATATAGGATTAGACTTTTAATCAAACACTTTGCTATTACATACTAAAATTCCTTAAACTTACTAATGCTGGTAATACTAACCTAGTTAATCATCCCCCCTCATTTTAGAAATATACCCTTCCACAACTTAAAAACATTAAGATCCATTTCAGTCCTCTGATGTAAAAAGCATGTAAGTGAATTAATATTAAAAATTTACACAGTAAAAAGGCTTGAATTTCAGCCAAAGATTCTAAATACTGTTCATTCCCTGAAGACTTAAAGGGGGAGAGAATCCCTACCCATTTTCCTAGTGGTTTATTTTCCTAAGATGGTCTGATATAATTTTTTCATTTTGGGGTATTTCCCCCTAACCTTCTCTCAAATTCCAAATTCTTAAGCCTGAAAAGCTTAACGAAATGGGGAAAATGAGGCAATCACTTACAATTGCTAGAAAGGTACAAAATGTTATTGTCTTTAGTTAAAATAAGATTTATATAAATGTGATCTGACCCCATATTATGTAGTATGTTTCATATTTTTAAATAATCGTCCTAAAACTTACAGTACCTAAGACTCTGAAGATAAATTAAGACTTTAGTGTTGTAACAGAAAAAGTGCTGAATTATCCCTTTTCTAGTACTTTTAAACATTTTGGACAAGTGCTTTCCTAGTGACAGTAAAGTTCACTATATACCCTTCCACCAAGCAGGAAAGTCACCTTGGTGAAAGACTTTTAGGAGTGTAGCACCGGGTATTTACCAAATAGTAGGAGTTGTTTTACTCATTCTGAGGGGGTAAAAATATCCTAGATTGAAATTCTATTTGGCTATTGACTGTTAAAAATCCCTGCTCTACTGTGTCAGTGTCCTGTGTCTAACTATCCCTGGCCCCCCACCCACAGTCCCCTTACACACTATCCACTGAGAATCTAATCTCCAAAGAGATCATTTTAAAATTTATGTTTTCAGGACATACCTGAGAAAGGGTGCAATTATGCAGAACAAGGAATCCAAGACTGCACTAATACTGGTTATAGGTTCATACATTTTTTTCCCCAAGACAAATCTAAGTTTAAGAGGTATGGATCTTCAAATATGTCTTACTGCTTTAGATTTTTTTTTTTTTTTTGGTATGTGTGTAGGGTCATTTCCAGTGTTGAAAAGATCATCTTGCACGTATTCAAGAACAGTTCAAGATGAAGTAAATAGTTCATTTCCACATTCAAACAATAAAGATTAAATATTATGAGTATAATATTTGCTACATCCAATAAATCTATGGTTAACTAAAAGTGCTTGCTTTTCAGCATTTATGGAAACAGTTCCAAATGAACTGGAAACCTTAAAATTACTCCCCCCCCCCAAAGAGTTTCAGAGTTTTTGATGTTTGTTGGTCAAATCAACATTAACTAGCCTTGATTCTCATTTTCAAACAATGTAAAGATTTTTCTAACAAATGAAGATGGCCCAACTTTACCACACTGTCTGTCCTGTGACTCATTTTTAGTGTAACAGGGCAGAATCTGTGTCTATGTACTTGCCCATCCTACCACCCCTTTCCTCCAATCTCCTTCATAACACTTAGTATACACAGCTACAGAGCTATGCTACAGGGCTACTGTCCGGCTTTTGAAAAAAATGACTGCAAGATTATCTGGAATATAGGAGGATACGAAAAGAATTCCTCCATTTCCCTTTCAGTCAGCATGTTTACAAATCCTACTCAAGTCTCAAGGACAGAATGAATCCAAAATAATTAATAAAGAAAGTGTCCGGAGGTCTGTATTCCTTGTACCATAATTATACTTTTTTCCTTTTCAGTAGTTTTTGAAAGAAATTAGTTAAAAAAAAAAATCCCTATGTAGCGTAACAGTCTCCTAAATGGACTGTTTGGCTAAAGCTGTCAAGTTTTTAATAATACTGGCCTGACCATAGTATTAATGAAGACCTAATTCTACAGCAACAGTGACAAGGAAACAATCTTCGATATTTTCATATAGGCCAAAATTTAACCTATGACTGTCAGTATCTCCTATAAAACATTAAGTAGGGCAATTTGATCTATTGCCATATTCTATCACCAATGACAGCAACCTGAATATATAGAAAAGAGAATTCCACATGAAAACTATCTCTGCACTTGGTAAATTATAAAACAAAAAAATGCAGTTTCAAAATGAAATCTACAAGGGTAACAGCTGTTTGAGAAAATGACACCAACTTGCCATACATCTGCTGTTAATGATTCAAAATAATTTCAGGTTCTGACATTGAGCTGACTTAATCTGTTTTATTAGCCACATAAAACCAAGCTTCACTATTATGTGTCAATGAAATATAAGAGAATCTACAAAGGATTAGAACCAGGCCTGGCACCATGTGCTTACTTGGGGACAGGGGAGAACACACAGCTCACTAGCAGCTCAAAGGTTGCTATGTACTGCCTAATGACAGAAGGTAGTTAGGATATGGGCCTTAACAGGTAGTCATTTTTAGTCTAATTTAGTGTTCTCTCCAGAAAATTGGGAACTAAACATCTCATTGTGCCTTCTTTGTTTTATTATCTGATCCCACATAGCTCATATTATAGCTAAGGTAAAACACTGGGGAATAAAAATGCCAATTGTTTGAGGTAATGATTTATATAAGATAACCAGAGTTCTAAAGCACTTCAATATTGTAAAGTAAAAGTGTACCAAATAAAGCTAATACACACTTCACACTTGTTGAGCTTGCGCACCAGAATTGAACAGTAATTAACTTCACATAAGGACCCTACTATCACACAAAGCCTTACTCATATTCATGATCTGCTGCAGCAAAGGTTTATATCAAGCAACATCTAAACTTCAGAATAACAACAAACTTAATATTAAAAAGTATTATACACAAATATAAATTATTTTTCCTGAAAGAGAGATCTTGTCCTTCATGGTATTTGAGGAGCAGAATAAAGTGTATAGCTCATCACAAATATAATTCAGTCACTTATAAGCCTATCAAAAAAGTAATATAATATACTATATTACTATCAATTGATTTCTGTGCTGTCTCAGGATGAGAATGCTAATGATAAAATACCAACTAGATAGCTGTCCACAGAATTAGTGTTTTTGATTTTATAGTGCCATAGCTTATCTATAATATCAATGTTCTCATTAAAAATGCAAGAATTTATTTTTAAATACATTATTTCCTATCATTAGTTCAAATAATGTTATATAATTTGAGTAATGTCATCATCCACCTACCAAAAATGTGAGGAAAAAAGGCTTTTGTGACAAAGACAGTCATGAACTACACTTTCCCATACCATAAAAATGGTCACCTGTTGTTTTGAGCCATGCAAAACTCTGATAAGCAGAATTTAAGCATCCAAGTAGACCAATCTCTATTACACATTTATGAGGATGTCCCCAAATTAGAATATCTACACCGAAAGTGCCAATACAGCATAGTGGCAAATCAAGAGAGAAATTAAATATTAAGGGATCACTGTGGCATGAAGACTGACCACCAGCCATGTGATGATGATGAGCCACCTCCAGGAAATACATGGTATAATGGAACTCTGAACACAAAATTTAACATTAAAAGTGCACCTGAATATTACAAACTAACTTTACAAAACCTACAATAAGGTAAAATATATATCTTTTGAAATATTCAGCAGCTTTTTGTTTTGTCTTTTTTTTAAAAGGTTTTTTCTTTTTTCTGAGAGGCTCATGAAATTTAAAAAGGGACCACTATCTAATTTCAACCATGCTTCACGAAACAATAATGGCTATTTTATATTGCAGTTACCAATGTAATGCAATTAGTGCTTTAAAATAATCTACACTCAAAAAAACAAACAAGAGGGGGTGAGGAAGAGAGGAAGAGAGACCGACCTTTGGAGAAAATATGCTTATTCAAAAGCTTCTTGGAAAAGAAAATTTACCTGAATATCAAGTCATGACTGATCTCAAGTGTAATGTTTAAAAGCTTCACAGACATGAATATTACAATCTTCAGGTCTCAGGACTTTTAATCTGAGAAAGTTCAGAGTTTGGTTTGTTTTTAAATTCACTTTCTAACCAAAACAAATAATAGAAGTACTCAAATTTGCACTATTTACAACTCTCAGCCTACAATCTGAAATGACACAATACAAGTTCTCTTATTTAAACTGCAGCATTAAAGGGTAGGCACACCATTCTTCTGCTGCTCGATTGTCATCCACTGAAACACACATAGAAAATATTTATGTTAGTAAAATGATCACTCCATGTACACTACAATGACAAAATTTACATAACTCAACTCATACATCACTTATATAGACTACCACATAGGATTAAACCTCTCTGAACAGTAAAACTCTACAAAAGTTCAATTTTTAGGGCCAGATTTTTAAATGGGCCTTTAGTGATGTCTTTCTCAGAGGGGATAAAAAAGCAAGCACAAATTAATTTCTCAAAGGTCCTTTTTGCAGCAATTTTTGGCTACTGAATACCCCAAACATTGTGCAAAAAGGCACCATGGCTGCAATTAATTGTGTGCTGAAAAACTGAATGTGAAACAAAGGAGGTGTTCCTTCATAAGCTTAGCCTTTTGCTTTCAGCAAACTTCCTTCAACTGCAGATGAAAACCATACATTTCATAATGTATTTTTATTGCAACTTCCAGCTAGGCTAGAAATATTGCAGTTATATATTGTTACTTAACCCAAACTACCTTTTCCGTTGAGATTAGAAACCAAGAGGAAACAGGTTCAGTCACCCACTGATTAAATTGTTAAACAAAATAAGCAAATCAAAAGAGAAACCCACGCCCAGGCTATGTCAAGAATGAGCAGTGTCTGTATTTTAATAACAGCAATGGTGTGCCTAACCTTTGAACACAAAGGTTGCTGAGGGAAAATTATTCTTAACCTAATTTAATTATCTGCTCCAAAAAGTTTCCAGGCAAGAATTTATGCCTTGAGAATACCTGGACCTACCACTCATCCTTGAACTGTTAGCATTCACCTGAAACTGACAATCTTAATCTAATCAACACTTCATGTTTGATTTTTTTTTAAAACACAAAAACTTATGATTTTTGTTTTTGGTTAAGCATTCAGAAGGGCCTGACCAATTAACTTAACAGCAGATTCAAACATAGGGTGTATGTGGTATGGATTTGATTTGCAGGAATAGTAATTTTAATTTAATCACAATAAGACTAAATTCCACAGGCTTTACTTATCAGCTATTCTTGCAAAAACTGCAGAAATATAAAACTTTCCAAACTTAATCAATTTTATAAGCCCATCTCAAAAAAGCTTAGGTGTTCTTCAAGGAGTGCTTATATAAACATGGTCTGAAAAGTCCTGAAATGTGTGCTAAACAACCATGAAAATCAGCTAAATATCAGAAATTAAGAAGGGGATATTAATGTAGGATGCCAAGAAAGGGGGAGGTGAGGATTAGACCAACAAAATTAACTGTAACCTAAAAAAAAAAAAACCCAACTTCTCCCAATCTGGTACTATTATTTGAGAAACTAAAATGAGCTTAACTCCTGATTGAATTAGTTAGAACTGATAAGCAACCAAAATTATATTAGAATTGGGATTGTGTTTTCTTTCTTACCATAAACTTAGATCCCCTTCATCAATGTAGATTTTGAATATACAAGTGATGTTGTTTAAGTATCATTCTTTAAATATCACAGTTATACACATTTCTTTTCCCTATTTCTCCCACCCCCAACAAACAGATCTTGAATTAAACTAGGCGCTGCAACAATATTCAGTTGTTAGTTAGCACATGATCAATTCTTTAAAAGGGCTGAAAAATACAAAGAAACCTAGCTAAAATGAGGCATCCTCCATTGTTTTATGTAATGTACCCTGACTGCTCCTGAGTAAGAAGGGAGCTCGTCCTCCATGAGATAAGGCTATATCCTCACTTGTTGGTGAGATCAAATTCTACCCTTAGAAAATCTCAAATAAAATTACAGCAAAGGTAGCATTCAAAGTAATTAACTGAAGCATTTCTGAAGGTAGTGTGTGCACATTTCCCACCTGCTTCCCCTCTGGGTGAGCACTAAGTAGATTGCAAATTCGAAGTAAATTAAGTGTAATTATATAAATGACCCAAATACATATTTATCATTGAATAACCAAAATTTTCAAAATTCAAAGGTTCATTGTTCTTCTTAGTTTTTTCTTTAGTTTAATCCTTCAATTAGTTGAATTGTAGAAGAAAAAATGTGAACATTTTATAAGATGGCTTTCCAATTTGCAATGATAAAGCTCCCAATATAACTGAGGTGATTTCTAAAAGGGGGCTTTTTTCCTCTTCTTTTTCTTTTTTCTTTCTTTCTTTCTTTTTTTTTTTTTTTTTAAAGTAAAGGCAAACATAATTTAAGGGGAAAAAGAAAGAAAAGCATGCAGGCTCTACAGGCAAGGAGTCCACGTCCATGAATCTGTTCTCTGTGAGGTAACTCAATTAATTCTCTTTTGTAGAGAAACATGCAAAAGGCCAAACAATATTCCGAGCCATACTGCACATGGAAATTTAAAAATATGCAACATTCGAAATGCACCCTTCACCTCTGTATACACAAGTCAATGCAAAATTTGCAAAGAAACAGTGTCACAGGAATGAAGTTAGGTGCAAACAATGACAGCTGAACAATGATGCAGTAGTGCTCACCCAGTTTGTACAGTAATTGGCACTCTACAGTATTCCTACTCGTTTTTTGATTCATTTGCACTTTGTGCTGCCTCTCCCTGGGGATCTAATTCAATCTTTACAGAAACATCTGGCCCCTCCGACCTCATTAATTTCATCTTTTTCTTTGGAGGGTTTTTCAAAGTGCCCAGCCTCTCCTTTACTTTGTACTCCAGTGTACTGTGGGGAATCCCATAAATACTCTGAGCTTTGGAAACACTCATTTTTCCACTCATAACCACTGAGATTGCTTCCTCCAGTATCTCACTGTTGTACTGTCTGTAACGCCCTCTTTTCTTCCGAGGCTGCTTGGAGCCAGGGTCTCCTTCTTGATCCGATGTGGGATATGGCTGTCCAGAGGTAGACTGCTCAGCATCTGAGCCCCAAGAATCAGGTCCAGCATCTAACATGCTTTTTCTATTTTGTTTTGGAAGAATAGCCCTTAATTTTTTACTAAGCGCGCTCTCCGTTTGTGAACCCATTACCAAAGAGCTATAGCTGTACTGATCACCAGTGCGAGACTCCCAAGAAAGATCCATTCCTCGAACTTGTGGTATCTTTAAATCTACAGGAGATGAATGGCTCACATCCTTTTTTCCATCTTGTTTTGCTTGAAGTGCCATTTTTGGAAAGGCAGAATTTTCTGCAAGAAAAGGAAGGTCACTGATGTTGCTGAGTGCACCATTTCCCCTGAACTTCATACGGCTGAGGTTGAATTCATAATGTGGTTTTGCCCAAGAGGCTTCCCTGGATAATATTAAGTGTTGTCCATGATTCTGTAATCCAGATGGCCCAAGGCTGGCAGCTGTGGACAATTGGTTTCTGCTCAGTAGTTCTTCACTAATCTGCAGGGATCGAGCCAGTGGAACTTTGAGTGATGTGGAGTGTCCAAAACCTTCCCTGGTTCCATCCTGTAAGCTTCTTGGAGGTACCCCATCACCACTCCGAAGTCCGTCTGGGCGGTACTGGCTGGGTCTCCCAGGTCGCCTAATTGGATGGAAGGAAACTGATGTGAGCAGGACTTGCACAGGTAGGGAGGGATGGGTGAGGGGACCACTCCTTTATTAGAAGGCCTTGCTTGGGTAACATCACTTTGTGTTATTTATTTATTTTTCTCTAAAATTAAAAAAAAAATAGTCTCGGCAGTTAGTTTTAAAACTTGTTCACAAAAAGAAAAAGGAGAAAGAAAAAGAAAAAAAACCAGGAGCTTTTTGGGCAAAGAAAAATTAAACCTGTTGGCTGGTCTCTGGTTGGGTTCACAAATTTTCGGAGAAAAAGTTTCGCGCAACTGTCTGAAAATAGCACCTTAATTATTAATTACAGTGTAATCATCAGTCTCCAAAGATCTACACAGAATTGTGTTACCAATGTGACGTTACCACTAAACAAGTACAGTAATAAAAGAGTAAGCCAAATTACTTTAATGCAATGTATTCAACATTCATGACCACTAACTATAAAACTGGAACCATTTACACTGGTGGAACCCCCAGCTGAATGCTTATTTACTCCACAAACAAGCTAATGTTCATCATCAAAAATTAAACAATTCCAAATAACATTTCTTATTTTGCTTGGGAAAAAAAATATAAATGGAAACCAGACCCAAGGGAGAGGGAGGGAGTCAATACTAAAAGAAACCAAAAGAGCAACTTCTGCATTTAAACTTACCACACTTCTTCATTGTAAAACACTATATGGTAGCAGATACATGAGTATCATGATTCTCTACTTATATCTTTTAAGCTTATGTAACTGCAAAGAAAATTATTTCTTACTTTCCCCCCAACTTTTTTCGTAAGTTCTATTCGAAGAAATTACTATCAGGTTTATAAACAATCTTGTAGCAGTTTTCTTTCGTTAAGAAAAAACTCCTCTTCCTGAAATATCAATTGCCTATTTTGAAATTTCAAGTGGATAAGCTTTGAAATCATATTTGAAATGTTAACTATTTATACAAAGTTAATTTACAAGGTTTTGATATTCATAATACAAAAAGGTCATCAATCTTTTAAAACTGGCAACTGGCAAAGCAAGCCTAAAGGGGAATAATATTAAGTGTTATACATTAATGAGATCTAAAAATGAAACTCTGCAATAATGATAAATCAGATATGTTCTCCAAAACTCTACAGGGACCAATATCATTATTATCATAATAAGAATACCACTGGGAAATACCCATTGTGCATTTGTCTTCCATAAAACAAAACCAAAGAGAAAACACTTCCCATTCAGAGGGATAAGCAAAGCAACTTCAACCATATAATACATGGATCTGGTAGCAAAGTTTAAGTTGAATCTTAAGGGATTCATTTACGCCAACTGCATTTGGGCTTCTACTATACACATCCTTAATTATGTAACTCACATGTTTTTGATGTATAAATGGAACCCAGTAATTTGGGACCTTGCTGACTTATATTTATAGTAATCTAAAAAAATGAATTAAGTTAATATTTTTAGACTGAAGAAAAGAAGGGAGAAAAGTAAATAATAAAAAAGGTGAAATGATAAAAAGATGAGAACATTTCAGAAGTCAGTAAAGAAATCCCTCAGTTTGAAGATAAGTAAAAATTAGTTACAAAAGGTTAGTCCATTTAGTTCTCACCTGTTTTTGTAAAAATCTAAACAATTTCTCCATGTAAATAGTCTAAAAGTTAAATATGCCTATATATAAATGGATTTATAAACTTATCAAAGGTATTTTCATAACTAGGTAAAGTTGGTATTTGGTTACAACAGTTTTCTAATATGATGCCTAAATACTTCATTAATACCTGACTTTTCTAAATGACTACTAGATACACAGAGTAACAATTACATATTATAGTATAATTCTTACACTACAAAATTAAATGATAAGAGAATTCACTTTAGTCCCGTATGAGTTATAAAACTGAGCATGTAATAATGTCTTGGCAACATAAGATGGTTATCCATCAACATCCACAACCAACCTTATCTATTAAAAAATCTAAAATGTATACAATCACATTTTTTGAACTGCTACAGAATTAAAATTGCAGTTCAAATCAACAACCAAAACCGAGTCAAAACAAAAATGAACACATATACACACGAGCACTCAATCCCCATTAGAAATATCAAGTGAAACCTAGAGCTCAATTTTCATTCAACAACTATAGCACACACAACACTGCCTTTATGTCTAAATTTCAGAATTATTTAGCTTGAGTTTCACACTTCACAACACTAAACAACAAAAAGTCCAAAGACATATATTCTTACTACATTCACGACTACTTACTACTTGTACTAAACTGACAAAATTGATCTATACTAGACAATTCTACATTGCACCAATATACCCTTATTTGATTGACAGCCTAAAGGTTATTTTATAAAAGGTCCACCTTTTATTCTGAAGGATTAAATTTTAAAGTACACAGAGGAGACTGGCAAATCAATCTCTGGTGAATTATCTAGATAAAATTGTGGAAGGCTACAAATATTTTCCCTTACCCGTTCCCTTGAGTACTGGAGCAGCCTGCAGAATGGCTCAGGGAAGTGCTGCCAGCACACGGACTTTTCTTAGTAGACAGGTCAAGTACACCGTCTGCAGAGACACAAATACCTGAGGATATTAAAAAATGAAGCAAATGTAGAATGAAAATACTAAATATGAAATGGCAGCAGGTTTAGTCAATCAGGCAAACACAACAGTCACATATTTGAGTTATTCAATATAAAAATCAAGATATTTTTCTCCTGAAATAACATAAATTAAGAAAAGTATGTTACATCAAATGTATCTAAGGATTCAATATTTTATTAATAGTGCAAAAGAAAAGGCAAAGCATATTATAGACAATGTTTAGATATGGTGAAATATTAGAAATAGCAGTTCACACAGCATGGTGTTCTGTACCAGACTTATACTTCATTTTCTAAATTGACCTTGATTCAAATGTAAGTTTTAATGTTCCATTAAAAAAACTGTCTTTGAAACTATAAAACCAAATTCCTCAAGATCTAAATCTACCTGAAACTTGGATCCAAACTAATTTAAAATTAGATAAAGACAAGAAAGAATGAAACAATCTTGATACTAATTAGAGCCTAAGTGTAACCGAGAAGCTAGACCAGATCACATAATTCACGTTGCTAATAAATAAAATCAGGACACTTTCTTTTCCCACAAAGATACGTTCCTTCTTGTAGACTTATCTAGATACAGATCTCATAGACAGGACAACTTTTTAAGCAGCCATTCTGTCCAAAATAAATACAGCAAGATAATACCCAATGCCTCTGATTTTTAGATGGCCAGTAGAAAGATCCTGCTAACTCATTATGTTAGAATTCACTTCACAATAGAATTTATCCACCTGGTGTCTGAGGACATTCTAATTCCCTATTACGGTTGTCAGAAATAAATATGCAATTAAATGTATAAATAAGAAAGTCAATATCAAGAGAAAACACTGTCCTTTAGAGACATTAACACTTCAAAAAATATAACTATAATCTAACAAATCAAGTACTTTATTAGATATTTCATTTAATTAGATATCTAAAAAACAAATGCACTGCTATTTCCAACCAAAGACAGAATAATTTAGGTTTCTAAATCAAACATGCAATTTATCTAACCCAATGAGAAAACATATTTAAAGTCTGCCACAAAATTATGTAATTAAAATCGAAAACACTAAAATTCAATGCAATAAGAAATTTTTAAAAAACATTTTTGCTTCACTTGAAGTCCATACACTATAATGTTATCGTGTAGTTCAAATTCTCTTAAGAGTGTGTTGCCAATACAACATACCTTTTAAGGGCAACACTAGCTATGAGATGTTAAATCAGACTAGTAGAATCATTTTATGTTAACCTTCATTTTATGTTAACTGTCATTTTCCTATTATAAACCTGAAGCTTTGATGCAATATTTAGAGCAAAGTGATTCTTATTAAAAACTACCAATTCGTGGTAAACAAAATGATCCTTAACAAAACAGAAGATACAACTTTGGTAACCAAAGGCACACCGATTGATGTGAACACAGAGTAATTTGGAATCCTGTCTGTCAATCTCTTGGAATTTAGATACTTTTCTTTGCTATTTACTATATACCAAGAGGAAAAAAAAAAAAACAAAAAACAAAGAAAAACTACTCAAAAAATATATTCTTCAATAAGCAACTAAAGCCAGACCAAATGTAAAACCTTTATAAATTCTTATAATAAGCAAAGGAAAGTCCTTTCAAAGATGTTCTTTTAAGATTTAAATTTATTTTCTTTCAAAATAAACTTATTTCTCACCAATATATTCACGGATCTTATAATCTTTCTGTATACTCTTAGAGGAGACTTCTAAAACAATAAAATCATTACTGTAGACATCACTGAGTTAAATTATTTATAATGGAAATGGCCAATTCATCTTTTGAGAAATTAAAAGGTCAAATGAGATTATAAAGCAAGAGGAATATTTATTCTACTTAAGATAATAAACTTTTTGAGACTGAAACATTTTCTAAACAAAACAGATATACTCTTAACCTCTTTATTAATCTGTGTCCTCACTCACAAATTCCCCTTCAGAAATACTTTAAAGTTAGTTCATAATACATTGTATGTAAATATGTATATATTTCTGTATTTATAAAACACTGAATACACTTAACTAAAGTGTATTCTATTGTCTTCTTTATTTCTAACCCTGGTAATTTCTTTTTTAAAACTGCAAATAAAAACATTTTTTCCTTAAGGTGTATTTTTCAGGTACTAATTCTAAAACATTAAGGAAAAAAATAGAAACTTAACTTTTCATAGGAGTTTTTAGAAAATGGACAGGACAACACTTTGGAAAGTGCAAAATGCTTGTATTAGTATCAAATAACTTAAAAATCAGTTACAACTATAAACTACCTGACTATAAATATCTAGGTGGTACATCAATCACAACTATGAATTACAGACAGGTAAGGTTTTAAGAATTTTATCTGTACATATCTATCACTGCATAGCGAGGAATAATTTAAGATTCACATTATTGTTTTGTTTTTTAAAGAGACAAATTCTTGCTATGGTTCCCAATGTGGCCTTGAATCCCTAGGCTCAAATGATCCTCTTGCTCCAGCCTCCCAATAGTTAGACTATGGTATGGGCTACCACCTAGCTAGAATCACACTATATTTTATTCTATTATTAACTACTGGTCCCCTCATTGCCAATAATTTTTTTCTCCCCCGAATCAGTTTTCTGATTGGACAGAGGAGACCATGATTATCAAACCATACCTTGTTCACTAGGTTCTGACTGAGACTTTCTGACAGTAAGGTCCAGAGGTGAGTCTTGGTCAGCCATGAGAAGTTTGCTGAGCACAGGGTTCTGAGTAGTTGCAGCCGTGGGAGAGGTGGTGACTGGAGATGCTTTCGGCAGGCTTTGGTTCTTTGTGCTATTGGGCTGGCTGGGGTCCTGAGTAGAGCTATTTTTTGAGGTATATTCAGCAGCAAATTGTTGGATCATTCGCTGCATGATCTCACGGGCCACTAGGGGAATATTGGGGTCGAAGACCCAGGGACTGTCTGTAAACAAAGATTTATTCACTTTTAAAGTGGAAAATTGTACTTAAAAAAAAAAAAAAAAAAAAAAAACCCAACCAACAAAAAAGACAGCTTTCACAAAAACAATATTCATATTTTTCTTAAAATGCAAAGTCTTAAAAATAGTATTTCCCTTGATTTATATTTTTAATCTCTAAGCTTTTGAGTTGCAGGTTTTTAAAAAATAAAATTTTCATAAAAATATTTCTAAACATTCCCCCGCCAAGGATTATGAAATTAAAGGGTTACAAATATGATCTTTTATAGGCTAAAATCACTTACCTGATATAGAAATCCCCAAACCTTTCTCTTAAGACTCATTCCCCAGTTAACATCTACAGAGAATACATTGTTTCCCCTAGAGTTTTTCTCCATCAACTGTCCTCTCCTAAATTTCCAAAATTTGGACTACTGAATTCACGAGTGCTTAATTCATTTCTTGTTAAAGACTGATGGCATAACAAGATCATAAAATCAGATACTTAATTTTAAGTATTCAGTCATGACAGGCTAGAGCAATAGTCTTCCCATTTTAATGTTCACTGAAATCATTTTGAGGTCTTTTGACTGCTGGATCCTATCCCCAGAGTTTCTGATTCAGCAGTTCTAGGGCTCAAGAACTGGCATTTCTAACAAGCTGCTAGATGCTGCTTGGGTGAGGACAACAATTTTAGAAACTGTGGGTTAGAAGTTTAAATGTCAATTCTCAAAAGCTGGAAGACAGACCACATATTTTCCATGAATAATCTTTTATATTTTTCATTAAGAATCTTTAAGTATACTCTTCCAGATATTAACAGAACAGTTAGAAAAGTAATGAAAAACACTTAAGTTATCCATGTCTAGTCAATTTTAAAATAAAAGCCATATGAACTCATTAATTTTTGAACCAGAATGTACCTTCAAGTTCAAATTTGGGTAAGATGAAAGGTGAAATCTATATATTTGTGTGTGTGCGCACACACACGCGCACGCATATATATATACATAAAAATAAAAGATTCTCACATCTCTATAATTACAACACTAGCCTATCAAGGAAAAGAAGCTTCTTGAGGGCAGAGACTAAATGTATGTATATATACCTAAATCTTGCCTGGTGTAAAGTGTGCATTCAATTTAGCTGAGTAATGAATGGAAGGAATCAATTTATACCAATTTTCTTTTAATAAATGTGGAAAAAGTGATAAAAAAGTAGCCTCTACAAATTAGTACAGATGATTTCTGATAAAACTCATCAAAACTCTTTCCCTGATCTTAAATGTCTACCTGTACCTTTGACTCCCCACCACATTTCTAATGCATTTTTAAGATGGTTTTCAGAAAACCTGTTTCCTTGGTCTTTTAAAGATTAGCTATATAAGGCAAATACCCACAGTATCTTAGAGCTGTGAGGAATTTGTGAGATTGATTTATAAAGTACAAAGGCACAAGAAAAACTGACTTTATTACTAAAATCTCCACAAAAAATAAACAAAACGCTCAAACTTCACAGAACTCATAATAACAACACATTTTATATTTTCCCAAAAGGAGAACATTCAATACCTGAATATGTTCATGCAGTCACAATATTTAATTTTCTGAAGTTTAATGAGGCTTGCTCTATCAATATCATTTTTGTCTCACTAAGGAGTATTTATAATCCTAAATTTCTTCTCTATAAATATAGACTATTAGTATTCCAGATAGTTTATGAAAAAAGATATTTAATTAGGTGAGGTTCAGAAGTTCCTATATTCACTGACAATGCTTCTTCAAAAGTTTTACTAAACATTTTAGCCATATATTGCTTTTTAAATCTCTCTACTGGATTTTCTCATTAGTTATTTAACTTTCCAGTTAAGATCCATTTCCCCCTATAAAGCATAAATCTATGTATGAAAGACTATAAAATTTTAATATTAGTGGTACCTTTTTCCCCCTAGAAAACTGGAGAATATGTAATAAAAAATTTCCAAATAGGAAGCAAATGAAATATTTAAGAATTATCTCTGTGTTTAATTAGTATTAGTAAATAAATATCCTAAAAAAAAGCTTTGTGATTTGTCAAAGATTTTAGGATAAAGATCATAAACTGCTCCTTATGCTTAAAATGCCTACAGTATACTTTGTCTTTTTAATGAATGAATGACTAATACAATCATGAGACAAAACATTCTCAATGTTTATGAATGACAACTCTGCCATTTAAATTTCGGTATCTTTTTTTGAAAGTTTCATGAAAGCATTCATTTTCTGACTTATAACACAAGTTCTATATACATTTTCATGCCTAGGGAAATAGACACAATTGAGTCAAATAAAAGCAACAACTCAGATGAAAATAAAACTACACAAAAACATGTAAAAATTAAATCACAGCCACTGGTACATTTAAAATGGAAATCTAACTTCTAGAAAGGTATCACATTTTTTTAAAAAAAAACATAAGTGACAAAGCAAATTAAAAAGGAAATGTGATTAATAGAATTTTATAAGATAATATTGTTCTAAAGTTAAAACTGGTTACAATAGAGTCCATTATCATAAAAGTCTACTTTCATTGCATCTGTATTTATATTTAGCTATACAAAACCTTTGCACGCCTGATTATTTAAAATATATAATTTGTACTGCTTGGATACAAAGGGCTAAATCCAAGCATCTGAAATAAAGGCTGAGCATTCTTCATCTGGTAAAGTGTATGTAAATATTCGAAAATCTGAATTGAAATCTAACCCACTTCTGGTCCAAAGCATTTGGGATAAAAAATATTAAACTGATGTTTATGAAAACAAGGGATACTCAACCTATATTAATTTGAAGAGTACAAATGTTCATCTTTAAGATATATCCAAGAGGGTTTTAAAAACATCTAAAAATAATAACACTGGTATATAACATAAGGGGAAGTAACTGGAATTCTTTCAATTCCAAATCATTCTTTTCTGAGTATTTTGTGCTAGTATAAAAACAAACATAAAAATTTAAGTTACATATATACAGTTTCAGAGGATTCTGATAGCTCTTGAAATGTATCTTAAGATCTAAGGTCAGAATCCCTCTAAACAAAACTGATAAAAAATTTTAATTTAAGTTATTCCTCTATGACAAAGGGATGAGACTACTAGAAGTAGGACAGAATAACTTCTTATTGTCCCTAAACAAAGAGTGGATGAAAATGGGTCCCTTCATACAAATTAAGTACAAAAGCTTCTCTCTCCAGATAATAAAGCTTGCTATCAGACCTTTGCCCTGTATACATTCTAAAGAAGAGGAACTGTAAAGATATTTTATTTGGCTAATACACTCATAGAACTGGTTATTATTTAAACCTTAAATATGAATTACTTTAATAAAAAAATCAAAAACATCCATAAAACTAAGAAAATTACTATTTTTAATATAATGTTGGAATTCAGGGCACTTTATACAATGATGAGGTGAGCCTGGGAGGTTAAGTTGAGAGATTTTTAGGTCAGAGGCTACCAGCAGGTATTAAAAGAGAATGGAGGGTATACTAAAATTTTTGAATTTACAATGGATCTTACTGAAAAATTTGGGGAAAATGTGCCCGCCCAATAATCTCTACATTCCTTAACTTTATTATGATATTTAATCTTATACCATTATTTAAACATATAAATCACATTAAGAAAAAAGAAGCCCAGCTGATATCCAACTATACCCAACCCATTAAAACAAACACTCACCAGAGAGTATACAGTCAAAACTGTACACCCTTTAGAAGGGAAAAAGAAAATTTCCAGAGGAATGAAAGGTGTAAACCACAATTCGTAAACACATTAAAGAAAAGGGAATCACTAAGTGTCCAATATTACATAGGACATTCAAGATTACCAGGAATTTGTAGGAAACCCTTTTTAGAACCTATCACAGTAACCTCCATCTTGGAACTAGAGTAAAAGGGTAATTAAGCATACAAAATCATTCAGAAAGAATTTCTTGAAAGACTCTTGACTACAATGGTTGGTGAAGGAAAGTTTCCTGAAGGTCTTGACTTATGGCAATTATGCTTTGCAGATAGAGAAAAAAAAAACACACACAAAAAACGAAGGTCTTCATGAAGAATTTATAAACCCCAAGCCTCTATTACGATTAGACATACATTCTCTGAATTTTAAAAGAAATGTAAAACAAGCCTATCAAGTTTCAAGAAGAATCCAGCATGGTGGTGCATGACTGTAATCTCTGTGACTGGGGAGGCTGAGATAGGAAAATTACAAATTCAAGGTCAGCCTCTGCAATTTAAGGAGACCCTGTTTCAAAATAAAAAATAAAAAGGGCTGGGGATGTGGTTCAATGGTAAAGCGCCCTTAGGCTTCAACCTCACACCCTACTACCAAAAAAACCCAAAAAACAAAAAACAAGAAACCAAGTTTCAATGAGAAAAACAAACTGAAAAATCCAAGAGACAGAGCTATTAAATGACACCTCAAATGTAAGAAAAAATTTTATTATGAGTTTTATCACCCCAATTTTAATAATCTAAAAAACTTTAGTGAAATAAGACTATACCAAGGGGAAAATGTTTACAAATCTAATTGGTTAAAAAAAAGAAAAAAACATCTAATTGGTAAAGGTATAGCTACATTTTCTTTCCAAATAAAATTTCAGGTTGGAATTACTAAAATATTATATAGTAGGTTTTATAGCTACTGATAATTAAAACAGTAACTGCTTATATTTAAAAAATTGCTGAACAAAAACCTAACTACTGAGACCTTAAAATTTTCAGAGTTTCATAATAATGGATTTAATTATTTGACTAAAATCATCACTTCAGAGATAAGGGGGTGGCAGGACAGGGATTGCGTTAACTCTGTTCCAAATTTACCTTGATCAAAGGAATACAGAAAAAAAAGTGCATCATTAGCAAATAAAAAATTACTTTTAAGAGTAACTTTAAAAATAACATTGAAACTAAGAAGATCTATGTAAGACAAGCAGATGCTAAATGTCATTCTTCACTGAAACCAACCTTTTCTATAAAAGACTGCATTGAGGAACTCTTCTGCTTGTCTCTCGAATCGAATGATTTTTGCTTGCTCTTGTTTAAGCAGAGCTTCCTGCCCAGCTCCCGAAGCTGGTTCATCCAGACGGACTAAGTGTCCCTGCAAAAATATTTGGTGAAATATTTGTACAAAAAATTTTCCCCATTCAAAATAAAAAACAGATGTATAATTATAAACAAATACTAACAGCATATTAAACAAATTAGTTAATATTATTAAAGTATTTTAAAACTTCAATTCAGGATAAAAATTATCTCCACAAAACTATAATAATAGTAAAATGAGTATAAACATACAGCTTAGGTGATTTTTATTCACATTTTTCAATTATGAGTTTTCCCCCACAATTTACCATAAACTAATTAAACAATAATTACTCTAAAGGGAAAATTTCTTTGAGCATTAAAATATATTGGTTCTCTTAAAGCAAGTGTTCACAGATAAATCCATTCAGATGGTATGCTTTTATACATTTTAAAAAATCTTTTTAAATTTCAGATCTCATTTAAGGATCATGTTTGTCCTCCTAGTATGGGATATTTTCTCCAGACACAAAACATTTTTAAAAGGAGTGAAATTGAACAAACTACCTTTCTAAATATATATGAAAATGACACAATGAAACATATTTTTCTGTATAATCAATATATACCAATTTTTTTAAAAAAGCATTCAGGAAGGAAAATTCAAGAAGAGTTTATCAAATTTTATAATTCTGTTCCTAGATTACTTAAACTATGGCTCTCAAACCTTTACTGAGTAGTCAGTAAGTCAAACTAACACTAGAAAACTGAGTAGGAAAAGAGTGTACTTCATATTCTAAATATAAACACTGCAGCATCTTTAGTTACAATATATATGTGTGTCTAAACATGCTTACAATATAAAATATGGATCAAAACGTTTGTCTAAATGAAAAGTTCCAAAATGCTGTACTGAATTCAACCACGAGATGTATAGCATCTGCTTCCAGACTTCAAGAACAATGGAGTAAACTGACAATGTTTTGCACATCTCAGTGCATATAACTTACTTTATTTCACTGTAATATATCAATACATGCATTTAGTTTAATCATGGAATCATCAAAAGTGCTCCAAATAAGAAAACAGAACGTACCCTGGTATAATGTAATTAAACAATAATTAAAGGCATATTATAATCCACAAAATATTTCCTCAAGGCTTTTAAATATATCTATTGTTATCTGTAAAAACTTGCTATGATTTCTCATTACCTGAATTGTGCCACACAGCACAACCAAGATACAGACACACATACATCTTACTGACACATTTAGAATTGATTATATATTGCATACAAATAGTTTAACAAAAAGAACTCACTTGCCTTATTCAAATTACAACAATGATTTAACATTTCTATATAAACAGTATATTTGTTATATATAATTTGTTTAAAGAATTTTCAATTAAGTATTCTAAGTGTTATAAACCATGAAAACTTTTTACTATTAATGTTATTTGTCAACATTCTCTTCTAAATATACAAGTAATTTTGAAACACAAATCATAAATAATTATGATATAGATTAAACATCTAAAACATATTAAGAACAGGCATCAGTTGAAGTGCCATCAAACTCTTCAACTGTATTGTACTTCAGTGTCATTTCATTAAGTGATTTTTTAAAATATAAATTATACCTGTATTTCACTCCTTAGTTCTACATTCAATCAGTTGAAGTTAGATACTGAATGATCTATCTGTAGAGTACTTAAACTTTAATGTAGTATTTAATGTAGCATTCAGACTCCTATCATATGTAATGGAACACAACAGAGCAACTAGCGTAGTACTCATCAGGCAGATGCTATGTGTCCTTTCTTAAACAATAATCAATCCCCATTCCCACACCAACACTAGGAAACCAATATACTAACTACACAATGTTTTGTCTTTATAGGTGTGCCTGTTCTGGACATCATTTCATCTAAATAAACATACACACATACACTCTTTTTTTTAATGTGTGTGTGTGGGTTTTTTTTCCCCCTGTGGTGCTGGGGAGTGAACTCAGGGCCTTATGCATGCGAGGCAAGCACTCTACCAACTGAGCTATATCCCCAGCCCAGTGATGGACTTTTTTTCTCCTAGAATAATGGCTTTTTTTTTTTTTAAATCTCAGCTCCACCTGAGACTGAAATGAGCTCTTCCTCTGGGTTTTCAATCTCTCTCTCTCTCTTTTTTTTTTAAGAGAGAATTTTAATATTTATTTTTAGTTTTCGGCGGACACAACATCCCTGTTTGTATGTGGTGCTGAGGATCGAACCCAGGCCGCATGCATGCCAAGCCAACGCGCCACCGCCTGAGCCACATCCCCAGCCTCCTAGAATAAAGTTTTCAAGGTTTGTCCACACTGTAGCACGTGTAAGTAGTTAATTTCATTTACTGCAAAATGAATATTTCATTGTATGGATACACCACTTTTTATTTATCTATTCTTCAGTCGATAAGTATTTGAATTGCTTTCACTTTTGGGGTATTATAATAATAATACTGCTACTAACTTGTGTACAGGTTTTCGTGTGGATGTATATATTCATTTTTCTTGAATATGTATTTGGAAATGGAACATCTGGATAATATTTTAACTATGTTTAACATTTTGAGGAAGCGTCAAACTATTTTCCAAAGCAGGTATACCACTTTATATTCCCAACTGCAGTTTATGAGACGCATACTCATCAATACTTATCATTTTGATTATACTCATCTTTAGTAGATGAGAAGCAGTATCTTGTTCATATTTTCTTTCTTTCCCCTTCCTTTCCCTTCTTCCCTCCCTTCCTTCCCTGATACTGGGCACTGAACCCAGGGCCTCAAAAATTCAAGGCAAATACCCTTACCACTGAGGTACATCCCCAGCTCTAGATTTATATTTTCTAAAAGACTAGTGATGTTCAGTTTCTTTTCAGGTGCTTACTGGCCATTTGAAATGTCTATCAGATCCTTTGCTCAGTTTTTTTAATTGGACAATTTTTTAAATTGTTGAATTATAAGAATTCTTGACATATTCTGACTTAATTCTATTATTAGATTCACGAACTGCAAATATTTTCTTCTTTTGTGTTTCCTCAGTAATGGTACTGTTAGCAGCACAAATTTTGAATTTTAAAGAATTCTAATTTAAAAGTTATCTTTTGTCCCTTCTGTTTTTGTTGTCATAACTAAAAAATTTGTTGAATTCAAGATCATGAAGATTTATTCCTGTTTCCTTCTGAGTCTTACAGTATTAAAGCTTACTTTTATGTCTATGACTTAAAGTTAATTTTTGTGTATGGTAAATGTATACGAAAGGAGTTCAACTTCATTCTCTTGCATGTGGAGAATCAGTTGTTCTAGTACCTTTTGTTAAATAAATAATTCTTTCCTCCAAAGGATTGTTTTGGGATACTTATCAAAAATCAATGGTCATAAATTTTACTTATGGACACTTTAATTCTATTCCCATTAACTATGTAGCAAGTTTTAAAGTTAATAAATATGATTTCTCTCAATTTGTTCTTTTACAGATTATTTTGGCTTCTTGAGGTCTCTAAATTTTCTTGTGAATTTCAGAATCAGTTCGTCCATCTCTTTAAAAAGAAATCACCTGGGATTTTGATGGAGAATGCAATTTTCAACTTGGGGAGTGATGTCATCTTAACAATATTGACTTTTCTGATCAAATGTGGGGTGTCACTTTATTTTCAATGTTTTGTAATTCAGAGTGTATAAGCATTACACTTTTGATATTTTTATTTCAAAGTGTTTTACTTTTTGATGCTACTATAAATGAAATTTTCTTAATCGTAGTATTTCTCATCACTAAATGAAAACAGATATTCTAAAAATGTTATATTCTGAACCTTGCTGAATATATTTATAAACTATCAGTTTTATAGATTCCTAAGACTTTTTATATTCATCATCAAGTCATCTGTGAACAGAGATAGTTTTACTTCCTTCTTTCAATGTGGATGACTTTGGTTTCTTTTTGTAGCTTAAATGCCCTGATTAGAAGTTCCCCGACAATGCTGAATAGAAATAGGAGTCCATATCTTAGGAGGAAGCTGTTCAGTCTGTTATTAAATATGATGGTGTTTTTGTAGCTCAGGTCAAGGAAATTCCCTTCTATTCCTAGTCTATTAGGGGTGTGTGTGTGTGTGTGTGTGTGTGTATACACGTCTATATATATGTGTGTGTGTGTATATATATATATATGTTGTAGATGGACAGAATGCCTTTATTTTATTTGTTTATTTTTATGTGGTACTGAGGATGGAACCTAGTGCCTCATGGATGATAGGCAAGTGCTCTGTCACTGAGCTATAGCCCCAGCCCAAGTGTTTTGTGGGTTTTTGTTGTTGTTGTTGTTTTTGTTTTTTTTAAACCAGCAAATGGTTTCTGGTCTGGCCTCATTGCTTCTGGAGAGCATCTATGGACATGATCATATGGTTTCTTATCATTTATTATATTAACACACATTACACTAATTGATTTGGGGGCATTAAATCAACCTTGGGATCCTGGGATAAATCCTACTAGGTCATGGTGTGTACTTTTTATATACTAGCAGATCTGATGTTGAGGGGTTTTTGTATTGATATTCATAAGTGATAATGGTCAATATTTTTTGTGATGTCTTTGTCTGGTTTTGGTATCCACAATACTGGTCTCATGGAACAAAGAAGTCTTCCCTCCTATAATCTGAAAAAGTTAGTGAAGAATTGGTAGTAATTCATTAAATATCTGATAGAAATCATCAGTGAGGATATATGGCCATGGACTTTTTCTTTAATATAAGTCTAAAAATTATTAACCCAATCTCATTATGGTTTGAATATGAGATGTACTCCACAAAACTCATATTAAACAATGCAGGGTTGTTCAATTGTGAGAACTGTAAATTTATCAGTGAATTAACCTAAATAGACTACTGGTGTAAACTGTAAGCAGACAGAACAAGGCTTGGACCTCTTAAATAAAATTTTCCTTCTCTTTAAGTTGCTCTTGTCAGGTATTTTGGTCATAGTGACAAAAAACTTAACACACTTGTTCTAGTCTAGTTTAGTTTTGTAGGGCTGCTATAACATATTTCCATAAACTAAGTAGCTTAATACTGTGATTTATTCTCACAGCTCTGGATTCTAGAAATCTAAAATCAAGGTGCCAGTAGGATCATTCTTTCTGTGAGTTCTTCCACACCTTTTCAAGCTTCTGGTGGCTGCAGATAAGCCTCGGCATTCCTTGGTTTAAAACAGTAAAACTCCAATCTCTGTCACCATCTTTACATGTCTTCTCTCTGTATGCCTGCATCTCAAAACCTCCCTTATCCTTAGAAAGACCTCAGGGACTGGATTTAAAGCTCCTAACCCAATGTGACTTCATTTTAACTTATTTACATCCATCAAGACCTTATTGCCAAATGAGGTCTCGCCCATAATTACCAGGGATTATCTTATTTTTTTCATTACATCTTTTTTTTTTGCAGACACAATCCCACTCACAACATAGCTCTATTCAAGTTTTCAACTTCTTGTTACCTGTTTTGGTGTATATGTCTTTTAGGAATCTGCCTATTTCATTAACTATCCAAATTGACAGCACAGAAACTGTTCATAATACTCCCCATGAAGTCCTTTTATTTCTGTAAGATTGGAGGGGGTTTCCCTTGTATCATTAATGATTAAAAATCTGAGTTTTCTTTTTTCTTTATCAGCACTAAAGTTTATCAATTTTATTGATGTTTTCAAAGAAAAAACTTTGGTTTTGTTGATTCCCTCTGGGTTTTTTTGCTATTTTATTTATATTTGCTCTAATCTTTATTATTTCCCTCTGCTTACTTTGGGTTTTGTCTACCTCTTCTTTTTCTAGTTTCTTCGGATGAATGGTTTAGGATACTGATTTGAGATCATCTTTTTTTAATATAAGCATTTGCAGCTATAGATTACCTGATAAGGACTGTTAGGTAATACCCCATATGTTTCTGTTATGTTTAATCTCAAACTGTTTTCAATTTTCCTCTGTGCTTTTTTCTTTAACCCACTGATTACTTAAGAAGTGCATTGCTTAATTTTCACATATCTGTAAATTCCTTTTAGATTTCCTATTAACTGATTTCTAATTTCATTCTACTGAAGTTGGAAAACATACTTTATATGAGTTAAGTCCTTTAAAATATAGTATTTTAGTGGACTAGAGTGTAGCTCAGTGGTATAGTGCTTGTCGGAAGGTCATGGACTTGATCCCTAGCACCATAGACATACTATAGGTTGTTTTATGGCGTAGCATATAGCCTGTCTTAGAGGATATTACACATATATGTGATCAGAATGAGTATTCTGTTCTTTGGATTATGTTCTGCAGATGTCTGTCAGTCTAGTTGACTATTAATGTTCAAATCTTCCACATCTTTGATGATATTCTCTCCAGATGTTCTTGGGGGCGGTACCAAGGATAGAACTCAGAGGCACTCAACCACTGAGCCACCTGCCGAGCCCCATTTTGTATTTACACAGAGTCTCACTGATTGCTTAGTGCCACATTAAATTGGTGAAGCTGGCTTTAAACTTGAGATCCTCCTGACTCAGCCTATTGAGCCACTGGGATTACAGGCGTGCACCACAGTGCCCAGCTAGATGTTCTACTCATTACTGAAAGTGAGGTATTGACTTGACATGTCTAGCTACTACTACTATCTATTTGCACGCTCAGTTCAGTCAAATTTTGCTCCATGCCTTTTTGCAAGCCCTTTGTTACATAATAATAATACGTTAAATAATATTATCTTCTAGATTCGACCTTTTATCGTTAGGAAATGTCCCCCTTTATCTCTAGTTCTTTCAAGTTTATCCCCCCTGAGATATGTAGTTTTAGATGTCTATATTTGACCATGCAGTGTCCCTGTTCAATAGGGTTTTTGAACATTTTCTTTCTCTATTCCTCTCAACTCTAAGCTGATCTGTCTATAATGATGTCTCACATCCACCTTTTTAACCTCCATTAATTAATTGTTAGTTGATTTATGTACTGAGGGCATAAAGTGCTCCATTGTTTCTTCCAATAAAAAAGTGGAGCCCCTTCACAGAGATAAGGTGTCGCCAGTGTTTGAGGCTTGCTCTAACTCCAGGAGGGTTCTTCTTAGCTCTTCTTTCTATTCTCTCTCTGTTAAACTTCTAGCTTTAGATGTCTATATTTCAACTCTGGCCCAGTGCTCTTAGCCTGCTGTGCCTGGAGAAGAATTCCAATCTGAGTAAAAGGTTATGTGGGAGGAAGGGAGCCCCAGTTCTCTTAAACTCATGTGCCTGGAAGAGAGTATCTATAACAGGATGCAAGAAGGTATGGTAGATGCTCACTACCTGTCCCCCTGTTCAGAGTGGAATTTCCTTTAAGCTAAGCCAAGGGAGGTGTGTGAGTGGGTCACAAGGCTCAATTGTCACAGATTCTTGCTGCTCTTACTGAAATCTGAATTTCTTAAAGACATGTTTCTCCATTTGCTGTATGGCCTTAAGAGAATTATTTCTAGAGTTTAAATGGTTATATTAAAAGTTTTTATCAGTTAAATGTTTGTTTCACTTATTCATCTAGAACAACAAACAGCAGAAAACCATATACTTTTTCCAACTGCACCTGCTCATCATGTTAAAAATTTATAGCAACAATGTAGAAATAGAAAATATTTTTCTTCACGGTATATACATATGCCAAACTGCAAAGAACAAAAAATTTACATGACATACAACATAGAACTAATTGAAGATGGAGGGCAAAAATAAAGCCAATTCATGTCATCTCTCCATTTCTAAATTCTATGTACTATGTTTGATATGGCAAAGAGAAACAAAAATGTGAGATATTCTTCTATAACTAAAAAGCCATTGTTTTTCTTTGCAAAACTGGTGGCCAACTTGTCAAATTATTAGAAGCTTATAGAAAATTTTGATATGACAGAACCACCTGTATGAACCAACCAGTAGGTGGACAAATTCTTGCATGCCAAAGGAAGCATCTTCTAAGAAACATAAATTCTATTTCAGATTCCAGTTTTATTCCTATTTAGTTCTGGGACAACAGCTCTTTCTGAACTCCACCATTATATCATACTTTAAGAATTACTATGTATTTACAATATATACTAGTATTTGGGAGACAAATTCCCACTCATTATTTATATTTTTCAAATTGTCATGGCCATTCTAGCTTTAGTCCTCCATTCTCCCAACACATTCAAAATCACTTAGCTCCCCAAAGCAGATATGCTTTTGATCAGAATAGTGTCATTACACCTGGAAAATAATTAAGTAGTAGCATCCCTGAAGTATTCAGTTTCTCTTTCAGTAACTGCTTTACATTTATTTATGTGAGTTTGCTTTAATGGATCTCAATTAAAATACAGTACCCATGTACTTGGTATTTTACCCTTCTTCTTCTTTTTTTTTTTTTAAGGGGCACTGGGGATTGAACCCAGAAGTGATCTACCACTGAGCTACATCCACAGGTGTAGCTTTAAACTTTATAAATTCATCCTTTAACCTTTATATTTTTAAGTCTAAGTTGTCCAGGCTGACCTTGAACTTATGATCTTCCTGTCCCAGTCCCCCAAGTCACATGTGCCACTGGAACATTTTTATGAGAATTAATTGACATAATTCTGTATAGCTTTAAAGGGAAAGTACAGGTCATCTACCTTCAGTTGCTATGTTCTCTGGAAGTTTTACTAATTTATACCAATCTCCAATATCCTTTTATCACCTAATGTTAGCCTTTACTATTTTGGGGGAAGGAATGGCAATAAAATATCCAGCAGATATTCTCAAATATAGAGTCTTAGTCTATTTTGTGCTCCTATCACAAAATATCACAAAATACCCAAGACTGGGTAATTTGTGAACAGGAATTTATTATCTCACAATTCTGGAGGCTCGAAGTCCAAGATCAAGGCACTGGCATTCAATGTCTGGTCATGGTCTTCTTGTTGCGTCCTCACAAGGCAGAAGGCACATATATATGGCATAGGCTAAGCAAGTAAACAAGCCTAACACTGAGTGAAGCCTCTTCTGTAAGGGTCTTAAAGCCACTAACAAGAAAGGAGCCCTTATGGTCTAATCACCTCTTCACCTCATCCTCTTCTCTCTGAGCTGCTAAAAATGCCAAAGGAAGTTCTTCAGGTTAAGAAGAAATGACAACATAAAACACCACTAAGAAAATGTAAAAAGACAAATGAAAGTGAAATAAATCACTAACATAATTTGGAAGACTACTATTAACTGGGTGATTTTCTCCACATTGATTGATCTATAATTTTAACACAATCTTACAGTCCTAAAAGGCTTTTCAAAGAATTTAGAAGTTGATTTTTATAGTTATATAGAAGAACCAAGGACCTAATTAGCAAAACAATATGAAAAACAAAAAGTTGAAAACTCATGCTATTGGATATCCAGATAGATATAATAATCAAGACATTGTGGTATTATACATAGATTAATGAACACAGTCCAGAAATACACATACTCACATTCAATACAGAAATTCAATACAGGAAGACATTTCTTTTTACCATATGATTCTAGAACAACTGGATTTTCTTATGAAATATAAAACCTCAACTCTTACCTCACACCATATAGAAAAATTAACATGTATCAGAGAAAAATGTAATAGTTAAATTTATATGTGAAAACAAGATATTTTCTATATTTTACATTAAATTAGGCAAAGATTTCTTGAAAAAGGCATGAAAAACTACCTCCCGCCCCCTGAAGCTGTGGCCTTATGCATGCTAGGCAAGCACTCTCAGCTATACCTTAAGACCCAAAACAAGAAATAAATGAGGAATAAAATCTGGCAAAATGAATTTCACCAAGATTTAATTTTTTTGCCTTTCAAAAAACACAATTTAGATAAGGACAAGCTACTGCCTAGGAGTTTATAGCGTATATAAAAAATTGTTACAACTAAGTTTTTAAAAATGGACAAAAGTTTCTAACAAATACTTCACTCACCTACACCATAATATAACAACATCACTAGTCATCAGAGAAATAAAAATTAAAACTACAATGAAGAAAGGCAAATCTTAACAGAAGTGGCAACACCAAATACTGGCAAGACATGGAATGCTGGCACTCTCATATGTTGTTGCTAGGAACACAAAATGGTTCAGTCACTTATAAACCATACACTAGGGGTTGTGGCTCAATGATAGAGCGCTTGCCTAGCATATGCAAAGCCCTAGGTTCGGATCCTCGGCACCACATAAAAATAAATAAATGAAATAAACGTATTGTGCCCAACAATCAATCAATCAATCAATCATACACTAATATTAAGTGAAACATAAATGTATAATAGCATCTAGTAATTCCCGTTCTAGGTATGGATCCCAGGGAAATGAAAGTGTATGTACTCAAAAAAGATTTATAAATGAATAAGTAACAATAGTTAACCACTGGAAACAATCTGGATGTTCATTTAAAAAAAAAAAAAAAAAAAAAAGGAAGTCAGGCATGGTAGTGCATACCTGTAAATTCCAGCTACTAAGTAGGAGGCTGAGGTAGAAGGATCACAAATATGAAGCCAGTCTGGGCGACTTCATGAGATCCTATCTTAAAATAAAATAAAAAGGGCTGGAGCTAGAGCCCTGTGGTAGAGATCCTGTTTTATCAGCATTTAAGAGGCTCTAAGTTTTATCCTCAGTTCCCCTTCCCACAAAAAGAAAGTGGTGTATCCATGCTAAAAAGAACTATTCAGTAACTAAAAGGAACAAAATATACATAAAACAAGTATAAGTCTCAAAAACATTATGCTAAGCAAAAGAAGTCAAACATAAAAGACTACATATTAATGGATTACATAAAATTCTAGAAAAGGTAGAACTATTGTGAGCATGGATCTGGGAAAGAAATTGACTATAAAGGGACCCAAAGAACTATTTTTTGGGTGAGTAAACTATCTTTTATATTTCACTATGCTAGTGGCTAAATAAGTATATATTTTTACTAAAATTTATCAAACTGTACTCTTTGGATGAATTTTACTGTATGTAAATATTACCTCAATTAAAAAACATTAAAAAGAGGTTCAGAATATTTACTCCAAATTTATCACTGACTTTCAACTCTTGAATTAGTAACTTGAAATCAAAGATGATTTTTATTTGTATTATCAGTGTCACAAGAAATGTGATATTTTCAAAACCTCAGGTGAATTATCTTTTCCCTAATTAACAAGCATACTTTTAATAAAAACCATAGCAATGGCAGCAGTATCTTTTTATTTACTATCCACTTCTTTGCACAGTATTCTAAAAAGATACACTTTAAGTGGCCATGAACTAATGGCACAGCGCAATTTAAGAGGCTACTATGGTTTGGATGTGGTTTGATCTTGCTAAAACTCATGTTGAAATTGTAATCCCCATTGTAAGGTATTAAGAGATGGGACCACGTGAGACTTTTGAGGTGAGTAGGTAATGAGGGCTTTGCCCTTATGAATCAATTACTCCATTCTTGGATTACTGGTTTATCTTGGGAATGGGTCTGTTTTAAAAGCAAGTTTGGCTTTGTCTCTTGGATATGCCCTTCTAGCTAGGTGACACCCTGTGCCACCTTAGGACGATGCAGTCTCTACCAGTAAGAAGTCCTTCACCAGATGTGGTCCCTAACCTTCCAGCCTCCAGAACTATGAGCCAAATAAACCCTTATTGTTTCTTATAAATTACCTATTCTGTGGTTCTCAGTTATAGCAATAGAAAACAGACTTAAGACCGAGGCTGACTATTGTCCACTGGCTGATCTTTGTGAAATCAAGTTAAAATAAATTGGCAAAATATTCCTTGGTAAAGGATCCATATTCTTAGAAAAATGAACCCTAGTGTATCAGGGAAAGGATAAGATAAACTTACTACATCTTGAATCACAAAGTATGAAAGTGTTTATTAAAAGATGGCCACATGTCAAAATAAAATATGGAAGTGGCTTGAAGGGGCTCCCACTGACCAAATCTGGACTATGAGCTGATGATTCATTGAACAAAATAAGAATCCTGAGTCCAGGACTAGGGTGCAGTTCAATGGAGGTATATACTAAACTAGTTTGGAAAAGGTCTTGGGTTCCATCCCAACTGCCACTCCCATCTCATAAAGAAATTCTGACTCCAAACTGAGAGGAAAGGGGAAAACTCTTCTTCATAATATGAAGCCAACTAAAAAATGCAGGAAAAATAATGAAAAAAATCATTATAGAAAATATCCGATTTAGACAATTAATTATCATTAATACTAAAACCAAAATGGATGAAACTCTGAGGAGCACAAGATATTGACATGATCTCAAAGCATCTTCCTACAAATTACTTATTACAAGGAGGAAAACAATAATTACAGTGGAGAAACCCAGCAGACATGTACCTCACCAAATTATCACAGTTAAAAGCACCCATTAAAATGACATTGTGTGCTTCATAATGTGATGTACTAAGGACACACATCATCACTTATTTAGTATTCCTGCGAACAACATCACTTGAATTTAATCTTTAATAAACACTGAAAGAATCTAAATTGAAAGACATTCCATAAAACAAATGGTCCCTACTCTTAAAAATATCATCATCACTAAAAAATGAGAAAATAAAAGCTAAGGAACCACTCTGGATTAACGGAGACTGCAAAGTAGTAAAACTCAAACTCAATGAGTGATCCTGAATTGAACTTTAAATTAAGGAGGAGAAATATATAAGATCATTGAGACAGGTAGTAAAATCCGAGTAAGGTTCACAGATAAGATAATGTTATATCATATAGAAGTCAACATTCCTGATTTTGGCAATTGTGTTGGGTGGTTAAGTAAGTGGATTTCCTTATTATTAGGAAACAGGGAAATACACACCAAAACATTTAGGAGTAAAGTGGGTAGGATGTCTGCAACTTAATCTCAAGTGGTTCAAGAAAACATGTATGTTGTTTGTAGTGACTATAAAAGAGAAAGATCAAGAAATGAATAATAAAGCAAATGTTGCAAATGGTTAACTGGTAAATCGAGATTAAGGGTATACAGAAATTCTATTTTTGTACTGTTCTTACAACTTTTCTCTAAGTGTAAAATTATTTCAAAATAAAGTTTAGACAGCTGAGAGTTTGGCACATTACTATAATCCCAGCTATTTGGGAGGCCAAGGCAGGAAAATTGAAAGTTTGAGGCCAACTTGGTTAAAAGACCCAGTCACAAAATAAAATTTTAAAAATGGCTGGAGTGCAGCTCGGTGGTAAAGTGCTTACCTAGCATATACAAAGACCTAGGTTCAATACCTATTAGTCCAAGGGTGATTTGGAGGGTGGACTATTCTCTGGTGTCATTTCTCTTCTCCACTCTTCTACATAATCTCAGTTGTCTTGCCATTAAATTCTATTTGTGTTAAAAGCATGAAGAATATAAGTAGAAAATAAAAATAAACAACTTTAAGGCTTCCCTGAGTACTTCAGTGATCTGGTGAAGATATTAAAATCAGAGTAAGAGGACCGTGTTTGTAGTTCAGTGGTAGAGTGCTGGCCTAGCAAGCACAAACCCTGAATTCAATCCCCAATATGGGAGGTAAGAGCAGACAGATAAAGAAATTCTGTGTCAAGGGCCAGAAAGTGTTTTAGATCTTGCAGGCCATGCTCAAGTCTCTGTTGCACACATGCTCACAATCTCTCTCTAAACAAGTGTTTAATTTCAGGATATTAAAAAAACAAGTTGTGGGCTAGATTTAGTGACAGGCAATAGTCTGATAAAACCCAATAACATAGCTCCACTAGTCCCTAAAATAGCAAAGACACTGAATAAACAAAGCAACAAATTACATCTGCATGGAAGTCAATCCTCAGGACAATAAAAAATTAAAATTTAAACAATTAAGATGAATATTTTTAAAGTTTCTTTTGTAGTTTTAATATTTGTCACTCTATGTGTTTAGGGCAGTTAAGGTTGGAGGAGGGTGCTTACAGTTGCTTATTTTCTGAAAGAAGGCAAAGAAAGAAAATGGAAGACTGAATGACAAGTTTCATATGGGAAACGTAATGAAAGAGTAGGGAAGGTCCTGATTCCCTCATCAAGTTTTCCTGCTGACCAGAAGCTGCTTTCCAAGAACTGTTTCCACCAATGACCAGGTTCAAGAGCTACTACTCCTTTCCCAAGTATTCCCACAACCTCCACAAGCATAACAGGCCTGCACTTGGCCAATATGACCTTTCTGGTGGCAGTAGTGAGCACCTCTGCCAGCCAAACCCAATGTACATGCAAAGATGCAGTGTCAAGTGCAAACCTGGGTGCCAATAGCAAAGATGTGCAGAAAACCTGAGATCTGCTGCAAGAGCTGACTAAGTCTGGGCAACCCTACCCCTTTTGTGTCTGTGGGATAGGGTGTCAATTTAAGCTTTGCTCCTTGCATCCTCAGCAAGCACTTCAGAAGCTACTCCATGCAGTTTCTCTTGTGTTTGAGCACAAGACCCAGTAAAGCCTCATTTGAATGGTACTGCTTGCCTCTTAATGATTTCTGTCTTAAATTGACCAAAAGAATCCTCAGATGAGCTGGTAACATCACAATGAGCTATACTTAGCCTATATGTGATTTCTATCCCAAACTGACAGAAGAACCTCATGCTGATTTGTAGCATCATGATGGCCTAGATTCTTAAGTATAATAAAACTGAAAGGATGACATTTTAAAGCCACTTCTGTATAAATAGCTACTGTGTCTAGATTCTCCGAACTTAGATAATATTGTTTTATATTTATTCCATAGGGGAGAGAAAGTCCAAGAATTAAAAGCATGTGTACATATGCAAGCTTTATAATAACTATGTTTGAAAAGCCTTCCCAAGTCATAAGCCTATAGCTACTGTCATGATGGCTACCCGTGGCTTACTGACATTTCAAGCAATGAGCTAAAAAGAGCTGAAAAGATGCAACTCATTGATTTAAATGCCATTTTCCTACATCTTATTATTTTAAATGCCAGCAAGTCTTAGAGAAAACGGTTCCACAATTTCACATGTCCATCCACTTTAAGGTCAATTATCTAACAAGATATCTTACACGTCTCTTAAATTATTGCTCTTTATATAAACAAAGTATCAATTGTGCTTAATGTAATTTTTACTGTATACCAACATTACCTTCAATTTTGCCAAGCAGATTATCAAGTTAATGAATGGGAAAACAAGTAAGTTTTAAGGCTAAAACACACCAAGAGTTAAGAGTTCTGTGGTTTTCAAAATATATAACAAATCTACCAAGAATAACTTTTATCAGTGTATATATAATTGTTACTGCTATTCTTAGAAATTAAGCCTAATGATAAACAGTAAATGAGTATTATTACTTGCTAACCACCAGCTTCTATAAATCAGCATTTGCTGTTATAGTTTTCTTCCATTATATATATATATACAGGTTTTAAAAACATTAAAAGACAAATATAAGACATCCCCACAGGGTTTCTTTTTTACTCTTTTCTTTCTTTTTTTTTTTTTTTTTGGCAGAAGAGGAAAAGTTTATTTGGGTTCATGCTTTCAGAGGTTCTGTCCATGGTTGGCTAGTTCCACTGCTCTGGGCCCGAGGTAAGGCAAAAAACATGGCAAAAGGGCATGATAGAGAAAAGGTCTCTGGGAAGAATGGGGATTGGGGAGAGAGGGGTAGGGGGAGAGAGAAAAGCTAGGGACAAAATATAATCTGCAAGTACATACCCCAGTGACCTACTTCCTTCAGCAACACCCTACCAGCCAGTTTACCACCCAGTGGTCCATTCAAATTATTAATCCATCAAATGGATGTATTGAGTCCATGATGAATTAATATAGTTCTCATGATCTAATCATTTCACCTCCAAACATTCCTGCATTTTCTAGCATTTGAATTTATGGGGTTGGGGAGACGAGGGGGAAATCTCATATCCAAACTATAATGGACCTTTTAGAAGTGATTAGGCTCTGCTTTCAAAAACAGGTTAATGGGTTATCGTGAGGTTAAAAGTCAGTTGGAGGAGGTCTCAAACACCCTTGTCTCTGCTATGTCATGCCTGTGTCACCTCAAGATGCTGCCAGCCAGCTGCCAAAACCAAATGTGGCTCCCCAATATTGAACTAGAACTGTGAGTCAAAATAAACCAATTTTCTTTCTAACTTACCCAGTCTGTGTTATTAGTAGAAAATAGACATAGACCAATGACCTATGCTGAGATTTTAACAATGACGAATATTTTTATATGACAAGCCTCACCTGACCCTATCATAGCTTCAACTCATTCATCCAGTCTCTTTGTCAAATGTTCAGACTGTGATCTCTTTTTCCTTCTTCATTCTTCCTTATCTCCAGCACTGATCAGGGTACAAAACTTTTGTTGATTCTTTGACATCCCCACAGAGTTTCTTATGTTTCTACTTGTTGGAAATTCAAAGTAAATACTATCCCTTAATTTTCATCCATAGGCTCAACTTTATCAGAAGGCTTCCTGAACGACTTCTATCTGCTCTCCACAATGACTGTCATATCAGTCATTAAAAATTCAAGGACATCTAACTGCATATTTTAGGCAAAAGCATTATAAAGTTTGGCTAGGGGGAATTTTGACTTTTTAAAAACTCCTACAGCACTTCACACATCCATAGTTTTATAACTTGATTTATCTATTTCTTATTCTTATAGACTATGAATTCCTTTAAAAATAACATCTTTGGTTACCACTTCTTTGTATCACTCAGCACTTGTGTATTTCCTATATCACCAGAGGCTTTTGATAAAAATCAGTAACTACATACTTGTAATTTAACTACAGAAATAAGGAGCTTAAGAAATTTTATTCAAAAGAAATAGTCAAAGACTTAATATTTAGATGTTATTACCCAAACTAATCTATAAATTTAATGTCATCCTTATAGAAATTTCAATGACGGGCTGGGGTTGTAGCTCAGTGTCATAGCACTTCCCTGGTATGTGTGAGCGACTGGGTTTGATTCTCAGTACCACATATAAATAAAATAAGATACCCTGACAACTAAAAAATATTTAAAAATTTTTTAATGACCTTGTTTTTTGCAGAATAAAAAACTGGATCCTAAAATTTAATGGAATCTCAAGGGACCCCCTGAATAGGCAAAATAATCTTCCTAAGAACAAAGTTCTTAATTTCAAAATTATTACAAATTTACAGTAATACCCTTCCTAAAAGGCAGTATGGGCCGGGTGTGGTAGCACATGCCTATAATCCTAGCTGCTCACGAGGCTGAGGCAGGAGGATTCTGAGTTCAAAGCCAGCCTCAGCAATTTAGCAAGGCCCTAAGCAACTCAGTGAGACCCTGTCTCTAAATACAAAAAGGGCTGGGGATGTGGCTCAGTGGTTAAGCACCTCTGGGTTCAGTCCCAAGTACCCCCACCCCACCTCCCACCCAAAAAAAGGGCAATATTGTCATAAAGACAAAACAACCTAGACCAACAGAACAGAAACAACCCAGAAATAAACCCTCATATGCATGGTGTTATAATTTGGATATGAGGTATCCCCTCAAAAGCTCATGTGTACGGACGGCAATTCAAAAATTTTCAAAGGTGAAATGACTAAAATGAGTTTTAGCATCATTAGTGGGTTAATCCACTGATATGGATTAACTGAGTGTTAACTGAAGGCAGGTAGGGTGTAGCTAGAAGGAATAAGTCACTGGGAAGATGTCTTTAAGTATATTTTGTTCCTGGTGAGCAGAGCTCTCTCTTGCATTGTCTTGGGCCATTCTCCTCTTCTATACCCCTCAACCAAGATGTTCTACCTCACCTCAGGCCCAGAACAAGGGAGTCGGCTGTCTATCAACCGGTATCTCTGAAACTCTTTAAGTGCCACATAAACTTTTCCTCCTCTAAAATTGTTCTTGTCAGATCTTTTGGTCACAGCAATGAAAAAGCTGACTAAAACACATAGATATTTTCAACAAAAGTGAAAAGATCATTAGATTGGGGTAGAGACACACTTTTCAACTGATGATGCTGGGAAAAGTGAATATTCACATGCACAAGAACAAAAATGAGCCCTTATGTACCCTATATATAAAAATTAATCTATAATTAATCAAAACTCTGAATTTAACAGCTAAAATTATAGAATTCTTAAAAGAAAACAGGTTAAAGCTTTATGATATTGCATTTGACAAAGGGTTCTTGAATATGGCACCAAAAGCATAGGAAAGAAAACAAAAAATGCAATTTGTATTTTATCAAAATGAAAACATTCTGTGCATCAAAAGATACTCTTAACAAAATGAAAATCAATGTATGGAATGAGAGAAAATATTTGCAAATCAAATGTTCACCATAAACTACAATTCAACAAGAAGAAACAACCAACTAGATTCAAAAGTGGGGAAAGGACTTGAATAGACATTTCTCCAGGGACAATATACAAATGGCTAACAAGAATAGGGAATGAAGGAAGAGAAACCAAATACATGTAAGTTCTCATGATAGAGAGGAGACAACAAAGAGAAAGCACAAAGGGCAAATAGCAGTTCATGAAGGGGGAAAAAAGTGAGACCTACACTCACAGGCAGGCAGGAATGACAGACTGACTCCATATAAGACACTGAGATGAAACAGAGGAACAATATAACAACTCTCTAAGCTGGGAGTGTCTCAGTGTGTGAGATACGTTTGATCCTTAACACTACATAAAAATAAATTGAAGTATTGTGTCCATCTACAACTAAAAAATATTTTTAAAATTACAGTAACTCTAATTCAATTTTTGTGTATGACTTAGAATATTCAAAATTTATTCATGGCACTGATTAATTATAAGAATCTCCAAGTAAGATATCAAAAAATATTTTTTTAGAGAATCAGAAAATTTTAGAGTTGAAAGGTACCTTAATGTCTATCCAATTATCTGATTTTTTTTTTACACTGACATAATGCAACACTGTTAAGAAACAAGATCTTGTTTATTATCTAACTTCAGTAATTTTCTCCTGCTTAAAAATGCATTGCTGAACCAGGCACTCTTAGTACTTTTCTTGAAACTACCTTTTTTTTGTTTCTGGTATAAATTGAAGTTTCTGAACAACAAATCCATGCAAGATTTATTACTACAGTCTATTTTTCCCTTATTATGTTTTTAAACAAAATTCACTATATAAAAGTTTCTCATTATTCTCTGCTCTCACTATGGATGTGTCAGTGAGGGTTCTTATACTGAGGCATTCTTGCCTTGTTTACTAATTCCTGACAATTTTAAGATCCCCAGTTACACTGATTATATTCTAATTTTAACATTAATCTCCTATCACTGTTCAGTAACTAATTTCTTGTTGGTTTTCTTATAATTCTGCCTCCTTCAACAGTTCCTTCTTAATAGCTTTAATTTCTTCCTCTCCTCTGGCTTCTTCCAAGAGTATAAATATTACTTAAGCTCCCCGTGCCTCCTAAATCCTTTTCTTATTCTTTCTATGTTCCTGTTTTCATCATCACTTCTTTCTCTAACAACTTTTCAAACTATTAGTGTATATTCTATTAACTGCCACAACTCCTACTTTATGTCAGACTTACTGTCTGGCTCCCACAATGAGTAGTCTTGAGAAACTATGCTTTCAAAATATTTTTTAGGGTACTTGCTCAATTCATGTAAGGTTCATTCTATGAAATGGTACAGCAAACATTACAATACACCCCCCTAGTCATTTCACAGCATGGCTCCTGAAAGATATCTGATGCAAAACAAGTATCTTATTTATTCTATAATTCTATTTTCTTTCCAATCTGATTCTTCTTCTTCCTACTTCTGAAAATGAAGTTCTTCTGTTAGAAGTTCTTCTGTGTTTTGTACTTTACCCCTCAAAAATTTCACTTCCTTAGATATTCTCATTATCATATGTATTTGAAATTCTGCAAATAAGTATTCATTCTAGACCTTGTATATGTACTCAATTTACACAACCCTGTCTACTCTATAAAATTGGCCACCTCATCTTCTCCCTTTCTCATAAGCCATCTTAGATTCAAAGCCTAGAGTCGGTAACAATTGTCATTTTCTAATCTCTTATTTACACAATCATGCAATCATTAAGTACAGGCAATATTTTATTCCAGATTCACTACATACATCTCTGTGCATAATAATCACTGTCACCATTGTAGTCCAGGCTCATTTTCAGGATTATTATAGGAGCTTCCAATAAATTCTCACTATAAATGCCTCCTGCATTCTACAAACAATGAGCGAATCAATCACTCTATTTTATTTTATTTTTTTAATACCTGGTGTTGAACCCATGAGCATTTGACCACTGAGCTATATCCCCATCCCTTTTGAGATAGGGTCTCATTAAGTTGCTGAAGCTAGCCTTCAACTTGCCATCCTTTTGCCCTGGCCTCCAAAGCTGCTGTGATTACAGGTTTGTGCCACTGTGCCCAGCCAGATCTCCTTTTAAGGACAAGTTGTGTTTCACCTCCTGACTAAGCAACTCGGTCGATATCATCTTTTGCACCTCTTAACTGCTGTAACATTTATATTTTCTTGTATTATCCACTATCTTCTAAAATATTATATATAAAAATGAAGGAGATTCCATTCTCAAAGTTTCCTATGTACGTGAGAGTTTTGCTGAGTGAATAATAAGGATGAGTTGAATCTCTCGATGGACTATAGGTTTAGCTGCTTCAATCATCCATGGTCTCCTCAACATTCCACAAACAAAGGCAGATCCGGTCTTTGACTTCTGTTAACCTCTATGGCCAATTACAGAACCAAATATTTAATAAATTGCTAATTACTCAGTTAATTAACTCTAATCATATAAAACTGAACAAAGTAGAGTTAATTATCATTTAATGGCTTCTCTAACTCTATTTGCTCTGTAGAATGGAAGAAGGAAACCCTCTTGATATTTAAGAAAGGAGCTTTTGGGCTAGGCATTAATTCACTTTGTCAAATGTTTTTTTAAATAATATATATGAAAGTTCTAGAAATTGAAGAAGATGAGGTCCCAATTTAGCTATGTACAATTAACTGAGCAACTCATTAATCATGTACTCATTTGTACAGTATGTTGTTACTATTTTGGGTTTGGCAGTGCTGGGGACTGAACCCAGGTTCCCGAGGATGATAGGCAAGTGCTCTTACCACTGATCTGTACCCTTAGCCAAGTAGTATCTGTTTAACTCTGTATCAACTTAAATCTCATATAAATATTACTTAACTGTCTAATATTTTTTTCTTCTTTCTCATAGTAGAAAGGAATTACATGGATTCTTCCTCGGTTCCCTGCATACAATAGGTACCAAGAATACATACTGATTTTTGGTACTCCAGGACAACATAAAAGGCAAGCCACACCAAGCAGGATGGAATACGCCCCAAGTAATATATTCAATACAATGAGAAAATAGCTAGATTTAGTAACTGCTACTATAAACATTTGTGTGTGTGAATGTGTGTGTACACTAGTGCTTCAGACTAGAACCCCAGCTTCTCTCATGCTAGAAAATCACTCTGCCACTGAACTTTATAACCCCAATCTCTTTCTTACCCACCCCCTACCCTATGTGGACTAAACCTAGGGGTTCTCGCCTACTAAACTACATCCCCAGTTTTAAGTCACTCTCTATCTATCTATCCATCCATCTATCTACCAACCAACCAACCAAATAACCAACAGGTTTTCCAAGTTGCCAATGTTGTCTTTGAACTTGTGATCCTCCTGTCTCAGCCTCCCAAGCTGCTGAACTATAAGTATGTACCATCATGCCCAGCATTTTATTATAAACTTTCACTGTATTAAAAAAGCAGTAAACATTTAGATGTTAAAATGATATACCTCCACTTTTAATTAAAGCATGTTCATGAATCAGAAGAACTATGAAATGTTCAGTACAAACATGCACAACATGATGAAATAATAACAAACATGAAAAGGATCTAGTTACATGACTGATGAGTTAGCTGGGCACTGAAGGATATGTATAATCTGGCTCCATCCATGTCACTGGTTACTTTTTTTTTTTTTTTTGAGAGAGAGAGAGAGAGAGAATTTTTTTTAATATTTATTTTTCAGTTTTCAGCGGTCACAACATCTTTGTTTGTATGTGGTCACTGGTTACTTTTTTAAAAATAAATGTTCTGCTCTATCCACAATGTAGCCATTCTCCTCTCTACTTATCCAGAACTATGCATTCTTCAAAAAACACTGCTCAAGTTCCTAACTTCTTATTTTGATATGCCAATGAAAACACTAGACCTACTAAAGCCTTATAATAAACTAATTTTATGTTTTGGTATAATATCTTACTCTCCCATCATCCTTAGGGAATCATCCATGTACCACTAAAATAGCTACCTCTTCTCCGTTTTAGCCATACACAAGAATAGGTTATTCACTTGGAGTTAAGTCCATTTTTAGGAACATTAAATACTAAAAGAAATTTCTTATCTTTTCTATCTTTCCAGCATACTTTCATTACTATGGTTATCAGCTCATCATACCCACTTCAACACAATCTGCAATCAGTAACCGTTTCATGAAATGGTTTTTAATAGTCAGACACCGAAAATACAGATGTAGTGTATTTCAGTAACATATATCCGGAGTACTCATGAGGCCAACACCTTACATTTTTATACAATTCTTCAATTAAAAGGAAGTAGGCTCCTTGAAGAAACCCAGGGTTGGGACAGCGAAGGCATAGATAACTCCAGGGCATCTTTTGGTGCTAACAGTGTATAAGTGCTGGGGTTGTGGGGAGAAAAGAAAAAAAAAAGAGAAACAGATAAAAAAAAAAAGTGCATGAAAGGACTTTTTTTTCCCTTTTAAAATATTTTTTAGTTGAAGATGGACATAATACCTTTATTTTATTTATTTATGTTTATGTGGTGCTGAGGATCAAATCCATGCTTTATGTACTAGGTAAGTGCTCTACCACTGAGCTACAACTCCAGCCTATGAAAGGGCTCTTAATGGCCTGCAATAATTTGAACTGCAAAATACACAAAGATGGTACTGAATTATAATTTTTAGTATAAATCCACAGTTCCTACTGAAAGATTAAAAAACAAATACATAAATGGGAGGAAAAAGCAAATTTCTTCTTTCCAGTAGAATGCCAACTAATAAAAACTGAGGAAATAAGGTTTAAAAAATATCATGATTTTGTCACATATCACAGTAATATTTTATAAGGTTAATATTTATCAATGGATGCTAAAATTACTGTATGATGAAAAAACTAGTATTCTAAAAGAATATTTACAAAATTTCATGGTATTTCTCCATAAATATATTAAGTAAAAAGGGAAAATAAAAACCTTTTAGTACAGAAACTGACAGATAACACCTTCACCAAGTGATCATAGTAAACATGCTCACATGCTTTCTGACATAGTGTACTAAGGATGACACAATATCAGTATTATGGAATTCCTGCTGGAAATGTACAGCTGAATTTTAGTCATGAGGACTCTTGGGTACAACCAAACAGAGAGGTAAAATCTACATACCAACTTGCCGGTATTCATCGTAAGTATCAACATTAAGAAAGGCAAAGTAAAACTGAGAACTACAGCGGGCTAAAGAAGATATGACAACAAAATATAAAATGTGATTCTGGATTGGCTCCTGGACCAGAAAAGGGATATTGCTGGAGTAACTGGTTAATTTTTAAAGATGTGCAGAACATATAATAGTACTGAATTAATGTTAATTTCCTGATTTTTATAATTATACGGAGGTTACATAAAAATTTGGGTATCTGGCTAAAGGGTACATAGGAATTTATTGTATGATTTTTGCAACTTCTTTATAAGCCTACTATTATTTTTAAAAGAAGCCAAAAAAGTTTAAAACCCTGATGACTAGGTTATAAACAAGAGAACTGTGAACATATATTCGGCATGTGGAAGCACTCAAAACAGATATTAACATTACACTTTGCCAAGTTTATGAAGCCTTCCAACTTCTTAGTCCCTCACCTATTATATTCTATCCAGTACCTACATTTTGCCCAATTAGAAGGAAAGATGCAACCAAACAAGTCAGGCAGTCAGTGAAGCATACACAGATTTCTAACACAGCTAAGACTGGACCTTTTAATATGGTCAAGCTCAGTTACTTTCATGTTCTCTCCCTCTGTCCACCTAAGTAATGCCAAATCCTGTTTTACCTTGCTCTCCACTTCCCCCAATCCTGTCCCTACTGTTGCTATTAAACTGTATGAACTCTTAAAAACAAATAAAATCCCAGCTATGTGATTCTGCCTATAACAATCTCACTTCCTGACCTTTCCCATTTCTTTTTTTTTTTTAATATTTTTTTTTAGTTGTAGATGGACACAATGCCTTTATTTATTTTTATGTAGTGCTGAGGATCAAACCCAGTGCCTGACACATGCAAGGCACATGCTCTACCACTGAGCCACAACTCCAGCCCTATACTTCTTTATTTATAAAACTGGGATACCTTTAACCACTTCATTATAAGTTGTTTTGAAGATTAAATGGTAACACATAAAGGTAACTGGCACAAAATAGATGTTCATGAAATGTTAGCTACTTTCCCCTTACAAATTATATCTCTAACCTCTGTAGGATCTTAAAGTATGCCACAACAACTGTTTTACTGCACAATGTGTTGTGTGTGTATACACACATTAACTGTCACATAATCACAGTAATATTTTATAAGGCAATATTTATCAATAGATGCTAAAATTACTGTATGATGAAAAACTAGTATTATAAAAAGAATACTTACAAATATTTACTGTGATAGTTAATATATATATCTTTCATTTTCTGATTGCTTTCAAACCAAATTAAATTTCAAAACTTCCTCATCAATTCAATGAAAATACACTATCTATATAGATATATCTAGATATATATGGTTTAATACTAATATATCTAGATATATATTAGTGGTTTCAGGCATCTAATGGGGAGGAGTTCTTGGAATGTACACCCCCCAAATAAGGGAGACTACTCTAATCTTTAGACAATCTCTGTTCAAATCTCTGAAAGACAGACTATTTTGTATCTTTCATCTACATGTTTTATGAAGAAAACACAAGTAATGTATTTATTTTACTCATTCTAACAGCCTCAGTATTCACTGAAAATCCAATTAACTTAAAAATGCACAAAACTTCCATCTCCTACTCAAATATCAGACCATTATTTCTAACTTCTTTTCCAAACACTACCTAAATTATGTCATCATGCCAACCTGAAACTCAGGATTCCAATATCATGCTCAATACTGCCATCTATTGGTTATTACCACACTTTCCAGATATTTCCCTTTCCACCCCACCCCCACATGTGCTTTTTATTTTTATTTTGTGGTACTGGGAATTGAAACCAGGGCCTCATGCTCTACCACTGAGCTATGTTCCCCAACCCTTTTTAAACTTTATTTTAGACGGAGCCTCACTAAATGGACTTCAATGGCCTCAAACTTGGCACTTTCCTATCTCACAATCCCAATTAGCCAGGATTACGAGGTTGTTCCACTTGTGCTCAGCCTGATATTTTCTTGTTCTCCAGGTTTTTATTTTCTTTCTTTTTAAGTTTATCCCAATGGATACACTTAATTTCCAGATTCTAATCCTTCTTAGTTGAGATGCTCTTGATTTGTACAAAGAATCCCACAAGAAAAAGATATATACATGACAATTCACACAATCTAGGCTCTTTCCTACTCTCCATTATAGCTGTATGGGTCTCTGTGAAAACAATAAATGACAAAGAAAAATAGTATAGTATCTAAAGAAGAAAAACAGTTTTCTGGAACTAGCTCTTGAGCTGTCAATTGGAAATATACTTTCTACTCAGAAAACTAGTTAAAAACTATAAAACTTCAGTTACCAAAGGGGGGGGTTAAATGTTGTAATGTTCCATAAATTTCTATTTCAGCATTTTCTCCTAATATTCATATAATATTTTAGCCTCATGCAGCAATAGAAAACTCTTAAATCATATTACAAGAAATACTGTACTCAACTGCCAAACAGAATGGCTGTCTTCTCAATCCTAACCTGTTAAAGGCAATCGCTCTTTCTTCTACTCTACCAAAATTCATATTAAATGATTTACTCAATAAAAGCCAAGATGCACATAATACACACACAGTTTACAATGATGATTTTCAACTTCATTGGTAGTTTAACTCAGAACAACATCGTCCATTTTCTGGTTGCTTTCAAAAGAAATTAAATTTCAAAACTTCCTCATCAATTCAATGAAAACACACCATTTCAGAGAGTCACAATTTTTCATTGGGGGGGGGGGGTGGGGGGACAAGAAAAAGACTGCCACAAAAGAATAATATTAAGAAACTGTTAACTGGTGGCTTTAGATTTTAAGAAACTTGCCAACAATCAAACAGTGTTAAAGTGACTACACTGAAGGGAACAAAGAAGCAGACTTCAGCAGTTGACAAAGGTAACCAGGTACAACACAAAATTCAAACATAGAAAAGGATGAACAGAATAAGGCAGAATATTAAATGTCAAATAATTAGTTGTATAAAATTTATAACAACGGCATGAAAGTCAGGCACACTGGTGCACACCTACAATCCAGCTACTCGGGAGATTGAGATAAAAGGATTGAGGCAAGTTTGGAGGCTGGTCTGGGCAACTTAATAGACCCTGCCTCAAAACAAAATTTTTAAAAAGGTTGGGCATTTAGATCAACTTTTTGAGACTGGATCCTCAGTGGTGAAACAAAACAAAACATCCCATCAAAAACAAACTGTGTGATGGCACACAGTTGTAATCCCAGCTGCTTAGGAGGCTGAGGCACAAGGATTGCAAGTTCGTTCAAAGCCAGCCTCAGCAACTTAGTGAGGCACTTAGCAACTCAGCGAGACCCTGTCTCTAAATAAAATTAAAAAGGGGGCTAGGGATTGTGGCTCAGTGGTTGAGTACCCCTGAGTTCAATCCTCAGTACCAAGACCAACCAAAACAAATAACAAAACCAGAGCAAAAGATGAAACAGCATTAAAGCATAGATATACTACATGTGTGTGTGTGTGGGGGGGGGGCTTAGAGTAAAAGCAAGAGACTTTCAAGTTAGAGAGAACAAGTATTCAATGGTACAGTCCAAAGACTAGTAAAAACATGTTGTTTAATACAAATGATCAGACTAAATTTCTCAGATTTTTAGTTTAGTTCAAAGGAAATTATATAGAATACTAGAAAGAAAATCAGACTGAATTGTGCTAGGTACTGAGTCACACTAAGAATTGGGTGGTGGATCCAGAAGACAATGAGAAAGTGACTGAAAACTGAGTACAGGGTAATACTTCCACACTATTTGAGGGGTGATGGTTGGGGGTAAGGAGTTTAACTTAATAGTAGTATTTAAAAGCCTGAAGAAAACTGAGAAGGACCAATCATGTTATTTCAGTGGTCCAGAAACAGTGACTGGTGTCTGAACTATGGTTACTACTGTTTCACAGTAATTTCACTATAGAAATGAAAAAGAAAGAAATTCATTAGAGGGAGAAACTGATGAGAACCTGGTCAAGGATTTAAATTCAGTGTACACAGAAGGAGGAAGACTCAGAATGTTTCCTTGGCTTTAAAATAGGAAACACAGGGCTGGGGTTGTAGCTCAGTGACAGAGTGCTTGCCTAGCACATTATGAGGCACTGGGTTCAATTCTTAGCACCGAATAAAAATAAACAAATAAAGGCATGCTGTTCATCTACAACTACAAAAAAATTTAAAGGGGGGGGGGGGGGGTAAGTAGCATGAAAAGAAATACAAGACAGTAAATCATTATCAACAGTTTCAATAACCGAAATATTTCCAAACCAAAAGTCTGTTTGACACAAAGCAATACAATGATAAAACACAAAAGTTCAGCTAATTTCTACAACTGAATACAAACAGCATTCATGACCCCAAAGAATCTTACTTTAAGGTATAAACCACAGTATATCATAAATATATGAATTATTAAATACTTGATCAAGATCTATGTTACTGGTTTTTTTGTACTAAAAGTGAATTCCATTTCTTGAATTGTCGTATAACTTCATATCAGGATAAACCTAATTATTCTGCCTAAATAAATGCATCCTGGGATACAGATTTCTCAGAAGGATAACCAACAGACAAGAAACAGTTTAAAATGCAAAGTTAGTATCAAAAACCCTTTAAACACTTTCCCTTTCCTATAAATCCTCTAACAAAGTGATAAGTTCATTTTTTTTTTAAGAAACTTTAAAATATTTCACACAAGTTTCACAAACTTCTTGGTTACCTTTACTTTATCTCTTCTCAAGCAACAGAACAGACAATTTTCATCAAAAGTCCAATCAGAAATGCCTTCAGGTTCACACTCTAAAAATAAAATGAATGACAAATTAATAATCATAAAGTTGAATTTTTAAGAAAATAAATCAATTTCAAAAACACTGTTTAACAAAATCTTCACTAAGAGTAGACATGCTTCTTATGTCTTAAAATTCTTTTATCTTAAATTTTTAAACCCAGAGCCTTGTATATACATTTAAGAATGTTCTCTACCACTGAAAACTGGGTACAGGATAATGAACTATACCAACAGCTAAGTCTTAAAATTCTTAACTTAAAATTCTTCACCTAACTGCTCACTGGTATGTGCTAATTATGCATATATTAACAATATCAACTAAACACACCCCCCCACCCCCCCACACAAAGCTTACATGAAGATAGCTTTAACCCTCATAAAACTGCAAATAAAAATGATGAGACATACAGCTTAAATTACCAAGGTACCATATTTGTCACCAGGAATAATCTGAAATACCAAAAATATTTTGAATACCTTTAAATAAACTGAGATCTTTAAATAATGCAGGTCCAAACAGCCCTTCAAGAATACTTTCAAACCCTAAAAAGGATTAAAAAAAAAAAAAAAGAATCCATCATCACAATAATATAATATCCACTATGGTAATACTGATTGGTTACAAGAAAAATGATGATGTTTTCTCCAGTTCTCAAGAATCCCAGATTATTATTATTGAAGGGATGCTAAAGAAAAAGTGTCAATGACAAATGTAGAAGGAGCATTTGCATTTGTTAATGATTAATAATGAACAAAAATTCAGAGCACAATCAAGAAAGAAAAAAGACACCAGAAATAATTCAGGGAAGAATGGAAACTGAGTTTCTCTTGCTTGTTCTACAACATTTTTACATTAACTCTCAAGCTCCATTTTAAAGGGCAACTTTCTCACTGAAGAGTAAAAGTATTTGAGAACTTCCACAATGTTCTAGAATAATCTAGAACATTATTATTTTTCTGAATACCAATTGAGATCATAGACTTTTTCAAGTTAATAGTTTCTTAAATGAAAATCTTCACTGAGAACAACTTTCTCTCTTTCTCATATGCACACACAATATTTTAGAAAAAAGAACTCCACATTTCATATTGTCAACAAGGTGAAACTATTTGTTAGTTCCTTTACAAAGATAAAATCACTAATTATACATACAAAAAAGGAGAAAAAATTCAAATATACCTGTACACAAATATTTAAAACTCTCATATCCTTCTACATCATGAATAAAATAGAAAATTTAAAAATAAGCAGTTTTTCTAACTTTATTACACAAATTTTGCTGGTCTGTTTAATGAAAACATCTTGCTAATTTTTCTGGATTGTTAAAGAAAGAATGAAGAGACTAAACAGAAGGGAATTAGATTATAGCTCTATACAATATACCAGGAATAAAGTTTTAGAGCACTGGTTCCCAAACTATGTGTCAAAGACCTCACTGTGGGCTCAAATACTATTACATGAATCCATATGCACATTAACCATGACCTTTAAAGAGAATTAGTATGTCTTGCACATTTGGTGTACATAATACTTTTGAAATACACAGATATTCTATTGTAATTAATATAAAAAGAGTTAAATTAATTCCTAGTATTTTTCAGGAACGGTGTATTTTGTCAGATAATCCATTATCATCTGAAGCCTTATAATTTTTTTAAATTGTTAAACAGCACTTTTATATTCAGGATAAAGGGAATCACTAATAATATATAGGCTACTGGACATTTTTGAGGCTCAAACATATAAGCCATTTATTTACCACAAACGTAACATATTAAATATAAAACAATAAAGTACTTGAAAGATTAAGGGGGGTAGACAAGATGATCCCTAGAAATAGTACCTTGTTCATCTGGCTATAAAAATAACATTGTAAGCCATCATTTTCAACAGAGTAACCTCCAAAGTTTGTGTCATCTACATTATAATAAGAGAATTGTTTTTTCTGCACTATTTTAAAACTGTAGATTTTTTCACTTACTATTAGGGGAGCAAATGATTTTCAATTCTCCTTACTTCTTGCTATCCAAAGACATTAGCAAACTACCCACTCCAACAAATGAGAGGTACTTATGCCTGCTTATTATTTATCTACTATAATTAAAATGTTTTCCATTATATTACTATGGTCCTTTGCTCTTCCCCACATTAGGAAGGAGAAAGTGTTGGGGTCAGAGGTTGTGCAGGCAGAGGGCTGGTGGTGAAATAACGAAAAGGAATTGCTGATGCTATCTATCCTCTTAGCCCTGGAACCAGATATTCTCAGCAATTACTCCAAAATAAGTCTCACAGATTGTCTCCAACTCTTAAGCATTCCTACTTTTCGTCCCTGCAAAAAGGAATTCTGATTTCACAAATACAAAGTGTTTAAATATCTAGAAATCATTGAACACACACTGAAAATATAGCTAAGCAATTACTGGCAGCTCTTATCCTAAAGAGCAAGTCTATATTCTTTTACCTGTGTTTATTATAACAAATTCCAAATATGCATTCTAAGCATAAATTCTTGAAAAGGAAAAAAATGTAAATACAGCAAGAAATAATACTACGAAGGAAATGTGCAGAAGATGACTATAGAAGAACAAAAATTTTAAATTATAAAGAATGGAATATGAAAAAAGATTGAGAAACATCATAGATTAACACAGACACTTAAAAAAAAAAAAAACCTAATCATAGATCAAAAAACAGTGAAAAAGAAAGACCAAAAGGAAGCAAATAAAAACCAAAAGTCTGGGTCATAAACTCAAAATATTTAACCACAACTAATTCTGCTCAAAATATTAACTATAAACAAGCCACTCCTCTTTTGCTCATATTTATAATACATCAAACCTTACAAATATTATTGGATCTATAAAGCTATATTTTGCTACCCTCTGTTCACTGGATGTTAATACCACTCAGTTTTATTAATAATAAATATTGAATTTAGCAGTTGCATAGCAACAGGAAATGTCTTATACGCTATGCTTGACATTAATAAAAGGCAAATAAAGGTAGAATAAATACATTCAAAATTATACCATGATCTCATAGAAAAGCCAAGAAGATAACAAAATGCCATGGAAAACCAAATACTGAAAAAGACAAGTCATATCATTATGTTCAATCAGTAGAGTTCAAAAAGTACCTCTACATAACGTAGTACATATAAAAATATTTTATTTTTTCCAAAGAATTTCTAGCCAACATAACAACTGGTCTCAAAGCTGCTCTCCAGTCTCTTCCTTACTATAACCTACAATATCATCGAGACTATTTCTTGCCAGGCACAGTCGCCCATTCCTGTAATCCCAGCGGCTCAGGAGGCAGAGGCAGGAGGATCTTGACTTCAAAGCCAGCCTCAGCAATTTAGCCAGGTGCTAAGCAACTCAGTGAGACCCTGTCTCTAATAAAATACAAAATAGGGTTAGGGATGTGGCTCAGTGGTTGAGTGCCCTTGAGTTCAATCCCTGCTCCCCCACAAAAAAACCATTCCTTTTGTTGTTGTTGTTTTGTTTTTTTAAAGAGGTGGGTAAGTTTATTTGAAGCTCATAGTTTCAAAGGCCTTAATGCATAGATGACTGACTCTTGTTTGGGTCCAAGATGAGGCAGCACATCAATATAGGAAGGACCCAGCAGAGGAAAACTGCACAGCTCATGGAGGGGCCAGGAAGCAGAGAGAGAGCTCATCATACTCCTCCTAAAACACTGCTTAAACAATGCCAGCATTTCTTCAAATATACACTGCTTAAAGAACAAACTTCAAATTCTCAAGTCTAGCAATCAAAGATGCTTTTAATTTGATCCCAATCTCTCTTCAGCAAGCTTTTTTCTCAGATCTTCCAGCTCATTCCCACAGATCTGGTCAGGTAGGCTTTCTACTGTGTTCAACAATCATTTCTATCTCCTAATATTTTCTCAAGTCTTTGGATCTCACTTTTGCCCAAATCAAGTATCTATCTCTTTTCAATTTGTTTAATAAAGATATTCACTTATTTAATTTATATTAACTCAGAACCTGCCAGAGACAGAGGTGACACTGAATAGGCAATGGTGAAGACATGGTGCCTGTTCTCATACAGCTTTGGTTTATAGTTTTCTCACTGTCAGAATTCTCAGATTCCAGCCCCCTTTAAATAAAACTTAACTGCCTAAGGTCTTATCTCCTTTCTGCCATATGCAAAGCATTGAGTATTTACAAAATAAAAACTGTCATAGGTTACCCAAACCCTGTGGTTTTTTTTTTTTCTTCTTTTTATGTTTATATTTTTCTCCTTAAGGAGACTTACAGCTCCAGGAAGGCCAAGAAGGTCTTCCCATTTCCTATTTCTCTTATACTAGGACTTTGTAAGTCTGATTTTTAACTTTTGATATAATCAGGAAAACAGAAGATAGAAGATTAACATTTCTAACAAATGTCCTCCTTCAATCTAAATTACAATCTCTACTATTTTTATTTCTAACCAAAGGATGGAGAGCAGGTTATGAATAGTAGCAACAAGACAGGAACATCAAATAAACAGCCAAGTAAGGTTAACAATATAGCCTGTTACTTTTGAGATGAAGAAATATAGTATGAAGAGAACGAAAAAATGGTTCATAAGTCTTGAGAATCTCTCCTCTGAGATTAACTTGTCTAGAGACTCACAGTATGAGAGGGCTGAGGAGAAATATAAATACTTCTTTATTTTCTGTTTTTATAATAAGATCGTAAGACTGGGTAGTTTTTAAGGAAAAGAGGTATATTTGGGGGGCTGGGATTGTGGCTCAGTGGTAGAGCGCTCACCTAGCATGCATGGGGCACTGGGTTCAATCCTCAGCACCACATAAATGTAAAATAAAGATATTGTATCCACCTAAAACTAAGAAATAAATATAAAAAAATAGGTATATTTTGGCTTATAATTTGAGGCTTGGAAACCCAAGTGCACTGTACTGATATTTGCTGAGCTTCTGGTGAAGACCTAGTACTGCTTTACCTCATAGTGGAAAGCAGAAGGGCAAGTGGGCAAGAACAAAAGAGGGAAGGATGGATATGCTTTATAACAAATTGCTCTCATAATAACTAACACAATCCCTTGAAGGAGGAACTCAAAGAGTAAATAAAGGCATTATCCATTCATGGGAGCTCTGTCCCTATAATCCAAACACTTCCCCTAGATCTTGCCTCCTAACCTTGCTGCTTGAGAAATTAAAGTTCCAACACATGAACATTTGGGGTCACCTCAGCCACAGCACAGTATACCAGAAAATTTTAGCAATTTTTACATCAAGTCTCCCTGGACTCTGTACTCAAGTTTATACAAAGTTTTGTGCTCAGTATTAAAAAACCTCCATCTCTAATAAAGTATTATTTTTGTAAAGTATCATTTCAAAGGTACTTGCTGGTTACAATAATCAATTAATATATTAATAAACAAAGAGCAAACTGACAGTATCTGTAGTTCTTTCCTTAAAATTCAAGAGTCTATGGCTTGCTGACACCAGACTGAACTTAATACAAGTGAGCCACAAAATTAAAGCAAATTAAAGGCACTAGATTATAATCTTTTATATGTTAACCAAAATAATATAAGGTAATTAATCCCTTTTAATTGATATTCTAGCTATCTCAGTATGTCATTCAACCAAAAAAGTCTTGATGAACTTCTTTGGTAATGAACAATGTTCAACCACCCTTTCCCTCATTGCTCTTAGCAGTTCATCCCACTGCTGAATAACTATATTCGTTAACAATTTTTCCAGGGCTGGAGATACAGTTCAGTTGGTAGAGTGCTTGTCTCACACGCAAAAGGCCATGGGGCTCAATGCTAAGCACCACAAAAAAAAAAAAAAAAAGTTTTTCCTCTCTCCCTAAACTTCTGCTTCCAGCCCAAGCCGATTGCCCCTATCTGCTGGTCCAGTAGTCACTTTTAGAATTACCCAGCACAAGAATGATAACAAAATTTGACCAATATACTGGAAGGGAATAACTTAATCACAACTAATAACTCAAACTGAAAACAGAACTAATGAAGAAAAAAGTACTAAATTATAAATAGCTGTTCTATTGAGACCAGGGAGCTTTTCAAAAAAATTTTTAGTTTTTTTTTCCCCCCTTAAAGAGAACAAATGTCTTGGGAAGAGGAAAAAAAATAAAATTGTCAAATACAGTTGTGTACCACCAAACATTTCGGTCAACAACACATTGCCTATATGACAGTGGTCTAGTAAGAATATAATGAGGCAAAAAATTCCTGTTGCCTAATGATATCATGGCTGTTAACACAAAACACTGTGTGTGTAGTTATTTCACTGGTTTCTATTTCCTATATAGTCAGCCCTTGATAATTGGGGGTTAGGAGCACTGCCCTCAAAGCCCAGTGGAGAAAATAACTTTTGACTCCTCCAAAACTAATATATGAGTAACTTACATAACTTATGAGTAGCCTAGTTACCTTCCTGGTAATATACTGTGAAACATGTGTGAAACCCTTGAGATCACTTTTTATAGAAATAAAATTTATCAGAGCACTGAAGTACTCTCCTGGAGATTATTAGTATCATATGGCACATAAAGAATCCTTGTAACTCTGGAGCTCACCACAATAGCAAAACTACTATAGTAGTACAGTATGTACAACAGTTAACTTTATACAGTTATGATTTAATACTGCATCAAATACTTATTTACATCTCTAAAAAATGAGATGAAAACTGCAAATAGCACAATATATGGTATCTGTAGGCATAAGTTTTGATCATTATTAAATTTCTATAATAGACTCCTGTATATTTTATGGTACTAAATGATAAAATAGACTACTCTCTACATGAATTTAAGCATTCATGATGCTACACTTTTCTTTAACATTTATTTCCAAGCCATGTAGTTTGTCTTTTGAGTGTTTTTTAAGTGTCATAAATCTCCAAAAATTAAATATATAAATAAAATTGACATATAAGTAGACCCATGTAAGTTCAAACGTGAGTTGTTAGAAAATCATCTGTACTACATTTTTTATTGTTATTTTAGAGTGTACTCCTACTTAGAAAAGCTTAGTGTAAAACAGTATTTTGTGTTTTATCAGCAACAGCTTCCCATTTGTTGTGCTTACTACTTCTCAACTGCACCAACAGGCCACAGCAAGTAACTCATCTATACTATTTTTGTTAATACTCTCTATGACGCCATAGGCTAAGCAACATGAGACTGTAAAGGTAATTAAATGGAAAAAATACACAACAGAGAAAAGCAGCTTAAGAAATGCCTTCACATAATGTGTAATAATAAGTCAGAGCTCAGTGATGCATAGGTGGCCAGAACATTCTATACCTGTGAAGTATGATTTACTATAGAAGAATAAAGGGAAATAATGAAAAGTTTAAAAACTTAAATCAAAATAAACTTTTAAGGGAAGAAAAAAGAAGACAAAGATTTCCTATTGAATGATAACTGACTTGAATCTTCGTATCTAAGGGACTCCATAAAGTGTGAGACATAATACTAAGAGTGGGGTGTACACATTTAACTCTCCTGAGAAAATGCCTGAATTAAGTACCTGAAAATAAAAGTACAAAAGCTCAAAATAAGGGAAAATTTTAATTAAAATAAGAGGAAAGAGATTTAAAACTGCAGTCATTTAACTAGTAGATATAAATGCTAAAAGCCCAACGAACTGTTTTACAAAATTCTGAGGGGACAAGTGTTTTATGTAGCCAATCTATTATTATCTGTGCATACTGGCAAATGGACATTTCTAGATATGCTCTAATTTGGAAAGTGAAACTACCATTCATTCTGGGGGTGAGGGTTACTCAAAGTAGTTTGGATAAATAAGAAATTATTCAGATTAAAGACCCGACAGCACTATTTATGTGTTAAAGAAATACAGGTCAGACTGCTTATTTTTAAAATCTTTTCTTTAGTCTTCATTTTGGTAGTATTTTTATTCGTTCCTTTTTATCTTGATCAATGTTACCAGATTTCTCTTCTTCTTCTAATACCCACTCTTTACCTTTTTAAATCTTTGCTATTGTTTGTTCTTTATTTCAAAAAACGTTCCTATAGTTTTTTACCTTTTTTCATTATCTATTTTCTTTGGAAAGAATGAAATATATCATATGGCACATGAAGAATCCTTGTAACTCTGTTGTATTTTTTTAAACTTACGATAAAATTTTTTTTTCACTTATTCTCAGGCTTTCTTTAAAAAATAAGTATGGAGATGACTTAAGAGAACCAGAATTTTATTCTGTATAAAGAAGTAGTCTAGGATACACAAAAAGTGGTATAATCCATATAATGGTATAAAATTACAATATGGATGAATAAATCTTTAAAACATTTTACTAAATGTAAAAGGACAGACATAAAAGACCATAGTTATGAGTCCATTCAGGCAAAATGTACAGAGACATTGCTGGTTTAGGAGTGAAAAATGTATAACTGCAAATGGGCACCACAATTCTTTTTGTAGTAATGGCAACATTCTAAAAATTAAATTGCAATGATGGTTGCAAAATTCTGTGAATGTAATAAAAATCAGTGACCTATATGCTTAAAATGGGCAAATGTAAAGGATATAAATTATATCTAAATAAAGCTGTCAACAAAATAACAAGTACTTTTATATATTTCTGGTAAAAATTTATCATGTTTTAAGAAAATCCGGCCTATGAAAGCCAATCTTATGACTGACTCTAAGATATACGGATGAACAGCTGACTTACTTGTGATTTTAGGCTGAAATGTTTGCATACTGTATTAAACACTTACAAAATTCAATAATCACATAATTTTAAATTATTACAGTTACAAGATTTATTTAAGTTTGTAGAAGTTTTAAGTCAATATCTAACAATAAATAAACTTTTCTAGTTTTGTTTTATAAAATTATCAAGTTTGTTAAAATTTGCTATAGAGTACAATGTACATTTATGAAGAATTGTTTTATATTTACAAATTTAAATAATTGTGAACATAAATTTAAAAAAATCAAACACACTATGTGTTATCTCCTCTATATACAAAGTCAACCCATAAAAGAGATTACTTATAAAACCTCATATTTAATAAGGACCAATAAAATGTTTACACAGAGCCCAGCAATGTGAGAATACAGGAGATGTTTTTAAAAATATGTCCTGCTATAAAGATATTTACAATTCTAGTCAAGAAGTAAAAATTAGTACACATTTCTACTATTATGCAGAATAATCTCTTTATCTCTTGCACCAGAGCATATTTCTAATAGCCTACTTCATATTAGCCCCAGATATCCCAAATACACCTCAAAAAGCAAATCAATATCATTTTATTTCTTTTCCTTCAACTCAACCACTGGTTCCTGAACTTCTTTCCAGGAAAATGACATCATCAATCCCTCATCCATTCCAAGTCATTCAGGTTAGAAATCTCTATCAGTTAATGATTCTGTTAAGTCAGGGAGTCTTCCGGTCCTGTTTGTTCTGCTTCAGAAAGATCCCTCCAAATCTGTTCTTTTCTACCCCTTAACTTAGTCCATCACCATCTCTTATCTTAACAATTATAATAAATATCAGTTTTGTTAATAACATTGGAGTTATCATTAATTGAGCCCTTATGTGATATCATGCAAACATCATGGTCAGGTACATTGTATTCAATTTAACAAAATCTTCAGAGAGTGAAACAATTATTATTGCCACTTAATACAGAAGAAGTGAAAGCAGCTAAACTATCCCAACTACAAAGAGGTTTAAAAACCAGGCCTATGATTCTAAAAACAGGGTCTTTTCACTTTATACCATTACCTATTTATGATATCTTTGAACTTCTAATTCATCTTACTTTTTCAGCATTCCCCTATACCAGTATCTCTACCAGAACAACACATTCTTCACACTGCTACTAAACTTCATTCTTTCTAGATTTTAAAAATATTTGATGACTTTCCACTGACAATATTGAAGATTTCAATTTCCTGGATGGCTTCCAAGATCACAGATCTGATTTTATGCTACCTTTTTTCAGTCTCCCCTGCCATCATTTTCTATAGTATGCTCTGTCACACTTACCTGTCATTACATACATTTCACTGCTTTTACATATTACATATCAATGCTTCCATACCCTTTGAACACAGCGTGTCCTCTGCCTGCAGTGTTCTTCCTACAACCCTCAATCTAGTAATTGCAGTGCATCCCTTTTCTCACCAAGCCTCAAGACCAAGTTAGGAGCATCCTTCATCAGAATGAAGTTATATTATTGATAAACTAACTTTATTTATTTATTTGGCATTTAATCCACTAGATTTAGAGCAAATATCTGAAGCTTATTCATATTTTAACATCAATCTGTTCTGTAATACTACAGTCCTCAAGGATGTATGTACTCAATAAATGTTGGATAAATATAAACACTTTTTCTAGTTCCTATATCCTTATATTTACTGAGTGGTAGAAATTTTTCTGAGGACTCCATTTTGTGTGTATAGGATGTTGAAGGCTTGAAGAAATATAATAAAAAAAAACAGAAGGATAACTGATATTTGATGGGAAAAGGATGGCTTTCTGTTTCAGCTCAACTAAGTTCCCTGTAACTGTGAACTAAACCCGTAAACCCAGAATATAAGTAAGGGCTCTCTTTGTTCTTTTTCCAAGAATAGAGAGAAAGGCAAACTTCTTTTGCACAAAGCTATAATCACAGCAAAAACAGAAATAAGGCTGGGGTTGTGGTTCAGGGGTAGAGGGCTCACCTAGCATGTGCGAGACCCTAGGTTCAATCCTCAGCACCACATAAAAATAAATAAAATAAAGGTATGGTGTCCAACTACAACTAAATATAAAAAAAAAAATAGAAATAAATTGGAAACGATAAGGTACTAAAAAAATAGTATTAATATGGAAAAGAATACATATTCAGTCAATAGAATATTTCCAAAGTAATTCCACTTATTCATATATACATACACATATTGCCATAAGTGGCATTCCAAGATGCTAAGTAACCAAAATCACAAAGATAGTAAGTAGCTAGGTCAGTTGGAAACCTAAGAGCAGTTTTGACTCTTTTTGTTGTTGTTGTTATATCAAACTATCTTAGGTGAAGTAATCATGCTTAGAAAGAAGCCATTTAAAAGCAAATCTGAAGCTGATTAGGAATGAGTTAATTATATCAGCAGTTCACAATCTCTAGGCTACAATCCCTTAGAGGACCTCAGTCATTACAAGGTCGGTAAATCCATATGAGCACTGCTTATAAATTAAATAAAAATGTGCTTGCATACACAGCCACTACTTTTTGGAACACATCTTGCTGTGAACAACAAGATACATATTTACTTAAAAAGCATTACTTGGGCTGAGGATGTGGCTCAAGTGGTAGTGCGCTCATGTGTGCGGCCTGGGTTCGATCCTCAGCACCACATACAAAACCAAGATGTCGTGTCCGCCGAAAACTAAAAAATAAATATTAAAATTCTCTCTCTCTTTAAAAAAAAAAAAAAAAGCATTTGGTGGGGATATAGCTCAATGGCAGTTAGTCTAGCAAGCCCAAAGCCCAGGGTTCCATCTCTAGCATGGAAGGGAGAGAGGGAGGAAAAAAGCATTACTGAATTCACAATAGCCTTTCATCACATATCTTCTCAACAATAACAAATGCACAAGTACAATGTGTGATAGGTAAGCAGTTTCTTTTGGTTTTCTGCCCTTTAAATGGAAATTTGAAAGGAGACCTCATACTCAATAGGAGTCATGGAGTTAATAAAACTACAAGCTCAATGATTTGCTTCACTCTAGGTAAAATGGGAATTTCTTAAAAAATGAACATTTTAAGGTTCTTGGGGGAAAGGAGTGTTCCTTTTCTCCCTCTCCCATCCTCTATTCCTTTTCCATTTATTTCCTTCTTTCCAGAATTAGTCCCACCCCTAGATCTAGCATGCTTGTGGAAGCTTTATGCTGTTATGAGATTCACTTGTTTTCAGTATGTGAATCTCAATGTCTCTACACTATTTTAAAATTACTCATATTTCCCATTTTCTCACAAAGTCTACTTAAGACAAGCATTTCAGTTTAATACTTTTTTTATTTTTTAATTTTTTTAGTTGATACACCTTTATTTTATTTATTTATATGCAGTACTGAGAATCGAACCCAGAGCCTCACACATGCCAGGCAAGTGCACTACCACTGAGTAACAGCCACAGCCAGTTTAATACATTTTTGAACAACAAAAAGAATGTAACATTAGGTATGCCTGAACAATATTCCTTTCATCTCTCACACTCCCTAAGTATCAGAAATACCATTAACATCCAAATGAGTGCTATTGCACATAGAAGTCACCTTATGATAGGTCACAATAAAATGATATTGCTGAGGGTAATCATACTGTAGTCTACCTCCCTGCCCACTGCCACCTGCCTCACATACAACAAAAGAATACTAAAACAATGCTACAGTTTGAATGTAGTGTCCCCCCAATGTCCATGTATTTAAGCTTGGTCCCCAGGGTAGAACCTTTAGGAGGTAGGGCCTAGTGGGAGATTGCCTATATCATAGAGGCATGCCCCTGAAAGTGTAGGATCTCACTAGTCCTCTTTTGCTCTGCTCCCTGGCTCACAAGATTAGTCATGTATTCTGCAATATGCTCCTGACATGAGATAGTGCCCTCACCAAATACTTAGAGAAAGAGGGCCAATGGATCTTGGACTGGAACTCTCCAGAACCATGGGCCTAACCCTTTTTACTTTGTAAGTTAATTGCCACACAAGTTCATTGCAGTGATGGAAGGCTAGTACATAGTTTCAGGAAAAATTAGCTTAAATAAAGTAAAAAGCTTTTCCTGTTTCTGAGTCTCTTTTTTCCTGGGGTATTTAGATATTTTCTGAGTTTCTATTATAAGTCAGGCACTCGAGGTGCAGCTACAAACAAAAAATATGAATCCCTTATCTTGGAAGGGGAAACAAATGACATAAATGTTGATGATGATGAGGAAGATGGTGGTAATAGTGACAAATGTGTAGCTTAGAGTAAATAGAAGTAAAAGTAGGAAAACATAATAAAGTCAGAAGATAATTAAACCTTGGTAAACCTTTACAGATAACAATTAGAAATGTTGAGGAAGTGCTGAGTGAGGAAGAAAGCATTTAAAATGGTCATGGTTTTGATATAGTTTGAGTGTGCCCAATACCCCAAAAGGGTTCGTGTTCTGGAAGCTTGATCCTCAGTTATGAGGATGTTGAGATAGTGAAATCTTCAAGAGGTGGGACCGAGTGGGAAGTTATTAGGTCTTTGAAAGAAAGTAATGCTTTTCTCATGGGAGTGTATTCTCCTACGACATCAGAGTGTTGAAGGCAAGCTTGGCATCTCCCCTGAACAACTCTATTCCATTCTTGCAGACATACTTCTTCTGCATGCAGCTGTTTTCCATTCCATTTCTCTACCATGGTGTATGTAACAGGCCCTGGCCAAGGTGCAGGTACCATGCTGTTCTGACTCTTCTGTCACCAAAATGTTAGAAAAATAAGCCACTTTGTTTCCACGTTACCCAGCTCAGGTATTTTGTTATTGCAACATGAAACAGACTAAGATCAGGAAGAACATTTCTGAGCATTGAATGAAGTGAGGAAACACACCACATTCAAAACAGAAAGTTCTAGGCAAAGGAAACAACCCTGAAGCAATCAATATATGGTCTAAAGTATAATATATGTGAGGGGAAAAGTGGGAGATGAGGTCAGAGATCTAGAGGCCAGATCATATAGCCCAGATCATATAGGCCATGGTAAAGGGACTGGATTTTATTTATTAGAAAGACAGTGGAGGTAACATGAATAGATTGATACTAAGATTACCAGATGGCTACACAGAGAATAAAGGTAAAGCATTATAAGGAGAGTATTACTACAACAGGCTTGGCAAGAGATTCGTGGATTCAACTGTACCAGTAGCAAAGGCAGTAGAGAGTAACTGTACATAGGATGTATTTTGAAGATAAAATCAACTTGTCTTGATGATGCACTGTTATAGAATGCAAAGAAAAGGCATTTTAAAATGACACTTAGGCTTTGGCCTGTGGAATAGGTGAATGGTAGCGGAATTTCTAAAATGAAGAAGACTGGAAGAAACACAGGTTTGGCAGACAGCGAGTTCCACGTGAGACAAGTCTCTTAGAAATCAAAGTGGGTACATGTAGAGGCATTAGGATACGGAAGTTTGAAGTTAAAGGGAGAAACTGGGCTATAGATATAAAACTGGGGATCAGCACACTATTGACAGAACTTACAGCCTTGCATCTAGATGAGGTCCTATTAAATAAATGAGGACAGATAAAAAAGAAAAAGAAGGAAAAAAACTAAATATTGGATCATCCCATTCTTAAGAATTCATCCCAAAATCTAAAAATTAGGACAAAAGAAAGTGAAAATTAAAATCAAGCCTTATTTATGGGTTTATCCATGTAGCAAACAACTTAATTTTAAAGTATTCAAAAAATACTAGCTGATCTGAATGAATAAATACACATCTCATTGAAGAGTGTGTATTTTACCCCATCCTCATTCCACATCTAAGAGATTATTTGAAAGCAAATACATTCCTTTTAATATAATCAAGCACATTTTAAAATAATAAAATACATTTAAATGTATGTAACTTATTTATATATTAAAAACCATTACTTTATACCACACTTCCAAAATAATATGTGGGCATACAAAAGATAAAAATCTCAATATAGACCCTGTTACAATAAGCTTCGGAATGTTTTAGAAAATTTTAAATTGTACCAAGATTTAGTTATCTCTGACATAATCTTACCTATATAAACTTTTCAACACACTCCAAACTTCCAAGTACATTCAATCCAAGTCTGTCTCTCAAATATACTTTGCTTTTCTTTGTTCTGATCCCTCTCTTCACTCTTTTGCTTCTGCCTAAAATATTCTCTGAAATCTCGATAGTATGATGCTGTTGTCAAGGTCATAGTTTAAAAGTCCCTACCAACTGTTCTTTCCTCTCAACTGATTTCCAACACAATATCTTTCACTGTATTCCTCCTTCATTTTCAACATGAGTGAACATGTTTTATGTATTTAAGTGAATTTTTATAATCAATGCTGTACTATAATAGAAGGAGAGCTATTACTTCAGGAAGTAAGAGATGTAGTAGTTAAGAACATGAACTCTAGAGCCACATGACTTGAGCTGAAAATTTTGACTCTCCCTTTTAAAAGGTTTTTAGCTTTGAACATTTATTAATCCTTTTAAAGCCTTACCTTACTTGGCTATAAAATTTCTAAAAGGATTAAACAAATATTTGCTAATTGCTTAGAATAGCATCTGGAAATACATTAGAAACACTGTATTAATGAAGAGTTGAAGGAAAAAAAACAAAGCAGAGAGGTTGAAATTTGTTTCATAACTCCTCTTTTGTTCCCTATATGATTAAAAAACATGTGCATACAACAATAACTGTAAATCTACATTGGTGAGTAAACAATGTATAAAGATTTACGAAAGATGGGGCTGGGGTGGTAGAGTGCTTGCCTTGTGTGGGTTAGGCACTGGGTTCAATCCTCACACCACGTAGGAAGGAAGGAAGGAAGGAAGGAAGGAGGGAGGGAGGGAGGGAGGGAGGGGCGAGGGAGGGAGGAAGGCATGCTATCGAAACCTGTTATTCATTCAAAATAGACTGTTACGAATTAAGATATCAATTACAATGCTCAAGGAAAATAATTTAAAATATATAGTGAAAGAAATGAGGAGGGAATTAAAATGGTAACTAAAATATATCTATATGACCCCAAAAAAAGGCAGTCATGGAGGGCTGGAACAAAATCCATTAAAGACAAGCAGGGGAGGGGAGCAAAATGGCATAGGCACTTCTTTATCAACAATTCCATTAAGTGTAAATGGAGCAAACTCCATTTAAAAGGCATGAAGGGTCAGAGTAGATTTAAAAACATGATCAAACTTTATGCTTTCTATTAGAGACCTGCTTTAGAGCCAGAGACACAAAACAAGTTGAAAGTGGAAGAAAAAAGCCTATGCACACTATTGTTAATATATAGTATTAACCCCCTTTTCAACAAAGGACTAATTCCAAGTCTTCTAACAAAGGCCTGAGTCTACAGATTATTACTGAGTCCTATGTATAAAATGATTTTTCCTACACATACAAACTTATAATTAAATTCAATCTATGAATTAGGCACAGTAAGAGACTAACAAAAACTAATAAAAAAGAACTACAAAAGTGTACTGTAATAAAGTTATATGAATGATCCCTCTTAGTCCAAACCTATTCTTGAATCTGTATAATCATTCCTCATTTGCAATAAAAGGCTTAAGTGCCACTCATTTCAGTGTCACTCATAATTTGCTGAAGTATTCATACAGGCTCAACACTTTCTGGCACAACACTTTACCGTTAAATGAAAATCATTTTCTGTTCATGCTTTCCACCCACAAATTTAATGCCTTTTCCATTTTAACTAGCACCAGTTTCTTGTTACTGCTTCACAATTTCATATTTTATATATATATATATATATATATATATATATATATATATATATATATATATATATATATTGTTTTTATTGCAGATCCTAGCAACCTTGGCATATATTTTTTTTTCTTTCTTATTAGTCAAGAAATTTTTTCACCTTTTCACGTAAAGGAAGCACTCCATAGTTTCTCTTTGGCATGCTAGAATTGCCAGAATCACTACCCTTGTGTTTGGGGGCCATTATTAAGTAAAAATAAAGTTAACTTGAACACAAGCACTATGAAACTATAATAATTTATGTGATAACTGAGATGGCTCCCAGGCATCAGACAGGGAGTGTATACAGCATGGACATGCTAGACAAAGAGATAATTCATGAGCCACCAGATGGTGAGAAATGGCATAACACTACTCAGAAGGGCACATAATTTAAAACTTATGAATTGTTAATTCTAAAATTTTCTATTTTATATTTTTGGATTATAGTTGGCTTCAGAGAACTGAAATTGTGGCAAGCAAAGCCTTGCAGAGGGAAGGAAGGCTACTGTATTAATATCAAATGAGGGCTAGGATATAGCTCAGTGGTAGAGCACTTGCCTGGCATGTGTAAGATCATGGGTTCAATTCCTAACACCACAGGGGGGGAAAAGGTGTTAAAAAAAAAATCAGATGAAACAGATGTTGCTATGGTCTGAATGCTTGTGTGCCTCCTGCCTAACCCTTATATTGAAATCCTATCCCAACAAGTATTAGGTAGCAGAGCCTTTGGAAAGTAATTATATCAAGAGGATAGACTCCTCATGAATGGGATTAGCAATCTAATGAGAGACCATCATGAATCAGAAAGTGAGCCCTCACTAAACACCAACTCTGCTTCCCAGTCTCCAAACAAAAACTGTGGGAAATAAATTTCTACTGTTTATAAGCCATCCATCCAGTCTGTGGTATTTTGTTATAGCAGATTAAACAGACTAAGACTATAAATTGGCAGGAGTAGGTAATACTATAATACCTAAAAATATGGGAGCTGCCTGCCCACTCAGTATTGTGGGTTGAACTCAGGAGCTCTCTACCACTAAGATTATATCCCCAACCCTCTTCATTTTTTGTTTTGGGACAGGTTCTCACTAAGTTGCCTAGGCTGTCCTCAAACTTGCTATTTTCCTGCTTCAACTTTCCAAGTTGCTGGGATTTACAAATATGTGCTACTTCATTCAGCATGGCAGCTGTTTTGGGAGTAAATGGTGGATAGAGACTGGAAGAGTCTTGAGATGCATACTTTAAAGAGTTCTGTTGCCAAGAACAAGTTGTTATATGTGATTCTGGTGAGGACTTACCAGGAGGAGAACAGAGCTAAGAGAATGCCTCAATCTTCTTAGAGAATACCTTCTGAGCAGTAATGAACAAAATTTTGCTAGAAATATAGACAGTAAAGGCCTTTCTTAATGCAATCCCAGATGGAAACAAGGAACATGTTACTGAACAATATAATTGTTAGTCCCCTTGTTATAAAGTTATTATGGTTTAGATATGAGGCATCCCCCAAAAGCTTATATGTAAGACAATGCAAGAACATTCAGAGGTAAAATGATTGGGTTATGAGAGCCTTAACCCAATCAGTGCATTAATTCCCTGATGGGGATTAACTGAGTAGTAAGTGAAGACAGGTAGGGTGGGGCTAGAGGAGGTAGACTTTGGGGGGGCTTGCCTTTTTAATTTTTTTTATTTTGTTATCTCTTCTTCCTGAGGTGATGTTCTGAGCTGCTTCCCTCTACCACACTCTTCTGCCATGATGTTCAGCCTCACCTCAAGCCCCAAGGAATGGAGTCGGCCATCTATGAACTGAGATTTCTGAAACTATGAGCCCCCCCCAAAAGCTTTTCCCTCTTTAAAATTGTTCTTGTCAGGTCCTTTGGTCACAGCAAGGAAAAAGCTGACTAAAACAAAAGTGGAAAAGAACTTAGCTAAACTGTATTCATGTCCTAGTGTTTTGCAACAAATCAAACGTGAACAATGAAAATGAATGTTAAGCTGAGGAACTATCTAATGAAAGTGTTGAAGGGAGGCCTGGTTCCTCCTGACTACTTAGATTTATCAAAAGGAGAAACCAGACGAAAAATTAGGTAAATTTTCAGTTCATCCATATATTCAGTATAAGGAATGAGAAACATGTTTCATAGAGAATTCCAAGGATGTGGCCAAATAATCATCTGATAGAGACATATATAGTCAGCTAGTACCTACCATTCAAAAAATTAAATTGTGAAGGCTCTTCAGAAAACCCAAGCTACCCTTTCTCACAAGATCAGGATGAAAAGGCCCTAGCTAACACAGGTCTACCACAAGGAGCTGTCAATAGGGCCTGTAAAGTCATCCACTCACACACAATTCCATCCTTGAAGAGCAATGGGTATGTGACTCATGTACAGACCCAAGAAGATGTTGGCCTGTGGGGGGATGGGAGAGAACACAACAACTACCCTATTAGGTCCAAAAGATGGTATCCTCCCTACCATCTACAGTGGATGTGGAAGATTTTATATTGTCTGCCCTACTAGGTTTTAGATTTGCTTGGGGCCTATTACCTCTTTCTTTATTCCTATTTTTCCTTTTTGAAATGGGAATATCTATCCCATCAATATACTTTAGAAGTATATAAAATGTTTGATATCTTATCAAATGTTTTTAGAGGAGGGGCAAGCATGTGTGCTATGGTCTGGAATTTGGGTCCTCCCCAAATTCCTATGTTGAACTCCAAATCCCCAAAGTGATAGGATTAGGACATGTGGCCTTTAGGAGACAAAAGTTTATGAGAGCTACTAAAACATCTGAGTAATGCCTCAATAAAAGACTCCCAAGAAAGATCCTTCACCTTTCAACTACATGACAACACAGTGGAAAAAAACTCACTAGGAAGCATGCTCTCCCCATATCCCAAACCTGTCACAACCTTGATGTGGCATTACCAGCCAAAAGAACTGCGGAAACAAGTTTCTTTTATTTATAAGTACCTTTTATTTATAAGTATCTACGGTATTTTGTTACAGAAGTCCAAACAGGCTAAGATAGACATTAAAATAAAATCTGTTAAGAATTCTTGACAAAGAACAGTATGTCACGATAAAACAGTCAATCCATCAAAATTTAATATTTAAAAAACATTTTGGGCTGGGGATGTGGCTCAAGCGGTAGCGCGCTCCCCTGGCATGCGTGCGGCCCGGGTTCGATCCTCAGCACCACATACAAACAAAGATGTTGTGTTCGCCAAATACTAAAAAAATAAATATTAAAATTCTCTCTCTCTCTCTCTCTCTCTCTCTCTCTCTAAAAAAAATTAAAATAAAATAAAAACTAAAAAACATTTGAACTTAATGACGTATTTCCAAAATAGATTAAGTAAAAACTGAGGGAAAGACGGCTTAACAATAATTATCTAGAGACTTAAACATACCACTTTTAATAATGAATGATACAGGGCTGGGGTTGTGGCTCAGTGGTAGAGTGCTTTGCCTAGCATATGTGAAGTATGGGTTCAATTCTCAGCGTCGCATATAAATAAATGAATAAAGATCCATCAACATCTAAAAATATATTTAAAAAATGAATGATACAGCTAAGAGAGAGAGAAACAGAAGGCTTGAACAACACTATTAATCAACACTATTAATCAACTAGACCTAAAAGTATTACACAGAATATGCCAACCAACATCAGGATACACATTCTCAAATACATAGCAACATCCTCAAAGTATGTTTAAGTTACAAAAAAGTTTCAGTAAACTTTAAAAAGACAAACCATGTGGGCTGGGGTTGTGGCTCATTCTATGAGGCTAGTATTATTCTAATACCAAAAACAGACAACGACATCACAAGAAACTATAAACCAACATTCCTCACAAATACAGATACAAGTATCTTCAAATAAATACTAGCAAACCAAATTCAGCAGCATATCAAATGGACTGCCCATTGCAGTTTTAGCCTGGGAAGCCAAGAGTGGTTCAACACAAATATCAGCTGGGGGTTGGGGAAATCTGTCACCATATTAATAGAACAAATAGGGAGAAACCAGAAATGGATCATCTCAATTGAAACAAAAAAAGTAAACAATTTAGGAGCTTTCACAACCCAATAAGAGCACCTATGAAAAACTCACAGCTAATATACTTAATAGTGAAAGATTGAAAGCTTCTCCAATCAGGTACAACACAAGGATGTCTGCTCTTACCACTTCCTTTTAACATTGTCTAGACATTCTAGCCATAGAATTGAGAAAAAGAAATGGCATCCAAAATGAAAAAGAAGTAAAACTACCTCTTTTCACAGATGACATGATTTTTAAATTTCGGTAGTGGGGACTGTACTCAGGGACTTGCACATGCTTGAAAAGAACTCTACCTCTGAGCCATATCCCCAGACCTTTTTAAAAACACATTTTTGGGACAAGATCTCCCTCAGTTACCCACTTTGGCCCGGAACTTGTGATTCTTCTGCCTCAGAAGTTGCGGAATTACAGGTATGCACCACCATACCCAGCAACATGATCTTATATATAGAAAATCCTTTAAAAAAAATCCCACCCCAAAATCTATTAGATCCAATAAACAAATTCAGCAAGGCTGGAGCATATAAGACCAATATCAGTTAAGGTAAAAAAAAAAAAAAAAGAGAATCACAATTCCTAATCTCAAGCCTATTACAAAGCTATGACAATCACAAGTGTGGTGACTGCACAAGGATACATACAAGGACCAACAGAACAGAACTGACAGGTCAGAAATAAGCCATATGGCCAATTCACTTTCTTTCTTTTTTGGGAGGGGTGGGGGTGGGGAGTGTTACTGGGAATTGAACCCAGGGGCACTTTATCACTGAACTATATCCCCAGTCCTTTTTATCTTTTATTTTGATATCCTCCTGCCCTAGTCTCCTTCATCATGAGATTACAGGTATATGCAATCAGGCCTGGCTTGGCCAATTCATTTTCAACAAGGATTCCAAGGCAATCAGGTAGAAGAAAAACTGTCTTTTCCACAGAATGTGCAAAAGAAAGAAGGTAGAACGATTCCTCACACTGAACACAAAGATTAACTCAAACTTTATGGAGTGAATACTATAAAACACTTAGGAGAATATATATGTGTAAATATTTATGACTTTGGACCTAGCAATGGATTTTGAGACATGACACCAAAAGCACAAACATCAAAAGAAGAAGGAAAATCTGAATTCATAAGTATTTAAAAACTTCTACAAATCTGAAAATGTTATAAAAAAAGTTACGACAATCAACCCATAAAAAATTTTTACAAATCATATATCTGATAAGAGTCTAGATTCCTGAATAAAGAACTCCTACAATTCATTAAAAAGGATAACTCAAATAGAAGTGAGCAAAGGGTTTGAATAGATTTTCTCTGAAGATTTATAAATGGCCAATGCATGTGAAAAAGATGCTTAACAGCACCAATATGGAAAATACAACTGTTATGGTTTAGATGTGAGGTGTCCCCCAAAAGCTCATGTGTGAGACAAAGCAAGAGGATTTAGAGAAACAATTGGGTTATGAGAGCCTAAGTCTAATCAGGGCATTAATCCAGATAGGAATTAACTGGGTGGTACAACCACCACTTCACACCCACTAGCATTGCTTTAGGGCAAGCAGGGATGGGGAGATGACCATCTTTATTTAAAATCATTAAGGGGAACATATATCAAGAAATATTAGAAAAGGACATCCTTTTAACAAAGACATAGAATAAATTTTAAAGTATCCAAATGTTAAAACTTTAAGCAGAGCCTAATCAACACAAATTCACTCCCCCAAAAGAATCAAAATAATGTATTTTTGAACTAACATTCTAATACTAAGAGAAACAAATGACAAGTCAACAAACTATTAAGAATGCCATTTTAAAAAGATCTGATTTACTAAGCTCAAAACACAGTGAGTCCAATTCTTAAAGCTTTATAATACTGTGCAGATATTCAAATGAGTTGTGATATTCTAAGTAACTGTAAAGCATGTGTTCCTTTAAATTAATTACTGAAGCCAGGTGTGTAGGGCAGGCCTGTAATCCCAGAGGCTTGAGAGGTTGAGGCAGGAAGATTTGCATTCAAAGGCAGTCTCAGCAACTTAGCAAGGCCCTAAGCAACTCAGCAATACCCTTTCTCTAAATAAAACATTAAAAAGGGCTGGGGATGTGCCTCAGTTTTTAATCACTCTGGGTTCAATTCCGGGTACCCCCCCCAAAAAAAAATCAAAATAATGTAATATGATTTCAAGTTGTTTTCCCACCAAGTCTATAAAGATTTACAAAAAATTTCCTGTTGAACAGTGACAGATTTCTAGGTGGGACCAAACTACTCAGGTAACATATGCCAAAATAACTTAAAAGTTCTGAAACTACAAAAATATCTGGATATATTGGATAAAAACTATATATGCACACATATCACCCCCAAATACACATATTCAATGCATTGCTAAGCTCAAAAGGTAGGTGGAAAATTCCTCAAGTAAAAGAAATGAAGAAGAATCTGGAAGGCACAGCTCAGTGTGCTGATACACTGAGATTATATATGGATAAGCTAGGAACTAGGAACTCAGGTTTTAACACTCATGCAGAGATACAAGAGGTGCCTTAGGAAGCTGAAACAGACTCTTAGAAAAGCCAGGATCCTAGAACAATGTTACCTAAAAGTGTGCCATGTTAGCAACTGGCACTTGGTTTCCTAGAAATGCAAACTCCTGGACCCATACTCAGACCTACTGAGTCAGTATTTTTGGAAATGGGCTCAGCAATCTTAAAGAAGCTATCTGGGTGATTCATATACTTACTTAAGTTTGAAAAGTGTTGTCCCAGAAACACAGCTCCCTTAGGTGCAGAAAGGATTGAATGTAGGTGGAAAACTGCTATCCACTGACAAAACAGATTATTTTGTTGCTTCTCCTAAGTAGAGAAAAATGAAGTTTTCCTGAAGAAACTGAAGCCCTTTACTTGTGCCTTATGTAAGTTTCAGAATCCAAATACATACTACTTCAGCAGTTTTCAAAATGTTTTGGTTCCAAGATTTCTTAAAACTCTCCAAAATTATTGAGGCCCCTAAAGAGTTTTTGTTTATTTGAGTATTATCTCCTGCTATTTGCTGTGTTTGGAATTTAAAAAGAAAAATTTAAAACCCCCAAAACACAAGAGTCACAATATATGACCCCCAAATACACATTCAATGTGCTACACTTTGAGAATCACTCCACTATCTGAACTATCTAAGAACTCCTAACTCTAAACATAACATAAAGTTGGCCCCTTATGTTACCAAGTAGATGGAGGGTGGCTAATAAGACATTAGCTCTTAGAATCTGCTCACATAGTATTTCTATGGGGGTTGAAGGGAGAGACATTTGGTAAAACACAACCCTCCAATTAAAAAACAAAAACTAAAATTTACAGAGAACAATTCATCATAGCGATAGAAAACAACAAACAGAACTACCAAGAACTTAATGTTATAATTCTATAAATTTATAATTATTATTAAAAACATTATATATTTAATAGTATAGCATATTAATATGTTTTGAAATCACACGTTATATGGGTATACTTTCTTTTTGAGGTGATGAGGATCAAACCCAAGGCCTGAGAGTGCTAGGCAAGGGCTCTACCACTGACCTACATCCCCAGGCTAGATTCCACATTTTTTAATATATTTTTTTTAATTGTAGTTGGACACATACCTTTATTTATTTATTTGTTTGTTTGTTTGTTTATTTTTCTGTGGTGTTGAGGATCGAACCCAGTGCCTCATGCATGCTAGGCAAGCTCTATGCCACTAAGCTACAGCCCCAGACCTCCACATTTCTTAACCTTTAAGAAACTCTTCTATAGATTCAGCCATTCTACAATGTACACATATATCAAAACATGTTGTATGCCACAAATACATGCAATTTTCATAAACTATAATATGTAATAATTAATTTAAAAATAAACTACCACTTCAGAGAATGAGAAGACAAAGCAGAAAGTGGGAGACTATACTGCAGAAGATACCTGATAAAGGACTGTTATTCAAAATAATACATTAAAATAAAAAAAAAAAAAAAACAATCCAATGCAAATGGGCAAAAGACTTTTAACAGACACCTAAAAAAGAAAACATATGGATGGCAAATAAGTATATGAAGAGTTCAACATCACGTATCAGTAAGGAATTACAAATTTTAAAAAATGAGATTCTACCACACACTTTTTAGAATGGGCAGAATATAGACATCAAATGTTGATGAGGATATAGGGCAATAAGAACTCTAATTCATTATTGCTGGGAATGATAAATAGTAGTCACCATGGAGGACAGTTTAGCAGTTCCTTATAAAATTATACATACTCTTATCATACAATCCAGCATCACACTTTTGGTATTTACCCAAATGAATTAAAAACATACCCACATAAAAACCTGCAAATGCATGTTTATAGCAGCTTTATTCGTAACTGTAAAAACCTAGTAGCAACCAAGATGTCCTTCAGGAAGTGAAAAAACAAACTGCGGTATATCCAAACAATAAAATATTATTTACTGCTAAAAAAAAAATGAGCCCTTGTGTCATGAAAAGGCACAGAGGAAATTTAAATGAATATTACTAACTGAAAGAAGTCAATCTGAAAAGACTACATACTGTGTTTCTAACTGCATAAAACTCTGGAGACAGTAAAAGATCAATGGTTGTCAAGAGTAGTGGGAGGGAGATGAACTGGCAGAGTACAGAGGATTATTTTAGAGCACTAAAATACTTGAATGATGATATATGTATGATACACACACACACACACACACACACACACACACACACTCACACACTCACAGAATGCATACACAGAGTGAACCCTAATGTAAATAATAGACTTTGGATAAGAGTGATGTGTCAATGTAGGTTCATCAACTAAAAAAATGTACCACTGATATGGGGTATTCAAAGAGTGGAAGCTGCACTTGTGTGGGGACGGTGGCATATAGGAATGCTATACTTTCTGCTCAATTTTGCTATGTCCCTAAAATCATTCTGAAAAAAAATAATTTTTAAAAACTTGTAAAGTATTATACTCAAAGAAAAATATCAACAATTTTCTGAAAAATTGTTAAAATATTCCTCTCTCTCAATATTTCTGAATTAGGCTGGCTTTTCTTCACATACTTCAACCAAAATAATATATGGAAGAGCTGAATGAAAAAACAGATATATAAGGATCCAGTCATCTTCTATTAACTTAGACATTAAACAAATTTGCAAAAATGTAAAAACAGTGGCCCTTTTATAAATTCTTTTTTGTTTTGGGAAACAATGATTTTCATGAAAATGCTGTTTAAGTGTAACGAGTTAATTGTTATTTTCAAATAAATTGTTAGTCAAATAATTCCTCAAAGTGCCAATTTTTAAAGGGTCCTCAGACCAAAATAGACTGAGAACTACTTCTCTAGGACTCAAAACTCAAACCAAGGCTGGGTGCACATATTCGTAATTTCAGTGACAGGAGCCTGAAGCAGGAAGATTAAGTTTGATGCCAATCATAGGAACTTAGCAAGATCCTGTCTCAAAATAAAAAATAAAAAGGGCTGAGATGTAGCTCAGTGGTAGAGTGCTCCTGGATTCAATCCCCAGTGTGTGGGATAAGGGGTAAATAAAAATAAAACTCAATCCAACAGCAACAGCAGGAGGCTACAAGACAGAACTCAGCACAAAGACAATAATTAAATCATGCTATTCATAGAAATTACCAAATACTGAAAATGGTTTTTTAAAAAAAGGAAAATGTCAGATAATAGTTTTTAAAAGGTTCATTTCTATCATAAGAATCTATAAAATATCACAGTACTGGTTAATATTCTCAACCGAAGTGCCATTGCTTCGTATCACAACAGAAAAGTATACTTCATATCTGTAATATACTATATTCATAAAGAAATATCATTTTATATTCCATACTAAATATACAATAGTTGCTAAGATTCATTAAACTGTTTTTTAAAACTCGACACTATTTTATCTAATTTTTCCAACAAGATAGGTACTAAAACTATCTCCTATTTAACAGTTCAATGAGGTCACGCAGCAAAAAGAGATTTTGAGATTCAAATCTGAGTGCCTTCCCCTGAATAAACCTTTTCTATAAAAGACCAGATAGTATTTCAGATGTTGCCAGCCACATACAATCTGTCTCTACTATTCTTTTTTTAAACAGCTCTTTATTTTTTAAAAAATCATCCTTAGCTCTTGAAGCTCCCAAAAAGAGATGACTGCCCAAATCAGCCTTTCTTAATCAGGTTGCCAGAGAGAATTAAGCTCAAATACCTGCAGGCATTTGCTGTATACAAAGAATTTACTTTTCTCCTATACATTCTAAATAGTATTACTTATGTGATCACTGGAAGAATTAATATTCAAATAATCTGTGTTGACTTGCATTCAATATAAGAAGTAAACACAAACTACAGTATCTGGACTACAAGAAAAAAGGGGTTTGTTTTGGTTCGGATTTAACTGTATTGATGACTCACTAATGCCTACAACAAGAAAGACAACACAGTGTTGCTCTGAGCTTACATGGTCCCTGTTAAGAATATTAGATGCTAAAAAAGATGGCCTTAAAATATTTGCTGAATGCTGCAAAACCACTGTTACCTTTTAAAGTCTGACTATGCCCTCCAGGAAAAAAACAAATGATAGAAACACTTTGCAAAGTTGTAGCATTTCAAACCCACAGCTCTAAAGGTCACTGAGATTATTAAAGAGAAATGTGAACTAAAAAGCTACACTCCCTTTAGGGTAAGGTCAGTTTAAGCCAAACAGAGCAAAACCAATACCTGAATGCAAAAAGGCCACTAGGTTCCTAAGGATTTTCAATATTAATGGCGAAGCAACTAAAGCAACATTAAAAAGGAGAAGATAATCACATGCTGTGAAAAGATGTTTCAGTCAATGTCAGACCTCATATATAATGGTGGTTCTATAAGATAATATCACTTTTGATGTTACAGCCATTTTAGTTTCTATAAGAACACAATGATGTTCACACAACAATGAAATTACTAACAATGCATTTTTCAGAAGATATCCCCATTGTAGAACAACATACAACTTTACACAGAGTGCATAGAACATCATCAAGTTCACAAATCCCAAACCAATGCTTTCTGCAACATGCCAGACACGTAAACAGAATCATAAGGATATACTACTAGTAGTTACTTTCCAACTTAGATAACCAGAAAGTCTCATACAAAACCCTTCCCAGGGCTGGGAGTATGGTTCAGGGGTATAGCATTTACCAGCTGTGGGTTTGATTTCCCAGTTTTGAGGGAGGCGGGGTGATCCTGCCTAGGTTAAAAGCACCTCCAGATACAATTTCCACAGCTTTCATATCAGCAATAGCAGTCATACTGTTCATTTTTATATTATGAAAATAACACTTATTTTCTTAAAGTTATGGAAATACCCATGAGTTACAACCTCTCTGTGAGTAAATGACTTGGAAATAAGTTTCTGATATTATTCTCCATTCATGACCACAATAAAGTCACAGGGAATTAAAAAAAGGAAAAGCACTATTGCATAGTAGTTTAGAACACAAACTCTGAAACCAAGCTGTTATAGGTTTGACTCATAATTTGTAGGTTTGACTCTTAATTCTACCTTTCCTAGATGTGTGACCTTGAACAACTTCCTTAATTCCTCTGCTTCATCTGTAACACAGGTGTGGGAAGAATAAACCTACTTTAATAAGGTTTTTATGAGATTTAAATACATTGATATTTGGAAAATTAGGTAAAACAACCCCTGGCACAGAGTGAGAGCTGTGTACACACATAAATGGGAAACTAAAACCAAAACAATACAAAACTTCCACAAATAGCATAGAAATAACATCAAGCTGATGAAGTGAGAACTCACATGGTTACTGAACAAGAGACTGACGATGAAAAGTCCCCTCCTGTCATTTTTCTCCATATCCTTGGTTTATAATATCAGTGCTATATTCACAGTGAGTATCTACTAAATTCTTTATCTTCTCCTTCAAACCTGTTCCACCCAAAGTCTCCCCCTTTTTGGTTAAGGGCAACTAAATTTTCAGTTGCTTGAATCAAAATCGTGAGTTCTCCTTATTTGCTTTCTCTCATTCCCAATAGGAAAATTCTGTTGCATCTACTAATCCTCTACCAATCTAATATATTCATAGTCTTAACTACTTCTCCCCTCTCTACTAGCACATAGATGGAGCAACCTTCATGTCTCACTTGCATGGATGTAACAAAAACTTCCAATTTATTATCTATGCTAATACTCTTGGTTTCTCTACACCTACCACAACTCCTGGCCTATTTTTAATAGAGCTGCTGGTTAGGTTGCTAAAATTAAACCAGATCATTCTGTGTCATTCTCCTGTTGAAAAGCCTACAATACATATGATTTTACTCATAGAAAAAGCGAAAGTACTCACAAGAGGCCGTACAGGTTGAACATCCCTAATGTGAAAACCAAAATTCAAAGCTTTTTGAGCACCAACACCATGCTCAAAAAGTTTTAGATATGGGGGCATTTCAGATTTTGGATTTTCAGATTAAGAATATTCAACAACTGTCTATACAAATGTTCAAAACTGAAAAAAATCAGAAATATGAAACACTGCTGGTCTCAAGCATTTTGGATAAAAATACTTTACATGATCTACCCTCTGTTACTAATTTTTTTTTTCTTGGTACTAGGGATTGAATCCAGGGGCAGTTAACTATTGAGCCATATCCCCAGCCCTTTGTTTTATATATATATATTTTTTTTTATTGTGTATTTATTATTTTTTAAATATGGAATAAAATCAGAGATCTGTAGCAGAAACATAGAGACTATAGATGATAAGGTAACAACATAAGGCAACAAATTATAGTTTTTTTGAAACCAATTTTATATACTAAAGAAGAACTGGGGTGGAGACAATTAAACAAGCAAAAAAGATAAAAAATAATGATGAACGATTATGCACACAGGCACAGGAACATACATACACTATTCCTCAAAAGCTTTGGAGTGATTATGACTCCAAAAGTTAGGGAGATGATCTCACTAAGTTGCTTTAGGGCCTCACTAAGTTACGAACCACCACACCTGGTTCCTGGATTTTTGATACTTCCAATTCAGCTAGCACAACACTCAAAATATTTTACCTTGCAGATTAAATTATTAAGTATGTTTAAATGTTTATTAATCCCTTACACTTCTTTGTGAACTGCCTATTCATTCCCTTCTCCCTATTTCTTGCCTCTTGTCTGTGGGCCATGTTTTCAACTATATAGTTTGAGGAAGGCAGTGGTGGTGATGAAGAATTAAAAAACCTGTTTCTTCTGCTCTTAAACTAGGGCAACTCAGTCCTACTGAACTACTCTCTGCAGGAAAAGGGGCCATACAGGATGAAATTGAGGGAGAAACTCTGTGTTCCGCTTGTGCGAGACATCACACATTTTAATGTCATACAAAACAATCAGTACATGTTGCTCTATGTTTATGCAGTGCCCTGACATCTCACAACAATTTTAAGAGATGAGGGTTTGGGGTACAGAATGTGAGTATAGGAATTCAGCTTCTAAGAAGTGATTGAATGGAGTCTCAAAAAACAAGTATTAAATAAAAAACTGATGAAGAATACTCAAGTAATGGAATAGAGAATGTACAAGAGGTATAAAGTGAAATTACATGATCTGTTTGCTGAATTACAAGCAATTATTATGACTGTTTAGGTCAGTGCCTGGCCTATGAAGTACTATATGAATATTCTAGCTATTTTTATGCTGATATTGGGACGTGGAGATAAACTAGGTAAAATTAAGCAGTAAGCTAAAATATGCCTGAAAAGCCATGTTAAAGTCTGAATTGTGTCCTGAATATTAAGGGGAGCTGATGAAAAATTTCTGAAAGAATAATGGCATAATATCTTAAAAAGTGACAATGACAATTTGAATCAAAGACTAGATGAAATACAAATAGGTGAGAATTGCAAAGAATCTTTAAAAATGATGTAAGTAGAATAAAAACTTTCATAAAATAGAGGAAATCTGCAAATATCCTGCAAGAACCCTTAGCATACTGATCTCTACTAAAAGGCATTAAGTTTAACATGTAGTTATTAGTTATTAACTAATATAATTATTAACGCTTTCCATTTTAGTAAAGACCCACAATCGTGAAGTAATTTTCAACAAGTCTTCCAGGGTCACAAAATGCCCCATGTCCTCTTTTCCACAAGCAAGAGAAGTTGGTGAAAGCGTATGAATGTTCCTTGAGCAACCAGAAGGATATTTTCTAATGTCTCCATGATGCTATTTATCCTCCTCCCATCCTTTAATCCTAGAAGAATATTTTAGTCATTATTCATTGAAGAATTAACACCAAAACAACTTATCTAGCATTGCATGAATTTAAATACAGAATCAATTTTATACAACTATGAAAATTCGGATTAAAACCAAAATATAAGTGGATGCTAACACACAAAAAGAGGGAAGGGGAAGAAGAGAAGTTCTGTCGATTAGATAAAAGGGAATGGAGGGAAGAATAGGAATAAGAAAGACAGTGGAATGAATCTGACATAACTTTCCTATGTACGTATATGAATACACCACAGTGAACCTCACCATCATGTACACCCACAAGACTGGGATCCTAATTAGGATAAGACATACTCCATTTTTTTTTCATTTATTTGCCAATTATTTTTCTATATTCCATGTCTGTATGAATATGTCAAAACAGACTACTGTCATATATAGCTAAAAAGAACAAATAAAGAAAAAAGAAAAATCAGAATATGAATTTCATAAACCTGGATAGCATAAAACAAAAACAAAACTTGGCAATTCAGGGGAGCGATGCTTTCTAAAGTATGCTAAAGGGTCTGGGGCTATAGCTCAGTGGTATAGCATTTGCCCTGCACCTGTGAAGCACTGAGTTTGATCCTCAGCATCACATAAAAATAAATGAACTAAATAACAGTAATGTGTCCATCTACAATTAAAAAAGAAAAAGAAAAAGAATGTTAGAGGGCTGGGGTTGTAGTTCAGTTGGTAGAGTGCTTGCCTAGCACGTGTGAGGCACTGGGTTTGATCCTCAGCACTACAAAAATACAATAAATGTATTGTGTCCATCTACTATTAAAAAAATATTTTAAAAAAGAAGAATGTTAGAATGCTAACTTCCTCACCTTTCAAAGCACAACCATTTTCATAAATTAGAGGAAATCTAAAATTAAAAGTTTAAGCTGAGCACAGTGGCACAATACCTACAGTCCCATTGGAGACTGAGGCAGGAGGATCCCAAGTTCAAGGCCAACCTCAGCCACTGAGCAAGGTCCTGCAACTTAGCAAGACTCTGTCTCAAAATTAAAAATAGAAAGGGCTGAGGATGTGGCTCAGCGATGAAGCACCTCTAGGGACAATTGTCAATACCAAAATAAATAAACAAAATAAAATAAAAAGTTTAAAAAAATGAAAATAACATAGTTTTTTCCCAAATAGTTTTTCTCCATAAACTTAGAGAAAGCTTTCAGAAAATGACTATAGAATTTCTTATTGTAAATTGATTTTTATCTCAAGGTAGAGATGGCTTCAATTTCCCTTTCGGCTAAATTCAAACAGAAATAAGGTTTATTCAAAAAAAAACAAAACAACCAAATAGCATATATAATGTGATTCCTTTTGGGCGGGTGGGGAGGGGGAGTACCAGGGATTGAACTCAGGGCACTCAACCACTGAGTCATATCCCCAGCTCCATTTTGTATTTTATTTAGAGACAGGGACTCACTGAGTTATTTAGGGCCTTGATAAGTTGCTCAGACTGGCTTTGAACTTGCGATCCTCCTGCTTCAGCCTCCTGAGCCGCTGAGATTACTGGTGCACACTACTGGGCCTCCTTTTGTATTCCTAGTTTTCTAACTATCCATCCCTTTACCTGTTACCCTTCTGCTCTTCCTTTTATGTCTCTATATACTGAGAATGTTAACAATGGTAGTTATTTTTTGCATAGAGAATTTGGGATGATTCTGCTTTCATCTAATACTATCCCTACAGCACTTGGTTTTTAAAAATGCACTGTTTTGGACTGGGGATGTGGCTCAAGCGGTAGCGCGCTTGCCTGGCATGCGTGTGGCCCGGGTCCGATCCTCAGCACCATATACAAACAAAAGATGTTGTGTCCGCCGAAAACTAAAAAATAAATATTAAAAAAAAATCTCTCTAAAAAAAAAAAAATGCACTGTTTTAGTAAAAACAACCTCTTTTTTAAAATATCATCTGAAATACCCAAAATAATAGCCCATTCAAAAAACAGTTATACAAAAAGAACATCTTTCCTATGATTCAGAAATTCCAAGGTTATTACTGGTATAAAGAAGAATTCACTGGTACTCACTGAATTAATTCACTGATAATTCACTGGTATTGACAAATCACTGTAATTTGTCAATAATGTTTTTTTTTGTTGTTGTTAATTTAGTTTTGTCTTTAGAGGCAGTGGTGTGTTTTATTTACAAACATCAATGCCTTTGTACCACTGTTGTTAAAAACCCTCACTCAAAGCTGGGCATAGTGGCACACTCTGTAATCCCAGAAGCTTGGGAGGCTGACAGGTGAATCTCAAGTTCAAAGCCAGCCTCAGCAACAGGGAGGCACTAAGCAACTCAGGGAGACCCAGTCTCTAAATAAAATACAAAATAGGGCTAGGGATGTGGCTCAGTGGTCGAGTGCCCCAGAGTTCAATCCCTGGTATCCAAAACCAAAACCAAACAAAAAACCCTCACTCTGTTCAAGTTCACTTTAATTCTTTGGACATTCTTTTAAATATCTCATAGTAACAAAGGTTAAAACTAAAGCTGCTGATACTAAGGTTATCCTGTACAGACCTCTCTGAAATTTCCACAGGTGCAGCAATACGTTTTACTGACACTGCAGCAACAATGTGAAACACATGTGCCCTAACAACAGAATTCATACCTAATGCCAAGTATTTGGACTATAAGACATAGCTGCCTATGAAAGCACAGGTGCACGTAAGTTAGCTACAGACTGTGGAACAACTTCTGGAGGGAAAGCTACAGGGCTAGTTTAGGGGCAGTTCTCATCTCAAGTTTCTTATGGGGTACAGGGTCTTCTTCCATGTGGCATGAACTATTTGGGCCCATGTAGGACTCAACCAGAAGTTAATAAACTTAATGAGGAGATGAGCTGAAGACCATGATTCTGTCCTGACCTTTGTGGAGTGAAGGCATTTTGACTTTGGAAGTGTACCAAATAGTTTTGTTTGTTGTTGTTTTGTAAGATACGGTCCTAAAAGCTGTTCTTTCCTGCCTATAGTATCACTTCATAGTTCAACAATGAATCAAATACTATAGTAATGTCCTTAGGAAATTCCAAATTTTTTTTTTAATTCCTATTCTGATCCTTTAAAAAAAATTTTCAGAGACTTAAAAAACCCGACATTACAGTGATTCCTCCATAGAAAACTATTTCTACCTTTACATTCGTTGAAGAACAAATGTCTTAATGCCTTGAACACAACTGACAAACTTTTTTTTTTTTTAATAACTTTTACAGGAGTTAAAATCTTTGGCCAAGTGCCTATTCAAAGACATGTAATCTCAGACCTTGTGTCTTTCTGTAATATCTCTGATGGCAAGGTGTAAGATACACATGTATCTATCTGATGATTCTGGGCTACAGTGTACAACAACTCAGTGCAAGCACAAAAAGTTTTTTGAAAGATCCTAGAAATAAAATAAAATTTGCATTTGAATATATAAAATTTTGTTTTAGATTCTTTAAAAATGTTTTGGTCAGGCAGAATGGTGGTAATCCCAGCAGCTCAGGAGGCTGAGGAGGGAGGATCACGAGTTCACAGCCAGCCTCAGCAAAAGTGAGGGACTAAGCAACTCAGTGAGACCATGTCTCCAAATAAAATACAAAACAGGACTAGGGATGTGGCTCAATGATCGAGTGCCCCCAAGTTCAACCCCTGGTATCAAAAAAAAAAAATTTTTTTTAAATTAAAATTTTAAAGTATTTTGAGTTCTCAGCTATGGCACAAAAATGGCAGTCAAGAAACATAAAACCATAACTTATAAGACCTTCCCTGCACATATGCCCAGGAATATGATGCCTCAGTTTGAAAAGCATAGTGATACCACTTGCCTCAAGGCAAATGCAGCAGTTTTTCATTTGGTTCATGGTCCACATCTGCTCAATGTCATGTACTTCACAGACTCAGTACAGCCTAAGGAAACCAATTACTACTATCAGTGGCAAAGATTTGTCTTCCAATCTAAGATTCTTCAGTCATTCACAGAAGTTCTAATATGAAGGTAAATCAAGATAAACCACTGGCAATCCCTATGGTGAATCTCTAGCCCAGTTTTTCACTGCTGTAATTCTTAAACTCATGAGCATCTTTGGCTTTAAAACAGAATGACTACAGGAGACTATAGAAGGGGAAAGGGAGGACAAAGCAATAGGATATTCATTTTAAGGGACACAAAACATGATGGGGGGGAATAATTTTACCTTAACAGGAGAAAACTGGAAATAAGTTTTTGAGACCAGGCTTAATATCTATGGAAGACATAACAATTTCAAATAGCACTTATTTTTCAAAACATTAAAAAAACTTGAAATTAGTCTTTGGGATCTGAATAATCTATAAGAACTAGAACATATGAACATTTTTCATATTTTGTCAGAGAGTAGACAATATGAAAAATTTACTCTGATATGGCAAAGTTGTAATATGTCAGTGCATTCTGGGAGAAGACTTTGTTGTTATTATGGCTGTAATTTAGGTTTGGTTTTCTTTCCACTTCTAATTGTTCCTTCTTAAGGTAGAAGTCAAAACTCATGGTTAGGAACCCAGGCAATGAAGTCAGATCCTACACAGATTTAAATATGGGCCTCATCATTCACTAGCTGAGGCTTACTGATGAACAGTGCAGATAAGTCTATGTCCTCATGAAGCATACAGTTCAGTGTCACCTGAATATCTGCTTAAAAAGAATTGAGACGCTAATTTCTATTCACTCAAAAATTAATTCATCTATGCAATAAGCAGTAATGGAATATCCACTAAACCCTAATGATATAATGTTGAACAAGACAGAATCAGTCTCTACTAACAAGAGCCTTGGTCAAAAGCACATAATTAAAAACCATGAGCCTGAGGGTGTAGCTCCTGAGTAGAGAGTGCATTTATCAGGTTAAGGCCATGGGTTCAATCTCAAGCATTCAAAAACAGAACAAAGTGAAAAAATGCTTTGAAAGAAGGTTATACTCACAGAAGAACCTGATCTAATATGATGGGCCAGTCGGTTCTGTGTCAGAGTTATAGAAAATTATACCTTAATTTTGATCTTATGTTTGGAATTTGTTTGGTTCTCTGACAATTATCTAAAATTATTCTCCTTCCTTCCTACTTATCTATTTAGTCAGGGTCTCACTATGTTGCCCAGGCTGACCTCAAACTTGTGATCCTCCTGCCTCAGCTTCCTGAGCACCCAGGACTATAGCTGTGCATCCCCAGTCCAATAACTATTTTATTTTTTTAAAAAAGCATGGTAGAAAGCTCAGCATAATTAAGATAGATACCCAGGCTCACTAAACCGTAGTGTAGACTTAAGGTATAATCTTTACTAAAATTCCAACAGACAATTTTGAAAAACGACAGAGTGATTCTAAAATTTATGTGTAGAAGTCACTAGGGTGTAGCTAACCGTCCTAACTTAAGAAGTGCTTTTAATTATATCTCAATTTAAAATAAGGTTTAAAAAATCACTTCTGTTTGATCTTGAAATAAATGAGAGTAAGAATAACAAAGTACCCACTAAAGAAAACCTTCATAATTCTCAAATGAATGTGTTTCTATGAATTCATAGAAATATCCAGTGCTTAAGTATAACTGTCATTTCTTTCTGCAATGTTTTAACACTATACTCATTCAATGCTCCCCCTCGATATTTCTTATGTCAGTTTTTCTGTTTTTTTTTTTAAGTTAACAAATATGCTACAATTTTTTTAAAAATGAACCTTTATAAAGCATGTTCAAGTGCATCAAGTAGTCAGAGAGGAATATAAATATTTATATAACTCAGAATTTATATAACTTAGAATCTTGAGAAACCAAGGTTTATTTTGTTTTCCCCCCTGCAAACACATGTTAAGCCTCCTGTCTAGGAAAAAAAATCCTTTCTATCCACTATTTTTTCCCTCCTCCTTTCCCTGGTTAGCAAATTCCAACTAATCTATCTATAGATTAGAATTTTTTTTCTCAGAAATTCTGAATGTGTTACACCAACCCCCACCCTCCCAAACAAACACATACAGAGAGAGAGAGAGAGAGAGAGAGAGAGAGAGAAACAATGTCTCCTTTTAGAGCTCTCATCTGGTTCCTCATGTAATTAATATCCATATTTCTCCCATCCATGCAAGCCACAACAGAATCTGTTCTACATAACACTATATCCCTGCATAGTTCCTGATAGCTAGTGTAAATGTTCACAGAACATTGACTCAAAGAATAAATTAAAAATGCAATCCAGTTAGGCCTAATAGTACACATCTATAATCTCAGTTACCTGGGAGGCTGAGGTCAAGGCCAGCGTCAGCAACTTAGAAATACCTTAAAAAATAAATGAAAGAGCTGGGGATGTAGCTCAGTGGTAGAGTGCCTAGGTTCAATGCCCAATACTACAACAAATTAAAAAATAAATTTAGTCTAAATGTTTTTAATAATGTAATAAAACTAAGTCATCTAAACCAAGATTGTTCCCAAACCAAACAAGTGTTTTTCCTTGTTTGACAATCCATTATAAGTGAGTACATCTTTATTTGAGAAAGAACATTTTGAATTAGTATCTATGAGTCATTATCTACTTCCTTGTCAACCTGGCTCTCAGAATATAGGACTGACCTCTATGTCATTAGTTTCTACATGTATTCTTCAGCTCTGCTGATCCCTTCTTAATTTTCACTTTCATTCTTATTACCTTTAATCTCTGCTGTGTATTTTATTAACTGATTCTCCTTTAATTTCTAAGATGTCAAATATAAAGATTTTTTAAAAATAATGTTCATAAACCACTACACTAAGGCAATATTTAATGCTATTATTAGCTGTAGAAACATAACTGCTCAGGGACAGGGGGTTTCAGATCAGAATATAAAAATATGACTACCAGGGCTGGGGATATAGCTCAGTTGGTAGAGTGCATGCCTTGCACACACAAGGCCCTGGGTTCTAATCCCCCGTGCCAAAAATAATAAATATATATATTATATATAATATAATATATATGATATTATATATATCTACTACATAATATAATATATATAATTATATAAATGTATAAATATATATAATTATATAAATATATATATATATATACCAAAATTCCAGAACAAATCTTCCCAACCTTCAGGAAACAAAATACTGACACATAAAGAATCAAGTGCCAAAAAGAACAGACACAATAGGCAGGTCAGAGACAAAAAGAGCACCATGAAAGAAGGCATTTAGCATTTTACAGAACACACTGAACTGTGCTATTTAGGAGTCAAACATTGAGAAATGATGACATCAACTAGGAACATGGCTTCAACTCAACTGTGGCTAAAAACAACAGAAATGTATTATCCTGCAATTCTCAAGGCTAGAATGCAGTAATCAAGGTGCTGGCAGGGCCATGCTCCCTTCCAAAGCTCTATCTAGGGAAGAATCCTTTACCTCTTTCCAGCTTATAGTGACTGCCAGCAATCCTTGGCTTATAGCAATCTGACTCAACTCTAATCTCTGCCTCTCTTCCTTCTGTGTTTGTATCCAGATTTCCTTCTTTATATAAGGACTGTTGGATGAGGGCCTGCCCTACTTAGTCTGACCTCAACTGAAATGAATTGCATCTATGAGCACCCTCTACCCAGAAAGGGTTGCATTTACAGGTACTAGAAGTTAGAACAACATATTTTGGGGGGATACAATTCCACTCATAACATGGTCCAAATCAGTTAACTTCTTCAAAAAGTAGACCTAGATTCCTACATGTAATATCTACAGGTTTTTGCTTTACCTTTATCCACTTCTCTCTTTTTTTTTTAATTTTTAATATTTATTTTTTAGTTTTTGGCGGGCACAACATCCTTGTTTGCATGTGGTGCTAAGGATCGAACCCGGGCCGCACACATTCCAGGCGAGTGCACTACCGCTTGAGCCACATCCCCAGCCCCTATCCACTTCTCTTAAGTGAAGAGCATTCAATTTCCATTTGAAGAAAAAGTTGTTTGAAACAGGTTCCTGTTATGTTCCTCAGGCTGGTCTCAAACTTGTGGGCTCAAATAATCCTCCCACCTTAGCCTCCAAGCAGCTGGGAATACAGGCATGTGCCCTTATGGCCAGCTTTAAGAATTAATTCTTTGCCCCTTCATGCCATAAAAGCTGGCTGATCTTAAGCCCCTTTTCAAAAGCAGGTATCTTTCCCTGGTAAAATCATAGAATCACACTTTACTGGCCAGAAAAGGTCATATGACCCAAGTCTGACCAATAAATCTTCCCATCCTTCCAATTTGGCTGTTGTAATAGGGAATGAGACACATCTCTTTCCAGGATTTTGGACTTTAAGGATGATATAATAAGTCTACAACTGCCACTGACCATCCTTACCATTCATTATACTTGCCAAAGAAAGAATCCCAAAGAAGAAAGAAATGCTTAGAGATGGAGAAAGGAGACATTCTAGATGACACCAAAATCCTGGATACAATCATGTCAGAACATAGCTTTACTCTCTGATCTTCCTAGTTCATACACCAACAAAATCTTTCTGACTTAAACCAATCTAAGTTGGATCTCTGCCACTTATAAAAGATACATATAGGCAAAATTCTACAAAGTGTCATATGGTTAAAAACAGGCCTCAATTTTTTTTTCCCAGTTATTTTCTCAAACTTGGCAACAGATAGAAAGAGCCAGTGAATGAAGAAAGAAGTTTGTAACTATGTCCATGTCCATTTCCTATCCCCTAGGTCATCTCCTATTCAACATTCTAGAATGTAAAAATTACAAATTCATTTATGCTTATTACATTATAGATCTATGAGTTCCTGGCAGCGAAATATAAACAATAAAAGAAATTTTCAGTTATAAAAACTTAAGCATACATACCTAGAAAGGCTTCAAATGCTTTCCCTCAATGACACATCATCATAATCATCCTCAAAAGCACTGACATGCTAATCACTAAAATATTGGCTAGAGTGAGGACAAAGTCATACTGAAATATCTTTCTCACAATTATCACCACTGTAAGGAAATTCATTATCTCATGCTTTATTATGCATGCCTATCACTGTTTATGATTCATTTGATTCTATCTCTAGCACACTACATCACACTCATAACATGACAGAAAGTATCTCTGGACATCTAAAAGCAGCATCAACATACTCACAAGACCATCTAAAGGTTCTTGTCCTGGGGATGTAACAGTGCTTGCTTGCCTACCACATGTAAGGGTCTAGGTTAGATTTCCAACACCCTCGACAATAAATAAATAAATAAATAAATAAACAAATAAATAAATAAATAAATAAATAAAAGCAAAAAATACCTCCTACTTCTTCAGGGGCTGCCCACCTCCAACTTTAATAATTGGACTCTGGAAAATCTCTATCCCTCTCCTTTTTCCATTTGCTGGTACTTCAGAAACCTCCAAATATAACAGTCCCCCTCTTAGCCAATGGATGCTTGAAACTAAGGGGTAGAATTAAACCTATATACAAGAATTGCAATTCTTTAACAGTTGGTCAGATAACCAAGCTACCTATTGAGTGATTAAAGAGCAGATATTTTATACAGCGTGAATACACTGCGGAAAGAGATCATTTGTGTCCCAGGCAGGACAGAGTAGAATAATGGGAGACTTCATTATTACTCAAAAAGGTGTACAACTTAAACTTACAAGTTATTTCTTTAATTTTTTATTTACTACTTGTGGGTAACTGAAATGGTGGAAAGTTAAACTGTAGAAAAAGGGGACTATTATGCTGGGCATGGTGGTACAGGCCTGTAATCCCATGGCTCAGGAGGCTGAGGCAGGAGAATAATAAGTTCAAAGCCAGCATCAGCAAAAGTAAGGCTCTAAGCAACTCAGTGAGACCCTGTCTCTAAATAAAATACAAAATAGGGCTGGGAATGTGGCTCAGTGGTTAAGTGCCCCTGAGTTCAATGCCTGTACCCCACTTTTGGTACCAGGGATTGAACCCAAAGGCACTTAACCACTGAGCCACATCCCCAGTCCTTTTTATTTTGAGACAGGGTCTCAGTAGGTTGTTTGGAGGTGGTTAGGTTGCTGAGGCTGGCTTCAAACCTGCAAACCTTTAGTCTTCCAAGCTTCTGGGATTACAGAGTGTAACACCACACCTGCTACTGTCTTTCCTCTTTTCCTCTTCCTGGCATCTACTCTCACGGCTCCTCCCACCCACCCACCAGGGGTGGATGTGTACTAGAATTGAAACAAGGACTCTTATCACTGAGCACATCCCCAGGCCTTTTTTTTTTTTTTTTTTTCCTTTCCCAGACAAGATGTTGCTAGGTTGCTTAGGGTTTTGCTAAATTGCTAAGACTGGCTTTGAATGTATGATCCTCTTGCCTCAGCCTCTTGAGTTGCTAGGATTACAGGCATGGGCCACCATGCTCAAATATAATGCACATATAATGAACAAAAAAGGAAGATTACACTTTTAATACCCAGTACCTCATAATAATAATAATAATAATAATAATAATAAGGTTTGCATGTCCCAGCCAAGATTTAGAGAAGGATCTAGTATTTGAAATTTTATAAATATCTCAATGGTTTTGTTCAAGTGGCCAGTGCTTTCAAACACTGCTTTTGAAAGAACTGGTACTTTTCTACTAAAAAGTTTTCTAAGTAGTCCTGGGGTAAAAGGGAAAATATTGTGGAGTACTCACTTTCAACAGCCTGAATTTTCATTTTTTTGTAGACGGCAAGATAATCAGCTAAGAAAAAAGCTGAAGTTCATGGGAATTAAAGAACCACTATGATAAACTACAGGGACTGATCAAAAATACATAAAAGAATTCCCAGTGCTGAAAGCCCAGCTAACACTGAACACTGAATTTGTAGTAGCATCATTCCACACAGCTAGTTAGCCATTTACAAAATTAACAGTCTCATAGTAAGATTATTATAAAGATTAAATTACATGTAATAAGGCTGGGGATGTAGCTCAGTGGCAGAGTGCCAGCTTCGCAACTGTAAGGCCCTGGGTTCAAACCCCAACACCACAAAAAGAAACAAATTGCATGTATGTAATAACAAATATAAATGTGAGATAATGGCATACTGGAATTTAAAACTTCAACAGTAATAAAAAGGTACAGGGGATACTTTGGAAATAACCTTGTATTCTACTGTATTTAAAAAATATTCTATTTAAGCTCTACATTTACTTAAATCATGTTTGTTAACATGATATCATAATCAACAGTTAGAACACTGGTTCACTGGTACTTTGTTTAATAAAATATCTTGAGACAGAAGTAACCAAAATTAAAATGAACACCCACATATGCAATGTGTGTGGTGTATATATTTTTAATATCATTTGGTACTCAGAGGTACCTGAATTATTCACTAAAAAAGAAAAGACTGGGCTGAGGTTGTAGCTCAGTGGTGGAGTACTTGCCTAGCATATGTGAGGCCCTAGGTTCAATCCTCAGCATCACATAAAAATAAATATATAAAATAAAATTATTGTGTCCATCCAACTAAAAATGAATGAAAAGAAAGAAAAGGAAGAGAATGCCTGGTAGTATAGTGGTGAGATTGTATTTCTTAGTTACTAAATCTAGTAACTCCTTCGCCTATGCTGTATCTTAAGTAGGCTCCTTTCTGATAGAGTACTATTCCAAGTGAACTATCCTTTCCCATTCCCCAAAGGCCAGAGAATTTGTTTTTCTCACTGTCTGCCTAAAATAAGCTATTCAATTTTTGTTCATTTTACAGAGGTACAAATTCTCTAGAAAAACACAATATTAAAAACATCAACAGGCCAAGTATAGTGGCACATGCTAGTAATACCAGCTACTTAAGAGGCTGAGGCAGGAGGATCATAAGTTCCAAGGCCAGCCTGGGAACTAAAAAGACCCTGTCTCAAAATAAAAAAATAAAAAGAGCCAGCTCAAGTGGTCCCCAAGACCATGAAAAAACAAACAAGCAAACAAAACACTAATAGTCAAAACTTTTGATTTCAAGAGATAAAACTCAACATCATTGGGCTTGAGCAAAAAAAGGCATAGTTATTTGCTCAAGTAGTTTTTTTAAGAGCTCCTTTCATGCTCCACTGGATCCAAGTGCACAGGAGTAATTCTCTCCCCATCTATCATTTCCCATGTTTCATACAATAGCACAGAGCTTCCCTCAGAGATGGGCTCTCCCCACATTGTGGCTACTTCTCACTTACAATTAGCTAGCCTGGAGAAGAGAGATCCCTTTTCTAAGAACTCCATCAACCAAATTCTCAGGGCTGGTCCCTGAACCACTGTGTTCAATGAATGGCTATCAGTCCCAGGAGTACATCTGTCTCATGTAAATGATGGAACTAAAGCTGGCAGAAAAGATGGCTCTCTAAAGAACATCAAAAAGCTGCTACCACAAGAGAAAAAGATCTTTAGAGAGCAAAACATGATATTCAGAATAAAAGACAATAAAAAACAAAAAATTTTCCCACAAATAAGAAACACTTTGGAGGAAAATTAAAAAAAAAAAAAAAAAAAACATTTACATGATTACAAGTTGTGAAAGAATCTAAACGCTGAAGTCAGAAAAGCCTAGATTCAAAATCACCAGTTTTGTCACATCTGTGTTTTGTCACATCTCCTTCTAGGTTCCTTCCTAAGTAAATAAAAAGGATACCATACTCTTTCCAGGTTTACTATACAAAGTAAATGACAAAATATGTTCCTAAACACATACCTGGCAAATATCTTCCATGAATATAAATAAAAGCTAATGTTTTCTGAAATAAATTGTAAATGGTCCCAGTTCTCCATCCCTAGTACCCTCTCACTAAGACTGGGGGCTCAATAGCGAGACTTGCTTTAGGTCAATGAGATATTAGCAGATATCATACAAGCAGAAGCTTAAAAAAGTGCTTCCTTATTTCTGTTTGTTTTGTGTACTTCCACCATGCTTTAGCAGGCCCAAGCTATCTTATCTTACTAAAGATTGAGAAGCATGATTTAGGCCTAGTTGCTCCAATCACCCCAATTCAAGTGAACTTACATCAACTGGAGCAATTCCAGTCAAGATCAACAGAACTGACTAGTAAACACGCAGCTAACTACATGAGCAAGCCTAGCCCAGATCAGCTGAACTACCCAGACTTCTGAGTTCAATAAATACTTCTACTTATATGTCACTCAAGTCTTGCAATTATTTAACATGTAACATTATTGTGGTAACAAACAACTGAAACACCATCTTATGGAAAAGTCAAAAGAGAAAACTGTATACTTTTTTGATATTAACAATATTAACAAAATAAAGTTTATTCCTATTATCATAAATGTACTATTGAAGCTGGGGTTGTGGCTCAGTGGTAGAGCAGTGACCTAGTACATGTGAGGCACTGGGTTTCATCCTCAGTGACACATGAAAATAAAAATATTATGTCCATCTAAAACTTTAAAAAAAAAAATTAATAAATAAATGTACTACCCAAGCATATTTTTAAACTGTTAGAAATGGAGAATTCTGACCTATAAGAAAGTCTGTACAGCTTAATTTTTTTTTTAAGCCATGGACAACAAAGACCAAAAGAGAAAAATGATTTCCATAATATCAAAATATAATTATATTCGAAATAAAATTCTTATGGAAGCAATGCAAATAATGGTGCAAAGAAAGCCAAAAATAGCTATTAAAAAAACACCTGAGCTGGGCCTAATGGTACATGCATGTAATCCCAGTGGCTTGGGAGGCTGAGGCAGGAGGATTGCAAGTTCAAAGCCAGCCTCAAAAAAGGTGAGGCACTAAGCAACTCAGTGGACCATGTCTCTAAATAAAATGCAAAATAGGGCTGGGGATGTAACAGTGGTTGAATGCCCAGAGTTCAACCCTGGTACTTTAAAAAAAAAAAAAAACTTGACTGGATAGTGAATATCACATAATCTTGTCTAGTTCACTTTATTCTCTTTAACTATCACCACCAATTTTTTTAGAATTTTTTTTAGTTGTCAATGGACCATTTATTTTTATGCAACGCTGAGATTCAAACCTGGTGCCTCACATAAGCTAGGCAAGTGCTCTATCACTAAACTACAACCCTAACCCCACCACCACTGTTTTTTACTTTCAAAGTCATTTTGATCTCCATGAGCTTCTGAAGAAGTCTGTTTCCCCAGAATAAAACATATATACATTTATTTTCAAAAATACACATACACACTTAAAAGAAAAACTCAGTTTCTTAATTTGATGTAGATCCCAAAATAAAACAACTTATTTTACATGGATGAAAAGAAAAAAACAAAAGAGATATATGAAGTCGGAAAGAAAGATGAATGAAAAGCTATATCATGCAAAAGCTAATTATTCTTGAAAGAACATTCCTGACAGAAACCTACGCAGCATTTTTGGACCAAATATCCGAAGATCCTATATATGCTGCCATCTAAGAACATATTTTCAACATCCAGTTTTCAAATATGCTGTTTATCTTATAATTCAACCAAATATAATAGCAACAGTATTCTTAGTATCTTCGCTTATACTTCTGCTTTTTGTTTGTTTGTTTTGTTTTGTTTAACCCAGGGGCTCCTTATCACTGAGCAACATCCCTAGATGTTTTATTTTGAGATAGTCTCACTAAATTGCTTAGGGCCTCAGTGAATTGTTGAGGCTGTTGCAATCCTCCAGCCCCAACTGAGTTGCTGGGATTACAGGCATGTTCCACTGTGTCCTGCTATCCTTCTGCTCTTGAGTCAAGGAAACCAGAGATTGGCCACAGCATGATTGAACAACACAGTCTTCCTGTTTTCAAATATCATCTCTATATTACCTTCTTTTCTATTTATAACTGGCCTCAGAGTATTCCTATTTCTCAATGTAGTTGATTTCACTTGGATCACCTCTTAAAAGAATATCTTGACAAAATATGGGCTGGCTTACTTACTTATAGCTAAAGGTATTTTTACCCAAACATCTTCATATAGTTTCAGCAAATAATATCTATGGAATAACATCTAAGAGGCAACAATAAAGTTAATCATTAAATAAGAAAAAAAAATCTTCCATTTTTTCTAAAGTTAAGTTCAAACCCTTAGGAAAAGGGGAAAAAATTGCAAAAAAGGTCCTCAATATATCTGGTCCCTTATCTATTCCACAATGTTAATTTATATATTTTATTTTATACTTCAGTATAACCATATTAAAACATTCTTTCCATTAATTTACATTCTCCTTTTTTAAAACAATCAAAATCTTGCTGGAATATAGCTCAGCTGGTAGAGTGCTTGCCCTGCATCCACAAGGCCCTGGGTTCAATCCCCAGCACCAAAAGAAAAAATAAATAAATAAAATTCTCGCCAGGTGTAGTGTCACATGCTTATAATCCCAGCAACTCAGCAGGCTAAGACAGGAGGATTGCAAATTAGAGGCCAGCCTCAGCAATTTAGGGAGTCCCTAAGCAACTTAGTGAGACCTTGTCTAAAAGAGCTGGAGATGTAACTCAATGGTAAAGCCCCTGTGGGTTAAATCCCTGGTACCAAAAAATAAAAAATAAAAACCTATGGATAACTCAATCTTAATAGTTTTTAAAAAATATTTTTAAAAATTGTCACTGGACCTTTATTTGTTTATGTATTTATATTTTTATGTGTGGTGCTGAGAATCAAACCCAGTGCCTCACACATACTTGGCAAGTACTCTACCACTGAGCTAGAACCCTAGCCCATCTTCTTAAGAGTTTTAACAATCTTTTTAAATTTTTTTTTAGTTGTTGATGGACCTTTGTTTTATTCATTTATATGTGGTGCTGAGAATCGAACCCAGTGCCTCATGCATGTGAGGCAAGCGCTCTACCACGGAGCCACAACCCCAGCCTCGGTTTTAACAAATCTTTTTTTTTTTTTTTTTTTATTTTTTTATTTTTTTTGGTTTTAACAATCTTGACCAAAACAATTCATTCAGGTTATACCGTCACCTATGCAGCCTACTTTCTTAGAAAAATTAAGTTCCCCATAGATTTACAGCTCCTGTTGATTTCTACCTTAAGTCTTCTTGCCAAATGTGAAAAATTCTAGTTTCTCTTAGCTTTACCCCACTTACATGTTATCTTTGTTTCTCCAATAAAATGTACTAGTCTTTGGCATGGACACATATAAAATTAGGAGGAAGTTCCTGGCCTAAGGAGACGGGGACCAAAGAGAATGTTATCTTTAACATAAGATTATATACTTGTAACCTAAGCCATAGGTCTTTTTGAAACTGCTTTCAGCAGTTATGTGGCCTTCTGGTTCTCATATAAACCTATTTCAATAAACATACAATGAAAGGCTATACATAGGAAGTATACACTACACACTCATAAAACCTGGTCACACACGTCTCACAAAGAAAACAGCTTTATCACTAAATGCTGTTTTTCTTTTAAGAAATTAATACAGTAAAATTTTAAAAATTCTCAAAAAATTTCGGAAATTCATGTTATTTTATCCTTATGTACTGTCTTTCCAAAAGAGAAACCAGATCTAGACAATTTAACATTAAGAACAATAAAAATATTATTGCCAAAAATAACCATAAAGTTTCCAATAGGTAGATAAAATTTTAGTACACTGACCACCATTTTCACACCATTCGTCTTATGCATATACTTAGGGTAATGAAGTCTAACTCATTCCACCATCATTCCACCCCTTGGCCCCCTCCTTTCTCCTCCCTCCCCTTTGCCCTATCTAAAGTTCCTCCATTCCTCCCATGCTCCCCTCCCCCGCATCACCATTATGAGTCAGCATCCTCCAATCAAACAAACCATTTGGCTTTTGTTTTTTTGGGAATTGCCTTGCTTCACTTAGCATTATATCCTCCAATTTCATCCATTTATCTGCAAATGTCATGATTTTATTCTCTTTTAATGCTGAGTAATGTTCCACTGTATATATATATATATACCAAAGTTTCCCTATCCGTTCATCTACTGAAAGGCCTCCAGGTTGGTTCCATAATTTACCTATTGTGAATTGTGCTGCTATAAACATTGATGTGGCAGTATACCTGTAGTATGTTTTTAAGTCCTTTGGGTATAAACCAAGGAGTGAGATAGCTGGGTCAAATGGTGGTTCCATTCCAAGTTTTCCAAGGAATTTCCATGCTGCTTTCCAGATTGGCTGTACCAATTTGCAGTCCCACCAGCAATGTACGAGTGTGTCTTTTTCCCTCAACATCCTCGCCAACACTTATTGTTGTTTGTATTCTTGATAGCTGCCATTCTGACTGGAGTGAGATGAAATCTTAAGAGTAGTTTTGAACATAATCATTTTTAAAAGATAATTAGTTCCATTAAACACTCACAGAAAAATAAACATTTGAAAGGTTTTTGTTTCCAGTAACTGTTACCAAAGACTTAAGAACTTCTTAATGTCCATCCATGATTAAATTATCATTTATTGTGATTTGTAAGTTAAACTTTGGCAAGCTTCCTTACTAGACAATTTGAATCTCACACATGATAAGATTAGTATTCATTTCATTAATCATATAATTTAAAAGCCACATATCAATATAGGAAAACACATTTATATATCTCATTTTTTATTCTTAGTAAAAGCAAGGAGATTCCCATTTATTAATTTATTTATTTATTCCTGGCCCCTTTTCAATTTACAGACAGTATCTTGCTGAGTTGCTTAGGGAATGGCAAAATTACTGAAACTAGCTTTGAACTTGCAATCCTCCTGCCTCAGGATCCTAAATCACTGGGATTACAGGCGTGAGCCACCACGCCTGGCTCTCCCATTTAATTTTGATGGGAATTTCTCCCTATCACCTTTGTCACATTTTCCTGTGCCTTCTAATAAGGCATTATCTCATCTAAGATCAGTGATCCATGAAATTCCCAAAACAACAAACATACATTTTCAAAAATTTGCCAAATCTCATGCCAGGCATAGTGGCAGAATGTCTTGTAATTCCAGTGGCTTGGGAGTCTGAAGCAGAAGAATACCCAATTTAAAGCCAGCCTCAGCAACTTACCGAGGCCCTAAACAACTTAGGAAGACCCTGCCTCAAAATCTAAAAAAATTAAAAAGGGTTGGGGATATGGCTCAGTCATTAAGCACCAATCCACAGTATCAATAAATAAATAAATAAACAAATAGACCCAAATCTCTTCCTAACCCTTCTCAGCAACTTGTCTTTATATCAGACACTTTAAAATATTTTTTGCCAAATGCACCAAATGTAAATTGCCATTAGGAAGTTTAGAAGTAAGAAGGCATTTGGCTAAGATCCAGAAATTCTGAATCCTATTCTCAATCTGCTTGATCCCATTTGCAATACCTTCACCCTTGAGGTTTCTGGTAAAGACATGACTAGAGGAAAAGGCCAAGTACCTAAGCACACTGTTACGACATTCACTGCCTTTGTTACAAACTCCGAAGTGCTCTGTCAACTAGGCTGGTCCACACAGAAGACTTGCCAAACTGAAGGCCTAAAAACAGTATCACCTGGCTATCTTTTGCTGTTCTTTCCTCTTCTAAGCCCAAGCCAAAGAACCTCAGATGAATGGGTAGTGTAGCAATACATGAAGAAAAATTAAACCAGTAGAAATATTCAGCCCAGAAATCCATGTAGTTCTGAATACCATTAACTAAAAAAATAAAAAAATAAAAGTCCACTGGCAACTTAAAAAAAATTTTTTTTAAATGAGAAGCTGGTAAAACATTCCATTCTAGGCCAGAGAACAGAAAACATAATAATGTTATTATTTATGGTAAAATTATAGATAGAGAAACCAGAATTCCTCATGTAATATAAAGCAGGTAAGCAACCAGTAACTGGAATCAAAGGGCAACTTGACAGCACCAAATATGAAATGTTAAAAGAAAGGGATGTCGAGTGCTGTGGCACACTCCTCTAATCTCAGAAACCTGAGAGGCTGAGGCAACATCACAAGTTCAACTCTGGGCAACTAGGCAACTCAGTGAGATCCCCCTCAAAAATAAAAAAGGCTCAGGAGGCTGAGGCAGGAGGACAGCAAGTTCAAAGTCGGCCTCAGCAACTTAGCAAGATCCCTCCTCAAAATAAAAAAATAAGAAAGGCTGGGAATGTGGCTCAGTAGTTACATTCCCCTGGGTTCAATCCCTGGTACCAAAAATAAACAAAACAAAAAAATTTTAAAAGACTGGGGGTATAACTAAGTACCAAAACAAAACAAAAAAAGAGGGAGTATGCATAAAGCTTTCAAAAGCACAGAATTTTGAATTCCAATCCCAGGTCTAAAATTTTTTGGCTGAATAACCATTAATGAAAGCTTTAATCTAACCCTGTTTCTCCACCTTTATAATAAGGTGTTCACATCAAAGGGCTCTTACATGGTGCACAGTAAATGCTTAGCCTATGCTAGGGTTTTGTTTTTTTGGTGGAACTGGGGATCAAACCCAGAGCTTGGAGCATGTTGGATAAATACTTTGCCACTCCAGTCCTTTTTCATTTTACTTTGAGATAGTAAGTGCCCAGGGTAACCTCCAACTTGCCAACTTTCTGCCTCAATATCCCAAGTAGCTGGGATGACAGTGTGTACCACCACCCCCAGCTATGCTAGCTCTTCAGAAACATTACTAGAGAACAAAAGCAAAGATGTGTCTTTTCCATATTTAGATGTCTCATGTATTTCTTCAAATTTGAAAACCACTTGGGATATGAAGTTGGAAAGAGATGGTACCAAACAAAAAGAGATTCAATATTAAACAGTGTCTAGGATTTGCTTCAAAATACAACAGTGGGGATGAACAAGAACGGCCACTGGTCGATGTAGCTGGGTGTTTATAGTACTATTCTTTCTACTTTCATGTTATGTCTGAACTTTTCCAAAACGAGATTCCTTTTAAATTCCTTTCCCTTTAATTGATATGATTAAGAAAATGTTCTAGCATCCTTCCAGTTTTGATAAACAATAAATTAAAAATGTGGGAAAAAGGGGGAAAAGAAAATAGAAGAATCAGTGGGTAGAAATAAAGGTAAATACCTAGAAAACAATCTGTACTAACTGGAAGAAGAGAGAGTATCTAGGTCAAAGTTCACAAAATCCAGTGGCTAACAGGTGCCTTAATCCCATGCCTTAATCCCAGCAACTCCAGAGGCCAAGGCAGGAGCACAGCAAACTCAATGCCAGCCTCAGCAATTTAGACAGGCCGAAGCAACTTGGTAATAACCTGTCTCAAAAATAAAACTAAAAAAGGTTGGAGATATACCTCAGTGGTACAAAGCACTCTCAAGTATCAAAAAAAAAAAAAAAAAAAAAAACCCACAAATTCCCATACATTAGGAAGAATTTATTTTTAATGTGAAAAATAAAGCATCATCCAATTGCATGCTTAAACAAAGTCAACAATTCCTTCCCGTGGGCAAAGAATATAGCTCAGTGGTAGAGCACTCTCCTAGTATGCACAAAGCTCTAAATTCAATCCCCAGCAACACAAAAATAAATAAATAAAATAAAGCTTTTTAAATAAACCACTCATTCTAAATGTACCAGTGGAGCTGGTTACTTAAATCTAATATGAATTCTGCTGTCAAATGAAACCCACTTCTTTGTGGTAAAATCACATTTTTACAAGTGAGATTTTACTAAATAAGATACAACCTTACACAGGATCTTTTTTTTTTAATTTGTACATTATAATCACACAAATATTACTGATTGATTGATTGATTTTGCAGTATTGGGGACTGAACCCAGGGGTACTCTTAGTATTGTTTATATCCCAGACCCTTTTTATTTTAAGACACAGTCTTTATAAGTTGCCAAAAAGATCCTTTTAATATTAATTTCTCTTTCCCTTTCTATTGTAAATTTAGAAGAGGTAAAGGATACTTTTACTCTCTGCAAACCTCTAAAAAATTAACTACCAAAAAAAGTATGTGATAATCATTTATTGATAATGATAAAACGATTCATATTTTATCTAAAATAAGCTTATAAGGTTGTCTTGCTCTTACAATTTAAAAATGCATATTAGATAAAAACTAGATCCTTCAATTATTCTGAGTTATAATAATATCATTGCAATAAGGGCCTTAAAACAAATACCAGTTTTACACCTGTAGTTTCATTGGATTACATGATAATGAATTCAGGAAAAAAAATGCTTAATTTATATATTAAAGTAATTCTTTAACAAAAAATAGATTTTAAAATGTAAAACTTGGGCTGGGATTGTGGCTCAGGGGTAGAGCACTCACCTAGCATGCGTGAGGCACTGGGTTCGATCCTCAGCACCACATAAATATAAAGACATTGTGTCCACCTATAACTAAAAAATAAATATTTTAAGAAATGTAAAACGAAGTGAATATAAAAGGATAAAAATCATTACAAGCTGCCCATCATTACTGAATAACTTCCCTAACTTGCCCTTTATAATCCATTAAGCAAGGGATTTGTATTTGTATCTACATACTTCATTTATATGAAGTATGTAGATTTTGCTACATACTTCACCATAAAGCTTAATTTCATCCTTAAGACATCATTCTCAAACAGATTTTGCTACATAGTACACCATAAAGCTTAATTTCATCCTTAAGACATCATTACACCTGATACTCTATGAGAGATCAAACCTAACCAATTCAAAAATCAGAGAAACCAAAATAAAAACAAAATTCAAAACACCCCTTTGAAACAGTATAGGTTAGCAGAAAACAAAATCATACAGTTAATTTGCCATTAACTGTATAACTTGCCAGATTTCTGGATTAATGAAATGCAAATAAGGGCTTAGGGAGGTAACTCAGTTAGTATAGCACTTGCCTAGCATACACAAGGCCCTAGGTTCAATCCTCAAAACCACCTAAATAAATATGTAAGCAAAATACAATCTTAGATTCTAAAAATACTGTTACAGTGTAGAATTTTCTCACTACTAGAATTCTTACTATTTGAACTCAGAAATGAAATAGATTCAAATGTTTGTGATACAGCAATGTAAAGGTATCCTTCTCCAAGCAAACCCTTGTTATTTACTATGCAAAACTCAGGCATAAAACAGATTTGAACAATGTGGTATACACTATGTTATCTGAGATATTTAAACTCTATATCTGTGACATACAATGGTAGGAATTTAGATTTGGATACAAAGATGTGTCTGTATTATTACTCAACTCTATCAAATAACTAATTAATAATACATAGAATAGATATTTAAACAATCCTTTCTTGATTAATTATGTTACTCTCATCACTCCATTACTATATCCATTATTCCCTTCACAAGATATACTGAAGTTTAGCTTTCATTACAGTCTATCTGCTTACATATTGATTTGTAATATTTTGCAAACTTTGTAAAACAATATACTGATGAAGAGTCTAGTATTCCGAAAACAAAGAATTCTTACCACTCAATAATAAAAATATATAAATAAGCCAACTGAAAACCTGGCAAAAGATCTGAACAGACAACATTTGCCCAAAGATGATATACAAATGGCCCACAAATACAAACATGCTTAATATCACCAGTCATTAGGGAAATACAAGTCAAAATCACAATGAGGTAGCACTTCTTACTCTTCAGCGTAGCTATAATAAGAAAGAAAAAGAGGGGTAATATAAAGTGTTAGAGAGGACATGGAGAAATTAGGACCCTCAGAAAATGCTGATAGGAATCTACAGTACTGCAACACTTTGGGAAATGATTTAGCAGTCCCTCAAAAAGTTAAAAACATGGCTAGGAATATAGCTAAGTGATTGAGCAGTTGCCCAGTATGTATAAGGCCCTAAATTTAATCCTAACACTGCCAAAAAAAAAGCTAAAAACATAAAATTACCATATGACACAGCAATATTATCCTAAGTATAAACACAGAGAACTAAAAATAAATGCCCACATAAAAACTTACACAGGTGTTCATAGAAGCATTATCATAATAGTCAATAGTGAAGAGTCTCCAAAAACTGGAAACAACCAATGTTCACTGACCAATGAATGGCTACACAAACAATAGTATGTCCATACAATGCAGCATTATTTTGTCATAAAGGGAATAAAACTGCTGATAATTGTTACAATCTTGGATGAACCTTAAAAACAGTATGCTATGGGTAGGAAGTCAAACATTAAGGGCCACATAATGATTTCATTTACATAAAATACCAGACTAAGGCTGGGGATGTGGCTCAATGGGTGACCATGCACGGGGCACTGGATTCGAATCTCAGCACCACATAAAAATAAAGATGTTGTGTCCACCAAAAACTAGAAAATACATATTAAAAGAAGTTCTCTCCCTCTCTGTCTCAAAAAAAAAAAAAAAAAAAAATGCCAGACTAGAAAAATCCACAGAAACAAAGTAGATTAGTGGCTATCAAGAGCTGGGTCATAAAAGTATTGGGAAATGACTGCCTTTAGGTAAGAAAAGTTCTGAATTAGTCATGATACATACACAACTTTGTCAATACAACTAAAAATCACTGAATCACATACTTCAAAAATCACATACTTCAGTATGTGAATTATATCTCAATTAAAAGAAGAAAAAATTCAAGATATAGACATCTCATAATGGAATTATCCCCAAAGCAATATGCAAATGCATGGAATAGTAAAAATAATTTTTAAGTATCTGCAGATAGATTAAAAGATACTTTGTACAGTAGTGATATTAAGTTTTTAACTTGAAACCACAAAAAGTAGTTTTTCCCATCTCAAGGTCCCACACAGCAGATGGATAGACATTAAAAAAAGGTAAGAATCAAAAGACAGATTCAGAGGTACATCAAAATACATCAAACCCGTTTGCTGAGCTTTCAGAGCCAGTTTGCAAGCCAAGCAAGAAAACCAATCTCATTATTTAACATATACCTTTATCTGGCGTACTATGCAGCAGATACTTTTTGACTGTTTCCAAATAATCAATTCAACCTATAAGGATGAAAATCTGCCAAGACTAAGGATATTCAAAGAATGAATATGCCATTGATTTTAAGCAATTCTAAAAGAATAAATGCAACAGTACCTAGGGAATAACCTCCAAATGAGCTTACTTCAAATATAGTACTATTGTGGATAATTTTGTCCCTAACAAGATAGCTTCAAAACAACCTGTTCATTGTAGAATTCCACAATGGAATTACAAAAGAAAGCAATGTGATAGAAACTACAAGTTCCCTAACAAGGTCTCCCCTTTTTAACCTGCATTTGAAAAATTTATAACCTAACTTTACAAACCTGTAGCATCTCCTTGCCCTGTACACTAATCACTGTCTGCAGCTTAAACCGACAACTCATTGCTATTCCTTTCCACTTTTGCTCATGCTACTTCTCATGAATGGAATTCTTTTAACATATTCATCAAAAGTAAGCAAAAATTTGTCATCTTCCTCAAGAAGCCTGCCTTCATCATCTCAAGAGATTTCTCTCACTTCTCAATATGCCAGCGCTTGCCTGTACTATCATAAAGCACATTTTTGCTTTGTACAATAACTGAATACATTACATTTCCTCTAAGGCCTACAAGTCCCTGAAAGTTAGTGCAATTTCCCCAATATCTTTGCCCACAATGCCTGGTAAAAGAGGATGCTTAGCAAATACTTAAATGAACTAAGCACTTATAAAACTGCCTTTCATTCCTAAAAACATTAATTCAAGTAGTTAAATTTAGGCAGGTGCTCAGAAGTGGCAAGTTTCCAAAGACAGCAAATAACCAATTTTCACTTCATAAGAAATTTCCGGCCATACTGTGTAGTCCCATTAAGGCTAAAAACTGGCATTCAAATGATTCCTAGAATTGCCCCAGTTATAAATTTGAGGGAATCAGAATAATTTGAAATACCTTTATATAAGTCAAAAAGACTGACCCTGTTATTGTTTTTTTAGCCAATCTAAAGCTAAACTAAAATCATAACTTCCCCCACACTGGGAAAAGCTTGAGAATAAGGGTGAGGAGCAGCCAAGCAATAGGTTACATCACATCAGAGAAAGCCTAGATCTACCTAGAATCTTGTAGGTAATATTAAGTCCCATAGGATTCCTCAATAATCACCTCATAACCAAATACCCATCTTGATCATAATCACTGTGTGAACCCATTTAGCATTTCTAATAAAAAATGCTCAAAAAGTATTGGAGTATTTCAGATTTCCTGAGTAAGGATGCTCAACCAGTAAAATCTATTCAAACATTCCAAAATCTGAAAAACTTTGAAATCTGAAACACTTTGACCCCAAGCACTTCAGATAAGAAATACTCATATTCATCCTGCACTAATTCCAGTTCAACTAAACAATCTGGAATCAGCAACTAATCCTCCACCACCAACATTGACTTGTCTTCCCCACATACCCCAAAAAGAAGTAGAAAGGAAAATTAGGTTTTGGAAATGATTAAGAATTCCTTTTTAGCTGGGAGCAGCGGTACACTCCTGTAATTCTAGAAACTCAGGAAGGCTGAGGTAGAGGATTGCAAGTTCAAAGCCAGCCTCAGCAACTCAGTGAGGCCCTACACAATTTAGCAAGACCCTATCTCAAAAAAAAAAAGAGGGGACTGGTGATGTGGCTCAGTGGTTAAGTGCATCTGGATTCAATCCAGAGTATACCCCCCAAAAAATTCATTTTTAATCCAAAGAGTGCTATAAATTAACTCATTTAGGAATTAAAAAATCCCAAAGTATTTAAAATAACCAGCCAAGACAATCAGAAGATTAACTATTTCAGATCCGATCCCATTAAAATAAAAAAGGAATCATTACATTTGGTAGTAAACAGCACAGTTGCCTTTTAGACTACAAAAGGATCACTGCCACCCCTTTTAAATATAAACTTAATACAACTAATTAGAATGCTCCTCTCAAAAAACTAAATTTCATGTAATAGGAGAAAATGTGCGGTGAAATTGATTTTAGTTAAGAGACTATCAATATATGTTTAAAACTAAAATACCACTCTGCACTCTGGACTCCAAAACGTCCTCGACTCTACATGGAAAGTGGAAATTTGGGAGTTAAAAGTATACTTTAAGAAAACTGATCACCAGATTGAATCTAATTTTGCTATTCAATTGCGATATTTACAGAGGGATTTTATAAGTCACCAAACAAAACAAAACACTATCAAGCAGCAGTAACTGACCACTAATGCTAGCAATGACATACTTTTTTAAAAAGTGGAGGGAGAGGGTGCCTGAGGCAGAAGGATTTAAAGCAAACAGAATTAGAATAAAATAAACAACTCATTATAACCATCTATACTAAAGCAACAATAAGAAATCTTTAGGATTACAGTGTTCAAATTTCATAAACTTTTAAAAAACTAAAAGACCCTATTACACAAAACCACTTACAAAAGTGAAACACTACAAAACTAAATGTTCTTCAAAATAATTTTTAACATCTTATACTAATCCACAACGTGGAAAATGCACCAATTTTGTGTTTCTCAAAAATCTATATACTTCTCATATGATGGTGACAAACGACACATAAATCATAAGTGCGTAAACCAATTTAACATTTTAGCAAATATATATGACAGGTTTGAAAGAATTAAACAACCAGAGACAGCACAGTAAAAATGAGAACTGATAGCCAAAAGGCTGTGTATTTCCTGGAGGGCAGAGATAGGCTTGAATTGGCAGGAGGGGAATTTTTAACATATGTTCACAAGACAAATCATACCAAAAAAAAGCTGTTCATGCCTTTCTTATTTACATAGGCATGAATTTTAAAATGTACTTTTAACCTTTGGACAACCAAAGTGATATCAGATACCTTACAGCATTGTTGCCTATATGAATTTTGATGTTACAGACTAAATCATTAACAAAATTCACATTATATATTTCCATAAAGAAACACTGCAGAAATGTAAAGTCTTATATTCTCTAAGTAAAGGATACCTTATTTTTCACTTGTTTAAAGTTTCAGTTTTGCTTTTTAATCTATTATAGAAAAACATCCCTTGTGGGACATTGTAAAGGGCAGACCCTCCTGTCAAGCCAGAAGGCTCAAACACAAAGACTGAGCTAACCAAGTGCTGTAATTCTTCCAAACTGAGCCTCTCCACACCCCCTCCACCCTTCCCCCCAACAGATATGTCTATTAAATCAGTGTCTGTTCTCCCCCTCGCACAACAAAGAGAACTTCTCACCGCATGAAATTGCCGCTGAATGGACACCAGAAAGCAGGATTTGCATAATTCCTTCCAACGAAACCCCGTCGGGAAGGAGGGTAAGAGGGGCCCAAGCGAATGGACAGAATCGCCCAGATTCTGTTGGGGAAGAACTGGTTCCCAAGAATACTCTTCACAGGGTGGGGGTGCTGAAATTCTGGGCCTCCCCGAGGGCTGGGCGTGGGGGACAGAGGACGAAAAGAGGGCATTTCCCCACACATCAGCAGCACCGAGGCAAAGACGAGGAAATAACAATGCTGAGGACAGGAGAGTCAGACACAAGGATGGACTGGGGCTAGGGGCGGCGGGCGGAGCGGAGACACCACACCGGCCACTTACTTTTTGGAGGGGGGTTAAATATATGAGTTAAGCCCTTATGGTCCCGCCGGCCGCCGCACAGAGGGAAACGGGACCTTGGAAGAGAAAAACAGACAAAACACACAGTGTGAGAGGCGCAGCTCGGCCGCCCGGCCCCTCCCGGGGCGCCCCCGTCCACATTCCCTCCGGCCCGCGGGGAAAAGCCACCCGGGGGGCGTCAAGGACCAGGAGGCTGGAGGTAGGGGCGGACTAGGCATTCCGCGAGGCGGCGGCTCCGGCCAGTCCCGACGGGACAGAAGCGACCCCCGCCCGGCTCCTCGGGCGGACTCGGTCCCACCCCCTCCTCCCCGCCGCGCACACGCCAAACACAAATACGCACACACCGACCCGTGCGTCCAGGACTAACTCCCCGGCCGCCGCCGCCCGCGGAGGAAGTGCAGCCGCTGCCCCCCGCGGCCATGACACCCCCCTTGGCTTGGTCAGGCGGACCCCGGGCCTGTGACAGCTCCGGCTCCCTCCGCCCCCATCTCCACCTCACGCCTCGCACACGCCGAACGCCGGGCGCCCGCCCGTCGCGCGTGCCCGCGGGAACGGGGGCGCGCCACCATGCGTGGGGGAGGGGTGCGGGCTGGAGAAAGGGGGCGGGGGCCGAGTACCCGGAGACGCCCCCGCCCTCAGCCACCCCTGTGCAGGGGCGAGGCCGGGGGCGCAGATTCCACAATAAACCGGCAGCGGTGCCGGGCGGGGAGGCGGAGGGGCGCGCGCGCCGAGAACCCGCCCCGGGAGGCGCGCGAGGGGAGGGGCCGGCGCGCGCCCGGGCCGAGGAGGAGAGCCCGCCTGGCGGTCGCGCGCGCTCGCACTCCAGGGGGTGGGGGAGGGGGCGCCCGAGCCCAAGAGGGCGGGCGGGCCGGAGCAGCGCCGCCTCTGCCCCGGCTCCCTCCCTCGCCCGGGGCTGCCAGTAGCGGGGAGACTCGAGGGCCGGAAGCGGCCGGAGGAGGGTCTCACCTACACAGTGAATAAGCTTGTGGCGCCACGAGTCCAGTTCTTGCCGAAAGCCGCGTCTCTCAACGGAGCATTGCTGCCGCCTACACACCCTCGCCATCTTCTGCCGCCAGCCCGGCCCTGCCTCCGCCGCGGCCCCGCGCACGCCCAGCCGCGTCGCCCGGGGCCGCGCACGCACCCGCGGCCTGGGCGTCGCGCCTCCCGCCGGGGGCGGCGCGGGGGCAGTGATGGCCTCACCTTCCCGTGGCCCCAGGGCGGCCTGCGCCCGCGCGCCCGCCCCGCCGCGTCCCCACCCGCCCGGCTGCGAATTGCAGTCCGCCACTGCGTCCGCCGCTGCCTCCGGCCGCCTGGAAAGCCTCCTTACCACAGCCAGAATTCGGCCCCGCGCCACCCTCGCTCTGTCCCCCAAGGCCACGGGTGCTCCTTCCTTCCCTGGGGCTTTTTGTTTTTAAACCTGCCCCATTTATCACTTCCAACCTGCCTATCGCCCGACACCAACTGTTGCAAGTTCCTTATAACTGCTTCTCTGAACTTCTCGGTCGAAACTCCTTCTCCCAGGAGCCTGTTTAAGCTGTAGAATAGGAATAAATGCCCGGATGCCAGTGGAGGCATTCAGTCCTAAGGTTAACTAGGTACATGATATTATATCATTCAAAGACTTAGCCAATATTCGTGAATACAGTAAAAACTGGAAATCAAACTTATGTTTAAGTTAAAAAACCCAAGAGCTTCCTACTAGCAGGACTGATCCTATGTAAGATTCTCAAGAAAAATGTAGGAAACTGCTGAAGTAAAGACGAATCTCAAAAGTAGACTCCAGTGTACCTATAGCAGACTTTTGGAAAATGTCCTAATTTCTGATTTCATAAAAAGACTCAGAAATATTTTCGATCAGGAAGAATTTCCAGGTGCCTTCTGAAATAAGCAAATCACCCTGCACAGGACACTATCTGTTCTATTTAAACATAATGCTTGTCTCAATTACTCATTTGAGAGAGAAAAGAAAGATAGGAGAACTAAAGGGGAAAGAAAAAAAAAAACAAAACAGAACGATATCGCTATACCAACTGCCCTAGTATCTTAGGACTCAGACCTCTTCCCCAACTTTACACTCCTGCTTTTAGATATTTGAATTTGAAGACGTAATTACTGTGGAGGATACAGCGAAGTCGTTAGATACTTGATATTAAGGATCCCACTGATGTATTGATTTATATCTTTTCTAAGATAGTGGTTTTGATTCTCTGAACCAGTCATTTGAGGAACGGTTTCTCTATCCATAATACATGGATGGATAAGGTGGGCCGATGTTGAGTAGGAGGGGTTTGAGCTGTACGAATAGAGGGCGCCTTTGTCCCCCTCCCCCATCTCAAAAACAACGATCTTTGACCAATTCTCTAAAGTCCACAATGTTTCATGGGTTTTAAGACTATTGCTAAATGGACAAGCTATTAAGTCAGGAAGTTTCTGTGTACTTAATGTTATCATCAGTGATGAGAGGACAAAAAGAACATGATGTAAAAGATTGCTATGAATAACCATCTTTTACTTGTGATGGCAGGGCATCTTGTATCACCAACCTGAAACTTCCTATCTTCACCGGTAGGTGGTGGGTTTGAGTCTTTTGTAGCTTTCAAGCAAGTTTCTGTGGTAGTCGGAGGAAGTATGTTTCAGAAAGTTTTACGTAAATAAACAACGTGAAACTGTTTAAAGAGAATTACTGATGAATGTATACCTTCCATTCAACCCAACTAATTTTCTTAAAAACAATCAAACCAAGGGTAATAATTCATAATCTCAAATGTAACAAATTCAGAGAATTCTAAAGGCTTCAGAGATCAATTCTAAATTGAAGTATGATGCCCCCATTGGAGTCATGGAATTGGAAGCCCTGACAATTAAGGTGACTTGACCAAGGTTAAATAGTTGCTAGATACAGAGAGGGTAACAAAAGTCAGGAGACAAGTTCTGATGCCCAACTTAATGCTATTACCACTATTCTACTTTGAATCTCAATTTCTGCTTCATTAATTTTAAGTTGGGAACCAACATATAGTTATCTCCTCACAAAGGCTTATTTAGAAGACAGGATGGCAGGTGGCAATAATAATAACTATCATTTATTGAGTAGCTACCATATGTTTAGCATTGCAGCATTATTTCATTCCATCTAAATAGCAGTGCTATGAAGTAGGTAATGTTTTATCACATTTTCCAGTAAAAGGATTCAAGACTCAAAGGAGGCATTAAAGACACTGTCTGGGGTTGGGGTGGGGTGGGGAGTAGATCAGCAGTAGAGTGCTTGCCTAGCACAAGTGACGCACTGGGTTTGATTGTCAGCACTGTATAAAAATAAATAAATAAAATAAAGGTATTTTGTCCATCTACAACTAAAAAAAAAAAAAAAAAAGACAACTTGCCGGGCATGGTGATGCACACCTATAATCCTAGTGGCTTGGGAGGCTGAGACAGGAGGATCGTGAGTTCAAAGCCAGCCTCAGCAAAAGTGAGGTGCTAAGCAACTCAGTGAGACCCTGTCTCTAAATAAAATACAAAATTGGGCTGGGGATGTGGATCAGTGGTTGAGTGCCCCTGTTACCAAAAAACTAAATAAAAATAAAGACATCTGTCCAAGGTCATATAGCTACCAAAAGGCAGGACCAGAATTCTAAAAGATCTCTGACTGCAACTCTGTAATTGTCTTGCTAGTAAGTAGAAGAAGGACTCTACAAGTTATATGATTCATTTAATTCCTTACAAGACGATCCATAAATGGTTGAGCAGTTGAACAAACATTCTAAATTTTTATCAAATGTCAGGTGGTGTCCTAGGCATTGAGAGTACCCAGATAGACAGTAAGACATGATTTCTGATCTCTATTTGTTTTGGCTTCCCTGGAAGAGGGCCTGGTCTGTAAACTCTTTATTATTCTTGGAATGGTAAAGCAATAAAACACAGCAGTAAAGAAAATAGGATCTGAAGACAGAGCTTGATTGGAATCCTGGCTGTATCTGTTCATGGCTGTGTGGCCTTGACAAATTAACTTTTCTGGTCATCAATTTTCTCAAGTGGAAAAGAGGATAATAAAAGTCTACAAGATAGAGTTTGTGCGAAGGCGAGATGAAACAATCCATGTAGAGTCACTGACATATTGTTAGCATGAAAAGAGCATCAGGTCCCATGATTAGGCCTTGCTAAGCTCCTATGTGCTTTTCCAGTCTGCAGGACGACAGCAATCAAGGTGCTTGTGCAGTTTGGACTCAGTCTGTGAGAATATAAAGGAATGATAGCAGTGACCTGAGCCATGTTCTGTAGTTCTCACACTGGGCTCCAGGTGATAAGAAGGAATGGAACATAGAAAAAGAATATCTCAGAGACAGAAAGTAGATTCTTTCATTCCATGGGATTGATTAGTTGGAAATGTCATGTAGTAGGGCAATGGCCAACAATACATGGGAGAATGAAATAGATTGAAGTCTTCTAAGAAGAAAACACATCTCAGAAGTTTTTTTTAAAAAGTGGTCAATTTCTAATAAATTCCAATAAGTAACAGATACTTTTGAAAAATTCATGGATTGTGTCATTTATTCCTGACAATAACTCCATCAATTATCCCCGTTTTATAACAAAACACAGAGAGGTGATATAATTTGCCCAAGGTCACACAGATTGTGGGAGATTGCATTCATATTCAGGCAATGAAGGTATAGAGCCATCACACTTCTTTGTCTCCAGTGCTGGTAGGGGAAGTGAGACATAAAATGAGAAAAAGAGGGAAGCCATGTCAGTTGGTGGTTTGGCCTTTTGGGGAACTACTCATGTAGGGTCTCTTTTTGCTTAGTAAAAGCACAGTTCCTCTCAGTCTGTCTGGGTGCCACTGCCTAAAAGATGTCATGGCTTTGGGCTGGGGTTGTAGCTCACAGGTAAAGCGCTTGCCTAGCCTGTGTGAGGCACTAGGTTCAATTCTCAGTACTGCATATAAATAAATAAATAAAGGTCCACCAACAACTTAAAAAAAACAACTTATTTTTACAGTTTTATTGGGATATATTTCACAAACCATAATATTCACTCATTTGTTAACTTCAGTGATTTTTAGTATACTCACAGTTGTGCAATCATCACCACAATCACTTGTAGAGAATTTTCTTCACTCCAAAAAGAAACCCCATATCTCTTTTCAGCCACTCACCCTTCCCTAGCTACAACTAACTCACTACCTTCTATCTCTTATGAATTTTTTATTCTGAATATTTCAATTAAATGAAATCAAACAATATGCTGTCTTTTATAATAAGTAACTTTCACTTTGCATAATGTTTTCAAGATTCATCTTGTTGTAGAATGTGTCAGTGTTTACTTTTCATTGCCAAATAATATTTCAGTGTATGAATATATGACATTTCACTTATACATTTGAGTTGATGGCTATTAGTTACCATGAATAATCTGCTATGAATATTTATGTACAAATTTTTATGTAGACTTGTTTTTGTATTTATTTTGAAAATGAATATTAATGTTTCATATTTATCTTTAAATAATTTCAAATAACAGAAAAGTTACAAGAACTCTCATGTCTTCTTCACTCAGATTCTCTAGTTTTGAGTATTTTATATCTGCTTTCTCTCTCCCTATCTGTGTCTATATGGTTTTGTTGTTCTAATCTCAAATTCTTTTGAACAATCTGATAGAAAGCTACAGACTGTATGCCCCGTCACCCTAAATATTCAGCATATATACTAACAAAACAGACACCCTCCTGTATAACCATTATACAACCCTCCAAATGCAGAAATCAGCATTGATGCAACACTAACATTTCATTCAACTATGTCCCAACTAATCCTAAATCCTCTCCAGGTACTTACGGTGAATTTTGTTGTCATGTATTTCCAGTTCTCCTTCAAACTGGAAAAGTTTCAGGGATGGAGACACAGCTCAGAGGTAAAGAACTTGCCTAGCACATGGTTCAATTCCTACGACTGCAAAAACAAAAGGACAAACAAACAAAACTGGAACTGGAAAAGCTCCTTGGTCTTTCATGACTTCAATAGTTTTTAAACAGTTCAGGTCTTTCATTCTACAGAATGATCTTCAACTGGATCCATTAAGTGTTTGCTTATGACTACACTTAGCCATGCATTTTGGCAGGAAAACCACAGAAAAGAGGCTGGGTTCTTGTCAGGAGGTGCATGGTGTCAATTTTTGGCACCACTGTGATGAGAATTCTGCTAATCTGATCAAGTGGTTTTCTCACCATAAGAATCACCATTTTTTCTTTTGTACTCTTATGTATACACATACCTATATCTACATACATCTTTGAACATTAAAACTGTGAGTTCACATTGACACATTGAATTCCAACCCAGCACTTCCAGATATTTGCAAACTTTTCTCACTCCATATTTTTAAATCCACTTCTGACACTGAGAAACCAAGCTTTCAAATATAAACATATTTATATTTACTTCAATATACTTATTAGCTTGATCCCCATATATGTAGCAATCTCCTAGCCTCACATAGCCCACTCCTATAGCTCCTTCCTCAATGGGTCATCTATTTGGCAACCATCCAAATGTCATTTGGGGGGGCACACTACTCCTTAGTGGATGATAATTCTGCCCACACTAAATGATAATGCAATCTGTGCCATTCCAACCAAAATTCCAAAAAGAACTCAACATACCTAAAATTTTGAAGAAAAGAAAAGGTCTATGAAGAATTGTGTCAATTTTTTAAAAGAAGAGCAAAGACAGGTATATTAGACATAGAAATGTGCAGCAAAGATCCTCTTTCAAGGAAGAACTTGCCACCTACCTGCAGGGAATGGAGCCAATACATGCCACCAGCGATCAGCTGCTTCAGTATCAGCCTCAGCTGCTGAGAACACTCTTGCCCAAGGAAGTCCTTCTAGAGCTTTCAGGATGTGGTGACTGAGAATGGGTATGGCCATTGAGTCTAATGCAGAATACTCTAATGGTTAATACCTGCTCTAAAATGCTTCACTATGTTTACTAAGTCTTTGTCAACCTGCATCTTAGTCCAGCTACTTTCTCTGCCCAAATCTTCTTCCAACTTTCTCTTTCATGTCCCTAAGAACACTTTTGTATCCTGTGATGGTTAATTTTATGTGTCCACTTGACTGTGTAATGGGATGCCTAGATATTTGGTTAAACCTCATATCAAAGAGTGTTTCTGAAAATGATTAGCATTTGAATGGTAAACTGGGTAAAGTACATGTCTTTCCCAATGTGGGTGGGCATCATGCAATCTATTGAGGGCTTGAATAAAACAAAAATGTGGAGGAAAGTTAAATTCATTGTCTTCCTGACCTCTTAAGCTGGAAAATTGATCCCCTGCCCTCAGCGCTCTTGGTTCTCAGGCTTTTCAGACTCAAACTGTAATGTACACCATTGGCTCAGGCCTTCCATCCGCACCACTGGCTTTTCTTGGGGCTCCAGCTTGCAGATGCCAGATTGTGTGTCTTTTCACTTTCCATAATCACATGAGCCAATTCCTTATAATAAATCTCATTCTGGATCTTTATAGCCTATTGGTTCTGTTTCTCTGGAGAACCTGTCTAATATGCATCCCAAAGTCCAACCCCAAGTTCTGCTTCCAGACAAGGAGGAATTCATTCTACTGGATGTTATGATATAAAGCCATAGCAATAAAGTTATCATGGTACTAACATAGAAGAGAGAGATATGGAAAATAATATCTCTGTTATTGTGGGAACATTGTAAACTAGACCATATATATGTATAAAAGAATTTTATTGCATTAAAGTTAATGGTCTAAAGAGGACATTATAGATTCAATTTAACAGTTGCTTGAGAAGAAGGGAGAAAATATTTTCAACATCTAACCAGCAAGGAATTAATAGCCAAAATATGCAAGCAAATATTTCAAATCAAGAAAAATATGGGCAACCCAACAAGAAAGTGGAAAAGATCATAATCAGGAAATATAAGAATGAGAAAATTATATGGCCCACAGTGTATGAAGAAATGCTTAGTTTCACTAGAAATCAAAGAAAACAAAATAAAATTACAAAATGAATCCAAGTTGGCAAGGTCACTTAGAAGCAGAAATCCTTATGTGAGAACATAAATGGTGCTGCTACCATGGGAACAATTATCTGTACAGTTCTCTGTAGCTTCCATGATCCAGAGTCTTAGATCCAGAGATGAGACTATAAATGACAGTAGTCTCTTAGGGCTATGATCCCAGGAAACCTCAATAGGGAGTGAGGAAGTGAGATGAGAAAGAGAAAGAAGTCAATTAGGGGTGAATTATTAAACAAATTACTCATGTGGGCACTAGAGTTTATCTCTTTAGGTAACTATAGGACAGTGTAGAATATGTGCCTCAGATGAACTCACTAAAGGCTGAGCGAGCTGAGGTATTTATAGAGATCCCCTTAGTCACTGAGTGAGAGCTACTCTGAGTCCAAGGAAAGGATTAATTTCCCAGCACTTGTGCAAGTCTTGTTCATAGACAGAACAGTTCCAGAGATGCAGATGCTCGAAGATGGAAACCTTGGGCAGCTCTACAGCAAAACGGCGAGGTCCAAGGGCCTGAGTTGCTACATGTGTTACACCAGTAACCCCACTTCATGTATTTAATCCCAGTGGCATACTGGTCCATAAGAGGATGTTAGTCGGGAATGAAGGTGCCAATTATAGCTGTGTTTGTACTGGTTGGGACTAAAGGCAACCTAGGTTGGGCAGAAGCTGCTATATTCACCAAATCCTGTTTTCTTCTCTTGGCACACTGGTAGACTACAGGATTTACGTGGAGATCTATAACCAAATTCTGGCCAATGGAGTGTCAGTATGAGTAAGGTATGCCATTCCATGCCTGGTCCCAAACAAACAAACATCTCACATAATTCTTTTTGGTCTCTTTTTTTCCATTCACTAGTCAAGGTAGAGGGGAACAGGGCCTGGAAGATGGTAAAGCCATACAATAAAAGAATAAAAGTCTACATGAAGAAAAATCCCTTCCCCAATTCTCTTACCATTCTACCTTGGACTGTCACCTGAGCATGAAACAAATTTCCATTGTTTTCAGCCACTGAAATGTAAGGTTTTTTTAATCCACCCTGACTACTAAGCTAAGGAAATGAAGAATTTAAAATGTGGCATATTATGGTTTAGGTATTAGGTATCCCCCAAAAGTCCAAATGTGAGAAAATATAAGAAAGTTTAGAGGTGAAAAGATTGAGTCATGAGAGGTTTAACCTAATCAGTGCATTGATCCCCTTATAGGGAGTAACCGGATGTTAACATAGGCAAGTGGGGTGTGTCTGGAGGAGGTGGGTCACTAGGGCTTGCCTTTGGAGTTTATATGTCCCTGGTGAGAGAACTCTTTCTCTGCTTCCTCATGTGATGTCCTGAGCTGATTTCCTCCTCCATGCCCTTCTTCATGATGTTCTGCCTCACCTAGGGAGGGCCCCGAAGAATCGAGCCAGCCATCTGTGGAATGAGACCTCTGAAACCGTGAGCCCCAAAATAAACTTTTCCTCCTCTAAAATTGTCAGGTCTTTTGGTCACAGAGTGGAAAATCTGCCTAAAACGTGGAAGTGTCTTACAGAATATACTATGTAACACTTAGAAGAAATGAACTAAATGTACATATGTGAATGTGAATAATTTAAAAAAAAAATTTTTGAGTAGAAACATTAAAAAAAGAACTCTGTTTTGCAGTATAAATATATCCAAGAACATGTATTAAGTACACTGGACTGGTAGTCTATGTTTGGAGGAGGGGTTAGAGAAGAAAAGTGGTGACGAGAAGAAAAAGGAGAGGGGGTTAAAATAAGAAAGAAAACAGGAAAAAAAAGATCCCTTTTATACAGCAATAATAATAGTATGTATTGAATTGAGTAATACAATTAATTATATGTCTGAGTTTTTGTTGTTGTCATTGTTGTTTTGTTGTTGGTGGTGGTGTTACTTTTGGTACTGGGAATTGAGCCCCAGAGGTGCTTTATCACTGAGCCAGTGGAGCTATTCCTGCAGCCCACTGAGCCTTTACCACTAAGTTGCATAGTGCCTTGCATAGTTGCTGAGACTGGCCTCAGACTTGCCATTCTCCTGCCTCTACCTCCCAAGTCCCTGGAATTACAGGAATGCACCACTGCACCCGACTCTACCCGAGATTTTTAAAAACATACTATATTCAGCTAATAATAACAAATCTTTTCATTCAGACTCCTCTCATTACTTCACAAGTAATATGATAAATCATCTCTATTTGCTTAAAAATAAGTATTTCCCTTCTTCTGTTCCCATAATGCCTCTGTTCTATCACGAAGCACTCCAAACAAGAGGCAGGAATATATTCACAATTTATAAGTTACTTCTTATTCTCCACTCATAAAGTTTCACTAATCTGTGTTGGGTTTTCTCCTTAGAGTCTAATTCCCACATCTGGCTTTGGGAACTTATGACTCCTCAAATGTGGAGAAACAAAAACCAGAGAATACAAACAGTCTGGAGCCAGCTCAAATCGTTGGGCAGTGAGACTCATAGGTGAAGATAAGAAAACAAAGCGCAGCTGGAGAGCCAGGAGGTAGGAAGTCACACAAGAACAGGACAGTTACTCTCTCTGTTCCGTGTCTATCTGGTTCCTGAAAGGGCCACAGAAATGGCAATCAGGCAAGGTCAACAACGAGGCAAGGTCAACAACAGGCTAAGTAAAGCACTCCTAATCTAGATCCTCAGGGCCGGGCATCTAGAGGGATGTCCTTCTTGTATACAGATTCTGCTGTCCCTTGTAGGAGTGGGAAGCAGACTTGAAGGGGTGGAGTTGCTCTGGATATGGATCTAACTATCTTTTACTCTACTCCTCCAATAAAATTCACTATATGCACAATTTATTCAAAAATCTCCTGCTGACATGTGATACATCACCTCTGGTAGTCTTGAGCTTTTGTTAAAATTGTGTACCTAGCTCATCAAATTTCATTTCTTTGTTCTTTCAAAGTAGAATAGAGACTATTAAAGTCAGATGTGTCCAGACTGGTATGGTTCCTTTTGACAGCTGAAGCCATACCAAGAGAAGAGACTTTTGATGGATTGCAAAAGTGTGAGAAATAATTCTGGAAGGCATACTCTGCAACTCAGTTGCGTGACTTTTCTTTCTGTCTCCTAGCTTCCTACTCATCCTCCATCACACTCCTACGTTAACCCACAGGTTCACCACCTTAGCTCTTCTTTCACCTTATGGGCTTGAACCCCAGGTTTCATACTTTCTGGACCTCTCTGAACTTCAGTTTACTCATCAGAAAAGTGGGGCAAATAATAGTACCTACCTCACAGGGTTGTCGTGAGGATTAAATGAGATACTCCATATATGCGCCTATCTGACACACAAGGCCAGGGAGTGTTGATATTGTTATTTCAGTAATTCATTCATGTCAGATTGATTTCTCCCACACAAAGATACTAAAACTGTTCCTAAAAACCGTGCCAGTGTGACTATTCCTGCAGCCTATATCACCTATTGACTTGATTGGGTCTTATGGTAAAAATCTTAATATTTTATTTTATCTGAGTATAAAACATAGCCAGGCACAGTGGTGCACGCCTATAATCCCAGAAGCTTGGGAAGCTGAGACAGGAAGATTGCAAGTTCAAAATCAGCCTCAGTATCTTAGTGAGACCCTAAGCAACTCAGCAAGATCCTGTCTCTAACTGAAATGTAAAAAAGGGTTGGGGATACAGCTCAGTGTTTAAGTGCTCCTGGGTAAATAAATAAAATAAAATACATATACCCCTCTTCCTTTGAACTGTCACTTCTAAGAATTTAACAAGGACATAAAGATAAATGTACAAAGAAAATTTTAAGTGGAAAAAATGAAAGCAAATAAGCCACCATGTGTGCTCATTCAATAAAATACTAATTAGCTGCTAAAAAGAATGAAATAGATCATTATATATGCAATACCGATCTACAATATATTTTTAATTTTTTCAGTTGTAGATGCACACAACATCTAATTAAATTATTTTATTATTTATTTATTTTTTAATGTGGTGCTGAAAATGGAACCCAGTGCCTCACATGTGCTAGCCAAGCACTCTACCACAGAACTACAACCCCAGCTGGACAATACATTTTTAAATGGCAAAAGAAAGCCATTTATGCATAGTAGGACTGGAGATGTCATTCCATAGTAGAATGCTTGCCTAGTATGCATGAGGCGTTGGGTTTAATCCCCAGCATTGCCAAATTAAAAAAAAAAAAAGGAAAAGAAAACATAGTATAACATGATTTGATTAAAAAATTTAAACACACACACACACACACACACACACACACACATACACAGAGTTATGTTATGTTCTAAACATTTGTGCTCCTCCAAAATTCATTGTGGTAGTATTAACAGGTAGGGCTTTTAGGAGGTGATTAAATCAGGAGGGCTCTGTCCTCACGAATGGGGCCAGTATTTCTTCTATAAAAGAGGTTAAAGGGATGGCACACATCTGGAATCTCAGGTACTTGGAAGACTGAGACAGGAGAATTGCAAGTTTACAGCCAACCTGGGCGACTTAGCAAGACCCTGTCTTAAAAATGAAATAAAAAAGGCTGAGGATATGGCTCAGTGATAAAGTGCCTCTAGGTTCAATTCCCAGTTCCAAGGAAATAAAAGAAAGAAATGACAGTGCCTGACCTTTTGAAGAAGTGTTTCACTGAAGAATCACAAATGAAGAAAATATTAATAAGAATTTACTTTTGGAAAAAAATATAGATTGGTTAACAGAATTACTAAATATATTCTAATGCTTTATCATCTTTGAAGAATAATGGTTGTATTGCCAGGTGTGGTGGTGCATGTCTGTAATTCCAGTGGCTCGGTAGGCTAAGGCAGGAAGATTGCAAGTTTGAGGACAGTGTGGGAAATTTAGCAAGACTCTGTCTTCAAATTTAAAAAAATAAAAATGGCCAGGGATGTTACTCAGTGGTTAAGTGCCCTTGGGTTCAATCCCTGGTGCCTAATAATAATATAATAACATGATTGTATAAATCATGTAGAGTATCAAAGACTTGGTGGTTAAGCATTTGTTAAATACCAATAGCAATGAGTTTAATTTGTATAGACTAAAGGGAAGTTCAAAGCTATCTTTTAATTACATTCTGAGCCACAGTAGCATTACCTTGACTCATGAGGCACTATAGTGAAAAAAAAAAAAAAAGAAAGAAAACCAAAGTATTGGCATCTCTCAAGTTTAAATTCTTCCACCTACCTGCTATGTGACCTTGAATAAGGTATTTAAAAATCTGTGTACATTATTTTTCCTGTCTCTAAAACAAGATTTGAAAAATAGTACACACCTTGTAGAATTGTTTTAAGTATTAAATGAAATAAGGCAGGTAAAAAAGTGCTCAGCTCATGATTTGAGTTAAATAATAAGCTCTTATCGTTCTGCAAATTCATATCAGTTACTCTGATTTTTTCCTGATAGATACTTATATGTCTATATTTTCTCCTTTCAAGGAACCTAATGAAGATTGCCCACAATTGTGAAACTTCCTGAGGTCAAAGTTGACAGATCATTGCATAAGGAAGGAGCAGATGTGAATTTTATGCCCAGCTCTCTCTTCTCTACTCCCCCCCTTGAAGTTGCTCTAAATCTCTGATGGACTCTGCACCTTGCCTGCTCACACCTGGGAAAATCAGATGGGGATCTGCTACCCAGACAATTGGGTAGCTGGCACATAGCAGGCCCTGAATATCCCATCTTTTAAAAAATTAAACAAAAGCAATTTAAAGCCATTGCTCAGTGAGGAAGAGTTGATTTTGTAAGATAGGGAGATTATCAGAAATTTTGAAACATGCATTTTGCTAAAGCTCTGTGAGGACATTTTAAGTACTTTCTGCAATTTCTACCATACTTTCTTACTTAAAATAAACATTTCTATAAGGACTTCTTTTGGTTTAGACACTTCCATTTTGCTTAACTCAGATGCATTTTATAACTTTTCAGGCAGAAAAATTATAATGGAAATTTTCCATGGAAACAGCTTTTGATTGCTTCCTAGCTATAAATAACTCCTTCCTATATTCCTTTAAAAATTACTCCTTTTGGTCACCTAACATAGACTATAGCAAGCTGTTTATCTTTTTTTTTTTTTCTGAAAACTAGAAAAAAATCACATGTTCAGGTAAATAGAGATCTGGATAAATTATGATTCTGAAGACTTACAGAAAAGACACTTGTTCACTTCTTTGAAAAACTAAAAGATCTACTCCACTTTTCTATTTTTTTTTGAAGCCGATTATGAACATTTGTATTTTCCCAACAAAACTAACCATTTCCACACAATGCAAAAATGTATGGATGTAGAAGAGTAATGTCAGTGAGAATGGCCTCAGAGGTAGCCCCTGCACAGACACATCAAGAAATCAAGCAGAAACATTTATAACTAATCTTGTCTAAATTCTGAAAAATAGTCAAAGATTTACAACTGCTAGGCAAAATCTGAATCGAGTAAAAAGCAACCAAAACATAGTAGTAAAACTTTTTGCCATTTTTTCCCTTGACTTTGTTCTATACAAATGTTCATAATTGGCTTAAAGAAAGACAGAAAACTGGAAAAGACCAATCAATAAAAGAGATTGGGGAAAAAAACCCATCAGCTGAGTGTGGTGTAATTTCAGTGACTTGGGAGGCTGAGGCAGGAGGATCGACAGCCTCGGCATCTTGGTGAGATCCTGTCTCAAAATTAAAAATTAAAAAAAAAAAAAAAGCTGGATTTGTAGCACAGTGGTAAAGCTTCTAGGTTCAATCCTCAGTACAAAAAAGAAAAAAAATCATGCTGAAGATACATGGATGGAACCAGAGGACGATATATTAAGCAAAATAAGCTAAACACAGAAAGGCAAATACTGCATGTTGTCACTCCATGTGTAGAAACCAAAAAAGTTGATTTCATAAGAGTGGATAGTGTTCACTAGAGGTTAGGAAAGGAAGAGGAGAGGGGTACAGAACAGAATCAGATAAAAGGTACCAAAATAGAGTTAGATGGGAGGGGTGTGCACTAGTGTTCTCTAGCACAGCCATTCTAGTTTACAACAGTTTCTTACCTGTTTTGTAAAAAGCTAGAAGAAAGGAAACGGAAGATTCCCAACACAAAGAAATGATAAACGTTTAAGGAGATGGAAAAGCTAATTGCCCCGATTTGATTGTTACATCTGTGTACATATCTCAAATTATCACACTGTACGCCATAGATATGTTCACTTAAACATTATAAGTAAATAATTATGTAATAAGTAAATTATAATAATGATATATATGTCTTCCTCCTACATCCTCTCTCTCTCTCTCTCTCTCTCTCTCTCTCTCTCTTTGCAATTGGGGATTGAACTCAAGGGCACTCGACCACTGAGCCACATCCCCAACCTTTTTTTGTATTTTATTTAGAGACAGGGTCTCACTGAGTTGTTTAGCACCTCGCTTTTGCTGAGGCTGGCTTTGAACTGGTGATCCTCCTGCCTCAGCCTCCAGAGTCGCTGGTATTTTAGGCTTGTGCCACTGGGCCCAACGCTCCTACATCTTCTCAAAGCAGCTTATATCTTAACTAGTCAATTCATTCTATTGTTATTTGGGAAAATAACTCATAAATTTAAAGTTCCACTTATATAATTTTGCATACAGTTTTATTCTTAAAATGTCTTTACAGTGCTGTAGTCAATATGAGTGTGCTGTGGGGCTCTTATTTTTTATTTTTGGTTAAGCTTACATTAAATGTAAATCATCAGATTTCATGGGCTTATCATTCTAACTGGCTAGGTCATTGCTCTATTATATTGATTTAATATAATCTCTGAATAGCTAAGGTTAAGGACAAATTAAATTTACTCAAGTTCAAATTGAAGGTTACCAGATTTTAATGTGAAACAGTCCAGTTTTTCACTACTTTTTTTTTCTAAGTTATAGTATAATTTGGCATTTGGGGATATTACTAATATTTTATGAGAAAATTATTATTTTTAAATATTTAAATCAGAGCTTTTCAGTTATGTCTTTGCAGTATCTCTATTTTTATCTAGAGATCATCTCTTTCCTGATTATAGAAATAATATGTAACTGGAAAACTTCAAATCAGAGTAAACCATATAAAGTAAAAAAGGTAAATACCCCATAATTTAAGCCACAGAAAGTTAACACATTTTATCAGTTTGTGGATTATGTCTTTATACATTTTCCAGGTACACATACAGACATGCACCTCATTTATTTAACAATAATTTTGTTACTGTTTGTTGCTAGCGTCCATTACATGCTAGGGGCTGTTAAGAGGCTGTTGAAACTCGGGCAGGAGCTCATGGTGGCTTGAAGTAGGCAGCAGTGGTGGGGAGAAGTGGCTGGATCCAGGCTGTGTCTTAAAGATACTGCTGACAGGACTTGTTCTCCAATACCGTTTGAGAAAGAAAGCAATCCAGGGTGGCTCTCAGGTTTTGAGTCTGTAGAACTGGGGAAATTTTTCACAATGGAGACCACTGGTGACTTTGACTGTCGTGAGCCAGCCATGGGCTGTGTGTGTGAGCTATGCACATTTGAGCATATGAGGGAACTGGGCTGGCGTGGCTGCCTGATTGCGTTGTGCCACATATCTGTCCTTTTGGCTCCCTCTGCCTTTGATCCCACACAGCACTTGAGGTGGGTGTGGCTTTCCAAGATGTCAGTCAATCTGCTGACCGCAAGACATCACCAAGCAACCGCCTGAAACCGAATCCCTTGCCTTATTTGGGTTGAACTTTCTCGAATATCTTTTCCCCCAATAAATAGGGTTTCAGGCCTGCGCTCTCTCTCTCTCTCTCTCTTTCTCTCTCTTTCGTCTGCCTCTCTTCCCACCCTTGTGGGGGCTGGGGCAGAGGAGCCACCACTGAACCTCAAGAAAAAGGTATTTTCTCTGTCTCTGTGAGGTTATTTAGTGCCAGCCCAATTCACCTGGAGTGACCTTGACTGATTTAGTTGCGAGTTGAGGCATTTGGCAAAGGTGATTGCAGTGAAATAGTGGGGTGGCTTGATGGGAGAGTAAAGGAGTAGAGACGAGAAAAATAAACGATTCTTTTGAAGAGCTTTGCTATAAGGCAGAGCAATGACATGCAGTGGTAGCTACAAATGGATGCAAGTTCAAGAGCGATCCTTGAAGATATATGTATAAAACTAATAAAGATTATTAAAGAGTAATCTATCACATTTTGAAATATACAATACCTTTGACCCAGCAATTTGATTTCTAGGCGATAATACAGTGTGTGTGTGTGTGTCTGCGTGTGTGCGCGTGTGTGTGTGTGTGTGTGTGTATGTGTGTGTGTGCAGTAAAGATTTATTGTTCACAGTGCTGGGTGTGGTGGCGTATGCCTATAATCCCAGCTGCTTGGGAGGTGGGGGCAAGAGGATGTCAAGTTCAAAGACAGCCTGGGCACCTTAGTGAGGCCCTAAGCAACTTAGCAGGATCCATACTCAAAAAAAAAAAAAAAATACAAGTCGCTGGGGATGTGGCTCAATGGCTAAGCACTGCCGGGTTCATTCTCTTGTACCAAAAATAAATAAATAAATATAGATTGATTTATTTCTCACAGTTTTACATGCTGGGAATGTGCAAGATCAAGGCCCACACAGACTTGGACTTTGATGAGCTTCCTACTGTCTGCTTCAAAAATGGTGCTTTCTCCTTGTGTCTTGACATTGGTAGAAGGAGCAAAAGGATCTCCTCAACCTCTTTTGAAATTTTTGTTATGGGGTCTCGCTAAGATGTTTAGGGCCTCACTAAGTTGCTGAGGCTGGACTCAAATTTATTATCCTCCAGCCTCAGCCTCCTGAACCACTGGGGTTGCAGACTTATGTCACCATGCACAGTCATTTCTTACTAAACTTGAGTCATGCTAAATATTCTCTAGGATTACACATACATATGACTCTTGTCATTTTACCTGCAACACAGATCTATAATTTTCTTCTTGAGCACATCTTATTGATCCAGTAACAGCTCTTCCCAAATCAATTGAAATGCAGAGGTAACAAATTCCAAGTTACACACTGTGGAAGACTTGAAATACTGTCAATAAACTAGTGCAATGTCACACAAAGAACAGTTCATCTATTCATGGACTAGATGGCATTTCATATTTAAGAGAAAGAGAAAAAGGCCACTAAAGCAATAAATGACATCTCCATCTTTTCCACACATTTCATTAAGAAAAAAATGAAAGACAATTTCTACAATTTAGAGTTGATGTCACTTTAGTACAAAAATTTCCTTTTACAACTCTTCTGAAAAATTACTCTGTACAGTCATATGAAGACTTTAGTTCTGTGAGTCAGATTCTTCTTGACAGATGTTCTCCTGGATTCATTGTTAATGATTCCAATAAGCATGAGGTGTTCCAAACGGATAATGATGTTACTGCACAAATGCTCCTTCAAGTTGTCTGACACCATTAATTCTAAATAAGGAATTATGTTGGTTAGTTCTCTGATCTATTATCTTTTTAGAAGGCTTAGTCATCATTACACATTTGAAGTACATTGGACATCTCCTTCAATAATTGATTTGCTTTATGACTTTTGAAAAATCACTGCATTTCTCTGGCACTCATTTTCTTCTACACAAGATGAAGTTGGACTAGGTACTTCCAAGTTCCCTTATCACCTGAGTTATTTAAAGTTATTAGAATTCCTCAGTGTTATATATGCCTGAAAGTTTCAAATGAACAATTTTACATTTGTACATTTTAATAAGGTACTAGAGTATATCAAATTACAAAGTTGCAATAGTGCATACCACAACAAAATAAGTGGACTCCATTCTATATGAACCCACACACTTTAATTTGATGTAACTGATATTTGAATATGTATGTCATCTGTGAAATTTAAGGCATCAGGAGTTCTCTATAAAGATAGGTCAGAAATATAATCCTGCCTCCAAGTTAACGTCACCTAAATCAGTAACTACAATGGGAAAATCAAAAGAAAACTCAAAACAACCATGACACTAGCAAAATCAATTTCAAAACAAAGTAATTATTAAATCAATCTCATTTTTCAGGTTAGCAAGTGTCATACAACCAAAACAGAGAAGCAGGATCTTACCAAGTACTTGTGATGGCAGAAATTTGAGCCCACATAAAAACTTATAGAAAGAAATGGACAAATGAAAACATTTTAATATTTGATTATAAATAAAAGTGAAAAATAGAACCAAATTAATGTTCAACACAAGGGAATTAGTCAGAGATAAGATCTCCTTTAATAGCTTATCATATAGCTACTAGAAGTATGTTCTAGAAGAATTTTAACTTGTCATTAAGAATATTATGCTTGGGGGCTGGGGATGTGGCTCAAGCGGTAGACGCTCGCCTGGCCTGTGTGAGGCCCGGGTTAGATCCTCAGCATCACATACAAACGAAGATGTTGTGTCCGCCGAAAACTAAAAAAATAAATATTAAAAAATTCTCTCTCTCTCTCTCTCTCTCTGTCTCCCCCTCCCTCTGTCTCCCCCTCCCTCTCTCTCCCCCTCCCTCTCTCTCTCTCTTAAAAAAAAAAAAGAATATTATGCTTGGAAAAACTAGGGATAGTAGGGACACACTTCAACATTGTAAAATGTTGCTAAACCCAAGACCAACATCATTCTAAGTGGAGAAAAACTAAAAGCATTCCCTCTAAAAACTGGAACAAGATAGGAATGTCCTCTTAAGCCACTCCTATTCAACACAGTCCCCCAGACTGTAACCAGGGCAGTTAGGTGAAAGAAAGACATTAAAGGGATATGAATAGGAAAAGAAGAGCTTAAACTATTTCCTGACAACATAATTCCTTATTTAAAAGACCCAAAAACTTCACCAGAAAGCTTTTAGAACTCATAAACAAATTCAGCAAAGTAGCAGCATATAAAATTAACACCCATTAATCAATCAATCATGTTCCTATACTTCAGTGATGAATCAACTGAAAGTGAAACTAGAAAAACTATCCTATTCATAATAGCCTCAAAACCAAAACAAACAAGCAGACAAAAACACTTGGGAATCAATTTAACAAAAGAGGTGAACGACCTTTACAATGAAAACTAAAGAACATTAAAGAAATTGAAGAAGATCTTAGAAGATAGAAAGATCTTCCATGTTCTTGGATAGGCAGAGTTAATATTGTCAAAATGGCCATACCTAAAGATCCTACCAAAAGTGCTATACAGATTGAATGCAATTCCTATTAAAATTCCAATGACATTCTGCATAGAAATAAAAAAAGCTGCCAAGAAATTCATTTGGAAAAATAAGAGGCCTAGGATAGTCAAAGTAATCCTTAGCAAGAAAAGTGATGCAGGAGGCACCACAATACCAGACCTTAAACTATACTACAGAGCAATAGTAACAAAAGCAGCATGGGATTGCCACAACAGCAGATGTGAAGACCAATGGAACAGAAGAGAAGGCACAGACACACCCACGTAAATACAGTTATCTCATACTAGACAAAGGCATCATAAACATACATTGGAAAAAAGCCTATTCAACAATGGTGCTGGGAAAACTGGAAATCCATATGTATAGTAGAATAAAATTGAATCCCTACCTCTCACCCTGCACAAAACTCAATTCAAAATGGATGGAGGACCTAGGCATTAGAACAGAGACAATGCACTTAATAGAAGAAAAAGTAAAACCACATCTTTATCATGTTGGCTTAGGAACCAACTTCCTCAACAAGACTCCTAAAGCACAGGAAATAAAAATCAAGAATCAATAAATGGGATGGTATCTAACTAAAAAGCTTCTTAACAGGAAAGGAAACCATCAAGAATGTGAAGAAAGATCCTACAGAATGGGAGAAAATCTTTGCCACCTGCACCTCAGACAGAGCATTAATCTCCAGGATGTACAAAGAACTCAAAAAACAACATCAGGGCTGGGGTTGTGGCTCAGAGGTGGAGCACTCACCTAGCATGCATAAGACACATATTTTATATTTATGTGGATTTGATCTTCAACACCACATAAATATAAAATAAAGATATTCTGTTCACCTCTAACTAAAAACAAATATTAAAAAAACAACATCAAAATAAATAAATAGCTCAATCAATAAATGGGCAAAGAAACTGAACAGGCTCTTCACAGAAGAAGATTGTGATGCTAACACACAATAAAGAGTGGGGGAGGAAAGAACAAAAGTTCTTTAGATTAGACAAAGGGGAATGAAGGGAAGGGAGGAGAGATGGAAAAAGGAAAGGCAGGAGAATGAATAGGACATAACTTTCCTATGTTCATATATGAATACATGACCAGTGAAACTCCACATCATGTACAACCACAAAAATGGGATCCTAATTAATAAGTTACACTCCATATATGTATAATATGTCAAAATACACTCTACTATCATGGGTATCTAAAAAGAACAACAACAAAAAGAATGTTATGCTTAAAGCTCTAGTAGTGCAATTGGTTAGCGTGTGGGGGGCTGGGGTGTAGCTTAGTGGTAGAAGGCCTGCCTAGCATGCAGAAGGCCATGGATTCAATTCCCAGCACTGCAAAAAGAAAAAAGAATATTGTTTACCACAAATTTCTTGTTCTCTCCATTTCTTGAATGGTGGCAAGATTTCGTGGTCCCCATGTGATTGGGTGAAAATGCTTGTTTGTTGAAGTCAATGAACTAACTGAGAGCAGAAGTGATACATAGGACTCCCAGGCTGGATCACTCAAGTGTCCACCCGGGCACTCTTTTTCTCTTTTATGGCAACCAGAAATATTCAAAGTGGCAGCAACTCTGTCAGCTTGGATCCCTGAGTGAACCTAATGACCTGAACCATTTTGTTTATACACGGTATAAGCAAGTGTTGTTCTTAAAAGATTGAAGCTCTGAGATTATCTGTTACCTCAATATCAGTGCATGGTTTGTTTGATTTTTTGCAAACTGAACCAACACCTAGGACAAGCTTGGGCTTAGTCACTACATACTCTTTCCCGCAGGGAAATTACTGCCCTGACTCTAACACCATGGATTAGTTTTACTTATTCTTTGACTTTAAAAATTAATCATACAGAAGTATTATTTTTTTTCTGGCTTATCTAATTCAATAGTGTGCTTGTAAGATTTACCTATGTTGTTACATGGGTTTATGGTCTATTCATTCTCATTGATAAAATTTACTCATTGAGTAATACACCCATTTTTATCTCTTTTTACTGTTAGTGGGCATTTAGGTAGTTTCCAGTATACAAACAATGTTCCAGTGAATATTCTGGCACATATATATCTGTTATATATATACCTTAACAGATGGGAACTGCTTTGTGGTAGAATATGCACATGTTCAGCTTAAGCAGATAGTTCCAAGAAGTTTTCCAAAAATATTTGTACCAATTCACACTTTTACCATCGGTGTAGGAATATTCTGGAAGCTCCAATATTTGTGTGTTTATATTTGTTTTTGGTTTTGCCAGTCTAGAGATGACTAGTGAGGGTAAACATCTTTTTACAAAATTTTTAGCTATTTGGGGTACATTTTTTTTAAAGTACCTGTTCCTATTTTGCCCATCTTCTTGTTTAGTTGCTTTTCTATGTCACTGAACATTCTTTACTTATAAAGTTGTTCTTCACATACTTAGGATTGATCTTTCACATATGGTATGAAGTAGAAACCAAGATAAACTATTTTTCATGTTGTTACCCAATTGCCTATATACTATTTACTGAAATATTATCTTTTGCCACCCTAAATCAGGTGACCAGATATGTGTGTATCCATTTCTGGCCTCTCAATTATGTTTGGTCAATTTATCTTTCTCTGCATCAATACACTTTTGTCTTAATCTTTCTTTCTCTCTCTTCTTGTGTGTGTGGTTCTGGGGATTGAACTCAGGGTCTCTCAAATGCTCAGCAAGTGCTCTACCACTGAGTTACACTTCAGCCTTTTTATATTTTATTTTGAGACAGGGTCTTTTAAATTGCCCAGGCTGGCTTGAACTTGTAATCCTCCTGCCTTAGTCTCTCACATAGCTGGGATGACAGATGGTGGGATTACTGTGCTTGGCAACACCGTCTTAATCTCTATACCTTCAGAATAGGTCTTAATATCAGGTAATGTAAATCCTCTGATGTTTTTCTTCAAGATTTCCTTAGTGCTGGGGAGAGCGGCACACACCTGTAATCTCAACTACTCAAGAGGCTGAGGAAAGAGGATCACCAGTTCAAGGTCAGTCTGGGCAATTTAGAGAGGCCATCTCAAAACAAAAAGAGGGCTGGGATTATAAATCAATGGTAGATTGTTTGCCTAGCAAGCACAAGTCCCTGGATTCAATCCTCAGTATGAGAAAAAGAGAAGGGGGGGAGGGGAAGAAGAAGAAAAAGATTCCCTTGGCTATTCTCCTCCCTAGTCTGCATAGAAAAGGAACTCAACAAATAGGCAAAGAGATTCCCTCTGGCTGAATACTGCACTGGAAAATATCTACAAGGCCTGGAAGAAAACAGCTACTGGCAGTTATAAGAAAAGAGACCCTTGAAGTTGCTGGCAGACTTAGAGTTCTTACCAAAAAGTTAGAGACTTTGATGTGTACCCTGGACTTGACTTTGGATCCCCAACTTCCACTTCCATGCCTTAGAACAGGGCTACTTTAGTTGTAGAATATGAAAGCTAAATCAGCCTTAAAAAAAAAAAAAAAAAAAAAGTAAAAACGAAACAACAATAAAATTTATGACAAGATAATAATGTTCTAAATGAATTTCTTGCCAAAAAATAAACCAACATTTTTTACAAGAAAATGCTACTCTACAGTATAGCATCTGCAATGTAGAACAATCATTAAAAATTACTAGATATGAGGAAGAGGCAAATGAGGTAAATAACCAGGGAGGAAAGACAGAAAATAGAAACAAAGATTCTCAGATGATCTCAAAATAGCTAATAAATGTGTGAGCTCCTTGAGGTTGAGTGCCCAAAGCATGCCTTTCCCCAAGTAGGATTCAGAGTCCAGGCTCCGGTATTAAGTATATACCTGGGTTCAAATCTCAGGTCTTCCATTTGTTAATTAGGTAAAACTTGGGAAATTATGTCAATTGTCTGAGCTCTGGCTTACTTAATCTAAAATGGGGAAAATAATATCTGCCTCACAAAGTTGTCCTGGGATTAAGAGGGATAAATTACAAGGAATGCCCAACAAAAAGAGATCTGTAAATGTTATCTGCTCTTACTCATATGACCTAGTAAACCCTGGCTTGTTCTAGGTGTTCAACACTTTGAATGAGAAAAGCAGTGAATGAATGACTCTAGGGGCTATTGTCAAGCCCAGTAGAGCTCACATCTGTCTGAACACAGTCGGGGTTGGAATAGTGAACATGGTGTTGTCAAACCTGATCAAGGTATCGATCAAGCAAGTGACCAAATAAAGAAAAAGAGAATTAGTTGTGGTCTAGCCCCTTGGAATGAGAAGAGAGCCAACACAAAACAGGTAAGCTGAGTGTTCATGTTTCAGGGCCTCTTTAGAGAGAACAGAGGGCCATAGAGCATCCTGCTCTGTTACCAATTAACTGAGCATCCTTCTGGCCACATCCTTCTTTCAAACATTATTAATTTTTAATAGAATTATTTTAGGGAGTACTGTACAAAGTATGAGTATCTGGTCTGTGGTGTAGGCAGCAGTGATAGCTGGGAACAGACACACTTTCTACCTGTTTACTTTGAAGGATCTGAATTCTTCTCTGGAGTGGAAAAACACAGGGGACCTTCTGAGCTGGGCATAGGGATTACTCTAAAATTCTAGGCATGGAAACAAAACCTGAACAGATAGAATCCGAGGCTTCTGAATTACAAACTCAGGGCCTCATGGGACCTCTCTCAGCCATGCCCAGGGAATGTCTGAAACTCAGAAGCTGTAGAGTTCTGGGAGCACTAGAGAGGCAGGAAGGGTCCTCAGCTTTAATTTGGGCTTTACCATTAGTGCCCTGAATGACCCTAGGCACTTTTCCTGATCTTCCAGGCCTCTGAGGTAGACCAACTACTTCAACATTCTCAAAGTGTCTCTGGGGTTTTTAACAGGTTAATGGAAATGAAGTTCTGCTAACCAACACCTCCCAAACTGTCACATGTAAACTTCTATTGTTAGGTGAGATGATATACATACATACATACATACATACATATTCATTCTAATTAATTTTGGCAAATGATCCTAATTTTTCATTTATAGTAGTGACATGAAATGTCCTTTAGACTGTGCCTTTTAAAAGACGGGTAAATTTAAAGAGAAAACAATAACAGTTCAGATTGTCCACAGATATGGCAAAAGGCACAAAAGTAATACACAAATGACTGAAATTTGAGAATCAAATCAAACTGGCTTATTTGTTGTAAGACCTCCCAGGGTTCTTTTCCCCCCACCCCCTTGTTTGGTGGGCATTTTTCCTCTTTAAGAAGGGATTTGGCATTTAGCATTTAAAAAAAATGCATGGGGCTATAGAAGCCCTCTTTTTGTTAAAATAACAGAGCAGTATCTTGTTAAACTAGTTCTGGAGATTGTACTTCAGGACATGCTGATAAGAAAAGCCAAGGTGGCTTTCAGAACCGGCCTTGTTAGGATCTTGGTTTCCATCTCTGTGTTTGATGGAAAATCTTTGAAGGAAGTTATAAGGGTGGAGCTGAAAATGGCCATGTAAGCAAGCTTTCTAATGGTTAAAAGCACATTAGCTCCTAAATGTAATGTGATATCTCACTTTAAATCCTAGAACACAACAAGGACATTAGTGGTGATGGTGGGGGGACCTTGTGAAATATAACCTGGAGCTTAGTTACTACTAGTTAAAACTTGTGGCATTTCGTCTGGAATTCAGTTGATAGCAATGTACCAGTTAATAGCAATGTGGGTTTCCTATTTTTGACAGTGCACCAGGGCAATGTAAGTTGTTAACAACAGGAGAAACTAGGTGAGGGGTGATACCTGCAACTTTCTGTAACTTTAAGGCTGTTGAAGGTTGAAAATGTTTATATTAAGAAAAAGCACATTAGACCAAAGTTTCATTCTCCAATTTTGCCATTTACTAGGTAAATGACTTTAGCAAGGACTTAACTTCCCTAGTTTTAAATTTTCACATCCTGGAAATGTGAATTAAACTGTTCTATATTAAAAGCTTGATGGAGGGATTAAATGATATAAAAATAAAATACTTGCTGTGGAATAAAACCTCAGTCCATGTAAGGTGGTCAAGGGTGACTTGGGACAAGCATTTCTGGGAGATTTGCAACTTCTTGGCAAACTCCATGGGCCGGGGTCAGCACTGTGTGGACAAACAGTAGATGGAGCTATGGGGCCAGTAGGCAAATCCACATCCACAAAGCCTCAAGACACCATCCCCTACCCACTCCTTTGCTGGGTCTCCTGTGCTCTGCATGAAAGAACAAGGCTAAGCCAAACTGGAATGGGAGAGCCCGAGGAATCCCATTCGTTCATTCCACAAATCTTGCTGAAAACTTCCCAGGGACTTTTGCTGTTTTCAAATGTATCCCAGAAGGAAGGTGTTGGGGAGGAGGGGGATATTTTCCACCCTCTTCTCCTCAGTTCTGTTCTGGTCACCCAGCCCTCCCAATCACAGGCCAGCCCCCCAACATTCTTCAATTTCACATCAGGTTCGGAGCTAGAGATGGGGAAACTCTCTAGATCCAGGACTGGAGAGTGCTCACCCACCAGACAGCAGAGAGATGGGAGCAGTCGCACTGTGCCCGTCAAGTCCTCAGCAGGTCGTGGTGGGCAATTCAGATGGACTGAGAGAAGGACTCTGACTGAGAGGTGTTGTGGTTTTGTAAGTCTGCAAACCCTCAGCTGAGTCTGTGCCTAAGTAATAAATGGGCAGAGAAAAGAGAGAAGTAGTCACTTATTTCCATGTGTGGACAGACATTGGCATTTATTGGAGGCTTATCACAAAACTCTGCAAGTTATTATATTCTATAACAAACAATTATTGGAAGATGTAAGGAAAGTGAGACCTAAATGAAATTGAAAGGAAGATGAACAACATAACATCGATAACAAAAGGACGTTGTATGAAGGGCCTCTCCTACACTTTCTTCTCTGAGAATCCTTGTCCACCCAAGATGTTAACAGAGAACCTTCAAGGTAAAATATATTATGATTACTGTTAACTAAAAATGAATGAACGTAATGCATGAAATTGTCCTTGGGGTGGTGTCAATGTAGGCTAAAGGAGATGGCAGGAAGGAAAGGAGAAGGACAATCAGAAGACCTGGTTTGCACATTGTGCTTGACTAGGAGGTGAAGGGCAATTGTATTCAGAACCAGATGTGGCCAAAATTTCTTTCTTTTCCAACGGGTTACTGAAATGCCACTGCTTCTTTGTACATTAATGTCTCTAGCTAGTTTACTAAACCCATTTATTAACTTCAATACTTTTAACCAATTCTTTTTCTTTTTCTAGTACTGAACATCATCTATAAAAAGATTTATTTCTTCCTTTTTGACATTCATTCCTCTTCTATTTCCTATCTTACTGCATCAAAAAGAATTTTCAAAACAGTAAATAATAATAAATAATGGACATCATTATTTTGAAAGGAGTGCTTCTCATGTTTGTCCTTTAATTTGGTTTAGATTAACTACTTTTGCTACATCATATCATTTTTCCCACATAAGTGATTCATCTCTTCCCCTCACTGCCAAATGAACTATTTATTCTACAAAGATCATCTGAAATCTTAGCTTTCTCATGAAATGTGTGTATATAAAGCACATTTACCTATGTAAATGAACACCCTGCCAATCTTTTTGTAATTCCATACAGTTTACAGAGGACTTTCATATACAGATTCTCATTTGATGCTCTTGACAGCCTGTGAATTAGATGTTGTTAAGACTTCCTTTTTAAAATATTTATTTTCTAGTTGTAGTTGGACACAATACCTTTATTTTTTTATTATTAGTTGTTCAAAACATTACATAGCTCTTGACATATCATATTTCATACATTTAATTCAAGTGGGTTATGAACTCCCATTTTTACCCCGTATACAGATTGCAGAATCACATCGGTTACACATCCACGTTTTTACATACTGCCATACTATCTGTTGTATTCTGCTGCCTTTCCTATCCCCTTCCTATCAATACCTTTATTTTATTTACTTATTTTTACGTGGTACTGAGGATGGAACCCAGGGCCTCGCGCGTGCTGGGCGAGCACTCTACCACTGAGCTACAGCCCCAGCCCCAAGACTTCCTTTTTACATGTAAGAAAACTCAGTCTTTGTGCAGTTAAGCAATTAGCCCAAAGCCATAGAATTAAACTGACCACAGTTTTACACTATAGGAAAAGATTTTTGTATGCCAACGAATTGTAAGAGTGAAGACAAAATGACACATCTGACTTGTAAAATAAGATATTAAAAAGTATCTTTCAGGCTCAGCAAAATCTATGGGCTCAGCCCCCAAATTCTGCAATCACCCATTAACATTAGCAGCAGAAAGTCCATTTCTTCTCAGTTATGCTGCTCACAGTGCTGCCCATGCATCCTGGTTCTGATATGAAAAGATCTGTAAAAAGAATCTCACTTACTATTTGCAGAGACTCCTACTATTTGCAGAGGCTGTGCATTGGAGACTTCTCCGTGCGTTATTGATCTTGGGCTAGACTCCTTACCTCCCAGATGGAGTTGACACTGGGTAAGACCCTCAATACATCCATGGGACTATAATTGAGCCTGAAATAAGAAAGTGTCAAAAACTATCCTTCCAAATTGTAAAGGGCTGGAAAGTATTATTTTAACATTCTAACACACGCTTCATCTTCCACTTAGATTATAAACCCTTTGAGTTTGCATATCTGTGTTGTTTCCCCACCTACCTACCTGGTCAATTACTTATCACATAGGTAGATAACTGTCTTAGTATATGTTTCTACATAATTTTTATGATGGAGATATATATATATATATATATATATATATATATATATATATACACACACACACATACATACATAAACATATATATATATATACATACATACATAAACATACACACACACACACACACACATATATATATATATATATATATATATATATATATATATATATATATATAAATACTAAATGTATCATTTTAACTTGCTTTTTTCCCCCCCTGTGCAGTGTGGGAATCTAATCCAGGGCCTTGTGTATGCTAGGCATGCACTCTACCATTGAACTACCTCCCCAGCCATTTTAACTATTTTTAAGTGTACAGTCCAGTGGCACTAAGTATGTTCACACTGTTCCAGCATCACCACTATCCCATCTCCAGAACTTTTTCGTCATCTCAAACTAAAACTTTTTCCCCTTTAAACTCTGCTGCCCAGCCCTCCCCCCAACTCCTCCCAGTCCCTGGAAACCTTTGTTTACTTTCCATCTCTATGAATTTGATACTCCAGACACTGCATATAAATGGGATCGCATATATGGTATTTGTTCTTTTGGGTCTGGCAAATGTTACAGAACATAATGTCTTCAACTTTCATTCATGGTGTATATTTTTTAGTTTACTTTTTCTTATTCCATACCTTTAGTCTGCATCAGAACTTCAGACTAAAATGAAATTTCCAAGGAGGAAGGCCAAAAGCTTTAGAGATTTTAGGGAAGAAGAGCAGAGACAGAAACGAGAGCAGGTGCTCTTCAGACCAGGGAAGCCTGAATCATAGGTGTGAACTGGGGTGGGCAGTGGTAGGTGGATGGAGAGGAAGACAACAGTCCAACCAGAGGAAATAGTATGGCCTCTGCCTCTCACCGGGAAAGCTCTCTGGATCCACTTCCAAATCTTTAGTTGCAACCTAGATAGGGGATTCTCAGTGTGGAATCTGCAAGAATCTGGAAGGCCCATGCAAGGACTCTGGAGTTAAGAGTGAATTCTCCAAGATCATATATATTATTTTGAGCATGGGTGCATGGCAGGTGGGAGGACAAGATTCATAGCTTTAATCATACTCTTTCAGAGATCAGCCTAGGCAACACTTCCTTTGGAAAGTCTTCCTGAATCTTATCTACAGAATTCTTAAGCACATAGTACTTCCTCTGTCTGAGCAACAATTGCACTGTATTAAATGGCCTGATACATCAGTCTTCCTCACATCACAGGAGGGCAAAAACACATTTGTCTTCATTAGTGCCATGTCCCCAGTTTGATGTCAGGTCCATAATAGGCACACAACGTATATTTGTTGAATGAAAGAACTTCTTAGGGAAAAAAGAACTGAGGAATTCCAAAGCTCTAAGTTTTTCTTTCAGAGCCAACAGACAGCAGATGATCAGATAAATGAGTTCTGTGAATTTTCCTTGGTCTCTAATAATGAGATCAGGTGACAAAGATTAGAGTCAAAGATGTGTGGAATTTCTTAACTGGCTCAATCCAATCAGACTTCAGCCTCCAAATGACCTGAGAAAATGGATCTTCACCTCATTTATACATGCAGCCTGTTCTATAACTGGCATAAAACTTGTTATCCTCCTCTCAGTCATTAGATTAACCTGTGCAGCAATAATCATCAACTGTAGATTCCTCAGGTGCCTCTGATATTTCTCTATTTGCTTTTTACCATTGCAGGTAGTCATTGAGTCTAGTACTTAGGTCCTGGATGTTGCTTACCATGCTTTCTAATTATTTCAGTGTTTTCCTCAAATACCTGTACATGTGTATCAGTCAGCTTTGCATCACTGTGACAAACTACCTGAGAAAATCAACTGAAAGGAGGAAAGTTTTATTTTGGCTCACGGTTTCCAAGGTTTCAGTCCATGGTCATTTGGTTCCATTGCTTTTTTTTCCCCCTTTGTTTTATTTATTTATATGAGGTGCTGAGAATCAAACCCTGTGCCTCACACATATCAGGCAAGTGCTCTACCACTGAGCCCCAGCCCCAGCCCTGGCTCCATTGTTTCTGGGCCTGTGGTGAGACAGAACATTATGATGGAGAACATGTGGTAGAACAAAGCTACTTATCTCATAGTGACCTGGAAACAAAGACAGAGAGAGAAGGGGACAAGGACAAAATATACCTTTTTTTTTGATGAGCAAATTGGTTGAATCTTTATTTTCCTGAAGGTATTTCTAAGATACAGTTTCATAATGCCCTGTAAACATCACATGTATATGTAGTTTGATACATGTTTTTGCATTTGACAAATACACCTCTTAAGGGCCTGCCCCCAGTGACCTACATCCTCCAACTACGCCCCACATCCTAAAGTTTTCCACCACCTCCCAGCAGCCCTCTAAGCTATCCACAAGCTCCCAGCCCTCAGGAGCCTGTCACCTCCCAAAGGCCTCCACTCTAAGCACCGCTGCGTTAGGGACCAAGCCTTCAACACGTGACCTTTGGGGGACATTTCACACCAAACCTGCTCTTTCAGCATCAGAACTTCAGACAAGAATGAAATTTCATTATTAACAGTGTGTAAATATTTATCAGATGATAAAGACCGGGTTTGGATTGGTGAATATGACAGACTGATAAGGAGTTGGACAAACTACAAGATTTCCTATCAACCAATGAGTTTCACCCCAGGTTGCTCATTAGAGTCAAAGGGGATACAGTGCTAATACACAGGATCGCCTCAGGTAAGTCAGAACCTTTAGAGGTGAACCTGGGCATTGTGGGTTCTGTTGTTGTTGTTGTTGGTTTGCTTAAGCCCTCCAAGGAGGGTGATCAACAGCCCAAGTCTGACCAGGGTTAAGGTGTTTAGGTGTTTTCCTGACTTTTAGGTGCTAAAAGCAGGAAGACCCAGGAAATTCAAGTTGGTCACGGTATCAGGTGATTCTAATGTGCAGTTACCTGAGGACCACTGAGATTAATTTTGTTGGTGGTGATGGGCAAGGTGTATTGTTAAGTGTTCTATGGTTTTTTCCACTCAAGAGCAATGAACAAAGATTTTGATTTGAGTCCTAGATTAGTCACTTATTAAGTGACCTTTGACAAATAACTAAATCTCTCTGAGGCAGAATTTCTTCATCTGAAAATGGGAGTAATAAAACCACCTTCACTGAACTAGTCATGGGTCTGGATTGGTAACCACAGAAATGGCTACTTCCCTTGAGCAAGAAAAGGAATGTATTAGAGGAGACCGGATAGTCCACACATTCAGTGGGAAGTTTAGAGAAGCTGGCTTTGATTAGTCAGGATCTAAGACAGAAAAGACATAGCTGAGATTCCTATTTCCTCCCCAATGCACACACAACACACACAAAAGGTCTGCTTAGGATGTCATCAAATTTAATGAATAATTTCTAACTAGCCTTGAGACTTTGAGTTCCTTCCCTTAAAGTTCCAGGCTGAACCTCTCATTGGCTGCACTAGGTCTCATACTGCACTCTTTGCTTGAAATTGAGGGAGAAGAGTCATTTAAAACACTTTTTAAAAAGGCAAGTAAAAGGGTAAGAAAATTTTAAAAAATTAAAGGGACTTGGCATGTAGCTCAGTGGTAGAGCACCCCCTGGTTTCAATCCCCAGTACTGTTCAAAACAAACAAAGAAACAAACAAACTTTTCCTTAAGCCCCTAGTCAGGTGACCACCACCCGTCCCAGTTTGCCAAGGGCTAAGACATTATCTTGGCTCTTAAGTGCTAAAATCAGGAGGTCTACATTCTGGCTGCTCAGTAGGATTGCCTGGGGGACCTTTGAAAAGATCAAAATTTCAGGGTTGGGAGAAGGAAGCTTCATTTGAATATAGTAGGTGATCCTTAAAGTCCCTATGGTTTGAGAACTAGGTGCCTGAGAAACACCTTCTCCTCTTTGTTGAAAAGGGTTGTAGGTGGAGAAACCCTTTGTCTTCTAATTTTGCTGAGGGTGGGGTGGGGTGGGGGGGGGGTCAGGGTGTTCTGAAAACAAAACTTCACTATGTAAAAAATGCATAAAAACAACGGATTGCTTAAGGATGGGGATTGATTCTGAGAGGTGTTGTTAGGCTATTTCCTCCTGTGCTGACATCACAGTGTACTTAACCCAAACCTAGATAGTATAGCCTAGCACACACCTAGGCTATGTGAAGCAGCCAATGTTCCTAGGATACAAACTACATGTGTAGCGGTTACTGTACTGGATCAGCTGGCAACTGTAGAACTGTGGTATTTGTCAATCTCAACATAGAAAAAGTAAAGTTAAAAAAAAAAAAATACCAGGCAATAGGAATTTTTCAGCTCCATACATATTTTTTTAAGACCACTGTTGCATATACAGTCTATCACTGACTACAACATCATTATGGGGCACATCACTGCTTTAATGATAAAAGAGATTATATGTGCACGAGACTTACCACTCCAGTGGATGTGATTACATGAGACCTAATCACGATGCATACACAGAATGAGAACAAGAGGAACTAGGTATTCTTTTAGAAGTACATCTTATAAAATATAATATGATGGGGCTAGAGATGTAGCCCAATGGAAGAATGCATGCCTTGCATGTAAGAGGCCCTGGGTTCAATCGCCAGTTTCTGAAAAAAAAAAAAAAAAAAAAACAAGTAGAATATAGTATGGTAAACAAAGGAGCTGTCCTTTTCTACTCGAAAAAAATATTTCTACTGAAGTATTAGGAATGAGTCATCTCAAATCGTAAATTCTTTCCTCTGAGAACTACTGAGAAAACACTTGCAGATTATTTCTATGTAGCTCTTTTTGCTCCCCATTTCATGCAGACCAAAATCTACTTTTACCAATCTCAATGATAATTAAATGTTACGTTCAGATTATTTCAACTGTTAGGTACAATTGCAAAAGATTTTGCAAAGGAAAAGAAAAAGAAAAAAGGATCACTTAATATCCTGTCTCGTGGCTATCTCCAAGAACTGATAGCAATGCAAATGACTCTGGTTCATAGATATGCAAATAGTTTCTGTTGGGTGGAGGGACAAATGGCATCAAAATCCCCAAGTGAATAAAGCCAGTTTTGTATCTATTTGTAAATTCATTAAAGTATTCCTGCTAGACCTATTCTTGGGGGATTCTCTGAATTCTCTTTTAAGCTGGTTATCATATCTTACAGGTTCCCTCATTAACTGATGAGTTAAATTAAAATCTTGATGTGTATTCATTTTATATTCATGGGAGTCAAGATTTTTACCTTTAAAAAGTAGTATCATTTAACATGACTAATATATCCTAAACATTTCTTCTTTAAAAATTATCCATGAAAAAAATTATCTATGAATATACATGTTAATGACTTTCTGACATTTTATTATGTGAATAACAATTCATCCTCTGGTGTTCAAATGTTCTACTACTGTTCACCATGCATTCAGTATTTAGATTGCTTGTATTTTTCCCTTTTATGAAAAAAAATAATAATAATGAAGATCTTTGTCCATAAATACTTGTCCACATTTTCCCCCCAATAGAACTACAAAGCTGAAGGCTTCAATATTTTTAAATCTCTCCAAAGACACTGTCAAGCTGCTTTCTGGAAAGAGATAACTTTTACCAAAAGTTGTCAAACTACTTTTCTCATTACACTTTCAGCAATGTTTTCATTTAAAAGCTTTGGGAAGTAAATAGACAGATGGTATCTTGTTTTAGTTTTTAAAAATTATGGTTAAAAACAAAAAAACATAAAAGTTATCATCTTAACCATTGTTAAGTGAACAGTTCAGTGGTGTTATGTACATGCATATTGCTGTGCAGCAGATCTCTAGAATAAAGATTCTATTTCCATTTTGCAAAACTGAAACTCTCCACCCATTAAACAACTCTCCACTTCCCTCTCCTCCCAACCCCTGGTAACCAACATGCTAATTTCTGTTTCTGTGAATTTGACTACTTTAGATACTTTATATAAGTATTTTTTTTGTATGACTAGCATAATGTCCTCAATTCATCCATGTTGTAGCATGTGACAAGATTTTCTTGCTTCTTAAGGTTGAATAATATTCCATTATATACATATACCACAGTTATATATCTGTTTATTCATTGATGGACATTGGGTTGATTTCACTTCTAGAATATTGGGAATAATATTGCTAGGCACATGGGCGTGCAAATACTTCTTCAAGACTATTAACCAGTTTTTCTTTACTGTAACAAAATACCTTAAGAAAACAACTTAAAGGAGGAATTTTTTTTTTTTTTTGCTCAGTTTCAGAGGTTTCAGATGTAATGCCAGATTCTTGGGACCCCAATAGACCTCCAGGAGCTGAATCCGATGCAATCACATAAGAGTCTTTATTACAAGCTCGAGCCTGGACTCACAACCGTTTCTGATGTACCTGTCCCAGGGAGTGAGTCCTGGTCCTTTGTTCAGTGAGATTTTATAGGTTTTTGGGGGATACTCTATGCGTCACAACATCACAAATCATTCCACACCACAGGAAAGTCAAACAACAACTCTTAACATTGATTAGCACATTCACTGGCAGAAACAAGTTGGGTAGGGGTGATTGGTTAGTACAAGAGGGGGATTCCTTTGAACTGATTGTCTTAAGCCACGAGGGGTGTACATGCTAAACTACATGGTTTCTCAACATGTTATCAACCACCATAAACTACGGGGGGGTCATTTGGCATCTCAGGTATTTTGCCTGTCTCATGCTGACTGGTGGTTGCTAGGGGGTTGCTATGGGTCTTCACCTAGCCTAACTGAGCTAGGGACACCTGGCGCTGCAGATCTCTCCTGTTATTTGCTGATAAACTACTCAGCAGGGTGGGTATGTGCCTAGGAGTGCTCTGTGGGTTTTTCCAAGGACAAGGGTCATGCCCCCTTCCTCTGGACTGGCCTTGAGGTAGAAGCTGGTTTAAAAAATGGAGTCACATCAGTTTCTCACAGTCTGTGGTAGACTGGCTCCATTACTATGGGCCTGTGATGAGGCAGAGCATCGTGGTGAACAGGGTGTCACAAGTACAGCTGTTCACCTCATGGTGGTGGGAAGCAGAGAGAATGGTGGGGGGTGGGCTGGGCACTTGATATACTTTTCAAGAAGAACATATCTCTAGTTCCCTACCTCCTCCAACTAGAACCTACCTAATAGCCCATTCAGCCATGAACTCATCAATGGGCTAGTCCATCAGTGAGGTTATTGTCCTCACGATCCAATAATTTCCCCCACAGTTCTACCTCTGAATGTTGTTGCATTGACAACCAAGCTTTCAATACATGAAACTTTGGAAAGCATCCCAAATCCAAACCATAACATTTCATCCTGCCTCCAGACTCATGCCCATTTCACAATGCAAAATGTATTCCATTCATCTCTAAGAGTCCCTGTAATCTTAACAGTTTCAGCATTGCTCAACAGCCCTCTGATACTTAAAGCAACTCTTAGCTGTTAGCCCTTGTAAAAATAAAAAAGCAACTTAAACACTTTCAATATAAAGTGGTGGAACAGGCACAGGATAAATACTCCCACCCCAAAAGGGATGAAGAGAGGCTGAAGGGAGAGATGGGACCAAAGCAAGACCAAAGCCCAGCAGGGAGAACATTAAATTCTATAGCCCCATGTCCTGCATGTGGGGCATGTATGGTAAGATGTGGGTTCTAAAGGTCCCACTCCTATGACCTTGCCAGCTGCGGGCCACGTGAATGCCCTCCTGCACTGACTTGCTGCCTGTAGCTGTCCTCAGCAGACAGTCCACAGTTTCTTGCATCTTGACTTCCTGGGGTTTCTATTGCAGCTTCAACTTCACTCTTACAACCTCACGCATCTCTCTCTCAGGGGCTGCCCTACCCCATATTGCCTGATCTCCCAGGCCTTCTTTTGAAATCTCAGTGGAAGCCTCCATGACCCTACAACTTTTGCATTCTGTGTTTCTGCAAAACCAGCACCATGTGGACTGCACTAAGGTCTGCTTCCAGCTTGAGCAGTAGCCCAGCCCACTTGGACTACCCCTGAGTGCCTGGATGGCTGAGCACAGTGAACTGAATCCTGGGAAAACAACTTCCTAGGAGGTTCTGTGGGAGCAGGGTGCCCTGACACTTTCTTTTCAAAGTCTTTCAAATGAGTTTATACCCTCACACCCTGGAGTCTGCAGAGGGTGGGATCTGGCCAACTCCTGAGATGCTCTCAAGGTATCTATCGTAACAGTACAAAGTACTTGGCTTCTTTTTAATGATGCTAATCTCTTCAGCAACTTTACCTTACTTGGCTCCAATTTTATAGAGTTTTCTATACAAACTATATGATTTCCAAATCTTTCCACTCTGCTTATTGCCCCCAATTCTCACTGTTAATCTGGCTTCCATCCTCCAGCAATACAGATGTGATCACCGGAATGCTGTGTTGCCTTGAAATTTCCTCTACCAGATTAATTAGTTCATCACCTTTAAACTCAGCCTCACAGAAACTCTCAGGGCATGGAAAATGTACACAAGTTCTTTGCCAGAATGTAACATGAATGACCTCTACTCCTATTCCCAGTAGAATCCTCATTTGCATCTGACACCTTATGAGCACAGTCTTTTAGGGGGTATGATACTGGGGATTGAACCCAGAGAGACTATACCATTGAGTTATATCCCCTGCCCTTTGTAATTTTATTTCAAGACAGGGTGTTGTTAAGTTGCAGAGGCTGGCCTTGCATTTGAGATCTTCTTTCCCCAGCGTTCTGAGTTACCAGGATTACAGGTGTGTACCACCATCCCCAGCCCATGAGCATAGTCTTTACTGGCTATATTCCTACGAGCATTCTGGTCTTCTGAGCTCACACCAGAACCATCCATTAAGTGCCACTTACAACATTCTAGGGCTTTTCTAGCTTCATCTCAAAGCCTTCCCAAACTCTTCCCACAAACCTACATTGAAGATTTCTGAATCACATTGTCAAGTATAGTCCTATCAACAACCACATACATGCTTCTTCATACCAATTTTCTGTGTTAGTCAGATTTTTGTCACTGTGACAAAGTACGTGAGCAAACAACTTAAAGGAGAGCAGATTATATTTGGCTCACAGTTTTAGAGGTTTCAGTCCACAGTTGGCTGGCTCCATTGTTATGGGGCTCTGCTGAGGAGCATGGCATCCAGGAGCAGATCACCTCCTGGCAGCAGGGAAGGAAAGAGGTATAGAGGGAGTGGGGAGGGGAAACATATGAAACGTATGGGGACAAGATATACCCTTCCAGATCATGCCCCCAGTTCCCTACCTCCTCCAACATGCTGCACCTCCTTAATAGTCCATTCAGTGATGGACTTATCCATGGATGAATCCATTGATGAACTTTTTTTTTTTTTAATATTATTTAGTTGTTGGTGGACCTTTATTTTACTTATTTGTATGTAGTGCTGAGAATTGAACCCAGTGCCTCACGCATGCTAGGCAAGCACCCTACCACTGAGCCACAACCCCAGCCCCTCCATTGATGAACTTGGTGTCTTCTTGATCCTTTCCTTTTCCCAAAGCCCCACCTCTGAACTTTTCTGTGTTGAGGACTATTATGGTTTGGATAGGATGTGTCCCCCCAAATTGCCTGTGTTTCTGCAGGGATATTCAGACTTGAAATGATTGAATTGTGAGACTGGTGCATAGACCTATCCACAAGTATGGCTGTATGCTGGACCGGTAGTCAGTGACGGGTATGATCCAGTTGCATTGGTATCAACCTAAGACAGGAGGCTGACGCCTAAAGGTCAGTTTTCCAATGACGGGTAAGAGCCATATGTTGAACTGGACAACCTACCAGGCACGGTCCTTAAGCCACATTACTTGTTGTTTAATTAATCAGAAGGGGGGAGATGCTGGGAGCCATCAGCCAAGTAGGTATGACACATTCCTTGCCAGCTTACTCCCATGCTGTCTAGTGGAAGGACTTCTGAAAGGTGACCTTGCTCAAGGACCAGGGCAGGATCCGTGTTTAGGGTGTTCCTAAACCGTTCCTTTAGAATAGGGCGGTTTAGCATAATAGGAGATTAGGGTGTTCCCCCTTTAGAATAGGGCAGTTTAGCATAATAGGAGATTAGGGTGTTCCCCCTTTAGAATAGGGCGTATCCTGCTGCTGAGTTCCTCTTGAGTGCTTAGGGTCAGACAGTATATTTTGGGAGACAGAAGCCCATGTGGAGTGGATTTGGGCAGAGTAGTGGATTTGGGAGAGAGTGGATTTGAGCAGAGAACGTGGATTCCCCTAGAACGTGTTTGTAGATGGCCGGTGTGAGTTCGGGAATAAAGAATTGCTGTTTGAATCTACAAGCTGTGTGGAGACTCGTGATTTGTGCCCAGCCAGAGACTGCGGCACTAGTCAATCCATTCTACTTTTTTTGAGTGGGAACTAGGCAGATGGGGCATAGCTGGAGGAGGTGGGTCACTGGGGGCATCCCCAGAAATGGTGCATCTTCCCTACTTCCCTTCCCCCTTCTCTCTCTTCCTGATCCTGCTAGTAGCTGAGCAGCTTTCCTCTGCTGGGCCTTTCCCCCATGATGTGCTGCCTTACCTTGGGCGAGGAGCAGAGGAGGTAGCTGTCTATAAACTGTGACCTCTGAAACTGTGAGACCCCAATAAACTTTTCCTCCTCTCAGTGGTTCTTGTCAGATATTTTGGTCACAGCAAGGCAAAAACTGACTAAAACAGGGACCAAGGCTTCAATACATGAGGCTTGGAACAGTCCAGATCCAAATCATAACAAAAACCCACTTTTAGTTCTTTCAGAAATCGTGAACCCAGAAGTAGCATTACTGGATCATATGGGAATTCTAATTTAAATTTTCTGAGAGCCCGCCACACTCTTTCCCATAGCAGCGGCACCTTTTTTACAATCTCATAGTGCTCAAAGATTCCCATTTCTCTATATCCTCAGCAGCATTTGTTATTTTAGTCATCCTAATAGGGATGGGGTAACATCCTGTAGGTCTGATTTGCATTTCTCTAGTGATTAGTGATGTTGAGCATCCTTTCATGTGCTTGTTATCTGTTTATACATCCTCTTTGGAGAAATGTCCATTCGAGTCTTTTGCTCATTTTTCAGTTGTTTTTTCACGTTGCTATTTTGAGTAGACGAGCTCAGTTGTTGAGTAGAGGAGCTCTTTTTTATTCTGAATAGTGATCCCTCATCTGACATACAGTTGGCAATTACTTCTCAATTGCTACGCTTGGATTTCCTTTTCACTGTTGATTTGCCCTTTGCTATACAGAAACATTTCAATATTGGTGGAGTCCCAATTAGACAAATGGGACTTATTATGTTCCTATTTGTTTTTCAGTACTGGGGCTTGAAATCACAGGCGCTTTACCACTGAGCTACATCCCTAGTCCTTTTTATTTTTTATTTTGAGACAGGGCTTCACTAAGTTGCTGAGGCAGGCTTTAAATTTGTAATCCTCCTTCCTCAGCCTCCTAAGCCACTGGGATTACAGGTGTGTGCCAACACCTCAGGCTGATGCTCCTAACTCTCAATGCTTTACTGTAGATCAAAAATTAACTCTGCAGTTTGTTCCTTTAAGCTAGTCATCCCAACCCATTTAATTTAATTTATATTTTTGTGGTGCTGGGAGTGGTAGGCAAGCACTCTACCAATGAGCTACACCCCTGTCAACTCTCCCAACACTTTTTTTATTTATTATTTTTTTTTATTGGTTGTTCAAAACATTACAAAGCTCTTGACATATCATATTTCATACATTTGATTCAAGTGGGTTATGAACTCCCATTTTTACCCCATATACAGATTGCAGAATCACATCAGTTACACATCCACGTTTTTACACCTTGCCATACTAGTGACTGTTGTATTCTGCTGCCTTTCCTATCCTCTACTATCCCCCCTCCCCTCCCCTCCCATCTTCTCTCTCTACCCCATCTCCCGACTCTTTTTATAAGACCATCCAGACTGTGGTCTTCATTGCCTGTGACATACACTTGTGCAGAATAAGAGTTGAATCCACCTTCCTCTCTTTTTCCTTGAGCATTCACAACTGAATTTGCGTAAATCACACTTGATTATTTCAACCTACTGAAGTAGCTACTTCTAAATCTAAATCTAGAAATAGAATACTTACATTTTTTGACCATTTGGGACATCTAATTTTTTTTACCAGTCCGTGCAAGCTTCATATATCACACACTCTAACCACTGGAGAGACTGATTGTATATAACAATAGAACTTCCTCCCTCTGCAGCTACCAGTGCAAGCAGCCAAACCACCCCTTTGTAGCAACCCACCCAGCGCAGTAAGGACCTGCTCAGTGACGCCCTACTTCCCCATTTTACTCTCTCTTCCCAGCTTTCAACTCAAAACCAACCAGAAAAGGCTGAAGACACTCCCCAAACAAATCACCTAAGATGCCCAGCTTCCCTTGCTTATGATTAGCTTGCCTCTAGCTTCCTCGAGCCTAAAAATCCAGTCAGAGCACACCTGAAATCTCCTTTTTTTAAAAAAAAAGAAAGTATTTTTACTGTTATTAAGCTTTCTTACCCTTACCCAAATCTCTGCCAAAGGCAAGAGAGGGTGGTTGACTCCTTCAGTGTAGAAAGCTGGCGTTCTCATTTAGGGAGGTCTTTATTTCCACACTGTATGGATTACAAAGCCTTTTCACATGCCTTGGTCTTTAATTCTTAATGATTTTCAAAATGCTATGATGCTATGCTTTTTATGATGCTTTTAACATACATGATGTAAATGTTTGTGTGATCACATCTATTCAACTCTGTTGTGGTCAGACGACATTACTTTTTGACATGGCATAGCCTTCTGTCCAGGTTGTGGGTTGAAGTCAGGCATTAGCCTCTGCTCTAACGTATGAAAATGAGGGTATAAATCCTCCAGGAAAGGGCTAAGAGAATGGGTGGGCCCTCTTTTCCTTCCCCTGCTCCTTTCTAGAATGGTGTCACCCAAGACTGTGTTTTTAAGGCAGGAGATTGTAAATGTCTTCCCTGAATAATGATGATAATAATAGCTAATGCTTATTTAATGCTTACTGTGTGCCCGACAGTGTTTTATAAAAACAAATTTGTTTAATTCTCACATCAAGCATATAAGATAGTCATTGTAATCACCCCCATTTTGCAAATAAAGAAACAGGCTCAAGCAGGTAATCACAGTTACTCAGGAGGCTGAGGCAGGATCTTGAGTTCAAAGTCAGCCTGAGTAACATAGAGACCCTGTCTCAGAGAGAGGGAGAGACAGGGGCAGAAAGAAAGAAAGGGAGAAAGGAATTGCGGTCCAGAAAGGTCAGGTAAATTGACCAAGATTACTCAGCAAATGAGTGGTAGACCTCAAATTTGTCCCTGACTCTATACCTAACAGCTGCTTGTTGTTTCTTCTTTATTGGAAGATCTAAAGATACTGACATCCAGTTGTGCACAGCAGCTCGGGAGGCTGAGAAAGGAGGATTTCAAATTCAAAGCCAGCCTCAGCCTCAGCAATGGTGAGGTGCTCAGCAACTCAGTGAGACCCTGTCTCTAGATAAAATACAAAATAGGCTTGGGAAGGGGCTCAGTGGTTGAGTGCCCCTGAGTTCAGTCCCCAGTACCAAAAAAAAAAAAAAAAAAAAGAAAGAAAGAAAAGAAAAAAAAGACATGCAGTGTTCCCCACAAAGTATTCCATCCTGATCACTATACAGTGAACCTCTAGTTGAAAGGCCCCCCTCATAACCAGAACTTCTTATCAGTTGACTATTGCTGGACTATTGCTGGACTTAGATATGAGCAGACTGAAGACTGAAGGCATTTGAGGAACTGTTTTGCCTTTTTTGTTTTAATCCACTCTGATGTACAATTTGTGCAGAATAAAATATACCTATATTAAGTGTACAGTTTGATGAGTTTTGGTAAACGTGTGTACCGGTGTAATCACCAATACAATCAATATGTGAAACACTGTCTACCCAGGAAATTCCACTGTGCCCCTTTCGCAGTCGATTTCCATACCAACCCCCTCCCCAGAGTACCACTAACCTAATTTCTTTCACTTTAGTTAGTTTTGCCTGTTGTGAACTTCAAACAAATGGAATTATGCAGTATATTCCCTGCCGTTTGGGCAGCAGCACACATCGACTTGTTTCTTGGATTAGAGGTTCGCTCCTAGCCAGGTGCATTGATGTACACCTGTAATCCCAGTGATGTGGAGGCTGGGGCAGGAGGATAGCAAGTTGAAGGCCAGCTTGGGCAATTTAGCAAGACTCTGTCTCAAAACAAAAAGTAAAGAGGGCTGGGGATGTGGCTCAGTGCTAGAGCACAAATAGTAATGATGATGATGATGATAATAATAATAATGTTTGTTCCTTTTCATTGTGAAATATATATATGATGAAATATTGTGTGTATTTATCTACTCCCCTGTTGATGGGTATTTGGGATGTTCTAGTTTTTTTTCACCCAAGAAAAATATTTAATATAAATAATCTTAAAATATTAATATAAAAGTCACTGTCAAATGGATTAATCTGTGGTTATTGGGTTATTTCCATAAAGCATTTAACTCATTATCAACTATTTTATTTGGGATATTTGTCTAGTCCTAAGTCCAGTGGTAAATATATTTGTAAGAATTATATAACTGCAGAGTTGGGAGTGGGGACAGTGTCCTGCTTCTCCCAGAATGACAGCTGTGCTTTGTGGGCAGGGCACTGGGTAGAGAAGACACCTCTGGAGTGTCTTCTTGGTTTCTTCTAGAACCTGAACTCTACTGTTGGACTGGATTCTGGGCTTGCTACCCTGAGGTACAGCCACCATATGAGTGGAGCTGGGGGTAAAAAGGAAACCTCCAGCCTCGTGTCCATGCTCACCTGGAATTTAGCTTCTTCATCCACAGCTGGGAAGAATAGCAGATGCCGAGGACCTGTCCTTCTTGGGGAGATACTCCAGGGCTTGACCGGGAGCTGGGAGAAGAAGGAGCCACACACCCAGCTCCAGTGGCTTCCATCAGGCAGAGCTGGCACGGCCAGGGAGAGGTAGGGGCTCATGTGCTGCAGACTCCAGCTGATCTTACCAACACTTAGTACATGTTTCCCAATTCCTCCTATGTCCTTAGGACGCTTTTTCAGAACATTTAATTTTTTTAACTAATTGTGACCAATTATGGCTATTTCACTGGGAAGCGAGTCTACAGAACTCTAGTATCTCTCAACAAATACTCTTTTGCACTTTGGTTTTTTTTTTTTTAATTTAATGTATTAATATATCAAGGACATTACTTCATATCATCAGTTTATAGAGATAATCCTCATTCTTTCAACAGAAGCAGAGTACTTCACTGTGTGGTTGTATCAAAATTTATTCATCCACTGACTTATGTAGGGAATTTACTTTTTTTTCTCAATATTTTACTATTAGAAAAACTACGGCAGTGATTTGCCCTGTCTGCATTACCTGAGTGAAAGCCTATACTCAGGTTAAACACCTAGAGTAACATTGCTGGAACAACAGGTAAGTGCGTGTTTGTCAGATATTGCTAAATTCTCCTCTAAAAGGGTGGTGCCAATTTTGATTTCCAGTGGCAACGTATGAAAGTACCTGTTTCCCTCGTAGCCTTACCAACAGAATGTACTGTCATCTGATAGGTGAGATATGATATCTCAGAGTAGTTTCAATTTTATAGAACAATTATAGAATAATTGTTAAGTGAGGTCAAATATCTTTACATATCTTAAAGATAATTTTTATATATTTCTGTGAATTTTTAAAATAATTTTTCTCTCCTATTTTTCTTCTTTTCTTTTATTTAATTTTGAGACAGGGTCTTGCAGAATTGTTGAAGCTGGCCTTGAACTTGCAATACTCCTGCCTCAGCCTCCCAGATTGCTGGGATTACTGGCTTGAACCACTGGGCACAGCTCTCCCCGTTTTTGCCATTAAAGTTTTGATCTTTTATTCCTCAATTTTTAGGAGTTGTTTTTTAAATATTGTTGATATTTACCATTTGTCTGTACTATATGTTGCAACTATTTTCTTCTAGGTCATCAGATTTTTTTTTTGCTTTGTTTATGCATTTCTTTTCTCATTCAAAAGTTTATTTTGGGGCTGAGGGTATGTCTTAGAGGTAGAGCACTTGCCTAGCATGCTCAGGGCCCTGTGTTTAATGCCCGGCACTGAAAAATAAGTTTATGTGGTCAAATTTATGTCTTGTCTTTTACTGCTCCCTCACTTGAACATATATTTTTTTAAATATTTACTTTTTAGTTGTAATTGGACACAATACCTTTATTTTATTTTTTATTTTTATATTGTGATGAGGATCGAACCCAGGGCCTTGCACATGCTAGGCAAGCACTCTACCACTGAGCCATAACCCCAGCCCATCTTGAAGATATTTTGAAAGCCTTTCCCTAAACTGAGTTAAAGATAAATTTACCGGTGTTTTCTTTTAATACTTACATGGTCTTATATTTTCCCATTAAGATATCTGATGAGTTTAAAATTTATTTACTCTTAGACATGGTGTAAGTTATGGACATAATTTTACCTTTCTACTACTACTACTGGGGCTACTCAGATGCCCCAGTAAAATTTATTTACCCCAGTGATTTAAGATGTCACTCTTATCATATACAGATTTTTTTTATCTACTAGGGTCTATTACTAGAATTTCTATTTAATTCCACTGGTCAGCTACTCTATGCATCAATACAAACTACTTCAGTTATGCAGGATTTATAGCATGTTTTAATATTTGGTAGGGTTTCTGTTTCTTTTTCTGTGGTTGCAGGGGGTATTTGTTTTGCTCTATGAATTTTAGTATACACTTGTATTTTTATTGAGATTTATTAGCTTTACTGATGAACTTTTGGAGAATTGATATCTTTATGAAGAATCATAAGTATATGTATATACATAGATACACACACACACACACATATATACATATATATATATCTGAAAGATAGAAAAATAGACTTGATCAAATGAAAAGACATGCCCTATTTTTAGATAGGGATTTTTCATAAAGATATGTATATATTTATTTATTTTTATGTGTGCTAAGGCTTGAACCTAGTGTGTCACACGTGCTAGGCAAGCGCTCTACCGCTGAGCTATAGCCCCAGCCACTCAACTTGTTCTTATTTGTTGTTATTATCAGGGGATTTTTTTTTTTTTTTACCACTATATCCTCTAACTGGTTACATTTCACTCTAACTTGTTCACATTTCATGCATATGAAAACAATTTGTTCCTCTGTTAATTTTATATGAAGCTTTCTTTCAGAATTCTTTTAGTCTTTTAGTTTAATCACTGATTCTGTAAGGTTTTCCAGCTGTACTATCACATCATCTGCATGTATAGGTTTTTTTTACTTTCTTTTCTCTTTTTGTACTAGGGATTGAACCCAGGTGTATTTTACATTTGAGTTTACATCTCCAGCCATTTTTATGTTTTATTTTGAGACAGGGTCTCACTAAGTTGCTGAGGCTGGCCTTGAACTTGCAATCCTTCTGCTTCAGCCTCCCAAGCTGTTAGGATTACAGGTGTGTGCCCCTGTGCCAGTCTAGATATTCTTACATTTATAAAAACTTATTTTTTTTAACCAATTTTTAGGTTTCCAATTTTTTCTTGTCTTATCATATTAGCAAAGACCTCCAATATGAAGACATATTTGTAGTAATTAGAGATAGCAGGCATCTTTGCCTTGATAGAAATCTTAGTGGAAATGATGTTAGATGCTGACTTTAGGACTATTAGAAGATATTTATTAGTTCCTACTTGTTGCCTTTTTGTCAGGAGTAGGTGTTGAAATTTGTCAAAGCATCTACAAATATAATCATACATCTTCCCCCCTTATATCTATTATTATGACATATCATATTTAGTGGATTTATTAATATTGAACTAAACTGTCACTCCAGGAAAAACATTCTCATTTGGTCATGGTGCATTATTTTCTTAAAGCTGTACTGGATTCTGTTTCCTAATTTAACACTTTTATTTTTGATAAGTAATACTGGTCTTGAGTTTTCTTTCCTATTTTTTATATATTTTCAGTATCAGGTTTAAGTATATGGGTTTTACTTGTGTCACAAAAAGGAATAGCAGATTTTTCTTCATTTTCAGTGCTTGGAAAAAAAATTTACAGAACATCAGGGCTGTTAGGGTTAGGGGTTTATGGGGTTTCCTCAATACTAGTTTGTTTCTTCTATGGAAATTAATCCTTTTAAATTTTATAACTCTATAGGGTCAGTTTGTATAATTTGTATTTACCTAAAAATTACACATTTAACCTAGGTTCTCAAATGTGTTTGCATATAGGGTTTTGCAAATTAGTCCCTTATAATTTTGGTGGGGCAGAGAAATGAGGATTGAGCCCAGGGACACTTTACCACTAAACTACGTTCCCAGCCCCTTTAATTTTTTTATTTTGAGACAGGGCCTTACTAAGTTGCCCAGGTTGGCCTTGAACTTATGATCCTCCTGCCTCAGACTCCTGAGTCATCAGGATTACATGTGTCCATCACCTCACGCAGCAATCACTTACGATTCCTCTTTCAAGGGTTATGACTTCTTTGCCATTTTTTATTTTGAATTTTATGTTTTTTAACTTGTTTCTTGATCAAGTTAGTGGTTTGGCTACTTTTGTGACTTTATTCAAGAAACCAGAATTTTGAGTGATTAATTAGATCTTCTGCTTTTCTATTCTATGCCTAAGTAATTTCTACCACTATGAAGTTCTTTTTGATCATTGTTTTAATGCAGCCGGAGTCTGTGTAGAAACTCCAGTCCCTCTTTCAGTCAGTGCTTCCTCCCATCAAAGGAACACTCCCCTGGCTGCTCTCACTAGTTGTGTCCTTTTTTGGTATTCCTACCTGTGAAGCCAGAGAGTATGTAATGTTTTGTGTCTGGCTTTTTTCACTCAATGTCATGTATATGAGGGTCAATGTATATACCAGTAGTTCCTTGTTGATGATGATAATTTATTTTATAAATTTATTTATCTGTCAGCACATTATTGCTGATAATGAATATTCTCTGAGCAACCTACTGTGTGTTGGGCTTTGCAATAACACCAATCTTTTTTTTTTTTTTTTAGAGAGAGAGAGAAAGAGAATTTTTTTTTTAATATTTATTTTTTAGTTTTCGGCGGACACAACATCTTTGTATGTGGTGCTGAGGATCAAACCCGGGCCGCACGCATGCCAAGCGAGTGCGCCACCGCTTGAGCCACCCATAACACCAATCTTAACCAAGGGCTGTGATTAATCCTATGCCCAGCATGCCTGACATGATATACACTGCAAAATACAAAAATAGAACGATAAGAGTACATTTCCTCATCACTGCTGCAGCTTTGCTGAGGTTAGAGAAATAGCCACTAGGATGATGCTTAAGACCATGGTGAGAAGGCCTTCGACTATTCATCTTGAAAGAAGTGGTTCTCAATCTTCTGCATGAGAATTACCAGAAAGGCTTCATGAAACACAGTTTGTGGGGAGCTTCAGCCCCCAGAGTTTCATATTCAGTAGGTCTTGGATGAGACCTGACAAGACAGTTCTAACAAGCCCCCAGAGGATGCTGCTGTGCTGGTCTAGGGGTCACACCTTGGAAAGCACTACTTCAAGGTGCCAGGATAACAGAACTTGATGTGGTTCTTTCACCATCATCAGAGGTAGCTCAGGGTTCCCGCATCTCTTCTGTTACCCGAATTATCAGGAGTTACTTGAGCCAAGAACTGGTGCTAGAGGGCTCTCAGACACTTAGGCTTGGAATGAATCATCAGGGGTCTCTCTCTAGGTACTGAACTGGTACGGAGGAAGCTAGGCTCAGCAGTGCTGTCACCTGTGATGCCTTTTTTGTATCAATGAGGAGGGGGCAAAAGGCATCTAGTACAGATATATGATCAGTAGGATCGGGAAGATGGGGACTGGTTTTATTTTTTTATTTTTTTCAGTATATAAACTATTTATTAACAGAAAAGGCCTACAGACTCATTTCTTCTTAGATACCCCACGGTGTGGCCGCGGCGCCCAGTGGTCTTAGTGTGCTGGCCTCGGACACGAAGGCCCCAGAAGTGGCGCAGTCCCCTGTGGGCCCTAATCTTCTTCAGTCGCTCCAGGTCCCCCCGGAGTTTATTGTCTAGACCATTGGCCAGAACCTGGCTGTATTTTCCATCCTTTACATCCTCTGTCTGTTCAAGAACCAGTCTGGGATCTTGTACTGGTGTGGATTCTGCATAATGGTGGGTTCAACCTCATCTTCAGTGAGTGCTCCAGCCCTCTTGGTGAGGTCAGTGTCTGCTTTCCTCAGCACCACATGAGCATACCTTCGCCCCACACCCTTAATGGCAGTGATGGCAAAGGCTATTTTCCACCGTCCATCGATGTTTGTGTTGAGTACTCGCAAAATGTGCTGGAACTTTTCAGGAATCACTAGAGACATGGCAGCAGCAGAGCGGCGGTGTGTAGGCCTCCTGTGGAAGCAGGGACTGGTTTTAAAGGAAAGGAAATAAAATGCTAATACCTTCAGGACACCTCCCCCTCTTCCAACCAGGGTTACCTGCCTCCATGGAACTGTTCTTCCCAACAAAGATTTGTTAATGAATGACCCCTGGACTGCTCATCTGCACCCCAGGAAGGCGCCTTGTCCACCTTTTGATCAAGGTAAGATAAGGGGAGAGGGTATGAGAACAAAGGAAATCTAAAAATCTATCAAAGGAGCAGGACACCCCCACTCCCTTGGGCACCAACTTCCAACTCAGATCCCTTCCTCTGCCTCTGAGGAGGGGTCTCTCTCTCTCTCTCTCTCTCTCTGTCTTCTCTTCTAAATAAAACTTTTTGCTCTTGCCTCCGTGTTTCTTAGGTGTTCAGTCTTTGACACCAGGGAAACGGGACTTGGATTCTCAACACCTGCATCATCGTCATCCACATAGTCATCTTCAATACTGCTAAGGATGGACATTTGGGTTCAGGTCAACCTCTAGCTTCCCGAAGCCCTTGAGACCACACCTGGCTGGATGTCCAAGATACCCTGAGGGAGGCTGGGCCCCTGCTGTTAGCAGTAAAGCATGGCAGAACCTTACAGTGGCTTCCCTTTCTGTGGACTAGACAGGTTGAACAATAGGCTGCTGAAGCACATACCCAGAAAAATCCAGCAATTTTAGAAAGTGTGGGCGGGTATGCCAGGGGATAGGGTATTCTCGGTGGCATCACAGCGCAGCTGGCCCTTCCTTACCAGGTCTAGGATCATCCTCTCCTGCTCCTGCCCAGAAAATCTCTTCAGCAAATAGATAATTCTCCTTTTGAAAAGATCCCATGGTGATTTCCCTGCAGGGGGCCCAGCCGTGCCTAGGAATCCATGCTTCTTATTCTATCTTTGTTTCCAGGTGGAAAGAGGCTTTCAGGACCAACCATCATTGATACATGATGGATGAGAAAGAACATTGTCAATGGGAGTTGGTGGGAGGTGAAGATGTTGATCATCTGAGCATGAGGGGATTACAGCTGAGGAAGGAATGTCCAGACCCTAGGGTGTTCAGGCTTGTTTCTTTCTCCTGATCTCACAGACACACCTCCAGAGGGTCATGTCTTGGAATTCTGCTTCCTCAGTGGCAGGGCTCTGTTCTGGTGCCGAGTTGTTCAAGAGGAACAGTTTCAGTGAGGGATGAGGTGTTTGGCATGGTCTGTCTGGAGATTGACTTTTTTCCTTGGGTCTCAGGAAGCATTTGCATGCACACTGCATCCTAGATGCTGGCCCTCTGACTGTGTAGCTCTTAACTTGCCTGCTGCGGGATATCTTGAAAAGCACCACCCCCCCCTCCCCGGCTGGATACATTTTATACTAACAAAATTAGGAATGGACAAATTCCAGAAAAAGAAAGCTCTTCAGCCCACAAACCCAAATTCTTCGATTCTTTGCAAATATGAAATTGTTCTTCAAATGGATTAATGTCTCAGGTATCTGAGGAGAATTAGGATTTAGCCAGCCTGGAGGTACCTGTCCTTAGAAGATGAATGAAGCCCTTCACCAGGGCCAGGGGTATTTTACCAGAACTAGCCCAGCAGTGCACAGTGCCACCTAGTGGTGAGCCTGCACAGGAGGGTTTTCCCTCTAAAAACCCTCTGCACAAAACTGGCTGAACCACAAGAGGGTAAAGCATCCCTTTGAGCTATAAAGATCCAACAGCAACTACCACACTTTTTTTTTTTTTTTACATCTCTCTGATTTATGAGGTCTTGCCTCTCTTAACTTACAGTTTCCTCTTCTGTACAATAAGTTCAACCTGCTGAACCTGAACTTCCCTTTCTGAACTGTTTTCTTTATATGGATCAAAATCCCCTTTTATTTCTTCCCCTGATACTTCCTCTTTCTCTACTTGGAAATAAAGAAAAAAAAAAAAAAAGAAAGAAAGTTTTTATTATGTAATGGCAATCTTGTTCTTAGTGCATTTACATTGTTGGAGCAGGCTTAGCCCGAGATGTGTCTGGCAGGCAGCAGGGTAAGTTGCCTGTGGATTGCATAATGCAGTTCTAAAACAGGCAGCCTGCTTAAGAAATGATATGAGAATGTGACCTTTTTTTTTTTTTTTTTTTTTTTTTTCCCCTTGCTCGTATTTTTTCCAAATTGTGAAAGCTACATTACAGTATATTGAGAACTGGAAAGAATACGACATCACTTCCATTACCCAGTAGTATCACAGCAGGATTCCAGATGTTACAGTTTGAGATTCTTGTTATTTCACACTTCATTCAGGTGCTATCTTCTGCAGCTGGGAATTAAATTTCATTTGCTCTGAAATATAGTCAATCAAACAAGAAAGTATGATATGGCAGGACGACCGACTAACTGGTTATTCAGAACGGTCCCTTTGTGAGAGTGATTAGATGTGTTCATTCTCCAACAGCATTGGCTATTAGCACCTTTTTCCATTTTGCCCATTTCACGTCAATAAGGATAACTATTTCGGTGTGCATTTCTTGATTTACCTCTAAGGATGAACATTTTACAGTCTTGGTGACTGTTTATATTTTTCTCTGAATTTTTTGTTTCTCTCCTTTGCTTATTGTTATTACCTTGTTTATAGATTTCTTTCTTATTAATTTGAAGGAGTTATTTACATACTAGCAACATTTAAAATTTGTCATAGTTTGCAAATATTTTCTCCCAGTCTATTCATCTTTTGGATTTGTTTTTCATATTTTAAGTGTTTACAGGGTAGAACCTTAGTTTTTCTCTATGGCTTTCAAGTTTTCAGTGTTTCTTAAAGGGACAGCCAGCACTGTAAAGCTAAATAAATTTTTTTTTTTTTAAATTTTCTATTATAATAGTTCTGTTTTTTTTTTTTTTTTTTTGTATTTGTGTCTTTAAACTCCAAGGAGTTTATTGTTGTTTAAAGTGTGAGTAGTAAAAAGCAAAGTTCTAACTTTGTTTTTGTTCAAAGTTAGAACCACCCTCAACCCCACCCTTTTCAGAGAGAGTCTAAAATACCACAATTTTGGGGGACTACAATTTGGCCACAACTACTTAATTAAGGTGTGCATACCATTCATCCAGCAATCCTACCTCTAGAAATGTCTTTTACAGATATAAAAAGCATCAGCATATAACATTTTACATGTAAGGTGCTACATCTTGTCATTTCTTTTAATATAGCTCCAAAATCTAGAATTACCATGAATGTACAGGAAGAATGTTGTAATAAATTAAAGCAGATCCATTTTATGAAATATTATGAGCTATTTAAAATAAATTAGTAGCTCCCAACATATATTGACTTAGAAAAGTGATCATGTTAAGTGGAGAAAGAAAAGTTACATGACATTAAAAAATACTTTATGTCTGAATATGAATAGGAAAAGAACATAAATCCTGGGCACAGGAGCACACACCTGTAATCCCAGCTACTCAAGAGGCTAATCAAGAGTATCACTTGAGTGCAGGCATTGGACCAGTCTGAGTATGGTGGGATCCCATCTCAAAAATAAAATAAAATGATACCCATCATGAAATTACCATTGATTTTTCTTTTTTTAAATTTGTTTTTAGATATACATGACAGAAGAGTATATTTTGACATATTATACATACATGGAATATAACTTATTCTAATTAAGATCCCATTCTTGCAGTTACACATGATGTGGAATTTCACTGTTCCTGTGTTCATATATGAACATAGGAAAGTTATATCTTTATCATTGATTTTCTTAAGGAGAAGGAATTGGAAGGGCATTGGACTATAAAGAGCAGAGATTATGAATTTTTAAAAAATATCTTTTTAGTTGTGGATGAACACACAGTATCTTTATTTATTTTTATGTGGTACCGAGGATTGAACCCAGTGCCTCACACACACAGGCGGTGCTTTACCACTGAGCTACAGCCCCAGACCCAAGATTATTAATTTTTATTTTGTAGAATTTTTTTAATATTTATTTTTTGGCTTTAGGTGGACACAGTATCTTTATTTTATTTTCATGTGGATCGAACCCAGTGCCTCATGCATGCTAGGTGAGCACTCTACCACTGAGACACAACCCCATCCTCTAGACTTTTTTTTTTAATACAACAAATCAGGAAAGAAATCTTGTCACTAACTGGTTAATTCTCATAAAAGGGAACTTGTTTAACCTATGGGAGAAAGAAGGATCAATGCTCACATTTTGCCTTCTAAAAGGGCAAAGGGAGACGAGACAAGTGTTTCATGCATGGGAAGGTAGGTAAGTTTCAGAAGGAATAAGCTCCTATGTTGTCAGGGTAGAATGAGAAGCGGCAGACAGGCATCTCAGGGAGACTGATTTTAGCACATGATGTAAAGTTCTAATCACTAGAAGTGTCCAAAAACTGAAGCATCTGTCACACTGAGTTTGAGTTTTCCATTGCTAGAAATATCAAGCCGAGGCTAGGTGACCATCTGTCATGTGTGCTGTGGAATAAATTTCTAAATTTAACTGGAGGTTGGACTAGATAATTCTACCAATTTTCAGTGCTAAAGTTTGAGTGATTTTTAAAAATATTTTTTATCAGTTATTGATGGATCTTTATTTATTTATTTGTTTATATGTGGTGCTGAGAATCGAACCCAGTGCCTCACACATGCTAGGTAAGCGCTCTACCACTGAGCGACAACCCCAGCCCCAAGTTTGATGATTTTAACATCTGAAAAACTTTATTAAAATATAATATTCAAAAGTATGTGGCACACTCCAGTAATCCCTGTTATTCTGGAGGCAGAGGCCAGAGGATCGTGAGTTCAAAACCAGCCTGGGCAACTTAGGGAGGCCCTGGTCTCAAAATTAAGTTTAAAAATGTACTGGGGGAGCAGTTCAGTGGTAGAGCATTTGCCTAACATGTGTGAGGCCCTGGGATTAATTCCCAGTATAAAACACACACACACAAAAAAACAATCAATCAATCAATCAATCAATCTGTCTATCTCTATATGACATTGTAAATGTCATATAGAGATAACTTAGGGAAATCATCCTCACCTGCATATAAAGTTCCAGTATTCATAGAGGGAACCATTATATGATAGATGGGATATTTGATTAGAAACTTATATTATGTTGTGTTCCTAAACTGTTTAAATTTCTATCATTAATGTATTAATTTTGCAATAAAACTCACTAAAATAGAAACATCCATCCTCAGCAGATTTCCAGTAAAGAGTGGTATATTTAACTGCTTGACAGCATGGACACAGTGCACTAAATATAGATCATAGTTTTTCTTCCTTTCTCTGATGGGGTTTTATTTTTCTTTTTTAATATTGCCAATTGCTTTCATCCCCAAAGTAAATGCAAGGCCCTTCCATTACAGAAACATTAAGGCTCCATGAAAAGCATATTTTTTTTTCCTTTTTTTTTATTGGTTGTTCAAAACATTACAGAGCTCTTGACATATCATATTTCATACATTTGATTCAAGTGGGTTATGAACTCCCATTTTTACCCCAAATACAGATTGCAGAATCACATCGGTTACACATCCACATTTTTACATAATGCCATACTAGTAACTGTTGTATTCTGCTACCTTTCCTATCCTCTACTATCCCCCCTCCCCTCCCCTCCCATCTTCTCTCTCTACCCCATCTACTGTAATTCATTTCTCTCCTTGTTTTTTTCTCATTCCCCTCACAACCTCTTATATGTAATTTTGTATAACAATGAGGGTCTCTATTTCCATGCAATTTCCCTTTTCTCTCCCTTTCCCTCCTGAAAAGCATATTTGGAGATAAAATAAATTAATAAATACGTAAACACTTCTACTTTAAGAAGCATGATAGTTTTTTTTTTTTTTTTTGTTAAAGAATCTTTCAAAAATGAAGACAAAGCAGCTCAGGAACCTGAAGCAGGAGGATCACAAGTTCAAAGCCACCCTCAGCAATTTAGCAAGATCCTGTCTATAAATAAAATATTAAAAAGGGCTTGGGATATGGTTCAGTGGTAAGAACCCCTGGGTTCAATCCTGGGGGGGAAAAAAAGACAAAATACTTTTTCAGACATAAAAAACTGAAAGACTTTGTGACTAGCAGATTCACAGTACAAGAGATGAATAAGGAAATCCTTTAGGTAAAAGGAAAGTACGGATCTACATATACAAAAAAAAATCTTGAAAAAGAAAACAAATCATTCCAACTGGAGTGAGATGGAGTCTCAGTATAGTTTTAATTTGCATTTCTCTAATTGCTAGAGGTGTTGACCATTTTTTCCTATATTTGTTGACCATTCGTATTTCTTCTTTTAGAAGGATCTGTTCCATTTCTTTGCCCATTTATTGATTAGGTTATTTGGTTTTTTTTTTTTGTTTTGTTTTTGGTGTTAAGCTTTTTGAGTTCTTTGTATACCCTGAAAATTAATGCTCTATCTGACTGGAGGTGGCAAAGATTTTCTCCCCTTCTGCAGGCTCTTTCTCCATGCTCTTGATTGTTTCTTTTGCTGTGAAGAAGCTTGTGGTATGGAGATTCCTCAAAAAACTAGGAATGGAACCACCATTTGACCCAGTTATCCCACTCCTTGGCATATATTCAAAGAACTTAAAATCAGCATACTACAATGACATGGCCACCTCAATGTTTATAGCAGCACAATTCACAATAGCTAAGCTATGCAGCCAACCTAGGTGTACATCAACAGAGGAATGCATAAAGAAACTGTGGTATATTTACACAGTGGAATATTACTCAGTCATAAAGAAGAATGACTTATGACATTTGCAGTAAATGGATGGGTCTGGAGAATATCATAATAAGTGAAATAAGCTAATCCTCCCAAACCTAAGGTCAAATGCTTTCAGATACATATCTGAAAAAAGCTAAACCACAAAAAAGGTGGGGGTGGGGTGGGGATAAGAGAATTCCAGTAGATTTGACAAAGAGGAATAAAAGGAAGGAAGGGAGAATGGGAATAGGAAAGGCAGTAAAATAAATCTAACATAATTTTCCTGTGTATTCATATGAAAAACCTAAGTGAATCCCACCATCATATCTACCCACAAGAATGGGGTCCTAATTAGAATAAGATATATTCCATACTTGAATAAATTTTTTCCCTAGCTTTATTGAAGTAAAATTGAAGTATAATAAAATACACATATTTGAAGTATGCAATTTAATCAGTTTTGACATATATGTAACCTATACAATTAATATAAAAAGCATTTCAATTACTTTTTTTTTTTTTTTTTTGGTACCGGGGATTGAACTCAGGGGCACTCAATCACTGAGCCACATCCCCAGTCTTATTCTGTATTTTATTTAGAGACAGGATCTCCCTGAATTGCTTAGTGCCTCGCTGAATTGCTGAGGCTGCCTTTGAACTCACAATCTTGCCTCAGCCTCCCAAGCCACTGGGATTACAGGTAGGCACCACCATGCTCAACTTCCATTACTTTTTTTAAAATTTGAAATCATGCAGACTGTGTTTCCTGCATGATTTATTACATTAGAAATAAATTACCTTAAGATATATAGAACCCCACCCCCCACACCAACTATTTCAAAATTAAATGGCGCATTTATAGAGATCTCTGAGGTCAAGGAAAAAAAGCACAAGAAAAGTAAATAAAAATGCTTTGCATTAAATGGTAACAAAAGCTGAAAGTATCAGGATCTCTGAGATCAAACAGTACTCAGAAGAACATTTATAACTTAAAGTACTTGTATCAGAAAGCAGCTAGAATAACAAATTACTTTAAAATTAAGTAGTAGGATTACTTTAAAATAAGAGTATGAGCAGAAATATATGAAATAGAGAATAAATAATACAGCTAAAATTTGATAAAAAATCAAGTAAGTCTAATCAGGAAAAAAGTAAGAGCACAATAATTAATATTGAAGGAAAGAGAACTATCAAAATAACCCTACAGATGCTAAAATTATATTTAGGTAATATTAAAATTGTACGCCAACATATGTGATAGCTTATATAACATGATCTATATTAGAGAAGAATTTATGTGCTGCTGAGAAGAAGTGTATTCAGTCATTGATGGATGAAATATTCTACATGTCTGTTAAGTCTAAATTATTGATTGTATTATTGAGATCTATAGTTTCTTTGTTTAGTTTTTGTTTGGAAGATCTAGCCAGTAGTGAGAGAGGTGTGTTAAAACCACCCAGTATTATTGTATTGTGGTCTGATTTCTGAAGTTGAGAAGGATTTGTTTTATGTACATAGATGCTCCATTGTTTGGGGCATAGATATTTATAATTGTTATGTCTTGTTGATGTATAATTCCCTTAAGCAGTATGGAATTTCCCTCTTTGTCCCTTCTGATTAACTTTGGCTTGAAGCCCATTTTATCTCACGTAAGCATAGAAATACCTGCTTGTTTACGGGATCTGTGTGATTGATGTTTTTTCCTATCATTTCACCTTCAGTCTCGGGATGTTTTTGCCCATGAAGCAAATCTCTTGGAAATTCATATTTCCAAGCATCTTGTTGGGTCTTGTTTTTACATCCAATCTGCCAGTCTATGTCTTTTGATTGATGAGTTCAAGGTTATTATTGAGATATGATTTGTGTTCCTGTTAATTTTACTTTATTTCTAGTTTTCAATTTGAATTAGTTTCGCCTTTGATTGACTGTTCCTTTAGTGTAGTTCCTCCATTCACTGGTTTTCACTTTTTTTTTTTCATTTCATCTTCATGGAATATTTTGTAGAGAATATTCTGAAGTGTAGGCTTTCTGCTTGCAAATTTTTTGACTTTTATTGATCATAAAAGGTTTTTATTTCATCTTCAAAGCTGAAGCTTAATTTTGCTGGATGTCAGATTCTTGGTTGGCATCCATTTTCTTTCAGAGCTTGGTACATGTTATTCCAGGACGTCCTAGGTTTGAGGGTCTAGGTTGAGAAATCAGCTGAGATCTGTATTGATTCCCCCTATACATAATCTGATATTTTTCTCCCGCAGCCTTTAAAATTCTATCCTTTTTCTGTATACTAGGCATTTTCATTATAATGTGCTTTGACGTATGTCTGTTGTAATTTTGCACGTTTGGGGTCCTGTAAGCCTCTTGTATTTGATTTTCCATTTCATTCTTTAGATTTGGAAAATTTTCTGATATTATTTCATTGAAAAGATCATGCCTTCCTTTGGTTTGTATCTCTATGCCTTCATCTATCCGGATAAATCTTAAATTTGGTCTTATGTTATCCCATAATTCTTGGAATTTCTATTCATAGTTTCCTAAAATCTTCTCTCCATGGGTCATTTTATTTTCAATATTATATATTTTGTCTTCATTGTCTAAAGTTCTGTCTTCCAAGTGGTCTAGTCTTTTTGTGATGCTTTTTATTGAATTAAAAAATATTTAGCTTTTATAGGTGAACACAATATCTTTATTTTTTATCTTTATGTGGTGCTGGGAATCAAACCCAGTGCCACACACATAGTAGGTGAACGCTCTGCCTGTGAGCCACAACTCCAGCCCTTCTATTAAATTTTTAATTTGGTTTATTGTTTTCTTCATTTCAAGGACTTCTGTTTGTTTTGGTTTTGTTTTTTCAGAACCTCTCTTACTGAGTGAGCTTTTGCTACCTGTATTTGCTCTCTTATATCATCCTTTACTTTATGGGTCAGTTTAACTATGTATGTTGTAACCTCCTTCTCTGGCATTTCTTCCCCTGTGGTGTTGATGGATTCTGTTACTGGAATATCTTGGTTTGTTTAGGGCAAATTGTTCCATTGCTTTTTCATGTTGTTTGTATGACTCCCCATCTAACAGTATAGCTCTGAGGCAGTAGAGTTTCTACCCTGTGAACTTATTGTATCCCTGAAGGTTTCCAGTACCTCACTTGCTGAGAAGCTGCCTGTCAGTTTTCTTGGTTTCACTCTGCGGAGCAGCCAGGAATGTGAACTTCTCTATTCCACTATCTTCTTAATCTCTTTCTTTCTTTCTTCTTCTTCTTCTTTTTTTTTTTTTTTTTTTTTTAATACTGGGGATTAAACCCAGGAGCACTTAACCACTGAGCCATGTCCACAGCCCTTGTGTATATTTTCTTTAGAGACAGGGTCTTGCTGAGTTGCATGCTTGAATAATTTTATCAAAATGAATTCTACTGTCATATACAACTAAGAAGAACCAATAAAACCAACCAACCAACAAATAGATAAAATAAAACAAATCAGAAATGATAACTATGTGGGTAAATAAGATTTTTTATTAAATAAGAAAACATTGGCCTGCTACAGTGGTGCACACCTGTAATCCCAGAGACTTGGGAGGCTGAGGCAGGAGGATCGCAAATTCAAATCCAGCTTCAGCAACTTAGCAAGGCCATAAGCAACTCAATGAGACCCTGTCCCTAAATGAAATACAAAAAAAAAAAAAAAAAGGGCTGGGGATGGGGCTCTGTGGTTAAGTGCCCCTGGGTTCAATCCCCAGTACTCAAAACAAAAAAAAAAAACAAACAACAACAACAACAAAAAAAACTGTAAAAGCAAAATGTATGGCAATAGTAGCATAAATGTTGGGAAGGGAAATGAAAACACACTTTTATAGGATTTTATACTATACATAAAATCGTATATCATTTTAAGATAAAGTATGGTATGTAAAAGATATATACAATAAAACCTAAAGCAACTACTAAAATGAAAAACAGCTATAGCAAGTAAACAAGTAAACAAAGGATATAAATTGGAACCATAACAAATATTTAATTTCAGAGTAGGCAGGAAAAAAAGCAGAAAAGGGAAATAAAAGATAGAAGAAAGAAAACCCAAACAAGTAGCCAGATGACAGATTTAAACATAATCACATCAATTCTAGTGAATACAAATAATTTAAATTAGCAGTCAGAAAGCTATGTCCTGAGACCAATAAGTGGCTATTGCCTGTTTCTATAGTGCCCAGGAACTAATAATGGATTTTACAGTTTTAAATGGTTACATTATAAAATTTATATACAACCATTTACATAATAATTTTTATTTTGCCTCTTGGTCCATGAGGCATAAAATATTTACCCTCGGCCTTTAAGAAAAGGAAAATGAAAAGTTTACCCATCTAGGTTATAAATACACTAATTAAAAGGCAGAAAGTGTACAGATTAGATGGACATTTTATTGTCTTTGTCCATTCCTGGTACTATAACAAAAAACTTTAGATGGGTAGTTTATAAATAATAGAAGTTGATTGCTCACAGTTCTGGAGGTTGGGAAGCCCAAGATCAAGAGATGTGATATCTGGGGAGGGTTCACTCTCTGCTTCCAAGGTTGCCCCTTGTTGCTGTGTCCTCACATGGCAGAATGCAAAAAGGTGGCTCTCTTAAAAAAAAAAAAAAAAAAAATATATATATATATATATATATATATATATATATGTATATATATTTATTTATTTATTTTTGTACCAGGTATTGAAACCAGGGGGGTATAGCTACTGAGCTACATTCCCAACCCTTTTAAAAATATTTTATTTAAAGACTGGATCTTGGTAAATTGTTAGGACTTTGCTAAATTGCTGAGGCTGGCTTTGAACTTGCCATTCTCCTTTTTCAGTCTCTGGAGCTGCTGGGATTATAGGAGTGTGCCACCAGGCCAGTTTCAAATTCTTTAATAAAGACATTAATCTCATTCAGGAGAGCAGAACCTGCCACTATGAGTTAATCACTCCCCCAAGGCCCTACTTCTTAAAATCACTTTGAGAATTAAATTTCAACATATAAAGTTTGGAGTTACACAAACATTTAGACCATTTTATGGCAATTAATAATGTTGCCAGTGGTGTCATGCTTGCCCAGCATGTGTGAGGCTCTGAGTTTAATCCCTGGCGCTACCAAAAAAAAAAAAAAAAAGCTGCTATTAACAATCATATCAAATTTTTATGTGAACATATGTTTTCAGTTCTCTTGGATCTATATCTAGGAATAAGATTGCTGAGTCAGACAGAAACTCTATTTTACATATGGAGAAACTGCCAGGCTTTTCTAAAGTGGCTATACCATTTTACGTTCCCTCAAGCAATGTTAAGAAAGTTTCCAATTTCTCCACATTCTCACCAACCCTATGTTATCTGTCTTATAAAATGATATCCATCCTATCAGGTGTGAAGTAGGATTTCACTGTGATTTTGATTTGTGTTTACCCGCTCACCAAGGATGATGAGATCATTTTTATTTTTTTTTTATTGGCCATTTGTATATCTTCTTTGAAGAAATGTGTGTTCAGATCCTTTGACCATTTTAAAGTTGAATTTTCATTTTGTTTTCAGGTCATAGAATTCTTTATGTATTCTGGCTACCAAACCCTTATCAGGTATATGACTTATAAATAATTTCTATGAGGTTTTTTTATTTTTACTTTCATGATTATTTTCTTTGAAGCACATTTTTAATTTTGATGATATTCATTTTTTTTTTCATGGTGCTGAGGATCAAACCCAGGACCTCACACATGCTGCTAAGCAATTTCATCTATATTTTCTTTAATTGCTTGGGCATTTGGTACCATAGCTAAGAAATCATTTCCAACCCAAAGTCATAAAAAGTTACACTTACATTTTCTTCTGATTATTTTATAATTATATATTTAGGTCTTTGAACCATCTTGAGTTAATTTTTTAAATTTATATATGTCAACAGAATGCATTACAATTCTTATTACACATATAGAGCGCAATTTTTCATATCTCTGGTTGTATACATAGTATATTCACACCAATTCATGTCTTCATACATGTGTTTTGGTTAATAATGATTATCACATTTCACAATCATTAATAACCCCATGCCCCCTCCCTTTGAGTTAATTTTTATTTATTGTATGAGCTATGGATCCAATTTCATTTTTTGCAATTATCTCAGTCTGATTTGTTGAGAAGATTCTTCTTCAGTCTTGTTGAAAATCAATTGCCTTCAGATATGATGGTCTTTTTTCTGGACTCCCACTTTTATTCCTTCAATCTATATGCCTATCCTTTGGGTTTTTTGTTTGTTTGTTTGTTTTTTCTACCGGGAATTGGTATTTAACCACTGAGTTACATCCCTAGCCCATTTTGAACTTTATTTAGAAACAGGGTCTCACTGAGTTGCTCAGGGACTCACTAAATTGCTGGCTTTGAACTTTCGATCCTCCTGCCTCAGCCTCCCAAATCATTGGGATTACAGGCATGTGCCACAGCATCCGGCCTGCCTATCCTTATAGAAGTACTTCATCAGCTTCTTGATTATCTAAGTTTGATAGTAAAGTTTGAAAATCAGGAAGTGTGAATACTCCTGATTTCTTCCTTTTTTTTTTTTTAAGATTAAACAAAAAGGATCTCTTAAAATTTCATATGAATTTTAGTATGTGCTTGTTAATTTCTGCAAAGAAAACAGCTGGGATATGAATAGAGATTGCTTTGGATCTGCAGACCAATTTGGGGAGTACCCCCATATTTGTAATATTGTGTCCCATCCATGAACATGAGATGTCTTTCTCTTTATCTAGTCTCTAATTTTAATACTGTTTTACAGTTTTCAGAGAATAAAGTTTATACTCCCTTTATTAAATTTGTACCTAAGTATTTATTCTTTTTAGTTTGTTTTTCTATTTGAGTTTTTAATTTAAATAGTCATGAATGTTTTTATGAGTATTTTGGATTTTCTGTGTCTTTAAGACAATCTCTACTTTAATTCCAGGTTATATAAGTAGTCTCCTAAATTTTCTTCTAATAGTTTTCTTTCTTTCCTTCTTTCTTTCTTTCTTTTTTTTTAATCTTTGCATCTTTTTTTTTTTTGAGTGAGAGAGAGAGAGAGAGAGAGAAAGAGAGAGGGAATTTCTTTATATATATATATTTTTTAGTTTTTTTGGCCAACACAACATCTTTATTTGTACGTGGTGTTGAGTATCAAACCCAGCGCCCCGCGAATGCCAGGAGAGTGCGCTACTGCTTGAGCCACATCCCCAGCCCAAATCTGCATCTTTGGTCATTTGGAATTCTTGGATTTTTTTTTTTTTTTTTTTTTGGCACATTAAGAAAAACAAACAAAAAACCAACCAAACAAAAACCCATTCCTAGTCCTTTTTTTTTTTTTGAGAAAGGGTCTCCCTAAGTTGTTTAAGGTCTCGCTAAATTGCTGAGTCTGGTTTCCAAATTTCAATCCTCCTGCTTCAGCTTTCTGAGTCACTGGGATAACTCATGGACTCACCACCGTGCTCAGATGGGATTCATTTTTGCACAGAGCATGAAGTGAGGATCTGGCTTTGCTTTCTTTCAGATAAAGAGTCAGTTATGCCAGCTATGTAAGTCATAGTTTTTCTGTTTTTTTTTTAACTGAAAGAAAATATTAACTTTGTCATATAGTTTAAAACATATGCTTAGATTTACTTCTCATATTGCTATCCTATTCATTCTCTAATTTGGTAAGAGATATACTAGGGGAACTAGGATGGATTATGTAAGTCTGTACTGAAGAAACAAAGTCTGAGATGTCAGAGAAAGTCCAAGAAATTCATGGAGAAAAAAAAAAGTGCTGTGAATAGACATAAACTAAAAGATAGACATCTAAGTTGTTCTAATCACAACAGTGTGGCCAGGCTCAGTGCTTCACACTTGTACTCCCAGTGACTCTGGAGGCTGAAACAGGAGAATCCCAAGTTCAAAGCCAGCTTCTGCCACTTAGGTAGGCCCTAAGCAACTTAGTGAGACCCTGTCTTGAAATAAAAACTAAAAAAGGACTGAGGATGAGGCTCAGTGGTTAAGCAGCCCTGGTTTAAATCCCAGCACCAAAAACAAAAACAAACAAACAAAAAACCCCCAAATCAAAACAAACGAACAAACAAAAAACCAGTGTGGTATTCTCTTAGGAGTGAATGAATACATAAGTAAAAACAAATTAAATTTCTTCAGTCTTATTCCACTCATCTAATGTAATAGCTATTTTCACTTCTGTATTATGTCTCCAGTTTACCTGTAGAACACAAAGGTATGCCTCCTGGAAATGCAAATTTCACCAGTTTCCTGGGCATACTTCCCTTTCCCTACTCTCTCTACCCACCTGCTGTACTTCTGCCTTGTGATTATTCATAGAACATTCTAGTGGGTCCTTTCTTCTACACTCTCCATTTCCCACCCTTCCTTCCATCTCTCTGATTTGACTGCTCACCTCCACCAGTGTCTCCCCATTCCTGCCACCCCTCCCTGTTGGACTTGCTCCAGGAAATTAAAAAATTGTCTTTCTTTAGGAGAGTAACACTGGGTCACAGATCTCATTCTGATACAGGTTAACCCCAGATTGCTACAACCTATGAGAGTACCAAAGTATTTGGTAAAACAAAGACAGTTTATTAAAGAAACAACTTTTTCTCCCTACTCCCTGTGCATAGCCCTCACATAATTGTATATTTAGGTCTTTGAACCATCTTGAATTAATTTTTTTATTTATACATGACAGCAGAATTCATTATAATTCTTATTACACATATAGAGCACAACTTTTCATATCTCTGGTTGTATACAAAGTATATTCACACCAATTTGTGTCTTCATACCTGTACTTGGATAATAATGATCATCACATTTCACCATCATTAATAACCCCATGCCCCCTGCCTTATATAATTAAAATGTATCCATGTACATAAAATTTGTCTTCCAGTTTGATGTTACTTCGTCAAATATATAAATATTTAATTTTTGTGTGTGTGTGTGTGGTGCTGGGGATTGAACCCATGGCCTTGTGCATGTGAGACAAGCACTATACCAACTGAGCTATATCCCCAACCCTGAACATTTAAATTTTTGTTTTACTTTTGTTCACTTAAAGTTGTTTCATAAGTAGTTTTCTTATCACAAGTCCTACCTTATAAAACTGTAATTCCTTCATGTAGAGAGGGCATAATTGGCTTAATCATTTCTCTAGTGTTGAACATTAAAAAAATTGCCTTTTTGTGGGGAGGGCTAGGGAAATTGTTAGAAATATTTTAAATAAAGACCTCTTTCTTTCAAATTATTTCTCTGAAAACAAACTTCTGATAATGTGTATGATGGGGGAAAAGGAGTTTACAGTTTATATTGTTAAAATGTATACAATATGATTCTAGTAACATCGCCTGATCTCAAGACTTATTAAAAGTTATAGGAGCTGGGGTTGTGGCTTAGTGGTAGAGCACTTGCCTAGCATGTGTGAGGCACTGGGTTCAATTCTCAGCACTGCATATAAATAAATGAACAAAATAAAGGCTCATCAATGTCTAAAAAATATTTTTAAAAAAACTTATAGTAATCAAGACAATATGGAACTGGTGCAAAGATGAACAAATAGATTAATGGAACGGAATAGGAGTTCAGAAATAGACCTCCACATACATGGACAATTGGTTTTTTACAAAGCTGCAAAGACAATACACTAGAGAAAGAATATTTTTTTCAATAAAATGATGCTAAGACAACCTGGAATTTACATTAAAAATGAATTTCAATTCACATTTTATGCAATCTACAAAACTTAAAATGTAAAACCTTTAGCTATGAAACTTCTAGAAGTGAGCATAGGAGAAATAGTTCAAACCTTAGAGTTAGGCAAAGATTTCTCGGAAATAATTCCAAAGCATAAGCCATAAAAGAACAAATTGATAAATGGGACTCTGCATCAGGATATCAAGCCTCAGCTCTTAGTAAAAGATGGTTAAGATAATGAACAAAGTGCTTGCCTTGTACTTATGAGATACTGAGTTCAATCCTTAGCACCACATTAAAAATAAATAAATAAAGGTATTGTGCCCATAAGAAAAAAAAATAATGAAAACATGAGCCACAGATTTGGGAAAAATTCCTTTAAATCAAATATCTGATAAAGAGCAAATGCTCAAAATATGGAAAGAATTTGCAAAAATTCAATAATGAAAAATAACAAAAAAACAAAGTAAAAGACATTATACAAAAAAGATATACAGATGGTAAATAAATATGCAAAATCATTGGCAATGTCATTGGGGAAGTACAAATTTAAATTCCAATTAGATATCACTGCATTCTTATTAAAATGGCCAAAATGAAACAGACTGACCAGAGCCAGTGTGGAGGGCCGCGGTTCACCATGTTAGCAGTAGTATTACCAAACCTCAGTCCTTGTCTCCATTGCCAATCCAATAACAAGGACATGGTTTTGAGAAAAAGGAAAATGAAGTTTATTGCTTTGCTATCGAAGGAGAAACACAGGAGACTCCTGTCCCAGAGGCAGTGATTCTGCCCATCAGGGGGAATAGGGGGCTTATAAAGAAGTGATTCAAAGGCTACATTCCACGGGTTCTGAGTTTTAATTCACTTGTTAATTTGGGAGACAGTCATTTCTGAGATGTTCTGGTGCCATCCCTAAAGTCTGAATTACTTCTTTCCTGTAATGGGTGTGAGTTTAAGGACAGATAACTCTGCCTAGAATGGGCGGGGCTGGGGGGTGGGGAGGTAATCCTGTTTCCCCTGAGATTAGGGGAGTGGAGAGCAGGGAGAGAAGAAGAGAAAGAAACATGTCCATTTAAAAAATAAATCACAGGGGCAGAGCAGCAAGGGCTATATTCAAAGCATAAAGTGGACTTCTGTTACAGTAGTTCTCAGACTGAGTCACTTCATTTCATAAAGCAATAGTTCGCCAGTTACTCCATTTGGAGTTTACGTGCTGAGGTAGAATGACTCTACATCTTGTTTATACAAGTAAACTATTACTATCTGCCTAGCATAAATGTAAGACATAGATAAAAATCATGCTATAAAAATGACCATCTATGAACATACAAATGAATCAGAAGCACATGAATGCATGCGAGTATCACTCACATAGAAAAACCCATGAACTTGCAGAGTGCACCAGACCATCAAATGAAGCAATCCTTCACCTGAAGTCCAGGACAGGGAGAGCACCCCAAGACTAGACACAGGGGCACACTGACACTGTCACCTGGTCACTTGGTACCAGCCTGGCCCATGAAAATCATCAGGGTGCAGTTTGTCCTAATCATGAAAACACACACAGCCCCCTGCAAGCTTGTATCTGGCCTGGAGTAAGCTCCTATGTTTGACAGCTCTGTTTACAGAACAAGTTATTCAGCTGAGGCTGGTTGTAATCCTATCCAACCACCTATAATAACCCTCCTTTGCACTGGTATCTGCTTTCTGCCTTGCTCTCAGTTCAGGCTCTTGAACCCATACAGCTGCCTTAACCCTTTCTTAGCCTTTCTGTAATTTATTTATATATATATATATATATATATATATATATATATATATATATATATATTATATAATATATATATTTTATGTCATATAATATACAATATAATGTATATACTATAACATATATGCAAAACATACATCATATATATTATGTAATATATAATATATTATATATCATGTATGTTATACATAACATTATAGGATATACATTATATTGTATATTATATTATATAATGTACATTATACAATATATAAATATATGTATTTGTGTAAAATATGATGTATGATTTGAATGTTTAAGGAATTAGTGGTTAAGATTGGATTAAAAGAATCTGTGGTTTTCCAACTTATGACTATCAGATGATCCACAAGTGTTTGGGAAATTGTCAAATAATGAAAGTGGTCTACCCTGTGAATTTATTGTTATTCAATAATTTCTGACATTGTAGAAAGACATGTGTGCTTGTCTGTGTTAATGGTGTAGATCTCTCATGATACCAAGTATTGATGATTGGATGCAGAGCAACTAGAACTCTCTTTTACTGTTGGTAGGAACAGAAAATGGTACAAGTACTTTGTAAAACAGACCAGCAATTTGCAATTTCTTTTCCACTCACTCACTCACTCACTCCTTCCCTCCCTCCCTCCCTTCCTTCCTTCCTTCCTTCCATGCTGGAGATTGAATCCAGGACCTTATGCATGCGAGGCAAGCACTCTACCAACTGATTTATATCCCTAGCCCAAGACTTGGCAATTTTTTATAGTTACAATACATCGAATATATAACATTCCGCTCCTAGGTATTTCCCCCAAGAGAATGAAAACATATGTTTATACAAAGATTCAGATATGATTTTTTATATAGCATTATTTGAAATAGCTAAGATTTGGAAATAAATGTCTATTAATAGATAAATAGATTCAGAAACTTTTAGCATATGCACACAATGGAATACTATCAGCAATAAAAAGGAAAGAATTATTAATGCATACTATAACATCTACGAATCTCAAAGTAATTATGCTGAGAGAAGGAATTGTGAGAAATAGAAAGTTTGGAGGTTCAATTTCAGAATTTAGTATGTAGTCTTAATTGGAATATAAGATCCAATCATAGTCATTTTGAGCTTCCCATCCTGTGTCTAAACATAGCCATTTTAGCTATAGCCCTTCTTTTGCCCACCACAATTTAAAAATTAGCCAATTGTGCAGATTGTAACCCTGAGTTCCTCCTATCAGAGCAAGGGGCAGTGCTGCTGCATTAGGGATAAAAATAGGTAGACTGGGGGATGGGGTTGTGGCTCAGTGGTAGAGCACTTGCCTAGTACACTGTGCTCCCCAGTACCACATCAAAAAAAATCTAAATAAACAAAATAAAGGTAAAAAAATAAAAATAGGTGGACTGGCTGACAGTGTGCTTCTTGCTTGCTAGACTGTTTGTACTCTCCTGCAAAAGTGAAGTTTGTCAAGTAACTTTTGAGAACATACCTGATTTCTGGCAGTACCCTGATATTTCTAATAATCCATCCCCCCCTCAAATAAATAAAAAGCACAATATTTTGTGATTTTGTTGATATGAAATTTAAAATTTTAGGAAATGCAAACTAATGCATAGTGACAGCAGACTGAGGATGGGGTGGGGAACATGCTTAGAGGGACAAGAGGGAAGGAACATAAGTGGCATAGAAACATTCAGGGAAGATGAGCATGTTCATTATTTCAATTATAATGACTTCAGTGGTGTATCCTTGCATTCAAACTTCCAAATTGTGGGGCTTAGAGTGTGGCCCAGGCCTTGGGTTCATTCCAACACCCCCTCAAACCTCAAAATACGTGAATGTAGTAACCCTTGCTGATCCGCCACTGCGACTTATTTTTAAAATTTGGACAGGTTTCTTTTTCTTCCTCTCTCCCTCCTCCCTAATCTCTCCTCCTTCCCAATCTCAGGGGAAACAGGATTACCTTCCTTCCCCATCCTGAGCAGTTATTATAGACTCAGTCTGAGGCACAGTTAGATTCAACCAAATCTATTTTATTAATGCTCATCACGCTTCAGACACACATCCTAATTCTAAGTCCTGAGTCTGTACCCAAGGGTCCCAGATGCTCACCTGTGACATGTCTTAAGTCCAGGTTGCTGGGACTCCATCCTGGCCAGAGGAGTTGTGTGTGTGTTGGGTGGTGGGGGAGGGACAACAGTGATGGAGGTCTCGGTCTCTCTATCTGGGTTCTGTTAGTCCTGTCGACGCCCCCCCCCCCCAAGGCTGGGTTTTTAAGTCCTAGTTCAGTTGTGCTTGCAGCTAATAACTGGGTGCACTCTGGGGTCTATGCCCGGGTGCAGACTCTTACATCACTATCTTAAGTCTAAGTTCTGCAGTTTATCTAAGTTTTACAGTTTACATTACATCAAGGACATAATGCTTACAATAACACACACACTAATTAATATGCTCCACAGTCAATAATCCTATAACATTTTCTGGTACTCATATCACCTAGGCAAAGTTATCTGTCCTTGACTATCTCCCAAATTAACAAGTGAATTACAACTCCACGCAGAACACGTGGAATGTAGCCTTTGAATCACCTATTTAAAAAGCTCCTGTTCAGCCTGGCTTGATAGCGCACCACAGTAATCCCAGAAGCTGGGGAAGCACTTGCTAAACAACTCAATGAGACCTTGTCTCCAAATAAAATACAAAATAGGGCTGGGGGTGTGGCTCAGTGGTCAAGTGCCCTGGAGTTCAATCCCTGGTACCCCACCCCCACAAAAACAAAACCCTGTTCCTGCTGATGGGCAGAATCACTCTGGGACAGGAGTCCCCTGTGTTTCTCCTTTGCTTGCAAGACAATAAAACTTCTTTTTCCCTTTTCTCAAAATCCTGTGCAGATTGGCATTGGGGACCAGGGACTGAGATTTTGGCAACAGAACCTCATTCGAGACCTGTCAAATCGGAAACTGATTGGGGGCTCATTACTCTGTTTTAATGACCCTTTTGAGTGATTTTGATGCAAGCTAAAGAACCACTGATATAATAAATGCTGTTAAAACCTACATATCTACTGTCAATCAACCAGTTATAATCAAATTAAGTAGCTTTTAACATCTAATGGATGACCCTTTCTGGAAACATTTCCTAGTTCTGAAAGAAAAAGTTCTATCTATTGAGTGGGTTATATGTAGCATGGAATTTTTCCACTGGACTATGCACACATTTGGGGAGTTACTTTGACTTTTGGTATAGTGGAGTGCCATTTTGACAATCAAAGTGGTTATTTACATGATAATATCCTATTCTTAGTAACTTGAAGGATTAAAAAAAATCCTCCAGAGTCAACTTCCTTGTATTTAAGAAAGAATTGTGCATTGGGAGGCTGGTTTATGTTTTACAAATTTGCACAATAAGCTTGGAGTAGAAAGTGGCCATTGTGTTAAGACAAATAAGGCAATCTTCATGTGAATTAAAGCTAAGAAACAATTTTCAAGTTCAAAAGTGTCCTTTTCACCGTTTTCTATTACCTGAGGCATCATTTGTTCATTTATCCAAGAGCCCAGCAGCTCCCGTCTGGGGTGGTTTCTGATCTAGCAATAGGTAAACTATACAGTGGTCATGTGACTGCCTGGGGCCTGGGGCCTGGGGCCTGGAAGTTAAACACCCCAGCTTTGGAAACCATGGAAACTTCAGCTGAGAAGGGAGGGATGGAGCAGAGAAAATGGCCCTTACTTGAATAGACCCTAGTTGTCTGGACTAAGCCATGGCACTCTAAGAGAGAGTCTCTGGCCTAGGGCCTTGTGGGCATCGTGGGAGAAGGGTCTGAGGAGTTCCCCAGGAGAGGGGGAACTGACCTCAGGACCAGCAGAGTTCTTGGCATACAGGACGGAAAATAATTTCAGTGTGAGACAGAGAAAGGCATAGATAGAGGTTTATTTAGGAAGGTAGATACCCATTCAAGGGAGAATGGGGGCTGTCTCAAGAGTGAGAAGCCCTGATTTGGGGTAAGGGTCCAATATTTATAGAAGGGCTGTGTCAGGGGCTGGACTGGAGGCGGATCCAGGGTGGAGCTGCACAATTTCATGCCAGTTTTCCCTGCGCTTGCATATTTCCCTCATTTCACAAGGGCCTGGGCCATGATTTACAACCATGATTTCTGTATCTCGGTGGCTCGTGGGCATTTCCTTTAAGATTTTCAGTATTTCTTTCTTTATCCTACATTCCTATCTCAATTTTAGAAGCCTCCCAAAATGATGGAGGGTGAATTTCTATCAATTTTTTTTTTTTTTTTTTTTTTAGTAATCAAGGAAATTAATCAGATTGAATTTAATTTAGAAAAAACAAAGAAACATGATATTCCTTGTATCCTAGTGTTACAGAGCAAATCCAAACAGGCTTCTATGAACCTGTCTATATATAAAATTCAAATGTTTATATTAAACATTCTCCTTTAATTTCTCTCTCTCTCTCTCTCTCTCTCTCTCTCTCTCTCTCTCTCTCTCCTGCAAAACTTGGGAAACACTTTATTTGAAATAGTGATTGTTTACAAATTACAAACCTGTTAGTTTCCATATCTGTGACAGATATGTCAGTTTTCGTGGGAACTCTTCATCTTTTCTTTGCTGTGTGATTTTTTTTTAAAACAGTGAGGTGTACATTGAAATGGAAATGTATTAACAACAAAACAGGGGAGAAAGGTGGCATTGGAAGGAATTGAGTTGTTTTCCTTTTCCATCCACTACTCCCTGTGTTTCTGGAAGTTGAGCACTGAAGGCTGGAGAGTGGGCTGGTCATTAAGTGGGAACTCATGATGAATTCGACGGAATCCTCTAGATTCATTCACTATTACGACAGGTGTATTTGGGCTACTTCCTTTGAAAATTTCCAAAGTAAACCAAACCATATGCAGACATGACTCATGAATGTGATGATTCAATTTACAGTTGTTCAGTGGTTCAAGTGTTCAACGATGGTGCAGAAGTAATACACATTCTAGTGGAAACTGTACTTCAGATTTTGGAGTTTGCTCTTTCCCTAGGCTAGCAATATGCTGTATGATCTGCTCTGGTGATGCCAGGCAGTGGCAGTAAGCCACAGCTCTCAGCCATGTGATCTTGAGGGGACACAACTGACATTCTATAGTATGCCCTGTCACTAGCATTAATAAGTGGTTTTGGGTTTCCTTGTTTACAGAACATCCATCTGTGGAGTACAGGAGAGATTCAACACTTCATTACAAAATAGGCTTTGTCTAGGATGATTTCACCAACTGTAGGCTAATGCAAATGTTGGGAACACATTTAAGGTAGGTGAGGGTAAGCTGTGATGCTTGGTAGTTGAGTAAATTAAACTTCTTTTTGTATCAATGATTGAACCCAGGGGCGCTTAACCTGAGCCACATCCCCAGCCCCCTTTTTTTTCTGTATTTTATTTAGAGACAGGGTCTCACTAAATTGCTTAGGGCTTTTTAAGTTGTGCTGAGACTGGCTTCAAACACAATCCCCCTGCCTCAGCCTCCCACGTTGCTAGGATTACAGCATGCACCACCATGACTAGCTTAAATGTGTTTTTGACTTACAACATTTTAAATTTACAATGGGGATATGGATACAAACCCCACCATAAATCTCAGAACCCCTCAATAACTTCCTACTTAGAGTAAAATCCAAAGTCCTTTCCATGGTAAGGTAGTTAGAATAAGCTCCCAAAGAGGTATACTTCTTGCTATTGTGGCCCAATATACAGACTACAAAATTGATCATTTTAATCATTTTTTTAGTGTACAGGTCTGTAGTATACGTACCATCACACTGTTGTGTCACTGTTGCCACCATCAGTCTCCAGAACATCTCATCTCACAGTGAAACCCCATGTCCCTATGCTCCCCTCCTACCCCCTGCCCCCCCCCCCCCATTCTACTTCTGGCTCTTTAACTATCCTAGGTTTCTCATGTAAGTGGGATCACACAGTATTTGTCCTTTGTGACTGTCCTCTTTCACTTAGCATAATGTCTTTAAGTTTCATCCATGATGTAGAATGTAAAAAAAGAATTTCCTTCCTTTTTAAGATTGAATAATATCTATTGTATGCATATAACACATTTTGTTTTTCCATTCATCAATTGACGGACATTTATGTTGCTTCCACCTTTTGGCTATTTGATTAGTGTTGCTATGAAATGGGGGTACAAATATCTATCCAAGGCCTGCTCTTGGTTCCTCTGTGTGTGTGTGTATTCAGAATTGGAATTGCTGGATCATTTAATGATTCTGTTTAATTTTTTGAAGAGCCACCATACTGATTTCCACAGCAGTTGTACCATTTTTACATTCACACAAGTAATGGGCCAGGGTTTCAATTTCTCCACATCTTCGGGATATAAATCTTCCATTGTTAATAGTTTAGTGTTCAGCCACGATTGTGAGTGTTTTGTATCTTTACCATATTAAGCATGGGTAATGGAATAACTGAATGTGATAGCTCCATTATCTGGATCCCCTGTGGGTCTGTTTCTATGTCAGGTTTTTCTTTTGGTTTTCATTCATGTTGTCAGACCAGGTGCTGTTTTATTTTTTATTGAATACTGAAATAACACACACACACACACACACCACCGAGCCATATTCCTAGCCCGTTTTACTTTTTATTTAAGATAGGGTCTTGCTAAGTGGCTTAGGACTTCGATAAATTTGCTGAGGCTGGCTTTGAATTTATAATCCTTCTGTCTCAGCCTCCTAAACTGCTAGATTACAGACGTGCGACACCATGCCCAGCTAATACAGCAATTTTAAAGTTTAAGATGATGATACCTTGCTCAGAGCAGTAGGGTTAGGGGCATGAGCAGTCCAAACTTGGCCCTAATCCAGTTTCAGTGACCGAAATGATCCAAAGCTGGGCTCCTATTTCTGCAGAGATGCGTCTGGTTCTCATTCATCCTTCTCTAAGGGTAACATTTTTTGGGTCTAAAATTTAAAACAAGATTGGAGGAGTGACCAGGTGTCCCAACCTGTTGCATCCCTTAGACTGTATTTTTTATCCCCCTACTTCTAATTATTGTCCAAAAGCACAGTTCTATCTCTCAGCTTCTTAAGACATTACTCTTGCATTTTCTACAGACAGAAAGTAGCCCAAACTCTGGGCTTTCTTCACTGGATTTCCATCTTCTCCCAGTTCTTGGCCTCATAACTCTATTTCCTTGTTAGGCATCTTATAACTTGTAGTATTTACTCAAATTTTTGGCTCATCCTTGGTGGATATGTAGTCCAAATTATCTAGTAACCATTTCCTCCAATTTCTTCTTTTTCATAGATTTAGATGTAGCTATTCTTAATTTTTACCATATCCAAGCTGTTCATCTTTTTCCATACTATTGTCAATTTACCTTAGAGGCTGATAGAAAATAGTTTAAAAAGATTATATAGATTCAAATCCCACCATTCCTTTCCTGCCCTGCCACTTTACTTTGGTTACAGGATAAAAGATTAACATTCGCCAACTCTGATATTGGTGAATAAGAGCATTAAGAAGGGCTGGGGCTGTAGCTCAGTGATGGAGCACTTGCCTAGCATATGTGAGGCACTTGGTTTGATTCTCAGCACCACATAAAAATAAATAAATAAAATAAAGATATTGTGTCCTTCTACAACTTAAAAAAATACAAAATATTTTTTTAAAAAAGCATTAAGAAGCCCCTTACAAACAAAGGCATAGATGATATACAGAAGAGAAAATAAAAATTGTAAACAAGCGATGAGCTTTACAATTGTAATCTAAGACTTGAAAATGGAAATAATAACAAGATATGCTTTTGCATCTGTAAATTTGAACACTTTTTTTCGAAAACACAAAGTTCAGTGCAAATGAAGCCATGAGAAAGATTAGTTGCTAATGGCATTGTAAGTTGGTAGAACTGTATAAAATTTAACAATATGCATCAAGGGTAATATAAATGTAAACAACTCTTCCCCTATTCCACATAGTCCTATGGGTGAATTTTGGGGAAAACAATTTGATAGAAAGTGAACATTAGTTCATTAGAGGTATTTTATAATAATATTTAACCAGAAAAAAATGTGTATGTCTTAAATGTTCAACTCCAGAGAGCTGATCAAGTCAACGATCAGCTGCATGATGAAGATAAAACATCAGAAGAAAAGAACTTATGGAGGAACACCAAATGAAAAAGAGAAGACAAATTATATTTTTATGTGTTTGTTGAAAAAAATCAAATTAAAGTAGGATACAAATCTGAAAGTCCATCATCTGTGATTACAGCCACCTGAGAATGGTGCATACGGAGCTGGGAGGGAAAAGTTGTTCCTTGCAGAAGCTGGAGAGAGATGTCCTCAAAAAATGAGCCATTTGGGGACTGGGGATATAGCTCAGTTGTGTGCACATGGCCCTGGGTTCGATCCCTAGCACCACAAGAAAAAAAAAAAAATCACAACAGAAAGTGAGCCAATTTTGCTTTGCCAATACTTTCAAGACCCTCATGGTTGTAGCAATCCAGAGCATGGGGCTAGCCTGGCTTAGGGCCAAGGACAAGTAATTTAACATTGCTCTCCAAAAGAAAGACAGACAGACACATTTTTAATTTCCTGGAGCAAGCAAAGGTAGGAACAGGCTGGTAGAGAAAGAAGGGTGAGATCAGAAGGAAAGGTAGGCAGAAGCATGGGAGGTGCAGGGAGGGGGGTGGTTCAAGAGAAGAAATGACCTATGAGAATGTTCTAAGAACAACCATGAAGAAGAAATTCAGGTGGAAGTTGGGGGTGTGGGGGAAATGTGCCCAGAAAATCGGCAAATTTGTAACAACCAGGAGGCTGACCTTTGGGTTATAGCTAAAGATTAGAAGATAAAAAGAAGAACAGAAAATAGCTACTTTGTTAAAGTCATAAAATATAACTGAAAGTTTAAAGTTTAATTTGTATTTTTTTAGGGACAATACCATTCTCTTGCTTAGAAAGGCTTTAGAGAAACTTTAGCAACCAGAAGTGTCAAGTGTTTACTCAAAATTCTTTTTTTCCATGAAGTTCTTAGCCTTTCTCTGACTTTTCAGCCTTTGGTTTTTCCTTATGTATCTTTCAATGCTTTTATCTCGTTCTCTCTAGCACACACCATCCACTCAAATCAGCAAACAAGTGTACAGAAAGCTCAGAAATAAAACCTAAGTATCTATTCCACACTTAAATGACAATGTTTTTATTTCAGAGGAGGAAGTGTGATTTACATGGTGGCATAATTGACTCTTCATGTGGAAGAAAACAAAGCCAGACTCTACTTCACGTTCTGGTCAAAAAAATAAATTCAAAGGGGACCAAAGATGCAAACATTGAAGGAAAAAAAAAAAAAAAAAAGCTTTTTAAAGATAATGGTGGAGATTATTTGCAAAACGTTAAGAGTGAAGGTGGAGATCATCTGAATCAAGGTAGGAAATTCAAAACCATAACAATGGATTATATGGAAAAATAAACTACAGACAAGAGTCACCAGGTGGTGATGGACAAGAGGAAAGCATTTTTGTACATGTTAGAAACAAAGGATTGACAGCCTTAGTTTGACAAGTCCTCTCAAATTGATAAGGAAAAGACCTACCATGTATGAAAGCTATTGGGAGGGAAAACCCCACCCTCATACCACTCCTCAAGAGTTCTCTGGGAACCGTAGCTGAGTGTCCTGTAATCCAATTGAGTTTGGACGCCATCTACCTGGAGTTAAGAGTCAGACATACAGGTTCAGGGCTCAGTCCTATGGGATGTGGCCCCACCTTCAGATGGAGATTGCAAGCCCCAGGCTGTGACCTGTGTTTCTGATTGACAACTCTAAGTTGGGAGGTCCCACTAACCTATCCTTGGTTTGATTACCTTTGCTAGGATGTCCTGCAGAGCTCTGGGGAAACTTACCTGTGATTGGAATTTGTTCCCCTCACCCCCATAAAAAAACAAGAGCTGGAAACTTCTCAAAGCTTTGGGAGGTGGGGACTAGTGAGAGGTGGATGATTAGGCCATGAGGGTGGAGGGAAAAGATTAATGCTACTTTAACAGAAATGAGTTCTCTCTCTCTCTTGGTCTCTCTTCCCCACCCCTCCTTTTCCCTCTCTGTCTCTCCATCTGCCCTTCTGTCATGGGATGAAGTGGCAAAAAGACTCTTGGCAGCTGCCAGCCCCTTGATCTTGGACTTCCTAGCCTCCAGGTCTGTGAGTCCATACATTTCTGTTCATTATAAATCAATTTAGTTTAACTGGCTCTGGAGGTGCACACATGTGATCCCAGTTCCTAGGGAGGCTGAGGTGGGAGGCTCAAAAATTCAAAGCCAGCTTCAGCAACTTAGTCCCAGTCTCAAAATTATAAAAAGAAAAAGAAGGTCTGAAAATGCAGCTCAGTGGTGGAGTGTCCATGGATTAATCCCCAGTACTTCAAAAACTAAAATCAAATTTAAAAAATACCCGGTTTGTGGTATTGTTATAACAGTACAAAACTGGTGAAGGTATTCATGTTTTCCTAGGCCAAATATAAAGAATATTACAAAGGATTCAGAGGCGGGCCGGGGATATGGCTCAGAGAAAGGGCACTTGCATGAGGTCCTGGGTTCAATGCCCAGTACCACCAACCAATCAACAAACAGAAACAGATGAACAACTAGATGAAGAGATGTCTTAGGGCAAAGACATCTCTTTGCGGGAAGGTTCTGCCATCCACCAGGCACCTCCATGCCTTCAGCAAACTGGAAGCTCTCTGTAGGAACCCTGTCCTTTTGGGGTTTTATAGAGACTTCCTTATGTAGGTATGATTGATTATATCTTTGGCCATTAGTGGTCAACTCAAATTTCAGCCCTTCTCCCCTCCCTCCCTCTTTAGAAGTGAGGCTAAAAGTTCTCTTTACTCACAAGGATGGTTCCCCTGGTGTCTAGCCCCTATCCTGAGGGTATCTAGGAGCCCACCAAGAGCCACCTCCTTAGTACAGAAGATGCTCTATCTCCCAGGAAATTAGAAAAGTCTTAGGAACTCTTTGCCAGGAATTAGCGTCAAAGATCAATATTAGAACTAAAAGATTCTCCTAGCTACAAAGGTTTTAGGAGCTGTCTCAGGACCCAGGGGCAGAGAACAAATATACTTTCCTCCTTATACCATGATATCACACGCACACCCAATAGAAAAATGGGCAAGGGATGCAATGCTCTGTTTGTTCCCCTGATCTAGTAGTCCTCCTTTGCCTGCATCTGTGCTTTTGCAAACTGTAGCACCTGGATCCTTAAGGGCTGGCTTCCCCATTAGTTTGGCCAGCGGGGGAACCAGCAGGAAATCAGAGGGCTGAGGACAGACAAGCCAGGATTTTTCCTTGTCTGGAGATGTGCTTCCAGAAGCAGCTAAGTGCTTCCACCTCAAGGGCTCCTAAGGGACAGCTTTTCCTCACAGTTCCAGTACTCCTGCACTCGGTGGAAAACACCAGGACTCCACTCCATATTGCCCCCACAGCCCTGGGAACCCTGCCCACAGCTCTGTAAATAGTTCCTTCATTTGAATAATCTGGGGGTGAATTCTGGTTTCTACTGGGATCCTAACAGATGGGGAAATTCAAACCATCAAAAATATAAACATAACTTTGACCTTATTTGCACCCAGAGGAATTCAGATTTAAGTAACAAGGGTAGAACTTCTCATCTCTCATTTGGGCCAAAAGTCAGAGAATTAATGAGGATATGAGGAAATGAGGATTCTTACTTATTCACTGCTGGTAAATGTATGACTTATTATATGTAGACTTTTGGGGAAGTAATTTGCCAATATCTACAAAATTAAAGAATGCACAGATTCTCTGACTCATTTGGAGTCAATTTTATCCTACAGAAACAAATGTTCTAGGAAATAAGGTGCAATGAACTGCATGATTGTTGAAGAAACTTTATGGGTTCAAAAAAATGGACTTAACCTGAAGTCGACTAATGCAGGGATTGTTGATTATATTATGATATAGCCATGCAATCCAATATTAGGCAGCTACTAAACCAAAATGGCTTGTATTTATTGACTTGGAGGGACATTATGAAATCAGTAACTTGCAGAGCATTGAGTAAAGTCTACATGGTAGAGATTGCTCAATGTTCCAAGATCCATTCTTTTTCTTTCCCTTTGGTAATAGAATCTCCAAATAGAGCCAATCAGATACATGACTAACTATTTCCAAGAAACCCTTGCAGTTAATTGTGTACATGATTTGAAATTGTAGCCAAAGGGAAGTGATTACAGGTGATCTATTAGAGGAAGGAATGTCCTTCCCCTCCCACCTCCCCCCCTTCTCCTTCTCCTCTCTCCTTTCTCCCCAATCCCCTCCTCCCTCTCCTCACCCTTCCCTCTTCCTGTTGACTGGAACACAGACCTGGTGTGAACTACCCTGGGAAACATGGATGGAGCAACCCTCAAGGATGGTAAATGTGCAAGATGGAAGGAGCTGGGGTTCTAAGATGACCTCAGAGAATGAAATCCCCTTGCCAGTTTAGTTCACCCACCTTGGGACTATTATGTAAAAGAGAAGTAAAATCTCATTTAAGCCACAGATATGTTGGTCTATTTCAGGAGAAAAATCTGAATCCCAATGTGAATGATTTATTTTTGGAAAAAGAAATAGTAAAACCCTTGCATACATTTGCATACGGAACTTAAAAGATGTGGAAAAATACATCCAACCCGTTCACTTTGGTTCCTGGTGAGGGGCTTGGAATGAAGTTGGGGATAATGAACTTTTCTACATTGGAGGACATAATACCCTTTCATCTGTGTCCTAGGAAGGCTTTTTTATTTTTTATTTTTTAAACTTGGACTTGAACCCAGGGGCACTTTAACCACTGAACTACATCCCCAGCCCCTTTTTGTATTTTATTAGAGACAGGGTCTCACTGAGTTGCTTAGGGCCTCACTAAGTTGCTGAGGCTGGCTTTGAACTCGAGATCTTCCTGCCTCAGCCTCTCAAGTCACTGGGATTGTAGATGTGCGCCACTGTGCCCCCTCTAGGCAGACTTTTTAATGTTTCAAGGAGAGACTCACTCAAGTCAAATAAAAAGGAGTTTACTGTAAGGACACAGAGAGGTCACAAGACTCCAAAACCAGGACCACTTCTCAGCATATCTGCTGCTTGCCCACAATTCAGAAATACTCATCCTTGGCAATGTCCGTGTCAGTGGTTCTCAAAGTGTGGATCCCCACCTGTAGCAGCGGACTTAATCTGGGAGAAGGTTAGAAATGGAAATTCTTGGGTTCCATCCCTAATCCAGCAATCTTTATTTAACAAACCCTTCATGTGATTCTCATGAATACTAATGTTAGAGAAACACCAGTGTAGAGATATTCAGCTCCAATGCTTCACTTAATTGGCAATAGGAATACTTGCATCAAAGAGAGAAAGATTCTAATAGGCTCTGTTTGTTTGTTTCGTTTTAGCCAGGTCATACAAATTAGAAGTCATTCATCCGTAGAAGGATTAAAGCAAGGGTCTATCCTTAATTGCATTCAGTCTTTGCAAGGAGGCAGGATCACAACTTTCAGAGAATGTCATTTCTTTTTTTTTTTTTTTTTTGTGGTTGCTATTATATCCATACATTCATAGATTTAAAAAGAATGCAAATATGGATGGCCCTTGTATTATTTTCCACTTTGATTAGTGATATAAAATTTTAAACTGGGCACAGTTGTGCACGCCTGTAATCCCAGCAGCTAGGGAGGCTAAGACAGGAGGATCACGAGCTCAAAGCCAGCCTCATCAATGGCAAGGCACTAAGCAACTCAGTGAGACCCTGTCTCTAAATAAAATACAAAATTGTGCTGGGGATGTGCCTCAGTGGTCGAGTGTCCTGAGTTCAATACGTGGTACTCCCCCCAAAATAAAAAAAAATTAAAAAAGATTACATACCAGCACACTATCATTATATATTGTACTTAAATTATTATTGTTTTTAAGCTAATTCAACAACATCCCTTTAAAACCAAAACAATACTTTTTTTTTTTTTTTTTAAATAACGGGAGAGTATGTAGCAAGAATCAGACAAGCTGGTTAAAGGGTCAATACTGGGGAGGCACTATGTTGTGATAGGAAAGTTGTGGGGTAAGGAGAGGACAGAGAAAGTGTTTGAGAAGCCAAATTGAGTGGGGCAATGGCAAGGTTTTTGGGAAAAGACCAAGGCCATTGTCAGGAGCCAGGGAAAGCTAACAAGGGTTGGGGCTGTCTCTTCCATAGGAGTCATTTAAAAGGTCTGCTAGAAGGTATCTGAAGGAACCATGAGACCTCTGATAACTCGTGGGTTAAATTCACACACACACACACACACACCCCCACACAGGCTTTAGGACTTATATAACTTGCTTACTTCAAAAGGAGAAGAGGAGGAAGAAGAGGAGGAATCAGAAATAGTACGTTTTTAAGGATTTAATTAAATTTTTTTTCCCCAGAAAAATTATGGGACATAATTTTTGGGGAGTTGGGGAGGGAGGATGGAGACTTAATGGGAGATCATTTTGCACAAAGTGGGAGGTTATTGTATTCAAGCATTAATTGAGCACTGTGACAATGAGAAGGGGAGTCAGGTCTATTTGCTGGGGCAGGTTCAGGACCCAAGGCAACTCTACTAGGTTAGCACAGTAGAACCAGCACTCCGAATGGGGTAGCTTTGATTTGCATTTCTTTGATTACTACCAATTCTGATCCTTCTTATATATTTCTGATTACTATTAATTCTCCTAATGCAAATTGTCTGTTTTCTTTATCCATTTATTCATTGTCCCCACCCCACTCCCACTTATTTATTTATTTATTTATTTTGTGTGGTGCTAGGGATTGAACCCAGGGCCTTACATAGGCTAGGAAAATGCTATACCACTGAGCTACACCTCTCTCTCTCCTCATCTTCTTTTTCTTCCTCCTCCTCCTTCATAATTAAACTTTTCTATTAACCCCTTATCATATCTGTGATAAATATTTTATTTAATAGCTTTCTAAATTTTAATTGTTATGATGTTAAAATCAAAGTTTTTACATATTTTAATGCCTGCTTTGGAATAATTTTCTATTGCTTTTAGAGTTGAGAAACTTACCAGTCCTTCACAGATCTGATAAATACACCATTCTTATTTCATGTCAATTTTATGTAATGTGATTTTTATATTTAACACTTCAATCCATCTGGAGTTTCATTTTGCAGTATGTTGTTGATAAGGATCTGATTTAATTTCCTCTCCAATTACTAATTATTCCAACACCTTTCAAAGAAAAGTATCCTCACCCTAGAGTTTTATAAAGCTCACAGTATCATATAATGAGTTTATTTAACTGAGTCTATTTCTGGATTCTCCATTTTGTTCAGTGTTGTACGTTGTTTACCCTTTTTCCTTTCCTCTTGCCTAATCTATATTATATTCCTTCCCATTTTTGTTAGAGAACTTGCCTATTTATAATAGTAGTTATCAAGAGAACTTAGGGGGGGAGTACTTATAGTAGTTTGGATGTTTTAGAGGCAAAACTTTAATAGATAATAAAACCATATTATCCAATATGTACATTTAATAGACAAAATTACTGATTTTTGATTAATATAAGTGTTATGCATCTCCTTGTAAAGTTTTTGTTAACAGTTTTATTGAGATACATTTTCCCTAGCATAAGATTGACCCACTTTACCAACCAAGAAAAGCCCAGGACCGGATGGATATACAGCAGAGTTTTACAAAACATTTAAAGAGGAACTAATACCAATACTACATAATCTATTTCAGGAGAAAGAAAAAGAGGGAGAACTCCCAAATTCATTCTATGAGGCCAATATCACCCTGATTCCCAAACCAGAGAAGGACACCTCAAAGAAAGAAAACTACAGACCAATATCCCTAATGAATTTAGATGCAAAAATCCTCAATAAAATTCTGGCAAATCATATACAAAAACATATCAAAAAGATTGTGCACCATGATCAAGTAGGATTCATCCCTGGGATGCAAGGCTGGTTCAATATACGGAAATCAATAAACGTTATTCACCACATCAATAGACTTAAAGATAAGAACCATATGATCATCTCGATGGACGCAGAAAAAGCATTCGACAAAGTACAGCATCCCTTTATGTTCAAAACATTAGAAAAACTAGGGATAACAGGAACTTACCTCAAAATTATAAAAGCTATATATGCTAAGCCTCAGGCCAGCATCATTCTAAATGGAAAAAAACTGAAGGCATTCCCTCTAAAATCTGGAACAAGACAGGGATGCCCTCTCTCACCACTTCTATTCAATATAGTTCTCAAAACACTGGCCAGAGCAATTAGACAGACGAAAGAAATTAAAGGCATAAAAATAGGAAAAGAAGAACTTAAATTATCACTATTTGCGGATGATATGATCCTATACCTAGAAGACACAAAAGGGTCTACAAAGAAACTACTAGAGCTAATAAATGAATTCAGCAAAGTGGCTGGATATAAAATCAACACGCATAAATCAAAGGCATTCCTGTATATCAGCGACAAATCTTCTGAACTGGAAATGAGGACATCTACCCCATTCACAATATCCTCAAAAAAAATAAAATACTTGGGAATCAACCTAACAAAAGAGGTGAAAGATTTATACAATGAAAACTACAGAACCCTAAAGAGAGAAATAGAAGAAGATCTCAGAAGATGGAAAAATATACCCTGTTCATGGATAGGCAGAACTAACATGGCAATATTACCAAAATGGCAATATTACCAAAAGTTCTCTATAGGTTCAATGCAATGCCAATCAAAATCCCAACGGCATTTCTTGTAGAAATAGATAAAGCAATCATGAAATTCATATGGAAAAATAAAAGACCCAGAATAGCAAAAGCAATTCTAAGCAGGAAGTGTGAATCAGGAGGTGTAGCAATACCAGATTTCAAACTGTACTACAAAGCAATAGTAACAAAAACAGCATGGTACTGGCACCAAAACAGGCGGGTGGACCAATGGTATAGAATAGAGGACACAGAAACCAATCCACAAAATTACAACTATCTTATATTTGATAAAGGGGCTAAAAGCATGCAATGGAGGAAGGATAGCATCTTCAACAAATGGTGCTGGGAAAACTGGAAATCCATATGCAATAAAATGAAACTGAATCCCCTCCTCTCGCCATGCACAAAAGTTAACTCAAAATGGATCAAGGACCTTGATATCAAATCAGAGACTATGCGTCTGATAGATGAAAAGGTTGGCTCCGATCTACATATTGTGGGGTCGGGCTCCAAATTCCTTAATAGGACACCCATAGCACAAGAGTTAAAAACAAGAATCAACAAATGGGACTTACTTAAACTAAAAAGTTTTTTCTCAGCAAGAGAAACAATAAGAGAGGTAAATAGGGAGCCTACATCATGGGAACTAATTTTTACTCCTCACACTTCAGATAGAGCCCTAATATCCAGAGTATACAAAGAACTCAAAAAATTAAACAATAAGAAAACAAATAACCCAATCAACAAATGGGCCAAAGACCTGAACAGACACTTCTCAGAGGAGGACATACAATCAATCAACAAGTACATGAAAAAATGCTCACCATCTCTAGCAGTCAGAGAAATGCAAATCAAAACCACCCTAAGATACCATCTCACTCCAGTAAGATTGGCAGCCATTATGAAGTCGAACAATAACAAGTGCTGGCGAGGATGTGGGGAAAAGGGTACTCTTATACATTGCTGGTGGGACTGCAAAATGGTGAGGCCAATATGGAAAGCAGTATGGAGATTCCTGGGAAAGCTGGGAATGGAACCACCATTTGACCCAGCTATTGCCCTTCTCGGACTATTCCCTGAAGACCTCAAAAGAGCGTACTACAGGGATCCTGCCACATCGATGTTCATAGCAGCACAATTCACAATAGCTAGACTGTGGAACCAACCCCGATGCCCCTCAATAGATGAATGGATAAAAAAAATGTGGCATTTATACACAATGGAGTACTACGCAGCACTAAGAAATGACAAAATCATGGAATTTGCAGGGAAATGGATGGCACTAGAGCAGATTATGCTAAGTGAAGCTAGCCAATCCCTAAAAAACAAATGCCAAATGTCTTCTCTGATATAATGAGAGCAACCAAGAACAGAGCAGGGAGGAAGAGCAGGAGGAAAAGATTAACATTAAGCAGAGTCATGAAGTGGGAGGGAAAGGGAGAGAAAAGGGAAATTGCTTGGAAATGGAAGGAAACCCTCATTGTTATGCAAAATTACATATAAGAGTTTGTGAGGGGAATGGGAAAAAAATAAGGAGAGAAATGAATTACAGTAGATGGGGTAGAGAGAGAAGATGGGAGGGAAGGGGAGGGGGGATAGTAGAGGATAGGAAAGGTAGCAGAATACAACAGTTACTATTATGGTATTATGTAAAAATGTGGATGTGTAACCGATGTGATTCTGAAATCTTTGTAATGTTTTGAATAACCAATAAAAAAATAAAATTAAAAAAAAAAAAGATTGACCCACTTTATATGTACAGCTCAATGACTTTTAGTATATTCATAGATATGTACAACTATGGCCATGGTTAATTCTAGAACACTTTTTTAAAAATTATTTTTAGTTATAACAATATCTTTATTTATTTTTTATATTTATGTGGTGCTGAGGATTGAACCCAGTGCCTCATGAATGGTAGGCCAGCACTCTACCTCTGAGCCACAACCCCAGCCCCTCTAGAACATTTCATTACCCCCCAAAATAAACATGACCCTTAGGCATTGTCCACCCTCACTCTCTAAATCCCCCATTTCCTCGGTCCTTGGCAACCACCAGCCTTCTTCTGTCTGCTTATTTCTGGACATTTTATATAAATACATTCATGGACTATGTGGTCCTTTGTGGCTAGCTTCTTAGTAGCATACTGTTTTCAAGGATCATCTGTGTCAGGACAGATGTATCAGCACATCATTTTTTTTCTAACTGCCAAATAAATTTTCATTCTATAGATATGCCACATGTTATTTATTCATTCATCACTTGAACATTTTTTTCCTACTCTTTTTCTATCATGAATTTCCTGTGAACATTTGTGTAAAAGTTTTCGCATGGATACATTTTCTTTAGTTAAACACCTAGAAGTAGAATTGCTGGGTCATATTATAAAGTTCAAAAAATACAGAATTGTACCAGGTGCATTGGTGCACAACCATAATCCCATGTACTTGAGAAGCAGAGGCAGGAGGATCGTGAATTGGAGGTTAGCCCGGGAAACACACAAGACCTTGTATAAAAACAAACAGAACAAAACCAAAAAAACCCAAATCCAGAATTGTATAAGGGAATAGTCACCTATAACATCCTCCAACACCTCCTGCCACCAAATGACCCAAATATTTTAATATTGTAGATCATATTCTTTTTTCTAAGCGTATACATCATATACCTATTTTCTTCTTTGTTTTACTATTCTTTTTCCTTCCTTTAAAAATATTCTTCTTCCTCTTTCCCCTCCTCTCCACTCTTCCTTCTCCTTTGCTCCTCTTTCCTGTCTCTCTTTTCTTCAATAAGATACAGGAAGGGATCCTACAGAGGAAAGACCACAGCCCAGGGGCACGGGCTCCTCAGCAGACCATCCATTCTTGTAGTCTAGTTTCTGTCTGCTGAGAGCAGAAGCCCTTGGAACACAGCGGAAGAGTGTAAAAGGGACAATGTGCACATTGCCCTCCCTCACCACCTCACCTGTACCCTGTGGGTATTGTCCACCAGGAAAATTCATTACATGTAACAGAAGAGAGATTTATTCATGGATATCTCCAAACCCCGCTCCCTATCCCTGCCCAGAGCAGGTTAGGGTGAGGAGCAAGGCTTGCCAAGTTACCAAGAGAAATAGAACTGTTGCATGTTTATCATGGTCAATCAGGTCTTTACATTTATTCTATAGTGATTTTTCTTACTAATCCTAATGGCTTTCTAATAATACCTTTAGACAAAGAACACCTACTCTTCCTTTCCTATATTTTACCTCAGTTACTTTGCTTTGCTAGAACGATTCTTAATTTCATCAGATTTATAACAACATTTATGTAACGGCACCTCTACTAATCTAAAATGAAATTCATAGGTAATATAAACCACCTAATTTCATGATTTTCAAATCATCGGTATTGTGCCATAATGTAATATGAACTTAAGGAGGACTTAAGGAAAAGTATTCAATGATAAGCTACTATTATTTCAATATGTAAGTACTTCATATACAACCACACTAATAGCTGTAATGAGGCTTCCCAATACTTTTGTCTATGTACAGTGCCACTGGGACTGTGACAACACAAATTTAGATTGATGCAAGAATGATGTATAGGTGGGAATGGTGATACTTAGCAATTTAGTGAGACCCAGTCTCAAAATTAAAAAAAAAAAAAATATACAAAGAGCTGGGGATGTGGCTCAGTAGTAAAGCACTCTAGGTTCAATCCCTAGTTAAAAAAAAAAAAAGTGATGTATTCAGGCATTCTTAAATATGTTTAGTGATTGTGACAAGGTTTTTCTAACTGGTAAACAACTCTAAAAAATGTTTGGAAAAAACAGTGTAATATCTTCTCAAATTATGTCACATTATTCGTTCCTATGAAAATTTCAGTGTTGCTGGGCTTGGTGGCGCACACCTGTAATCCCAGCCGCTCAGGAGTCTGAGGCAGGAGGATCATGAGTTCAAAGCCAGCATCAGCAATTTAGCGAGGCACAGAACAACTCAGCGAGACCCTAGCTCTAGATAAAATATTTTAAAAGGGTTGGGTATGTGACTCAGTGGTTAAGTGCCCCTGGGTTCAATCCCCAGTACCAAAAAAAAAAAAAAAAAAAAAAAAAAAAAAAAAAAAAAAAAAGAACAGAGATAGAGAGAGAGAGAGAGAGAGAGAGAGAGAATTTCAGTGTACATTAAATTCTTGCAAAACATGCCTTCTGTTTGCATGCAAAATAGAGCATGACTTAGAAACTATATGGAATGTGAACAGTTTCTCAACTTGTAGAAATGTCTCTTGCACTGCAGATAGCTAGCTTCTTTGACTCCTATTTCGATGAATGCCTTTACCATATTCCTTAGCATCATGATAAGCAAATACGCTTGTGCATTCTTCCAATACATTTGTTCACATGTGTGCATCCCCCAGGATGTATGTGTGTATTTCTGAGACCCAGTGGTGACTCCAGAATGATCCTCCACTATAAATGATGTTGAGTAATACATGTTACCAGGCACCTGTTATTGAAATGCTGAGTTTACCACATATAATGTTCTTTCTTGGTTTCTAATGAATAATATAAATTGGGTTAAGGAAGTTTTCTACTATTAGTTTCTATTCATTTTTTGTTTTGTTTTCAAAAGGTGAGCTTTATTTTTTTTAATATCTGTCTAACACTGATTGAGATAGTGTTGAAGTTACTATACTCCTTGATTAATAGAATTATGTATATGTTAGATTTTCTAATATGTATCACACTGTTAATTTAAATTACAATGGGTTAAAATATCTGGAACATAAACAGTTCTATTTATATTTAACATTTTTATTTAATATTCTTCATATATTCTATTTTAATCTACTTTCGAGGAATAATTAGCATACAGTAGAATCCATTTATTTAAAGTATATGCTTCAATAATTTTTGACAAATTTACATACCATGTAATCACTATAGTCAAGATATAGGACACATCCATCAGTTCCTTTTTTATGTCAATTCCCCTGTCTGCATATCCCCAGGCAACAATGAATCCGCTTCTTGCAACTATAGATGAAATTGATTCTCTTAGAGTTTCTCATAAATGGAATCATATAGTATGTACTCTTGAGTCTTTTTTTTTTTTTTAGCACATTTGTGAAATTCATAGGTGTTGTTTGTACATTGATAGTTTATTCCTGCTAGTCTGGGGAGGTACCTTAGTGGTAAGAGTGTTTACTTAGCATGTTCAGGGCCTTGGGTTCTATCCCCAGCACTTGGGGGAAAAGAAAGAAGTAGGTTTTTAAATTATTATTTTTTCTTTAGCACTGATTAGTATTCCATTATAAGAATATATTATATTTTTTAATCAGATGGGCATTTGGTTAATTTCCAGCTTGAATAAAGCCATTATGAACATTCATATGAAAATCATTTCATGAATGAAGAGATTTCACTTATCTAGGAGCAGAATGGCTGGCTCCTGTGTTGTACTAGTTAATGTGGTACGGAACCTCCCAACTGTTTTTTTAAAACAACTGTACCATATAATATTCCCTCTGTGAGACCTAATTGACATTTTCAAGAAGGTCACCACCCCCAAGATAGAGCCTGGTCTCCCCTCCAGTCTTTGCTTTTCTATGGATGGTGCCTAAGTTAGAGGAAGGAGAGAGAGAGATATGGACCCACAAGTTGAGCATGTGCATTGAGCCAGCAGCCCCCATTTGGGGGCATATCCTGGGCAGGCACTGGCTTCTGTCCCTTTTATACCTAGGGACAATGGCTTCAAATTCTCACCTTGGGGTATGATTCAGCAAGGGCCGAACAAAGAAAAATACTCAAAGATGGAAAGAGGAAGTGGATAGGAAGGGCCCACTGTCACGTGGGTGAATGACCCTTGGTGCTGGTCTTGTACAGGATGGGAATTCTCCGCCACTGTTTTCAATATTGGTCAGAGAAAGGTGCCTTGAGGCTTGGTCCCTTCCCTTCCCCCAGCCCTTCGCCACACATCCCGACCAAAGAGGAACCAGAAGTTCTGCTGTCAAAAGGGGAAGCCAAGAGGTGGTATCTCTTCCCCGGCTGAGAAAGTTCATAGAGAACTAGGTTTGAAGCAGTGCAATCTCACGTAGCCAGCCTCACCCACTCTCCGGGGTCTGGGGCTTCCAGCTGGTGGGCAAGTGGGCCTGGAGTGGGCCAGGGCAGGTGGGTGCATTACTTCATTACAGTCCTGCTGGGGCATTTGTGGGCAGCTTGGGCTCTGTCCTACTAGGTCATCCCCTTGCATTTTGGTGGCCCCCCTTCAGAAGGACTTGTTGCCTAAGCTGCAGAAAGAGCTGCCAGCAGTGTTCCATTGTCATCCCCTTCAGGACATACAGGGGATGAGCACATTTCTATTAGAATAATGAAAAAAAAAAAAAAAAAGGGAGAAATCTAAAAGGAAGAACACATGGCTTCCTTTCAAGGAGCCAATGAGTCCTGGAGTGTGCTGTGTTTTGTGTTCAGAGGTTTGAGAGGCACAGTGGATAAGGGTGTCATTGAGAAACGCACTAAAAAGAAAGGATATGGAAACAACCTGAATGTCCAACACCAGGGGACTGGTGAAATGATAGCACAGCCGTATAATAGGACATGATGCGGTCACTAAATACCATGCTGAAGGCATTCCAGACTCATGAAGCACTGAAAGCAAGCAGTTCAACAGTAGGTATAATGTCATCCTATTCTCCTCTTGTAGAATGGAGGTGGGGATGATGGTGCCTACCTTGCAGGGGTGTTACAGGAGGGAACTGATTAATGTATGCCAAGTGCTTAGCAGAGACTGGAACACTAGACGCTCTGCCTCACCGGCACCAAGGTCATCATCACTGCTTCTTTTAGGTACTCAGGTCCACTGTTCTGACCTCTGAGGGTCAGATGCGTTTTGTGATTCAAAATTGTTCAGATTTTACAAAGGTGTATGATTATGGAATACTCTTAGTGTATCTGAAGCAGCAACTCACCATGAAACCTATTCATTTTCTTCAGCAAAACCTGTGAATATTTACATCAAGTGGGATAACGAAAGACTACAAATAGTGTCATGTCTGTTTGGATGGGATTGTGCAACCAGACAGATCTGCTAAACTCTTAAAAACAAAAGGAAGACAACCTCCCGGTTCTAGAGGGTTTTACCTGCTGGAATTGTGGATGTAGGACTGTGGATCTGTGTACATACAAACTTAGAAAAAACCTGGAAGCATTGTATTGTCATAGAGCTACTACTGACTCATGAGATTGCAGCTTATTTACTTTGTTGCAGACTTTTGAATTTTCTAGATTTTATTTTTTTCTGCAGCGAGTATTTGTTATTTTTAAATTATGCCTCAATTTCTTAAATTTTCATCCACTCAGATAACATAACTTGACTTTAACAACTCCATGGGCATCAAAAATATCAGAGTCAGTCACAACTCTTGAGCTTTTAAGGAAGTATTTTTCTGGGGAAGCAGGGAACAGTAAAAGAGGTGGAGTGGGTTCTCAAGTACTTTCGTTTTTAAGCCCATCTCAGCCAACACGGTCAATATCACAAGTATCCATCCCCCTAGAATCTTCATTCCTCACTGGCAGCTTGCCCTAACCCTACTCTCTCCTGCTTAGAATGTTTTGATTTTATATTAAAAAATTAAAATAACAAGAACAAAACCAACAAACTGGAAAAGAAATAGTGAGTGTGAGGGTAAAATGGGAGGGCTCTGTGTGGCCAGGGAATGAAGGATAAGGGTAGCACCGAGGCAGACTCCTTCCCACCTGGCAGAGAGGGGTCATGGGAGAAGAGGAGCAGGTGAAAGGCCAGAGGTGAAGAAGCAGAGAGGAGTGGACTCCTGCAAGAGCCAGGAAGGAGACGGCGTTGGGCAAAGCTGTGGTCAGATGTGGCAAGGAGAGGTGGCTGAGAAGGGAAGTGTCACTGCCCAAAGACCGCAGGACCCCTGCTGAGTTGCAGAAGGCTCTTGCCTGCTGCTCAGGCACTAGAACAGTTCAAGGAGGACCATTAGAAAGGATTTTAAAACACATCTCTATCATCTGTACATAAATATCATATATTTTGCAGCATCAACCTTGATGCATGGGGATAGCTGATAGTGAAGGACTCCACCCCCACAGGAGACTTGGAGGAGAGAGTGCCCTCAGGTCAGTGGAAGTCACAGAAGAAGGTGGGTGGGTTGAACTTGTAGAAAATCCTAAATAAAGTTTTGTGGGTTTTTTTGTGGGGGCGGGGACGGGAATGGAACTCAGGGGCACTTAACCACTAAGCCACATCACCAGCCCTTTTAATATTTTATTTAGAGTTGCTCAGAGCCTTGCTGTATAGCTGAGGCTGGCTCTGAACCCACACTCTTCCTGCCTCAGCTTCCTGAGCTGCTGGGATTATAGGCATGCTGCCACCACAGCAGGCAAAAAAGAAGTTTTGGTCAGGCGAGTCAAGTGCATGTTCAGGACACTGAGAGGAACCAAATGCCAGGTGAGGAGGACATGGTGTGCCCATGGGGTTTACAGCCCAGGCTGCTTGCTTGGAGCCCTGCTGTCAGGAGCCAGAGGAGTGAGAGCTGGACAGAAAGAAAACTCCTCAGAGAAGGCTCCCGGAAGCCACAGCTCCCTCGCAGCTCAGAGTCCCACTCCAGCCAAGTCCTCGGCTCTCCAGGAGAGAAAGCTGTAATACACATTACTGAACGAAGGATGGTTCATATGGGAATCCAGGCCTGTCTAAATAGCCAGTCCCGGGAGGCTGGGACCTTCCGAGGAGAAAGACTGCATAAAGGCCAGAGCAGCCCCAATGTAAGCGTGTTGCGGGGGAGAGCGGTGTGTGTGGGGTGCGGAGGGCGGTGTGTGATGAGTGACAGGGGAGAACTTCTTACTCTGGGCCATGCAGAGCCCTGATCCGAGGTGCTCTACATCTAACACAGAAATCTTTTCTGCATGCAGATGAAACTACCTCCATTTTATCAATTCTGAGGATAAAAGATTTTTTAATGAGAAAAGTTATCCATTATCTCAGCTTTACGGATTTGTATTTTCTTCCAATCTCTTTTTCTGTACTCAATATACTAATATTGAGATGATATATATATATATATATATATATATATATATATATATATATATATATATATATCAGATGATGATGATGATGATGAAGATGATGATGATTAACATTTCTTGTGGTTACCAGAGCCAGACAACTATTCTAAACTCTTTATAGATATTGCCCTATGGAATTTTCAGAATTCTTTGATCCTCATCACTACTGGTTTATCCTAGAATCTGAGTATAAGAAGCTACCTTATTAGTAGTAAATATAGATTTAAATATGTTTTTATTTGTTAGATCCATTTATAAACTATATATTTATTTAATATATCAATATTCCAGAGTGTCAAAAAAAAAAAAAAAAACTGCCTAGGAGCTCCACCCCAAGGTTGAAAGTAAACAAACATTCCTGTCATTTTCTCAAGTTCTACCTCTTCTAGCCCTCTGTTCAGGCATCTCTTCATTTATTCAGCCAACATTTTCTGAGCATCTACTATGTGTCAGGCCTGAGTCAGGGAGTGGGGATTCAGTGACACATAAGGCATGCAGCCTGGGTCCCCAGCAGCTCTGTGTCATAGAGAGACAGGCGGCAGAATTAACCAGAGCATGGACAAGGGGAAGGCAGATGAAGACGGGAGAGAGAGGAACTGGGAGAGCTGCCAACACAGAAGACCTTTGACCTGAGTCCTGGGGAAAGGAGGGAGGGCAAGCCAGCACGGGGAGCAGCATGTGCAGGGGCACATTCAAGGGGACTGTAAATACTTCTCAAGCAGACAGTGGTTTTTGGTGGTGGGAGGGGACTGGAGAGGGTGATGGGGAAGGGAAGGGGAAGAGCACTGAGTAGCTAAAGATTCAGGTGGATCATGGGGACTCATTGAGGGAGTTTAAATAGGTAGAGGTCAGACAGGTTTATGTCTTGGAAAGATCATTCTGGTGGAGCAAAGATGGGAGGGACCAAGACTTGAAGCAGGAAGACTGATGAGGATCCAGAGAAAAGAACATGGTGACCTGAATTGGGACATGGGGTCACAGGGATGGGTAAAAGAAAATGCGGTCCCTTTGTTCAGATGCAGCAAGAAAGTCATATCCATTGGATATTGTCTTAGTCCATTCCTGCTGCTATAACAAAATGCCATAGACTGGATAATTTATAAAAAATAGAAATTTATTTTTTCACAGTTCTGGAGGCTGGGAAGTCCAAGATCACAGTGCCGGCAGATTCAGTGTTTGTGAGGGCTGCTCTCTACTTTCAAGATGGTACGTTGAATGCTGTGTCCTCACATGCAGAATGAAGGAGGGCAAAAAAAGAACTGAACACTGGGTGAAGCATCTTTATAAAGACCTTAGTCCCATTCACAGGGGTTCCACCCTCATGACTTAATCACTTCCCCAAATCTCCACCTCTTTAATTCATACACATTGGTGATTAAGTTTCAACACCTGAAATTTGAAGGGGATATAAATATTTAACCTTAGTAGCTATGGAGGCTGGATCTAGGTACTGAAGGAGGAGAAGGAAGGGAAGACGATCCAGGCTTTTGGCTTGGCCAGTGGGTGGACAGTAGGTGGGTGGCAGTATTCTACACCAAGATGGGGACTTTCGGAACTAGTTTGTAGATTTTAGTTTTATAAATGTTAAATTTTAAGTATTTAGTCAGCAGTTGGAGATATTTCTCTGAAATTTATGATAGAAAGTCAATTGGGATGATGGACTTTGGAGTCAGCAGCATCTGGATAGCAATTAAACACGAACTGTCTAGAAGAGATGACAGTGAACAGAGTGAGACAAACAGACCTGAGATGAAACTGTGGGAAGTAGGCAGCAGAAGATGGTCCACAGAGACAGAATGAGCCCAGAGAGATTGGAAAAAAAAAAAAAAAAAACAGGAGAGGGGCGGGATTGTGGCTCAGCGGCAGAGCGCTTGCCTAGAATGCTCACGGTCCACATAAAAATAAATGAAAGATAAAGGTATTGGGTCCAACTACAACTAAAAAAAATAAATATTAAAAAAACAAACAAACAAACCAGGAGAGACGATAGATAGTCCAGAAGTCAGACGGAGAGAGAGATCCCAAAAGTAACGGATGAACAGAGTAATACCACTGAGCCTTGAAGTGGAAGAGGAGGCTGGAGGAGACTTGAAAATGTTTATATAACAGTGGGATGGAGTACCTGGAGGAGCTGTTGAAGGCAGAGGAGACACGAAGCCCCCAAGATGTCTTGTTTGGTGGTGGTGATGAGGATGACGGCTTATCAATCTCTTACTATATGTCAGATAATGTTTTAGTCAACTTTTTCACTTCTGTCACCAAGAGACCTGGCAAGAACAATTTGAGAGGAGGAAAAGTTTATTTTGGGCCTCACAGTTCCAGAGGTCTTAGTCCATAGACAGCCAGCTCCATTGCTGTGGGCCCAAAGTGAGGCAGAATATCATGGTGGAAGAGTGTGGTGGAGGGAAGCAACTGGGGATATGGCCCCAGGAAGCAGAGAGAGAGAGAGAGAGAGAGAGAGAGAGAGATCCCGCCACCCTGGACAGAATATATACCCGAAAGCCATGCCCCCAGTGATTCACCTCCTCCAGCCACAGCCTTCCTGCCTACAGTTGTTAACAGTTAATTCCTATCCAGGGATCAATGCATTGATTAGGTCAAGGTTCTCATAACCAATTATTTCACTTCTAAACTTTCTGGCATTTTTTTTCACACACGAGCTTTTAGGGGACACTTCATGTCTCAGCTATAACAGAAACCATGCTATGGTTTTGGGTGTTTTTAAAAAGTTTTTATTATGGAGATTACTATATAAGCACAAAAAAGCACAATGAAATATCATATTTTCATCATTCAGTTTAATAAATGTCAACATTTTGCCAATCTTTTTTAATCTACAAAGGAAATCAAGAATGAATTGGGTAAAGAAATGGGCTAATTCATTTAAAAAATAAATGTCTAGGTCATCAAACACATCTTAATAAACTCAAAATGATAGAAGTCATACAAAGGATTCTCCGACCACAATGGAACAAACTAGAAATCATTAATAGAAAGACAGTTGGAAAATTCCAACATGGATGTGAAACAATATGCTTCTAAATAGCACATAGATGGAAAAAGAAACCTCAAGAGAAATCTAAAGATGTTTTAATTAAATGAAAATGGAAATACAACATCAAAATTTGTGGGATACAGCAACTACAATGCTTAGAGGAAAAATTATAGCATTGTATGTGTACATTAGAAAAGAAGAAAGATCTAAAATCAATAGTCCAAGCTTCCACTGTAGGAAATTATAGAAAGAAGGGGAGAATAATCTAAAAGCAGTCAGAAGAAGAAATAATTAAAATTAGAGCCAAAATCATTGAAATTTAAAACAATGGAGAATCAATGAAATCAGAAATTGGTTCTTTGAAAAAGATTAATACAATTGACAAAGGTCTGCCAGACCAACAAAGAAAAAAAAGATACAACCTATAATATCAATATCAGAGATGAACGAGGAGCCATCAGGACCGATCTCTTCAACATTAAAGGCATAATAAAGGCATATTATGAACAAACTCCAGGCCCACATATTTGATAATTTGAATGAAATTGACACTTCCTTGAAAGATACAAACTATTAAAACTCACATTAGGAGATATATAAAATCCAAATCGGTCTATGTCAACTAAAGACATTAAATCAATCCCATTAATAACCTTCCAAAATAGAAAGCATCAGCTCAGTTGGGTTCACTAGTGAATTCTACCGCACACTTACAAACAAATCATGTGAATCTTCTAAAATCTCTTCCTCTAAAAGAGAAGCAGGAGGAACACTTCATAACTCTTTCTGTGAAGCAGCATTACCTTAATACTAAAATCAAACAGAGGAAGGAAAACTGCAGACCAATACCTCTCATGAACATAGATGCAAAAATCCTCAAGGTAACAAACTGAATCCAACATGTAGCAAGAGAATTATATGCCATGGCCAGTTGGGATTTCACATACGCAAGGCTAGTTCAATATTCAAAAATCAAACGATGTCATCCATTACATATCAGGCCCCCAAAGAAAACCCATACTATCAGATCAAAAGATGCAGAAAAAATATTTGACCAAATCCAATATTTATTTATTATAAAACTATCTACGGACTCAGAGGAAACTTCCTCAACTTGATAAAGAACTTAAAAAACCCCCTCCAGCTGACTGACATCAAGTGTAACTGTGATAAACTGGATGTTTTTCCCCTGAGACTAGTTCTCCTTTCACCTCTCCTGTTCAACATTGTACCGGAAGTCCTAGCAATTCAAAAAGACAAGAGAAGGAAAAAAAAAGGTATACAGATGGGTAAGGAAGGAATAAAATTATCTTTGTTCCTAGATGACATGATTGTAGAAAATCCCAAGAACTGACAACCATAAAACCCTGATAGAATTAATGAGCAATTGAAAGGTACACTTAATGTGAAGAAAAGAAAAAAAAGAGGTGTAAGCTAATCTGATATATATCCTTAGATGTAAATATAATAAGATCTCCATGAGGAAAACTGCAAAGCCCTGAGGAAAGAAGTCAAAGATCTAAATAAATGGATACATTCCATGTTTATGGATGGGAGGATTCTAAGACATTAGTTCTTCCTAACTTGAGCTCTAAGTTCAATTCAAATCAATCCCAGTCAAAATTCCAGCAAGGTATTTTGCAGAAACTGATCCTCAAATTTATACAGAGAGGGGAAAGACCCAGAAGAGCCAGTTCAGTAGGGAAGTCAGAAGTCAGTTGGAAGACTGACACTATCTGACTTCAAAACTTACTCTAAAGATGCAATAATCAAGACAGTATAGTATGGACAAATAGACAAATAGATCAATGGAACAGAACAGAGTCCAGACACAGATCCACATTAACACAGTCAGCTGATCTTTGACAAGGGAAAAGGGGCAATTAAAAGGAAAGGCTAGTTTCTTAAACAAGTGGTGTTGGAAAGCTGAACAGTCAATAATAGCAAAAGCACATAGAAAACAAATTAAAAGTCCAAATAACTAATTTAAGCATACATAAAACTTTTTCTAAAACTTAACTTTAAATGAGTCAGAGATCTAAATATAAAATTCAGAACTACAAAACTTTTAGAAGACAACATAGGAGAAAATCTAGGTTACTTTGGGTTTGATGGTAACTTTTTACATATGACATTAAAAGCATAAGTTTTTTTTTAAAGAATGATGAGTTGATAACTTTGATTTTATTAACAGTAAAACTTGTGCTCTGCAAAAGACACTGTTCAGGGAATGAAAAGACAAGCCACAGTTTAGGAGAAAATATTTGCAAAACTCATATTTTGTATCCGAAATATATAAGGAACTCATAAAACTCAGCAGTAAGAAAATAACCTGCTTATCTAGGTATGGAGACACATGCCTGTAATTACAGCTACTCTGGAGGCCGAGGCAGGAGGATTGTGAGTTCAAGGCCAGCATCAGCAACTTAGTGAGACCCTGTCTCAAAACAAAAAATAAAAATAAAAAGGACTGGGGATGTAGCTCAGTGGCAAAGCACCCCCCTGGGCTCAATGTCTAGTATCACACACATACAAAGATGTCCTTCAGTAGGTGAACAAATAAACAAATTGCAGCGTATTCATACAGTAGAATGTTGGGAGTCATTGAGAAGGAGAAGATAGGAGCTCTCAAGCCACAGAAAGACTTGAAAGAACCTAAAATGAACATTTTTTTAAAAATTTTTATTGTTGGTTGTTCAAAACATTACATAGTTCTTGATATATCATATTTCACACTTTGATTCAAGTGGGATATGAACTCCTGTTTTTACCCCGTATACAGATTGCAGAATCACATCGGTTACACATCCATTGATTTACATATCGCCATACTAGTGTCTGTTGTATTCTGCTGCCTTTCCTATCCTCTACTATCCCCCCTCCCCTCCCCTCCCCTCCCCTCCCCTCTTCTCTCTCTACCCCATCTACTGTAATTCATTTCTCCCCCTTGTTTTTTTTTCCCTTTCCCCTCACTTCCTCTTGAATGTAATTTTGTAAAACCCTGAGGGTCTCCTTCCATTTCCATGCAATTTCCCTTCTCTCTCCCTTTCCCTCCCACCTCTCATCCCTGTTTAATGTTAATCTTCTTCTCATGCTCTTCCTCCCTACTCTGTTCTTAGTTACTCTCCTTATATCAAAGAAGACATTTGGCATTTGTTTTTTAGGGATTGGCTAGCTTCACTTAGCATAATCTGCTCTAATGCCATCCATTTCCCTGCAAATTCTATGATTTTGTCACTAAAATGAACATTTTTAAAAAAATTATTTTTTAATTGTAGGTAGACACAATGACTTTATTTTACTTTTATTTTTATGTGGTGCTAAGGATCAAACCCGGTGCCTCACAAGTGCCAGGCAAGCACTCTTTCGCTGAGCCACTACCTCAGCCCCTAAAATGCATGTTGCTAAGTGAAAGAAGCCAGTCTGAAAAGACTACAATACGGTACAATATTTGGGAGCAGGAAACTGTAGAGATAATCTAAGATGAATGATTGCCAGGAGTCGGGGGTGCTGGGGGAGCGATAATCATAGCGGAGTGAAGGGTGTGTATGAGGAGATGCCTGACAAATGCTGTACAGGCAGACACGTGACATTATGCAGATGCCAGAAGCCTCAGGAGCTCCTGATACCCAGAGAGAAACTGAATGTAAACTAGACTTTAATTAATGGTAATTCACTAATATTGGTCTATTAATTGTAGCAAATGTACTATATTAATGCAAAGTGTTACTAATTGGGGAAATTGTGTGGGAGTATGGAAACTCTCTGTATGATCTGTTCAATTTTTCCATAAATCTGAAAGTGTTTAAAAAATCTATTAATTAGAAAAACATATGGCTGGTGGTATTACTCAGTGGTAGAGCTCTTGCCTAGCATGCACAAAGCCCTGGATTTGATCCCCAGCACTGCAAAAACACACACACACACACACACACACACACACACACACACCGTAAATGTGTGAGAACAACCAATTAACAGCATCATTAACAACGACAACAACAAAAAAATGGAGGCAGAGAGGGCTCATCTTCCTAGATGTGGCTGAGACTAACTAGTACTACTTTCAGTATCCAGCAGCTAAAGGACTTTACTTCCCTGCTTCTCTTTCGGATAGGAATATAAATAAATTTGTTTTGTGGAACTTCCAGAAAAGCTCTCAAAAAAGAGGTCAGATGACAGGTATGTGCCCTTCTATCCCTTCCATACTCCATTTGCTTCTTATCTGGAATAAAGGATATATGGCTGGAGCTTCAGCAACTATTGTGAAGCATGAGGAACAAATGATTAGAATGGCTGAGCCAATGCTACAAGACCCTGTGCTACAGTACTGGAATTGAATGCAGGGGTGCTCTACCACTGAGCTACACCCTCAGGACCTCTATGCCAATCCTGGGATTAGTATATTATAGATTTTTGCATGAAAGACATTAACTTGGTTCTTTTTTAATTTTCTCTAATTGGTTCTACATGACAGTAGAATACGTTTTGACATATCATGCACAAATGGAGCACAACTTCTCATTCCTATGGCTGTACTTGGTGCGGATTCACTCCAGTTGTGTAATCATACATGCATATAGGGTGAATAATGTCTGCCTCATTCCACCTCCTTCCCATCCCCACAGCCTCACCCCTCCCTTCACTCTCCTCTGTTATTTGCATCCATAGTACTAACCATTGAGTACAATTGCAACCTTATATATCAAGTAACAAAACTTACTATTATGCTAATAAAAGCCACTTGGATAGCACAGGAATAAGCAATATAAGTAGAACCTAATAAAGAGTCCCAAACCAAGTTCAAATGAAAACTAATAGAAATAAAAATGACATTTAATTTGGAGGGAGAAAGACAGTTTACTCCTATGATGCTAGCAGAGCTGATGATCCATCTGGAAGAAAACACAGCCACACTTCTAGCCTGCTTCATATGCAAAAATAAACTCCAGACAGATTTAAAGTCCAAATGTGAAATACAAAAATATTGGACAAATTAGGGAATTATTTATAAAATTGGAAGAAGACCCTGAAGCAAAAGACGAAATCCAAAACCCTAAGCACTATCATGGGTGCATGGGGGCAGGAAAGATGGTAGAATGAGAGGGACATCATTCCCCTAGGTACATGTATGGCTGCACATTTGGTGGGATGCTACATCGTGTACAACCACTGAAATGAAAAGTTGTGCTGCAATTGTGTACAATGAATCCAAATGCATTCTGCTGTCACATATTAAAATAATTAAACAAATTAATTTAAAAAATAGTCATACATTGCCTCTTAAAAATGAGCATTTTTTTGTGTGTAGCGAAAGTAACTGTAAACAAAGTCGAAGGACAAATGATAGATTGAATATTTAAGATAGACATGACAGAGGGTGAAAGTTGCTAATTACCTTAGTTCCTATAATAATAATAAAAAACACAATCTAATTAAAATTTGGCAAAGTACATCAGAAAGTACTCTCAGAAAAAATGCAAATTATAGGCAATAAGAAAATATTTGGTCTTACTGATATTCAAAGAAATGCTGATTAGTACAAAATGAGTATAATATTTTTGGTCTGTCAGATTGGTGAAAAAAAATGTTGGTGAGATTATTGATATGCGGATATAATGTGAATTTCTACAGCCTCTCTGGAAAGTGTTATGATATTATATATTTTTAAATGCACATATTCTTTGATCCAGTAATACTATTTCTTTCTTGCAATCTATTCTACAAAAGAATAGCACCAGTACATAAAGAAACATGTTCCAGGAAATTTTTTTTGTAACATAGCTTTGTAAAGGACAAAAGATGCCCTTAACCCGAAGAAAAATAACTTTCATCAGTAGAGATTTGGCATATTATGGCATATTATACTATGGAGTATTCTGAAACATTTAAAAGAATGAGATCTATGTGTATTGCCCTAGAAACTTTGGATTAATGGACTTTTTTGTTGTTATTCTTAAGTGTCCACTTGAGGACTGTATTAAGAGAAGTAGGAAAAAATTTGTATTTTATCTCTATGCAAAAAGTCACTTATGAAACTTGAGTTAAATTGCATCATATTTCTGATCAACCCCTGTGATGCTTCAGCATTCCTTTGAGTGGCACCTGAGGTGCTGGCCATCTGGTCCACCTCGTCACTGGGCTGGAGATGCAAGCGGTCCCGTGCTTCTGACATCAGTAGAATCATTCCTGTTGGCCAGTCCTCCCACAGGCAGCTGTATGCACTGTGGACAAAACAAAAACAAGTACCTGAGGGTTTTGGAGAACTGCTAAAAGCACTCGGACACTGGAGGAGTCAGCACTTAGAAAGAAAGAACTTTGGGTTTCTCAGCTTTATGGCTTCTCCCAGAAAGCAGGACCAGTCTGTGAGGCTTGGGCAGCTGGAATTCAGACAGGTCATACACAGTCTACCTGTTCTGAAGACTCAACAGATGCAGCAACTGGAAAGGAGGGAGGTTAGCTCAGAGAGGAGAGAGGGCAAGAGAGGAGTGCTTCAAACTTTGCATAAATTCTGTCCAAACCTGTGGCCACTCCTGAACCAGACGGTGTAGGGAAGCTTGCAAGGCTCTCATTAAAGCTGGAAAGAACTAGACAGAAAGTTCTGCTGCTGCCCACCACAGTGCAGAACATGGGGTTTGCAGTTTGAGTCCAGCCAAGATAACTTTCTGCTTAAAGAAAACTTTTCAGAAGCATAATAGAATCTAGCTCTCTGCAAGTATCATTTATACTGACCAGGACACAATCCAATCTTATCAGGTCATCTTGGCCTAATTAACATTATACCCCAAACTGCAGAATACATATCCTTTTCAAATGCACACTCACCAAAATAGATTATGGTATTAAATATCATAAAACAAATACCAATAAATTTAAAAAACCCAAAATTATACAGTGTGCTTTCTGACCTTAGTGAAATTAAATTAGATTAACCTACTTTTACATAACCCTTGGCTCAAAGAGGTAATCACAGGGGACATTAGGGAGTATTTTGAACTAAATCACAATTAAAATGCAGCACATGAAAATGCTTATATTAGAAAAGGTGAAAGGAATAAAAATCAATGGCTGAAAGTTCAGTCTTAGGAAGTTAGGTAAAAGTAAACCCAAATAAGTAGAAGAAAGGGGGAAATAACAAAGATGAGGGCAGAAGTCAATGAAGTAGAACACAAATAAGAGAAAAAGTCACAAAACCAGAAGCTGGTTCTTTGGGCAGACCAACAAAGTCGACACACACCAATTATCTATTTAGACTGATAGAGACAAAGAAGGACGGGGAGGGGGACGGAGACAAATTACCAATATAAAAAATAATAGTGGGCTATTATTACAAGCCCCCCAAATCTACATAGATTTGTAAGGGACAAAAGATGCCCTTAACCCAAAGAAAAATAACTTTCATCAGTATAGAATTGGTATATTATGGCATATTATACTATGGACTATTCAGAAACATTTAAAAGAATGAAATTATGTGTATTGTCCTAGAAACTTTTATTGTTATTCTTAAGTGTCCACTTGAGGACTGTACTAAGAGAAATAGGAAAAAATTCTACAGACAATAAAATTCTACAGGCAATAAAAAAGATGATAAAGAAATACTAGAAATAAATATCATGTCCAGAAACCTAAAAAGCATAGATGAGATGGACAAATTTCTTGAAAAAATTCAACTTATCAACATGAGCACAAGATAAAATGTAAAATATGAATAGCCTTGTATCTCTTAGGGAAATTAAAATTTCTAGCAAAACCACATAAAGAAAAATTTAGGCGTGCATAGCTTTACTGGTAAATTTTATTAAAAAATTTAAAAAATAAATCATGCCAGGTGAGGTGGTACACACCTGTAATCCCCGCAGCTCGGGAGGCTGAGGCAGGAGGATTGCGAGTTCAAAGCCAGCCTCAGCAACAGCAAGGTGCTAAGCAACTCAGTGAAACCCTGTTTCTAAATAAAATACAAAGTGCCCCTGAGTTCGATCCCCATTACCACCCTTCCTTCCCTCCCCCAAAAAGAAATCACATTGATCTTTTGCTATCAAAAAACAGAGGAAAAGGAAACTGGTTTTATAAAGCCACATTAACTCCAATACCAAAACTGACAAAAGATATTACAAAAAGCAAAATTACTCACCAATATCCCCCATGAACACAGGTACAAAAATCCTTAACCAAATATTGCAAATCAGCAATGTATTCAAATGACAGGTTATGACCAAATGAAGCTTATCCCAGGGTTTTAAGGTTGAGTTCACCTTTCTGGGAGATGGTGATGGATTTATAGAAAAAAAACAAAAAACTACAAAGTCAAAGCATCAGGGCAAGAAAATAATTTACTGGTAGGGAAAAAATAGGTGGTAGGATACAGTAAACAAACAGACACCAGACTAAGGATCAGGAGGAGGATTCTGGCCCTTGTTCTGCCCCCAACTCCAGGTATGTCACTTTGGCTCCGTTGACCTCAGTTTCCACACATGTCCTCTAATGGCCTCTTAGGGTCTTTTCCAAAGCCAGTGCTCTAAGATCTGAGGCCAAGTCCTGGCAATTTGGTCACAGCTGCCTAGACTTTCTGCTTCAGCGCCTCAAAAGACAGAAGTAGAAAATGTGCAAGATATGCTCTCATGCACAAAGTCACCACCTGCACGTGACTTGAAGTGCTGAGGATTCATGGGTGGCCCCACCTGAGAGCACCCAGTGTCCAGGAAGAAGTTTTAAATTAACATCTTGGAGAGTGTCCAATTTGATATTGTACTAAGGAAGGATCATGGGCTTTGAGTTCAGACTGAGATCATGGTTCTACCACCTGTCAGATGACCCTGGAAAAATTATCTAACATCACTGGCTCTCAGTGTCTTCTGTGAAGTGGCAATAATGCCCAGAATTATGATGAGAATTAAATGAGATAGCATAAGAAAGTTTATGGATTATTGTTGGCACTCAATAAATGTTAACTCCCATTCCCTTATCAGTAAAAACACAGGTGTGGCTAAATACAGCAGAACACTCCATCAATCATAACTCAAACAAGACAGATCTGTATTTGCTTCTCGCTTATGTAAAAGAAGTCAGAGGTGGGAAACCTGGAGTTTGTTTGGGAGCTCTGTGGTCAGTAGGGAGTTGGGATTTTTTTGACTATACCAACCTTAGTATATGGCTTCCATTCATATGGTCACCTCATAATCCAAGAGGGCTGCTGGACCCCCATCTTTTCTATTCACATACCATGCAGAAGCTAACAGGAAGGGAGAGAGGCAAAAAGTGTCTCTACCAGCAGAGTTAAGCCTCTTATAAAGTACTTTCCTGGATACCTTACTGAAGGACTTTTATTTGTATCTTTTTAAAAAATATTTTTTAAGTTGTCAATGGACTTTATTTTGTTTATTTATATGCGGTGCTGAGAATGGAACCCAGTGCCTCACACATGCTAGGCAAGCGCTCTAACACTGAGCCCAAATCCCAGCCAATTTATACCATATTGGCCACTAATTTGCAAGAGAGGTTGGAGAATGAAATAATAGAGGGACACATTGCTATCTCCAAATAAAAAAAATTTTTATTCTATTATTAAGAAACTTGTGATCATTATCTTTACCCTAAACATGTAAGAAGACATGAAGGATGTGACTTTACTTTGTGTATAAACTGAGATATAAAATTGTGCTCTATATGTGTAATATGAATTGTAATACATTCTGCTGTCATATATAACAAATCAAAATTTTAAAAAATTATGTTATTAAGTTCCATATTCTAAGTAATAAAATCCATAATGAAATACATTAAAAGAAATAATCTTGCATACCTTCAAAAAAAAAAAACAAAAACAAAGAGAGAATCTATACTGAGTGGGCAACCAGCTATCTCTGTGACACTCCGTTTTCTTATTACTATCATTACTTTGGGGTTTGGGGTCATAACACCACTATAACACTACTGGCAGAGCTTTTGAATTACAAAGGAGGCAGCTTTTGTGCAATGCATGGATTTGACTTCCTAAGCAAGTGGCCATGGTTCAAACAAATCACCTTAATGGAATCAAATAGCAAGCTCAGGTCTCTAAACTTGAAACCCAGGGCCTGAAAATGAGCACTGCTGTTGCTTAAAATGGCCCAAGGAGAGCTCCCTGAGCTATGGCAGAACCATTCTCGCCATTTGAGCTTGAACCCAGATGGTCTGGCTCCAAAGTCTACATTGCTATCTGTTAGGTTTGGTATAAATGAGCACCAGGCCTTGTGTGACTGAAGTAATCAATAAGTCATCAATAGAAAAAAAGGCCACATTCTTGCAAGAGGACTAGGCTTCCAGGTTTTATTTGCCAAACTACTTGCTCCTGAAAAGCTACAAATGACCCTAAATTTCCTGCATTGGGTTTTAATGTGATGTCCTATGGGTTGAGCTAAAACTGGATTAGGTAGAAAGTGCTTTATAAATCCAAATGATGACCAGACAAAACCAGGCACCTGGTACCCAGATCCTTTTCTCTGTCCCCACCAGTGATGGCCCACCTGCTCAGCCCATGTGGTCCTGTCTTTACTCTACCCATGAACTTGACTGGGTCTCCATGGTCTCTGGAACAAAGTGAAAGAACAAGCCCTTCAAATGAAGAAGGTGAGTCCTGTGACAGTTCACTTTACTTGCACATTAGCAGCTTCATCTCTAAAGTGAGAAGGTTGGACTTGATTTAAAAACAGACAGGTAGTCTAGGCACAGTGTGCCTGTGATGCAGCAGCTCGGGAGGCTGAGGCAGAAGGATTGTGAGTTCAAAGCCAGCCTCAGCAACTTAGCAAGGCCCTAAGCAATTTAGCGAGACCCTGTCTCTAAATAAAATGTAAAAAGGGCTGGGAATGTAGCTCAGTGGTTAAGTACCCTTGGGTTTGATTCCTGGTACCAAAAACAAAGCAACAACAACAACCAAAACAAACCCAAACAGCTAACACTATTGAACTCCCACTGTGTGCTGAGACCCTTGCCAGGTGCTGGGGTTGGGTGATGAAAGAGACGTTTCTCTGTCTTCTGGGGCTGCCTATCTAGGAGTGCTCGTGGGGAGTGAGGTAGAGGGGAAGGGCCCTTTCCTCCTGTGGATGTTTTGTGAGAGCAGGCAAATCCTAGCAGAGCAGGAGGACCTGATGGGGGAAAAGAACTATTGTCCTGCTTACCTGCCATGGAAGTGATGCCAATACAGGCTAGCGGTGACTTGTGTCACCCTTCAGGTCACAGCAGGCTCTGCTGTTCATTTATACCTAATCTAGTGGGCAGAAACTTGGGCTCTGGAGCCAGATCATCTGGATTCAAACTTGGTTCTGTAGTCACTAACTGTGTGCTCTTGGACAAAGATAACCTCTTTATCCATGAGTATATTATTTGAACCTTTCTCATAGGATTGAAGATATAAGAAACAGGGATTTCCTCCCCTGTTCCTTAGATGACATGTGTCCACATCTCTACTCCTCCTGTTTGCCATGCTACACAGGACTGCGGGAGAACAGCCCATACAGGTTCTCCATCCCTCCTTAAGCCCATTGCATGGGACCCTTCAGAGGACAGCTGCACCCTCCCTGGGCCCCACATTTTGCAAAGCCAAAGGGAGGTGCAGAACCAGACACAACTTCCCGCCACCTGTCCCCACCTGCTATACAAAGAAGCAGGGGAGATTGCATCAGGGGCTAGTAATGTCTCTCATCCAGGGAGTGTTGGCTTCTGGGTCCTCTTCCCAGCCAAATTCTAGAGATCAGAGCTGCTCAGCAGTGAGAGCAGAATGGACTCCTGACCCCGCACCCAAGACCTGGCTCACGCTGGCAGATGACTTCTAACAGTTGGAGCAAATATAGATGTATCCTTTAGGTTAAAAGTTGTCCAGATCCTCTTGGTTAGACGCAGGAAGGGTCCCTCCTTCTCTAACATCTGGAGCTGAAAGAGAAGACCATGCAATTGAACATTGGGGAGTGGTTTCAAATGCACCTCAGTGGAAATAACTCCACTAAGAATGGCAGGATGACCAAGTCCAGAGGCCTGTGAAGAGTGAGGGAGGCTCTAGCGAGAGGGAGAGACTGAAATGCCAGTGTCCAAGCTCTGGTATTGTCTAAGCTGGGATACCTTCACTGTGCACATGAGGAAACAGGGATTTTGGTGTTACCCCTTGCCCAAGGCTCCATTGTGGTTAGTGGGGGGCTAAGATAAGACTCTGGTGCTCTGGTGTGTGAGTCCAGATCTCCAACCCTACGGCTCCAAGCTGTCTTCTCACTAACCCTCCTTCTTTCAATCATCTAGCAGTCTGGTGCCCTCTGCTCCAGCCTGCACTTGTGGATGTTACTGTGACATCAGGGGCCTGATGGCATTCTTCCAGAGTTTTATGGCAATGCTCATTACTGGCAATCTTCCTCAAGGCTCTCCTTCCTGGGCTTCTGGGACATTTGACTCCACCTGTCCACCTACTTTTCCTTTGCAGCCTTTTGGGTCTTTGGTTCCTAAGCATGTTCCTTCCCCATGGCTCTGTCTATGAGGCCAGGCTATAGCTATTTATTCCTTTTCCCCATCCACTCATGCAGATTCAGCTCCAAGGGTAACCTCTCTGGCCATGTCCTAAGCCCCCATCTCTATTTTCTGAGGTAACAGATTTTCCACAGGACATGCACACCCAACTCAACCTTTTGAAACTGAAGCTCCCCATTTTGGTTATCCCATGCCTTCCATTCTGATTATCCTCCTCCAGACTTAGGGTTCCAGCATTTTCAGTGTCTGAAAAGTCCTTTCTATCCCTTGATTTCAAATAAGGATTTCCTGGTCATAGCCCTTCCAATCACTCATTCCATAAATATTTTTCAAGCATATTCTCCGACAAGGATTGGTGACAGGTACTGGAGGCTCCATGGTGGAAAGATGAGTTGAATCCTGCCTTTGAGAGGCTTCTAGTCAAATGAAGGAAATAAAAATTCAAATAGATAATCACGCAAAAATATCCATATAATTTCTACTAAAGAATAGTGTAGAACTAAAATAGTATAGGATGACTGTGGCAGTGTCTTATGAGGGCTGGAGGCCAGGGACATCCTAAACATGGGATATGGGATAAGGTAGCAAACACATCTCTGCTTTAGGAATTCCAGGTCTCTGGGGAGGCAGAGTACCCAAAGATGTCCACATCCTAATCCCTAGAATCTGTGAATATGCTACATTGCATAGCAAGGAGGAGTTAAAATTATAAATAACACAGAGGTTGCTATTAGCTGTCCTCAAAATAGGGAGAATTTTCTGGCTAGTTTAATCTATTACTGGGTTTAATCTACTCCCTGGGCCCTTAAAAATGGAAGAAGGAGATAGACGAGAGCCAGAGAAAGAGATATGATAACAGAAGCAGGGTTGGAGATGTTTCATTGTTGGCTTTGAAGATGGAGGAAGGGAGCCATGACCAAAGAAATGTTAGTGTCTTTCTGAAGTTGCATATGCAGGGCTGGGGATATAGGGTGATGGTAGAGCACTTGCCTAATATATGTGAGATCCTGGATTCAAACCCCAGTGCAAGTACACACACACACACAAAAGAAAAAAAAACAAAAACCAAACAACAACAACAACAAAACAAACAAACAAACAAAAAACCCAAAGGAGATGGATCTCTTCCACTTGGAGAAGGAGGAATTTAACCCTGCCAGCTCCTTGATTTTAATTCATTGGGACTCCTATTGCACTACTGAACCACATAACTGGAAGATAATACATTTGTGTTGGTTTAAGCTTCTAAATTTGTAGTAATGTATTTTATGGAAAAAGCAGAAAACTAACATTTAACCTTGCCCTGCTATGTCCACTATTAAATCCATTTCATTTATTTCTATCTAGACTTGAGCCTTAATTTACCCTCATCTCTGCTGTCTGGGTCCATCCTGTGGACCCTGAATTGTTGACTCCATGGTCATGTGTTATTCAGATCAGTTGTAGGAGCACGCAAAGAGAGAAGGACGCGAAGGAGTAGGTGCCAGCAAAGGATACGCAGGAGCCCTATCTCTGGAATCAACCGGTCTGGAATTGACGTTTGGGAGCATTTATTTTCTGTGGAATCCTAAGCAAGAAACTGGGTCAACGACCGCTATAAATGCTACCTGGAAGGGTTTGAGGTTGCAATGCGTACATTACATGCGTAATGCCGCTGAGCGTAGAATAGCATAATAATTGGAATGATAACTCTCATACATTCATCATATGAGATTATATTTAACTTTCATGTGCCATCAGGAGACCAGATCCAAGGAATTGCAGAAGAGTCACAGGAGGGTACCCAAGGGCAACGTCAAGTCCCCAGGGCCAGGTGCCCCCGCCTTCTCTTCTTCCCCTTCCTGAGCCCTCCCCTTTCCTGCGGAGGCAGTGGCTCAGGAACAAGCCCCAGGGGATGAGGAGGTGGCTGGGACGCCTCACCTAAGGTCCCTGAGTTCGAACAGCCCTCTCCTCTCCTTTTATTCACCCCAACACCCCCACCTCGGGCTGCTCTTTGGAGGCTGATCAAGAACCAGTCCGGTTTTCACGAGAAGTGGGGCGCCAGAGGCGCGAAGCCCCTGCCTCCTCTCTTTCCCCGCGTACTGGGCCGTGCAGGGAGCGGGCCAGCCTTGGGGTCCGCGTAGGTTCTCACTTCCCCTCCCCAACTGCCTCTGGTGCAGGTGCCACAGCCGAGTCCCTCAGGCGGGGCGGGCCTTGTGGACACGCCCTCGCGGCGAGTCCTCGCGGCCTGTCTGGAGGAAGCGCCAGAGCAGACGCTGGTCCTACGCGGAGCCGGTTGCCACTCCCGCCCCGCGCCCAGGGACAGACACCGCTCGGACACATCTCCAAGCACCGGGTACCGAGCACCGGGCACGCTTTAAGCAGGGGATGTGAACTGCCCCCCGCGACATGGCAGCCTCAGGTGGGTCGGTGACAGCGCGCGGGCGCTCCCCGGAGCCTCCCCACTCGCGTGCACCTTGTCCCCCGTGCCGCCCTCTGGCGCCCACCCGCACCCTTCGGGGCGTTCTCCCTCTCTCACTTCTGTTTGCGGGGATCTTGTGTTGTTTCTGGTTTTTTCTCTGTTCCTAGTTGCAAACTTTCCACCCCAACTTTCCCATGTTCCTATTCCCAGACTGTTGAGCGATTCTCTTCAACTCCTGCCAGACTCTAGTGACGCTGGGCTTTAAGTCTCCTTTTCTTCCCCCAGTTCAGCCTCTTGGAGCTTCTGAGGGTCATTTCCTTCAGTCCCACCAACTCTGTGAACTTAGAGACGAGTGAAAGAAAGGTGGAGGACTGAGTTGTCTACACCGGCAGAAAGCTTCTCTTAGGGTCTCATCCTACCGATAGGGGGCGCTCACACAGTCCTAAGCTATGCTGGGAGATCAGAGGTGGTCCTGGAACCAGCTTCCCAAGCCCCCTTCCTCTCCATCCATCCGGGGTTTTGCGTTTTTTACCCTGGAATTTTGTTAGGAATCTGGGAACACAATTTCTTGAACTACTTTTCCTGTGTCTTTTGCAGAACTTTGGGTATTAGGGGAGCTGAGTAAATCTTCCCATTAGAAAGAGCCAGAAGTCTTTTTCTGTCTGGTCTGGGGCTCCTTTCTGGTAAGTCACTTACCACAGTTGGCAAGTCACTCACTGAGACCCAGGACAAGCCACATGATAGTGATAATGATCAGAGACAACTCATGAGCTCTTACTATGTACTCCAGTGAATATCATACCCTACTGTGTTCTCACTGGTGACCAGGACAGCCCACGAGTTTATGGTATTATGGTGAAAACAAAAAGTAAACAGGGAATTACTAGATGAGACGAGATAGAGTTACCATGTTTGCAAACAAGTCTACATTTATTTTTCCAGCCCGCCTAAGGATGTTTTAGTAGAGACAAGATGTGAAAACAGAATGAAATAAAAAAAAATAAACAAAAAACAGTGGAAGGCACTGTTCTTGGAGGATGTTAGCAGATGCTAGGATGAAGAGCCAGCTCTCTCCAGATCTGCCAAGGTCTAGCCCCGTCATGGTGCTTTGGAAGCAGGGATAGGGTAGGAAAGGCCAAGGGTGAAAGTTCTGTTAGCTTTGGTGATACTGGCTCATTATTTTAGGTGGGAAGATGGCTCCTTGGCTGGGCTCTGGAGGTTAGAAGAAGATGTATTGCGAGTAAGGAGCCTGTGATAATAATAGACCGGTGGTCCAGGCGTTCCTTTTGAAAGCTAAAACAGAGTTCTAGAGAGGGAGTTCATTCATTGGAATGCTTACTGTTTTCTGGCAGTATTCTAGGAGTCAGGTGTCCATTGAGGAAACAAAGAAGACAAAAACCATGCTCCCCAGGGAGTTTACTGAGCAGGAAAGGCAAGTACTTGGTATGATCTGTACTATGGGAAAACAGGAGAGAGGGGTAAAGAGGATTTTTTAGAATTTTAAATGGAGACACCAGGTTAGACCTCATGGAGAAAGGGAAATTGAAGCCCACACATGGAAAAAGAAAGGGAGGGTACCCTGTGAGGGAGAATGGACCAGGCAAGGGGTCCACATGTGTTTAAGAAATAGGGAGAGGACCAGAGTGGCTGGGACAGGTGGGTGATGTGGGAAGAGACAAGCCACTGAGGCACCTGCCTCCTTTCATGGCTGGAAACAGGTCCTGGGCTGCTGTGTACAGGAAACAGCAAATCAGGAGGGCTTTCAGCACAGGAGACCAAGAAAACTGCTCTCTCTCATCAGTGTTCTCTGTGTGTGTGTGTCTCCAGTGGGCATAGCTAAAGGGTTTGAAAGGGGGGTGTTCCAGTTCAGATGGGGAGCCCAGAGGTCAGAGACATCTGTAATGGTTAGTTAGAGCTGTCAGACCCTCTTGCTGTCAGCACCCTCTGTGGTAAGACTGAGCCAGGTACTGCAATGGGAGTTGGCCTCCTGGAGTCCCTGGGGGAACCTGAGGTCTGTAGGACAAGGACTCATGGGAGCAGGTCATAGTGGGAAAGCCATGCCTCTTGCCAGGATGCTGTAGGCTCAGGAGTCATCCAGGCCACCTTTCCATATGGTCACCTTACTTTAAAAACAGCTTTTTTGGGATATTTTCACATGCCATACAGTTCACCCATTTAAAATGTACACTTTGGTGGTTTTAAGTGTCTTCACAGCGGTGTGAAGCCACCATCACATAAGATGGTCAATTTTAGTCAAGTGTAGAGAATTCTCATCACCTCAAAAAGAAACTCTGTTCTCTAGTTTTTTTCCTCCCACCCATTCTCCCCTCCTCTCCAGGCCTGAAGGTCTTTGTCTCTGTGTATTTCCCTGCTTTGGGCTTTTACATGCATGAGATCACATGGTGGGTGGTCTTTGGTGATGGGCTTCCTTCACCAGCATCATGTTTTCACCCGACCGTAGTTTGGGTCATACCTCATTCCCTTCTGTTGTCTAATCCTCTGGTCTTCTTAAAATCCCTTCCTCTGAAGGGTAAGCATTGGTCTTTTATTTCCTGAAAGACGTGTTTGTTTGTTGAAATTCTGGAGAATCGTGTCTCCTTGTCTCTGAAGGAAGCTTGGGGAACAAGATAAAATGGAATCGGTTTCTAGGTGGCATATTGTGTGCTGCCTAGTGAGACAGGAGAGAAGCTGTGACTTTCCAAGTGACAGAACTGTGTCAGGTGAAGACTAGAGCCCTCTCTTCTGTGTGTCAGCCTCTGAATTGTAGGGAAAGGTCTCATCCTTGTTCTGCCTGCTCTCTCCACAGCTTTTCTTATCTCCAGGTCCTCTGTCACACCTGGGCTTACAGCACCATCAGACAGGAAGGGACTTTTAATTATTATTATTATTTTTTTTTGTCATCTTACCTCCATCTGACCTTTGAGGTCTTTTCATACTTTTGCCAAGTTTCTAAATTGAAATGCTTTCAGAGATAGGAAGCTCCTTGTGTGGTTCATTTCCAGATCTCTCTCTCTCTCTCATGATCACCTTCCTGATTTATGGTGCTCATGTTCAAACATGAGAATCCAGGCCAGATGGACAGGGTGCCAGTCATCTGAGAGCTAAAGAAATGATCTGGACTGGGTGGTCTGAGAAGCTTCCTGGCACTTCCTCCCTGGGGTTTTCTCCAAGGGATTCTGAATCATTTAAAGATTCAGATTTAATGAATCATTTCAGATTCTTTCAGTCATGTATTTCTTCCCATCATTGGGACTCCCTGTTGCCCCTTCCTCCACCACTCTCCATTTCCCTCTGTAGCTAACCCTGCTCTTTAGGCTTTACAAGAACAGAGAGCTTTTCTTGGTTCTGTCCTGTGTTTGCAGACTCCTTGCTGTTTTTTTTTTTTAATTTTTATTTTTTTTAATTTTTAGTTGTAGTTGAACACAATACCTTTATTTATTTATTTATTTATATGTAGTGCTGAGGATGGAACCCAGTGCCTCACACATGCTAGGCTGGTGCTCTATCGGTGAGCTACAACCCCAGCCCCTACTTGCTGGTTCTTAGTTTCTCTGATAAATCAAAAATGAGAGAAAAAAATTCCAGAACATGGGGGGAAATGACTTACGATTTAAAGGAAGGGTATTATAATTGAAAAAAGCTGTGTGTCCCCTACACAAGGCAGAACTGCTGACCAAGCATTCAATCCTGTGTTGTTACCTAGTGTATCAGGGAGGAACTTGAACTTCCACTTTGGACTTTTGTATAACTTCCCCAGCTTTCAGTTTCGGTAGCACGGCAGATTCCAGGAAGATGGTAGATTTCATTGTCCTCATTGACACTGAGGCAAAATTTGTCTAGATTTGGCGTATTGGTCTAAGTCACCCTCCCTACAAGCGTCTAAATAGGTTGTGATATAAACTAAGACTGAGGCAATAACCACTTCCTTCTCAAATACATTTTTTTTTCTGCATTACTGGAGTTTGAACCCAGGGGCACTCTACCACTGAGCCACACTCCCAGCCCTTTCTATTTTTTATTTTGAGACAGGGTCTCACTAAGTTGCCCAGGCTGGCCTGGAACTCGTGATCCACCTGCCTCAGCTGCCGAGTTGCCAGAATTACAGATGTGCACTACCTCACCCAGCTCTTCTCAAACACTCATACCCAATGGGGGATGGAATTTAACACTGGTACTCCAGGAATGAACCTTTGTAAATAGCTGTTCACCATAGAGAAGAGGCTGACCTCTGAAGTTTTGTTTTTTTTTTTTTTAAATTTCAATTGTATTTCTAATAAACTTTTATTTTAGAACAGTTTTATATTTCCAGAAAAACTTCAAAGATAGGATAGAGAGTTCCCATATATAGTAAACACAGTTTCTCTGCATATATTAGCATCTTCTATTAGTGTGGTGCATTTGCTACAATGAATGAACCAGGATTGATAACTTATTTTTAACTAGTCTGTGCTTGATTCAGATTTCCTCAGCTTTTAGACAACGCCCTTTTGGTGTTCCAGGATCCCACCACCCCAGATACGAAGTTACATTGAGTAGTGATGTTTCCTTATACTCTTCCTGTCTGGAATTTTCCCTGTTTTTGATGGCCTTAACAATTTTGAGGAATGATTTTGTGGAATGTCTCTCAGTTGGCCTTTGTCTGATATTTTTCTTATAATTAGACTTAGATGATGGTTTGCGGGGAGGAAGAGCACAGAGTTAAAGTGCCCTTTTTATCAATCCTATCAAGGCTTACAGAGCATGGTTTATGGTTGTTGACATTGACCTTGATCACTGAACTGAGGCAGTGTTTGCCAGATTTCTCTACTGTGAAGTTACTTTTTCTCTTTTCTTTTCCCTACTATGCTGATTGGAAAGAGCTCACTATGCACAGCCTACACTTAAACATTATGCTCTTCTTGCCTGAAGGTGGAGTTATCTACATAAATTATTTGGAGTTCTTCTGCATGGGAGATTTGTCTCATCTTCCCAATTTATTTAATAACTCATGGATTTTTTTATACTTTGCATTATAATTTAATATTATTTATTTTGTTGCTCATATTGGTCCAGCTTTGGCTCTAGAATTCTTCCAGTTGAGTCTTGTGTCCCTTTGATATATGCCTGTCATTATATTTTTGAGCTCTTTCTTACTTTCTGGCACTACAAGATGCTCCAGGCTCTTTTTGTATATTTCCTACCCCCCCATATGTAATCCTAGAATCAGTCATTTCCCTAAGGAGCCCAGGTTTCTTTTATTGGACAATAATATTTGGAACCAATGGTGATAGATGTGTGTTAATTATATTTTTTAAACTATATTCTGCATTTTCTCGACTCTTAAAAACAAGACACATCTTAGAAATTAAAAGCACAGGCCAGGTGTGGTGGCGCACGCCTGTAATCCAAGCAGCTTGGGAGGCTGAGGCAGGTGGATTACGAGTTCAAAGCCAGCCTTGGCAAAAGCAAGGTGCTAAGCATCTCAGTGAGACCCTGTCTCTAAATAAAATACAAAACAGGGCTGGGGATGTGGCTCAGTGGTCGAATTCAATCCCTGGTACCACCACTCCCCCCAAAAAGAAATTAAAAGCATTGGCTTTGGAGTCAGTTGGATCTGGGTTCAAATCTTGATCAGGGGCTAACAGTGTGATCTTGAGCAGTAGCTAATCTTTAGTGAGTTTTAATATTGGTGGATGTTCCAAGGATTTAATGAGAGAACACACTTGAGATGCTTAGCAGAGTGACTGGCACATGTTGGTGTTTAGTGCTGAATGACAATTTGAACTTAAGTCTTTAATGAATACCAAGTATTGTGACATGCTGTTCCAGAGAGCAGGAGCTGGTGAGCAGCATCCAGAGTGACTCTAGTGGTATTCATTAAAAATGTCACTTTACTTTTGGGTCACAAAATCCTTCTCATAAAATTGGAGTAATTTCATGGCCACATGGTATTCAGGGCAGCATACAATTGTTCTTTTCTGCTAAATTAGTGCTGAAACACCTTGTCTTTTTTTTTTTTTTTTTTTTTGATACCAAGGATTGAACCCAGGGGCATTTTACCACTAAGCAACATCCAGCCCTTTTTAGTTTTTATTTTTGATATATGGTCTTGCTAAGTTCCTTAGGGTCTCATTAAGTTGCCTAGACTGGCCTTGAACTTGTGATCCTCCTACCTTTTCCATAAAAAGATTTTTAAAAAAATATATTTATTTTTTAGAAGTATTTGGACACAATACCTTTATTTTATTTATTTTTATGTGGTGCTCAGGATCGAGCCCAGGGCCTCACACATGCTAGATGAGTGCTCTACCACTGAGCCACAACCCCAGCCCTAAAGAGATTGTTTTTATTTTTTTTTTATTTTTTATTTTTTTTTATTATTTATTTTTTATTCAAAACATTACAAAGATTTCAGAATCACATCGGTTACACATCCACATTTTTACATAATACCATAATAGTAACTGTTGTATTCTGCTACCTTTCCTATCCTCTACTATCCCCCCTCCCCTCCCCTCCCATCTTCTCTCTCTACCCCATCTACTGTAATTCATTTCTCTTCTTATTTTTTTCCCATTCCCCTCACAAACTCTTATATGTAATTTTGTATAACAATGAGGGTCTCCTTCCATTTCCAAGCAATTTCCCTTTTCTCTCCCTTTCCCTCCCACTTCATGACTCTGCTTAATGTTAATCTTTTCCTCCTGCTCTTCCTCCCTGCTCTGTTCTTGGTTGCTCTCATTATATCAAAGAAGACATTTGGCATTTGTTTTTTAGGGATTGGCTAGCTTCACTTAGCATAATCTGCTCTAGTGCCATCCATTTCCCTGCAAATTCCATGATTTTGTCATTTCTTAGTGCTGCGTAGTACTCCATTGTGTATAAATGCCACATTTTTTTTATCCATTCATCTATTGAGGGGCATCGGGGTTGGTTCCACAGTCTAGCTATTGTGAATTGTGCTGCTATGAACATCAATGTGGCAGTATCCCTGTAGTACGCTCTTTTGAGGTCTTCAGGGAATAGTCCGAGAAGGGCAATAGCTGGGTCAAATGGTGGTTCCATTCCCAGCTTTCCCAGGAATCTCCATACTGCTTTCCATATTGGCCTCACCATTTTGCAGTCCCACCAGCAATGTATAAGAGTACCCTTTTCCCCACATCCTCGCCAGCACTTGTTATTGTTCGACTTCATAATGGCTGCCAATCTTACTGGAGTGAGATGGTATCTTAGGGTGGTTTTGATTTGCATTTCTCTGACTGCTAGAGATGGTGAGCATTTTTTCATGTACTTGTTGATTGACTGTATGTCCTCCTCTGAGAAGTGTCTGTTCAGGTCTTTGGCCCATTTGTTGATTGGGTTATTTGTTTTCTTATTGTTTAATTTTTTGAGTTCTTTGTATACTCTGGATATTAGGGCTCTATCTGAAGTGTGAGGAGTAAAAATTAGTTCCCATGATGTAGGCTCCCTATTTACCTCTCTTATTGTTTCTCTTGCTGAGAAAAAACTTTTTAGTTTAAGTAAGTCCCATTTGTTGATTCTTGTTTTTAACTCTTGTGCTATGGGTGTCCTATTAAGGAATTTGGAGCCCGACCCCACAATATGTAGATCGGAGCCAACCTTTTCATCTATCAGACGCATAGTCTCTGATTTGATATCAAGGTCCTTGATCCATTTTGAGTTAACTTTTGTGCATGGTGAGAGGAGGGGATTCAGTTTCATTTTATTGCATATGGATTTCCAGTTTTCCCAGCACCATTTGTTGAAGATGCTATCCTTCCTCCATTGCATGCTTTTAGCCCCTTTATCGAATATAAGATAGTTGTAATTTTGTGGATTGGTTTCTGTGTCCTCTATTCTATACCATTGGTCCACCCGCCTGTTTTGGTACCAGTACCATGCTGTTTTTGTTACTATTGCTTTGTAGTACAGTTTGAAATCTGGTATCGCTACACCTCCTGATTCACACTTCCTGCTTAGAATTGCTTTTGCTATTCTGGGTCTTTTATTTTTCCATATGAATTTCATGATTGCTTTATCTATTTCTACAAGAAATGCCGTTGGGATTTTGATTGGCATTGCATTGAACCTATAGAGAACTTTTGGTAATATTGCCATTTTGATGATGTTAGTTCTGCCTATCCATGAACAGGGTATATTTTTCCATCTTCTGAGATCTTCTTCTATTTCTCTCTTTAGGGTTCTGTAGTTTTCATTGTATAAATCTTTCACCTCTTTTGTTAGGTTGATTCCCAAGTATTTTATTTTTTTTGAGGATATTGTGAATGGGGTAGATGTCCTCATTTCCAGTTCAGAAGATTTGTCGCTGATATACAGGAATGCCTTTGATTTATGCGTGTTGATTTTATATCCAGCCACTTTGCTGAATTCATTTATTAGCTCTAGTAGTTTCTTTGTAGACCCTTTTGTGTCTTCTAGGTATAGGATCATATCATCCGCAAACAGTGATAATTTAAGTTCTTCTTTTCCTATTTTTATGCCTTTAATTTCTTTCGTCTGTCTAATTGCTCTGGCCAGTAAGAGATTGTTTTTAAATGGAAGACTGCAACATTGACACATTGCTTCATCCTCCACAGTAACTGGGATGACGGGGGTGCACCACCATGCCTGGCTCCACCTTGCCTTCTATTTTTTCTTATGTTCCAGGAAATCCTCTTCTTGCTGCTTTACTTTCTTGCCATCATTTGTCAGTCCTGTTGAAGGCATCACCCTTTGGTTCTTCATCACTATTGTGTGGGGCCACAGCTATCCCTTTCTGAAGTCTTATTCTTCTTCTGCTTATTTGCCCAAATTGCTGACATGGTCCTTTGTAGAATATCTGTATGGGGAAAGAGGTAGTGGCTACCCTTTCTTGTTTTTGCATTTATTTTTTGTATGAGCTCAGCATCTATAACCTTGCATCCTTAATATTGTAGTGAGATGTGAAGTCCTTATACATTTCCTATCTGATGACTCATGATCTTGTGAACTCATCTACAATAACACTTCCCGCTTAGAACATTTGCCTTTTAGGATAAAACAGCCATAATAAAGAGGGACAGAAAAAATGGAAATGTATTCTGACACTTGAACTGCTTTTCTCACTGCAAGTTCTATACTTTGGTAGTTTTGTTAATCTTATGCCTTCTATAGACCTGAAATTATGTTTTTGTTGAGATATAAATATTCTACCCTGAAAGAAAAGGAGGAAAAAAAAAAAGACCCACTCAGCAAAGTTTTTTTTTTTTTTTTTTTACGGAAGTCTGCAACATTGGCACATTCAAATTTTGTCCTTCATCTGCTTCAATTTTGGAATCACACTAAGCATTCCTAAAAAGGACTGTTTTATTCACGAGTGAGGAAGTGGAGGGTGCTTGGAGTCGAGTTCCCTGAGGAGCCACACATGTCCACGCCATCATCTGAATCGCTCCCTGGTTTTCTCCCGCTTCATATCATCTTCTGATGACTTAAAAAGTTTGCACACATTCCCTCAGGAAGTATTCTCAGGCTAATCCACTTATTCCTGCTAATCAGCCAATTAGGTTTTATATTAACACTTGATTAGGGATCCAGAGAAGCAGGGTTCCTAAAAGAAAGAACTCCAAGCTTTGGTTTTATTTGTATTAAAGTTTTTGTTTTGTAATATTATCCTAGGGGAAATCAGAACTGTTTTGGGTTTACATTTTCATTTCTTTTTTGGCGGGGGAGGGGTGGGTAGGGATTGAACTCAGGGGCACTCGACCACTGAGCCACATCCCCATCCTTCTTTATATTTTTTTAGAGACAGGGTTTCACTGAGTTGCTTAGCGCCTCGCTAAGTTGCTGAGATTGGCTTTGAACTTGTGGTTCTCCTTCCTCCGCCTCCTGAGCTGCTGGGATTATAGGCCTGATGCTGAGCCCGGCTTACATTTTTATTGTTTTTAAACTTTGAATATAATGGTGAATAGGGGCAGGAAAGAGGAGTCCTCCCATGATCTCTTCAGAGCTTCGAGCTTCCTGGTCTTTCCCCAGGTCTGCCTGTGACCTCCTCTCTTGGAACTGCTCAGTGATCTGTGGTCTAGGAATGTCATTTAGTGGTGAAAATCTACAACTTAGATGATTTCTCAGTTTCACAAAATGTGACCAGCTTCCTTCTGTGATGAGGAGGAAGGGTCCAGCCTCATTATGGGATGTGTGGACACTGTGTTCATCTCTTCCAGATCACTCCTAAAACCGTGAATTAAAACAGTGGAGACAAGAACCCAGAGCTGTACTAACCTATGTTAAGAGTTTATCTTCTACATTTCCCTTTGTCTAATCCAATGGATTTCTATTAGTCTCCTCCCCAACCTTTATTGTTTTGGGTTAGCATCCACAAATCAGAGAGAACAATCTGCCTTTGGTTTTTGGGGATTGGCTTATTTCACTTAGCATGATATTCTCCAGTTCCATCCATTTACCGGCAAATGCCATAATTTCACTCTTCTTTATAGCCGAATAATATTCCATTGTGTAAATATGTCACATTGTCTTTATTCATGTATCCATTGGGAGATACATAGGTTGTTTCTATAGCTTGGCTATTATGAGTTGAGCTGCTATAAACATTGATATGGCTGCATCACTGAAGTAATGCTGTTTTTAAGTCCTTTGGGTATAGAGCAAGGAGTGGAATATCTGAGTCAAATGGTGGTTCCACTTCAAGTTCTTTTAGGAATTTCCATACTGCTTTCCATAGTGGTTGTTCCAAGTCACAGTCCCACCAACAATGTATGAGTGTACCTTTCTCCCCACATCCTCCCCAACATTTATTGTTACTTATATTCTTTATAATTGCCATTCTGACTAGAGTGAGATGGAATCTTTTCATTTCTCTAATTGCCAGAGATGTTGAAACATTTTTTCATACATTTGGTGGCTGATTGTATATTACCTTCTGAGACGTGTTTGTTCAGTTTCTTTACCAATTTATTGATTGGGTTACTTATTTTTCTTAAGTTTTTTGAGCTCTTTGTATGTACTGGAAATTAATGCCTTATTTAAGGTGTGGGTGGCAAAGATTTTCTCCCATTCTGTAGGATCTTTGTACATGTTCTTGATTGTTTCCTTTGCTGTGAAGCTTTTCAATTTGATATCATCCCATTTATTGATTCTTGATTTTACTTCTTATGCTTTAGGAGTCTTGTTGAGAAATTTGGTTCCTAAGCCAACATGTTGGAAAGTTGGGTCTACTTTTTCTTCTAGTAAGTGCAGAGTCTGTGGTCTAATGCCTAGGTCCTTGATCCACATGTGTAGGGTGAGATATAGAGGTTCAATTTCATTCTATTACATATGGATTTCCAGTTTGCCCAGCACCATTTGTTGAAGAGGCTGTTTTTTCTCCACTGTATGTTTATGATGCCTTTGTCTAGGATGAGATAACTGTATTTATGTAGGTTTGTCTCTGTTTCTTCTATTCTGTTCCATTGGTCTTCATGTCTGTTTTGGTGCCAATACCATGCTGGTTTTGTTACTATAGCTTTGTAGTATAATTTCAGGTCTGGTATTATGATGTCTTCTGCATCACTTTTTGCACTAAGGATTGCTTTGGCTATTCTGGGCTGTTTATTTTTCCCAACGAATTTCATGACTGATTTTTCTATTTCTATGAAGAATGTCATTGGGATCTTTATGGGCCTTGCATTAAATCTGTATAGCACTTTTGGTAGTATGGCCATTTTGATAATATTAATTCTGCCTATCCAGGAACATGGGAGATCTTTCAATTTTATGAGGTCTGCTTCAATTTCTTTTAGTATTCTGTAGTTTTCATTGTAGAGGTCTTTCACCTCTTTGGTTAGGTTGATTCCCATTTTTTTTTTTTGAGTCTATTATAAAAGGAATAATTTTCCTAATTTCTCTTTCAGTTGCTATATCCTTGGTGTATAGAAATGCAATTGATTTATTTGTGTTGATTTTAAACCCTGCTACTTTGCTGAATTGGTTTATGAGTTCTAGGAGCTGCCTAGTAGAGTTTTTTTGGGTCTTCTAGATATAGAACCATGTTATCAGCAAATAGAGATAATTTGAGCTCTTCTTTTCCTATTCATATTCCTTTCATTTCTTTCTTTTATCTGATTGCTCTGGCTAGGGTTTCAAGGACTATGTTGAATAGGAGTGGTAAGAGAAGGCATTCCTGTCTTGTTCCAGATTTTAGAGGGAATGCTTTCAGTTTTTCTCTATTTAAAATGATGTTGGCCTTGGTTCAGTGTTTATAGCTTTTAAATTGTTGAGGTATGTCCTGACTATTCCTAGTTTTTTTTTTTTTAATGTTTTGAGCATGAGTGGATGCTAATTTTTGTCAAATGCTTTTTCTGCATCGATTGAGATAATCATGTGATTCTTGTCATTAAGTCTGTTGATGTGGTGAATTACGTTTATTGATTTCTGTATGTTGAACCAACCTTGCATCCTTGGGATGCACCCCACTTGTCTTTTTAATGTTTTTATATGTGATTTGCTAGCATTCGTTGAGAATTTTTGCATCAATGTTCATCAGGGATGTCGGCCTGAGGTTTTCTTTCCTTAATGAATCTCTTCTAAGATTTTGACAGAGTTCCTGAGGGGAGGCAGCAGGGGCTGGCCAAAGCCTGGACTGGCAGCCCAGAGTCACCCTGAGTGTGCATCTCAACTGTGCCACCAATTTGCTGAGTGTGAATTCGAGCAAGACCCTTAACATTCCCAGACAAGTGTTTCTTTCATGTGCAAATGAGAGTTGGTCCAAGTGATCCCCAAAGCCCCTTTGGCCCCTGTTTCTGCATTTGTACTTTAATAGAGGAAGAAGAAAGAAAGTTCATGTTACAGACCAGGTGTGGGGAGGGGCACCTTACATAGGCAGTGTGCTAAAAAGAGAGCAGGGAACAGTGAGAGCTATACAATGTTGTTGTTGCTACAATTATTGCAGTTGTAATCCCAGACTGCACCTCTGCTGCTTGGGAGGAATGACTGGCACACATTTACTGCGGGAGGTGGATGACAACTGGTGCCAGGCCCCTTGCCTGGACGTTACAACCTTGCTGGTTGTGGGAAACCTCCTAGAAGGAGCAAGTGTGTTAACAAGCGTCCCTGCCTCCTTCTTGCCCAGGGGTGCCCAGAAGATGTGACATCCTCATAATCTACAGCCCGGATGCAGAGGAATGGTGCCAATACCTCCAGGACCTTTTCCTGACCAGCCGGCAGGTCCGCAGCCAGAAGATGCTGACACACCGGCTGGGCCCCCAGACCTCCTTTTCTGCTGAGGACCTGCGCCTCTTCCTGAGCCCCCGCTGCGTGTTGGTGCTGCTGTCTGCAGAGCTGGTGCAGCACTTCTACCAGCCTGCGCTGCTGCCTGTGCTACAGAGGGCCTTCCAGCCGCCGCGACGCGTGGTCAGGCTGCTGTGTGGGGTTCAGGGCAGTGACGAGGAATTCTCGCACTTCTTCCCCAACTGGGCCCACTGGCAGGAGCTCACCTGTGACGACGAGCCTGAGATCTACCTGGAGGCCGTGAGGAAGGCCATTTCTGAAGGTAAGGATTTCTTCTCTGGTGTTCTATACTAGGGCAAAAGCCTTGTTTCTGGAATTTTCTATGCCTTGCAAGACATAGGACAGGTTCCAGCATGGAGAGCAGCCAGAGTGGAAGGCAGAGACTCAGTTTGGTATAGGAGTGAGGAACGCGGCTGCCAGCCCTCATGCTTGGTCAAATCCATGTTGTTGTCACATGACCCTGACATTTCTGATGAAAAGGCGTCCCTTTTGGAGAACATGTTTATGGAGAAGCAGCCCTCCTCCTCTCTGCTGCCCGCCAGCCTAGCTTCTGTCTCTTGCTCTGCTTCTCCTTTTAAAGTGCGAAAATTCCAATCCTTTCTGCCAGAGATAGTAACGTCAGTGTCCCCAGGAAGTGTGACACATGCTCTGATTAATAGTAGCAGAAGACATACCCGGATGGATGCATGTCACGGCCTCTCTTCCTCTTTTGGTCTTCTGGTTTTTGCCTTGCTGTGGGCTATGCATGGATCATCTAGTCTCCTGACACTAACCCAGGAGCTTGGAAAATTATGGGCTTCATTTAACTGTGCCTCAGTGATCCCTGGTGTGACTTGGTTCGGCTCATCCAGTCCTGATCCATCTGATGAAAATGAATCAAGAATTTATGAATTCTTAGTGACCTTAAAAAGGTAGCGTAGCTTCCCAAGGTGCTCTCGTCACAGGAATAGCCTACTCTAAACCCGTAAACTTGAGCAGGTCTCTTAACATAGAGCCTTGCTCACTTTGTAATAGAAATGACTGTTAATGAAAAAGATGTCTCACCCGAAATGTCTGGGATCTGGATTGGTAGTTTTCCTAGAGGTTATTTCTCTTTACTTTAGAGGGACATGATGATAGAAAAAGCACATAATTCATATGTGCATGATGGCATTTCATTGCTGGGGGAGCTACCTACACAGACCCAAAGAAGAACAGACCCAAATGATTCTGCAGATGAGTTTATGTCATGCAGATGAGTTTATGTCATGGTAGCAGTCCATTATGACCTCACGGGCAGAATGTGAACCGCCTACCCCTCGTTCAGAGCTCCAGGGATATATTGTCATCGTACTGGCACCTCACGCTGGACTCTCTAACGGATTGTTTAAAACATTACAGTGGTGATGTTATTAAAAATAAAGGACTGTGAGTGTAGCCCAGTGGTAGAGTGCATGCTTAGGATGCATGAAGCCCTTACTTAGTTCAATCCCCAATGTGCACAGGTGCACGTACACACACACAATGTAGTAAAAAGAATTCTTTGAATATTGTTTGGAAGCATCCAGTGATGAAATGCCTGGAAAACTTGATCTCCTCTAATATTTTACTTTTTAAATAAAGACTCTGTCTCAGTCTACTGTGAGCTTTTAACGTCAAGTGTTTCGGAAAGAATGAAATGTTTCACAGTGGTGTTTCTGTTCTGAGAACAAATAACCTCTCATCAGAAGGAAATTATTTTGATGGGCGATTAAAATAAGCTGCTTAGTGGGAAGTCTCTACAGTTCAGAATCAATGGCTACAGGGACAAATGAAATTATAGGAAAGAGAAGATGGGCATAGAAACTTAGGTTAAAGGTGGTTACAGGTAGTCAGGGTACACTTTAGTTTTCTGCTGTGTTAGGTAAAGAAGGACTTATCAAAACTTTTCTGTGCCCAGAAGGGCCTGGGGATCTTGTCAATGTGCATAGTCTGACTCTGACTTTGGGGTGGAGCTAAAATTCTGCATTTCTAATAAGCTCCCTGGTGCTGCTGCTGTTGGTGGCCAAGGTCTAAACTACCCCTCTCGTGTGGGGTCAGTGGTCATGTACCTCTGCTGTGCATGAACCATTTTCTCAAATCTTCACCTTTCTGGACATGAGGCAGCATCCAATCAGGGCAGGGCAGCTAATGGGCATCCATTGGTTTAGGTATAACTCAGGCCAGCATGTGATGATCAGGTCCCTGCATTCTCTTCCTCTCCTCACAGATTTATCATGTTCACTCTGACAGTTGTTCATCACTCAGTTCTCCAGACATAAGTGGCCCAGACTTTGAGATGGGGGTACTACTGCTGCTATGAACCTTCCTCTTTTGTCATTTAATAGGCCCCTTGATCATCATTATTATTCCACTTAAAATGTTTGGGAGGTTTAACTTTATTTCCCACCCCCTCTCTGAATTTGGCAGCCACCTTAAGATTGAGCAGATGTTTTAATTAGGGTCTTCAGTGGGTTGGAGCAGCCAGCTTATTTCCCATGTTCTTCATTTGTAAAAGGATGGGGTTGAACCAGATGATTGGGAAGGTTTCTTCCGGCTCCTTGTGCTGTAATATATCATTATAAGTTTTGTAAGAAGATGGCAAATTACCCAGAACCTTTCAGCTGACTTGGTTTAGTTCCAAAATGTCTGCAATGATATATGTCAGTGTGTAGAAGAGTATACCATTCTGAATTTTTTGGACTTGTTGGGTGATTATTTTCAAATAAGGAAGTGAGAAAACCCCAGGTACAGCACAGCAATTATTTCCTCTTTTACTGGAGCTCTATTCTTTGCTGCAAATCTCACTGGAATACAAAAATAGATTCTGTGAGACTGTGTGGGAAAGGACTCAGTGGGCGATGCTGAGTTTTACTTCAGAAGTTCTCATCTGTTGTTGCATGCGTGTGCTGAGGATGGCGGGAAGCCCTGAACCTACTTCTCCCACTTTGATTTGGTATTACAGTGGAGATCTTGTTTGCTTTTTTTTTTTTTTTAAATTAATTAATTAATTAATTAATTTATTTATTTATTGGTTGTTCAAAACATTATAAAGCTCTTGATATATCATATTTCATACATTAGATTCAAGATGGTTATGAACTCCCAATTTTACCCCAAAGTTGTTTGCTTTTTTAAAAAAAGTTTTTTGTTGTTGTTGTAGTTGGACACAATCCCTTTATTTTATTTATTATTTATTTTCATGTGATGCTGAGGATCGAATGCAGCACTTCACATGTGAGCCACAACCCCAGCCCTTGTTTCCCTTTTTCCTTGCATTATTTTATGCTTGCTCCCCTCCCCGCCGCTCCTTGACCTTTGTGTTTCAGAGCTCTGATGACACCCCAAAATTGTAATGTATTTCACCCTTGGTTCCCATGAAAAATTATGGAGGGAGGTGTCCACATCGGGCCTTCCTTTGTTGATATTAGCATCCTAATTTTCATATTAGACTGAAATTTAAAAGAAAAACAGTAGGGATATTGAAAAATGCTTTCTGCTAATCAAATGGATTCTAAAGTCTTTTCCTAAATCTATTTATTTATTTATGTTTTTATAGTTTTATTGAGGTATAATTAACAAAAATTGAATAATTCAAGGTATAATTAACAAAAAATTGAATATATTCAAGGTTTACAATGATTTGCAGTAAGTATACACCATGAAATGATTACCACAGTTAAAAATTTATGTGGTAGGGGCTGAGGTTGTGGCTCAGTGGTAGAATGCTTGCCTGGTGCGCGCAAGGCCCTGGGTTCGATTCCCAGCACCACATAAAAATAAATAAATAAAAATAAAGGCATGTGTACAACTAAAAGAAATAAATACTAAAAAAAAAAATCTTTCTTTAAAAAAAAAATTATGTGGTGTGTGTGTGTGTGTGTGTGTGTGTGTGTGTTGGGGAAGGGTAGGACCCTTAACGTCTACTCTTAGCAAGTTTTAAGTAAAACTTAAAACTACTATTTTAAGTAAAAACTACTATTAACTATAGTCACCATGCTATACATTCAATCTGCCAGAATTCATTCATTTTATAACTGGAAGTTTGAGCCCTTTGACTGACATTTCCCCCTTCTTTCCTTGCTCTGGCCCTGGTAGCCACCGTTCTATTATCTGCTTTTGAGTGTGAAATTTTTAGTTTCAGGTATTAGTGAGATCAGGCAGTACTTGTCTCCATGTCTGGCTTATTTCACTTGACCTGATGTCCTCCAGGTGTGTCCACTCTGTTGTACATGACAGGATGTCCTATGTGCATTTCTTCTGTGTGGGCAGGTAGTCTACTGCCATTTTGCGGATGTGAAAACTGGGGCTCAGAGAGGTTGACTGCCTTGGGTAAGCTTGGGGCAGCTCACTTTCTTCTCTTCTCCGTCCCCACTGTCCTCTTGCATGTTGAGACAAGGAATAAGTAAAGTTGCAGAAGAGAAAGGATCAGAGAAAAATGAAGCTTCATGGAGTTCTCTAGATGATTGGCTCCCGAGCTGGGCTGGCCATTGGTGCTGCCCTGGTACCTTGTTTACAGGGCAGGTGCCTGGGCTCCACCCCTGACCTACTGAACCGGAGTCCCTGGGGGTTGGTGCTGGGAATATGAATTTCAGAACGCCTCCGCGTTGGCCCTGCTGTACGGTGGGATTTGGGCTCTGCTCCAGGACTAGTGTTCTCTCCTTTGGTTTGAGGGTCGGAGGAGCCAGCAGTAACTCAGGTCCTGAGGCAGGTCACAGGACGGTGGTCCCCAGGGCTTAGAGTGTGATTGTGGCACGTCATAGGCAGTAACTCATAGAGAAGGGAAGGGAGTCAGACCCTCTGAGCAAAGGGGAAGTCGCTGCGCTCTTCTTGGTGTGGTGGCCTCGTGGATGGTGAGTTATGGTCGGCTTCCGGGCTTCTGGGGGGCCTTGCAGAGACCAAGGGGAGAATCTGGTGCTGGACCTCTTGGAAATGGACTGCTTTTGTTCTGCGGTTCCCCTGCTCTGTGGGTGGGGGTTGCTGGCCTGCTCTCGCTCTGCTGTGGGTCCGTCCACTCTGCTGCTGGCTCTGCACGGCCTCCTTAGTGCTGCTCTCCTCTGCAGGGTGCTTTCTCCATATGGTCTCCCCTTGTGAAATGATCTCTGATTTGGGGAAGAAGATGCCCAGCTGGGATGGCGAAATCTTTCTGTTGTCACTAAAAAGCCTGTCCAAGAGTCATTTGGGTTTCCCCTGCTGGGTACCTTGACCTCTTTGTTGAATGGGGGAGGCGAGGATGTGGGGGAGCGAGGGGCTGTTCACGCTCCTGATCGCATGGTTCACTGTCGGCTACACCTGAACTGGTTAATGAGGACCGATGCCCACCATAGATCACTGTGCCAGTGGAAGTTATCCCTGAGACCCCAGGATTACAGATCTCCTGCAAGACTGGGAGCTCCAGGTGGGGCAGTGAACTTGGCCATCCCTGCTGCTTCATCAGCTGCCCAGAGATGGGCTTCTGCTCCCTGTTCATGTTCACCTTAGATTTTCTGTGGCCCCTCAAAGAAAGTATCTGTGATTCTTTCGCTGACCACGTTTGGTGAACTACATGAAGAGGGGGAAACGCATGCTCAAGTTTCTGCTACTCTGAGAATCTCAAGTTTGTACCTGTCTTCTGAATTTTCTTACATATGCCAGGATGGAAACAGCAGATGTAGGAATTTTATCAATTGATTTCTGACCATGTTGTTTTAGTAAAGTTTTTTTACCTCGCTTCTTCTGGGACTGTTACTTGAAGAGAATACTAGAACTCGGGAGGGACCTGCCATCTGTTCTACCCCCTAAAACCTTCTTATAGATATCATTCCATTTGGTCCATGCAGTTTCTCTAAGGCAGATGTTAATATTATCTCCTTCTTAAGGATGAAAAAAAACTAGGCACAGGCAGACTCAGTGACTTACCCAAGGTCACTCAGCTGCTTTTCCATAAAAGCAGGGAAGGGGTAAGGGCTTCCTGACTTGTTGCTTTATCTAGATTCCAGAGCCAGCCTTTATCCGATGAATATTTGTTGGGCATCTACTCTTCTCAGGACCTAGTGTTGTTGACTGGGATAGAGTAAGAAAACAAAGTCATTGCTATAATGGTGTCTACATTCTAGTGTTCTCTAAAAAGTAATACATGCCACATGTGCAATTACAAATTTCCTAGTAGTTGCAGTTTTAAAAATTTAAAATGTAAAATGAAATGGACAAAATTAATTTTAATGTTATGGTTAACTTAATGGCGTATGTCTGAAATAGTCTCATTCCAACATATAATCAGCATAAGAACTAGTGAGCTATTTTACATCCTTTTTCATCTTTGAAGTCTAGCATGTATTTTACAGACAGCACGTATTTCAAATATTTGATGGGCACATGTGGCCAGTGGCTACTATTATTGGACAGTAAAGTTTGAAAAGAATGTTTGCTTTTCAGACTTGGAGCTATCATTACATATGATATATTTTAATGCATTACGTGCCATATGTGTTAAAGAATATGACTGTCCTGGTTTCTTTGTTTATTCAATCTGTTGGTCAGTCCTTCATTCAAAAAAGTGTTAATGGGCACTGGTAGGTGCTGGTATGGTGTGTGCACTGTATCTTTTACTTTCCTTCCCTCACTGATCTCTTCCTTCTTCGTCCCTTTCTGTGTTGCCACCTGTTTAGGTATGTTCCCAGGCTCCAAAAAACACGGTCAATTAAGGCAAGTTAGTTTTGATTAATCACAGGGTTTCTGTCCTTGAGATGACCAGTTTACCCTCTGAGCTAGTGAGATGGAGCTCCCGGCAACCCTCGTGAAGACGGAATCAAACCAGGCTGCTTGTTTGTACTTCAAAAAAATCCTCCTTGGGTCAGGGCCTGGTTAGGTAGATTAGCATTCTGTCAGTGTGCCGGAATACCACACCAGCCTCACAGAGGTTGAGTCTGTTCTCTTTGTACTGTTATGAAAAGTCTTCTCAGATTTATGAAGGGGAAAATCCTAAGATACAAAAGAGTGTGTCATATGATGTTATTTAAGTCTACCTTAAAAGAAACATATATATGCTGACATCAACTTTCCTTTCTTTTCTTTGGGAAGATACATAAGAAATTGTTGATAATGGTCACCTTTGGGTATGCAGGGACATTAAAAAAATATTTTTAATTGTAGATGGACAAAGTAACTTACTTTCTTTCTTCCTTCCTTCCTTCCTTCCTTCCTTTCTTTGGTGCTGAGGATTGAACCCAGTGCCTCCACATATGCTAGGCAAGCACTCTACACTGAGCCCCAGCCCCAGCCCCAGCCCTAAAGGGACATTTTAAACTTTTGTTTTAGGCATTTCCCCAGTGTTTAAATTTTTTCTATGTTTATGGTTTAATTTCAGTTAGGAATGTTATAAAGAGAAAAATGATGGTGTCATGGGGATTGTAGGGCTCTTGAGGAATATGTTGGGCTTGTGCCCAGCTAACCCGAGCAGGCTGCCCTTGGGTTAAGCTCCCCACGAAGGCGCCTTGGCCTTTGACCTTTCAGACTGACCTCTGGTAAGGGAATGGGTTCGTGTGATTGCCAATGTCTGTGCTGTCTGTCACTCGCTTGGTGTAGAATAAGCCACTATAAACAGCGAACAGCTACTTACCACTGAATCATGTTTTCATTCTTGTCCAATTTGGACTGCTGTCTTCCTAGGGTCAGTAAGAGAACAGCAGTGTGTATTTCACAGATGGACACTCACTGGTTGTGCCACTTTAGACAAGTCACTTGGCCATTTGGATCTTTTCTTGTTCTCTTTAAAATAGTGGGGAGAACACAGGTGGATATCTCAGAGGTTTGTAGCCAAGAAATTCCATGATTCCAAGCATGTGTTATCTCACATATTGCATTTCATTGCTGAGTCTCAATCTGATATTTAAAAAATCCCACCAAGTATATTTTATACTGTATTTATTTTAGATAACAAGGTATTCTTCACAACACAATTTTTAAGCAATCCTAAAAGAAAGTTTTCTGTTTATGGACATTAGCCCACGTTCAGTCTTAGCAGAATGTAGCAGTCTACCATTATCTTTATGGGAATAGTAGGATATAAGTAGCTAACATTTTACATATATTTTATTATGATCTGCATGCAGATTCACGCATGTGGGTTCACAGGAAGATCAGAATGGGGGAGGGAGAAATAGGGGCAAGTATGCATGGCAGGATGGGTCTGTTAATTTCCCTATTATTACAGGTTGTTTTCACAGCTTTTCGATTTAGTTTCCACCAGCCATTCACATGACTGAAAGTATGTCTGAGATGAGCCAGAAAATAGGATGGTTTAATATTGCAAATGACTCCTGATCTGCTCACTGCAGAAATGATTGAAACTATAGATGGCTTGTTATATGGACTTGTGGGCAGAAAATTTCCTATTTTAGCTAGTTTGATAAACAGAGGGCAGTTTTTCCCCCCAAGAGATAGAAAATGAACAAAATCAGAAATAGATTAAAAATTATTCTGTGAGGAAAAAAAATATTTGGAGACTTTTGTTTTCACTTTTTGGTGTGTGTTAAAAAAACTATTCTAATACTGTTCTCCACAGACGGTGTTTTGTGTGTGGCGGTGCCTGGTAAATGGTGGACAGTTAGATGACTGGATGAGTGGGAATATCCACGGGTGGTTGTCTATTTTCCCTACTCGTGGGCCTGTTCTGAGTGTCCTAGTTGGTGAAAAAGATGTGCTTCCCATAATCCTCTTACTTTAGGGTCTGTGATTGTCAGTTGTTTCTATGGAGCAGGTTTCTTGGGTCCCAGAGGGTGTTTTTAATCAGGGGAAGCCCCCAAACCTCTTAAGTTCATTCAATGAAAGACAGTGTCTGTAGAGTACATTCTTTTCCCATATCCATACTTAAAAATATACCAGATGTTGCAGCCTTGGGTAGGTCATTTGTTGGCTCCTCTGGGAGTGTGTGGTTGATTACTAGCAGAGATTAAATTCTGAAAGTGAAGAAATCTATAGTTTGGAGGAAAGCTCGAGAATGGGCTTAGTCATTTTGGGAATTCTCTAGTACCATTCTGAGTTTGGGCCTTCTGAATGTGCACATCTTCCCCATCACCTTTACAAGGCTGGAACCATACTAGGTTCTGATTTTAAGATGTGCTGGTCGAGCATTCATATTTCGTCTTTCAAGTTGCTGTTTCACAAAAAGCCTGCAGGCTCTTTCTCTAACATCTGATAACACAGGAAACAGAGGGGGAGGCCGATGACGAAATGAAATGCTCTACTTTTAAATTAGACTGAAATAAGTTTCCTTTTACACGGAGGGCTAATGCGTGAGGCTGAAGCTACTGTTAAAGCTTGCAATAAAATAAGACATTCTTCCAACGATCAGATAGAATATTTGCATGAGCTGCCGATTTGGGTTTTTGAGCATGTAAAACATGGGGAAACATTTCTGTTGCAGGATATGGCAGTTAGGATTCCAAACCCAGCCAGGCCTGCTACTCCTTCTGGCCCAACCTTTCAAATGCCTTAATACTTTCTGAATATCATTTTTCAAAGCCCTGGTTTGGTGCCAGAGAAGATCTCCAAATGTGATTGTAAAGTACTTTTGTGTTTGAGGTTTTTCAGGAGAAAGACACTGCTGAAATAACCGAACCATAATTTGGCAGCCTAAAGGGTTTATTTTATTTTGAAGTCATTTTGAATTCAGAATCCCTGTAGGTTTTAGGAATCCTTAAATGTTGTTTTGCCCCAGTTTTTCCTCATTTGGTTAAAACTTCCTGTATTTTGCAGACAGTTTAGTTTTAGAGTTTCTAATGGAAAAAAGGAAGACAGGGAGACACTTAGTCAACAAGATAGAAATATAGAATATTAACATTAGAGTAGGAAATTTGGGGGTCATCTGGTCTGATCCTTTTACTTAAAAATGACAAAGTAGGACCCAGAGAGGTTAGATGCCTTGCCTGATGTTAGAGACAGTAGCAGAGACGAGACTTGTTATTTTATGTTGATATCCAACAGGTATTTATTGAGCTCCGTTGAGGGCCTGCCATGGGTATGGCACTATGCTGGATCCTAGGGAAACTTGATGGAAAAGTCAGATTCAAGCCCTGCCCTCATGGGGTATATGTATCCTAGCAAGAGAGGGACATTCACCAGCCAGTTACCATTGCTAATTACCTAATTCCAGGAGCCTCCAGGGTTATGGAGCCAGGGAATCATAAAGGGGACCTGATCTCTTTATAAGGTAGTTCCTTACAGCCTCTATTAAGGAAAGAATAAGTGTCCTGAGCATCCATCTTGGAAAAGAGAAGAGAAGACCTGGCTTGTAGGTATGGCAGATCTTTTGCACGTGGCCACTAATGACAGCCTAGAGCCCAGGTTAACCATAGTTTTCAGGCAAGACCGTCACTTTCTCAGAGTAGTGATTTAAAGCAGCTTTATTCAAACTCTTAATTTTAAAATTAGCATTTTGTTTCTTAAGTTTCTAGACAGCAGTGATGCTGATGTGCATATATTAATATGTTCTCTGATTTCAAAGGTTCACATTCTGGTTCATCTAAATGTGTGTTGGTTGGAAGGATGGACTGAAGATTAGATTGGATTAGATTAGGAGATTAGATAAGGTTTGATAGAAAATCCTTCTTGGGGTCCAAGAAAATAATTGAACTGTCATTGATAAAGGGATACATGTTTTAAGAGAAGCATTTGTAGGAACTGGTGATTTTAGTTGAACAAAAACTAAACACAAATCAGAAGAGCAATATTACTTCCCCAAACAGTAAATACCAAATGAAGGCTTATGAATGGAAGTTGGGTTTTTTTTATATATATATATATATACTGGGGATTTAAGTTAGAGGTGCTTTACTACTGGGCCACATTCCCAGCCCTTTTTATTTTTATATTTTTTATTTTGAGGCATGGTCTCACAAAGTTGCTTAGGGCCTTGCTAAGTTGCTGAGGCTGGCTTCAAACTTGCAATCCTCCTGCCTCAGTCTCCCAAGTCACTAGAATTACAGGTGTGTGCCATCAAGCCCAGCTATGAGTGAAGTTTTTGACAGTAGAGAAGAGGTTCCTCCTCTACCCTGCACTGGTCAGCTTATTTGGAGAAATATTCACCATTTCAATGGGAGACTGGATGATGACAGCACATATAGTTATTCACCCACCCACTCACCCATCCATCCATTCACCTAGGTACTCATTTTGTTTATTGTCCCTTTAATAGAATGTAAGTTTCAGCTTAGTCCCAGAAGCTAGCTCCGTCCTTATCATGGCAGGCCCTCCATAATTGTTGATTGACTGAATGGAATAAATGGGGTTCTCAAATTCTGTCAGATGGGAGGTGATGGGAGGAAATGAGTTTTTCATGGAGAAAAGAAGTTTTCTTGGAGCTGTGAAAACTGTCTTCAGTGCCGAAAGTCTATTGCATGGAAAAGCAGAGACAAGACCTGTTCCGTTGATGAGGCAGGTGGCAAGGGATGAAGGCTGCAAGGTGGCAACAACACAGGCTTAGCAGGCCCTCAGCGTTAGAGGACCATCTCTCCTGTGAAATGGTTACTTGAAATGGATACATTTAAGCAAGAGTTAAAATTTCATAGTACATTAGAAATTAAGAAAATAAACTTATTTTATCATATTGACAAAGTCTCATTTTAATTTTTATATATGTCAATTCTAAAGCAACACAAAACCTAATCAATTGTTTTCTAAAGCTTTTGTGCAGGAGGGGTTGAGTGCATTTTTATGACACTAGTTTTTACTAGAACAATATAATTTCTCTTAGTTCAATTTGACTTTTTTTTGGTTTTGGTCTGCATTGAAATAATATTCACAACACATCTGACTCCTACAATTTTCTTAGGGCTGCTTTTTACCATCAGGTGTTCCTTTCATTAGCTTTTTTTTTCTTCTGATACTGAGGATTGAAGACAGAGGGCACTGAGCCACTGAGCCACATCCCCAGCCCTTTTTTTTTTCTTCTGATATTTTATTTAGAGACAGGATCTCACTGAGTTGCTTAGGGCCTCACTAAGTTGCTGAGGCTGGCTTGGAACTCGTAATCCTCCTGTCTCAGCCTCCCAAGCTGCAGGGATTTCAGGCATACACCACCAGGCCTGGCTTATTAGCTTTTGATTGTTTGACAGTATCCCTGCTGGTGTTCTCCTGTCCAGCTGGTAGCCTCTCCCACTGAGAGCAGTATTATTGTAGTTGTAACAGTTTTCTAACATCACTTTCATCAACTTCATAGAATTCTGCATCTTTGGCAAAATCTGGAATTACCCCATGAGATCAAATCACATTGCATTTATCATTTATTGTGAAGAAATCCTAAATCTGGGAGTGAACAACAAAAGCATAACTTGGTAGACGAGGATATGCACCAAGATTGGAAAAGCAGAGATATTTAAGTGGGGACCAATTTTGTAAATGAGCATTTTTGTCAGTAAAAACGTTCATGTTATAAAAATTTAGCTTCCCAATGTTTCCATAGCCATGATAACTTGAAATAAGAACACTTAGGAAATGATGAGGTTGCTAGAGTTGGAAGCCCCTGACCTGGGTTTAGAGCCTCAAGATTCACTCCACCAAGCAGAGAACAGAGAGAATGAGTATTCTAGCACATTGGTAAACAGGCTGTTTGGCAGACAAGTTGGGAAATTCTGTCACTGGTGATGGAATCCTGAGTCATAACAATCTCTACAGGCTGAACATTGGCCCTAATCTAACAATTAGATTCCAAGCCTCATCCCTGCCTCACCCCCAAATCAAAACAATCCCAACCGTAAAACTATAGCATGGCAAAGGGAAAGGCATGGGCTTTACATGAAAAAGATCTGTAGGTTCAAAGTGACCACAAGCTCTATATGAGTCAGCAAGGTGCCTCACTGCTGTAAGATGCAGGCTTGAACTGCCCTTCAGAATATTGACCAGACAGTAAAAAGTCACAGTTTTTTTGTTTTTTGTTTTTTTTTGTTTTTTTTTTTGTATTATACACAGATTGCAGTTACTTACCTAGAATAACTATTGGTGGAGGTGAGGAGAGTGGGGAGCCGGATTGGGAGGCTTGGGGAGTTATAGGCAAGCCTGAGCCATCTCTGTGTGAAGCTGCCTTGGGAGGTGAATGTGTTCTTCTCTACTTGTTTGCTTGTAAGAGAAAACACCAACTTGGATGAAAGAGGAACCAAACTCTGGGAAAGGAAGGGGTGCAAGGACTTGAACTCCAGAGTTCCCCCTCCGCCTCTCATTTGGTATCTCCGCACGTTGGTGCCTTTCTCTCTGATGCATCATCCCCATGAAGAGCCAGGACCCCTAGGAGTTCCTCCACCTCACTTCCTCCAGCTCCAGCCCTAAGAGGAAGCTAATGTCATTCTTTCTGGTTCAAAAATTTCAAATCTCAGGACAGGACTAATTGGTTGACCCAAGAGACTTGGGTCAGTCTCTAGGCTGATTAACAGCGACCAGGAGATTAGAGAACTGTGACTGGCCTGCTTTGGGAACCTGGGGCATGAGATTTCTACAAAGTTCACAGCCTCCATTCAAAACACTTGGTGAATGCCGAGGGATCAAGAGTTTTCCTGAAGGGGGATCACTGTTCTTATCAAGCAATGCAAGAGATGTCCGCCACACTGAGGGATCTGGAATCCTGATCTCAGTCTGAGGATGGAAGAAAGAATTGGGGCTGCTGAACCACAGAATTAGGGACTTTGGGGCTGGAATGTGACTAAAGCTCAGCATGGTCAGATGGCTTGCCCAGAAACACTCAATTGGCCAGAAGCTTAGGCCTCTGACACTGAACCCAAGAGTCCCATATTACTTTGCTGTCCCTTTTTTTTTTTCTTTCTTCTTTCTTTTTTGGTACTAGAGATTGAACCTAGGGGTGCTTAACCACTGAGCAACATCCCCAGCCCTTTTTATTTTTTATTTTTATTTTGCGAAGTTGCCAAGGCTGGCCTTGATATTTCAATCCTTATGCCTCAACTTCCTGAGCCGCTGGGATTACAGGTGTGTGCCACCGTGCTCAACACTTTGATGTTTTGAAGAAGAAGAAGAAGAAGAAGAGGAAGAGGAAGAAGAAGAGGAGGAGGAGGAGGAGGAGGAGGAGGGAAAGAGACATGATAATTGCTTTCAGGCATTTGCAGGATTCTGATGAGGAAACAGGTGTAGTGCTGTTTGATGAGGCTCTGAAGGGCAGGTTGGGATTCATGGATGGTGGCACTTGAGAGCAGAATTCTGCTAGATTTCCCGGAGAATGTTAACACCTGGAATGGCTTCGTTGTGGAACAGGTGTCTCAGGAGGAGATGACCAGAGCCTTATAAGCTAAAAGTTAGGCAACCATCTGCCAAAGATGCTGAAGAAGGAGTTCCTAATGTCCTTCCAATGCAGAGACAATGTACATTAAAGGGCGGCTCATGTTGCTCTTTGCTGTTTTCCTTCAGTTTCTTTCCCAGTAATATTAGTAACAACAGTAGCAGCAGCAGCTGTCGCCAGCTGTGGAATGTTTGCAGTGCTAAGTGCCGAGGTGCCACCCTATTCTAGTGATTATCTCATTCAGTTTTAACTGAGAAGCCATTGCTATGTTTATCTCCATTTTGCAAATGAGGCTGGGAAACAGTTACTTTCCCAAAGGCATGTGGGAGCACCAGGTTTGCTCCTCTTCACCTCTAAGCTCAATGGACTCTCAGAAATTATTTCCAGAGGCCATTGGGAGGCTGAGGCAAGGAGGATCACTTGAGCCCAGGAGTTTGAGGCCAGCCTCGGCAACATGGCAAGACCCCATCTCAAAAAAAAAAAAAAAAAAAAAAAATTGTTTCCAGCCCCATTTTTAGTAGCCTCGAAGTGTGATCCTTGGGATTCCTGCTCCAGAAATCATGTATTTTTGAGTTTGATGTAAAGCCAAATGTTTGGAACCCCACATTTTTTGTTAACATTCATGATATTGGCCTCTACCCGTTCCCCTGTGAGCTAGAACGTCTTTTTGGAGTCTGCTGGGAATTCATATTTTTTTAAAAAAATATCTTTGATGATTTTGATGGACACTAAAGTTTGAGGATGCCTGGACTTGGGCTTGCAGGGGAGACCCTGGAAGGCTTAACAGTCTCATGTTTCTTTAAGCAGCTTAGACTTCACTCTGAATACCCCTGAGAGCAATCGAAGGGCTGAAGGTGGGTCTGACCTCATTATTAGAACTGATTTTCACGAGGTCGTCTGGTGGCTGTAGGGGGACAGGGCTGCCTGATCTGAGCAGAGGCTGAGCTGTGGAGAGGGAGGGATACTGTGGAGGGGTGGCAGGCCCAGCAGGACTTGGTGCGTGGTTGTGGGGAGAAGGGAGGAAGTAATTACGTGGGTGAGTTCAGCTCATAAAACTGAGGCTGTCTGCTAGGAAACTGGCGTGCACCCAGAATTCAGAAGGCAAGAAGGCATTTTTGATTGGGAGGTCAGTTGGAGGGTTGGATTTTAAGAGGTATGGTTGTCGAGAGCGAGAGGCAGAGGAGTGTCGGTCAGGGGAACTCAGTGGGCGAGGCAGAGGGGCAGGAAAGGATAGGGCCTGTTTGAATGGAGGTTGGAAAGTGGGCTGGGAGGGAAGATGGGGAAAATGATTCTGAAGGTCATAGTGAGTCCATGGGAGATGGGCCTTCAACATCAAGGAACCTTGCCCACCCTATCTCAGAGGGCTTTCTTTGGCTCCGGCAGCAAGGTGAATAATATGACATTGGGAGAAATTGTTGAAGCAGCCCAACTAAAGGATAGACCCAGGTTCTCAAGCCTTTTCCCAAAAGATCAATTGGATGTAGAACTAAATGTGCATGCAGATCCAGCTTAGAGGAGAAGTGGGTGAGGTAATGCATATTAACTAGCTGGATTTAGCCACTGTACAATGTATACATATTCCAAAGATTGTGTTGATTCTGATAACTCTCTACAACTTTTGTCAATTAAAGATAATTAAAAAGGAATGGAATCCATATCGGATTCTTCTGATGCAATATTATAGCACATTTTCATGGGCTCATGAGTATTTTGTTGAGATAGCATCAAATGCAAGGTTCCTCTGACATCTTATTCTTGCCCTGTGATTCTTATCACCACCCCCCTTTACCACCAGGGTTTGTATATGGTTCAGAACTTGTGTTTACGCCTTGTCTCCAGAGTGGGTGGGGAACGGGGTTGACTGGAAGGAGCAAAAGCCCCTGACAGACAAAGTTGCCTTGTTGAATAAACACTGGAAATGTGAAAGGGCATCTGCGGGTGGGTGGGTGAGTTGGGTGTTCCTGAATCCATGGCAGTAGGCCCCTGGCAGGTCAACGTAAAGACAGAAAGAGTGTGTGTGTTTCCGCAGCAAAGGCTTCGTCAAGATCAGTTCCCTACCTCCACCCCCTCCTGTCTTCCAGGCAGAGAGTCAGGATTGCTCTGAATCCAGCCCTGTGAATAAGTCACCTCTCAACCATTGCCTACACAGACCTGCAGACCTGTCTCCAGGCCCAAGACTTAGGACAAAGCAGCACATAGATGGGAGAGGGGCGAGGGGTAGGCACAAGAGGAAGGGTGACCAGGAATGCAAGGAGGCTTGGCTCTGGTTTCCACACCCTATCTGTGGAGGGAGATGGTGCATTACATCTTGGATGTAGGCACAAGTGTGGTTAGAGCCTGAAGGAATGTTGGCCATGGAATTTTTTTTTTTTTTTTTTTGGTACCAGGGATTGAACCCAGGCATGCTTGACCACTGAGCCACATCCCCAGCCTTTTTAATATTTTATTTAGAGACAGGGTCTCACTGAGTTGCTTAGCGCCTCACTGAGGGGCTGAGGCTGGTTTTGAACTCTCGATACTCTTGCCTCAGCCTCTTGAGCTGCTGGTATTACAGGCATTCACCACTGTGTCCTGCTTTTTTTTTCTTCAATTGTTGTAGGCCACTGATGTTCTGTGGTTTTTAAAATTTATTTATTTTTTAGATATACATGACAGTAGAGTGTATTTTGACATATTATGCATACATGGAGTATAACTTCCCATTCTTCTGGTTGAACATGATGTGGAGTTATACTGGTCATGTATTCATATATGCACATAAGAAAGTTATGTCCCACTCATTCTGCTGTCTTTCCTATTCCTATCCCTCTCCCTTCCCTTCATTCCCCTTTGTCTAATCCAGTGAATGTCTTCCCCCACCCCACCGCCCCTTATTGTGAATTAGCTTCTGCATTTCAGAGAGAACATTTCACCTTTGGTTTTTGGGGGATTGGCTTATTTCACTTAGCATGATAGCCTTCAATTCCATCCATTTATTGGCAAATGCCATAATTTCATTTTTCTTTATGGCCTAGTAATATTCCATTGTGTATATGTACCACATTTTAAAAAAATCCATTTATCTGTTGAAGGGCGTGTAGGCTGATTCCATAGCTTAGCTATTATGAATTGAGCTGCTGTAAACACTGATGTTGGCCGTAGGGTTCCTAAGTGAGGGATGTGTGTGCTAGCTTTAGGTGGGAGATTGAATGAGGAAAGAAAGAGCAGGCAAGGAGACAAGGTTCTGGGCCTGCGGAGCTAGAAGAAGGGTGTCTCAGAGATCACAGTGGGGGAGCCAGGGTGGGGGAAGATGACGCTCAAATCTTCTTCTGGTACAACTCAAAGCCACTGTGGAGGGTTTATTTGCAGCGTGGGACCAGCCCTCAGGAGAGGGGCCTGGACAGATGGATCTGTCCCTTCATTCACTATTTATCGAACACCCACCACGGACCGGGTCCTGTGCCAAGGACACAAAAACTAAAGGAGGTGCTGACGCTTCTTCGAAAGGAGGGACTCTTGGAGCCCTCTAATAGAGATTAAGAGACCAGTTTCCAAAGCACAGAGGGACAAGGTGGTGGTTCTCTTTGGCATCGTGTGGACACACCCAGACGTATCCACCTAACCCCTCACAGGGCACAGGGGGCCAATTTGGGATCTGGGGTGAACTTCTATTTGCTAAATGTTCATGAACCACGTTGGTTTAGGTCTGGGTTCCAGATACTGTGTGGGGCAGGAAGGAAGCACAAACACACACCACATCTCTGTGAGAAAGCTGGCTGTGGTGTTTGAGAGAGAGTGGTCAGGCCGTCCAGTAGCGCTGGTTGAGCAGCCACACAGGGCTGGGGGTGACCAGGTGAACAGCACAAAAGCTATGGCTGCCTTTCTCAATACTGTAAAATGCCATCGTGTTCCTTAGAGACTGGGGGAATCCCTATCTTTCCTGGCTCTGTCCATCACCACAAGGTCCAAACCCGTTAAATTCTAGCACCTGTGGTTTCTCATTTCCCTGGACTCCTGTGCTCATCAGTAGGGCATCCACAGCACCCACTGGTTCATTGAATCACCTCCTGAATTCCAGCTAGATTGTGTGCTCCTCAGGAGCAGGACAGACATATGTTCTTTGGGTCTATCCATTGGGCCCAGTCCAGTGTGGGCGCAGAAGTCTCAGCTATTTGGTTGGTTGGCTGGGTGGTTGAAGTCCTGGAGCCCAGATATCACCGTTATTTTTCAGCTGAAGTAGCTTTAGAACAGAATGAGTAAATTAATCTCATTAGGGTCACAGTCATTATCTGTCACAAATGTGCATTGACTGCCTACGTCCGGAATTGTTGAAGAAAAAAAAAATTCTCTCGGAACATTCATGATCTAAATAAAGAACCAAAGGCAGATTCACATTTGCTTCAGGTGATCCAGCAGCCCTCTCATTAATATATATTTATTAAACACCCACTCAGAGACTTCAGTGAGGCCCTGGCGCTGTGTTCCACGAGGCAGGGGGATTAGAGATTCTGTAGCAGACATATAAGGACCTGCTGGCAAGAATCCTGGGGAGCTAAGCTGGCATGGGGCATCTGTGCGGTAATGGCCAGTTTAGGCACCAGGCCCTTCCTCAGCAGGGATGGGTTCAGATTTCATTTCCATGGTGTCCCCATTTGCTGCTGTATGTTGTCACAACGAATGCCCTACTGCTGCTTTGGATCAGGACTGGCCACAGAAAAGGCAGTAAAGCAGCCCTGGCTATGAAGGGAGAGAGAGTGGTCAGGCCGTCCAGTAGTGCAGGCCGTCCAGTGAGCTGAGGCCCAAGTTCAGACCAGGAGGCTAGGGCTCTGGCTGAAGTACCCGGCTCTGGTCCTGGGGCAGGTCTCTCAGAGGCTCCTCTTCAGTCATCTGTAAAATGCAATAATGATCACTTCCCGGGATACAGAGAAATGAAGCTGAGATGTTCGCTACCTCTGGACACACCTCCTCCCACCAGGCCCCTGCCTGTTGGGCCTCAGCATCCTTCTGTGAGGCCCTGTCCTCCACCTTCCGTTCTCATAGCTACTGGTTTTGTTGTAGACTTCAGTCATTGTTTTATCATAGAAATATTTTTTGATTTTATGGTAATTTTTGAATTTCTTAAGTCTTAGAAATGTTTTTTTTTAAATTATAAAGGTAATATGTACTTGTTACCAAACAAACAAACAAACAAAAAAACCAAAACTCAATTTTCTAACAGAAGTCTATAGAAGAAAAAGTGAAAATATTCATCAGTTTATCTTAATCCTCATTTTCCTCCATGGAGAGAACTATCATGAACAGTTTGGTGTGTATCTTCCCATTCTTAGGAATTTATAAAACACATACCAGAACAGATGTTTTTCATTATCACTAGAATCATTGTGAATATATTATTCTGCAACTTCTAAAAAACTGATGGATCCTCTTCTCTGAATTTATAACATACACACTTGCAGAATTATTTTAGTGGATGATTGCATGCATTTTCTTTTGGAGCAAGCTGCTTCTTTCCTAGTTCGTGGATGACTGTCTTCTAAATGGTCTTCTTATTTCTATCTCAAACCTTTCCATCTTTTACCAGGTTGCAGGATGAGTTTCCTAAAACCCAAACAGGGAGCCACTGATACAGGGTAAAGTCCAGGTTCCTAATGTGACAGTTCAAAGCCCAGTATCATCTAGCCCCTGAGATGCCTGCAATTTTATTAGAGTATTTCTTAGATTATTTTTTGTTGTTAGTAGCAGAGACATTTTTGTCCAGAACAAAACCATACTCACCAGCATAATACAGGTAAATGTAGAACTCCTTCCTGTAGGGTATTGTGCATCTTCGGTGGCCTCTGGATCCCAGCCTTCTCAAGGTCCTACTTTGTTCTTCCCTATCCCTTCAAAACTCCCTTCCTGTCCTGCTCATGAGACTGTGACCCAATATTTTTTTTTGTACCATGGATTGAACCCAGGGGTGCTTAACCACTGAAACACATCCCCAGCCCCTTTTATTTTTTTTATTTTGAAGTAGGGTCTTGCTAAGTTGCATAGGGCCTTGCTAACTTGCTAAGGCTGGCTTTGAACCTGCAATCCTCCTGCCTCTGCCTCTTAGGCTGCAGGGATTACAGGCATGTGCCATTGCACCAGGCTCCCCAATTCTTAAAAACAAACAAACAAACAAACAAACCCAGAAGTTTTTGTTAGCCTTTTTTTTTTTTTCCATGGAGGAAATTAGTTTCATGTCTATTAACTTTTTGGTGATGTGTCCTGAAGCATTTCTCTCAGGTTCCAGTGTCTTCTCTGCCATCTGGAGACTTGGGGGGACCAGTTTTGGAGAGCTCGCTCTGATCACTCTTCTGAACAAGGGCATTCTTCCCTTGTTGATCTTTTCTCTTTACATTGAAGCTTTTCTGATGTTTAAATCCCTGTGACCCAAAAGACTGTGAAGTCCTTGAAGATAGAAGCAAGAAGACCAGTTTGAGGACAATTTCCCATGAATAAGATAAAAAGCAAACTGCAAAACAAAATCTATCCTTCTGGGTCTTACCAGTATCTAGCTCCACGCTTGACATATACAAATGCTCAGTGATCTTTTCTTCCCTGGAATGCATGTGAGGTGTGGCAGTTCTTCTGTGATTTTTACTGTAGGATACAGGAGGCCAACTGTTTGCTGCCAGCCCAGCTATGGAGGTGGTATAGGGGCCAGCCAGGAGCTATGGACAGATGCAGATAGTCACCATCCTTTCTTGCTGAACCACACCTGGCTGTCTCTTCTATGAGCTGCGTGACCCTGAACAAGGCCTCATATGGGAGAGATTTAGGGGTGCCGTCTCTTTGCTTGGCTCTTTTCAGTGATAGGCTTGTGTATCTTGAATTTAGTGACCATTGGAATGATCACCATATGAGGGTCATTTTAGACATGACCTTGTCATCTAAGACACTCTGGGGGGCGGGGGAAGAAAGATGTAAACAACTCACAAGCTGAATTTTGTGGCTTTTGTGGATATATTTTTATTTTTTAAAAGTAGAAAGTCTACAGCCCTAACATACTCAAAATGATATTCTTTGCTTCTTTTGACCACAAAAGCCACAAGTCTGCATCATTGCCAGGAGGCTGTGATGGGGAGATTATGATCTTCCTATTGATCTTCTTTTTTTTTTTTTCTTTTTTTGGTGTTGGGGATGGAACCCAGGGCCTTGTGCATGCCAGGCAAATGCTCTACCACTGAGATATGTACCCAACCCCCTATTTATCTTTTTTAAAAGCAAGCAATAGCCAGGCATGGTGGTACACACCTGTAGTCCCAGCAACCCAGGAAGCTGGGGCAGGAGGATCACAAGTTCAAGGTCAGCATAGGCAACTTAGTGAGATTCTATCTCAAAACATTGAAAAAAAAAAAAAAAAAAAAGACGGGGATGTATTTCAGAGGTTAGTGCTTACCTGGTGTGTGCGAGGCCCTAGGTTCAATCCCCAGGATCACAAACAAAAACAAAAAGCTGAACTTGTGTGTTGGTTTAATGTGTGTGTTGGTCAGGCTCCTCAACTCTTGCAAAAGGATTACCTTATGCACAGCTTGTCTTCTTCACTGGCAACATGAGATACCTGAGTATTACCCCAGATGCCCTCATCTCTGATTTTTCCCACTTGATCCACATTTTTTAAATGCTTCTTGGTGCATTTTTTCCAATATGGACTGTGTCTGATGGGCTCTTGGTTTTTTTTCATAGCAATTTGGAAAGTACTTGTTCTATCTTGAATTCTGCCTACTGCGCCTCATAGTTTTTCTTAAGATTGTCCTTAAGACATAATTTCTTTGATCTTTGAATGCACTGAGATTTTTTTTCTGATTATTTGTGTACATGCTCCCTGGTAGCTCAGTGGCTTTTATTTCCCTCTGCCCAGACTGTCTTGTACAGTGAGGCACATTGTAAAATGCAGGCTCCCTGATCCCCCATCAGCATCCTTTTTCACTGAGCTGGGAATAAATGCATTTTGCACTGTGATATGGACATGAGGTTTTAGGGGCCAGGGAGAGAATATGGTATGAATACTGATGGATATTGGATATGAGGTGTCCCCCAGAAGCTCCTGTTACTGCAGGAATATTCAGAGGTGAAATGATGATATTATGAAAGCTGTAACCTATTCAGCCCATCCTAGTTTGAATGGACTGATAGACGGTAACTGTAGGCAGATGGGGCATGCTGGAGAAGGTGGGTCACTGGGGGCATCCCTGGGAGCTTGCATCTTCAGCTTGGCCCTTCCAGCCCCTTTCTGCTTCCTGACCCCACCATGAACTGAGCAGTTTCCTCCACTGGGCCCTTCCCGCATGATGTGCTGCCTCCAGAGCAGATTCAGCCATCTGTGGGCTGAGTCCTCTGAAATCCTGAGCCCCCAATAAATTTTTCCTCCTCTAAATTATTCTTGTTGGGTACTTTGATACAATGCAAAAGCTGACTAAAATGTGGTATCTGAGAGGAAACCAGTTTCCCATTCTGACCTACACTCTTTCACTAAATATGTGAGATTTTTCACTTTGCCTACTGGAAGTTATTGGGAAATAACTTTTTTTTTTTTTTTTTTTTTTTGCTTACATTGTCCAACTAGCTATGTCAGTGGTCTTGCATAGAAAAAAAATAAGGAGAAGCTGTATGAACTGTCTTGCTTTGACTTTCATAATGCTTAACTTACGAGCATTTGGAGGATCTTTAATTGCCTCTGGAGTGGAAATCAGTCATTTCTCTTAAGTGGCAGAGGAACACAAGGAACAAGTCAGGGTCTTTTTGGAAATCTCAAAATAAGTCTTAACAATAAAAGTGGTAATTGTTTGCCATTAGTCTTGTTCTGGTATCCAGACTGGGGTCATTAAAATAAGTGGCACAGCCACCCACATGACTTGTATTAGCTCCTGTATTTAGACATAACCTTGAAGGATTGGAAGATGGGTTTAAATTTCCCTATGTTTGGTATAAAACATCCGTCATACTGTGAATTACAAAAGTGATGAGTTCTTGGATAAAACCTCACTTATTTTTATTAGATGCATCTCTCAGCATCTGGTAGCATCTAGTGCTCGGTATATACCTGATGAATAAATAAATGAACGGTTGGGATACGGTACATGATAGTTTGACTTAAAAATAAACAAGATCAAATTACTTGGTTTATGGAAGATGATAATTTCATTATCTCAATTTTCAGTGCATATTGTATTGCCCAACTTCTGGCATTGTGAGTAGTGAGAGGATGAGCTCTCCAGGAGTGATGAGAGGTTGGGTACTCATTATTTTGTTTGTGTGGTTAGTGTTGCCTAAGAACATTTTTTTATTATCTTAGTAAAATTTCTAAAAGATATCTTTTCTGACTTTTTTCTAACTTTAAAATATACATTTCCAAATCTGCAAGTACCCAAGGCCTCCCTTGTACTCATAGAATGATAAAAAACTAGAGATCTGGGGAGGGGGTGGTCTCTGGCTTACTCTCCATTACCTGTGTATTCTCACCTGTGTATTCTCTTGAGCCACATTAGCTGTTGAATATCTCCTCTTTAGCCAGCAGGTGAATTCTAGAAATTTCAAGGGCTTTGCCCACTGCACATTGAATAGTCCAACTGAACCTTGATGTATTTTTGTTTTTTAAAAAAACAATAAAGATATCTTTTTGAAATTAGCAGAATTTTCTGCCCTAGCCTGGAGTCATTATCTTTGGGGCACCTATCAAGGGATGATTGTCACACTTAGGAGCCAGGCCTTTTGATTTGGACAATTCTTAGTGGCAGGCCAAATCCTTGAAACTTCAGCAATGTATGGCCACCAGTTGAAGCAATAAGTGATTAGTGCTGAGTGTGTAGAAACCACTTTCAATGTCTGTTTTTGGAACCTTGTTACAGTCTGTTTAAATGTAGTTTCTTCTCAAATAGGTTTGTGATGGTTATTTTCTGAATAGCTTGGATTGCAACTGAAGAGAAATGCAGCTCTTAAAAAAAAAAAAAGATTCTATTAGAGGGGAAAAAGTTGTATCTAATTCTGTGTGATGGTTGCTATGGTGATGATTGAATGTAAATTTCAGTTAATGTAAAACCCTGCTAAGATTTTGATTGGTGACCAAGGCGAGGCTTGGTGTCAGTTGGGCAAAATGGCAAGAAAAAGCACCTATTAATGGGGCAAAAAAAAGAAGGGGGGGTCATAGAGCTCCATCCCCATTCGGGTATCATGTCTGCACAGACTGATCCCGTCACTGGAAGACAGTGCAAAGCAGAGCAGGGAATGAAAAAAAGCGGCTCCTCTTCTCCCTTGACGGTTTCTTCCTTGAGGAAATTGGAGAAGGGACTTTCAGAGACAAGGCAGTTCTCGAAAAGGTGATGTCCCACATGCCAAGACCCATTTTTTCGGTAGGCATTTGGTTTGTGGGTAAAGGAGATTCAAGCATGGGATGTAGGAGCAGTGGCGAGTGGTCTTTACAGACCCTCCAGCCCTTGAGTACCTGCTCTTGCTGCAAGAAGATGGAAGCCAGCGGGTGGGCCAGTAGCATCCTCACCGCACAGCTTCAGGCTCTAGAATGACAAATCCATGCAGAGAATAGACTTCTAAGGTTAAGCAATTTAATCTAAGGAGGAATGGTTAAGGATCAAGAATAACTTATCTAATTATGGAAGTTGTTTGTCTCACTCTTACTCTTTAGCCCCATTGACTTAATTCTTTAGTATTTATATGTTGCTCTATAGTACATCCTTGTGTGTGTGTGTGTGTGTGTGTGCACATCCATATCTATATAGTATATGAAAAGAACATATATAGAACATATAAGTATATTCGTGAGTGTGTATTTTTTAAAGATGGTAAAAGGGAGAAAAATAGATATTGCTTTCCATTAACCACATCTATAAAAACTGGAGTCTTTAAGTCCCTGGGAAAAAAGATTGCCCACCTGGCTAAGCATAGACCAGGATAATGAAGAGAGACATAACCGATCTATGAAATGGGTACTCAGGATAATTTTCAGAGTCCCCAAAATGCAGTGCCACTGCCTGTGTCCCAAGGAAAATTGGAAGCTGTGGGTTTGCCTTCTGATAACCTGCTGGCTCTCTTCCTTTAACCTCTGCCATCCTGGCTCATCTCCTGCAGGAGTCCCCAACTGAACACCTTCCTGTCCAGCACCACCCACTGGGACTGTGAAACACCTCTTTTTGTTCACCTAAAACAAAAGTTGGTCCAGTTTCCAGAATGATCTTTCTCGTCAGCATTCTCCCAAACCAGTCAAAATCTTCTTTCCACCCAGGATGATTTCAGTATAGCTTTAGGTCATCAGATTGTTCAGCCGTCCTGGAAGTAATATCCAGAGGAAAGCCAGAAGCTCTGGTCTTACACTTTGTGTCCAGTCTTTCTCTGTCTTTGAAGGCAAACACAGAAGTCAGAGGTCACGTTTGTTATGGTCTGAAATGGCCTCTTCACATGCATATGCTGAAGTCACAACACTCAAAGTGTGACTGTGTTTGGAGACAGCATTCCATTCTGGGTGCCCCAGGAAGACAATGAGGAAGGGGGAAACGCTGTCTGAGCTATTTTATGGCGAGGGGTGTGGCTGTGTTCTGGGTCTGCAGGGTGACTCTGTCCAGGGGAAGTCCTGGGTGGGAGGAGTGGGGCCGTCAGAGTGGAAGTTCCAGCTTTCCACCCGGCTGATTAGGAGTCAGTGGTTGCTGGGCACCCTGTCCCCCGCGACTATCACTGTGCAGGTGACCTAGGCTGGCGCAGTCAGGGTGGAGGGACAGTTTCCTACTCCATGCTTGTGGGAGTATTTTTCTCTTTTTCCTCTGGACCCTGTTGTGTGAAGCAAGCCTCAGGTGCCACAGACATCTGGCTGCCCGCCTGAGAACGAAGCTCATGCTGGAGAAGAGGGAAGAGAAAAATAGAAGGAACCTGGGGCCTTGGTGAGGGTTCAGGGGAACCCTTCCCACCCCAAGCCCTAGTTTAGAATAGAGAATGCCAGACTCTATTCTAGGAGGTGAACTTCTTCAAAGTGTAAGATATCTTGAGTGGGTTTTCCTTTACTTGCAGAAGAACCACTTTAACAGATTGGAATCTTAAGGGTTGGAATGAGCTTTCAGAGACTGCAAAATGCCCATTGGTAGGGTGGACCCTTTTCTCAAAGGGCACCCTTGTCACTGTCATATTCAAATAGACGTTAGCCATGATTTTTAAAAATCCTTTATTGAGTGAGGTTTTGCTCTAAATGATTCTCTCCAGCCTGATCATCTAAGATGAAAAATAATTCTCACTAAGGTGTGAATGACGGTGAGGCTGAACCTCTCTGCAGAGCATTTGCATTAACCCCAGCATGATCATTCAGATGAAGCTTTTATTAGTAGAATGTGGAGGTGGGGGAGGTTTTTGTGCCTGAGAACTTTCCAGGTGCTCCATGCCTACTGTGTATGAGTAGGCCACTCTGCTCTTCCTGTTCAGGGGTCTGTGTCTGGTGCTCCTACTTTTGGAAGGTTTCTGAACCCTGACCAAAGAGGAAATAAACTGTAATGTGACTTCTGCGTTGACAAAACATGACGCAAAAAGGACTGCAGTATCATAGGGAGATAAAGTGGAAAAGACCAAGGTCCTGTGGCCAGTGGGCACAGAGGCTGAAGGGAGTAGCAGACAGGTGGACAAAGGTCACAAGAATTCCAGGGGAAGCAGTGTTTTTTTTTTTTGTTTTTTTTTTAAACCTAGAGTCCATGCTTCCCTTTGACACATCTCTTTCCAGATCCTATCTTATAAAAGTAATATTTTTCGCTTTAAAATATAAATTATAATATCAGCTATGCTTTTAAATTTCTCCTCATTCATCATGTTGGCAGGACCTTTGGAAATATCTCCCCTTCCTCTGAGATGAGAACCACAGGGGGTAGATTGTTTCTGATCCTGATTCCGGCACCGATCAGGTTCCTGGTGGTTCTTATGATTATGATAAAACAATGGTAGAAACTATACTTTGTCCTCATGCCTGTGACCCCAAACAGGAACACGTGTTCTCTCACTTCATATCTTGAACTACACACAACCCAGCTGGGCTACGGGCAGAGACGTTTGCAGAAGGTCAAGGGCTGCGTTTTTGTGCTCAGTGAGAACATAGTCAGCAAGGCTGATGGACTCCCAGAGTGTCGGCTGGACAGGGCCTCAGATCAAATTGATTTGTTCACCTTAGAGGGACAAGGGCTCTGCCAGGGGAAGTGACTCACCAAGGCCAAGTGGTTAATGGTGGTTAGTGCATAGCTGACCTTGTGGTAAGAGTGTGAGAAGCCCAGGTTTTGCTTTGGGGTATCATTTCTTAAAGAATTTGCATTTACAAAGAAACTAAGCATGGTTGGTTTTTCCATTATGAGAGAGAGAAATGCAAACAGGAGACAAAGAAAGGTGTTGTGACCAGCCCAACTATTAAGTTTATAAATATTGCTCTGTCATGGGTACAGGAGGTGGCTTAGCCAGTGTTTCTCCCTGAGGCTGCAATTCTGTCTTGCAGACAGGAGGCAAATCAGGTGCTGGGTTAGCCCAACATTTCCCTGGTTCTGGCTTGGAGGGCCAGAGGAGAAAAGAAGCCGCCTCCAGAGTTGAACCATGCTAGGGTTGGAGGCCGCGTGGCAGGTGGTCAGCCTGTTCTGCTGCTCCAGGGAGTGGCCTCCTCTTTCCTCACGTGGGAAGACCCGGCTGGGCCTGGTTGGGAGGGCTCAACTAGTCCTTCATGTTGTGCCCTCTGCTGCCTAACCTCCGGCTGAGACAAGGAGGATCCAGCTCCATCACCAAGTTTAAAACTCCCTGGAAAAGTCTCTGTGAAATGGAGATCATTATTCTGGAAGGTGCAGTTGGGTCAGCTTTGTTAAGCTGTTAATCATTAAACAAAGTCAATGTCTTTTTTAAGTTTAATTTGGCTACTTTTGGTTAGAAAAAATGAAGGTCGTTCCTCTAAAGATAAAACCCAGGAAGTTTCAGTGTGTGTTTTTGGCGACACTCTGGGAAATGGGGATTGGAAAAAAGGCAGTGATAGAAGAGGCAAATGCAGTGTGGGGGCTCTTTCCTGGTCAGATCCTGGTCATTACTGCCACCAAGGCACAAGGGGAAGCAAGGTTGGCAGAGGCCTGAGCCAGTTCAACCGGGGCATGAAACCTCTAAGGACTTCAGGCCCTCGCCAACCCAACAAGGGGATACTGTGTGACTCCAGTAAGCTGCAGGGGCCAGAGCCAGCAGTATTCAGGCGGTGAAAGCTGGCCATGTTTAAAACAAACAATAACAACAAACCAATTAAGGTTGAAAGAGAACAAGGTAAGCAAGGAGTCCCCAAGCAGGTACTTAGGACATACACAGCATGACAGAGCCTTGTCTTGCAGGCCCCAGGGATGATCCTGTCTGGTGGGAAGGTTTCCTAACCATGTTTTCTTTTAAAGACAGAAAGTAGTTTCAAAGCCGGCCGGGGACAGACTGGGGACATTGCAGATGAACCACAAGCAAGCAAAAGAGAGGAGGTTGTGACTCTAGGTAGATTCTGGCACAGTACAACCCATCCTGGTGGCCCTTCCAGGAAATAGCCGAACTGGGAAAGTCCCTCTGACCTTCCATTTGTAGACAAACTGGTTTGGTTGTTTGAACTGCCAAACCATGGTTTTAGGCTATGTACCGTGTCCCTGTGGTGGCCTCAAAAGCTCCAAAACAAGTGTGCAACAATGGGGCTATTCTTGGGTCCTAATTGTTAATAGAAGTACTTCATTAATAATAATGATCAGAGAAATGGCAGCTGCCTTTTATTGAGCACTTACTACTGGCAGCCACAGTGCTCAGTGTTAACAATTCCGAGAGGTAAGAATTAGAGTCTCCATCATATAAATAAGGAAAATGAGGCTCCAAGAGGGTGAGTAACTTGTTCAAAGTAACCAGCTGGTAAGAGGCAGAGTGAATCCTGATTGTTTAGAGCCTAAAGCCATGTTCTAAGGTACTGCCATGTATATGGCAGACATGAGAATGTGCCTCCGAGATCTCCGGCTGCCAGGAGTGGAATTGCCCCAGGTCCCACTGCCTCACTCCACATCCATTCTGGAGTTTGAGAAAGCGGCCCTTGCTTCTCATGGGCTGCTTCAGCAGGCCCTCTCCTGAAAGACACAGGACTTCAATGGCCAGAGCCAGTTTGATGAGTTCCTGGTCGATTTGCAGAACTTTCCTTAGCCTGTTCTGTGGTCTAGGACACTTCGCCTCAGCCCTCCTTCCCCATCTTGTTCTTTTGGGCTCAGATGGTCTCAAGGTTCTCCCAGCTTCTCTCCCCATTTTCTATTCCAGGTACTTTGCATAATTAAATTCTCATATGCTTAAATCTCATTTCAGCCTTTGTTCCAAGTCTTCTGGAACCATGGGGTACCAGGTGAATCTTCAGGGCAGTGTGGTTTGGCCTGTAGCACAAACTGGGGGTTATAAGTCTCCTGTTTCTCTTCCAATTCCATGCTAAAAGCCTCCATGCACAAGGCCATGTAGTGGTCCTCACCAAGATGGAGGCGGTGTTTCCCTTGCTAGTAATTCAGGTGATTGGTCTTATCTCATCCATTGATGCATTGATTCATCCATTCATGCAAGAAGCATTTATTGGTTTCTCGCTATATTGTAGGCTCTGGGGATACAAAGACGAATGAACATCAGGGAATCTGCTCTCCAAGAAACCGCAGTCTAGTAGAAGAACAATTTGGCCAACAGATAAACAACATTAATTGCTTTAACTTTGTCTAGCACTTTTCAATTTTTAGAGGGCTTCTGCATGTTTATCATTTAATCCCGATAAGCCTGTGCAACAGGCCAGGCGGGTATAAATATTCTCATTTTAAAGGAGAGGAAATTGATGCTTGGCAAATTCACAATTATCCAGTAAATGGCAGAAATGGAATTGAATCCAGTTTTCTGTGGCTTGGATGAATCTCTCAGTAACTCCATTTATGATACTAGGAAATATTACAGGAGGTGTTCAGATCCTTGGCCTCGGTACCCAGGTTTTATCATCAGACCAGTCAGCAATGCCTGGGTTAAAAGAGTTTTAATTTTGAGCTTAATCAGTGAAACATAAGTGCCATTTTGTCACTTCATGTTTCCTTAAGTCCCTCACCAAGGAGTATCATGCCACATCCGACTTGACCAGGCCTGGAAGCCAACACAGCGTTTTTCTGGAGAGGAGTGAAAGAGAGTACCGCCCCGAAAGTGGAAAGTGAAACAGACCAGCCACTTTCCTGGTTTCGGCTGGTCAGGAGACTTAGGGTCAGTAGCATGGGAGAAAGTAAACACCCTGGGAGCCATTTGGAGAAGTTGGAGGATTGGGTTGGAGAGCTACAGAAGGAATGAGATTTTCTTCTGAATTTCCTACCTTGGTTTTATTATCACCGGATGCCTTCAAGCCTCCCAGTTCTTGGCTGGGTTGAAAAATAATCCATATTTACGTGGCCTGCCCTCAAACAAAGCCCATTTGTCTGTCCTTACACCTGCAAATCCAGACATCATTGTCTGTTTGGATTAGAATTGATTCCTGAATCAGGAAACCAAGAAGAGCCTGTTAAAAAGACCAGTTATTAATGGCCTCATTACAAGCCTGCATTGTGCCATTCGAGACAAATTTACATAGAGAGAGGAAGCACATTTATAAGTGTCGGAAACAGATGAAGAAAGAGGAAACCTTTCACGGGGGCCGTGGCACCTCCTGCTTTGTTAGCAACACTGGGGTTTCATAAATAAGCAACAGGGGCCTGCAAGCCTCCAGACCAGGTGCTCCAGGTCTGGGCTTCCTCCCAGTGCTGGCCCTGGGTCAGTGCCTCTTAAGGACTTTGATGAACTCGACCAGGGAAGCTTTCCTGGGCGCCTTTGGTTGCCTGGGGTTGGCCGAAGTAGCCCCAGAAATTCTGAGTCCAGGACAGAAGTGGCTCTGGTGTCCTGTTTGCCATGGTGGGGAAGCAAGATTTCCCCTCAACCCTTTCTAGGCTTCTATCCCAGAATCTGTGGTTAGGAAGCAGCCCACCCAGCAGGATCGTTCCCCCCACGGTGGGTCAGCTACCCCATCTGCTAACCAGATCTGGGGTCAAGAACCCTGATTTCTAAATGCCTACCTACCATTCCACTAACAGCAGAGGCGCCAGGACCAGTCAGTTCCCATTCCCCTGCCTCCCTGGTTCCACCTGGTAAATGGAGATAGTCGCCTTTGTCACATGAACCTAGAGATCCTGAAAGAAACAACGGAGAACAAATTAAGAAGTTCTGAAGCTCTGGGTAGAGAGAAAACTCCAAATAACCCTTTGCTCTTGGGTGAGGGGGGAGCAACTTGATTACTACTCAGGAGGTTGGAGGGCTCTAGCCAAGCCCCAGCCGAGAGAGGGCAGGGAGAGCCACAGCAGATTTTATCCCCAGTGGACAAGGGGGAGCACACTCTACTGGTTGTCATGGCAGCCTCAGCTGCAGTGCTATTTTTGTTCAAGCTGAAGAGCAGGTAGGGTGGGTTGGGGAGGGGAAGGGAAGAGCTGTCATCCTCTGCTTCAAAACAAAACAAAACAAAACAAAAAGCCCTAACACTGAACAGTTCATTTAGAGCGGGGCTGGGTAAAGGTCATAGAGGCCTGATGAACTCTCACCTCCCGTCCTGCCCCCTTTATCCTGAAACTTAAGACCTTGAGGAGGGCCAGGTGAATTACCTGGTGAATGCAGAACAAAAGGTTCTTTGTTCATGTGAACTGGAAAAAACGTGGATGGATGGACTGCAGATTCTTGACCAACACCTGCCCGGTGCTGCGGGTCCACTATGTGTTAAGGGGCATATGTGTTAAGCCAGAGCACCTCAAGAATCTGCAGCTGGCGCAGAATACCTGGATGGCAAGGCAGGTTGGATGTGATAGGTGAGTCAGCCCCAGGGCCAAAAGCCAGCAGCACCCTGCCGGCCTCTGGAAGTCAGCACAGGACTGCAGGAGAGGCTCCCTTCTCTTTTCCTCCCCCTCCTTTCTCCTTGCTTCTGAGGAGGCAGAGTGGCCACCAGGAGTTTACTTAAGTCTGAACTGGGAATGTGTCCTAAGGATTCTGCCTTTTGTTTTTGGCATCCTGAAGATGTTGGGGATGATGAAGATAATGAGGACGATGGTTGATATCACTGCAAGTAGTTTACTCTAATGTCACTAAATTATCACCTCCTCCCTTCCTTGATATTCATGCCAGTAAGTTATTTGGTGGGTCAGAGCCTGGCAATTTCACTTACTCTTTTACCTTCAGTTTGATGACTGTATGTGACTTTGGGGACATCAGGTGACTTGGCAGGCTGGGTGTACTTGTTACTCTGTTTTAGAGCTTTGTATGTGAAAGGGGTTAGTTGGACAGGAAATTCAATGCCCCTTAACCAAAGTGGGGTGAACAAGGGTGGAGGATGAACTGTGGGCGATGACTGAAATGGAAAAGAAGTCTTGCTGCTTGCCAGGAAGCCAGGGGAGGCAGGGGTGTTGAAACCCAAGATCTGAACCCCACCATCGAAAGCTGTTCCCCTCCACCTGGCGTTACCTGCATCTATTTACAATGTAGCAAAGGATCCTTCACTTGTGGACTGGGCCAGACTCAAGGTCTCCCTTTTTGCTTTCTAAGGACACAATTGTAGCCAGGACATGAATTTCTAAACCACTAGCCAATACAAACAAGATGAACACGGTGCTAACAGGAGAAATGTTTATGGTCTAATTAAGACTCATTTTCTAAGCATTTTATAAACCAGGCCTGTGGTACATTTTCAGACATCAGTTAATTATAGTATCTCACTTGTTCCTGAAAGCAGATAGAGCAGGATGTTGGCTTGGTAACACTTTGGTCACCACCAGTTCATGTTTTTTTTTTTTTTTTAAGAGAGAGTGAGAGAGGGAGAGAGAGAGAGAGAGAGAGAATTTTTAATATTTATTTTTTAGTTTTCGGCGGACACAACATCTTTGTTTGTATGTGGTGCTGAGGATCGAACCCGGGCCACACGCATGCCAGGCAAGCACGCTACCACTTGAGCCACATCCCCAGCCCCTTCATGTTGTTTTAGAGGCAGAGCTTGCTCAGGGTGTGATGGGGTGGTCAACTGCTCCTCAGTTCTAAAGACTTTGCAAAAGAGCTGATATGCTCAGCTGGAGTGCCTAGAATTATTTTGAAACTGAATCTTCAATCTGTATTTGACACAATTTCCTTTTCTCACGAAGTCCTTTTGCTGACAGGTCTTCAATATGGAGACCCACCCCCCATTTGCATGACTTTCCAGGGTCCTCTCAGACACCAAGCTCCCTTCCCCTCTGACACAGCATCCTCCAGTTGATGCACCATTACATGGCTTCCCAAATCCCCAGTACATCATTGACTGTCAAGTCTTTAACCATGGTTTGCCCCTGTCAGGGAATCCTTCCAGCTCTTCCCAATGGTGGTCTCTCCAATACCAGAAGGGACAGAAATTTTCTCCTCTTACCTTTCTTGGGGGGCTTTGGATAGACTTTGAATATTTGTTATTCATTGATGGGCAATGAGTGTTAGAGGAATAAGAGCATGAATGATAAATTATCTTATTAATTTAAATAGAAAATATCATACCTTTCTATTTCAGTTTGATGCCCAGCATCAAATTGCTCTTTGACTTAAGGTAACCAGGCATGTCCTCTTTATCCACCACAGTTTTTCTCAGCTTTTTCAAACTTCTGTCATATTTTTCATGTGGCCACACTTTTCAGAACACTTAGGTTCATCCATTCACCTAGTTTAGTTATATTTATAGTCTCATCTTACAGATTTGTGTTTAATGATAAGGTATCACGTGTTCTCTCCATTTCTCCTGTTGGAACCGCATCTTCCCAATTCAGTTAAGTTCTTTATGGAACAAGATTAGGGAGGCTTCATTCTTGGGATTCCCCCAGGGCTGGTGCTGGAGCTTGATGGATGTATATATTTATTATGTGGTGTTCATCATGTGATTAGGAAACGTAAAAAGCTTAGATGTTAGAACATTTTACTCAGGACTTTGAGAAATCACCATCTCGGTATCTTGTCTTCGTTTAGGTAGTTACGGTTGAGCATCCTAACAGCTGAGAAACCTCATTCTGAGTAGAAAAGCCCCCAGAAGTTTCTCTCTGTATCCCTGACCCATCTGCATGGGTCCCATGGCTAAATTTGGGTCCCAGACTTGGGATGCAAACACAGAAGGAACACAGCCCTCTCTTCTGGGGACCCCAACACTTAGGCTGCTTGGCTACTTATTTCTTCTGTATTCTTCCAAGGAATCTTTGCGTCTTCTCCACTCCTTTCATCAGCCACATTGGAAACCTTGGGTGTGAACTGGTAACCCCCTCGGGCTTCATCTAGCATGAACATATATGTTGCCTGCTGGATGGCCGTTTCAGTTCCATTCCTGCTTTGACTAGATTGGTGGAAAACTACTAATTCTCTGTCGGAAGTTGTCTCTCAGATTCCTTCTCTGTTCATTTTCTTTTTCCTTATCATCTGCAATTTAGAGAAAGTAATTCAGTATACTTACACTACAGGCTTTGACCTATCTTTCCATCTTTGCTTTACCTTATTTAAAAAGTAAAAAAAAAAATAAATAAATTTTGTTTGTCCAAATGGAAGCAGTTCAGCAAAGTGCAACTTTCCCCAATCTTCAGTCATTTGGAAACTAACAACATGGTTTTGGGCTCATTTTTGTACCATAATCCTATTATTAAAAAAAAAAAAACAACTTATTGAGATATTCATGTACCGTACATTTCCTTAATTAAGGTGTATAATTCAGGAACTGGGGATATAACTCAGTGATAAAGCATTTGCCTAGTGGGTACTGGGTTTGTTTCCCAGACTGCAAAAAACAAAGTATATATTTCTGGTGTACTATGTTGATAATTTTTAAAAATTGTGGTAAAATATATGTAACGCAGTATTTGTCATTTAAACCAATTTTGAGTCTAATATTTCATGGCATTGATTACATTTACAATATTGTGCCACTATCACCACATCTACCTCCAAAGTTTTCTCATTCTACTATTAACTTAATATTCTATTAACTTAATAATCTAAGTGCATTTACTGTAAAAGGAAACTGCCCCTGTAATTAAAAAAAAATCAACATTTCTCAATGTAGATAGGAGGTGATTATAAAATTTAGACAATAAAAACTGAACATTGGTATTGCATTCTACTAGATCTGGATGTTTACAGAGGCTGCGGACTTAAGGCCTTCTTCCCACCATCAAGTTGTCTTGTTATAAGTGGGATTGAAAGAATGGAAAGGAATGCTGTCTTAATATGAAGGCCAGTGTAGTTGAGCATTTGTTGTCCACTGAAGACTCATCCTTGTAGCATCTGAGTGTGTGGCTCATGGTGGGCAGACCCCTGGCAGATGAATAGAAATGTGCATTTGGGGGTTAAATTTCCATACAGCACGCACTGCGTGACTTGGACAACTTACTTAAATTTCATCTGTGAAATGGGTAGAATCATACCAATCTCCTACGGATAAAGTGGAATCATCTATACTGTGCTTTGCACGGTCCCTGGCATAACATAAACGTGCAATGAGTGGCAATTGTGGTTGTTTTCAGGAACAGTATCTGTTTATACCTTCTCCAAGACTAAGCATTACCTTAAAGAGAAGTCAGCTTGTGTATTTCAAAAACAGCTCTCAAGATCAGCAGAGCCATTCTCCCCTACCTCTGCCTTCAGGAGTGCCTGCTGAGAAGCAGGTGCCCTGCAGTACGAGAGGCAGTAAGCTTCACTGGAAAATAAGGGGGTGCAGCTGTGGGTCAGAGGCTACTAGGGCGCTCGGGATCCTGCCTGGCATTAAGTGTATCTTACTTACACCCCATACTTGGAATGTACCCATTCGCCCTGGTGCTGGGTCATAACCCACCTAAGCACAGCAGCAGCGGCAGAACCAGGCAGCAGGCCTTGGTGGCAGTGAAAGCTTCCTTTGTGCAGAGTCACAAGCCTAGACCAGGAACAGCAAGTGACTCTGCCTTCCACTGCCAGGACCACATCTAGAGAGGAGGCAGGAGAGAGGCCAGAGGTACCCCGGGGGTGCGGTGGGGGTGCTGGGTCTGCCCCTTGCCTGTTGCTTGACTCAACTCAGCTATTTCATTCCTTCCAGGCCCAGAACTTATATCCATAATATGAGAACAGATTAGTGACTCTTGTCTGACCATGTATTTGGGAGGATCCAGGGAGATGGAGAGTATGGAGCAGTCATCACAGTATTCAGCACGTGGTCACTTTCTTTGTTCCCATGATTAGTAATAATAATGTGTCACCAGCCCTCCTGCCTCATAGGGGCTGCTGCATGTGGCTTAGGGGTGGAGTATGTGCATGTGTGGTTACATTAAAATTATCGTTTCCAAATCTGAACAGTGTGTAGTCTCTCTTAAAGGAAAAAACAACAACAACAACAAAAACCATTATGAACCTCTCGTGTTGACAGATTAATTATTTTGATGTTGTTTAGACAAGTATCAACATATTTAGTTCCTTCTGCTCACTGTTCTTTCCCAACTCTGAAAGCAAAGCAGGTAAACAAGACAAATACAGACATAAAATAAATAAAAGGCAATGGAGTACGTTCGTCTTGTTGAAGACAGGGCTGGTTTTCTTGAGCAGTGTTGTGGGCTTGTGCTTCTGGGGGAGGGGGGCTGTCACAGCTTTCTTGTCGCATTTCCAGATCTTGGATCTCTCGCCACATTTTTCTATTTAAAGTAGTTCGCAGGGAAACCTTGTGTTCACTAGCAGAATGCCTCATTTACGTATCATCCTGCCCCTTCTCCTTTCCTCACCAGACGCCCACATTTAGTGTAGCATGATCTAGCCACAAAGTGGTTGCAAAGACACACACAAAGATCGGCTTCCAAAATTCTGATTGTAACGTGACAGTCGTGCAGGCAATCTGAAATACTCTTGGGTTGCCTAGTGCCTCGCTATTGTCGAGGCTGGCTTTGAACTCTTGATCCTCCTGCTTCAGCGTCCCTAGCCACTGGGATTACAGACATGCGCCATCACACCTGGCTTATTTCAAATGTTTAACTAATTTGAAATTTGCCATTGGATTTTTTGGGGGTGCTCTTAAAAAATGCATTTTTAAGGCATTATCTAGATGAAGAGCCCAAACACAAATCCCTGTTAGGAATATATCTGAGGACTTGGGTCAGTCACTCGTTTGAGAAATAGTGATTCACATGTGAACAGATCCCCAGAACATTTGAAGCAGCCTCCAAGATTCGAATCCAATATCAAAACAGAGAAACAGGCAAAACTAAGGAAGTAGAAAGAGTGTAAAAGAGGTTAAGAACTGAATTTGTCACTGAGCTGCCTGGTAGCAAGGGCAAGAGATGAAACATGCCATGTTAGCTTATTCTTATTGTCTTATAAGAGAAAGCAAGTGAATTCTCTGCCATTGAATTCAGGTATTTGTCATTTGGCCCCTTTATAGATTTGGGGGCACTGGATGCCTGAAGAGGTCTTTCTGTATTTTCTCCAGCAGTTCTCTAGACCTGATAGGAGCTGAGTAGATTTTGTTATATTTTAAGGCAGCAAAGTTACTGTTGGCATCTTAATAACATTTTTACACTGTGGAGGAGCCATTGCGATTTCCAGGGTGGCTTCACTCAAAGCATTTAATATTTGAGTCACTGGCAGCAAAGATGGTATTGTCTTCAAAGGGTGTGGTAGGATGCAAGAGGGGTCTCCACATTCAAGTGGGAAAGTTTGGGATCATCTGCTTTGTCAGGTGGGTTTCAATGGTGCTCACGTCCACATTGGCTTTTCCTCCAAAGGAAGCTTTTCATCTGCTGAACTGTTCAGACCCTGGCTCCTTGAGACACCTGGTTTCTCTGTAGTAAGAGGCCACTGTGTTGTCAGTCGGCAGCGCCATCAGCATCACTCTACGGAGTGAATGACATCCTGCCTGACTTCCTGAAATGAGTGAGCTGCTGGTAGCTATCTAAAGTGATTCCCTGAGTGGACCCGCTGGAAGGAAGTGTTTACATGGCCCAGCTGAACACTGGGGAGTAGCTGCCAAGTGCCGCACTATTAGGATCAATCTCATTTATGTCAAGCTGGGCTCTGCTGGCACAGTGATTAGCCCAGGGATTCAGTTGTTACTTTTCTCATCACCCCACCCCCACGATCAAGGCAAGGCTTTCTCACTATGGAAAATATGAGAAATGCACAAAAGGTGGGAAGGAGGGAAAATAGGAGGCGGGAGGAAAGGAGTCATGCAGAATCCAGCCACACAAATTCTTCTGACCTTTTAAAATGCATTTTGGAAACCCAGTTGAAATCGTGAGGTATAGGAGATACATGATTTTATATTCTGCTTCTTTTTTTTTTTTTTGCTTTATATGTTGCAAGCTTTTACCTGTGTCACTTGAAACTCTACAAAAAGAATGTTTTAATGTTTTTCCAGACAGGCTGCTTTGAGTTTTTTCACTGTTGCAAAGGCATCTTAGTTCATTATCTTTGACTACACTTTGCACAGTTATTCTCCTTCTTAAGAGAGACTTCTGGAAGTAGAATTATGTGACAAAAAAGTGTAGACATTCTAAAGCATTTCTCTCCTGTGGATTGGATGCGTGGCTTTCCAGAAAGCTTACCTTTGATCAGTGTCAAGCCAGAGCATCTGCCCCATGGTGACCTTCAAACAGCACAAGGAGAAAACCTGGATCTGTTTTATAATTTGAAGAGGTAAAAGAACAATGCATTATTTTTACTTGCATCTTGGTGATGACGAGTGAGAATGAGTGATATTTTATTTTACTTTATTTTTTGAATTGGGGAGAGAATTTATACATTTTTTTTCCTTTGGGGAATTACCTACTTCCTGGTTATTGGGTGTTTAAAGAGATTCTTATGACCTCCTCTAACATGAAAGAGATTATCCCCATGTCATATTTATTTCATTTTTTGGGGGGGGTTACAGAGGATTGAACTTGGGGGCACTTGACCACTGAGCCACATCCCCAGCCCTATTTTGTATTTTATTTAGAGACAGGGTCTCTAAGCGAGTTGCTTAGTGCCTTGCTTTTGCTGAGGCTGGCTTTGAACTCTTGATCCTCCTGCTTCAGCCTCCCTAGCCACTGGGATTACTCACATGCGCCATCACACCTGGCTTATTTCAAATGTTAAACTAATTTGAAATTTGCCATTGGATTTTGGGGGGGTAACACCTTTATTGAGATAAAATTCATATACCATACAATTCACCCATCTAAAGTATACAGTTCAGGGCTGGGGATATAGCTCGGTTGGTAGAGTGCTTGCCTTGCATGCACAAGGCCCTGGGTTCAATCGCCAACACACACACACACACACACACACACACACACACAAAAAAAAAAAAAAAACCAGTTCAGTGGTTTTTTGTTTTTTTTTTTAGCATATGTACAGATTTGTGCGATGATCACTACAGTCCAGTATCAGTACTTTATTTATTTTTATTGCTGAATAATATTTAGTTGTATGGATATACCACATTTTGCTTATTTGTTCATTGATTGATGGAAATTTGGAATTTTTTCCATCTGTTTTGTTTGTTTACCAAGTTTTATATTCATATCTTCAAGTCTGTGGCTTATTTAGATGGTGATTTCTTTTTAAATGACTTCATTTTTTAGAGGAATTTGAGACTCACAGCAAAATCGAGTGGAAGGGACAGAGATTTTGCACACACTCCCTGCCCCTGCATATAAGCAGCATCCAATGCTGACAGCATCCAGCCCCAGAATGGTAACTTGTTACAATAGATGAACCTCTTGGACCCATCCTCAACCTTCAGGGTCCAAGGCTTATACTAGAGCTCCCTCTCGGTGTCTATATTCTGTGTGTTTGGACAGATGTGTAATGACATATATCCATCTCAAAATATCATGCAGAGTATTTTATCTGCCTAAACATCCTCCGTGCTCTGCCTGTTCATCTCTTCCTCCTTCCCGACCCCTGGCAACCACTGATCTTTTTATTGTCTTCATTTTGCATTTTTGTAGTATGTCATATAGCTGGAGTCACATGGTATGTTGCCTTTTAATCCTTCTTTCATTTATTAATGTGCATTTAAGTTTCCTCCAGATCTGTTTGCGGCTTGAGGGGCTCGTTCCTTTTGAGTGCTGAGTAATATTGCATTGTTTGGTTGTACAATAGTTTATTTGTCCATTCACACATCTTGGTTGCTTCCAGGATTTGGCACTTACAAATAAAGGTGCTGTGAACATCTGTGTGTAGGTTTGTGTGTAAGTTTTTAACTGACTTGGGTAAACCAAGGGGCATGATTGCTGGATTGAATGGTAAAAATATACTTAGTCTTGTAGGAAATTGCCAAACGGTCTTTCTAAAGTGGCTGTACCACTTTGCATTCACCCCAGCAATGAAAGAAAGTTTCTGGTGTTCCACGTCCTTGTCAGCATTTGGTGTTGTCAGTGTTCTGAATTTTGGCCATTCTGCTAAATATGTATTGGTATGATGTCATAGATTTTTTTGGCGGGGGGGTATTGGGGATTGAACCCAGAGGCACTTTACCATGAAGCCACATCCACAGCGTCGCCCCCCCACCCCTGCTTTTTGAAATCTTTTAGTTGTATATGGTCAAAATACCTTTATTTTATTTATTTTATGTGGTGCTGAGGATCGAGCACAGTGCCTCACATGTGCTAGGCAAGTGCTCTGCCACTGCACTACAGCCCCAGCTCCCCCACCCCTTTTTATTTTTTACTTGGAGATAGGGTCTCACTAAGTAGCTTAGTAATTGGCTTGCTAAGTAATTTGCTTGCTTAGTAGTGAGCTTGCTAATTTGCTGAGGCTGGCCCCAAACTTTCAATCCTCCTGCCTCAGCCTCTGAGTCACTGGGATTACAGGTATGCCTCACTGTACCCAGCACACTGTTTTTTTTTTTGGCAGGGGATGGGGTACTGAGGATTGAACTCAGAGGCACTCCACCCCTGAGCCACATCCCTATTTTGTATTTTATTTAGAGACAGGGCCTCACTGAGTTGCTTAGCAGTACACTGATGTTTTAACTTGCATTTCCCTGATGACCCAATATGTGGAGCATCTTTTTGTGCACTTATTTGCCATCGGTATATAGGTGTGCACACACACAATCTTGCACATAACTTCACAAGGAAACCTGTCAATCAGTGAATCCTGATTAAGAGCCCCTGCTTGGGATCTCTGGTAGGTTCTTGGCATCGCCTCCTCTATGCCATGCTTCACATGTCTACGTGCCCCCGCTCACTTTCTCTGAACCTGTGCATACCCTACTTTTCCAGGACAGGTGTTGGCTATAGTATTGATCTGGAACCCAGTTAGACTGACCTAAGGTTTTTTTGAAAATGATTGCTTCTCACTGTGGCTTCCAGACGGGGAGACATTGGCCAAACTTGACTCTGAGTTCTCATGATTTTTTGGACGACACAGGTTTCACTCTGTGTTCCAAGGATGACCTTTAAGTAGTATCACCAGCTGGTCGAGTTGGCAATATGAACTGGGTTCAAAGAGGAGGCTGTATCAATAACCAATAAAACGGCAAAGAAACCACGCAGCACACGAACATAAGTTTCTAAGGCAGGACGACTAGGCTCGGTGACCCCAAGGGTCAGCTCCAGTGCTAGAAGGAGCAAGAGAGAGGGAGCGCGTCCTGAACCCTAGTATTTGTTGGGGAGAAAGACATTCGAGAAAGTTCCACCCAAATAAGGCAAGGGATTGGATTTTGGAGGGTGGAGTCTTGCTTAGTACTGTCTTGTGGTCAGCAGATTGACTGACATGTTGGAAAGCCACACCCACCTCAGGTGCTGTGTGGGATCAAAGGCAGAGAGAGAGAAAAGGACACATACGTCGCACAGCCCAGTCAGGCAGCAACTTCAGGCCAGTCCCCTCATACGCTCAAATGTGCATAGCTCATACACAGAGCCATGGCTGGCTCGCGACAAAGTAGGCAGTTCCTTTTTGACTCTTCTCCTCACAACCATTTGACCTTGCAGAAGGCCCCGGTGAAGCTTCTGGAAACATGCTGATTGAGCCTAGACTTGACCTTCCCCTCCACTTTTGCTGTCACCCTACTTTGGGGCCCACGTGGTGGTTGACTTTTCCCCACTGGATCCTCTTTTATAACTTCCTGAGTTATTCCCTTCAGCTTAAATTTGCTTGACATTCAGAGCCTTTTCCTATGCGGTAATAATTGGGGTTCTTGTGGGGGTGGAACACGCCCACTAGTTCTTTCTTCTGTTCCCATTCAGTGGTGTCCTCTGTTCTGTAGATTCTGGCTGTGATTCAGTCACTGACACAGAGCCTGAGGACGAGAAGGTCCTTCCCTACTTGAAGCAGCAGAACTTGCCAACGGAGACTTCACCTGGGAACCTGATGGTGGTGCAGCCGGACCGCATTCGCTGTGGGGTAGGCACTCCTGGGGGCCTGGGAGATCCATGTCAGAATGTGGGCTTTTCAAATGGATGCTTTTGTTATGGTAAAGGGAGGGGGTCTCATGTTGCACCTCAGTATAATCTCAGCCTTCCCTTGGGATTTCCCTCGGGACTCCCATGACCTAGGCTTTGGACACGTCCTGTAAGTCAACGAGGAATGTCTGTATCATCCATGTAAAACTTCCATTTTATGGGTCATTTACATAGAACATGCAGGACACCAGTAAATATGAATACTTTCAGATACTTGTGCTATCCCTGGAGTTAGAGGCCTGCGTCTGTTCCTGCTCGTCTGGCACTGGACCAGGAGGTGGGGCATGCTGAGAGCTTGCTTTTTTTGTCACCTGGCCACTGGTCTGGCCCAATAGATTGCCTTAAAGCTTGATGGATGAAACTCAATAGTCAATACTGCTTGATAAAAAGGTGGATGAATGCCTTAGTATCATGTGATTGGCACTTTTAGTACAGAGAATATATTAACAGGTGACTCAACTGTGACGGTCTAACAGATGAGGCACTCCATTCATCAACAGATGAGCAATGAACATGGTAGTGATAGTTTTCATTATCTTTCTATTCTTGATGGAAAATATATAGCTTTCTTTTTTTCTTTTTTTTGCAGTGCTAGGAATCAAATGCAGGGCAGGCCTTGTGCATTCTGGGCCAGCACTCTACCTCTGAGCCACTCCCAAGTCCCCAAAATGTGTAGCATTTATGACAGTTTGGGGCAGTGAAATGCATTCTTCTTGGTTACTAGCTCATAGCTAAGCTTGCCACTGTGGTCTCCTTGAGATGACAGGGTGTGAGAGTCTTGGCGATAGGATACATGGGCACCAGCTTCCTTGCATTTGGGAGTAGGTTATAGCTCCAAGACAGTGGGCCAGGGTTCCCTCTGTGGGGTTGCAAACTGCTCCTTCGGACTCGGTTGGGTGTTTGACTCATAGACATGTTTGGTTTGAACTTCACAGTGTTTTTAAAATTAGCCATAATAATCTGTACTTCAAGCTTCCTTTGAATCAGAAGCGGGTAATATTAGTCCTGCGGTGACCAGCTGGGGCTGAGCAGCCTTTGCGTGGGATGTGCATCCTCTGGCTGGTGCCTACCACTTCCTATTCATTATACTAACTTCACTCCCTTCCCCTACTGACTGGACCCGACTGGGCATTTTGGTTTCAGTTTCCCATACTGCTTCCTGACGTCAGAGGGTCATGGGGAAGGGTGCATGTGGGTGCCTGTGTGTGTCTGGAACTCAAGCACGTTTCCCTTCCCTTGCCTCTCTAATTTTCTGGGTTCTCATTGCTTTTCCCATCTGGGCTGCCTATGATCTCGGGACTCTATTTGTTGCATTCTCTAGGTTTCTGGGTCCACGGGTGGCTGGGTCTTGACTATCAACAGTAACCACAACCACAGTGTGTGTGTGTGTGTGTGTGTGTGTGCTTGCGCTTGCTTAGCCTTCACACCTACAATTTGCCCCTTCCTCCATCTGCTCTGAAATCCAAGCTTGCTGTACTTTTCTTGTGGCCCTTGTCAGGAAGGTCTAAATGAGGACCTTATGGCAGGACCTTAGAATGAACATTTGGGTTAGCTGTGACCAGAAATTTCTTTTTCCCCCTGTTATTTTGGAGCCTAATCTTACCAGATCAGTCTGAAGTGATCCAGTTTTCCAGTTTAACCAGCACAGTTAAAAAAAAAAAAAAAAATACAGCTTGAGTATCCCCTAATCTAAAATGTTGGGTATAGAAATATCTTGTATTTCAAATTCTTTGGATTTTGGATTATTTGTAGATACAGAGTAAAATATGTTAAGGAAGGGAACCAAGCCTAAAAATAAAATCCATTTATTTCATTCATTATGAACATTCACTGGACATCACATGGACATTCATTCATCATGTGTATACACATAGGCTGAAGGTAATTTTATACAATACTTTCAGTGTAGCTGTGTTTAGTCTGCAACCTGTCATGTGAAGTCAGGCGAGAAATTTTCCACTTGTGGCCCCATGTTGGTGCTCCAAAAACTTTCAGATTTTGAAGCATTTCATTTTTTGGATTTTTTTGTGTTAGGGATGCTCAACCCTTAATTCCTTTTGGCAGACTCAGTGTGAGATTTTTTTTTCATTTGTCCTTTTTAGTTACACATGGTAGTAGAATGTATTTTGATAGATCATACATACATGGAGTATGACTTCCCATTCTTGTGGTTGTGCATGGTGTGGAGTTACACTGGTTGTGTATTCATATATAAACATAGGAAATTAATGTCCGATTCATTCTACTCCCTTTCCCTTCCCATCTCCCCTCCCTTCCCTTCATCCCCCAACCCCAATCTGGTGAACTGCCACTCCTCCCTCCCCCCAGCCTATTCTGAGTCAGAATCAGTGTGAGATCTTACAACAAAATAAAAAATAGCTGTTTAAGTTGCTTGATACCTTGGAAAAATTACTGCCCCCCCCATCCCCTGCCATCCACCAGTGAGTTATTTTTGGCCCTCTGGGAACAGCATGAGGAGCAGAGCCCTGTCCAGGCCAGGGCTTCTCACCCCTCAAGGTACAGAGGAGTCACCTGAGCATCTTGTTAAAATGCAGACTCTTGGTCAGTGGTCCAGGAGGGACCTGGCAGTCTGCTTTGCTACCTAGCTTCAGGGGTGCCAATGCTGCTGGTCCCTTGGCTGTACTTGGAATAATAAGACTAGTCTAGAACAGCGCTTCTCAAACTACCATGGGGAAGAACTTTCTTTAAAAAAAATCCAATTTTGCAATGATGCAGTGATTTTCTAAAAACAATAATAAAAGAATCCTATAAGATGAAATTAAAAGACAATGACATACAAGCTCCAGTCTTTAAAAATTCATTATTACATGAACAGACATAAAATAACTCCATAAAATTGCTATAAGGGGTTATACATGTTTACTATTGTCTTTGGCAACTTGTCTTATTGGGACAGTATCCCAGACTTCCCTGCCTGGCCCTGGACTGCTGAGCCCATGGTGCTCTGGAGCACCCTCACCAGAGAGAGCTGGGACTCAGGGAGCTAGGGAGAGCCTCAGCCCAGCACCCTAAGGGGACCCAGGAGGGAGAGGGGACCATGACTTGTCTCCCATTCCAGGCAGAAACCACTGTCTACGTCATTGTGAGATGTAAGTTAGATGAGAAGGTGGCAACAGAAGCAGAATTTTCTCCTGAGGATTCTCCGTCCATAAGGGTGGAAGCCACTCTGGAGAATGAGTACACGGTGTCTGTGAAGGCTCCCCGTAAGTAGCCCCAAGGTGACAGGTCAACAGTGCTTAACTGTCTTCTGAAATATTATCACTCTCAAGCTTATTTGCTGTGCCAGCACCCACTCGGACACTGGCACTTTGAATAAATAATTTCACATGTTTTTAAAAAGCAGTCCATTGTTTTAATTTGCATTTCCTTGATTACTAATGAAGCTGAATATTTTTCCATGTCCTCTATTTGCAAGCATTTCCTCTTTTGTGAATTGAATCTTTGTGGTTGGTGTATTTTTAGTTTTTTTCTTTCCCCTCAAAACCCCTTCCGGTCCCACCAGCCCAGAGTGGCAGGAACAGTGTCACCTCCCAGGATCCTCCACCTTCTGCAACCACTAGCTTTTGTATCAAGTGCCTCAAACCCAGCTTTTCTTTCTGGTCATTGGGGCACTAGGCCTACAGTAGGAAGTAAAACAGACGAAAATCCTTCCAAATTTAAATCGCATACCCAGTGAGGACATTTGCTCTGACATAGCCCTGCCACTTTGGGCCTACTCCCCTTCCACTTCCACTCTTCCCCCCGGTTCCCCTCCCCGGCTGGCCTCTGAGATCTTTCTCCCAACCCCCAATTAGTATTTTCACATTCGGTGAAGCATCCACTATCTGTATGCTTTTCCCTGGATCCTTGTTCTCCCTGGGCATTTTCACACTAACTTTTCCTCTGTTTAGACCTTTCATCTGGAAATGTTTGTCTGAAGATATATTCTGGGGACTTAGTGGTGTGTGAAACCATTATAAGCTATTATACTGACATGGAAGAAATTGGGAATTTATTGTCCAATGCTGCAAATCCTGTGGAGTTCATGTGTCAGGTAAGGACAGGAAGCCTGAGCTCTCTTGGGGGTGTAATTTCTGCTTATGGTTTTTTAGCCTCTTATCTGCTGGGCAGGAGATAGCTGGACGTCTTTAAAATCTGACCGCCTTCACTTTTTTTCAGGCCTTTAAAATTGTGCCCTACAACACAGAGACCCTAGATAAACTGCTCACCGAGTCCCTGAAGAACAACATCCCTGCAAGTGGACTGCACCTCTTTGGAATCAACCAGCTGGAAGAAGAAGATATGATGACAAGTAAGTCTACAGTCAGACCCCCGGACCAGCAGCCTACTGGTTTCAGCATCTAGCAGGTTCTTTCTGCTGGTCCCTGCTCTACAGCCCACCCTAGGAGAAGGGCTCTTGCTTCCCTGGATGGCCGAGATTCTTCTCAGTCGCACATCTGAATCCGGTCATGCGTCAGTCACCTAGCCATGGGGATACCTTCTGAGAATTGCAGTCAGGTGATTTCATCATTGTGTGGGGCTTCTAGGGGGCACTCACACAAACCCAGCCAGCATGGCCTACTCCACACCCAGCCTTTGTGGCCCACATACACCTGTGGGCCAAGATGAGCAGAAAGACTCAAGGATAAATCAGGCGTAAGAGAAGATGATGCAAGAAGAAACACAGTAAGCACAACATGTACGGGGCTGCTGCTGGGGCAACACAGCAGAATATTTTTTACAGTAATTTTTTAATAAGTGTAAAGTAACAAAAACTGTGGTATAGTGAATACACAAGCCATTTATCATTTGTTGTCATCAAGTGTTATATACTGTGCATAGTTGTGCCGTGCTTTTACACAACTGACCATATATCAGGTTTGTTTACACCAGCATCATCACAAACATGGTAATGCCTTGTGCTATGATGTTAGACGGCCATGTATCACTAGGGGATGGAGTTTTTCTTAGCGGCATCCTAATCTTACAGGACCTCTGCTGTTGTCATGAGGGACATGACTGCGCTTCAGCCCCCTTCTAGAAACACATGGTAGTTCCCACTCGCCTTCTGGGCCAAGTTCAAAGCCTCAGACTGATAACAAGCCCTTCCCCAGGGCTGCTGCCCTCACCTCTCTCTGCCCATTCCTTGGCTTCTAGGTCCTGCTCTAAGGATGGGATGACCTTCTGTCACCCGTGTCTTGCCACTCCACTCATGGGAACAGTTTCTTTGTCCCCGTCTTGGTTGCCACTTGCGTGGCTCGTTTCTCCTCATCTCCCCACGGCAGCTCAGGCGGCGCTTCCTCAAGGAGGTCTTCTCCAGACGTCCACCTGTTGCACCACCTGCTGCGGGCTCCCCAGCATGCTGGGGCCTCTGTCCTTGAGCTTGCCAGCTGAGTCTGACTTTTTTTGCTAGGTTCTTAGCTCAGCAATGAGTAGAAAAGTTTCCAGGAGGCCAGCTCCTTATAGACCTAAACCAGTGTCTGTCCTGTGAGGGAGGAGCAGGCCTTGTACACTGTGGGACAGTCACACCACTCACACGAGGATGGTGCCCAGTGCTCTGGACAGGATGCCTTTGCAGTTTTCTTGTGGACACCATTCTTTTGTCATACCACGGTGGCCCTGCCCAAATGGAACCAATTCCCATGGCTTCCTTCTGCCTGCGTCACAGCCTTCCATAGCCTGGGAACCGTAGGTTGGAGCTGCCTTAACTTCAGAGCCTTGTCCTGAGGGTGTTCTTTCTTGTTGCCTCTCCTCACTTTTCTGCTGTGGAATGTTCTTTCATCATGTCTGGTAGATGTTACTACTCTATATGCCTCAACTCAGGGCTCAGGAGAGAATATTTCATGGCCTGACAGTCTGGGAACCTGGGGATGATTTTAGACCCTTCTTCCCAAGGATCATAACCCGGTGAATAGGAAGCTGGGTTTGCTATTATATCATATATGTATATATACATCTACATAATGGTATATAATATAAACTGTTAGTCCTACAAATCAACTTTAAGGAGAAAAAAGATTTTCCTTCAAACTCCACAACACAATCATATCTAGTTTTTTGGTATTCTTATTATGAAATTGGGAATAAGAATTAAAAGGATAGGCTTCTTTCTCTTAGCACAAAACAATAGTTTCAAAGCACTCTGAACTTTGCGGAGAAGGTCAAAATATGATCTTTGCTACAACTTATGGTGGATATTTAAGTCCCTAGAAATCATCACCTTGTAGGGCTGGGGTGGAGTTCAGCAGTACAGCCCTTGCCAAGTTTGCATGAGGCCCTGGATACCATCCCTAGCACTGCAAAGAACGAAATCAGCACCTTCTGAATTGTTACTATTTCTAAGGTTTTCCAATACTTTTGGAGCAAGAAGGTAGGCTATTAATTATTGGTATGCTGATTAATTAAAATTTTATTTTTCTCTGTCATGTGAGTACATGATCTTCAGGGGTACCCCAAAGGAAGCATGTCAGATGATATGCCAATCAACAATAAGTAATGATTGAGCGTCTACTGGGTGTCATGCTAGACTTGGCAGCTTCATCTCCTGTGCCTTCATTGTTATCTGTCAATTAAGTTCTCCTTGACCCTTTTTTTCAGATCAGAGGGACGAAGAGCTGCCCACCTTGTTGCATTTTGCTGCAAAGTATGGGCTGAAGAACCTGACCGCCTTGCTGCTCACATGCCCAGGAGCCGTGCAGGCATACAGTGTGGCCAACAAGCATGGCCACTACCCCAATACCATCGCTGAGAAGCATGGCTTCAGGGACCTGCGGCAGTTCATCGATGAGTATGTGGTAAGATCAAGGCGAGGGGACCCCAAGATTGGAAGTGCATCATGTGGCTATGTCTTCCTCTTTACAAAGATACAGACAGATTCCATCCCTGGAATGTCCTTTGGGCCTCTTCTGGCTGTGGGCAGTATGGGGGGTGGGCTTGAAATGAGCCCTGAAGTCACATGGGTCCAAATTCCTATATACACTTGGTAGACATGTGACTTCATGGACAGAAGGGAGATCATAACAGTTCTACTCATAGAGTTGTTTTGAGGATAAAATGAAATAATGCAAGCTCCAAGAAGCACCTTCAAAGAATTTAGAAAAGTATTTATAGGGTGGATTGGCTAAAGATTATTGCTGATTCTCTTTATCACCTACCTACCTCCCCACCTACCTCCAGATCTTCCCAATTACCTGGTCCAGCTTCAGCCCCCAGGTGAACTGTGTTAGGATTAATTAGCAGATACCACAAAAAGGTTCTGCACCTGAGGCGGGCAGTGAGGTTCTGACTCTCTGCCTGGAGCTGAACTTAAGACAGGCAGATGCACCCAGTTTATCTGCTCATCCGGTTTTGGGATCCCTTTCCTCCTTGATCATTGGCTTCTGTGTCTTTCCCTGAGTCTGATCTCACCGCATGCCTATGTTTTTCCTGCACCCAACATTGCCACTATTGTCCTGGAGGCAGTTGCTCTTCCTGACTCCACTCATTGCTGCTTTACCGTCTCCTTCACAGACCCTCAGAGGGCACCCAAGACTGGCTCAGTCTTTCACATGGGGCTGTGATCCCCAAGAGAAGCCATGAACACTGACTGTCCAGGCTGGCTGTCTACCTCCAGAAGGGAGTGAGCCTGACAGCTTTCCAGACTCTTAACTCTGCTCCGTATTGGAAAATCTACAAGGCAGGGACCCACCAAGGCACACAGAGGGGCCTTCCTCAGCATTTTGAATGAACAGAATGGTATAAATCCTGATTTGGGGCCTCACTGACATAAATAGATCTAAGAGGCCCTTGTAGTCTCAGAATATTTCATTTCACTTTCTTGTCAATTATTTTTACTAAGGACATATGGTATGCATGGTAGTAATACTTATTGAGTTTATTTAATTGGCAAATGCATTATCTCATTTAATCCTCATCACAATCCTTTGAAGTTGACAGCATTGTGATCCCTGGTTTGTGAATGAGAAAAAAGACTTAGAAAGGCAATGTGGTTGTGCCTGGAGCCACGCATGGGGAAAGTGTGGAGATGGGATTGGAACCTAGTTTGATCCTAAAGCCAGGACTTATTATCCTGCTTTATATAACAGGGAAGTTTATTTACTTATTTATTTCTGCAGTACTGGGGATTGAACCTAGGACCTCAAGCATGCAAGGCAAGCTACATCCCTGAGCTACACCCTTGTCCCACACAGGGAAGTTTAAATATATACTTTTAGTGTACATTGAAGTTAATCTGGTTCACATTTCTTGAATCATCTTTGCTATATTGTTACCTTCCACCAATGTGTCTTCAACCTTGCTGCCAAAAGGTTATCCCCGCATGTTGCTTATGACCCCTAAAAATCAACCCACCTTATTTTCCCACCACCTCAAAATCAAATGCCCAACCTGGAGTCTCCAATACTGTATAGCTGTCACCAGTCCACTCAGTCCTACCAGGAAACCAATGCAAAGAATCAGTGAAAGAGCAACTTTCTTGGGCAGTGATGATGAAAATGAGGATTTTCTGTGGGTGGAAATAAGGATTGTGATACACCTAAGTTTCTTACCAGAAAAGATTGTTGCAGCGGTTTCAGAGAAGTGGGCTCTCTAGCTTCACAACCACCCAGAGGCAGAATAACCGTGCACATCTTTACTGACTCCAGGGATCTTCTACCGGGAACAGCTCTCTCCTTGGGCATACAACATGAAACTGAGAGAGGAAGCTCTGGAAACCACCAGGCACCTTGAAGAAGCCTGCCAGAAGGGATGGGGTCTGAGGGAGTCACTCTGGGACCCAGAAGCAAGGCTCAGTTGGGCCAGCTTGCATTTCTCTGTGGCCTCTTGTGTCATTTGCTCCCTATTGAGGAACCACTGGGATGAAGTAGAAAGGTCAAAATCCAGGACTGTAACCCCTAAAGTAAAGCACCAAAATTTTTCCCAGCTTTGTTTGTAAACTAGGAAATAATAACTTTCTCAAGCAGCGTGGAAAGAATAGCATGCATCTAGTTATACAACCAGCATCCAACTGACCCATGAGAGGTGCTCATGAGAAAGTAATTTCTTATTTGTATCCTCTAACTGTTGAATATTTAATCAGTATCTCTTGAGAGCATAACCCTGATTAGTGTTAGGGGAAGATATGATGATTAAAGCAAAGAACACAATGTAAGGAAAGAAAAAATAACGCCTAAAGCTTGGCCCCAGGGAGAACACAGGTACACCAGGCAAATGCAGTCCTGACTCATGCAAATGCCTGCTTCAGGCCCCCTGGGTTCCAAAATGCTCCTGGCTCAGCGTCATTGTGCCTGTGGGCCCGTCTTCTCTTGCAGGAGACTGTAGACATGCTGAAGAGTCATATTAAAGAGGAGCTGATGCACGGGGAAGAGGCTGAGGCTGACGCCGTGTACGAGTCCATGGCCCACCTGTCCACAGACCTGCTCATGAAATGCTCCCTCAACCCCGGCTGTGATGAAGAGCTGTATGAGTCCATGGCTGCCTTCGCCCCTGCGGCCACTGAAGACCTCTGTAAGTAGCCCGGCCAGTTCTGGTTGCATGTTTCTGCTGAGAAATGACTTTCTTCATTCTGGTCTGTTTGGGGAAGTCCCTGCTTACCCCTGCCCCACTCAGACAGATGAAGATCCTGTGTTCGTTTTAGGCCTGCAGTCATGTGCTGTGGCACGTAGAACCCTTCCCCACACTTCCCCTGTTGTGGCTGCTGTGAGGGTTTGCCTGGAAGTCACAACTCACAAAGGCATTGTCTTGTGATCCGAGAAGCTGTGAGGGTTTGCCTGGAAGTCACAACTCACAAAGGCATTGTCTTGTGATCCGAGAAGCTCCAATCCCCCTGCCTGGTCCAACAGCCGCTATTTTTTTTTTTTAATTGTATTGGACACAATACCTTTATTTTATTTATTTATTTTTATGTGGTGCTGAGGATCAAACCCAGTGCCTCGCACATGCTAGGCAAACTCTCTACCACTGAGCCACAACCCCAGCCCTGCAACAGCCTCTTTTTATAACCAACATTTCGTAAAGCCCCCTTTGCTACCCTGCATGACATTTATGTATAATATAGCGTACCTACACATGAAACCCTGAGACACTCAGTGTCCTGCCCTATTAGAAATGTTAAATAGAAATTAAGGGAGAAGACATGGCCAGGCATGCCTGCCCATGAAGACACTTGAAACAGTTCCAGGTAGACACCTGCATTCATGATCACTGTCAATGTCATGGCCTCAGATGGAGACTGACACGCATCCAATATCTTGGTGACTCAAAGGCTACGAGGAATGTTGACATCAATGCCTGGATTTTCTGAAATTGTGAACTTCTCTTCACCATTTCCTAATAAATGAGTTCCTGGAAAATTCAGAGCATGCAAAAATAAAAGGTATTTACATATGAAAGAGTTAGGTTCTAGGCTCAGAAAATAAGCAGGTTTTTTTTTTTTTTTTTTTGCGGGGAGATAACCTGATTTTACTGGGTTAATACACAGTAAACTTATTTCTAAAATATCATGCTGCAGGACGTGATTTTTTTTTCTTATAAATTTCTTAACTAATTTTGACCATTTGGGAGTATGTTGTTTTTATTTTATTTTTCCACTTTCAAAAGTAATAACACTTTTACAAACACTTGAAATAAAATAGAAATGTACAACTGAGTTGATAAAAGTCTATATGACTCCCCCAGTCAATATAGCATTAATCATAGTTTGGTATTACATCTTTTCCTTATATTTGTTGATATTAAATTTAAAATTTTGCACACACACGTGTGTGTGTGTGTGTATATATATATGTATATATATATATATATGTACACAGATATGCACAAATGTACACATATGTATAAATATGTATTATAAGCTTTTTTTAATTTGTATATGTGTAATGGGATAACAAAAGTCATGGGGGACACCAACACTTCATTTTGCAAGGCTGTCCCACACATTGCAGGGTGTCTGGCTTCCTTTCCCCTTCTATTGAATGCCCTTGGTGTCCCTAGTCTTGGTGACAACCCAAAATACTCTCCTAGATCTTCAAAATGCCCCCTAGGGGGCAGTGTGCCACCCTTGAGAATTGCTGATCTAATTAACATCGGATTGCAATGCATGTACTGGTTGGTGGTGAAGCAGGAGAACCACACAACAGGCCGTTTAAGAGGATTTTTAATGTCTTTACCATCATTTGCTATCAAGTGCTAAGCACTGTCCAAGACTTAGCCCTCCTTTCCTCTGAGTCTAATTAGTAGATTCAGGAAACATGACACAGACCAGGGATGTAGCCAGTGGTAGAACACTTTCCTAGCATGCGTGACAACTGGATTTAATTCCCAGCACCGTGGGGAAAAAAAGAGAGAGAGAGAGAGAGAGAGAGAGAGAGAGAGAGAGAGAGAGAAAGAAACATAAAGACAGATACCCAGCAATGTATCAGCTTTATGGGAAGAGGGCTTTCTGGATTGGGCTAACTTGGATGTTGTCACCCTTCCAGGGACTGCAAGGAGGCAGTTCTAAGTTTCTCATGCACAAACTCCCATAAAGCAGGCACCATGAATGTGCCTTGGAGCAATAGGCATAGGTTTGTTGGGGACTTGGGGTGTCCCTGACACCAGCAAAGTCTTTGACTCTGACCCCAGCACCTGCAAGATGTGGGCCAGTGATTGTTAGGCCTTTGCCATTGAGATCAGCTGCTTCTCTGGGGTAGAGGGTAGTAGAAGCCCCCTTCCAGCACCTAATTGGGAGGACTGGAAGCACTAGTATGTGCTTTTCCCAAATAGCTATGGCCTGTCAGGCACATGAGAAGGGAAGGCATCATTCCTACCATCCACATCCTTTGTCTCATTGAATCCTTAAAGCAGCCAGACAGGGCCACTTCATTATCTGCACCTTTAAAGTAGGGAAACTGAGGCACTGAGAAGGTAAGCAACTTTCCCAAAGTGTCCCAACTGATAAGTGGGAGAGCCCATATTTGAATCCAGGCCTTTCTCTAGGATCATATTTTTTATTCCAGGCTAGAAATTTTCCTTGAACATTGTAAATTTTAGTCCATTCCATTTAAAGAAACCCTTAATCTCTGTACTCATGCTTCCCCTATCTATACTTCAGACATCAGATAACCAGACAGCCTCTGGCACCCCTGCACTTGCACATCTGTTTGCCTACATACCCAACAAGCATTCTGGAGCATCTGTGTATTCTAGCTCCTTGCCTTTCCTGGGCACTGGAGATACAAGATGGACCAAGACCAGTCCTTCCCACTGTGGAACAGGGACCCATTCACAAAAGAACACTTGGAGAATCACGGGAACCCCTTGGGAATCCAGAGATTATGCATCATTTCTGCCCTGTCCTCTAGTTATAGGACTGTCCCACAATGAAAAAATTCCCCATTTTCCTGGCACTTTGTGTTGACATAGTCTTAAACCTTGTTATCCCCCTGGATGCTCCAGTACATGGAGCTCCCTACTGTATCACTGGACTCATGCTAAAGGCATCCATCCCATTACTCCTTGGTTCCCCAGCTCTTCCCACAGCAGCATGTGCTGGGCAACTAGGCTGGTTTGTGGCTGATTGGCAATTTGTAAAGTCCCATGGTGCCTGGGGGTGGGGAGATTTGGTCATTGTGAAGCTGGAAGGGGGCTACCAGGAGAGAGGCAGGCTATAGAATGTGGCTCCATTTTGAGCTAGAAATGGAAACCCACCATATTTTTCATTTGCTAGATCATATAATCTCTGAAATTTGGGATTTTAGACATGTTTGGTTTGTTTCTGTCTCTGCAATTCTGAGATTTAACCTTGGGAACGGTCCCTTCCCTACTGACTCAGAAGATGCAGCAACTTGGACCTGGGAAGAGTCATTCATTTTACTGGTGTTGACTATCTGAGTGAGAAGGCAGCTTGGTTCCTAAACAAGTAGGATAGAGACCAAACTGATAAATCTAAGATGCTTATTGCAGCACTAGCCAGAAAGGCCATAATTCAGTATCTGGCAGCCCTTTGAAGTCCACTGACTGCTTTCATCTCTGTCGTCTTATCTGATGGTCCTTAGGCTCGGTGGATAGAATAATCTCCCTTTTCCAGAGCTCCAAGAGTTAGTAATTAATCTAAGTTCCATCAAGGAAGAACTTGGATCAGGAATCTGGGCATTTGGATGGGGTTGAGGGCTTTCCTGGTGTGCCCTTCTGGGATCTGCATTTGCCAGCCTTGGGATGGGCACATCAGAGGAAGTGTTTTCCAGTGTCTAAATAGCCAGGGTTATCTATCCCCTTCCTGTGTGGCTGTTTGTGATGGTTACCCTAAATACCGAAAATAAACACATTACAAAATTGGGCTGTGTTCCTTCACTCACTTGCTCATTCATTCACCTGCTTGCTGGACCAGTATTGTGGACCAGTGGGCTTTAGATCAGTTTGCAGAACGACTTTGGAGATGCTCTGACTGTTTTGGAGACAGATCTGTCTCTTTCTGACTTGAGTGGGGGGAAAGAGATGTGATGAGCTCCCCTTTACCAAAGGAGATTCTAGAACAACCACTGAGTAGAAAGATCGACAAGGGAAATCCCGGTATTGAGTAAAGGGGAACTGGGAGCTGAACCTGAGATTTTATGATCCTGCTCTAGGCTCTCTTTCCCTGAAACTTTTGTGTATACACACACACACACACACACACACACACACACTCACACACACATACACACACACACACACACACACCCCTCGCAGTCTTTAGTTTAGATATGCTGCCACCAGGTGGCAACTGCATGTCTTTATTATTAGACCTTCTACTTTGCTGTCAATCCTCTTGAGAATTTTTTGATCAAGACTCCACAGATTTAAATCATTAACTTCCACACTTCACTATGTAAGAAATAAATGTCTTTATGGATAAGCTTATGGAAACACTGGATAAAAATCAAACCAATCCTATCTTTAGGTGTTTTCACTATCTCCTAATCTTTTTCTCCTTTAGTTCTGTTGCCTCTCTCCTGCCCTTCAGAGAATGATGTGATAATACTGGCGGTCCTTTGATGTTGGTCATTAATTTTATTATGAAAACTTTGCCTAGTGACTAAGTCACTTCCCTGAAGCTCTGGGTATGCAGGCCTCAGGAGCTAGTTCTGGGAGGCCCTTGTCAGGTCTCCAAGGGAATCACTTGGTGGATTTTGTCTTTGCTTACATATCTCAGAGGCGTGTGCTTCTTCCATGAGAGAAAGGAGCCAAAGAGAAAGGTATAGTGTCTTGTTACTAGAAATTACAGACTCACAAGGGTCTCTCTAATCTAATCTCTCTAATTTAATACTCATTTCAGACAGCTATTCTACTTCAGGGTAACCTGTTAGAGTTCCTTTGAACTCTAATCCCTCTTTACCTTCTGTGTCAGCTTGAGTTTGTAGATGGCCAGAGCTGCTGTGGCCCTAGCTGAGAACTGGCATCATGTGACCCATCAGTTTGTGTTTGCTTTACTTGAGCTTTCTGATTGCATGCCCGCCCACAACTGGGCTCCCTTCATAACGGAGGGCAGGGTTGAGCAGCTCAGCCTTGTAGATCTGAGTGAAGCCAAAGGACAATTTCTAAGCAAAATTACTAAGTTTCTGGTTTGCTTCTGCAGCCTGCCTTATCCGCACCATTTTCCCTCAGGAGCCACCTTTCCTGCAGCTGCAGAGGCTATCATCCTCTTGCTCTCCCTTTTGGGAAGATTCTGACCCATACAGACAAGAGATGCTTCAGGGCAGTGGTGCCGGAGGAGGCCCCCATGGTGTTACCTGCTGGGATAGAACACTGCAGAGATAGTGCTGGGAGCACAGTGCACTTTGTAATTTCCTAAGCGTAAGAACTGTGTTGAGATTTACGCACTTAGAAAAGCACTGGATTGATGGTTCTAAAGTTAATAAGTTAATAAGATTGTTGCAGCAGCAGCAGCAGCAACAATCTCCTTCCTCTCTATTTTTACATGCTTGCTTGCGGAGCACTGCATATAAATCCCCCTGGACTCTGGTTATTCACCTGTTTCTTGGGCTCCTGGCCTCTGTGGGAAGTGTGTCTTGTGACTTTATATCCTCCCCAGGGCTCAATACAATGCCGTGCACAACAGATGTCCAACCAGTTCTTGAATTTGAAGTGCTGGGAAACAAAACGTCATCCCAGACTTCCTGGGAGTCCAAGTGTGAGAGAGTTAGCAGCATTCCAATGCAAAGACTTTGCTTTCCTGACAGGTGGTGGCCAGACATCTGTCAGATGCCCCTTTGTGAGGGATCAATGGGGGCAGCAGTAACTCTTCCAGCCTCTGCCAGCTGCCTTTGCATGCATGGCTTTCGTTTTCCCGTGCTGTCCTTCCTGCCTGAATTGCCCTTCTCTTTTCCTAGCTCAGAAAATGCCCAGGTTCCTTCCCAAAGCTCTATGCCTCTGTATGCGTGTCTTCCTTGTTCCTTCACTAGTTTGTTCGCTCAGTCTCTCACTCATTCAACAGATATTTATGGTCCCAGTCACTTGGTGCCAGGTGAGGAGCAGTCAATGAACACCTGGCACAGTCCCTGACTTCCAGAACTTGTGTTCTGCTGGGAGACCTGGATACTAAACAAAAACACCATATAACTAAACGCATCCCTCGAATGGACCCCTGCGTGGCAGAGGGGCTTCGTGCCTGCCCAGCTGGGGGACCGCAGAGTGCCCTTGTGCTTCTCCTAACCTTTTCACTCTTAGCCCTTCTTTTTTTATCTCCAATGCCAGCCATCACTGCCCAGCACCTCTGATTTCAGACTGTCATTCTTCTCTGTGCATATGTGTCTGTCTGTCTGTCTCTCCTTCCCATCACTTCTCCATTAGGGCATGAAAAAGTTGGGCTTCCTTATTGACGTGGTCAGTCAAACCATTTGGTGCAAACGAAACTGAGCTGGTTTCAGGTTATCTTCAGATATTTTACCGTGGGATTCCTGCTCTGAGGTTCTTTTCTTGGCCACACAAGGTGCTTTCTGCAGGGAGAAAAGTCCTTTTGGCTTCCTGTGGGGTTGGAGAGCCTTTCTCCAAGAATAGTCTGTCAGCAACTGACATTTTATTGTATTACATTCTCAGGCTTGATTTTATATTAAATTAACAACATATAATCTGCGTGGAGTGTCCACTCAGCTAAGTGGTCTAGATTTATGTCACCCGGGGAGTATCAGAGGCATCTTTATTGGGAATTCACTGCTGCTCTTGATTCAGTTCTTAATTAAGTGCCTGCTGGGGTGTTCTCTCATCGGAAGGCTCCTTACATTCCAGGAATGGATTCTTGCTGATTGACTCCTTAAAATATGGTATAAATCAGCAGCTGGTTCTTCTAGAAGGGAACTGTGCCCCACTGTCTCCTTGTTGCTGTCATTATTGTCTTTTCTCTGCTGAAATGAAATGACTTTGCACTTCTCCTTAGACCAACAAGCTTCAGTGCATTTCCGTTGATTTTTACCTGGCAAGGGGTGAAGCTTATGTGCTTGGAATCTGCAGTACAAACTCGGATCATCCAGGAATGCAAGGATTGTTGTTCTGCTTCCTTTACAAAATACCCCGTGTCTGAAAACAGATTCCCTTTGCCTAAGGAATCTTCTTATGCATTTCAGTCACACCTGTGCTACTCTCTGTAGGCTCAGGTCATATACACCCAAACAGTTGTCAAACTTCGACTACGAGAGGGTATTATGGATTATTAACTCCCAACATCTAGGTATCTTTTATTTATTATTATGAAAATAATAGCTGCTACCACCATAAGTTTAGTGCCTAATATAGGTATGACAAATAGTGTTTAAAAAATAATTTTATGGGCCACGGCTAGTTTCCTGGTATTTGAGTGCCTGGGTGCTGTGTTGAAAAGGATTATGAGTTCAGGAGAATGTTTGCCGTAGATATACAATAGGAGGGTGGGGGCCATATGTGTATTTGTTGTTCATGGTCTAATTCAAAGATATTTATGTGCAATTAAATATAATATTGGCCTTTACTCATGATCCTGGCTGCTTGAAGCAGGGCCAGACTGCAGAGTTGCTATGATTGTCCCAGAGTTTCATTGCTGCAGCCACTAATAAAGTGTGTGATGGGCCTAGGAAGACCCAGGCAAGTGGACAGGGGCTTCATGTCTGGTCTGTACTGCAGCAGCTCAGCCTTGGCCAAGCTAGAAAACTTGGTCTTCAGGGGCCATGAAAAAGAAAATGTCTGGCACATCTTTTCTGTGAGTCAGACTCCTATAAATAAGTCTTCTGTAAAGAATTGGCCTTGTGGGCTGGGGATGTGGCTCAAGTGGTAATGCGCTTGCCTGGCATGTGTGGGGCGCTGGGTTCGATCCTCAGCACCGCATACAAAATAAAATAAAGATGCTGTGTCCACCAAAAATTAAAAATAAATATTAAAAAATTCTTTCTCTCTCTTTCTTAAAAAAAAAAAAAAAGAATTGGCCTTGTGTTAAGATCCTTCATGCTTTAAGTATGTTCAGATATTAAAAAATCAATTGGGTATAAATCTTTACCAAGGAATATATAACGTGGTATTTCAGACTGTGAATACATGCAGAAAGATTAGAAGGCTTGAGTTAAAACAAACTTACTATGAAACAGTGCAAATTCAAGCAACAGGAGCAAAAATAGATAAATGGGGTTGTAGCAAGCTAAGGAACTTCTGACCCCACCCCAACGGGGGAGGGAACGAGTAAAGAGACAAATGGGAGAAAATATTCACCCAGTAAGGGATTAATGGCCAAAGTATATAAAGAACTCAACAGCAAAAAATCCCAATAATTTGATTTAAAAATGTGAAAATCTGAGTAGACACTTCTCAAAAGAAGATATGCAAATGTCCAACACATATATGAAAAGCACTCAACATCATTAACCATCAGGGAAATGCAAATCAAAACCACAATGAGGTTCCATTTCACCCCAGTTGGAGTAACAATGATCAAAAACATAAAAAAAAACAAAAAATGCTAGTGAGGATTCTGAGAAGGAGAGCTCTTATACACTGTTTGTAGGATGTAAGCTAGTTACAGCCATAGTGGAAAACAGAATGGGGGTTCCTTAGAAAACTAAAACAGAACTACCATGCAATCCAGCAAAATCCCACTCCTGGGTGTATATCCAAAAGAAGCGAAATCAGTATGTCTAGGAGACTTCTGCATTTCCATGTCCTTGACCCAAGATAATTGTGGGCAAAGAGTTAATATGAGAATCTGAAATTTGATTATCATTATCCATGATAAGCAAGATACGGAATCAACTGAAGTATCCATTGGTGGATGAATGGATAAAGAAAATGTGATGTGTGGGCATGCATGCACACACACACACACACATACACACCCACAATGGAATATTATCTAGTCATAAAAATGAATGAAACCCTGTCATTTGTAGCAGCATGAATGAACTGAAGGACATTGAGCTAAGTGAACGTAGCCAGGCACAGAAGATAAATGGCACATGTTCTCACTTATATGTAGAAGATAAAAATGTTGATATCTTAGAAGTATTGTCTAAGCTCTATAGGTTAGGAAAGGGTAGTGGGGAGAGGAGATAATGGGAGCTTAGACAGTAGTACCAAAATATAGTTACAGAGGAAGAGTAAATTCTAGTGTTCAGTAGGGTGACTATAGTTCACAATGATTATGTATTTATAAAAAACTAAAAGGGAAGTGTTCAAAGGTCCCCAACACACACAAAAAAAGATAGATGTTTAAAGAGATAGGAATGCTGATTACCCTGCTTTTATCATTATGCAATGTATAAATATACTAAATTATCACCCTGTACCCCATAAATATATACAATTGTTATTTGTCAATTTGAACTTTTTTGTGTGTGTGTGGTGCTAGGAATTGAACCAAGAACTTTGCACATGCCAGGTAACTGCTTCACCACTGAGCTTCATTCCCAGTGTTAAAAATTTTCAAATGATTCTTCCTTTTTGAATTGTTCTCTGCTTAAAATGTTAGCCTCTGTATAGGAATTACTAATAATAAGTAACAATAATAATAATAGTCACAAGTATTCATATATGTGAAGCACTGTTCTTTTTTTTATTGTGCTGGGGATTGAAAACCCAGGGCCTCACACATGCTAGGTGAGTTCTGCATCACTGAGCCCCAGCCCCAGCTCTGCTATGCACTGTCCTATGCTCTTGGCAAGCTTCTCATTTAATATTCAGGACAACCCTATGAGATATGTACAATTATCATCACCATTTACAGACAGGAAAAGAGAAGCTGAGCGGATTAAGCAATTTGACCCAAGATAATTATGGGCAAAGAGTTACTATAACAGCTATCATTTCTCTTTCTGCATGAGAATTTGACCTTTGGTTGACTTCCTAGCTCTGTTACCCTGGTAACCTGATAAGAGCCAAATGTCAGCTGTGTTTCTAGGCAACATTACCTATGATAAAAATGACCCCTGATTGGTTAATTATATCTAGACCTGGGAGGAGCTATACATAAACTATAAATACCCGAAAGGGACGCATACCCAGGGCTTCTCTGAGGGCAATGACCGGAAGCTCAGTCTCTGGGGGTGCTATGGGAAAATGGTGCTCCTGCAATACAGAGGCTTTGCACCAGGGCAGCTCCTACACCTGCCTGCTGGGGATCTCATGGCCTTTCCTCTGGACTTATGGCCTGGCACACCTAGTCAATGAACGCTTCTTAACATTGTGATGCTGGCCTGCATCCTGCATTCTTTTGAGTAGATGGATACCAGTCATGGTCATTTTGTGAGTCTGAACATTCTGATAGACCTGTAAATATTAGTTGGTGTTGGACTGGTGGCTGTGTAGTCGTACAACCAGGAGAATGAAAGAGGTAGAAAATTAAAATTGGAACCTGGGCATTCTGATCAGCTGCTCAAGCCTCTAACCATTTGGCTAGATGCTCTCAGGGAGGCTCAAGGAGGTTGGTAACTCTGCTAAGGTCACAGAGCACAGGTTTAGCAGAGTCTAGTTTGTCTACTTCCAGAATCATGCGGTTAAGGTATGACTTTAAAGTGAAAAGACTTGTTTCTCACAGGAGGTGTGTTGAGTGCCACTTTGATCACTGTACCCAAATGTGCATGTGTCATCGGAAGGTGCTTGCCTTGACAGTGTGGGTGGGTGGGACAGAAGCTCAGCACAGGGCCACCAGTGAGTTATGTTTCTTTACTTCTTGTTACAGTTCCTCCCCTCCTCGTCTCATCTGTTTTTCCTCTTTAAAAAAAAAATATTCTGAGCAACTTTTAGCCTTAGAGAAATGTTACAAATATACTAGAGCTCCCGCATACCTTTCACCCAGGTACCTGATATTAGCATCTGAGTTAGCCACAGTACAAAGGTCACAGTGAGGGGCTTCCATTGGTGTGGGACGGCCTCCTACACTGCAGACCTTGTTCAGCTTTCACTGGTTTCCCTGCTAATGTCCCCTTGCTGTCCTGGTATCCTGCCTAGGATCTTACAATGCATTAGCTATTTCCCTTTAGTCTCCTCTGGTTTGAAACAGTTCCTCAGTCTTTCTCTGTCTAGGTACTTTGAAGAGTGCTGATCCCCTATCTGATAGATCCTCCTCCAGGCTGGCTGGGTCAGTGTTTTCTGTGAGTGTAATGAGGTTATGAGCTTTGGGTAAGAAGGCAGTAAGAATGCTGTATGTCCTCGTCAAAGCATAGCGCATCAAGGGCTCCTGGTGTGGATAATGTCTGATTACTGATGTTTTTTCTTTTTCTTTTCTTTTGTTTTATTCATTCTTTAAGTCCTCCCCCCACCCCCATATTCAGCTCACTAAGATGGGGCTTGTGATCCAGGGTAGTTATTATTAGCCTGTCAGCTCCAGCCAGGCAGGTCTTGCTGCTACTGTTTTCTAACATGTTATATTTTGCTAATTTTCTTTGTAGTCAGTTCTGCAGCCACCTCCCAGACATGGAAAACAGTTCTCTCATATTGAACTTTGCTAGTGAAAGTGGCTGGGCTGTCTCATGACCCTTTCACCACCCCGTCAACAGGGATGACAGATTGTGTAAGTGAGGTCTGTGCTCTGCTGTTACCAACCTGAAGAATTTGGTTATAGTGACTGAAACTGTCCTGAGGTTGCTGGGCCCTGGGCCAGGTTCTTGGAGACGCTAGGGCCTGAGCCAGCTGTGGGTTTCTAGAGGGTTTTGTGACTTACAGTTTGAAGCCCAGCGATAGGCCTGCAGAGTTTCCCCCATCCTGCATTTCTGGGGGTATCTGACCCAAGCAGGTCTTTCCTTGGTCCTCTGTGATTTGTTGTTGGGTAAATGAAGTTTCAAAATGAAGAATTTCAAAAGTTGAGTGGGATCAGGGTCAAGGTCAGGCTGTGGAGGTTGCACTATGGACCGGGAGGGGATAGAAACACAGGGTCTTGGTCAATTAGATGATGGTTCTGCTCCCAGCAGGGTACACACCTGTAGGATACGTCTTCCCAGTATTCTAACTCCATGGGGGAAATGCTCCATAAAACTGTAATTAAATGGACTAAACTGAAAATCTCATAAGTAGAAATTCTGTGGTCTTGAATTTTGCTGGTCTTGAATTAAGAATAAGTTCTTGTGAGAAAACATTTTGGAAAATTAACCAACCCCTAGGTGTGCACTCCAATCTCACTACAGCCTCCGTTGTAGAATTGAGGGGTTCAAAGAGGGGATAGTGACTTACTAACTGGTTCCTTGTTTGGAATCTCAGGGCTTTTGCACTCGAGGGTGTCAAGGCCTATGATAGTCCATGCAATGTGTCCACTAAGAAAGGTAGAAATGAGAAATTGGTTTTGTTTTGCACCTTTGTGATAATAAGGTGACACAAACAATGGTCAGAGCACTGAATTTCTTTCTTCCTCTTCCTCCTCCTCTTCCTCCTCCTCCTCCTCTTTCTTTTTGTTTTTTGAATAGGGAAAGAAAATACTAAAATGTGACCAGTGGAATAATTTTCTCCATTTCTTGTCTTCATCTTTTCAGTTCCCAGGAAACCACTGATTCCAATTTCTTACATCTCCTTCCAGAGTTTTTTTTTTTTTTTTTTTTTTTACATATACAAGCAAATACAAAAAAAAGAATCTTATTTTTCCCCTTTGGGTAACATATTAATTATTTAAAATATATGTTTTGGAAGAGTCTGATTCTTCAGATTTATCAGAATCTTCAAGAATATGTATTTTCTTTGTTTTTGTTTTTGTTTTTTTGGTCTCAGATTTTTTAAAATTAAGTATTGTAGTCCCAGGTGCAATCCCTGTTAACATCTACTGGAATCTAGCTGTCCTTTTTCCCCTCTCCAGAGCTAACCACTATGAGAAATTTAACGTTACCATTCTCAGCATATTATATGCGTACTACATTTTTATGAATTTAGAAACAATTTATAACACTACTTAAAGGCCTTCAGATATTATATAAACACAACATACTGTAATCACCTGTCTATAACTTTTTCACCCAGCTGCTAGGTTTTTGAGATGTCTATGTTGATAGATGTGAATCCAATCCATTCTTTTTAGCTGTTGCATAATGTTCCATTGTTTGAATAACCCACAGTTTATCTATTTTCTATTGTTTCTACATCCATTTTGGTTGTGCTATAGTAAACCAAGCTGTGGTGTATATATTTCAAAATTCAACCTGTTCTTTCAAATGCATATGAATAAACTATACCTTCCAGGGTCTGTGACTGAAAAAAGGGTCAGGGATTGTGAATGTTGCTTTCTTTTATGCTCATACTCACTACATGTTCTTACTGAGTAGATGATTGGATGAAAGGATGCATGAGATGAATGCTTAAATCTTTTTTATTTTATTTTGTTTTCTGTTGCTGGGGAGTGAACCCAGGGCCTCATGTGTGCTAGTCAAGTGCTCTACCACTGAGCTACACCTCCAGCCCTTTTTTTTTAGTTTTTATTTGGGCCTCAAACTTGTGATCTTCCTACCTCAGCCTCCTGAGCTGCTGGGATTACAGGTGTGTTCTGCCATGCCCAGCTCTGAATACCTGGATCTTTTAAGAAAGTTGCTAAATGTTGTAAATCCATGTATAAAGTCACCTTGCCTGTGTGGAAGAACAACACATCAACGCCTAGTCTCCCTTTCCTTCTAGATGTTGAAATGCTTCAGGCCAGTACATCTAAACCTGTCCCTGGAGATGGCTTCTCTCGGCCCACTAAGGACTCTATGATCCGCAAGTTTTTAGAAGGTAAGTTGTAACTGTGAACAGGGAAGCAAAAACAGAGAAACAGACAGTGCCTGATTCCATATGAAGGTTGTCCCACTCAAGGAACAGGCTGCCACATAATAGCATCTGATGTGGTGATAGGTACTCCTCCTCCCCACTCATCTCTGCCACCTATTTCTCCTGCCCGTTACCCATGGGCCAGAAGCTCCTGCCACTGGAACTACTCATTTGGTAGACCAGTTGCCTCCAGTAAGAAGTCTTTTAAAATACATGAGTTTATTTTCATTTGATAGATATTTATGTAGTATCTACTACATGCAGAGCACTATTCTGGAGGTGAGTCTGAGGACATAAGGAAAAGTAAGATGTGATTACTTTTTGGTGGAGGAGGAGAATATCCACAAGTTTAACTAAGTCAAGACTATTTTGATGGTGGACTCTGATCTGTACTCACTTCCTCCTTTGGTTAGCTGGGACACCTCAGGCCAGTTACTCATCTCTTCTGGGCCTCAGTTTACTTAGCTATGAATGTTGTGAGGATTCAATGAGTTATTGTACATTAGGCTTCAGAGCAGGGCCAAGCACATAACACAGGTTTATAATGTTGTCATTATTAGAATTGAGGATTTCATAGGTGAAAAGTATTGCATTGTATAAATAATTCCTTAACCCTATCCAGAGATTTAGAACTTATAGTGTGCCTGTTGATCAAGTAGATATATACAGAAAGCAGAATGCTGAAAGGATGCGGCTCAGGAGGGACAGGTGGCACATAGTAGGTGTTCAGTACATACTAGCTGCCAGAGCAAAGCTTTCTAACATTTTTTTCCTTTAGAAGAGGTTCTCAAACTTGAATGTGCATCAGACCCACCTGGAGGGCTTGTCAAAACCCAGATTTCTGGGCGTCTGATTCAATAGGTTGGGGTGCGACCTGAGATTCATCTTCCTGACAAGTTCCTGGGTTATGGTGCTGCTGGTCCGAGGACCCACTTTGAGAATCTCAGGTCTAGAGCAATGAGATTTCCTTTCCTTTCTTTCTTTTTTAAACAGTGGAATCCTCTTTTGATTCCCATTGGTTTCTCACTGGTTGCTATTGTTTTTTAATATTGTAAAATATGCAAACAGTAAAAATTCAAGTGATACAAAAAGCTAAGCAATGAAAATAAGTCTCCCAGTATAGATTCTCCAAAAAACTCCTGAACATGTTCATTTGCACATGAATGTATCTCCTTTTCTTTTCATTCACAAGAACTATCACATAAGCACAAACATTCATTTTTAACAGCTAATGTATTTAACCAGTTTCCTGTTGAGATTATTTAGGTCATCTTCAGCTTTTTGCTTTTATAAACTTTTGCACAATTATAACTTTGTTGTGTGTACTATCTTTTCACATGTTTGGGTCTGTGTGTACTATAAATTACTAGAAATGGAACTGCTGAAGCCAGGAGTGGTGGCATGCCCCTGTAATTCTAGCAACTTGGCTTGGGAGACTGAGGTAGGAGGATTGCAAATCTGAGGACAGCCTCTGCAACTTGGTGAGGCCCTGCCCCAATATAAGTAAAGAAATAAGTAAAATGAAAGAGCTGGGTATGTAACTCAGTGATAAAGTGTCCATGGGTTTAATCTCCAGTGCTGGGGGAAAAAGAGAGAGAGAGAGAGATAGCGAGCAAGTGAGAGAGCATGCGCACATGCACGCACACACGTGCAGCTCAGGCAGGGGAGAAATAAAATTGCTGGGTCTAAGGAAGTGCATATTTATGAGTTTGACAGATCACTTTCCTTTGTGATATTCTACCAAGCTTTTATTCCCACCAGGGGTGTCTTGAATATTATTTTCAAATAAAATCTTACATGGAGGCTTAGTGTACAATGCAGACAAAACTGGAACTGTTCCCCAACTCTCTGCTCAGCCTCTCATTTCTATCTAATGTGATCTCTTGGATTCTGCAGAGAGGAAAGAATGCAGCTTTGAGGAATTTGTTTGGTAACAACAGACCTGGTGTCTATGAAGGGTGGGAAGGGAAGTGTAGAGATAAGGCTGGGACAGGTGACCTGGGCCCCGGCTTTGAGGATTTGTCCCCTCACTTCATTCATGAGGCCAGCAGCCAGTCAGCATCAGAAAGTTGTGAAGAGTTCTAGGCAGGGATTGACTTTCTGTCCCCAATAAAATACATTCCCTGGCACTAAGCAGTACCTGGACTATATTGGCAAATGTTTGTTGTTTAATTCATTAGTTAATTGTTTTAAATGGCTTGATCTGATCAAGATGAAAGTGACTGAGAAACAGACTCAGAATTCATTCTGGCAAGGACTCCAGTAGCACAGAATTCAGTTCCTTTGAGGTGACCTTCTACATAGGGCAGCAAATCTCTTACAATTTTTCTCTTTTGCTTTCCTAGCATTTGTTGGTCCCAGGGAGCCTGGCAGCTCGGGTGGCCTGCAGACTCTTCCTTCAGATGTCTCTAGTTTGGCCAGCAGGAGCCAAGGGAGTAGTTGGGGTGCTTATCTGTAGCTGCTGATAGAATGAAGGAGGGGCAGGATGCACAGTCCAATAAAAGTGCTTCTTCCTGGGACTTGCAACAAACGTTCCACCTGTAGACAGATGTTGCTAAGGAAGTAGCTGTTATTGGTCCCTAGGCTCCTACTTTCTTCTCTGCCTTCTAAAGCCATAAATATTTCTCTGCCATGGAGAAAAAGGCCTCCTCTTACCCTGATAGTGTAGTATCCTGAGATCTGCCTAAGGGGCCCTCAGAGTCTGTCAAGATCAGATCAGGAAGATGTTGGGAAGGAGAGCAGTCACCGTACGCAGGCTGTTGGGTGGGCTCAAACCTGATGCATGGATCTCTGCTTGTCCCTGAGAGCATGTTCCACCCAGAATTTATTCATCCATTCATTCTAAGGATGTTCCTGAACACCTGCCATGGGAAAGGCCCTGAATTTGACTGGAAGACATTGCAGGGAGCCAGGGGCAGGAGCTGTCCTCCTGTAGCTGACAGTCCAGGAAGTGAGAGAGGCAGGAACAGCCTGAGCACTAATACATAGGGTGAGGATGAACCACAGGGTGGACTCAGTTTAGACTGGATGATCAGTGAGACCTCTTAGAGAAGGCGGCAGTTCAGATGAGACTTGGGGAAGTCACTCGGTTGGCCTTGCCCCATGTGGAGGGAAGAAGGTTCTAAGCAGAGGAACAATAGGCCTGAGGCAGGAAAGAGTTTGGCTGGATGAACTGAAGCAAAACCAATGTATCTGGGGACGGTAAGAGAGAGAGACAGGGGCTGTGGGATTCACTGTCACCCCTATAGGATGGTCAGCAGCTCTTCCAGGACATCTCATTGTGTTAATATCAGACAATACCCCCCCACCCTGAGTTTCCTTATGCCCTTGCACAATATGTTCAAAGATGGGCAGATAAATAAAAATATATCTTGAGGGCAGTGCTCTATGAACTAGAGCCCTCTAATAAGTTGGAACTAGCCTGGTCAATCCCCTGGACCATGATGCCAGAAAGCCAAGAGCAATCTCCCTGCAGCACAGAAACAAATGCAACAAACCAAAAGTCCCCAATAAGTCCCCCAAAGGCCCCGTCCGTCTCTATCCATTCCTGTATCTCAAATGGGCATTTAATAGTGTCCAATATTAAATGCTAGGGAGAAAAAACTGAACACTGCAGAGAAAACTTGAGGGCTGTGGGCCCCTGGTGAACAGAGGATGGGAAACAAGTTTCCATTCTCAATCTTTTTGGTCAGCAGGGAGCAGAGTTGGGATTAGAGGTTGCAAAAGAAGCAGGAGATCATGGGGGTTAAGAGTACAGCTGTGATATGTTTCCTGGGTGCCAACCTGGCTCCAAGTGGCTTTGGGCAAGTTACTTAAATCCTCACAAGACCAGTTTCTTCATCTGCAAAGTGAGATTAATAATAATAACTATGCCACAGCATTATTATAAAATCAAAGGAGATAATGATGCGGCAATACACCTGGGGTAGTGTTTGGCATGGAGGAAGTCCTCAGAAGCTATTTCTTGGAACCATTTTGAGGAGGACAAGGAGGATGCTGAAGAACTTGGTGGCAGGTCTCCAGGACATCCTCACACTGGGGATGGACCCACATGTCCTTGACCTGTCAGGGTTGTGCTCTCTTCCCCCCAGTTCTAATGGGATACAGAACAGCAGGTAATTTGATGTGTTAGAGCCTGATGCTCACTTCTCTGGCTGCACTGATAGGTGGCAAATGAAGGAGATATCGGGTTTCTCTGAGAAGATGATGCAGAAAGTGATGCAGGAAAGCCCTTTGCCTGAGGCCAGAACTGTACTGATAAGGAATGGTCATTTTCTCTGCTCTCATGACTGGCTGTTACCCAATTTGTTTGACCATTGCTTTCAGATACCTTTCACTGTGTTTCTAGGGAACAGTATGGAAAGGGCTAATTGGAAGAGAGAGCAGCACCATCCTGGTGGGGAAGAAGATGTTTATCACATAGTGGATGATGAGGAAGCCTTTTCTGTGGACCTGGCCAGCAGGCCCCCTGTCCCAGTGCCCAGGCCAGAGGCCAGTGCTCTTGGCACTCATCAGTTGCCGGACAATGAACCGTACATTTCTAAAGGTAAGTGTGGCAGAGAACAATGCCCAGAGGGGTCTTAAGAGTATCTCAGGAATTTCCTGGGTCCCCTGGCTTTCTGAACCATTGCTCAGAGGCTGTTCTCTCCTGAATGGTCTCTAGCCAGCCCTAGGAGCCTGGGTCATAGCTTGGAACAAGTTCTGGAACTAGACCAGAGGCAATGGTGGAACTCAGTGCCAGCCTTCCTGAGTGCTGGCATTCATGTGCAATTGCAAAGACAGGCAAATAGAACCTCAGTCAGTTCTTATCTGACTGAGTTAATTAATAATAATTATTAATAATTTTAATAGCTACCATTATTAATAATTTTAATAGCTACCATTTATTGAAATCTACTAAGGGTACTCTATCTGGAAGATGACATTTAATCTGTATGATGATATTTTAGGTAAGGACCACTAACCCTATTTTACAGATAAGGAATTGGAGGCTTACAAAGGTCACTCAACTACCATGCAGCAGAGCCAGGATTTGAACCCAGGGATTCTGACTCCCCAGCCTTGATTTTTAGCCTCTATGCTAGGCTGTCTACCAACCTACACTAATAAAAATTGGTGAGACTGGTGTTATAACTGTCCCTGGGCCACCAGTTAAATACTGATGGCATTGTCAGTTTTACTTCTTTCAGAACTTGATTATATTAATATGGTTTCAAGTACTATAAGAGTAGAAGAATCACCAGATCTGTGCTCCTGACTTATATTCCACTTTTAATAGTTATAAGCATGCTGTGGAAAGTGTGCTAAAAAGAGATTGTAATAATACATGATTATACCCTGTCATAACCTAGTGTTCAACCAGAGTTCCCTGTAACTGGGTTGGGGTTGCCAGACAAAATACAGGATGCCCAATTTGAATTGAAGATGAACAGTCAATGAATTTTTAATGTATATCCCAACTAGGTCCCTTCTTTGGTTTTGTTTTGCTCAATCTGGTAATCCTAAATTGTGTTGCAATACAATTTGGGGATTTTCTGTACTGGCAAATGCCAACAATACTCACATTTCTTATTTCCTTGGGTGTGTCTCCTTTGGCATATCCAGCAGAAACTGTTGGTGCCCTGCCCGTGTCCCCTTAGCTCTTTATATTTTTGTCCCTACTGGCTGGATTCCACCTGTGTGCACTGGTTCTCTTAGCTTGACTTTCTCTGTGGTCTGGAGCTTCCTCTGTCCTGTTGTGGGACAGTCTGGAGTCACTGGAGAATTAGCACACAGGGCCCTTCCCCCAACCAGTAGAGAAGTTGGTGGAGGAATATCCTTGCTTACTTGTCCTGCTGGTAGGAGAACTCTGAATTGCATGTTCTACATTGCTTTTCAGGGATCCCTGTATTGCTCAGTGGGGCAACTTGCTTGATAATACAACATTTCTTGCTTCATCTACTTCCTATCTTGCCTTTATCACCTCCTGAATAGTCTACTTGCCCTTGAATTGTCTCAAGGTCTGCTTCCGAAAGAGTTCACATGAAGAAGCATGCAGATATATATTGGTAATTTCTAAACTATACAGGGGCTGGGGGCAGTGTTGATGGCACAGCTCATACAGGGAGGCAGTTGTAACAGGGGCACAGTTGATTCCCAAACAGCTCTGATGGACTTGCTAGGAAATTGTGGAGAAGGAAAGGAAAGAACAAAGGCTCGAGGTGACAAAAGTGGCAATGTGTTGGAGGCTGGAATACCTGTGTTCAACCCTCAGCTCTTGTATTTTCAAGCTGTATGGCATAGGACATTAGATAATCCATTTCACCCTTTTTAACTTTCTTTTTTCATCTGTAAAATGGGTATCATAATGATACATGTCTACACTAATACATATGTCATAATAATACATGATTATACCCTGTCATAACCTAGTTGTGAGGGTTAAGTGAAATAATACATGAAGAAGTACTTTCAAACATGTAAGATACTAGATAAACATCAGTTAGATTACCTAGTGTTTTTTCACTGTCTATTTTTTTTTTTTTTTTGGAGGTGGGTATAGGGGTTGAACCCAGGCAGACTTTACCACTGAGCTACATTCCATCCTTTTTTAATATTAATTTTTTTGAGGCAATTGTCTCATTAAGTTGCCAAGACTGGTCTCAAACTTGCAATCCTTCTGCCTCAGACTCCCGAGTCACTAGGATTGCAGACATGGGCCACTGCACCCAATTCTAGACCCAACGATATGTTATTTGCAAAAGGCTCATCTTACAGGCAAAGACAGCCACCGGCTGAAAGTAAAAGGATAGAAAATTATATTCTCTGCAAATAGAGCATGAAAACAAGCAGTAGTAGCCACTCTCATATCTGATAAAGAAGACCACAAACCAAAATTAATCAGAAAAGACACAGAAGGTCACTTTATACTGTTAAAATGAAAAATCCAACAAGAAGATATAAAGGTAGTAAATATTTATGCCCCAAAGGTCATTTGCTCCTAAGTACATAAAATAGACACTGCTCAACTTAAAGACTCAGCTAGATCTCAGTAAAATTATACTGAGTTATTTCAATATACCTCTCTCACCAATAGATAGGTCATCCACAAATAAAGTTAGACTAAATAAACTTAAAAAGTTATTATAAATCAAGTGGACTTAACGGACATCTATAGAATATTTCATCCAACAATAGCCAAATTCATTTCTCAATTGCTCATAGATCTTCACCAAAATAGATCATACTTTAGGCCACAAAGCAACTCTTAGAAAATATTTAAAAAAATTGATAAAATTCTTTGCATCTTATCAGATCATAATGGAATGAAATTAGAAATCAACACCAAGAAAAACTACAGAAACGATATAAACACATGAAGATTGAGTTAGCCACCTTTGAACTATGAATATGTAAAAGAAGAAATCAGGAGAGAGATTAAAAAATTCTTAGAATTAAAAAAAAAGTAGTGGTACAATATACCAGAACTTTTGGGATACTATGAAGGCAGTTCTAAGAGGAAAGTTCATAGCTATGAGTGCCTATATAAAAATATCAGAAAAAGCTCAAATAAACAAACTAATGATGCTTCTCAAGGCCCCAGAGAAAGTAAGAACAAACCAATTCCAAAACCAGAAGGAAATAATTAAGATCAGAGTTGAAATAAATGAAATAGAGAATAAAAGATACCAAGAATCCATGAAACAGTTGGTTCTTTGAAAAGATAAATAAAATTGATAACCCCTTAGCCAAACTAACCAAAAGAAAAAAAGACCCGTATTAATAAAATGAGTGATGAAAAAGGAGAAATCACCACAGACATCACAGAAATATAAAGCATCATTAGGGACTATTTTGAAAACTTATACTCCAATAAATTGGAAAACCTGGAAGAAATCTCTAGACACATTTGGCCTGCAAAATTGAACCAAAAGCATACAGAAAACTAAAATAGACCAATAACAAGAAATGAGAATGAGGCAGTAATAAAAAGCCTTCTAACAAAGAAAAGCCCAGAACCAGATGGATTCTTAGCTGAATTCTATCAGAGCTTTAAAGAACTAATGCCAATCCTTCTCAAATTATTCTATGAAATAGAAAAGGGTGGAACACTTTCAGCTTTCATTCTATGAAGCTACCGTCACCCTGATATCGAAACCAGATAAGGACACATTCAGGAAAGAAAATTATCTCTGATGAACACAGATGCAAAAATCCTTAATAAGATATTAGCAAATCATACTCAGCAAAATATTAAAAGATTATATACCAAGAACAAATTGGTTTCACCAGGGATGCAAGGAGGGTTCAAATCCACAAATTGATAAATGTGCATTTATTGATAAATTAATAGAAGTAAAGACAAAAATCACGTAGGTATCTCAACAGAAGCAGAGAAAGCTTTCGACAAAATTCATATTAACTAGTAGTGCCAAGGCACTATTGTGTTATTGGCATTGATCTTGAAATTTAAATATGCATGATGATAATGAAAGCTAACATTGAACATGTGCGGGACACTGTTCTAAGCACTTTTCTAGTATTAACTCCCTTAATCCTGATGACAACCCAATGAAGGAGCCCTTATCACCTTCATTCTACAGGTAAGAAGTGGAGACAGGGAGAGGTCAAGCCTCTTGTGCAAGATCACATGGCTCATACGTGGCAGAGCCAAGATTTGAATCCAGGGAGTCTTATTCAGACCCTAGGGAACTGTAATACCTACTGAGGGAATATTTGTCATTTCCAAATTTTCTCTGTTGTTCTTTATGAGTCTATCCCATGTGAGTGTCTTCATCTTAGTCCCTTTGGAGCTGTGCACATACTTCACCTGCTCCACTGCTTAGAGTTCTGTCTTGTGGCACTTGTTGGCCACAAGAAGGTAGGTACTCCCTTTTATTCTCAAACTGCAAGGTCTTCCATGGCTAGTTTCAGGTGTTCTGGGATCTGGGTACATTTCCTTGTTCCCATGATCCTTTTCTTCTTCTTCTTTTTTCAACTCAAAACTTTTTTTTTTTTTTTTTAGAGTTTATAGTTATACTGGTAGTTGGGTTCATCCAACAAACTCTTACATGCATGCACTTTTATTTCAGTTCATGATTCCCCCCCTTTTCCCTCCTGCCCTCCCTCCTCTCTCCCATTCTCTTTGCTCTACTTTACTAGACTTCCTTTCACTCATCTATTAATTTATATTCGATTGCTTCTTTCTACCTGTGCATAAATGTGAGGTTCCCTATTGTGCAGGTATACATGCACGTGGCATGATTTTCTAAGAATTTATTCTGCACTGCTTCCCCTTACCCACCACTCTGCCTCTTGATCTCCTTCTTCTCCATTACTGATCCTTTATCTTTATGTTATCTTATCCTTCTCTCCATCTTCCCTTAATTTATGTATACATACACACACACACACACACACACACACACACACACACTTAGTTGTAGTTGGACACAGTACCTTTATTTTATTTATTTATTTATTTATTTTTGTGTGGTGCTGAGGATCGAACCCAGTGCCTCACACATGCTAGGTGAGCGCTCCACTGCTGAGCCACAACCCCAGCCCCCTCTTTCCTTAATTTTACCCTAGCTTCTACATATGAGAGAAATAGTTGACCTTTGAGTTTCTGAGTTTGGATTATCTCACTTTAGCATGATAGTCTCTGTTTTCATCCACTTAACCAGCAAATACCTTAATTTCATTCTTTTTTATGGCTGAGTAGAACTCCATTTTATATATAATGTATGTATATATACCACAATTTTTAATCCATTCATCTATTAATGGGCATCTGGGTTGATTTCATAATCTAGCTATTGTGAATTGTGCTGCTATAAACATCGAGGTGGCTATATCACTGTAGTATGCCAATTTTTGATCTTCTGGAAAAATACCAAGGAGTGGAATAGCTGGATTATATATGGTGGTTCCATTCCTAATTTTTGGAGTAATCTCCATACTGATTTCCAGAGTGGTTTTACTAGTTTGTAGTCCCACCAACAATGTACAAGTGTTCCTTTCCTCCCACAACCTTTCCAGCATTTATTATTGCCTGTTACCTTGATCATTGGCATTCTGACTGCAGTGAGAGGAGATCTCAATTTAGTTTTGATTGGCATCTCCTGATCCTTTTATTGTCTTGTAAATGCTGACCTGTCCTCTGGCTGGCTCTGTCTTTCTAAGTTTGAGATCTTGTCTGTTTGACCTGTCCTTTTTGACCATCTCTACTGCTTCTTTTCAGTTTTCTCCTTCTGGAGTCTTGGCTTACACAACTAGAAATGGTGGTCTTACATCTTCATTCAGTTTTTTTCCATAAGATTTTAATACATGATTTTTTTTTTTTGCAAAAGTCAGAGAGTCCTGAAGAAAGAAAAAAGAAAAATGTTTTTTCTTTTACTCAGAATATTATTTCTCTCACAGTTTTTGCAGAAAAAAGTCAAGAGCGGCCTGGAAATCTCTATGTTTCCTCAGAGAGCATCAAAAAAGGTAAGCCAGCTCTTGTCCTCACATCCCTTGGATAAATTGAGGAGAGAGGAGAGAGGTGTTCACATCTCGGTGGGGGCAGGTTTCCAAGTATAACAACAGTTCCTTGGCATTGCCAAATAGAGACCCAAGAGGAGGAGATGTCTGAAAATCCTGTACTGGAGGTAACAGAAGAGGGGGAAGAAGCAGGTTCCCTAGGCTGTTGTACAAACTGATCATACAGAGGACACTTGAAAGTGTCCATTCAGCACATAAAAGCACGATCTAAACATTGAGACTGATGCCAACAGAATGCAAGTGGTGACCCGGCACCAGGTCTTTCCTATGATACATACCTTTCAGGTTACCTGTTTATCCTGTCTATACTAGTTCAACTGCGCTTTGATTCAACTTTGTTTTGAAAGACATTTTTTTTTTCCTCTGTCGAGTAATAACTTGGACATGTCATTTTTCTAAAAGCTTGTTGTGGAAGTTTGAGGAACGAAGTGCTGCCTCTGCATTCCTTCCTGGAGGGTCTCTACGGGAGAATCTGTCTCTTTGCTCGTTCACATTGTTGTCAGAATTTGTTCCCTGTGATTGTAAACCTGAGATCCCCTTCTCCCGCTGGCTGCTAGTGGAGGGCCAAGCCATCCCCAGCTTCTGGTGACCAGCCAGCCATGTTTAGTTCATAACCTTCTTCCTCCATCTTTTTTTCCTCTTGATTAATTTGCATGTGCTACATGGAAGCATGTGCAGTGTTATCCCATCAGAGATCCCTTCAAGTCTTTTTCAGTACCCACTGGCGAAGTCCTCTCTCTTTTTCCTTCTTGCTCTGTCCCGAAATCCCAGTATCCAAATGGGGTTGTGCTGAAGGAATTTGGAATCAAGTAGCCCTACATGAATTGAGAAGTAAAATGTCAAGTTGTCCTTACATGTCCCAGTGGCCCCATTCTCTCTGCAAGTAGCTCATTTCCCCACAGAACTGAGGTCATAGCCTGGTCAGTGGGGTGGCTGGCTTCATATTTCCCTAGAATCTCCAAAGCAGAGAGCTGTGCATTTGTAATATGGAAAAGAGGTGGGCACAGAACAACCCAAGGATGTAACCCAGCACTTCATTTATACCTGGAGGTATTGGACCTGGGCCACGATTCCATTGGCATTTCAGTCTCCTTTGGCACTTCATGGCTGGCTGTGCACAATTGTTGCTCAGAGACAGGGTGGGAATGAAGCTGGGAGATGCATCCTGGATAGACTCTTACTGTATATTCTCGGAGTGCACTGGAGTCTAAAGAAGTGGTTCTCAAATGGGGGTGACTTTGCCCTTCTTTACCCAAAGGATGTTTGGCAATATCTGGGGACATATTTGGTTGTCACAACTGGGGAAAGGAGTGCTACTGGCACCCAGTAGGTAGAGGCTCGGCATCCTCCAATGCACACGACAGCACTGCAATAAAGAATCATCTAGCCCCAAATGTCAATAGTGTCAGGGTTGTGGTCCAAAGGCGCCTCGATAATTAAGGCTTGGAGGATCAAGTGACTTCACGCCTCCCTTTAATGTGGCAGCCTCGTCTGCTTTCAGATGACAAACTTTGAAATTATTAGCTGCTTCCCTCTCACCTGATTTTGTGTCACATTTCCCCCTTGTTGGTTCTGCCTGTAATTGTTCCTGTGGGCCATGTCCTCTCGAGCCTGTGACCAGCCTCATTACCCCACCCTCTTCCTCGGGTGTGCTCTGCCTGGTGAGGAACTTGAAGCTGAGTTCTGCTATCTTTTTCAGAGCCACCCGTCAGGCCGTGGAGGGACAGGCCCCAGTCGAGCATCTATGACCCATTTGCCGGGATGAAAACACCAGGCCAGCGGCAGCTCATTACCCTGCAGGAGCAGGTGAAGCTGGGCATCGTCAACGTGGATGAGGCCGTGCTGCACTTCAAAGAGTGGCAGCTCAACCAGAAGAGGCGATCTGAGTCCTTTCGCTTCCAGCAGGTAGCCAGCTCCCTCTGCATGCTCATGTCACTTCTCAGCTGGACAGTGGAGTGGGGGCCATGGCCGTCTTGTGCGAATCTGTACTGAGCACCTACAGCTGTGCCCCTGAACATCTGCGTGGGTGTCCCTGTGAGTCAGGACCAGGGTGTCTGTGTTCCCTTGTCTGGAACCCCACAGCTCTCTGGCTGAGAGCTGGATGGCTTTTGGGGGTGCTGTAGCTGGAGGTTAGGAACAAAGACTCCTCTGTATTCCCTAATTCTGTGACTCTGCACTTGGCCCTTAACTTCTGCTTCTCAGGTGTTTTTTTTTTTTTTTAATATTATTTTTTCTCCCTCTCCCTGTGTCCATCTCTCTATTTCTTGCTTTGTTTTGACAAGTTTTTATTAAATTGCCCAGACTGGTCTTGAACTCATAGGCCTCCTGCCTCACCTCCCGGTGGCTGGGATTACAGGCCCCACTGCGCCCGGCTCAGCCAGCTTTCTTCTTTACAGTCTTTCCCTACTCTCAGAGCCAAACCTCTCACAGAAGGATCCCTTTTTAGGACTCAAAGAGAACTTGGAAGGCTCCCAAGAAATATGATTAAATGAACAAAACAAGTTACAAATACAAAACCACTCGAGTTAAAACAACTCCTACACCAACAGGCTGCATTTCTCCAGGCGCCCGGGCTGCACAGGCAGAGCCCTGGAAAGGGTCAGTGTGCGCCCATCCCAGTGGTTACCCGTGGGAGGGACTGAGATTAGAGGACAGGGTGTCACAGACTCTTGCTTTAGCTATGTGGTTTGGTTTTTCATGAGAATAAATAATTCCACATGTTTTAAATTATACTCCATGGATACGTGCTAAAAAGGAAGATATGGGACCCATGAGACTAAGAGACAGTTCACTTCCCTACTAAGTGACTGAGTCAGGATTAGAACTATTGCCTTTCAATCTACCTCCTGCTGTGTGTATTCTAAGCCTGTTCTCACAGCATCTGAGACACCAGCTACTGGGGCAGGGGAGCACGTGGCAGCCACCCAGCGGTGACCCTGGTCTTCTGGGGTGGATGAGGCAGTGAGAAGGCCACAGCAGTGGAGCTCTGAGAGCAGCGTGTGGGCGCTGTGCTAGTGTGGAATAGACCTGCTCTTCCTCGCCTCATAGCATGCTTATAAAGTAATCATCACGCCCATTTTACAGAATACTGAGGCTTGGAGAGGTGAGTCCATCCAGCTCCAGCTCCCTCCAATACTCCACCTTCCTCCCCTTAGTGCTCCTTAAAATGGGGCACCCTCCATGCCCAACTCTCCCTCCCTCCCTGACCCTCCCTCCCTCCCTCTGGGCTCTGAAGGGTGGAGGGCACCCTGCAGGGCTGAGGGCAGAAATCCAGGCCCCTCCTCACTCAGGATCCCCAGGGTCATTGCAGGTCTGCAGAGAAAAGACTGGCCCTGGCCAAACAATGATTCCCCCCAACCCCATGTCTATGACCACGTGGCACAGTACATACCAGCAGCCAGGCTCTGGAGCCATCAGCCTAAGTTTACACCCTTGTTCTGCCACTTGCAACTGGAGGACCTTGGCCTTGCTGTGCCCCCATTTCCCCACCTCTGAAGTATGAGGATGGAGATTAGACGATGTAAACCACGGAAATCCCTCACGTGCCTGGCGCAGAGTAAACACATACTGAATGGAGCTGCCTCTGTGCCTCCCCATCTAAGAGCATCTTTCTTTCCCGTGAACTTGCCCAGAACTCCTGGGTCCAGCGGACAACTGAAGTTCAGGTTCAACACATCAGAGAACCCCAGTCCATGCGAGCACACCCTACTCTGTGCCTCTACAGCCTCCTGGTGCATCCTGAGACTGGTGCGGTGGAGGCTGTTCTGAGGCCCCCGCCCCTGTTCTATTTCCTCAGCCTCTCTGTCTGCCCCCGCTATCTTCTTCATCTCCCATTTCTACCAGAGGTTCCCTTCAGCTTCTCTGTGCAGGTGACTATTGATTCTGTGCCACAGTTCCAGCCACCAGCAGGATGTGTCCTTCTGAGGTGCCCTAGACCTGCTGTGTGTCCAACAACAAACCGTCCTTCCAGGCTGCTTCCCTTTTCCCACTCCCTCCTCCTGTTTACTGCTCTGCCATCTCCCAGAGACCTCAGACCAGATTCCAGGATTCTATGGCTCTTGTCCCATGTCCCTCGTGTCTGGTCGTGTTCTGTGGCATTTTCCCCTCATATCTGCTCCTGTCTTTCCATTACCCCAGCTGCATCCCACTGTCAGCTCTGTCACCTGCATCTGGTCTATTACCTGGTCTCCAGGGAGGCTCCTTATCTCCAGCTCCTCCCCTCCTTTCACCAGAACCTTAAAGCCATGACCCCTGCACAACTTCCAGTGTTTCCGGGCTGCTTCTGGACAAGGCTTATTCTACTCATCCTGCAGTTATGAACTTTCTAGTTTGCCCACCTGGGATTCCCTAACAGGGACCTTCTTCTTCAGCCAGATTATCTGGACATACCCTCCAGGGCATTGAAACCTCAGATGCTTAGCTTCCCTAGAATGCTCAGATACTGTTGTTGTTGATTAACGAAAATAGAAGCAAATCTTGAACCTCAAGTATCTATTCAACATTTATTGAATGGCTACGGTGGACCAGATGGCAGGATTATAAAAAGGTACAACACCTGGCCTCTCGCCCTTGGAGAGTACACAGTGTCCCTGAAGAGGCAAGGCACACGCACAGGCAGGCGCACATGCACGCACGCGCGCCCGCGCACACACACACACACACACACACACACACACACTTGCAAGTCAGCATATCCCCAGGTGCTGTCAGGGTGGACACCAAGGCCCAGAGCAGTCTGGGGAAGCTTCAGGGAGAAGGTGAGTCTTGACCCAGACCCAGAACAGACTCCTGGAGAGAAATCAGCATCCCTCAAGGTCAGGGTGATAGTGGGAGGACACAGTCTCAGAGGCAGGTGTATGAGGAGTGTTTGTGAGCAGGTCAGAGACAGAGACCAGCTTACCTCTGGGGTGTCTGTGGAGGAGGGCAGTGGGTTATAGGGCTGAAAGATGCTGCTGAGAGCCAGAGAGGAGGGAAGAGACTTTATTGTGGAAGAAATGTCTTCTCTTTAGGTACAAATGTGAAAATGTTTTAGGCCTTGCCTACAGCTTAAAATCAGAAGGAAGCTCTAGAGTATTCCAAGAGTGTAATTCTGGAATATACTTACTTTTTTCCCAGGAAAATCTTAAACGGCTAAGAGATAGCATTACCCGAAGACAGAGGGAGAAGCAAAAATCAGGAAAGCAAACAGGTATGTGGCTTCCTGGGACGCTGCATCGAGGAGCAGTTGTCCTATCTGTTGTGGCCTGAATGAGCAGACCGCTGGCCCAGCACCTGTCTCTCACTCTGTTTACAGATCTGGGTCCTCTACTAGACTGTGAGGGTCTTTCAGACAATGATTCTGTCTTGTTGATTTTCTAAACAATCTAGTACCCAGCACACCGGAAACACATGCCCACAAATGAATGACCGGATGGAACTCTGCACCGCTCCACTCTCCTGCTCAGAGGATGGCAATCTCTTCTCCTGAGGCACGGCACTCTACCCTTGGCACTTAGGAAGACACATGTTCTCTGAACACAGAGAGCAAAAAGCCCATTCAACAAAGCCCATTCCTGTCTTGAGGGAGACTGATGTCATCAGAGTCCACCCTACACGTTGCTTCTCGAGGACCTGCTGTAGCCAGGCTCCTCTGTGCAGCCGCAGGGCTGTGCGTCTCAGCTGCGCACACTGCAGACTGGGCCCCTCTGCTCCCCTTGACTCCCCCTCCCCGAGGCCACCCTGTGGCACCACCACCCTGAGCAAGTACCTGGCGTATTCACACTGCATCTTGTCACCGAGAGCCTCTGGCCGGCCAGGCTTTGGTGCTTTTCCCTGGCAGGGCTTCTAGAAAGAGGATCCAGTGAGAAAAGGCTTTCAGAGGCCCTCAGTCCTGAATGGAGGCCCCTCCCACGAAGAGCCAAGTTGAAACCTAGCCTTGCTTTTGTGCGGCTTCATAGTCTGCATCCAGCTACCATCAACCCCCGACTCCTCACGAGCTTCCTCAGGCTGGTGCTATCCTGGTCCCCAACAGGACACTTTCCCACCACAGGCCCCTTGCTCATGCCTCTTCCCTCGCACCTGTGTTCATATAACTGGGCTGCGAGACCCCACCTGGCCGCCTGTCTTCCTGGCCCACTGCAGGCCACCAGGTTCCACCCTCATTCCAGCATCTATAGGACCTGCTGTCTCTTCCACTCGTCTGGCACTTCTGTTTTACTGCTCTGACTGCTATGATTTCATTCCTTCATTCAAACCACCAGCAATCCCCATGGGTTCTGCCTCCAAACTGCACCCTAAATCTGGTCATTTCTTTTTTTAAATTTTTTTTTTCTTAGTTGTAGTTGGACAGAATACCTTAATTTTATTTATTTATTTTTATGTGGTGCTGAGGATCGAACCCAGCGCCTTGCACATGCTAGGCCAGTGCTCTACCGCTGAGCCACAATCCTAGCCCCTGGCCATTTCTGACCATCTCCTGTGCCACAACTGCAGCCTAACCACCATCATCTCTTGCTGAGACTCTTGCAGTAGCCTCTTCAGTTGTCCCCCTATGTCCACTCTTGCCCCTTTACAGTTAATCCTCCAACTGCAGCCAATGCCTTTTTAAAAGTAACAAACCAAATGATGCAACTCCCTTGCTCTAAGCCTTTAGGGGCTCCTGTGCCACTCAGTTGACAGCAAACTCTTCATGGGGCCTACAGAGGCCTACATGAAGTGACCCCTGAGTTCATCCTCCATTTTCCTCCCACCTTGTATCCCACTCCACTCCCCCATGGACTCTTTTATGTTGCTGTAACCAGGCAAGATCATTTCTCCCTCAGGGCCTTTGCACTTGCTGTTCTGCTGGCTCTTTTTCATCCTCAAAGAAGACTTTGCTGCCATTCTTCCATGATTCACTTCCTGTTGCCTTGCTTTCCCCACTTTTGTGTAGTACAGGCCAGAATTGCCTTGTGGTTATGACCTAGAACCCTGCCTCCCTCCTACAGTAAGCTCCATGAGGGCAAGTATAAGTCTGTTTTGTGCTCTGCTGAATCCCCAGTGTGCAGTACAGTGCAAAGACGGAGCTCATGAAGTCTCTGTTGGAATGATTGGTGTCAATAAAATGTGACACCGTTCATTCATTCCACAAACACTTATTGAGCAGTAGGCCTCCAGCCAAATAAATAAACCCATCGAACCCTGTCTTTGCCCTCTGGTAGCTTATGAGTTAGTTGTCTTTTTATTCATATAAGTCTGAGTTTCCCTGCAAGCTTCTGTCTCCTGATGCCTAACATAGTGTATTGTGGAAAATCATAGCCTAGTGAATGTTCTTGATTTTGACTGTCAGATGGAAGAGAGGCTAAATGTTATAACTGTGGCAGAATCAGAGAGCTCAGCTAAGGCTTCTGCTGTGTGTCCAGATTTTAAATTTGTGCTACCACTATAGATTGTTATGTGCTCTCCTGGTGGAGAGGAAGAGAAAGCAGAGATGGCAGAATGTCTGGCTCAAGGTCTGGTCTGCACAGTCGTCTGAGGGTCAGATAATAGGGCTCTAGGTGGTAAAAGGGCTGAGGTGCATTTTAGAACTAGAGTTCATGAACCCAAAGATAGAAGCCTTGATTAAATGAAACATTGCAAGCTTTAAATATAGGCAGCACCAAGAAACCTGTGATTTGGTGGTGCTCCCAGTGTCTGAAGGCCCAGGAGTTGTAGAGTTGGAGTCACGTGTGCTCAGCAGTCTAAGCCTTCTGAGTATCATCACATCTTTACCACTCCCTTGGTTCCACCTCGCTCCACAGGAGATATTGAAGCAAGAGAAGTTTCCATGCAGGAGAGCAAGGGTCATAGGCATGAACCCTGGACCAGCAGGGTTGGGGTCAGATTTTTGCTCACTGCCAGCTAGGAAGCATGGGTAAGATGCATCACAATCTGGTAGCCTCTGTCCCTGTCTGCATAATGGCAAAAGCAAAAAGTGCCCACCTGTTAAGGTTGCTCTAAGTAAGCCAGGGTATCACCTGTGCCTAGCATAGTGCCTGGCACATGGAAGCACTCTAAACCCAGCTGCCCCTGTGATTACACATGCCCACTCACAGGCTGGTATCCTCTCAGGCAGGGCCCTCCATATTGAGTGTACTTGTCTTGGACTTACCATCCAGGAGTGGGCCCTAGAATCATGAGTTCACCCAAGACTAATCAGGCTCCAGATGAGTGATATCTCCCTATTAGTAGTGATAGTCTAAATCAGAATGGTCAATATCTAAAATTTTCTAATGAAGCATGTCCTAATTCCCTCCAGCTGCTCCCCAAGAAGCAGACCCTTTGATAAGAAATTTCTTGTTAATTTTTTAAAAACTTTTTATATCAGGTGATTTAATTAAGCATAATAACTATTAAGTATTAGACTATATATAATTGGACACTTTATTAGTCAGTATTCCATCTCTGTTAAAAAATACCTGAGATAATCAACTTATAAAGAGAAAAGGTTCATTTTGACTCACAGTTTGGAGGTTTCAGTTCTTAATCAATTGGGCCCATTGCTTCAGACCTGTGGCTGGAGCATCTGGCAGAACAAAACTGCCTCATGGCTAGAAAGTAAAAAAGAGAAAGAGGGAAAGGATGAGGTCTGATTATCCTCTTTAAGGGCATACTCCCAATGACCTAAAGACCTCCCACTAGGCCCCTCCTCTTAAAGGTTCCACCACCTCCCACTAGTGCCAAGTTGAGGACCAAGGCTTTAACACATGGGCCTATGGGGAGGATTCCAGATCCAAACTTGAACAGGCACTGAATATTAATGACTAGGGATGGCAGCAGTCCACATGGGGAGAATGTTCTACCCCATAGGCCCCAAAATGCCTCCTTGTTTTGCATTTTTATTATATTAAAATATGCATAACACCAAATTTACCACTTGAACCATTTATGAGATCAGTTCCATGGTGCACAGTGCATTCCCCAAGCTGTGCAGCCAGCAGCACTTTCGTTTTTAGAATATTTCCCTTCTCTGGCAAGGAACTGAGAGCAGATAGCCCGAATGGAAGGTGATCCCAGGGGACAGAGCAGGGGGTGGGGAAGTGACACAGAGAAGGAGTTGAAGGAGAACACCTGCTCAGCGTTACCCTACCTGAGCAGCAAGCCTTTATATACCAGCTCCCGTCTGTCATTGGTTGAGGCCTGCTGGGAGGGGGCACTCATAATTTGGCTATCTTAGGTAGTTGGAAGTTGGACCCTGGACTGCAGGATGAAGCCCAGGGGCGTCAGAGCATTTGCCAAAGAGAAGGTATCATTTATGGCTACGTAGATATGATTTATTAGTTAGCTCTGTAAACCTTGATTGTGTGCTTACATGCTGGTTTGAAGTTACCTGTTCTGTGGCTTTTCACATTGAGCTCCTTGAGGGGCCTGGGGCTGCAGTATGTGTGTTTGTGGGGGTGGGGGTAGGAACTGGGCTGAGGGAATGGATTAGGGTCCTGGGGCTGGGGCCACTTAACTCTGCTTTGATCATGCAGCTTTTTAAAAATCTGTTTTCTGTGTTGAGCTTCTGTTGTCACTAAAGGAAAGAATTCTGTTTCACCAAAAACAAAAAGCATTTGAAAATAATTGGCATGCAATCATTGTTCTACAGGAACATTTGGGTTGATGAGTGGCATTTCTGCCTAAAGGGCCTTTTCTAAGAATGTAACCCACTTTCCACACAAAGACTCAGTCTTAAACAGGCAACTTCATTTGTCTTAGCAAAATTGTTATTATTTTCTTTAACCGGGGTTGGAATACTAAGGATAATTGAAAACGGAGCCTCTGTTCACGATGGTGTGCTGGTTTTTCTTCAGCCTCAGAGAGTAGCTTTGCTCTTACTGGGCTGGGGCTGGTGGCAAAGGAAATCAGCCAAGGCTGGTGTGACTTGGACCTTGGTGAATGCCAGGCCCCACAGAGAAGACAATTCATATTTATGTTCTGGGTGTATCCTGTGACACTGAGGAGCAGCTGAGTCCCAGGGAACCCACATTTGTGTCCCCTCTTTGTCACTGAATTACTGTACAATCCAGGACCATTCCCTTTAACCACTCTGTGCCTTGGTTTCCTTACTGGAGTTACACCTGACTTACCTACTTAGTGGAGAAGTCATGGCGCCCGGGGGGAATACAAGTGCCAATGAAGACATTTGGGAAAGTGCTATGCCAGATAATAATGATAATTATTCCTGACATTGTACCTTTATTCAAGGAGTGTCAGGATTTTGTAAGCATGTAGACTGGCTCTACCTGATTTTTTTGAACTTTTGACTCCCTTTTTTCCCCTGTGTGTTTTACTTTCCTTCCTCATACAACCGGTTGAGGGTAGAAAATTGCCACCTTGAAGTTAATTAAGCAGACAGGAGCCTCCCTTTAAAAGATGATTTTTTAAAATGTAGGACAAAGCTAAGATGGAAAAAAAAAATAATATGACATCAGTGTGGTCCCTGGGACCCTGGGGCTCATACCCGGATGCCTGACTCTTCTCTGCCCAAGTAGCTCCAGGCCTGGTTGGGTGCTTCCACTGGACCCTTGTAACCAAGAGAGCCTCAGGATGTGTAAAAGGTTCTGCAGCACACCAACAGCGGGAAGTTGCTTGACACGAGGCTCAGATGGTGCCCCTGGACCCAGAGTTCTGCTGGACTGATGATAATACCATTGATTTCTTGGGTGTTATAGGGATTCAGTGACCTACAAATATGGAGCCCCTTAGAACTGAGCCCTGTGCACAGGATGGCCTGTCATTACTGCCAATCCCTACATAACCCCCACCTCAGACAAGGGGAGTAACTCAAGAGAGGTTGACTGACTTGCATGATGCACTGCACAGCTGCTATGCCACAGCATGTTCTGTCCACTCCCTGGAAGTGCTTCTCTGCCTCTCTCACGTTTGGCTACCCCGCCCTTCTGTCTCCCAGCTTGGCCACTTAGCATTCCCTGGAAGTCCAGTGCTGAAGTAGGCGGGGAGAACAACCCATGGCCCCAGCCCCTCCTCTGGGCACCCCCAGGCTCAGGCATGGGAGGCAGGCGGCCATGAGCAGTTTGGCAAGTGACAGACTGGCCATCTGGAAGCTCATCTCTCTTTCCTCTGATTCCAGACTTGGAGATCACAGTTCCCATTCGGCACTCACAGCACCTGCCTGGAAAAGTGGAGTTTGGAGTCTATGAGAGCGGCCCCAGGAAAAGCGTCTTCCCCCCAAGGTCGGAGCTGAGACGAGGAGACTGGAAAACGGACAGTACCTCCAGCACAGCGAGTAAGCAGCCCACCCAGCTGGACTCCAGCCGGAGCCACAGCACCTTCAGAGACATTCCGTTATGAGCCCAGAGATCTCAGTTGGGGCCTGATATGTTTGTTTGGTTTTTTTTTTTTTAATGTATTTTTCATTGTTGATGGGCTTCATTTTATTCATTTATTTACATGCAATGCTGAGAATCAAACCCAGAGCCTCACACATACTGGGCAAGCACTACACCACTGAGCCACAATCCCAGCCCCCTCATATGGTTTTGAGAGGTGTAAAATATGGGGCATGGTTAGCCTGTGAGGTTTCTTCTTATCTTGTGAAGCCAGGTTGCATGATATTCTTCTTCTTCTTCTTCTTTTTGTAGTTGGAGATGGACAGCATGTCTTTATTTTATTTGTTTATTTTTATGTGGTGCTGAGGATCGATCCTATGGCCTCACAAGTGCAAGGCAAGCACTCTGTCACTGAGCTACAGTCTCAGCCCTACTCTTCTTTTTTTATAAATGGCAAAACCTAACTATAATATGTTAACATTTATTGAGCATTGGCCATATGTGAAGCATCTTTGTAGATTATTTCATTCTCACAAAACCTTTATAAGGTAGGTACTTCGACTTCTGTTTAATGAGGAAGAAACTTCGAGGCTTGGTGCCTGTCCTGGGTTGAGAAGCTAATGTGGTCAAGCTGGGATTTTAACTCCCATCTGGATCCAGAGCCAAGATTCTTGACCCCTATTTTGCTGCTTCTCCAGCTGTGCTAAGGGGAAGGCAGGGGTGCAAGATCAGAAGCATTAGAAAACAATGGACCCAAATTCAAGAATTCCAGCTTTACTGGTGGTTGAGAATCTCATTAGGAAATGTCTTCTTTTGGCTTGAAAGCTTGAATAGGAGTCTAATTGTAGCAGACATTGCCTGCCAGCAGGCGGGCAGGGGTTGGGAGCTTTGTTTTCTCATCCAGGACTGTGTTAGCTGACTCCAGACACACTGGCTTCACAAGCCCAATAGGTTGGGCTTCTCTCGTTTTATACATTTCCATGTTATTAAAATAGCTAGAAAAGCAATGAAAGAGCCAGAGAGAAGCTGAATTTCAGAACTCATGTCTCCTTAGAAGTGAGTCAGAGAACCCCAAAATGAATGTTGGAGCAGGAAGGTCATGTAATTTGAGGTTCTTAATCCTTTCTACATCACAACCCCCTTGAGAATCCAGTATGTGTTATGGATCTGTTCTCCAGAGAAATCCACACATCTGTGCACACACACACACACACACACACACACACACATTCACACACACTCATAATCCTAATTTTGCCCATCTGTGGACCTACATCAAGAATCTCTGAACTAGTTGCCCTCTTTATTCCATAGATGGGTTATTTGTGACCCAGAGAAGAAAAATTTTTTGTTCAAGGCCACACAGCCAGAGAGCATCAAAAGTGGGAGTAGAGGGCTGGGGTTGTGGCTCAACAGTAGAGCACTTGCCTAGGACGTTCGAGGCCCTGGGTTCGATTCTCAGCACCACATAAAAATTAAACAAAATAAAATTATTGTTTCCAACTAAAAAATAAATATTTAAAAAATAAATAAATAAATAAAGTGGGAGTAGAACCCAGCCCTTGGTCTCTTTCAGGTTAAGGTTCCTGCCACCATTACCTGTCCAAATACATCCAAAACTTAAACACTACCACATGGGAAGTCTAGATTGTACAGAGGAGAAAATCTCTCTATTAACAGTGGGGGTGATAACGTGTAGTCACCCCTCCCCGCCCCCACCAGGCCATTTGGGAATTCCAACAACTTGAGAAATGGGAGAGAGTTTTGTAGCAATCTCAGGTGGCAGAGGAAGCAAGGGGCAGAGAGTGCTGCTCTGGACACATGGGAGAAGAAAAATGTTAGAGCAGGCTCTGGTGAGGACAGTGTATTCCAGAGTTGGGGAGGGGACTGACAGCTGGAAATTTGACAAGACAAATGCAAAGTCCCCATTTCATATGAAGGGTACTATAATTGAAAACAGGTTATGTACATATTTTACTTTGGAATAGGTTAGGGTTAGGACAAGATGGAAAAAAATAGACTGTAGTTTTTACTTTGTGTAGTGGTTTATTGTCCAGGGATGGCTACTCATCAGTTAGAAAATGTTACTAAATGACAGACTAATGGATTGTATGCTATTTTGTGGCTATTCGTGACACTCAGTTCCTTTTTTATAGTTTCCATTATCTACTGCTATGTAACAAACCACGCCCAAACTTAGTTGCTTGAAACATAATCACTTATTTATGCCTGATTCCATAGCTTGAGCATATTTGGAGAGATTGGCTCATACTTCCCCTGTGTGGCATTGGTTGGGGTCACTCATGTGACTACAATTCGCTGGAACATCCAAGATGGCCTCTTATCCTCCAGGGCCTCCCTCCACATAGCCTTTAATTCAATAGTCTGGACTTCTTACAGGGCAACACAGTCTGGAAAGGGAACATTCCAAGAGGAGGAGTCCCATTTGTGCAAGTGCTTATCAGGCTTTGGCTTGCATCAGTTGCACTTGCTAATGTTACATTGGCCAAAGCCCACAGTGAGGAGGAAGGGGGCACACAGAGGCATGGATACCGTGAGGCGAGTTTCACTGGGGTTCCTACAGGTTGGCCTGTTACCTTGAAATTGAAGACGATGAAGAAAAATATTACCATGAATCAAATGCTTGCTTTTTGTAGGCATTACCACATGATCTAATTCATCCTATACCACAATGTCATGAGTTTCTACATAAGAAAATTGACTTAGAGAGGTTAGGCAACTCGTCCTGGGTCTCTGTGCAAGAATGTGGGGTTGTCTCTGGGGACTGAACCCAGGGGTGCTTTACTGCTGAGCTACATCCCCAGCCCCTTTTATTTTTTATTTTGAGACAGGGTCTTGCTAAGTTGCAAGGCTATTTTTGAACTTTAATCATATTTACCCTTTCTTGGTTTCTTTTTTTGGGAGGGTGAGGGGTAGCCCGGGATTGAACCCAGGGGCCCTCAATCACTAAGCTACATCCCTGGGCCTTTTGATTTTACTTTTTGAAAACAGGGTCTTGCTAAGTTGCTTAGGGCCTCACTAAGTTGCTGAGGCTGACTTTGAACTCTCAATTCTCCTGCCTCAGCCTGCCAAGCCACTTGGATTACATGGGTCTTGTTTTGTCTTTTCTTTCCAGCACTGGGGATTGAATCTACCACTTAGCTACATCCTCAGCCCTTTTTTATTTTATTTTGAGACTATGTTTCCCAAGCTGGCCTTGAATTTGTGGTCCTCCTGCCTTAGTCTCTTGAGTTGCTGGGATTATAGGCATGTGCCACTGTGCTTGGCTCTCTTGTTTGGTTCAGGGGACTGAACCCAGGGGTGCTTTACCACTGAGCTACATCCCCAACCCCTTTTATTTTTAATTTTGAGACAGGGTCATGCTGAGTTGCAAGGCTATTTTTGAACTGGCAATCATCCTGACTTAGCCTCCCAAATGGGATTACAGGTGTGCACCACCATGCCCAGTGTGCCTGGCTCTTCCTGTGCTCCAATCTTGGGGAAACCTTGCCTTCCAGATGAAAATAACTCCCAGGGCAGAGAGGAAGTATGAGGGTGTCTGGACTCTGATCCATCAACTATCTCCACAGTCACATCTTGAAACTATCTCTATTTTTAGAGCTAAATAGCTGCCATCTTTGGGAACTACAGAAAAACATTTGCAGATCAATTCTGGTTAGAACTGAAAATTTAGGCCTGAGATTTTAGTGTTATGTCTAAGAGAACAAAAGTTCCATTGCAGAGAGTCTTTCTCCTAGACTTTTTGGTCTGGATTTCGTAAGAGTTATACTGTAGGCATTTCCTTTTCCTCCTCATTCATTCATCCACCCAAATAGTGAGCAGAGCTCTATGCAAACTGGGCTGACTGCATGCTGGAGACACAAAGATGAAAACAGAACCAGATCCTGTCTTTAGGGGTTTGTGATAGAGGAGAGAAAATACAGAAACAACACAAGTTAGATGCTCATCTGATCCTTCTTCCCTGATGACAGGACCTGGTAAGGGGTGGCACTGCTCTCCTACCCCCTGGCAAGACTGAAAATGATGGGGAGTGGGGCCAGGGCCTCCTACTAACTGTTCAACTCAGGGCAGATATGGGCCAGAGTCATCAGCCAAGAGAGGGGACAGGGCTGGGCAGTTGAATCTGGGGGCTGAGGTTTGGAACTAAACATTGGGGTTAACGATTTAAAGATGCCAAGGGAGTGAATAGTGGGAGCACATAGGTATGAATTTCCAGAATTATGGGGCCAGTAGCCATGATGGCTTTTTTACTTCCTGCTAGCTAACAGATAACCTTCACAACAACAGTCTGGATCTTTGGGAGGAAATGTGATGCTCAATCATGAATGACCACAGGCAGATGGCAACCCAGGGCCCAGGAGCTGCATTTAGCTGGAGGAATCTGGGGGAAGTTTTGATGACATTTGTCAGTGATGAGGAGGTTTTAGACTTGTGGACAGCAATGAGCCAGGGGGAATGGGGATATAAAGACATTCTAGCCAGGCGGACAGTGTTCTGGTAGATAGGGACAGGATCCCATGTTCTTCTTTTTTTTAGATCCCATGTTCTTTAATAAACAAATTTTAATTTCCTAGTTTACAGATATATTTTGCCACATTATTTGAAATTTAAAAATCCCATATATAAGGAACTCAAAAAACTTAACACCAAGAAAACCAAATAACCCAATTAATAAATGGGCTAAAGAACTAAACAAGAAGAAGAAATACAATTGATCAAGAAAGATATGAAAAAATATTCAACATCTCTAGTAATTAGAGAAATGCAAATCAAAACTACTCTAAAATTTCATCTCACTCCAGTCCGAATGACAATTATCAAGAATACAAGCAATAACAAATGTTAATGAGGATGTGAAGAAAGAGGTACACTCAGACATTGCTGGTGGGACCACAAATTGGTGCAACCATTATGGAAAACAGTAAGGAGATTCCTCAGAAAACTTGGAATGACACCACCATTTGACCCAGCTATCCCACTTCTCAGTTTATACCTAAAGGACTTAAAATTAGCATACTACGGTGACATAGCCACATCAATGTATATAGCAGCTCAATTCACAATGCTGAACTATGGAACCAACCTAGATATACAGATATATGGATAAAGAAAATGTGGTGTATATACACAATGGAATATTACTCATCCTTAAAGAAGAATGAAATTGTGGCATTTGCCAGTAAATGGATAGAACTAGAGAATATCATGCTAGACGAAATAAGCCAGTTCCCCAAAATCAAAGGCTGACTGTTTTCTTGGATATGTGGATGCTAATTCACGATGGGAGGCGTTGGGAAAGAATAGAGTTACTTTGGATTAGGTAGAGGGGAAAGAAAGGAGAGGAGGGGGTATGGTGGTAGGAAAGATAATAGAGTGAATCAGACATTATTACCTTATGTACATATATAACTACACAACTGATGTGATTCTACATCACTTACAACCAGAAGAATGAGAAATTATACTCCACTTATGTATGATGTTCAAAGTGCATATACTGTCATTATTAACTAATTAAAACAAATTTTAAAAATCCCAAGAAACAATCCAAAATTACAACCTAACCAACTCTTTTCCAGCTAACATCTAAATAAATTAGGTCAAAGTTGATACCATAAGCAGGTCAAAACTAAGACTACTTACCTGCAAACTAAAATGATTTGGACCTATTTTAAGAGGAAACTCAGCAAACCTAAGATCTGGTGATACGATCAGTGGCATTATTGGTAAATCAAAGTTAAAATCTTCTTGCAAAATAGTTGATTAACTCTTACTCTTCCTTCTTCACTGCTAGATCACCATGTGATTAGGCAGCTTCTAATGCTGTACTAGACAGTACAGTAGCCACAGGCCACATGTGGGTATATATATATAGTGAAGTTAATTACAACTAAATAAAATTTAAAATTCATCTCCTCAGATGCACTAGTCATGTTTCACACCAGCTACCATTTTGGATAGCCCACAATGGAATATTTCTAGAAAGTTCTATTGGGTAGTGCTATTTAATGACAGAGGTGATGAATTCCCAACTCAAAAACCTAAACACCTAAACACACATAGTCACAGTTTCTACCATGAGCTTAGATTATACTTTTGAATTTGTGTTTTGCATTTTTTTTTCTTTCTGTTTTTATGGTGTTGAGGTTTGAACCCAAGGTCTTGCACATGACAGACAAGTGCTCTACCACTCGCCTACATCCCCATCCCCTCCCCCCCCTTTTTTTCCATCCAAGTGTCTCTCCCCTAATTAGCATGGTATGTGGGGCTGGGGCTCTAGCTCAGTGGTGGAATGCTTGCCTAGCATGCGTGAGATTTGATCGGTTTGATCCCCTAGAACCACAATGAAACTAAACAAAAAACTAATACAAGGGGTGTATGCATGTGTGATTCATGCACTCATTTCCTGGACTTTCTCAATGAGCACTGCAGCAACAAAACTAGCTTGCAGATTTCAAGAGATACTGAGCAACTTAGAATGAGACCACCTCTACTTCCCTGCCTGTCAAATCAAAGTTCTCTTATCAAATAGGATTTTCAAGGGAATTAAATGGCAATCATGTCTCTGAAGCACTTAACGTGAGGTAAGCCCTCAGTCAATGGCAGCTATTAAGCCAAGAGTGGTCGTCAAAAAGTGAACCATTTCATGTCGTGCTGGAAGAAAAACTGAACTCTGATAAAAAGGCATATGATGGACACATTTGGGAGAATCCTGTGTTCACAGCTTATGTATTGTTTCTCTCCATAAAAATAAGTAAATGCTAGATCTCTGCATTTCCTTTCCTCCCGAGAGAATCCAACCGTCTGGCTGATTTTGTTCGTACCCTTTAGGTAGCACAAGTAACCGATCCAGCACACGGAGCCTCCTGAGTGTGAGCAGCGGGATGGAGGGTGACAACGAGGTGAGAACTGGGACTCCCACCCATCTGTCTGTGCTAGGTGTTGTTTCATTGCAAGAGACTGAAATCCAGGTGAAGAAGCCAGACACAAAAGGTCTTATATTAGAGGATTCAATTTATATGAAATCTTAGAAGAGGCAAATCCAGAGAGACAGAAGGACCACTGGTGGTTGGTAGGGGATGGTGGGAGGTGGGGAATGGGGACAAACTGCTTAATGGGCACTAATGGTTACACGATTTCCTTTTGGGGTGATAAAATTTTTTTCTTCCCATGTTGGGGATTGAACCCAGGGCCTCATGCATGCTAGGTGCGCTCTATACTGAGCTACATCCCCAGCCTTTTTTTATTCCTATTTTTGAGATAGAATCCTACTAAGTTGCTCAGGCTGGCCTTGAACCTGCCATCTTCCTGCCTCAGCCTCCTGATTATCTGGGATTACAGGTGTGTGTCACCATGCCTGGCTGTGAAATGTCTTGAGACTAGACAGACAGCAAAATTGTTCACTGTAAAATGGTTGGCTTTCTATTATGTGAATTTTCCCACAATTTAAAATGAAGGAAGGGATAATGGAAGGAAGAGAAGAGGGAGGAGTGGAAGGAAGGAAGAGGACAGAAACATTCAGACTAATTAAGCCAAAAGGGGTATCTATGGGAAGCAGCTGGGTGAGTCTCAGGAGATTCAGGGGCAGGGATCATGCAGGGACCTAGATCAGGAGCTGCAAGGCCTGCCAGTGGGACAAGGCCAAATGTGTGTGTCCTGTGTGTCCCAGAGCCAAATGCTCTTTGGTCTCTGCCTCTTTGTGCAAATCGGCTTTCTTCTCTCCTGTACTCTGGCTTTTCCTGCTTCTCCACATGTGCAGTGTCACAGTCCCCAGAAAGCCTCTGGGCAGAGAGGAATTTTAAGCTGAGGCCCCACTCCAAGTTGGCCCAATTTGGATCGGGTTGTATACCCTGATCTAGTGACCAGTGGCTGGGAGGAGCAGCAGGGACCACTTGCATCACTACCAACTCTGAAATCTCCTGAGAACAGGTCAAAGGAGGACATTTCTGGCCTCCTTTAAACAATGAGGATTTAAAGTCCAGGAGTTTGTAATAATTTGGGCCAGATTATCTTTTTCAGTTACTCCAGGAAGACATAAAAAGCTGCCTGGTGTTTCTGGGTTGATTACCAGATTATAGACACCTGTACAGTCAAAGCCCAAGAAGGGCTGATGGGTGGTGGGGATATGGGTGTCCAGCTATGTGGGTGGTTTAATGTAATTTTCACCTGTCTTTCTCATTTTCTTTGCTGCAGGACAATGAAGTCCCCGAAGTTACTAGAAGTCGTAGTCCAGGCCCCACACAAATGGATGGACCACTTACTATTCCCCTTGAGAGGCCTCCCAGGGTGCCTCCTCGAGCTGCCTCCCAGAGGTAACATTGAAGCTGATATGAAATATCAGGGAAGGGTAGGATTCAGGGGCTACCTGGAATGCCACGTTTTTCAGCGTGGGCTTTTCATTAACTTAGGTGATACTTTATTTAGTTGCAGATACTTTAAGTAGCAAAATGTACTACTTCATAAATGAAATCCATCGACAGATGTCAACTCATAAAATAAAGTTTATGTTTGACTCGAATCCAAGTCCTTAATATCGAACTCACTTGACTGTATTGTGGGGACAGTGCCTTTGGGAACAGGAGATAAGAAGGACTTGGAAATGAAATGAAGGAGGAAGCAGCCTGGCCTGTTAGGTGTGCACATGGCTCCAGAGCTACCCTCCTGGGGCCAGGTGTCCAGCTGATGAATTCAGTGCTTGGATGAATTTTTGCACTTTTATGTGGCTCAATATTCTTTTCTATAAAATGTGGTCACTATCAGAAGTCTCTCACTGAGTTATAAGGATGGAGTTCATAGCCTATGTTAAGAGTTCAAAAATATGAATGGTATGTCTTATGCAGAAGAGCAAACACCTGGAGATTTGAAGATGAGCATTAGCATAAAGAGTGTGACTAATATACTAGGCTCTGATGTATGTCTTTATGCATTTGGTACTGGACCTCTGGTAGGAATCTTCTTATAGTCTTTGTGGAGTAACAGAAAAAGTAGTCAAAGTTAGTTAGTGTATCCACTGATACAGAAAGGAGCCATTGGGAATAAAAGCCTTTAATTGTCTTAGGAGTTTAATTCTTTGATGTTTAAAATATAATATGCTAGGTGCAGGGGATAAGAAAGGAGGAACCCCCCCCACACACACACACACACAAATCTAGGATGTTTTTGTACATTCTGAAACTTTAACATATAAAGCTCATTAGTGGAATTTGTAAGGAAGCGTAACCAGGAGGCTTTTCTTCTGGTTTTCTGAAAAGAGAGGCCAATTTTGTGCTTTTCCATTTCTCCTTTGCTATTTACCACTTTTGCATGTGCTCCACCAACATTTATGAACTGACACCTGCCTCTCAAACATCCTACGGCCCCAAGCCGAACCACATTCGACAGGCGAATTTCCTGGTGTGGACCAGAGGGCACATACTAGAATATCACCACTCTACAAGGAACCTGAGTGATAATCTAGTCCAGTCCCTTGAATTTGCATTATGTTCTATTGGTTGAAAATTAGCTGGTGATTGTGGAGGCACCTTATTAAGAGCCATTATGGTAATAAATGCCATTATTTATTGTGGCAGGTTTTATATCAAACACAGTAGATACATTATCTTGTTTAATTCTCTCCACAACCCTAAGAGATGGATATTTAATGTTATCACATTTTGCAGATGCAGAAACTGGGGCTTGAAGTTGGATGGAGACTTGGTCTGTGTGACATACCTGAGCATAGCTGACTCTGGGACAGTTTTTTTTTGGGGGGAGGGGGTAATGGGGGGTTGAACTCAGGGGCACTTGACCACTGAGCCACATCCCCAGCCCTATTTTGTATTTTATTTAGAGACAGAGTCTCATTGAGATGCTTAGTGCCTTGCTTTTGCTGAGGTTACTGAATTCATGATCCTCCTGCTTCAGCCTCCCAAGTTGCTGGGATTACAGATGTGTGCCAACACACCCAGTTTAGGACACAGTTTTTTAGTCACTGTGTCAAGAAAGTCTCTATGTCAGAGGAGGAGACCCAAGATCCAAAACCTTTTATTCCTGAAGGCTGAGGACTTTGGGGGCAGTTGTCTAATTGTGTTAAAACAAAAGAGTTGCGCTGGGGTTGTGGCTCAGTGGTAGAGCACTTGCTTAGCATGTGTGAAGTCCTGGGTTGGATCCTTAGCACCACATATAAATAAATAAAATAAAGGTATTGTGTCCATCTACAACTAAAAAAAAGAGAGAGAAAAAGAGTTGTCGAATTTGAAACTATAGCTATAAAAGATTTTGTAGGATTTTGTTTATGGAAGAGAAAAAGAGTGATCAAGGTTCCAGAAACTAGAGACTGGAAACTGGGATGCACTTAAATACCTAAAAAGTGATGGCAGATGAATTATATTTGGGGAGTTTGAAAGAATGTTGTGAAAATTATGGGAGGAAAAGGGAAAAAATACTCTCTGTTAAAGAGACAGTATTTGCAAAGAAACCTGTAATTGATGGAAGTTGGGTTTTTCATGCATTTTTTTGGTGTGAAATAACATTTGCAAATATGCAATTGTATTGTAAGCATGTATTTTCATAATAAAATGAGGCAAACTTTGAGCAGGGAATAAAGTGAGATCCTCTCCTGAATGGCTTGGGTGACTGACCTGCTGGCAGGCTGCAGAGGCTGTGTGTCCCCATCTCACTCTCAGATTTGGGAATGGGTGACTGCTCTCAGCCCTTGTTCTCCTGAACCACCATTCCCACTCAAGCTGCACTGTCCGGTACAGCCTTGATCCCACACTATCCCAGATCTGGTCCAATCCTGGGGTCACTCCACGTTTTATCCCCAGAGCCTGAATTGCCATCAGCAGATAGCCTCCATACCTCCATTGTCATCTCCATCTTCATCTCCTGATGTTGACTGGGGATCTTCACCCAGATGCCCCACAGGGATGTCAGACACTGCCTGTGCAAAACTGAGCTCACCAGCCTACCAACCATTCTGGGCCCAAGCTGCCTCCTTCTCATGCATTCCCAGTCTGGGATTGTGGTATCATTCTTTCTCTTCTCTAAGCCCCAAACCCAAGAGTCCTCCTCAAGATTCCCCACTCCAGACTTTGCCCATTCTGCTACTCTGTCAGCTCTCAGAGCCACCCCCTCCTTCCCATCTGCCAGTGCCTAAGTTCATCTTGTAGGCCCACACCTACCTCCCTGCCTCTCATCAGTCCCTCCTCCACATGCAACCAGCATGCACTTTCTAGAACAGAAATAGCTGATGATGTCATTTCCTGGCTTAAGAGCCTTCAGATTTAAGTATGTGAATTAAGTCCCATTCCTCTCCTATATTCACCTATGCTCCAACCCATTAGGAAATCTGTGCTATTTTGTACTGTTTTCTTTCTTCAATCTGTTCCTTTTGCCTGGGAAGCTGTCTTTCTAGTCCCTTCCAGTCTCTGCTTATACATTCTTTTTGTCTCAGTCCAAACATTACCTCCTCTAGGAAGCCTTCCCTGATGTTTCCATGCAGAGTGTTTTTACTTTTGTTTCCCCAAATATCTCTATTCTAATCCACATTGCAACCCTTATTACATGCCTGTCTCCTTAAGTGGATGGTGAACCTTGCAAGAGGAAAAACTACTTTTGATTTAATTTTTTAAATGTTTCCCCTGGTGCCTGACACAGGGGAAACTGGCATGCACTTAAATACCTAAAAATATTAGGAACTTAGTAAATATTTATTGTGTAAATGGATGGATGGATTGTAACAGCTTGGGTTGGACTTCCTAAGCCCTTAAAACAGCCATCAAGCCACCCACCACGGTGCTGGTGGTTTGCACACAGTAGAAGGAGCTTCTGCACTCACCTACTGTGAGTTCCCAGTACATTTATTTGAAGAGTCAAAGAAAAGAAGGAAGATGGTGGTGAGGATTGGAGCAGGTGTGGTGTAACATTGCCTGGCATTTCCCTTGCTCCTTAGACCCCTTAGGGTGGGACAGTGTCAGCTCTGCGTAGGTAATGTCCTGTCACAGTTGAGGGGAAAAAGGAAAACTTTCACTAAGTATTTCCCTTTTGTTTTGAACTTATTTGGCCATTCACTAGTGAGTTGCCATCACTAGCCAACACTTGGATTTAAGGAAAAGCCTGTGACCTATATAACCAGAACCTGCTTCTGGAGGCCTCCTGCAGCCCCATGAGTTAATCCTTTAGTTTCCGACTGAACAAGGTCTGTGGAAATCCAACGAGGGACTGGAGAGATCAGGAAGTGAGTGGACTTGGGACACAGCTACATATTAACTAATAGGGAAGTTAAAAATTATGTTAAATAGAGTAAATGACCACACAAAGGCATACCAGAAAGGAGCCCTATTTTAAAAGAACATTAACCAACCTCAGGACTGAGTGCTGACGATGTGTGAACCAAAGTCTTCATAAGTGACCTGTCACCCTGAACAGGGAGGAGAAAGAGGCCAATGCCTACATGTCTCTGATCAGTCAACTCCAACTTCAGCTTCCCAGTGTCCTGGAGAGGCAGGCTCTCCACAGACCACTCCCCCATTTGGATCTAGAACCTTTCTACCTCCCAGGTTCCAATACATGTACAAGTCCCTTTCTCCCAGATGGGGTTTCCAGTCTGTTCCAGGAGTTGCTCATCAGAATGAAACACAGTAGATGAGCATGGAAGCTCTGCAAGCATGATATGGCATGCTCGCAGGTCCACCCAACTGCAGCGTGTGGCAGCAGAACGAGAGAGAGGCATTGGGAGGGAACTGTGTCTTGTAGAGGGAGATAAAGTACCAGTCTTCTGGGGAAAAGATCTTAGACTAACCTTTCATCCTCATAGTGAAATTTTTAGCTTTACTTCTCAAGTGCCTACTCTAAGCCCCAAACTGTGCTATCTACTTCCAGTTGTCATTGCTATGTCACACATACTCTAACGTAGGTGTCATTAACTCTGTTTGCCAGATGAGAAGACAGTCTCAGAGAAGTTGAATTTGCATACACACAGGTGTGCATAAATGTCTCCACTAGATGTTCCTGTATGTTCTTAGCTTCCCCTATCAAAACACTCAACAGAGTGTCTGAGTTGGGCTATTTTCTGTCTCATCTACACATTTACAGTATCTTAAGGGCCAAATCCATGCCCATTTTACTTGTTGCTACATACCACATCCAGGAATACATGCATGGTAGGCAAATGTTTGTAAAGAGGGGAAGGAAGGGAGGGAGGGAGGGAGGAAGATGTTTGGGGAGGGAGGGTTTCTCAACCTTCATTGTTCTCTTATAACACACAGTTTATGGGGCAGGCTGGGGAGAATGGGAGCAGACCACCCTTTCACTTTCACTGGATAAAGTTCAGTTACTCAGCAACAAAAAACACAAAACCATCTATCTCAGGGAGCAGGGCAGGAAGAGGTCCTTCTGTGGTTATTCATTGCTACTTCTACCTTGTTCCTGAAGTGGCCCTGCACTTCCCAGCTCCGTTTTTCATTTCCTTGACCTATGTAAAACTAATATTCAGGAGACATTTAGTAAATATTTACTCATTGATTCATTCAGTCCTCGAGTATGCAACTCCCGGGTAGCACAGTTCAATTACAGCATCTGACAAAGCTCTCTTTCTGGACTTATTGACTTGCTTCCAAGAGAATTAAATATTGGTTTTACAGCACACATGTGGAAATGCCATTTGTAATCATTGAACCTATCTGTAAATAGACTCGCCCTGATCTACCTGGAGTGTCATTTAGGACCTTACAAAAACCTTCCAGAATAACACAGAGAGGGGCTTTAGGAAAGCAAATGCAGAGTTGAAATAAGACCTAATGGTCCCACAGGAGGTGGTTCTGAGCAGCAGACTAAGTTCTCAATTCCTCTCTCAGCAGGCCTCCCTACCACACGTGGGCTCCTGCCTGGCTGCCTATTTGAATCACTGGTGTTTTAAGATCTAGGTTTCATTATTATTTAGGTGTGGTAAGGTCAACATATCAGGAGAAAATGGCCCCTGAAAAAACATAGTTCCCAAGAGCAGGGAAAATGTCACAGCATGGCGGGGGGCGGGCGGGGTGTGCACACACCAAGAAGCACCAGGGTTGGTTGGGAAGAAGAGGGAATGAAGGGAAGACTTAGGCAGGAACTGTCATTATGTTTCCATAGGAAGAAATGAGCGAGATAGGGTTGCTGATTTAGGATTGGCTAATGGGATCTGGAACATTGGCTCTCCCTAATTATCTCATATCTGACCCTGGGGAAAATCCAGATTGGATAATGGCCCCAAGGAAATGGTTGGATATGGGTGTGGATGAGGTGGTTTGTAATAAAAATGTGCTTGGTGCTTGCAGATCAGTATTTTGTTTATGAATCAGTCAGGATCAGCTAACCCTGGAAAACAGTCCCTCCAAGGGTGACAAGACTCCAAGAGGGAAAAGCATCAGAAAATAAAAGATGTAGTTAATACAGGTGGTTACAGAAGGGACACTATTAAAATGTTTCAATGCTTGAGCCATGTCCTCCAGAGATTATGATGGGATGCATCTTGGATGGAACCTGGGAATTGGTATTGTTAAAAGCTCCACTGGTGATTCTAATGTGCAGCCAGGATTGTGAGCCACCGCTGGCATGCATGTCACTCAGACACTTTCAGGGTGGGTCCAGTTTCATTAATTGAGGGATCTGTCCTTTGTATATTACACAAAGTTTACCACAAATCATGGATGCCTAAGAGGTATTTAATCAGGTTACTTTTAAAATAGAGTTGCTTTATCTTTCATTTCAGACCTCCAGCCAGAGAGACCTTCCTTCCTCCTCCACCTGTTCCACCCAGAGGTCGCTGATTCCGTCTCCTAAGACCTGCCTTTTTAAGACTTGCAATTTCCAGCCTGTTAATGATGACTTCATGTTGAGTTTTCTGGCATGACTGCTGACTTTAAGATCCAGTCTCATTGCTGACATTGTTGCAACCCTGCTGGCTTGGGTTATCCTTGAAGAGGAATGAAGAAGTGAAAACCAAGGACTTGATTCACCATCGTCAAGTATTTTGATCCTCTTTCTTGTTTGCCAAAAGGATGAAGACTCAATCAGGACACTTACCTCAAATCTCTCATATCAGAAATCTAACAAGAGTGATCAGAAATGTACTTTATAAGTGATTATATGGCAGTGCACTTGTATTAGTCCCTATGTATTTGCTAGTCCAGTCTAATTTCTAGACGGGAGTATAAGACTTTCAGTATTCAAGTAAGAAAAGAAGTGACCTAATTTAAAATAATTCTTCTACTTTCCTGTATGTTCAGGAGTGTGTTTGAGTGGTAGAACTAGTCATATACAAAAACCTGAAAAAGACTTTGGAAAAAAATTAGTCCTAATTCTTCTTATACAGAAGGCAAATCTGGGGTCCCCTACAAGTCTAGAACCAAGAGTGCTTGGTTGGTAGAAGAAGAGGAAGGTTTAGAATCTGGGTCTGCTGATTCTAGGTTACTACACTCTCCATCCAAAAGGACAGTCCCTCTTTCCTTCAAGAAATGCCTATATGTAGAAATTCACCAGCAACTGATTATTGGCGTTCTAGAAGCTTTTCTCTTCCACATCTCCAAGGCATGGAACTACCAAGTAGCTCTTTCAGTTTAGAAATTTACATTTTCAAGACAGTGATGTTTGCCAGGGAACCACTGAAAGTGGTTAGAACCAGAAGCTTGGGATTCCAGGGAGCCCATTTCTTGTTCTCTTGTCTTCCTAAGTCTTAGTTCTGGCTATAAAGAGATAGGAAGAGCTTTGGCTTCCCGCCCCCCCGCCACCCCCCACACACACTGCTGAAGAGTCTAAAGAGGGAGAAAGAATCTACAATAGTAATAGTTGTCTATTTTCTCCCAGACTTATTATTAAACCAGGTTTGGTAAATCTGTTTGTGCAGAGAAAGTAGAGACTTACATATGTCATGAGTTTTGAGTTCCCATCAAACAAGTATACCTTTAAAGCTCACATCCTTAATGATGCTTAAACATTTAGTAAAATCAGTATCTTAACTGTTGCTTTAAAAATATCAGAAATCTGGTGGCTTCAGACCAGACCAGAAAATAGACTTATTCTCCAATCCCTCACAGATATATAAAAAACACATCATTAATGGGCCATTTAAATACAGTTTTATCAGATCTTTTTCTAATAATTAAAGGTTCTTTCTCAATCTCATTCTTCAGCACAGCAAACAAGAACTTTTATTGAAGTTAGGAGCTTCTGGGGGAGTCTTAGGTTTTGTTTGGTTTTGGTTTTGATATAAAATACAGTATTGGCCACACCATATTGAGAGTGTTTGCACTGATTATCTTGTGTAGTGCCTGGCACATGGTAGCCATTCTGTGAATGTGCCCTCAAAGGTCCCTGTGCTTTCTTTATCACTTCTTGGGGAGAAACAGAAGTATGTGAGATAAAAAGAATAAGAAATTACAATATTGATACAGTTGTTCTTCCTGTTTTTTATAGACAGTCTTTTATCTAAAAAATATTTGATTTTGATAAGAGATACTTTTTAAATATCCAGTACCTCTAAATCTCTTTTTGAATGCTAAACAGTTTTTGTGCATACTCTGATGAATAAGCATGATTAATAACATGGTAAAATCTATATCGGCCAATGGTGTTAGCATCACTGTGCAATATTTTATTATTTATTGTGTTTTGTTCTTATATTAAAATAAGTAGAAGACACAAAATGAAAATGCTGATGAGAAGCCTGTGTCTCATGAATGTGGCCCACTTTAGACATGGTTGGAACTGATCAGAGGTACCCAGTCATAAGTGACAAGTCTTAGGCTCTCAGTGGATCCTCATTGAACATCCAAGCTGGTTAGCTGCATATAAAAGAAGGAAGTATTTAGATTAAAAAATGGTACTGTGTTATCAAAGAATTTTGCTAATGTTGAGGAGAAAATTTTATTTTCTAAAAAGAAAACTGCACATTATAACATAAACTTATTTCCACATACTCAAAGATTTGTATACCTTTTTAGGAATACATTATGTGACAAAACCATAGACTGTGAATATCATGAGGATCAGAAACTAAACTATAAGCAGTATCTAAGTAGACTGTTCCAGAGTATTCTCTATGATGCTTTGGGAGACAGCTCTGCTTCCACCGTTCTTCTGCAAGATTTTACAGACTGGCTTAATAGAAAGGGAAGGAATTGGTCATATTCACTGCTATTATTTTTGTCCCTGTTTAGAAGGTAGACTGGCCTCCAATTACTAGGCCAGCACTGTTCCTTCATCTTATGTTAAAAGCCAGGAGCAGATAACCCAACTAAATAAGCCATAAAGTATAAGACTGAGAGATTCTGAACAAGAGGTTGTTTTTCTGTCAAATAATTTAACTTGACTTATTTAATGATGTGAATAAACCCTTATGCTTTGCCATAATTACACAAAGTGATGGAATGTGGATGACTTTAATGAATATTTTTACAAGTCAAGTTACCCAACCCTCATTTTTTTCTTTGCTTTGTTATTAACAATAAAGATCCTAATCAGTCCAGTATCATTTTAATAGCTGGGATTTTTAGATACCTATCCCATATTCCAGGAAGTAAAAGTTTTTTCCTGCTCCTCCTTCAACGAATAGTGTGTAGTTTTACAGCAGCGTGGTGGAGGAAGCATTAGTAATATTTATTTTTGAGAAAGACAAGTAATTAATTTGGATAATTTTAAGATTTATCCTAAACATCAATCCCTAATTTTAAGAAATCTGCTTATATAAATATTTTTTTTGATTGGATAAATAAATTTTGTTTGGTTCATTTCCAAGCAAGTTATTAAGAGTGTGAAATGGTCTTCATTCATTCCTGCTGGCCAGATTCTGTGTTCACCAGGGTGGTAAAAGGAGGAGTGGGAGGTTGAAATGCATATTTTGAGATACAACTTGGAATTCATTTTCTCATAGAATCAGCAAAAAATAGACTTCTAGGCTAGCCCTCCAAAGCTCACTGAACTCCATGGTGTGGGAGAAGTGTCTTATTCATGGACATAGTATGAGCATGGTGTAGGGAAGAGAATGTGGGCTTGGAAGTCTGGAAGCCTAGTTTTTATTTTAGTCTGTTCCTAACTTGATGGCTTCACATGACTCACCTATGTGGCTCTGTGTTTTATCATCATAAAGTGGAAAGATATAAGTCCATGAAACTCTGTAAGCTCAAGTCTAAGGCAAAGGATGAGGAATCTCTCATTCTGAAGAAGCATGGAGATAGCCTTATTTAACTAGCAAGGATTTCCTTATTTAACTGGTGAGGATGCTGAGGATCAAACCAAGGTACTTACACATGGTCAGCAAGGTCTCTACCTCTGAGCTACATCCCCAGCCCAAGGATCTTTTTATTATGTGAATGCCGCTGTTGTGACTTTCTGGATTATTTTACGTGTCATAAGCTCTTTAACCAAAACTGAGTCTTACTAAAATTACAAGTACAGCCATTTCACTGCCATTCCCTCCTTCCCTATTTTGGCATGAGGGAGTTCATTTATTTAGATGAAAAATCTGGTGGAATAAGATATATTGATGTTTTTTACTACCTACTTTGGCAAAACAACCCTAATTTTGATGGTGCTCCTGAGCCCCTTTTTTAGCTATGAAATCATCAGGTTCTAAGGATCTCTGAAGCCATACTTCATTTCCTCTAACCAGTTCCTTTATTTCCTATTCCTGTTTTCCACACTTGCTGCTATCAGACTTATCATCACCTGATGCCGTTTATCAACATCATTTCCCTGGTAACCTACCAGAGTTCCTGACACATAGTAGAGGCTCAATAGCTAATGACCTTACAAGCCCTGCCCTCTATTATACTTTCCCAAATACACCACTAGTCTCCCCTTTTCTCATTGGTCATTGCTCTTAATGCTCACGTAACATCTGTTGGCTACATATTGTGCATATCTTTTTTGTACTATTACTCTTGTTCTCTGTTGTATGTAAAGTTTCCTGGTTTTAAGTCTATCTTTCTCAGGTGAATACTTTATACTTTTTATTTATAATATTTATACTTTTTCTTGTGTCCTCTACACCTCCAAGCATTTGCCAGCCCAATTTCCCCCACAAAACACAACAAGAGCTATGGCTCAGATCTGTGGAAGCTGGTGATGGATGTTTAAGAAACTACTCAGCCATCTTAATGCAGCACTTGCACTGCTTGTTCTTCAATTGCCCATCATCACTTCATTCAAAGGCTCTGTGATTATTCATTCACACAGCATTTACCAAACTTCCACTATGAGCAAGTCACCAGCTAGGTGCTTGGAAGATATACAAAGATGAATAAGATGCCTTCTCTGATTTCTATAGCAATTACTGATGTACGAGTCATACAGCAATTAATCTTGTACTGCCTTGTGATGTCTCTTATGCTATCTAGAAAGCATTCTTTAAATCCTGCTATGCTATTTGACTTTTCACTTGTTAATGTCTTCACTCATTCATTCAGCAAATAGTTGTTGAATGTATATGATGTGTCCAGCACCATCCTAGTAGCTGGGGCAGATAGATAAATGAGTGGGTGTGCTGGTACATACCTACAATTCCATATACTCAAGAGGCTGAGGCAGAAGGACTGAAAGTTTGAGTCCAGCCTGCACAACTTAGACAATGTTTCAAAATAAAATTTTAGAAGGGACTTGGGATGTAGTGCATGATTGCATACTATGTGCAAGTCTCTTCTGAGTTCAATCTTTAGTACAGGGTGGGAGGGGAGGTGGTAACAAAGACAAAGATCAATAAATAATAGTTCCTACCATCAAAAAAAGGTCTGACTATAGTATAGAAGAGGAAATGGAAATAGACCAGTAATTATGACATAATATGCCAAATGCTTCTAGAATCCCAAAGAGAGGATGCTCAATTTCCTAAGGGCATTATGCAAGGTCTCACTGAAGAGGTGATCATTCAACTAGGCCTAGAAGGGTAGTGTCAAATGACAAGGCAAAGCAGAAGATTCTAGATTAAGAGAATATCCAAAACAAAGGCACAGACTATAAAGAACTGTTCTTCACATGGATGAAGAGACTGGTGGGAAATAAAGTTGGGGAGATGAATTAGGGTCTGATTGTGCAGGTGCATTTTAACAGACTATGGAAGTTGGACCTTATCCTTTAGCAAGAAACTCCTCCCCTTCCCTGGTTACCTACACAGTCATGCACACTGTAAAAAACATACTAACATTTACAGGTATGTACAAAGTAGAACATTAACCACTTGTAGTTTGGGTCATAATCTTTCAGCTTGTTTTCTACAGGTAAACAAACATACTACCATTTAAAATAAAATCATGCTCTTTTTTTTCCTTGATGTAAGTACCTGTTAGATACCAGTCCACGTCAGTCCATGCAGGTAATATTTCACTTTTTAAAATGGTGTATAATTCATAATCCATTAGCAGAAAAAGACTGATTATGGGATCAGACTTCATAGTCTGGTCTTTCAGCAAGCCCACTTAACTTGTGCTTGTTAATGCCTCTGTAATGTGAATGTAGTAAAGGTACTGTTGCATAGGATTTTTTGAGGATCAAATCAATCAATATGTGAAGAGTTCAGAATAGTGTCTGGCAGATGAAAACCTTAGTGGTGATTCCATAATTTATTCAATATTCAAGTAGTGTTTTAAGCAAGAGAGTGATATAATCTGACTTCCTTTTAGAAAGATCACTCTGGTACCTTTGGTGAATGATCAACAGGGAAGGAAGAAGATTGGTGGCGGGGAGCTTATTGAGAGACTGTTGCAAAGAATGGCGATTTGGAGTATTAGCTGTTACTGGCCGAGGAATGAGCAAACAAACTATCGAGATATTTTTAAGTCACCAAATACTATGATTTGTTGACTACTGACGGCTAAGAGACAACTACAAGTTCCCCATTTTTAGCTAGGAGGACAGTGTAGATAGAAGGCGGTGCCATATTCCTGTGTTCCCTTGACAGGTACTTTTTGAGTCCCTACTCCGGGTTTAGGTACAGAAAATAGGCAACAAGATCTCTGCTTTGAGAAGCTTAAGTTCCAAGAGGCATTTATGACTGAAGCTGGGAGTCCAACAAATAATTGGACAATAAATGAACAAGAATTTCAGCCTAGCCCACATCTGATTGAATAGCAGAGGTCCAATAAATATTCAATGACTTTTAAACACATCTCCAACCCTGAAAAAGTTTAACAGTCTGCCCTATATGATGATTATGGAGTCAGTGACTCATTCAAAGCGGTAGAGGAGAGCCCGGAATGAAAGGGTTATTTGAGCTGGTTCCCCAAGCTCGAGGAGCGGCAGGTCAGACGACCAGTCCCGTTTCACAGCCACGGAGAATTACGCGTTTGGGCCAAGGTCACACAAGCTCTAGAGCCGGGGCGCGTCCGGGAGGTCCTGGCCAGGCCACCGCGAGGGGCCAGGACCCAGGCCGAGGCCAAGCGGCGCCGGCGCAAGTTCCCGCAGTTCCCGGGCTTCAAGTTGTTGCCGGCGAGGCCGGCGCGCGGCCCGGCGGCGGTTGCGGCCCCGCGTCGCGAGGCACTTCCGGCGTGTGCCGGGGTGGCCGGATGACGTGGCTGAGTCAGAGGAAGAGGCTAAGGCCGGGGGGCGGAGGAGGCTCGGGAGCGGGCGGTGACGGCGACGGCGGAGGCAGCGGCTGGGCCCGGGCCCCGTGCGTCTGTCCGCGCCCGGTGGATGCGAATCGGCCGCGGCACAAGCGGCGGCGGAGGAGGAGTCGGTGGGCCGGCGCCGGGCCGGCGCGAGCGCGGAGGATGAGGCCGCTGCCGGGCGCTCCTGGCGTGGCGGCGGCCGCCGCGCTGTTGCTGCTACTGCTGCCCCGGGCCCGGGCGGACGAGCACGAACACACGGTGAGGCGCCCCAGCAGGCGCGGTCGCCCCCACCCGCTTCCCCGGCCGCCGCCCCAGCGGGCTCCGCGCGGCCTGGAGGGTCAGGGGGCCTGGTGCAGCCCGGCGGCCGCCCGAGAGCTCCTTCCGGTCGGGCCTGGCTGAGCAGGAACCGCGGGAGCAGGGAGGAGGCATTTCCGTGCGCTCCCGGGACGGGGCTCCCCTCCCGAGTGTCTGGGCCTCCCATTCCCGCCCCGACCTGGGTGGCGCCGCGCCCCCACGTCTGGGGGCCCTGGGGGACCCGACGGAGCCTGGGGAGTCTCGAGGTTCACTTTCCTGCTGGAGCTAGGCCCGCAGGCCGGCGTGTTCGGGGGTCGTGTCCCCGGGGAAGGGGCTGCTCTACGGCTGTGGGGAGCTACGACGATAACAGAAGATGGATGCATCACAGTTACCCCTCATACAGGAAATACCCCACCACTTATGATTCTCTCCAGCCTTCTTTTTTTCTTCCCCCTCTTCCTCCTGCCCAAACCGGATTAAAACCCCGGGGTGGGGACAGCCTTGATAAACTCGAGGTGAGAGCGGTTTACATGTGTGTATGCTCTCACCCTGTACGCACTCAATTGTGAGGCCTTTCTTGTAACTTTCTCCTCTTAAGTCCCCAGTAGCGGCTCCATCCCTGTGGTCTCCAACTTGGACCACTTCTGATCATAAAGTTTCCCAGTCTAAGGCCTCGCCCCGGAACAATCTCTTGCATTTGGTCTAAAGTTGATTGGCGGTTTAATTGCATTTTCACATTAAAGCATGGATGTTAACGACTCTAGGAGTGGCTTTCACTTAGGACTGTAACTTTATGGTTTTCAGAATGGTGGACGGGAGCAAGGCAGGAAACTCAGGTAAATGGAGAAGGTTGCTTGGTCAGTAATTATTTTTATACCATTACCCATTAAGTTATGATTTTGCGTGAGAGTTTGTGTACATACTAAATTTTAAAAATTGGGGGAGTTTTCTGTCATTGCTGTTAGATGAGGAAGTGAAGTAATTCCTATCTATTTAATGGACCCGGTTTTAGGTTTTATCTGAAAATAGCAAAATTTTTCTCAAGTCTTTGAGTTAGCTGGACTCTTATTTTATTTTAGATAAAGAAGGCTCTAAATTTGGCTATTTTACCTTCAGACACAGCCAGAATCGTCTTACCTGTATATGTAGATTTTTTTTTTTTTTTAAAGAGACAAAAGTCCCTAATTGGTGACATATTTTTGTGGTATCCTGTGCTTTTCCCGTTAAGATAATTTTGTCTATCAAAATTATATTTTGTGATCATTGATTGCTTTCTATTTTCCACTGGGCATCCTTTTAGTTAGTGGTATTTTAAGATTTTTCCAATTTTGTTGACACATAAGAAAAGTTATCGTGTAAAACCCAGAACTCAACTATAGTTCTACCACATACAAATAGTAGTCTACTTTTCAATACTTGAGGAAGAAATTCTACTTTTTAATCTTGTTTCATAAGGCTGTAAATTGGTATAACTATTAATGAAACCATAGGGGCTGGGGATATAGTTCAGTTGGTAGAGTGCTTGCCTTGCATGCACAAGGCCCTGGGTTCAATCCCCAGCAACACACACACACACACACACACACAATAAGTAATAAGTTAGGGGTGTATAAAGGCTTTAGAATACAAATTTAAGAAGTAGATGCCAGTTTCAATGAAATTTTATTGCTAAATTGTCTTTTACCTTTTTATTAGTAAATACAAAATACTTGTGAAAAGGTTTTTGTTTTCTGCTCGAAAGAGAATATGGTATTTATGAAATAGTTATTGTACAAAAATTTAGAATCCATGTCATTTTATGTTTACATATGAAGGCAAGAGTTATATGAAGAATAGCATTAAGATACAAGCATAAAATTCAAATAAATGTCATTTTATTCCTGATGTTTGCTGTTAGCCAAAATATTTTACTTTTTCTAAGTTTCATGAAAATATTTCTTGAAAACTAGGAATTCACTTTATCCAGATTATAGTACTGGAAGAGGGCTATGATCAAGTGAACGTTTTTTTTTCCTTTCTACCAAGAAGACAAAAAGTAGCTAGTGAAGAGAGAATGGTACTGAAGAAGGAGGAAACAAATTGCCAAGGGAAGGTTGCTGAGTGTGTGTTTAATAAATACCTGTAGAATTGGATTATCAATTAAAGAACAGCTTTCAGAAGCTATAGAGTTTGCCCTTTCAGTGAAGACTATTTCAGATAGAAATAAAACTAATGATTTTTATAGCAAAATGTGCTAGGTTCTCTTTTAAGTGCTTTACCCACATTAATTCATGTTGAACTTACATTAATAACTATGAATTGCATGATATTATTCCCTTTTTATAGATGAGGAAGCCAAGGCCAGCATAGTTAGGTCACTTGCACGAGGCCACACCCAGTGTAGGAGTAGAGGTGGGATTTGACCCTGGGCATTCTGAGTTAATAGTAGGTACTCTCAACTGATATGCTTTAAAGCCCTTTGCCCTAACAATTGAACAATAAAATCCTTGGTATTAAATTGAGTAGGTCTGTATATTGATGGTATGTATAAGAGCTTAAGGAAACATTTGGGTGAGTCTAACTCTATAATGGGTTAGCATTAAAGAGGGACAGGGCTTAAATTCCTGGGCCACAGTGGATGCATGACCTGAGCAGTCACATGCTGAACTGTTCTTGTTTAATATGCAGCTGAAATTCTTATCTTTGAACAAAGAGTTTTGCATTTTTGTTTCGTTCTGGGCTCTACAAGTTATGTAGTTGGTCATAACGGATAACTACTTCCTGCTGTTCCAAAAAATGCTTTTTTCCTGCCTTTTTTACTGTACCTGCTGAATTAGGATTCAATTGATCATGTGACCTACAGTATTTTTTATGTGCTTATTTTTCCAGAGTTTTTGTAATATTCTCAGAATGATGAAAATGAAATATATACTTGTATATACACATCTAGACTATATAAAGATATGTTCATTTTAATTCTTGAATCAGAACTGAGTATGGTAGGTCAGTGGTAGAGTACTTGCTTAGCATGGTGAGGCCCTGGGCTCAATCCCTAGCACTTCATAAATAAGTAAATAAATAGAAGTTGAATCATATATGGATTATAGGATATATTTTTTGAAATCAAAAGGCTCCTAATTAGTGATTAGAAGGGTTATTAAAAGGCCTCTTGAGAGTAACTGAAAAGTAGGTGTGTAGGGTTGATTATACTCTTCTCTTGGTTGAAGCACAAGGAAGCATCTGGAAATAAATGATAACATATCCTAAGATTCCAAATGATTCTATTAAAAACTATTTCAAATTGAAACTCAGAATTTTAGAACTGGAAAGGCTGGAGATCATTTCATCCAAACTTTACAAATTGCCTATAGAGCCCCAGTGACTGGCTCAAGAGAGAATTGGGGAGATTCTGGGCTTTCTGATCCCTAGGCTTTCCTTTTTCTACCTGTCTCTATATCTGATTTCCATAACAGCAATATGGAAATATGCCAGCACTAAAACACCAATAATCCAGGGTAAAGAAATCTTAGAGCATTTGTACTTGGAGGTTTGCATTGTAGCATTGGATTTTTGTTGTCATTTTTGAGTGCTTTGGATTAGCCTTGCTTTTTTATGAGTTTATTTACTCTACATGATCACAAAGTCACCCCCCCCTTGCCCTGCTCCAGTCTGTTAGATATCCCAAGCACTGTGCTCTGCATAACTAGTAATGTTTTTTAAATTTGTTCTTATTACATACACATGACAGAATATATTTTGACATTTTATACATATAACTTCCTATTCTTCTGGTTGTATATGATGTGGAATCGCATCTGTCGTGTATTCTTATATACCCATAGGAAAGTAATGTCTGATTCGTTTTACTATCTTTCCTATTCCCATTCCCCCTCCCTTCCCTTAACTAGTAATATTTGACAGTGCTTTGCTGAGTGACTTGAGTAATTAGGGAGCTACTAGGGACAAGGATTTGCAATATCTGAAGCATGTAACTGTTGCTTAAGGAACAGTGAACAAACCCAGGCCATTGTTAGTTTAAAGTGCATCATCTTGGGTATGACTCTTATGGTTTAGGTGTCCCTACCTAGGCCCAAATCCCATTTCCTTGTGGCCCCTTGTTCTGGTAATGTTGGGACATGTAATGTTGGAAGCACCCCATCTGTGCCTGGGATAGCTTGCTTGGCTTCTATCGTAAACTGTGTTGTACCACTGCATGATGTTTACTTTGGCAACTTTTCTTCTTTGTTGGGTGTATAAGACCTCTTGAAACTTATTTGAAGATTTATAAAGGGAATAAAAGATTTACTGCAGGTGAGTTTGTGAGTGCTGTAATGCAGGTTTAGTTTTTGGAAATGCCATAATCATTGCCCTATTTTCAGTGGCAGTCAGCGATAGACTAAACGTTTATTTAAGTTCAAAGTTATTTTGAGAGAGAGCAGTTTATCTCAAGAGACTATTCAAAAATATACTTCTAATTTGATTGTATTAGAATTCAGATGTGTATTTGAAATAGTTGAAAAACTTTGAAATTATGACTTCTAAAGTATTCTCAAAACTGAATTTTGCTTTCTCTGTTACGTATTTAAAGTAAATATGTCCCTTTCCATGAAAATGGAAGATAATATTTGGGTGGTTAGTCTTGGCTCTCTGTATCTTGCTGGTCAGTATAAATTCTAATTTCTTAATTCTTATTTTTCAAAGAGTATATCAGCAATATTGTCTACTAAAGTGTAAGTAGATTCTTTCTCTCTCTCTCTTTAGGTACTGGAGATTCAACCCAGGGTGCTTTACCACTGAGCCATGTCCCCACCCCTTTTTATTTTGAGACAGGTTTTGCTGAGTGGCTTAGGGCTGTGCCAAGTTGCTGAGGCCGCAGCTTTGAACTTGTGATCCTCCTGCCTTAGCCTCCTGAGTTGTTGGGAATACAGACATGAGCTACCATGCCTGGCACAAATAGATTCTTAAGATTTTTTTTCCCCCTTTAGGGCAGATTAAAAACTCAAATGGAACAGTTCACTATTCAGTGTCATCTTTATTGTCATCTTTATTTGCTTTGTACACTTTTTCATATTTCCTTGATTTTGTTTTTGTCCTTTGATTAATGAAGCTCACTAGGAGTTAGCAAAAGCATTCCTAAACTGCTAAACTTAGTACTGCTTAGTTATGTATTCTTGGAAATTATTTAACATCTATTTTTTGTTTTTGTTTTTAGTCTGTAAAATGAGGGAAATAATAAGACCTATCTTACAGAAATTTGAGAAGATTAAATGTTCATGTAAAGACCTTACAACATTAGATGAACCTATGAAGTGTTGCTGACGAGATTTTGTTGCCCAAGCTGTTGTGGTCATGTTATGTTAGGCATTGGTCAGCATAGCTTCATATGGGGTTATGAGAAAGGAAGACTTGAGCACTTCCGAAGATTAAGTGGAATTTGACCAAGTGAAGAAAAGAGGGCATTGTAAATTTGGGGGAATTACAAAAGAAACAAGGTGAAGCATAAAAGGAAAGGAAGACAGTGGTGTAACTGTTTTGGCTGGAGTGGACAGTTCATAAATTGAGAATAACAGTGAAATTCTTCTGGGGTTTGGAAACTGAGTAGGTGAAGAATGCAGGTACCTAAACTGGTCTGCTTTCATGTGGCCAATTTCCCCTGAAGCTTTAGATGAAGGAATTATTGCCATCCATGCTCAGAGGTTTCCATATCCATGCTGTGCTTACTTGCCACTTCCCCCTGCTGGCTACACTTTTCAGGTAAGTTATAAAACTCCATCTTGCTCAGTGTCATTGGCAAGTCTGAAGTTTTTCCAAGGAAAGTATTTCAAAAGAGCTTGATAGGATTTCCTGGAATTTTGGAAAGGAATTAGATTACCTTTCTACCATAGGTTCCTAAGAAATAGGTTGGTCAGGAAGGAGCCCTATTTAGTGATCTCTTAGCCCAGAGTTGTAGGGGCTGAGGGACTTTGTCTACAGCTTTAGGGAAAGAAAATTAAAAAAATAAAATTTTTCTTAAAAAGCTATGTGAAGTTTTCCTTTTTATATTTTCTAACTTCAAGATATTTTAGAACATATTTTCTCTCTGGAGAAAGAACTCTTGTCTTTGGCTTGGGAACATTTATTTTTTTAGGGACAATCAAGATCTGAGATGGAAAGTAAATGTTTAAATTCATTGTATTTGACTGTAGTCTGTGTGAAAAGGAGACATAGAAAAGAAGCATAATTTTTGCCTTAATATTCACCCTAAGGCCCTGAATTTGTTTCAGTCCTTTTCCCAGAAAGATCCTTAGACTACAAGGCTGTGTATGTTTTGTTATAATACTTGCATTGTGTCATCACACCTCTACCAGCCTATTAAGATTTTTTGGTGTTTAAAATGAGTAACTTAAGAATGTGTAGTGTAATACACCCTGCAGCCCTTAGATTACTTTAATCCTGTGTCTCAGTTTGTATAAAATAAATGAATGCTATATTTTAAAGAAATATTTATGTTCAAAGCTTTGTTTATTTTTTAAAGGAACATCTACATCGATTTACAGAAAAAATGTCTTTGTATTATTTTCCAAGTTATATAATATTTCTACAAATTCAGAGAATTAATGGCAAGGATCTCATTAATGGGTACTCTCATTCAATGTCTAATCTCTAGTAACTTTTCTTGTTTCTCATTTCTCTAAAGTACTGTTGCAGTCAGTGCACCTACCAGTCAGTGTATATGCTTCAAGCTTTTATTAAGTTGCCAGTAAACTTTACATTTTAGTATTTCTTCAAAATTTTCCCATTTTATTTATCAAATACTTATGTAATTGTACTATGCAGAGAGAGCATTTTGTGTTTTTGAACAGATTTTATTTCTAATATCAGCTCTGGTTAGTTAGGAGTGGTTGGCTTAGAGCATGGTTTTGAGAAGAATTCTGAGGCTGTATATGTATTTAGCAGAAAGGAGTACTTGGACTGATAAGTGCTCTAAGACCATGAGCATTGGTTGGAAGAGTGGAGACATATATTATCAATCCTCACAAAATTAAAAGAAGAATGAAGAATGGGGGTGTATGAATATATTAACATTCACATCTTTGATTCCTTACTTTACGCATGAAGTTATATACACTTTTTTGTACTCACTTGAAGCTGTTAATTTTTCTATATTGTTACCCATTTTGACCCTTCTCTGCCAAAGCAGAATTAATCATTGCTACACTAGTTCTTTATTACCTTAATTATAACACTTATTGCTCCAATGTTAATCATTTGCTTTTTTGGCTCCACAGTGGATTATGAACTTCTTAAGGGAAAGGAGAATATTTACTTTTATATCCTTTTTTTTTTTTTTTTGTGTGTGTGTGTGTGTGTGTGTGTGTGTGTGTGGTGTGCTGGGGATTGAACCCATGGCCTTGTGCATGTGAGACAAGCACTCTCCAACTGAGCTATATCCCTAGCCCTACTTTTATATCCTTAATGCCTAAAACTTGCTTGGTCCATATTTCACATGTTTGAAAAGTGAGATTGCTTGCTCTTTCCTTGATGACCTGGATGATGTCTTACATGAACAGTGACACATTTATTATGTTTGGAGATGATGAAATTGGAGTCTTAGGGTGGTAGTGATGATGTGAATCAAAATGAGGAGGCAAATGCCTTGGGTAAGAGTAGGCAAGTTAATGTTTTTTTCTGAAATGCAGAAGATCTTGAGGTTTGAGTGTCTGAGTCTGAGAGAATGATAGTACCAGTAGGAAAATAAGTTGAGGAGAGTAGATTCAGGTAGGATGAATTTAGGAAGATAGGAGATAAGGGTTTCATAGTGGACTCATTGGGTAGCTTTCTTTATTGCATGCTCCATAGCAGCCTTCCTTATTATAATTGCTTGTTCAATGTCTGTCTTTCCCTTTAGACATCAGTAGAGCAAGGAACACATTCAAAGTTGTTGGCACGTGCTGGGCACTCAGTAAATAATTGTTCAGTGGATAACTAATGCACTATTAACTTAAATTACAATATTGTCAGTTAATATTTCTAATTACAAGCACTGGTTTTGAAATTACCCTGGTAATCTGTTTTCACAGAATCATGTTTTAGTCAACTTTTTGTTGCTATGACTAAAATACCAGAGAAGAATAATGTAGAGGAGGAACAGTTTTTCATTGCTTACAGTTTAGAGGTCTCAGTCTGTAGACAGTGGAATCCATAGCTCTGGGACCAAGGTAAGGCAAAACATCTTAGTGAAAAGGTGTGGCAGAGGAAAGTAGTTCATGATATGGCAAGCAGGAAGCAGAGTGGGGGGAGGATGGGGGGAGGGGGGGAGGATGGGGGAGGGGGGAGGATGGGGGGAGGGAGGGAGGGAGGGGGGAGAGAGAGAGAGAGAGATAGAGAGAGAGAGAGAGAGAGAGCGAGCGCCAGCGATAGCAAGCACACTTGCATGCACTCCACTTACCAGGGACAAAATACAAACTCAGATTTACCACCATACCATACCTGCTTACAGTTACCACTCAGTTTATCCATATCCATGGATTAACCTGCGGATTAGGTCACAACTCATATAATCTAATCATTTTACCTCGGGGCATTCTTGCGTTGTTCACACATGAGCTTTTGGGAACATCTCATATCTAAAACATAACATTAGGATTTCAAACTTGTAGGCATCTTATAAATCTTGGGCAGACCCCACAGACCCTGGGAAGGTGAAGTCAGCTACCCCAGATCTTTGAACTACTATCTCTATTTAGCAGTAGTTTTTTTCTTTGGTATTGGGAATTGAACCCAGGGGTACTCTATCACTGCACTACATACATACCCACCCCCCCCCCCTTTTTTTTTTTTTTTTGTTTTATTTTGAGACAATTTAAGTTTTCTCTCAAACCTGAGACATCCTGTCTCAGGCTCCTTAGTAGCTGGGATTTTAGGTTTGTGCCAGCTATATGTAGTATTCACTGATGGGTAAAACCATAATTATTCAAAGAAATATGCTTATAATATGTCTTTCAGGCTGATAACAGATGGCATGATGACTTGAATGGACTTGGGGTTTCATAGTATGGCTTTTCTTCCTTTTAGTTATTTTTCTCCTTTTAATGCTTTGACTAGTGGTTGTGTGAAAGACTAGAAGGGAGATGAGGTTTTATTTATGTGCGCTGGCAACTTTAGTTTTTGGGGGGTATATGATGATGAGCATGAGGTTCTGGATAAACTGTTGGTTTTGATTCCTCTTCCCTTGTCCATGTTAACCTGGTGAATTATATTGGTTCAGTGTTTATTGTTCTTTAATAGTATAAATAGTAATTATAAACATACTCTTCTGAGCTATTGGACTTCATTTAAAGCTATCTTCTGTAAAACAAAGTTTGGAAAAGGTGGATCCTGAGACCACAATGAGAGCTTTTTTTTTTTTTTTTTTTTGTAGATGGACACAATACCTTTATTTTGTTTATTTTTATGTGGGACCGAGGATTGAACCCAGTGCCCCACCCATGCTAGGCAAGTGCTCAAACACTGAGCTATCGCCCCAGCCCAATAGGGTATATTTTTTATATTTAAATGTGGACATTGATTATGAGATTGAAATAAGCTTCCAGTATTCTAGTTTCCTGAACACCAAAAGTATACTTTTATTTGGAACAGATAACAAATATCCCCTTAATTTGAATTAGATTTAAATATATAAATACACACATACATACATGTAAATATATATATAAAATTTGCTTTTCTTGTTTCAGTATCAAGATAAAGAAGAAGTTGTCTTATGGATGAATACTGTTGGGCCCTACCATAATCGCCAAGAAACATATAAGTACTTTTCACTTCCGTTCTGTGTGGGGTCAAAAAAAAGTATCAGTCATTACCATGAAACTCTGGGAGAAGCACTTCAAGGAGTTGAATTAGAATTTAGTGGTCTGGATATTAAATTTAAAGGTAAGTAACCTTAGTAGTCTCTATGATATGAGTTAGACTATAGACCAGAACTTCTTAACTTTGGACCTATTGACATTGGGGCCAGATAATTTTGTGTAGAACTATCATGTACATTGTAGGATGCTTAGCAGAGTAAATTAGTAATAAAAATTATGTTTTCTTGACTTTTTCTGAAAAATTTTTCTAGTAAACCCTCTAGTGATTAGACATGTGGGTGGGGAAGGCCTTCATAGATTCATAATAAAGTAATTTCTGGAGGTAGGAGACTGTAATGGGATATGTGGTTACTTAAATAATTTTATGTAAATTCTTAAATTCAGACTTGTACCATTGACTTATTGACTTATTGTGTATTTATCAGTGTTGTATTAATTTACCTTCTCAACACCTAAAGGATATTTAAATTATGAGTCAAAAGATTTGTTAAACTTGGTAAAAAAAAAAATCACCCTTAGCTGTTTATTATTGTAGTTACCTGTTTATTTGGTCCTTTGAGTGTGTTTATACTTTGTTTTTCTCTGTGAAGTTTGTCAGAGTATATTTCCTGCATAGGCAATTTTTGTGTTCTGAACTAAAGCTTGAGTAATTGAATATTTGCAGGATCTTTAATTGGGTGTCTTGCTTTTTTGAATAGGGTGTGGATTTTGTAATCAGGAACTTTGAATTTTAATTCCATTTATTTTACTATATTGATTTTAATAAAGTTTTTTTTTTTTTTTTTTTTGGTGCTGGGGGTCGACCTCAGGGCCTTGTGCATGCAAGGCAAGCACTCTACTGAGCCTCAATTTTAGTAAAGTTGTTTACTCCATTTTTGACTTCATTGTTTCTTTGTGTAAAATGAATAATAACTGCTTTCTTAGTAAATTATATTATTAAGAGGATGTGAAATGAAATATTGTAAAGATAATTTTACTTTAATTTTGATTTGCTAAATTTTATTCTTGTCTTTATAGTTTTTTGTTACTTTTATTGAAAATGAGAATGTATATTTACATTCTTTTCCCCCCATAATGTTCCTTTGGGCTTAATAATTAAGTTCTAAATTTAAGCCATAATAATTTTTGTGAATTACTATAAACATGCCCCATGGCATGTATTTTAATTTAGGTAATTTAAATATTTAATCACAAATTAGGAGGAAATTCAAGCTAGAATATGTAATCTTTGAAAACCTGAATACTATATTTATCTCTTTTTTCATATTTGATAGACATTTCTAGTTTGTTAGAAAGGAACCAGCAAGAGAGAATAGGCGAAATCCTAGAATCCTACTTTGCTAATATGATTTCATCAATTTAAAAAAAAATTCTTGCCTGTACTTGAATTGAAGAGTACTGTTAATTCAGCAGTCTTAACCTTTCTTCTTTATTAGTTCCTTGAGACTGAGATGGAGAGATTGTTTAAATAGAGGCAGATAGCCCTCATGGTCTAGAAAAGTGGAATTTATTTTCTTTTTAGATTAAGCTAAGCACCACTGAAAGAAGAGCTAGCCAGGTAGTGTTGTTCCCTGTTCTTTGGGGTCTTGTCAGCTCTTCTGTGAGTCAAGTGGTCTAGATGAAATAGTAAATATTGATTAGATTTCTCTTTCCCCTCTCCTATAAATTTTGCCTTCTCTGTTCAAGGACAAAATTGATCATGCTTTGAAATGGTTCTGATTGTTACTTATAGTATCAAAGAATTTTAATGTAATGATGCCCCTTGGAGATTGTATCAGCCGGTTCCCTCTCACAGAAACCCAGAGATGAAGGGATTTGCTTGGGGTATATCATATATACTAATAATGTAACAGAAACTAGAACATCCTGTCTCTGAATGAAATACAGAAATATTTATATTGTTAATTTTTCATCCCTTAAATATTTGACATTTGAAGATTCTTAAGAAGGCGTATTTAGACATAATAAAATTTTGGAAATATTTTGAAAACAGAATTAGCCATATGCACACATGCATATATGCATATGTATGCCCCATATGCGCACACACACACACACACACTTTTTTTTAGTCTAGCAGATTTTGTCAGGCTAGATGGATTGGTATCATTTTGTAAAATGAAGGTCACTAGAGAGACTATTTTAAGGAACTAATGATAGTCTAGGTCTAATGTAGGATGCCTCTCAAAATTTTACAGCTTTTTTTCTTATATGTTAGTTCTAGACAAAAATGCTAATTGAGACCATTTAGAGAAAATACATTAATTATAGATGGGCAGACTTAAATTAGGCATCTTTGAACCAGGCCTGAATTTATTATCCTCTAATTTTACAGGGTATGTTTTAGAACCTTACCATTACAGAGTAGAAAAAACATGTGCTTTAGGGTCAGAGAGATTGGTGCATCCCAGCTCTGCTTCTACTCACCTGTGTGGTTGGAGGCAAATTATTTAGCTCCTTTGGGAAATTATATCTATTTGATAGAATTGTTGTTACATTTAAGTGAGCTAATTCATTTAACAAAGTTCCTGGTATATAGTTTTATGTTCAAGAATTGGTAGAGATGGTAATTGCTATCATTACTAATTGCATATAGTATGGGTCTGTAGTTCCAACTTAATTTTGCCAGTAATTATGAAACATTAAAGTTGATTGATAATAGGATTTGATTATAAGCTGTTGTGCTAGCCTGTTGGTTCTTCCAGGGTAGGGACAGTGCATTCTTGTTCACCACTCCAGCGATTTAAGAGAAAGTAAGCTTGCTTTATTTTTTTTTTTTATTTATGATACTGAGAATTGAACCCAGAGTTGCTTTACCACTGATCTATATATCCCCAACTCTTTTTAATTTATTTTTTATTTTGAGACAGGGTCTTTGCTAAGAATCTCCCTAAATTGACGAGGCTAGTCTTGACCTTTCAATCCTCCTGCTTCAGCTTCTTGAATTGCCAGGATTACAAGTGTGAGCCATCATACCCGGTTTAAGAGACAGTAAGGTCTATTTTTTTTTTTTTTTTTTTTGGTACCAGGGATTGAACTCAAAAGACACTTGAGACCATTTAGAGAAAATACATTAATTATAGAAGGGCAGACATCCCCAGCCCTATTTTGTATTTTATTTAGAGATAAGGTCTCAGTGAGTTGCTTAGCACCTCACTTTTGCTGAGGCTGGCTTTGAACTTGTGTTCCTCTTATCTCAAGCCACCTAAGCCTCTGGGATTACAAGCATGTGTCACCACACCTGGTGAAATAGTAAGGGCTTAATAAATTGTCTTGAACCGGGGTGGTTTGTGCCTACTTCTTACAATAATTGGTTCATTTTAATTATTAATTGATCTGGAATAATAAATTTTTGGGGGGCATACTGGGGGTTGAACCCAAGGGCACTTAACCACTGAACCACATCTCTATCCCCTTTTTAAATTTTATTTAGAGAGTCTTGCTAAATTGTTTAGGGCCTTGCTAAGTTGCTGAGGCTGGCCTTGAACTTGGGATCTTCTTTACTCAGCCTCCTGAGTTGCTGGGATTACAGGCATGTGCCACCATGCCCAGCTGGAATAATAATTCTTAACCAGGTGAAGTCACTGCACAGCCCTTCTATTGAGAATCCTGTAGTATAATGAAGAATGTTAAATATTGACAGTCAGTTATTGTGCTAGCCTGTTGGTTCTGTCAGAGTAGGGATAGTACATTCTTGTTCACCACTCATCTTAAATAGGTGATTTATAGAGGATTCCTTTCCGTTTTTAGTTGATCTTCCCTTAATTTTCTCTTCCTTGAATATCTCAACTTTGTAGAGGGAAGAAGTTATTCTGCAGTATTTCTTCTTATCTAAAGTGAATTGCTAAGTTGAGAGTACTGCAAATAGGGAAAAATATCAAAGATTGCTTAAAGCCTTATGTACTTCTAGTTCAATGATTCTGTCTTGGCTATTCTGATCCTTACTATGTAGAATTTCCACCCAGATATCTGCTTGGGTGGTATAGAATTGATTGCCAAAGGATAGAGAAGAGATCTACGGGGTGCAAGACATGCCAGGCCCTCTAATTCAGCAGCAAGATTTACCTAAGGTCATCCCCACTTTGTTTTCAGTTCATAACTTCCACTGTTCCTGCTCAATCCTGTTTCTGCAGGATTTTTTAAAGCCTCTAGAAATTCTCTAGAGGAAGGTCTGCCTCTGTTCTACCACAGAGAATAGAGGGTATTTATCTTGTTGTTTGGTGGGTGGTGGGTGGAGACGGGGACTTGAGCATCCTACTTCTTCATATACACATGGGTATCTGTATGCAGTCCCCTGTGTGGTTAGCTTTACATCTGTTCCCCACCTTTCAAGATCTGTGGTGTCTCTGCCTTGAGTGTCTTTTGAGTTCTGATACCTTTCTCCTCCCTTTGTCTAGGGATCAGCTTCAACCAAAGTGTTTTAGCCAACCAAATTATTTGAATCTGGAACTTGTCAATTTTTTATTAGTGATTCTTTGAAACCTTGTGTTAACTGCAGATTTGTTAACTGTGGCCTTTTAATTTATTTATTTATTTTTATTTTAAGACTTAAATTACTAATATAATTACTTATAATTTTAGGACTTTTCTTCAGCTTAGATTTTTTTGCATTTATTTATTTTTAGATTTCTTTATAAATAAAGGGGGACTGCATGCAGATGGGATGCTGTGTATTAGGTATATATGACAACAGAATGCATTTTGGTTCATTGTACACAATTGCAGCACAACTTTTTATTTCTTTGGTTGTACATGATGTGGCATATATGTACCTAGAGTAATGTCCATCTCATTCCACCATCTTTCCTGCTCATATGCCCCTTCCCCTCCCCCCCGCTTTGCCCAATCACAGTTTCTCCATTTTTCCCATGCGCCTCCCCCCTACCCCCACTTATGGATCAGTATCCACTTACCAGAACATTCATCTTTTGGTTTTGGGGGATTGGCTTACTTTGCTTAGCATGATCTTCTTCAGCTCCATCCATTTACCTGCAACTGTCATAATTTTATTCTCTTAATGCTGAGCAGAAAAATATAAAGAAGAAAATTAAAGTCACCTGGATGTAATTATCATAATGGTACATTAACTGTTTTGGTATATGTATTTCTTCTACTGTTTTCCTTCCCATTCATCTGCATTGCTTTAAAATATGTCAAAATTGAGTTCGTGTTACCAATGTGTGATTTTTTTTTTTTTTTAGAAAGTGTATTTAACAACCCTTATATAGTGCTTATTATGTGCCAGATAGTGTTCTAAGCACTTCTAACTCATATTTAATGTTATATGTTTTTATCCTGCTTTTCCTATCTTAACATTTTGAGTTTATCCTTCCATTGTTAATTACTCTTATAAATGTGGTAACATTATGTCTGAATACTATATATACTTAGATACTATAATTTTTCTTCATTCTCTTGTTATGATCTATTTCAGCTATTCTTTTCATTCATCCTTCTTTCCTTTTTCTTTCTCTTCTTTTTTCCTAACAAAGCACTTGTTTATTCTTGCACATAGTAGTTTAAAACATCTCTGAGTGTTTTATTAGAATAAATTTTTAGAAGTGGAATCACTAATTACACACACCAAAATAAAAAAATAAAACACCCAAAGGCTATATACATTTTTAATGCAATATGTGATACATTTTACCAAATAGCCATCCAAAAAAATTGCAGTTTGTGATGCTTGTAGGTTGGTCAGTTAATCAGTAGTCAATATACCAGTTTGTCCGGTCTGTGTTTTCTTTTAATTCTTTTGACAATTATCAAATTCTTAATTGCATTCTAGCTCTGTGGTAAACTCTGGGTATAAAGAGTTCAACCAGGAGTTTTCACTTCATGGGTCCATGAGCCTTCTGAAATTATGCCCTTAGTTTGTGTGAATGTGCATTTTGTGGGGACAAGGAGATATTACTTTCATCAGATTCTCAGGGATGTGCGACCAAGGACACTTAAGAACACTGTGAAGAAAACATTGGTACTATCATTTCTTAAAACATCTCTGAGAAAGAGCTAGAACAGATGTTTTCTGTTTCACAGTTGAGGAACTGAGATTTACAGAGGTTCAGTGACTTCCTTTTATTCACATAGCTAATAAATAGCAGAGCTCAGAATAAAACTCACATTTCTGCTCATTTCACTATAGTGATTTCTTGAAACTTTGCCAAGTGCTGCTGTATTTGAGGTAGAATATTTTTGATTTTCTAGTTTAGTAATGTTATCAAAAGAGAAACTAAACAAAGTGTGATGGCATGGCGTAATCTTAAAGAGCTCATAAATAATTATCATATTCTTTTCTCAGAGCTTTCACTGTGCAGTATTAGTCAGGAGTATTATTGGGAATTGACAGACCAGACAGATGGGGCTTGGTTTTTAGATGCTACCTAACCTTGCCTTCTGTTTGAAAAATCAGTGTTAATGTTTGCCACTTTACAACTTGAGCTTTTTGCCCCTTCCTGTGTAAAGTATTTATATTGGTAAATTCTCAAGTTTATTTTCTTCAAAATTTATAGGTTTGTGTTTTATCTGAGAAAAATATAAATTTAAATTATTGTAATTTAAAACTGATTTATGGTGATTTTCCGGATTGTTTTCTGGTTATATAGAATGCTGAATAATGATTTGGCATATTCATACACATTACATTAGTTGCCTTCAGAGCAGCTTGCTCCTGAGAGAAGTGCTGTTTTGGTTAGGCAACCCGGCCCTTCAGTTATTTGTGTTTGTATTTGCCTACATTCCAGGAAGAAGAATTTTGTTAAAATATGACTAACCAGTGCCCTTTTCACAGCCTGCCATGATGGGTTTTTTCTTTTACCACATTTAATTTAGATTTTACACAAGTGAAAGATAATCTGTAAGACCACTTTGCCAATCCTGTGAGAGACTGCTCAGAAGTTTCATTTGTTTATATTGACATTTACTTTTTTTACACACACACACACACACCACATAAATTTATACACATTCATATGCATTTGTGCCTAATATACTTAGAAATTTCATTTGCCAAGTAAATGGCAAATCATATTCTTAAAATTTGTTAGAATGTTTTGTTTGTAATTCTTACTCTGCAAGGTACTGAAGCAGGTATGGCTGGGGGTAAAAGAATGTAATCAGTCATGGATATTACTCTCCAGGCCTCATGGTGTTTTTTTTAAATTTTTACTTGTAGTCAGACACGATACCTTTATTTATTTATTTTTATATGGTACTGTTGATCGGACCCAGGGTCTTGCACGTGCGAGGCAGTGCTCTACCACTGAGCCACAACCTCTCATGGTGTTTTAATAAGGCATTAAGATGCTGGTCTTGGGTAAAGAATGGTACATCCTATGTACCATAAAGGAAGTATGGAGAGGAAGCCATGGGACTTCAGAGAAATGAAAATGTTGGGGTGTCTACTCTGGAGGAAAGGATAGGGGATGGGAAAGATTTTTAGGTGGACTTTGAAATGGAGTTAATAGCAGGAGCCAAAAAAATCCAGAGGCCAAGAGAATACCAGATATGTGGAAACTGCAGGTAGTTGAGTTAGGTTAGAGTGTAAGGAGAGAGGGTGATAACAGACAGAGCTGAAGTTGAGTTCAGACTGTGAGAAACATTTTAAAAGCTTCACACAGGTAATTGTCATATTGTGTATATTAGAACTCCATACTTTAAAACTACCACATTGTTAAAGATCATTATCAATGAATGTCTTGTAATAACAGCAAGAAATTTCATGCTTTGCAGAGGTAGCTATGAGGTCTCCAGCCATTTGTTGCCCTCCAAACCTGGACTTCTTTGTTTCTGACTGTCCGCTCTGTAGCTACAGCTGCCTGCTGCCCTTAGTTTGTTATCACACTCCATGGAGATCCCATTTGGTAATGTCTTGCCCATGGTTCTCCTAGCTCTTGCTGTAGGAATCCTTTATAGCAATCTCATTTCCTAACTTTCCCTTTCTTCACTGCTCAGCTTCAGTTTTTTTACTATTATAAAAATCGTAAATGCCTTGCTGCCCTGAAAGGGTTTGGGTAGAAAGGAAACCTGTGTGGGAGTCATTGCTGGAAGATAAAGTTATTTTCTTCTCCTACTTTAAAGGAAGGAGTATTTTCCTACTTCCTTCCATGGGACTTTGTTGTTTATCATTATTTTGAGGGTAATACCCACTCTGAGCTGATCTATAAGTAGAAGCTATTCTCTTGAGGGTTGGGGAGACATGTTGTGGAGCATCTTAAATTATAACTGATTGCTATTTCTTATAGAAATAATGTTATAGGCAGTCATACAGTTCATGGTTCAACTAGTTTTTCTTTAAGAAATTTTAATAGATATTTCAGAAATTTAATATTTTGGGAAAACTGCATTTCAGATGCTAAATATATCCGGTATTACAGTATGAGAGAACTTAAATCTGTGCTTCCTTATCTTAAGATTTATTTATTTATTTTTCTAATTGTTTAATTAATATATGGAAACAGTTTAATTCTTTTGACATCTGGAGACTTGTAGTTCTTCTAGATTTTATTAGAAACATAAGCACATTTTTAAAAAAAATATTTATTTTTTAGTTTTAGGTGGACACAATATATTTATTTTATTTTTATTTGGTGGTGAGGATCAAACTCAATGCCTCACGCATGCCAGGCGAGTGCACTACCACTTGAGCCACATCCTGAGTCCCATAAGCACATTTTGAAACACGTGCATTATAAGTTAGAGACCATCTGAACAGAATTGTGACAGTAGTGTTTTTACAAACAGACAAGAGTGGAAATCAGTCATTTGGTAGAGTGCTTGCCTTGCATGTACAGGGCCCTGAGTTCAATCCCCAGCACACACACACAAAAGAGTGGAAATGATTCCTTTTTGGGGTAACTTTTTGGGTATTTTATAAATAGAGATGCCTGCTGGATAGAGGTTTGATTTTTAATCTTCCTAATTATGAAGAGTCACTGGGATTCATCAAAGAATCTGTGACTTCTGATATATCAAAGAATGTTAAAATGCATGTTTATTTCAGAGCTCTTATCTTACAGCTAGACATTGTTTTCTGTCTCCCTTCACTCTACCTATGTACTGGGGATTGAACCCAGGGATATTCCCGCTGAGCAGTATTCCCCACTCTTTTTTTTTTTTTTTTTTTAAGTTTTTTGGGACTGAGTCATAGTAAGTTGCCCAGTCTGGCCCAGAATTTGGGATCCTAATGCCTCAGTTTCTTGAGTGGTTGATATTTCATATCATATTTATTAAATGGAATCTTTCCTATGTGTCTCAAACTTTTTTTTGCTTTCTAAGTCAATATTAATTTTAAAGTTACTTTGTTAATGTTCTTGTAGTTTTTTTATATGAGGGATTTCTTCCATTAGTGAGGTAATCTTTGATTATAAAGATGATTAAAGTACTTTTCCCATAAAAAATTTATAAAGATATGCAAAGGAAACAATAGTATACTGAACCCCTATATATTTGTCACCCAGATTCAACAAATATGAATAGAAATTTTAACTTCAGGAAATGTTGAGATATATATATAATTTTCCCTGCAACTATTTTGGTAAACCAGGGCTAATTGGCTATTTTTATTTTATGCAGATGATGTGATGCCAGCCACTTACTGTGAAATTGATTTAGATAAAGAAAAGAGAGATGCCTTTGTTTATGCTATTAAAAATCACTACTGGTATCAGATGTACATAGATGACTTACCAATATGGGGTAAGTATTGTATGTTATATTTAAGGTTTGGGAATATTTGTACAATAAGCAAGAGTTATGTAATGACTATTAAGGTGATTGCAAACTAGATCATGATATAAATGTGTTTTTACTATTCCACAGGACGATTTTTATACTGATTTTATGGCTCCCCATTTCTTGAGGGATTTTTGATATTGCCAAACCTTACATGAAACTCCTTCAGAGTGTAAATTTTATACGGTGTAACTTTTCAAATTCAAGGAATCAAAAGATCAAAAGGTGCTTGGAACAATCTGAAATATCCTTTTGCTCTTTTTTTTTTTTTTTTTTTGTAATGGGGATTGAACTCGGGTGCTCAACCTCTGAGCCTCATGCCAGCCTTTTTATTTAGAGACAGAATTTCACTGAATTATACTAAGTTGCTAAGGCAGTTTTGAACTAGCCATCCTCCTGCCCTCAGCCTTCTAAGATGCTGGGATTACAGGTTTGTTTTTTTGCATTTTTTTTAAATCTTAACTTTAACTTGTTCTTTTAAGTATAGTTAGGAGGTGCTAAGTCGAATTTTGAAATTTATGTCTTTCTCTCATGTGGTACTTTAGAAGTTTGTTTTTTGGTAGTTTCTTGAATGCCTTGCTGTGTTATTTTCTAAAAGCTCTTGCTTGTCCATACTGATGGAGAAGAGCTATGGCATAGTTAATACAAACTTATGCATAATCTAAAAGTCATTTGTGTTAGACTTGATTGAATTATTTAAAATGAAAAGCATAGCCAGTTATTGTAGTCAACATGTTTGATCACATTTTTCTTTTAGTGATTTTTCTTTTTTGTTCCCAGGCATTTTGTTCTTATATATAATTAATGTTTCTTCTAATTCTTAAAATTGTTAGCAGACTATTATGTTCATGAATGGCAAATTATGAATGACTAAGCATTATCAGATCAGATGTAATATTGTACTAAGATAAAATTTGTAAGAAAGTTAATCTTAAGAGATAATTGCGTGAATTATTACCACTGTGTCACATGTTAATTAGGTATATATAGTAAAGGGTTCATATAAATGACGGTAATTAGTGTTACAGTAACACATATGTGTTAAGGAAAGCAGGAAGATGTGTTGAAGATGTGTTGAAGATTTCTGAGTCTGTAGTTCAGAAGAATCTGTTAGGCTAGGCTTTCTTCATTTCTGGTGAGAAAGCAGGTTCCTCCCTTGTTCTTTTCCATTGCTAATGGGTTTTTGTCTGCTTATTTAGATCCTTAGGATAGATAGAGGAGATATATCTTCCCTTCTAGTCATTGCTGTGGACTTCTTTAGCAACAGTGACAACTGTGCTTTCTTGTCTCAAATAATTTTTAACCCTGAAATTTCAGAGTCCACCATATTTGGGGGATGCTTTTATATATCCTTGAATGTCTGAACCATGGAAAATTCTCATCAGGGGAAAAAAATCCAGTCTGACTTTTCTTGTGGTAATAATTTCAGAATCTTTAAAAAGCGTTTTTGAGAAGAGCTGCTTATCGGGTATAATTGTGACTTTACCCGCAAGTCTGGTTTCCAGAGTACATAGTTAAATAAATTATAATGAAATTAATTGTTAGAAGGATTTCATTATCTTTACAACCCCAAACAAAACAACTATATTCCTTGAATTTGTACTAATCAATTAGATTCACTTCAGTTTAATGAGCAAATATTCCTGAATAAGAAATAATCATATTTTCCCCTAATATTTGAATGGGATGCTTTAAACATAGGGGGAAGGCTGAAGGAATACTTTCTAGAGCATAAGGCTCTTGGGAAGTGTGTAGGCTTAGGTGGAGAACATGGACAAATAACTGGCAGTTTGAGGCATAAAAGATGGGTCTCCAGCTATCACCTGTTGCCTCACATTGTTTAGCTCTTCCCCATCTAATATCCCAAATTATGATCAAGTGGTCATTTTAAATTATTGCCTTATTGTCATTTATCTATAACATTCCTTTAATTTGATGACTTTCCCAGTGATAATTTTTATACTTGAGGCATAAAGAGAGGTATTTTAAGTTTTGGTACATTTTATACACATACACATACAAACATATCTTTCCAGAGATGGTTATTAAAGAAAGTACTGGATTGGGCCTCTGGAAACCTTTGTTTTAATTTTGCCTTTATCACTAGAAGCTGGGTAACCTTGACAGATTGTGACATATTATGAACTTTATTAAAAATTTGAAATGTTAGAGAATATGCACACATAAGGTGATAATTGTTGCAATGAAGGGACTGGTAATGATAAAGCCAGAACTTTGAGGATTAAATGAGTGATCAGTTTTTCACCATGATCTGTCCATTGTGTGTTTATTAAGAAGTGCATTTGCTTCTTTGTATTTAAAAAAGTATAATGAACTTTTAGCTTCTGGGGTGTTTTAAATACTAAGTAGTGTTACCTTGTATAAAGTGTTTTTTCTTTTGTAGGTATTGTTGGTGAAGCAGATGAAAACGGAGAAGATTATTACCTTTGGACCTACAAAAAGCTTGAAATAGGTTTTAATGGAAATCGAATTGTTGATGTTAATCTAACTAGTGAAGGAAAGGTGAAACTGGTTCCCAATACCAAAATACAGATGTCATATTCAGTAAGTATTAAAATAATTTTAAGTAGGAAGAAATGTTTGTGATTGTGTTTTAAACATTCAAATTAGATGCAACAGAAAATTATTAAAGTTGTATTTACTTATGGTATTTGAGTAAGCCTTCTAAAAGCAGGGAGTAGATGAATTTCAGGTCTCTTGTATTAGATGCCCATTATGCATTGGCAAGACCAATGTACCATTTGCCTTAGAAGAGGTTACTGTTGTAATTGGGTAGGTCAGTTAACCCAGCCATGTATTTTCATGGTTACATTTTTAGTAACCATGCAGTAATTTATGCTGTTTTTTCTTCCATTTTGCTGATGTAGATAGAATTGATACTGTATTGGGGGGCCGGGGTTGTGGCTCAGTGGTAGAGCCCTTACCTAGCATGCGTGAGGCACTGGGTTCGATCTCTGGACCACATGAAAATAAATAAAATAAAGGTATTATGTCCATCTGTAACTAAAAAAAAAAAATTTTTTTTTTTGAAAAAGAAGAATTAATGCCTGTGTTTAATCCCCAGCACTCCCAAAATAAAACAAAACAAAAAGCCCTTTTTCATTCTGTGGTTTAAATCAATAAAGAGGAATATAGTACATGGGAAGACAGAATGCCACTTTTATAATTATTGATGCCAGTATTGGAGAATGTGGCTTATAGTCATGGTCAAGTGGGCTTCTTACTACTGAAACTCTGAATTAGACTTAACCCAGCCAGTGCTGTACATTTGCAAGCTACAGATTCTTATTTTAATTGATTTAAAAACTTGTGACATGGGCTTGTATTTATTCAGTTCTTAACACATTTTTCAGGTGAGTCAATATCAGTAAATAGTCCTTGAAAACTGAAATGACTTTGTTAAGAAAAATTTTAAGATTTATTAATACACAGAGAAGAAAAGTATAGTTTTGTGATACTGTTTCAACTTTTTAAATGCCAGTAACTTTCCACCATTTCTCTAGTTAATTTTAATTAACTAAGTGTGTAAAATATTTATAAATTTTGTTCAATTTTGTTATCATATTTTAATGTATTTAATTGGTTTTGGTTTTCAAATGAAAAAAAATTTTTTTTCAGGTAAAATGGAAAAAGTCAGATGTAAAATTTGAAGATCGATTTGACAAATATCTTGATCCGTCCTTTTTTCAACATAGGGTAGGTAAATTTTAAGACATTGTATGTGTACACAAATCAGTTTCACAAATATTGAGTGTTTACCCTATGTAGGGCACTGTGCTAAGGCTGTGATTACAAGATTTAGATAATGGTGATTTCAAATCTGTGCTTGGAGTAATAAGGGTGATAGGGAGTTTTAGAGGAGCAATTGAAAGCTCTCTCTTGCTGGATGTGGTGGCACACGCCTGTAATCCCAGCTACTTGAGAGGCTGATCAACAAGTTCAAGGCCAGTCTGAGTAACTTAGACCTGTTTCAAAATAAAATAAAATGAACTTAGGATGTAGCTTAGTGATGGAGCACTTGCCTAGCATCGCGAATTAGACTTAACCCAGCCAGTGCTGTACAGTTGCAGGCTTCTGTACAACTTATGGTGTGGAGAAACAGCAGAATGAGTACATCCTCTTGAAAAGGATTGGATCGGAAAAAATGGAATGAGGCCAGGAGTTTTTTCTAGTGGAAACCTTTCCATATAGAAAGAAATACCAAGAATGGGAAGAAATGCTTCCCCCATTCCTCATCCCCCACTAGCAGATAAAAGCCAGGTCTTGGTTCATAAGAACCAATGGCATTGATACTGGTTTTGTTCAGGTAGTTTTGGTTCTTTATAACAATAAAATAGACTTTATTTTGTGACTTCTTTCTTTAACAAGAATAGACATAAAAATATGACAAAGCATGAGGGGATATATATATTCTTAGAGTCTCTTCCTAACTTGCCTTTTCATTCTTTTCATCTAATCTTTTGGACTGGAATTTTGAAGTTTATTAGTCACCTCTTTTTGAGATGGCCCATGAATTTTCGTGGTCTGAGATTTATATCATCACTGTTAGGTTCCACCCTTAGACTACATTAGAATCTATCACTACTTCTTCCTCGGGGTCCTATGGCTTAAAAAAAAAGAAAAAAGAAGAAGAAAAAAAAAAGCTTTGGGGGGATTTAGACCTCACTGAGGGATTTGGCACATTGCCCCTGGAGCTACACTACTTCTTCCTCTTCCCACCATGTGTTCTGAGGTATAATGCTCAGGCAGTCCTAAACATGGGAGTCCAGTTACAGGCGTAGCCACAGAATACTTCAAGGTTTAATAACATTTAAGAATATGAGAGCTGTCGACTAGCACTCTCTGCTGTAACTCATAAGTCTGCCATGTTTCCCATTGGATATTAATGACTTGGGGAAGGATTGCCTTCTAGCATTTTTTTTTTTAACTGCAGAGCAGTATAGCTTGTTTATTTTTTCAACATATGTTAATCGAGCATCTGCTGTGTGCCACAAAATATCCTAGATAAATAGTGCACTAAAAAATGAAAGCAAAGAGCTTACATTCTATTCTAGTAAATAAAAAGTAAGATGTATATTGTGGTTGTAGTCCACTGGGGGGCAAAAAAAAAAAAAGAGGAGAGCTGCTTTGCAAGAGTGTCACAGGCAAGGTGAGTTGCAATTTTAAATATGGCAGTCAGGGTAAACCTCTGAGAGAGACTTGTGATCAAAATCTTGAAGGAGTTGAAGGAAACAATGGATATCTGAAGGAAAGGTCTTCTAGGTATAGCAACACCACTGAAACACCTGTAAAAGTGGGAACATGCTTGTTGATTTGAAGAATAAGCAAGAAAATGAAATTAGGGAGATAACAGGGGCTAGATCATCCACGGATGATCTAGGAGTTTGAATTTTACTCTTAAAGGCAAAGGGTAGGGTAACATTGTAGTTTTCAGCAGGGGAGTGACAAAAGAACTGAGCCCTTTTTCTTATTATCACTTTAGAGTTTAGGGAGAATGAGAGAATCTAAGGGCTTTGAGGGGAAAAAATAAGAATGTATTGTGGAAGCCAAGGGAAGAAAGTGTGTCATGGGGGACAGAGAGATTCATTCTAAGTTGTAGCCGATGGGTCATACAAGATAACTTTGTCAGCTTTCTTTCACTGTAACAAAATATTGGAGATTTTCAATTTATCAAAAGAAAAGATATATTTTGGCTCACCATTTCAGCATTTAGTCTATGGTTGGCTTTGTTGCTTGAACCCCATGGCAAAGCAGCACATCACAGTGGGGAGCATGTAGTGCAGCAAAATGCTCACCCCATGGCCCAGAATTGAGAGAGAGAGAAGAAGGAGCTCCAGTAACACTATTCCCTTTGAGAGTGTGCCCCCAGTGACCTAAGACCTCCCAGGAGGCCATATCTCTCATAGTTTCCACCATCTCCAAGCCAAGCTGGGGATCAAGCTTTTAGTTTACGCGGACCTTTATAAGATATTCCAGACCCAAACTTGATAGACTATTAGATTCATTTAGAGTTACTGGTGAACTTGAAAAGGAGTGGTTTTTGGTGTAGTGATGGGGCAAAATATGAACGGAACTATTCTAAAAGCAAATGGGAGGAGATGAACTGAAATAGCAAATATAGTCTGTGGGCAGTTTACCCGTTACAGGGAGCAAAGAAATGGCACAGTAACCAGTAGAGAAGATGGAGCCAGGTTACCTCCCCACAACCCCCGGTGCTGGAGATTAAACCCAGAATCTCATCCATGCTAAGCACTCTATTTCCCCGGTCATTTTTAAAATTTATTTTGAGGGAAGGTCTCACTAAGTTGCTGAGGCTGGGCTTGAATTTTTCCTGTCTCAAACTCTGGAGTAGCTGGGAGTATAGGCCTGTGCCAATGCCCTGTTTTATACACACACACACCCACACACACACACACACACCCACACACACACAGTTTGCCTGTAAGAGTTAGAACTACCCACAGACTATACTTCTTTTTAAGATGGACACACAATAACTTTACTTATTTTTTTATGTGGTGCTGAAGATTGAACCCCGTGCCTTGCACATGCTAGTGGCTTTACCACTGAGCCACAACACCAGCCCTAGATCTATATTTTGAGGAATAAGTGGAGAGAGGGTCAGCGGAGAGAAGAATTACTACACTAAAAGTCAGTGGGAGGGGATGGGATCTGCTGTGTAGGGCTTGTATAGAGTTTGTGTCTAACTCATTGAGTAAAAGCACTGACATAGACGCTAGAGCTGAATCCAGCAGTGGCTCTGGTATCCCCGTAACCTTAGTTAAATGACTCCGTTCTTGAGCTTCTTTTTCCTGAAGGTGTGGACAGGGATTATAATATCTTGCAAGGTTGCTGCGCAGTTAAATGTTTCTAAAACATTCATTTGGTGTTTGGCATGCAGAAGATGCAGTGTGAGGTTCATTGTTATTTCCAGCCAATTTCATCACAAATTTGTATGGCTTTAGGTTTAGCAACACTAGGGGGTGCTGGAGTGCAGTAGTTAGTAGGGTCAGTAACTTCTGTGATACCGGAATTTTTATTATTTTTAAGAAATTTTTCCCCTGGTATGAAAATTTAAAAATAAAACCATATTTCATAATTTTGGAAGAAATATTATAAATATCAGGTTATTGGTAGTACATTATAACAGGTATAAGTTTAAAGTTTATATCATAAGTTGTATATGTCTTAGATTAGAAAATAGCAGAAAATCTTGTTAGAAATTTTGATTTTTTTAAAATTTAATCCAAATTTGTGTGTGTGTGTGTGTGGGGGGGTGCTGGGGATTAAACCCAGGGCCTTATGCATACTAGGCAAGTACTCTACCAACTGAGCTATATCCCCAGCCCTTAAATTTAAATTTTTTAAACTGATACATAAAAACATAAAATTATACATATTTATGGGGTGCCATATTATATTTTATACATGTAAACATTGTATAATATTTAAATTAGGTCAAACCTCTGTCCTCATTATCATTTCTTCATGGTGAAATCATTAAAAATTCTTTGTTCTAGTTTTTGAAATGTATATTATTGTTATCTTTAGTCACCACTCTGCCATGGCACATCAGTAACTGGGCATTCATTGCTCACTGTTTCCCTTTCCTTCTCTCCTCACCTTCTGGTGGCCACCATTCAACTCTCAACTTCTACAAGATCAACCTTTTTACATTCCACATATGAATGAGGTCCTGTGATACTTGTTTGTCTGTGACTAGCTTATTCACTTAATGTAACGATCCCAGTTCCATCCAAATATATCTGTATAAAATTTCTTTTCTCTTGACCTTTTCTGGGTTATTAATTTCTTATAAGTGGGAATAAAATCAAATCTTTGGAAAAGTCTGTCACAGACTGCTTTTATAAATCTTAAGCAGCACATTTATAATAAATTTAAACTTTTAATATAGTCTTTTGGGGACAAAATTTCAAAATATAATGGGATCATTGTTTCCTTTATGATTTTAGTAAGTACTCAGTAAGTAAGCTGTTGAATGAAGGAAGGAATGATCTTATGCAGAGGCAGAACAGTTGGCTGTCTCTTGCTTTTCAGGAAAAGCCATAGTGTGTCCTCTCCCTGAAACTCAAGGTGGGTAACAGCCAGTACTGCCTTCACCTTAGTGTACATCCTTAGCACATTAGCCAAAGTTAAAATTTTCCTAATTGTATAAGACATTACATCTGTATGTTAAGTTTTCTCTGGATTTACCTGTAGAAATTTAGAGCAGGAGGATTTCTAAGGAAAATTGTAACATGGAAGATGGAAAGTTCTATAGATGAAAGGATACTGCTTGAGTTGGAATTTAAAGACTGGGTAGAATTTACAAAGGAAAATAGAAGCAGATCCCATGTGAGAAGAAATTAGGAAAAAAACAAAAACAAAAGTGGAATTGAGTATGCTGTACTTGTGGGTCATTGAGCCAAGAGTGGGCCTATTTGAAGTCTAGGATGTAATAGAAAGATGACTATGGAATATGGGGTGGCCATATTACAGAGAATATAGAATATTAGGAAAATATTTTAGGTTTGGTATGAAAGAAAGAGAATATGATGCTCTTAAATTTTAGAATAGGGGAATGATATATGAACATGAAGTTTCAAAAAAGATTTGTTTGGTAACTTTTTATAGGAGAAATCAAAAAAGAAAAATCCAAAAGCATACCACCAATCTTACAAAATACTTAAAATTATTACCTGTGAAAGATTGAGAAGGAAAAGCCAGAGATAGCTCTGAATTTTCCAAGCAATATATTAGCACCATTAGCAGAAGTTAAAAGAATCAGAAGTGATTATATGTGAAGGAAGATTATGAGTTTAAGGTAATCTGAATCTGAAAGTTCAGCAAGACATTCAAGTGGAAATCATGGTGTTTAGCGAAAGTCTGAATCATGAGTGAGAATCAAGGCTGGAAACTTGGAGTAGGGCGGGGCAAGGGGTATGTCACCAGCTTCACTGGAATGCTAGTTAAAGGTTCTGAAAGCCCAAGAAGTTATAGTACAGTACCCCAAACTGGAGCACTTGGAAAAGTTCACACAGGGGTAGGAGGAGCAATGTGGAAGATGAAAGAGGAGATATGGGATGGGAGAGTGTCAGAGAGGTTAGAAGTGGTGGAGAGGTCAAGGAGAGTGGACAGAAACTTGACTGCTGAATCTGTTTAGAAGTTCATTTAAGAAGGTGACCTGAGTCCCTGACAGCAAAGTGTGATAGTGGACTTTTGTGTTTTAAGGAGCTTTTCAGGTTGTTGTTCAGTTGTGGGGAAGAGAAGAGAGCTAACATTTGTTGAGTACCTACTTTGCCAGACATGGTGCCATTATTTTTAATATATGTTATTAAACCTTACAAATCAGTCAAGAAATAAGTGTTATTTCCTCCATTTTTTTTTTTCAGATAAGAAAACTGAGGCCACATAGCTAGAAATTGGCAGAGCTTGGGTTAAAACCTAGGCCTATTTGACAGGAAAGCCCTTGTTCTTTCTGTGCAATGCTGAATATGCCATGTGGCCAAATTGCCCTTTATTGGTACAATAAAATTGTGAAAATCTGTATAGATGATAGCATGTTTTCAATGTATGGAAGCTTACTTTAAAGAAAGCCAATCCCTTGGCATAGTAAATACTCAGCCCCTATGTGTTTGGCTTTTTATGTAAGAAATTTTAAGACTTTTTTGTTAACATCTTGAAACTTGTGGATCTAGTGTCTCTCTCATGTTGGTGACATTTTGTTTTCTGTTATTTTAGATTCATTGGTTTTCAATCTTCAACTCCTTCATGATGGTGATCTTCTTGGTAGGCTTAGTTTCAATGATTTTAATGAGAACGTTAAGAAAAGATTATGCCCGGTACAGTAAAGAAGAAGAAATGGATGACATGGTAAGCAAACAGTTTACATTGTATTTATAAAACCCATTTATCTCAGGGTTATTTTGAATTTTGAAATGGTCACATTTTCTTACCTGAAGTTCTGAAGCCAGGGGAGTTTTCAAAATTCAGACTTTTTAGGTTTTAGAGAAGTGTAAAATTCCAAGTGGGATTCAGGACTATGCCCAATAATCAAATAACTGAATGTTTTTTCCACAAAACAGATAAGTGTAAGTGAGATAAATAAGCAGTATAAATAACCTTGTTTGATGTCACAAAATTAGGACCCATCAGACTAAGTAAATAAATTTTAGTTTCGAGAGCATTTGATTTCAGAAGTGCACTGGGAAGTTGTAGACCTGTATTGTCTCTCTCTAATACTGTTAAATATTGCATAAAATTCAGGTAATGGACGGAAATATTATATTTGATTTCGTGGGTTAACTTAGTGGGTTCATATTTGTTTTCTATATTCTTTTAGTAAGTTGTAGAACAAAAACTGTATTCCATAGAATATTAATAGCTATTCTACATAGGTACACCTTATCTTTGAACAAATTTGGGAACCAGTTTAAAAATTTAAATTTTAATATGCCCAGCTACATTGTGAAGTATCAGAAAGGTTAGATAAAATATTTGGTCCTTTCTCAAAACATTATCTTCACCCCAAAACCTATTACCTTGAGGGATTGCCATTCCTTAAGAAACATTATTTTAGATATTATTTAAGAAAAACACTTGCTTACTCAGGATGAAAAGTAAAATTCAATTCTTTTTAGAAACTGTTATAAACATTTAAATAAACATACCCACATCTGACATTTTCCCCATAATTCTTACAGAATTCTACAGTTCTTAGATTGTAGGCTGTAAAGGATGTTTCTTCATTTTTACAACAAGCTCTATTCAAATGCACGTTCTCTTATGTTGTCTACCCTGGTTATTTATGAGCCAGTTATGAAAGTAAGGGTGTAAAAGTAACGGTAAGAGAGTCAGTACCCTATTCTCCCTATTTCTTTTTGCTCCCTCTTTCTTTTCCTGTTGAGATTCTCTGAACACAATCAGGCATTTCCTTCCTGAATCTCTTCACTTCTACATTATAAGTGACTGTTTTAAATTTGAAATGTTTTTTCTCAGTGTTTTGAACCCCTTTAAAAAGCTGTAAGTTTGGAGGGAGGGAACTTAATAACTATTTTTTTTAACCTGTCTACCATGTTTTAATTTGATTCTGAATTGTTTTGTTCTTTCTGTACATATGTATTTGTACATAGGATAGAGACCTAGGAGATGAATATGGATGGAAGCAGGTGCATGGAGATGTATTTAGACCATCAAGTCACCCGCTAATATTTTCCTCTCTCATTGGTTCTGGATGTCAGATATTTGCTGTATCTCTCATTGTTATTATTGTTGCAATGATAGAAGATTTATATACAGAGTAAGTGCTTATACTTTTATTACTTTTTTGTTCTTTGAATAATTTTGATAATTGAAAGCTTTTAAGGTAATCATAATTAAATATTTGCTTATTTCCCTTATCTTAGAATTTAATATAAATGTCATTATTACAGACAAATAATCTTAAGCTATGAGTACCTTCCTCTGCTCATACTAAAATATACTAACATTACTGAACAGTTTGGATGGTTACAAAGGTTACATTTCATTAGAAATGAGCAGAGGTTACTTTCATTCTAGAGTTGTTTAACAAAGTGAACAGGCTTTTTTTTTTTATGTTGAAGATTCAATTATCTTCATGAAGAAATATCAGTATTTCATAGTTACTAAGTTATTACTTCACATTTTCCTCGAAAACTGGGAGCCTCTTTTAAGAAGAAAAGAAAGCATTGGAAATAATGGCAAAAAGAGTGACAAAAAATATCACCTGGGTTAGAAAGATAATTTGATAACTTTTTAAAAAAATTCTTAGGCCAGTATCCTCTCTTTACATGATTTTTGGCACATTTTTTTCTTCGGTTTGCAAGAAATTCTTGATTTGAGGTCTTTGAATTGTTTAAAAAAAAAAAAAAAAGTTGTATACATTCACATAGATCTGAAGTCCCTGTTTAGGGTTTAATATATTTTTAGATGAACTGAATCCTAAATATTAGAAAAGCATTTCGAATCTGCCAAGAAGACACAATTTACATTAAATACTGACTTTAAGTTCATTACTTTTGAATTGACATTGACTGTACTATCATAGTTTCATGAACCACTAAAGAGTAACCTTTCCTAGAATTTAAGTTTTTGCTTTGTTAATCTGTTTTTGGTTTGCTTTTCAAAATGTTAGTGTTACAATTTAGCAACTTACTTTTTAATGCGGAAGCTCTTCTATATTCATTAAATTTCATTTCATAAAGACCTTAAATCTCAAATAGATGGTAGTAGCAGGCAAGTCATGGATTTTTTTTTTTTTACTGTCATTAAAATAAATGGTTGTTCTATGTTGTGTTTATTTGAAGCAAATATAATTAATTGCCAGCACTAAGTCAGTAAATAATACTATGATATAAAAGAGTCTAATAGTATTGAGGTTCTGTGTTTTGTGCTTTATGCATATTAGCACCTTTAATCTTCACATCAACTTTGTAAAGTATTTACATACTATAGACAAAGTAAAGCTCAGAGAGGTAAAGTAATTTGACTGTTATCATACAGCTACTACTGAAGGGTATTAATAAGCTGGGATTTGAAGTTAGGCAATCTTACTTCAGAATTCTTAAGTTGCCCTGTTACAGAAATGAAAATAGCTATAATAATAAATTGAAGTGGTGGGAAAATAAAAAATGTATACGTAAAATTGGGATGAATCACTCCAGAGAAGGAATGATCCTAAAGAATAAAGAGTAGCTAATGTGACACATGAAATTTACTTTGTGTTAGGATCACCATAAGAATCAGAGAGGAAAATGTATTTTGCAGGTGTGGGTAGAGGATCTGTATCACCATGGATACCTGTTAATGTGTGGTATTAATTCTTGAGAAGTTATAGTGTTTGAAAAGTGTTGGTGAGCCTGGTAATGCCACTGCTGCTGCTACTCTGAAACTTTCAGGAGAGAGTGGTAGGGTAGGGGCAAGTGTAGGCAAAGCTGCACCAGAATGGTTCCCCTTTATAGTCATGGGATTGGAGGCTCCCCTAGCAGATTTTTCAATGTAGATGAAAATGTTTTATTTTGGGGGGTGAGGATGAAATGCCCATAGAATACTTATGAACAACGAAGTGGGGAGTATGTCTGCTTTTTAAAACTTTGACAGATGTCATATTTTCATTTAGTAGAAATGTCTTTGGGGACTGTAACTTTAAATACTTTGGTAGTCAAAATTTTGTACTCCTTTCTGCTGGTATTAGGAACTTCTGACGGGTATTGGACTGGTCTTACACTGAAAGTAGCCTTGCTGTTTTCAGCATTGTTAGGTCTCTGTCTGCCGTAACACACACATTTATAACAGAGAATGGGTCAAAGTCATTAGCAATGGTCCGAAAGGAGTAAATTAGTGCTTGTAGTGTTTAATTGGGTACTTGAAATAACAAATTTGGCTTTTGAAACTGATTAACTTTGAGACTCATGATCTTTTAAATTTGAGAATGACAAATCTTTATAATATACTTACATTTAGCTGTGTACTGGTGAGAATGAAATATAGCCATGTTTCCATTGTTACTCATCTACTTTAGGAAGGTGAGCATAGGTGTTTGAGTAGTAGAGTGCTACATATTGCAAGGCTCAGGCATTGAAATATGTAATGGGTTAATAAGTCCATTTCTATATTATGGAAAATGATACTGCTATTTATCATTGTAATATTTCTCTTTGCATCTAGCCTTTTAAAAATGTTTTTTTCCCTCAGTTTGCTGAACAGAAAGATTGGTCTGAAATTCCTAGATATCATTATTGGAAGGGGAGGTTAGAGATTGTTAATCTGAGTTAATGTTGACATGTGGACCTATACATTTTTTAAAATCATCTTTAACAGCACAAGGAAAAGTAGATCAAGAAAGTTCAGTGTTACACCACTTAAAGTCATAGTGCTTAATATAAATTGTCCTACTTCCATTTTATTTCTGCTAGCAGGCAAGAATCTTAAGCAGTTGATTCAGGTTATCAAAGGAATGTTCTAGTCATTTTTTTTTTTTTTAAACAGATGAATATCCTGTTCCATATGATGGGATTGGTTTACAGGGTTGCAAAACAGTTTTGGTGCCAGCCTACTATTTTTGCCAGAAAAATGTGAAATATTTATTGAGAGTTGATTATGAGATTTAACTGCAGACCAGAAAAAAAATAGTACTAGCTTGATACAGTTTTAACTAGAAATTCATTCACTAGAAATAATCTTTTGAGGCTTTTTGCAGTCCAGGATGTGATATTTTGTGTGTCTGTCAAAATTTATCTTTGAAATTAAGTTAATGCTAATAGGATGATAATATGATATTTTCTTTAAATTTTCAGTTTTACATGTTTTTACTCTTTTTAGGAGGGGATCAATGCTCAGTACAGCCATATTTGTCTATGCTGCTACATCTCCAGTAAATGGGTATTTTGGAGGAAGTCTGTATGCTAGACAAGGAGGTAACTTATGAGTTAATACTGTGTATTTTAAATTATAGACATTATTATTTTGCCAAGGGTTATTTGGAATTTAAAATAGGTAGTACAGCTATTGTGAAATCCTCTGTTATTTTATTTCACATAAACTCCAATAAACCTATTATGTGCTCTATCCTGTTTTTATGGAATCCTTATATTTTATTTCTTCAGTTATGAATAATTAATAGATTATTTCCATTGTGAAATTAGCCCTGTAGGAGTATGCATTTAAGTTGTTGAAATTATTGCATTGTGATACCAGCTTCCTAGATGTGCCCCGTATGGGGACCCCATGAGGCTATAACTGTATAGTGAATATGAAGACCTGTTTAATGGCTTGTGGGTAAACCTTCTGGACACAGGAAGGAGAAATGTTTGTTTCTGTTGTCTTAATATTTATCAGAGGACTATTTGCAAAGATTTCTGTTATTCAGTGTCACAATCTCTTGTTGAGAGCACTTCATCCTCAGTATCCCCTTGCTTTCCTAATGTGACTGGAAATGATGGGAATAATACAGATAACATTATGGTACTGTTCCTTGATTTCTCCCTCTCCCTCAATGGAATTTGGGGGTCTTTGAGTTCTTTTATTTTCCTATAAATAGTCTGGGGTTCAAAAAGTGCTGAAAATAGTAGATTTGTATATTTTGGTTTATGAATGAAGAGTTGTTAAAAGATCTTAAAATTATAGCCCCAAGGTTGGAGACTTTCTAATGTGATTTTCCACAACCTGTCCTAAATATTAAGGGATCCTGCCTTCCTTTAGGAGATGAGAGAGAGTTATAGATTATAAGAAATCAGAGTCTGTAATCATTTAAAATTTCATCAAGATATTCTGGTTTTCCTTTGCTTTTTTCAATAGGTCCTACTAGACTATTCTCAGAATAGATACTACTTTTATGTAGATAATTCTTGGGATTGTCTATGGGAGTAGCATTATGGATTCCTGATTATTCTAGTTAGATGTTTAGCTTCTAAATTCTATTTCCAGTTTTAGGAAACAATCCTATCATATAGGACTAAATCCTTAAGGAAATAAGAATATCTAAGATAATGTCTAAGATACATCCACTTCTACTTTGAAGTTGACTTGTAAGTTAGTTAGACTAAAAATTTTATGGTTTACGGACTCCCCAAGAAAAGTCTCCATAGCAGAAACAAATTTATGTAAAATAGGAAATTTATTCCTACTTGGACAAAATTTGTTTTAATCTGGTTGCAAAGTTAAGAGCATTCAGCCACACTTTTCTTTACTATACTTGATTTTGAAAGCTGACAGCATTCAAGTTCAAGTCTAGGATTATCAGGTTTTAGAAAGTATCATCTGAAGTTTTATTTTGATTAATAGAGACCTTAGAAATTAAGAATTTCTAAGCTCAGGATATTCAAATCCTGTAGTTCGGTATAGGGGGACTCAAGATACCTTGAGTTCACTGTCCCAAATAATGCTCTAGACCCAATGTGAAGCCAGGGATAACCTGGAACTTTGATTAGAGTCTCCATGGGTGTGGGGAGCAGTAGAAAGTACTGCATAGATAACTGGGCTACTGATTGTACCCATTGGAATGTACATGGAATTCTTTCTATTAGAAGGAAAGGGAGAAATAGAGTTGGATAAGGAGCTTTATTGATACAGGTCTGAATCTGAGAAGATATGAAAAGTGCAGGAAAGGAAAGTGCTAGGAAGGAGTTGGAATTAAATAGAAGAAATATTTTAGTTGCCACCCTTTTTGTGGTAATGTTGAAGTGCTCAATATTATTGGGAAGAAGGGGTTCTTGAAAAAGAAATGAAATAGAGGAGAAGGTTCTGAATCAAGGAGTTTTTCTGGAGGAATGTTAAAACTTGGGGGTGGTAATTCTGTGAGATGAATGTTTAAAAAGGGTTTTATAGAGAGAAAAACAAAAGTTAGGATATTAGTTGTTCCTTCTGTGGCATTTTCTGTTTGGGGCCCTATTGCTTATGATTGTGGGTTTGAATTTTCATAATGATGTGGTGTTAGATCTTTACATTCTGTCCCTAAGTTGTATGAAGATGTTTTCCATTGACAATACACTTGTTTGTTCACTCTGCCGTATTAGAAAGACAGCTAGCTCACTGTTTTGTTTTTCTTGTTGATATGAACATGATTTAAAGTTTGTTTGTTTTTCCCCCCCTGGGTACTGGGGATTGAACTCTGGGGCACTCAGCCACTGAGCAACACATCCCCAGCCCTATTTTTGTATTTTATTTAGAGACAGGGTCTCACTGAATTGCTTAGCACCTCACTGTTGCTGAGGCTGGCTTTGAACTCATGATCCTTCTTTCTAAGCCTCCTGAGCTGCTGGGATTACAGGTGTACACACTGCACCTGGCTAATTTAAAGTTTTTGATTAGAGTTAAATATTTCTTCCCTTGTTTACTTGAATAATATGTGCTGTGTGAATTTTGGCAGTACACAGAGGCAGAAAAATAGTGAAACTTTTGTAGTTATTGCTGAGAGTAGGATCATGTAACATTTCTTTTTTTCCCCCTTTTAAACATAGAAATGCATTTAAATACATATTTACGTATAATGGTAGAGCTAAAAGTGAAGTTAGAGATCATCTAACCCAGGGATTTAAAGACATTTTTTTAAAGTGGTGTGTAACTCCCTTTTCAAATAAAAACTTATGCAAAACTCCATTGTGCAAAACTGAAAATTAAAGTGTGATTGAAGCAGGGCCAGGGGACCTGGGGTTTTCCTTTGTCCTGGACCTCATGGGCAAGTCGAAAGCTCCATAGCTCCAATAGTTTAAAAACTCCTATCTAGGCCAATTTATAACCCATAGAGATGGAGTGACTTACCAAAGTTCATAGCATTTCATTGGCAGAATTAGAACAAAATAGGGTTTTTTGTTTTTGTTTCTTTTCTTTTTTGGTACTACATGCTTTACCACTGAATTATATTCCCTGCCCTCTTTAATTTTTTTAATTTTGAGACAGGATCTCACTAAGTTGCCAAGGCTGGCCTCAACTTGTGATCCTCCTGCCTCAGTCTCCTGAGCATCTGGGATTTTAGGTGTGTGCCACTGCACCTGGAAAAATAGGATCTTTTACTATAGGTCTTTGCTGTTTTCCAGTACACCTGCTTCAAAAGCTGTGATTCCATTTCACATACTTGAAGAGCGGGACTGGTCTTTATTATAAAATAGTTATTGTTTTGAACCAATTTAGGATGTAAGAGTTTATGATCTTTATGTTAAAATTTTAAGTAAATAACTTGGTTCTAAATAGTTACATTTTAACATTAATATGCTTTTGTCTGTCTAGCTCTAATTTTTATAGTTTCCCTTCTCTTTTAGGAAGGAGATGGATAAAACAGATGTTCATTGGGGCATTCCTTATCCCAGCTATGGTGTGTGGCACAGCCTTCTTCATCAATTTTATAGCTATTTATTACCATGCTTCAAGAGCCATTCCTTTTGGAACAATGGTAAGTTGCTTCAGTCTTACTTTTTAAACTGCTAATATGAGGTCTTTTCTTGGATGTTTTGATAGTTTGAGCCAGTCCCTATTTAGTCCTGAAAAGTTGGGTGAACAGAAAACTATTGTTGTTGATCTCTGTAAAGTTTTAATTAAGTTTAAGCCTATAGTTGCCCCTGCCCCCTTTTCTTGATTCTGTAAGCCAGTGAAGTGAAAAATTTAACACAAGAGAGCACTATAGCTTTTTACCAGATATGGGAGAAATTGGTGAATATACTTTTAAGAAAAAAATGACATACCAAAAAATTTGAATATTTAAGGTTAATAGGAGAGTACAGTGGTAGAAAATAAAGCTTCTACCTAACATATTTTGTATTAACATGCTATTTTTAGAACTTCGTTAAGCATTTATACTGATAATATATTGCTATAGATATTAAAATTCTTTTACATATCTTAGTTGTAATCACAGACTTTGAAATATTTTAAATCATTTAAAACTAGAACACAGATATAATGGTACTTTATATGATTAACCCAGTCTCCTAACCATCCTGTTGGTTTTTATTAGAAACAGAATTTTAGACCTGGGTTAGATTTCAGTCTTAACATATACTTGGGCATAAGTATATAAATGTATGAAGTCATATAAATATGTGTATAAGAGCTCAATGATTTGAACAAGGTCATACAAGTAGTTTATGGTAGAATTACAACTAGCATCCACATCTGTTTTATCTTGTTGAGGTTTTTTCCTGTTATATGGGAATTATCAAATGGTTTCACAGAAATTCCCGATGACTTTAGTTGTTTACAATCCATGTTTTTCAAAGACACGTTGAATATGAAATTTTTACTAAATCTTTAATACATTTTAGTCAAAGGTTAGGAATATGTTAAAACTTGCTTTAAAATTGAATATTTTATTTTTAAGCCAAAGAAAGTGATACTGGTTAGAAAAGGATAAAGTAGTTAATTGCATGTAGATTAAAAGAATTTGCTTCCATAGTAGTTCCAGGGTATCAGAAAGTACATGTGAGGAGTCAAGTTACTTCTTAAAGATGTTCATATTTTTTGCTTGCTGAATAAATTATTTTCATAGTGCTTTAAAAATTAGGAGTCTGATTTTGTTATAATGTTTCTCAAAAGTTTTTTTGAATTTAATAAAAATTAATTTTAATGTTGCTTTGTCTCACTAAAATATTATAAATTTAACTGCTTTGTAATGGGGTTTTGTTTTTTTAAAATATTTTTTTAGTTATAGATGGACATAAGATCTTTATTTTTTAGGGATGGGGCTATAGATCAGTGGTAGAGTGCCCACCTTGCACGTGTGAGGCACTGGGTTCGATCCTCAGCACCACATAAAAAGTAATAAAGATATTGTGTCCATCTACAACTAAAACATAAAATTAAAAAAAAAAAAAAAAAAGATCTTTATTTTGTTGATGAGGGCCAAACCCAGTACCTCACATGTGCTAGGGACTTGCTCTACCACTGAGCTACAACCCCAGCCCCTGCAATGGTATTTTAAATGATGAGATGTGTAAACCCTTTACTGAAGTTGTAGTGTTCTGGCAGAGGTGCTTGAAATTAGATTGATTCTAAGAACATAAAACCTTTTGTGAATTTGTACAATAGTGATATAGGTGTAACACCCAGAGGTTCTGGTCCTATTAGTTACTTGGGAATGGATTTGCCTGGATATTCTGAAGAAAGATTTTGGGCATGAAATCTTTCCTGAGCTCTAAAATTCAGATCCTGAATTTGATGTTTTGTTTCAAAGGTCAAAGAAATAAGTTGTAGAGTTTTAAAACTCAGAAGCAAGGTAGCATGGGAATGAATCACTTTTATGCTCTTAACATTATTCACCTGAACATGCATTCATAAATTGACTTACTGTATGCTTTTGTCTCTCAGTAGAAAAATTGATAAAGGAGAGCTAACAGTTGTTGTGGGTGAGCCATGTTGTATTGTCATCTTATGGCTTTTTTCAGCGTGAGAGGGGAATCTTGACCTTAGTCAGAAATAAGCCATAGACTTTAGAAACCAGATTGCACAGAAATTTAGGGAAATGCTTTCTCATAACCTAAGACTTGAGCAATAGTGGGAAAATGACATGAGAATTGGATATCAAAATGAAGTGCATAATATGAAATGAGAAATAACCACAGTGAGGAAAAAATGGAGACCAAGATTAAGAACTACGTATTACTTTTTGATGCAGACTTCAGAGTGCTGTCTCTCAAAGGTGGTCAGAAGAGTACAGCATATCCAAACGTAAAAGAATAATGAAGCTTTATCAAAGTAATGTTAGAAAAACTCCTTTCCTTGAGCTGAGCTGTTGACAGATGCTAAGGCAAATGAGGATTTTGTGAAGATATTTTCACAGCAAAGCCTCCTTAATGGGATCAGTGACAATATCAGCATCAGTATTGTGTAAAAGTTCCAGTTGCTCCATACCAGTGCCAAGACTTGATTTTAACCATTTTAGTAAGTGTGTAGTGGTATCTCGTGGGTTTCATTCCTAGTGACTAATCAGTCATGTTGAAGATATTCTTGTTTGCTTATTTGCCATTTATATATCTTCTCTGATGTCCAAATTTTTTGCTTTTTTTAAAAAAAATAGGTTGCTTGGGCTGGTGCTGTAGCTTAGTGGTAGAGCGCATGTCTTGTACGTGTGAGGAACTGGGTTCGATCCTCAGCACCACATAACAATAAATAAATAAATATTTTGTATCCATCAACAACTAAAAAAATATTTTAAAAAAATAGGTTGCTCATCTTAGTGGAGTTTTTTAATGTAGACACAGTCCTTTGTCTTACATAGTTTTACCTCTTAAATTAGGTCCATGATCCATTTTTGGCTAATTTAGTATGCAGTATGAATTAAAGTCAAGGGATTTTGTTCTGTTTTATTTTGCATATGGCTATTTACTTGTTCAAGCTGCACTTATGGAAAAATTATCCTTTTTCTATTGAGTTGCTTTAGCATCTTTATTGATAAACAATTTATATATGCAGATATATAAATTGTATGTACATATGTATAAATTGGTTTTGGGGTTTTCACTTTGGTTTTATTAATCAGATTGTCTCTTTTTATACCACTGTCATACTCCCTTGATTTTTTTTTTTTTTAATAAATCTTGAATCAGTTCTTTTTCAAAGTTTTGGGTTTTTTTATACTCCATGCATCTCCATATAAAGTTTAGAATCAGCTTGTTAATTTCTACAAAAAGCCTGCAGAAACTGCATTCAAAAGCACATCAAGGGGCTGGGGATGTGGCTCAAGCGGTAGTGCGCTCACCTGGCATACGTGCGGCCCGGGTTCGATCCTCAGAACCACATACAAACAAAGATGTGTGTCTGCCGAAAACTGAAAAATAAATATTAAAAAATTCTCATTCTCTCTCTCTTAAAAAAAAAAAAGCACATCAAGAAGATAATACAACCAATATCTCTAATGAACATAGATGCAAAAATTCTCAATAAAATTCTGGCAAATCGAATATAAAAACATATCAAAAAGATTGTGCACCATGATAAGTGGGATTCATCCCAGGTATGCAAGGTTGATCCAACATAAGGAAATCAATAAACGTAATTCATCACATCAGTAGACTCAAAGATAAGAATCATATGATCATCTCAATAGACACAGAAAAAGCATTTGACAAAATATAGCACCCCTTTATGCTCAAAACACTAGAAAAACTAGGGATAAGAGGATCATAATTCAACGTCTTAAAAGGCTATCTACTCTAAGCCTCAGGCCAACATCATTCTAAATGGAGAAAAATTAAAGGCATTCCCTCTAAAAACTGGAACAGGACAGGAATGCCCTCTTTCACCACTTCTATTTAACATAGTCCTTGAAACACTGGCCAGAGCAATTAGCACTATTTGCTGACGATATGATTCTATATCTAGAAGACCCCAAAAGCTCCACCAGAAAACTTCTAGAACTAGTAAATGAATTCAGCAAAGTAGCACGTTATAAAACCACACCCATAAATCAAAGGCATTTCTGTATATCAGTGACAAATCCTCTGAGAAGGAAATGAGGAAAACTATGCCATTTACAATAACCTCAAAAAAAAAAAAAAAAACAACTTGGGAATCAACTTAACGAAAGAGGTACCATTGGTCTACCAGTCTGTTTTGGTGCCAATACCATGCTGTTTTTGTTACTATTGCTCTGTAGTATAGTTTAAGGTCTGGTATAATGATGCCACCTGCTTCACTCTTCCTACTAAGGATTGCTTTAGCTATTCTGGGTCTCTTATTTTTCCAGAGGAATTTCATGATTGCTTTTTCTATTTCTAAGCTAAGAATAGAAGGAATTTGCCTCAACATTATATAGGCTATCTGTATCTGGAGAAGATAATGCTAAGTGAAGTTAGCCAATCCCAAAAAAATAAATGGCGAATGTTTTCTCTGATAAAAGGTGACTGACTCATACTGGGGTAGGGAGAGAGGGAGTATAGGAGGAATAGACAAACTCTAGATAGGGCAGAGGGGTGGGGGAGGAAGGGAGGGGGCAGGGGATTAGCAATGATGGTGGAATGTGATGGACATTATTATCCAAAGTACATATATGAAGACATGAATTGGTGTTCATACTTTATATACAAACAGAGATATGAAAAATTGTGTTCTATATGTGTTATAAGAATTGTGATGCATTCTGCTGTCATGTATTTAAAAAATAAAAGCAATTAAAAAGAGTATTCAAGTTATCATCAAAAAGAAAGAAGAAGAAGATAATACACCATGATCAAGTGGCTTATATCCCAGGGATGCAAGGTTGGTTCCACATACATAAATCAATGAATACAATTCACCACTTATAGAATTAAGGACAAGAATTACATGATTGCAGCTGGGGTTTGTGGCTTAATGGTAGAGCACTTGCCTAGCACATATGAGGCACTGGGTTCGATTCTCAGCACTGCATATAAAATAAAATAAATAAAGGTCCATCAACAACTGAAAAAAAAAATATATATACATAAAGAATTACAGGATCATCTAAATAGATACGGAAAAGGCCTTTGATAAAATATAGCACCCATTTATGTTAAAAACGCTGAAGAAGCTAAGAATAGAAGAAATTTGCCTCAACATTATAAAGGCTATCTGTAACAAACTCAAAGCCCATATCATACTGAAAGGAGAAAAACTGAAAACGTTTCCTTTAAAACCAGGAAGAAGACAAAGATGTCCACTTTCACCATTATATTCAGTATAGTTCTGAAAATACTAACCAGAGCTATCAGGCAAAAGAAGGAAATCAAAGGGGGATACAAATAGGAAAAGAAGAAGTCAAACTTTCTCTGTTTGCAATGATATGATCCTATATCTAGAAGACCCCAAAAAACCCCACCAGAAGACTTATAGAGCTGATAGAGGATTCAGCAAAGTAGTAGAATACAAAATCAGCACCCATAAATCAGTAGCTTTCCTGTACTACAACTGTGATTCTGGTGAGGATGAAATCAGGAAAACCATCCCAATCACAATCATCTAAGCAAACTACAAAAAACCAAAGAAATAAAATGCTTCAGAATTAATATAATCAAGAAGGTGAAAGATTTCCACAATGAAAATTATAAAACACTGAAAAAAAAAAAAAACGAAGGAGACTTTAGAAAATGAAAAGACCTCTCATGTTCTTGGATTGGCTAGGATAGGTAGCATTAATATTGTCAAAATGGCCATACTACCAAAATCAGTACACAGATTCAGTATAGTCTCCTTCAAAATACCAACGCCATTTTTCACAGAATAAGAAAAAACAATCCTTAAATTCATTTGGAAGAATAAGAGACCCAAAATAGCCAAAACAATCCTGAGCAGGAAGAGTGATGCAGAAAGCATCACAATACCTGATCTGAAATTATACTACAGAGCATGTTATTGGCATCACAATAGGCATGAAGACCATTGGAACAGAATAGAAGATACAGAGGCAAACACACATACTTAGAGCCATCTTATACTTGACAAATGCCAAAAATGTATATTGGAGAAAAGATAGCCTTTTAAACAAATGGTGCATGGAAAACCAGAAAGCCATATGTAGAAGAATGAATCTAGATCCCTATCTATCACCATGCACAAAGGGCAAATAAAAATGGATCAAAGACATAGGAATTAGACCCCAAACCTTGCAACTGCTAGTAAAAAGCATAGGGTCAACATTTCATTATATATGTGGTGGCACCAACTTCCTTAACAAAGACCCCTAAAGTGCAAGAAATAAAGCCAAGAATCAATAAGTGGGATGCCATCAAATGACAAAGTTTCTGAGTATGAAGAGAGAACCTACAGAATGGGAGAAAATCTTTGCCAGCTGCTTTTCTGACAGAGTATTAATATCCAGAATATATACAGAAGATCCTGTCTCAAAATAAAAAGGACTGGGGATGTGATTCAGTGCTTATATACCCCTGGATTCAGTCCCCAGGACAAGAAGAAGAAGGAAAAAAAAGAAACACAAATGTTCAACATGAAAAAATTAAAAGTCTAACATCTCTAGCAATCAGGGAAATGCAAATCAAAATCCCATTCCAGTTATAATGGCAATCATCAAGAACACAAACAATAAAAAAAATAATAAATGCTGGCAAAGATGATGGGGGCGGGGAAGTATACATTGCTGGTGGGACTGCAGACTAGTTTAACCACTCTGGAAAGCAATATGGAGATTCCTCAAAACACTAGGAATGGAACTGCCATATGATCCAGCTATCCCACTCCTTGCTATTTATTAGAAAGAACTAAAATCAATGTACTATAGGGATATAACCACCTCGTTATTTATAGGAGCACAATTCACAATAGCCAAATTATGGAATCAGTCCAGATGAATGGATCAAAAAAATGTTATACACACACACAAAATAAAGTTTTACTCAGCCATAAAGAAGAATGAAATTATGGCATTTGCTGGTAAATGGATGGAAATGGAGAACATAATGATAAGTGAAATAAGCCATTGCAGAAAATCAAGGGTTGAATGTTTTCTTTCACATGTGGAAGTTAAAGCAAAATAAAGGAAAGAAGGGAGGGAAGGATCAGATATAGGGAAGATCAGTAGAGTAGGAGGAGACTGAGAAGGAGAGAGGAGGGATGGGAAAGTGGAGGAAATGGGGAATAAATTTTTAAAAATCATACTATGCATATAAATATACCACAGAGAATTTCACCTTTATAAGTAGAAAGAACCAATCAAAAATAAATAAATTGATGAGTGAAAAGATCCGTTAGAGTAAAGAACATAGGAGGAGGGACGAGGGGTCGGAAAAGTGGGGGGAGCATGAGCTGAAATCAAATCCCATGCATGGGTGAATTTCTTTGGATGAGCCAAACTACTATTTATAACTATAATGCTCTCATAAAATAGATAAGTAAAACTAAAAGCCCACTGGGATTTTAATTGGTATTACATTGAATCTCTAGCTCAATTTGGGAAGAATTGATCTTTCTTTCTTTTTTATTTTTAAGTTGTAGATGGATATAGTATCTTTATTTTCTTCATTTAGTTTTTTGAATGTGGTACTGGGGATTGAACCCAGTGCCTCATTCATGCTAGGCAATTGCTGTACCACTGAGTCACAACCCCAGCCCAAGCAATAACATCTTGGATATTTGAGTCTTTTGATTCATGAACACAGTATATGTCTCAGTTTTTGTATCTTTAATTTTTCTCAGTAACATTCTTTAGATGTTAGTGTTCCAGTTTTATACATCTTTTGCTGAATTTCCCCAAGTTTTTCATATTTTATGCTGTTTATAAATACTATTTTTCAAATTTCAAATTCCAATCATTTATTGCCAGTTTATAGGGAAAAAATTGATATTGCTTTGCATCTGACAACCTTGCTTAAATTCACTTGTTAATCTTAGCTACTTTATTGTAAAATTTGTTGTTAGATCATCTGTGAATAATTATCTGCAAATAAAGACAAATTTACCTCTTTTTTTTCTAATCAGTATGCCTTTTTTCTTCCTTCCTGTCTTCCCGCCTTCCCATCTCCTGCCCTCCTCCCTCTCATTGCACTGGGCTAATTCCAGTACAGTGTTGAGTAGGAGTGGTAAGAGCAGACATCTTTGCCTTGATTCCAGTCATGCGGGAAACATTCAGTTTTGTGCTTGTTAAGATCTGAGCTACAGTTTTTTTTCCAGATGCCTTTTGTCAAATTGATTGTTTCCTTCTATTTGTAGTTTGCTGAAAGTTTTTATTGGGGATGGATGTTGGATTTTGCAGCAGCTTTTTCTCTATCCTTTTGAGATGATGATGAATAGCATTAGTTGATTTGTCTAATTATAACAATTTGCATTCATTTGATAAACCTCAGTTTGTTTTGATGTGTTATCTGTTTCATATTTTATTGGATTTCATTTGCTAAAATTATTGCAAATAGAATGATTTATGAGAGAAATTGGTCTACAATGTACTTATAATTTTTTTCTGATCAGGCTGTGTTTATAGAACAAATAATTCATGTAAAATCTGGTGTTTCTTCCACTATAGTATTGAAGTACAACCTAAGGAAGAGAATGATGAGTGATATATTAATATATTATCTCTGGATAAAATAAATGGGCTTCTTAGATGCTTTTGTGTTTGAGTTGGTAATGCCCTAACCAGTATCATCCCATTTGTCCCTCAGGGTGGTGGCTGAAATGCTTAAATCAATGCTAAGCACTTCTGATAGAATCAAAATGTTAGAAAATGGATGGTAAAAATCATCTTTGAGCAGATGTTGAAGAAATACTTAACCATACTTGCTGTCAAGAATGATATATTTTCTGAGAATCTTACCAATAAGTAGTTGCTATCTATTACCTTAAAAAATAATAATCTTTTCTATAGCATTCCAAAATAGTCCATCTTAGGCCATCTTTTCTCTTTCCAACCCATTCATACCAACGGCCAGTCTGTAGAACAAGTAATACTCATATTCATGGTTTCCAGTTGGTAGATTTTTAGGGTATTAATACTTTGTATTTTTTTTTTTTTTTAGAGAGAGAGAGAGAGAGAGAGAAAATATGAATCTTTTTTGTAGATGGATACAACACAATGCCTTTATTTTTTTGTGGTGCTGAGAATGGGACCTGGGTCGTGCCCGTGCTAGGCGAGCACTCTACCGCTGAGCCACAATCCCAGCCCCAAGTACTTAGTATTTTTTTTATAACTTCTTTTTATGTAGATACGAGAGATCCTCCATGTGAAGTCTTTCCTCCCACCCCTGCCCACTTAAACTGTCTTTCTAGGGGCATGGGAAAGACCTATATTGGTTTGAATTCCAGAGTTTCAACAGTGTATTAGACAATAGTTTTTGCATTCTTAGCTGCTAAATTTCATTTTAAAATGTAACAGTGTGGAAGCTCAATAAAGAAAACAGATATAACATGACTCCTATTGTTGTAAATATATTTTAACACTTTAAATTTAATGAGAGCAATAAAGTTGTGATGAATACAAATTCGTTAATTAGGGGTATGAATAACAGGTTAATCCTATCTCCTTCAATAACCAATTTATTTAGTTGAATGTCAGTAACTTCACAAGTGAGTTAATTCTATGTGATTTTTAACAGCTTTCCCTGAAATCTCAAGATATTCTTCAAATAAACTCATCTAGAACTTGAAATAAATTGGTTTCAGAGATTAATCACTACAATGTTTAACAAACTGCTTTATTTTAAAATCATGTATTAAAAGTCAGAAGAGAAAATATTTTAAATGCTAAACATTGATAATGTCTTGATGAGACTGTGTGTAGGTTACTTGATTTGATTCTTGCTCTAGGTACAGAAGATCCTCCTTCATCTGCCACTCAATTATCTGTGCCACTAAGAGGTTGTAGTAGTGCCTCTCTGCTTGTACAACTTCAAGGAGAGCAAATCTGTAGAGGCCTGAATTGGGATGGGAGAGGGGAGGTAGAATAAAAGATATAAAGTGTAGCATCACAAACCATCCTAATTGATGACATTTACCAGAAGTTCAAATACATACAGATACAGCAGGAGAAACTTTATTCTGAGTTTTGTGTAAAAATGAGTCAGTCGGGCTGAGGTATCCCTAATTCATTAAAATTGGTGTAGAACTCATTTGATATTCTGTATATTTTTAATTATGGTTAAGAATTAAAAAAAAACTTTGTGCTTTAAAATATTTAGTTTGTTTCAGATTGCATATTAAAACAACAACAAAAATGAAAGAAAACAATGCCACTGCTATTCTACCAATCTATTTATTTTTCAGTATTTCTTCCTATGAGCTGTTTTTATAAGAAATACTGAAAACATGTTTCTGTAATCTTAAGTTGAAGCTAATAAAACCAGGAAAACCAAACAAGAAATTCAGTTTTAAAATTGAAATTAAATTCATCTTATTTGTAGAGGTTTTCTTAGTTGACTCGTAAATATTGTAACAGATTCAGAAAGAGACTTTTCTCTCAGTAAAAATAACTAACATAGAACAAAATAACATGAAAGTTCCTAATGATTTTTTTCATGCAGTTTGATGACATATAGAAATTTCACAAAGTTCTTAGTACTAGCTACAGTGAAGCTTTAATAATTTCCTGTCTTTTTTTTTTAATTTATTTTTTAGGTGTAATTGGACACAATATCTTTATTTTATTTATTTATTTTTATGTGGTGCTGAGGATCGAATCCAGGGCCTCACATGTCCTAGGCAAGCGCTGTAGTGCTGAGTCACAATCCCAGTCCCAATAATTTCCTATGTCTTAAAAATACTTCCCATCATTAAAATTTATTATAGCCATTTTCAGGGATTTTTTTTTTTAATGTTGCTTCAAAAGCAGTTCTTTCCTTTTCATGTAATCACTGGATTTTCCACTCTATACTTGTTCATTTCTCTCAGTTTCTTCAGTTTTCATGCAGCTGTTTTCTCACTGTTGCTGCTGTTATTAGAATTCCAAAATGTATAATTAAAAGAGATTTTAGAGGTGATTCAATTCTACTCCATTTTATAGAATTTCAGTGAAGTTATCTGTACTAGATATTAGACAGAGAAAAGTTTGCATGTCCTTATATACCCAGATTTCATAAAAACCACAAAAATAAATTTATTTTCCTAATTATCCACTTTGGTAATAGAATCTCTAGATGGCCTTCTCTTTAATTATCAGGCTGGGATTGTGGCTCAGCGGTAGAGCGCCTGCCTAGCACGGGCGGGACCCGGGTTTGATTCTCAGCACCACATAAAAAATAAAGGCATTGTGTTGTGTCCATCTACCAAAAAAAAAAAAAAATATATATATATATATATATATATATATTTCTCTCTCTCTCTCTCTCTCTCTCTCTCTCTCTCCCCCCCCCCCCCCTTTGAAAAAGAAAAAGAAAAGAAAAATATTTATCTTATTTTTGTAAAGGCATATATATATAGAGAGAGATGCTTTTATTATTAGGATTCCAACTAAGGTATTGTAGGACAGAAAAGGACATGGGCTTTGAGGTTAGCAGATCTGAATTGAAATTCTAACCTTTATACCTACTAGCTGTGTAGTCATGGGAAGTTAGTAATTTTGCCTCTGGGTCTCATGTACTTCATCTGTAAGATAGTAAAATTAGTACTTGAACCTCCATGTGCAGTAAAGTATAGCTAAATAAGTTGGTTATAATGATGAAAGAGTGAGGTTAGATAAGTTAAAAGCAGACAGCTGAGAAGAAGAGAAAAAGAATTCTAACTGGTACAGTATGGAAGAATAGGAAAAATAGGAAACTAAGTGGATTAAAAACAGTTCACCTTGTTTGGTTCAATTCTAACATTTTTTCCTATTTTCATTTGTGTATATCTTGTATAATTTTAGCCCATTCTGAACTAAAACATTTTCTTCTGTGATCAAATTATGAAACTTAAATTTTTAAGTCTTTTATTTGTTTTTATTGTAATCACACACGTTTTTGTTTAATTTGCAGGTGGCTGTTTGTTGCATCTGTTTTTTTGTTATTCTTCCTCTAAATCTTGTTGGTACAATACTTGGCCGAAATCTGTCAGGTCAGCCCAACTTCCCTTGTCGTGTCAATGCTGTGCCTCGTCCTATACCGGAGAAAAAATGGTAAAGTGAATGTTAAATCTTATGTGATTATTTATCATAATATGAGTTCTTAAGACTGTTGTATACATATAACTTTAGAATTGGTATGTATTTATGAGAATGTCTTAAATTCAAGCTTAAGAATGTGTTTGACTTTTCTGTCAGTCTACATTGTTTGAGTGATGATAAGTTATATCTTTGTTTCATTTTCTGACTATTGTGCCATTTACAGATATGCCAAATACTTTGCTATACTAGTGTGTACAGGTGGGAGGGAAGTAAAGTTGGAATTATGAAGGCTTACTGCCCAATTTTGTAAATAAGGTTTTATTGAACACAGCCATGTCTAATTGTCCATTTACTCTCTTTGGCTGCTTATATTTTACAGCATCAGAGTTGACAGACCAGTAGTTATGTCAGAGATCATATTACCTGCAAAACCCAAAATATTTACTATCTGAACCTTTACAGAAAAAGTATGCCAACTCCCGGCTTATAATTTCTTTTTTCTTACCATGTATCTTATTATCATAGACAATATTGACACACATTTATATACATCCTTTTGAGAGATGAATTAAGAATGAAACCGTTAAAGTTATCTGACAATTATATTGTTTATCTTTATTCTGGGATTGTATAAAATCTCTCAAATTCATGTTTGCCACATTTTATGCACAGAATATATTCTTGAGGACTTCCCATGATTCACAATTAATCCTGACAAGGGATGGCAAGCATTTTTGTTTAACAGCTGAACAGATGCCTCTCTGGCAATAGTATAAATATAGTATCCATTCTGTTTGACCATTAGGTTTGAAATTATGATTCTTGATGGATTTTTGAGATAGTTTGTCTTTTTTCAAAATTTGCACATAAAGTATTAATATATTTATATTCCAAATTTTATGCAAATTTGAATAAAATATAGTATGTATTTTTACCTTTTAAAATTAGCACATTAAATATTTGCTGATTTCTGCTAGTCTGATCCCCCCGTCTTAATGATAGACATAAAATAGAACAGTCTTACTGTACTTTTATTTCATCTCATAACAATAAGTAAACAGTAGATTTTTGATTTTATAAGAATAGCTGAACTGACTACATCTTTACAATAAGGATTATATAATGAAAAGCCTTTGTTCTTAGCTATTTTACCACATTATAAATATAACTTGTATGTAAGATACTTATACAAATAGATGATAATTACTCTTTGATCTTTTCTAGGTGTGAAAGCATATAGCTATATGTAGAAATGGAGGTTGAATAAAATAGCCCCTGTAGTTTAAAGGAAAGCAGTTAATTCTAGTCTCAGGAATTGGCCAGGTTCTTTTCTTTCCTTAGATTTGTGCTTGTGAGGGATTTTGGATGAAATTATTTTTATTAGTTATATGATTTATATAAAACCACATAATTACATAGAATAATGGGTTTCACTCATGCAAATAGCATACCCTTCCTAATTTTACCTTCATGCTTCCTCATCCTCCTGATCCCCTCCTCTTTTTCAGTAGCTAGCTAGAAATTTTTTTGAGTTTTTTTTTTCAACTATTTTTTTCTAAATCAATATTAGACTATTTAGGCTCAATGATATTCAATGTTCACCTCATCACTAGAGGGTAAGGTTAAAGCCAGAAGTCACAAAAGTTCTTCTAGTTCCCTCCCTAGGGCTAGTGAAGGAGAAGAATGAACCATAGGTGACCATCCTCACAAGAGAGGTGTCACGTTTAGGTGTAGGAACATGGGAACCAAAATCTCAATACTGTGTCTGACTTTCACTGATTGTGTAACCTTGGGAAGATCACTTTTAGCTTTTGTATTTGTTTCCTCTAAAAAAATGAAAGACTAGATTAAATGATCTTTAAGTTATTTATTTTTTTGCTATCAATTTTTAAAATTTTCTTCTCAGTGTTTTAGTTTGTTCATCCTAGTGCTTTAGTTTAAAGTCTTTTCTGTTCCAGATGCTGTGCTAGGGACTGAAATCCCTAGATGAATAGTTTCTGTCTGCTAGAGTTTATAATCTAGTGATGTCTGATGTGTGTAATTAGTTAGTTACAGAATAGTGTAGCAAGTGCAGCAGTGGACTTAAGTTCACGAGGTGATGGAAGAATAGGAGAAAGGGCCACCTCTTCTTGGGAGGCTCAGGAGAGGCTATAAAGGGCAACACTTGAGCCAGTGCTTGCAGGGAGAGAAGTGTGAGAGGAGAGGTGTTCCAGGTGGGGAATTACAGATTGCAGTCAGTAAACATTTGTTGAACAAATAAGTGAAGTTTGAATTTTTTTATTCTTTGACCCATTGCAGATCAGAACTTTTAATAACTTAATTGTATAATTTGTTGGGGGGGAAAAAAATTACAGAGCCAAGGAGAAAGTGAATACATGACAAAGCCACAGTTTAGGACCTTCCTTCAGATGGGAGATCTGAAGACTCTCTCCTTCCCTATGGCTCTCTGTGTAGGTGCCTATAGAGTCTTAGAAGTTATTGAAAAGAAGTAACAAAGTAGAAGTAAACATGTAGTCCTGGGGTTTTGCCAGTGCCAAAGATTTTGTTCCTTAAATACTATCTCAGGCTTTAATGTTGGAAGGAAAATTAATTATAACCTATGGCTAATATGAAGTCTTACCTACGTATTTTGTGCCTCTTTGGAGTTTGGTTTTTCTTTTACTGGTTTTTTTTTTTTTTGTTTTTGTTTTTTAAGTGTTAAACATCCCCTCTCTATTATCAGGATCATATTAGAAGTTTACTGTTAATTTTAATATTTTCCAGGTTTATGGAGCCTGCAGTTATCGTTTGCCTGGGAGGAATTTTACCTTTTGGCTCTATCTTTATTGAAATGTAAGTTTGGCCATTTGTTTATATTTTGAGGGATTTGATTGTAATGAGAATTTAGTGGATAGGATAGGTATAGAATCTTTAGATGAGTTGGCATCTGTATTAGTCCACTTGTGTCACTATAATGAACTACCTGAGGCAGCTAATTTAGTTCCCAGTTTGTGAGGTTCAGAGTTCAAGATCAATCAGGTGAACTCATTGAATTGGCCCCTGATCTGGGCAGCAAATGATGATACATCATGATGTGTGTGGGAAGAGAAAAAAGGAGCGAGAGAGACTCTGTGTGTGTGTGTGTGTGTGTGTGTGTGTGTGTGTGTGTGTGTTTTTAAGAGCACACCCCCAGTAACCTAAAGACCTTCTCCCAAACCTAGGCCTCCATCTCCCACATCTTCCACCATCCTGGAGACTAAGACCTTTAATCACAATGGATCCTTAGGGGACACCCAGTCCACACCCATGCCATTGTAGCGTCTAACAGTCTATTAATTCTGTGCCTTCCAGAAAGGGGTCTGCATAGGCTGTCTAAAGGTGATTGCCCTGTTTTCAGATATTCAGGTGAAGTGCATACTTTTTGTTTTGTATTCTAGGCCTCTCACTTAACAGGAGAGCTAAAAATTCAAAGCATATATGCTAGAGAATGGGTAGGCCTGCTTTTGATCACATGTATGATGGAAGGAATTTCTGATTTTTATTGTATTTTTGAATATTTTTGAAAATCCAAGGAACTAGGTAAACTATTACCTATTAGTCTAGATTCTGAGATCATTTGATGTCACTCTGAGGTTTCTTTCCTACAGACCTCAGGAGTGCTGGGAAGGTAGTAGTATATGTGTTTGGGGATGAAGGTTTGTGCCCGCTTATTATGCTTCATGTCTGCATCCTTCACCATTGCAAAATATAGGCCTTTATTTTCTCTGTGGCCCTGTATTCCTTGATGGCAATGTTCTGTTTATTTTAGGCAAGGTATTTCTTTGTATAGGACTTTCTCAAATACTACTCTTGGCTCCAGCCCACTAAATTCCAGTCTTTGTGACAACTCTAAGTACCCTTACAGGTTTCCAGATGCCATTGAGTACAGTAGAAGTTCCATAACAGACATGATTGGTTTGGTAGTGGTTACTTTAAAAGGTTGGTTTATGTAAGAGAAATATTAAAAAGATAACATCTATAATATTTTAAAATAATTAAATGTACATCTATCCATTGATTTTTTTTTTTTTTTAATATATAGAACCAAGATCTTACTTTGCTTATTGGTTGCAGTTTCAACCGTTTTTTTTTTTTCTATGACATTCATAATATATCTTCTGTGTTTTTGAGTCTTAAAGTAGAACAAGAACATAAAGAACCATCTGAAGCATTCTAGATTTGTCTATTTGTCTCACAGTCTTTTTTATTTTATTTAATTAATTTATTTTTGGGGGGGTAGATGGACGCAATACCTTTATTTCTATTTATTTATTTTTATGTGGTGCCGAGGATCGAACCCAGTGCCTCACCTGGGCTGGACAAGCGCTCTGCCACTAAGCTACAACTCCAGCCCTGTCCTTAAGTCTTTTATAGCCATCTCACCCATACTTAATTTTATAGCTTTTTTAAAAAAAATTCACCTTATTAAATCTTTCCAAAACATTCAACACACTTCATAGCAGCGACACATCCTTTTTATAAATGCTCTAGTGTTTATTGGTTCATGTAACATTTAACTAAATTGTCTGTTAGTCAGTATTCTATCACTTGACAAATGCCTGAGATGAATCTACTTATAAAGAACCAAAGCTCATGGTTTCAGTCCATAGTTTCTTGCCCCCCTTGCTTGCCGAGGCAGCTCATCATAGTGGAAGCACGTGGCAGAAGAAACTTCTTTACCTCATGGTAGCCAGGAAGCAGAGAGAAGAGAGAAAGAGGACGGGGCTGGAGTTCCACTGTCCCCTTTAAGGGCGTCCTCGGTAGTAACCTAACTTCCTTCTACTAGGCCCCACTTTCTAAAAGTTTCATAGCACTACAGACTGGCCACTAAGTAATCAACACATGGTGTTTGGGGGATTTTTAAGTTCCAGATCATAATATTGCTTAATGATACTATGAGTACAACTAAATAATACATATGGTTGTCAGCTACCAGCTGCGAGTACACTGAGCATTAGTTAGTACCTTAGAGGAAAACTAGAATGTGTGTCACTAACTTATGGTTTCATTGCACAAGTTTAGTAACTACCTTTGTACTTCTAATCTGGCACTGCTTTGTGTTCTCACTCTGACTTGACCTCTCTGCTGTTCCTCTTCTGCCCTTGACACCATTTTTCTGGATAATGTCACTTTCTGCTTTCCTAGGTACTCTGTTCCATTAGATAGCTTCTTCGTTCTTTCTTTAAAGTTGCCTCTATTTTGAACACCCTCAAATTTATTCTCATAGCCAAGGGATCTTTTTAACCTGTCAGTCTGTTTGTGTTACTTCTTTGTTAAAAACTTTTCATTTTTATTGAGATGGGGTCCCAACTCTATAGCATGGCTTTCATAATATGAACTGATCCTGTTCACTGACTTAGCTCTTGCCTCTTCATTTAAAGTTCTGTCTATACTGAATTCTTTTGAGTTTTTCAAAACACAGGGGATTCTTTTATTTATAAAGTCCTCTGCCTTTTCTGTTGTGTTCTTTTCTGTTTTCTTTTCCTGTGTCTAGATCATTCTGCTGGCTTTCCCCACTCCATGCATGCCCTATCCGGATCTTCTTACTGACGTCACCGCAGTGTGCACCCAACCAAAACTAGGAGATGCCCTCTTGTGTCCATTGGGGTATTGCGTATCACAGTGGGTAGTGATTGTCCTGTTCTGATGTTTCCCGATTAGCCAGGAAATGTCCCTGAGGGTAGAGATATTGTTTTCACAGTGCTATTTTTCCTACCTTCCTAGCTGATATGTAGTATAGGGCTCTTGTAAATATTTGTTGAAAAAATGAATGACCATCAGATTAACCAACAAACAGAAGAGAAAAAAAAAGAAGCCAAGCTAAAAGGCCCCGTTCTGATTTAGTGATGACTTGAGTAATAGATTTAGAGTAAAAAGTCTTTTTTTCTAATGAAAAATCTTTCTGCTTTCCCTCACTCTTGTCTGAAGACAGGGTAGATCTTCTTTGAATTTTCTCTTCCTAATCTTACATCATACTATTACTCTACCAAACTTATTTTACATACTACTATATTACTCTATCAAACTTATTTTTCTATTTGATAGGATGTTTATAAGATACACTGGATAGTGTATCTATAGGCAAATGAAAGAGTGAAAGAATTGACTTCATTTTACAAGTACAGATTTTTCACTGTTTTCATTTGTTCTTTTCCACATTTAATTCCTTTAAGCTTCTAATTTATTCAATTTGCTTAGAGATGAATACCTTATTGAAGAATCTTGAAAAACTATAAAAAATATTTTTATGATAATTTTCAAAAATTTAATAGATAAGAAAGGGTAGGGAGACTGTTGGAAGTTACTAAAAGAAAGATATTGATATAAGTGAGGTGAAAATGAGAACTAAGATGTGAGAGCAGAGTTAGCTTCAAGAATGAAGACTAGAAACCTGTGTCTATATTGCATTTTCTTAGGTATTTCATCTTCACGTCTTTCTGGGCATATAAGATCTATTATGTCTATGGCTTCATGATGCTGGTGCTGGTCATCCTGTGCATTGTGACCGTCTGTGTGACCATTGTGTGCACATACTTCTTGCTAAATGCAGAGGATTATAGGTGGTAAGTACTTGTGAGCAGAAACCCTTAGGTTCATAATATTTTATGATGAGTTTGCCTGTGAAGTATATCAAACAGAGGAAAAGATTTGGATAAAAATATTGTTACTTAAGATAGCATAGAGATTTTTTTTTTTTTGGTTATAAAAATAAGGAAGATTTTAGAGGAAAAATAATTTCAATCAGATTTTTTTGTGCTAATGTTAGAGAGGAAATATTTTTGTAAAGTGCTTAATGTGGAAGGGTTTTATGAGGAAGCATCTTTTAATTTTAAGCAGGAATAGCATTAAGTCTGAAAAAGGAAATTTTTTATATTTCATGTCACTTATAATAGGGAAAGTGAGAAAATTCATGATCTCCCCTAATTTTTAGGCTCTCTTCTTATTGACTTTAAGCACTATGTACAAACATTTGTTTTTTTTAACATACAGAGTTTTAAAGGATTTTTTTAAATAAAATTCTTTGCTTTAAAATTCTTGTTTTTAGTGCCGTTCATTTAAAAGTGTTCTCTCTTCTTTTTCCAGGCAATGGACAAGTTTTCTCTCTGCTGCATCAACTGCAATCTATGTTTACATGTATTCCTTTTACTACTATTTTTTCAAAACAAAGTAAGTGGAGACATTTTTTTATTTTTTCTTTTCAGTTAGAAAATTAAGGCATAAGACCTTATGTTGAAAGCAAAAAAATATGTATACTATATGTAGTTATTTTGTTTTTTTGCAGGATGTATGGCTTATTTCAAACATCATTTTACTTTGGATATATGGCGGTATTTAGCACAGCCTTGGGGATAATGTGTGGTAAGTTCTGAAATTCTTGGAACATTATGAGTAAAAGTTTAAGTGTTCAAAATTAGAAAAAATAGTAATTAGAAATTAAGAAAGTATTCTGTTGCTTTATCAGGACGCCAAAATAAATGACCTTCAATTCTTTTGACTCTTCCTCCAAACCTATTTTATCACCTTAATTTCTATTTTCATAGAAATTTTTAATAATTCCATACCACAATTAGTTTTTTATTCATGTTAAGAATTGGGATTTTTAAAGTTTTGGTTCGTTGGAAAGAATCATGTGTAGGCAGGTTAAGGTGTTGCCCAGATGATTTCTGTTTGGAAGATCCTCAGACTGTTGATAAGAGGTACCAGTGTGTCGAAGGCAGCATGGTTTACTGACCGTGAGTACATACATGGTTGTCTGTAGACTGGGCTTCACTTCTTACTGTGCCACATGTATGCTCTGCACCTTTATCTGGTACTCCCTAGCTCTCCAAGCCTCTATAAAATGAGGATAATGCTACTTGTTTCATGGGTCTATCACAGTCTTCTATCAAAAGGAACACTAGTTATCACTATATGATACAGTCCCTATCAAGTGTGAAATACCTAGAAAATAAAGAACTTTTGGAAGCAGCATGTTGAATGGAAAGGGCATGAACTTTCCAAAAGTCCAAAAGGCCTAAATGAGCTTTCCATGCTGCTGCTCACCTTTTTTGTGGTCATGGAAATTACATTGACCTACGACCCCTTCTCATCTGTAAAATGAACATATCTTTCAGAGTGGTTGAGAGGAATAGTGTCATGTGCAGGCAGCATCAGAGGTAGTGCCTGGACTGTTACTATAAGAGAGAGCTGGTTACATAGGAGAGACATGGTGAGGAAGGGGAAGAGCTGAGCTGAGGCTTCTGGGGTCAGTCAGCCCTGAGTATGAATCCTGTTATCCCTACTTAACAGCCCATGCTTTTTTAACTGTTCTTCCTCACCTTTCCTCATTTACAAAATTTACAAAATAGAAATAAAAACTACCTCTTTGAGTTGTCAGAGAGTTCAGTAACTAAGTATGGGTAGTAAGTAGAGTTCTTACCTAGCAGATGAGAGGCCCTGGATTTGATCCCCAGGTCTGGGGGGAAGAAAGCAACCCATCACCACCACCACCCCCCCAAAAAAAAAAAAAAAAAACTAGACGGTGTCATGTATAAGCATCTTAATATCCTCAGGCAGTTAGATGATTCCTTTAATGTTATTGGCCATCCTTTCTTCAGAATATTGCTCATTGGACTCCTCTTTATTTGAGCTCTTTCTTGATTGTCATCAGCATTCAAGGAGGTATAGAATTAGGTGATTCTGAAGTGTGTGAAAGTGTTTTTGGCCTTGACTTTTTCTATATGTGATCGTTGGAAGATCTAGAGAAGTATTATCTTGTCATTTACAAAGAAAATGGAATAAATCTAGCTAAATTTTTTTTTTAGTGCTTTTCCCAGTGAAATTTCATCTTGCTTCCTAGAAATCTTGGCAGTTCCCTGCCACATTGGCAGTGTACCAGTGTTCATTCTTAAATGGGTTTTGTATGCCTTTGGAGCTGGGTGAGGGGGTAGAGATTACTATTCAGACTGGAACTGATCATCATCATACAAAAATTATGCATACCCATCAATTTATGTTGCTGTAATGTTTAATTCAGTAATTAAAAGAAAGCTATGTGTTTATTAAAATGTAGAAAAAAGAAACAACTACATCAAGTTGTTATTTGTTTAGATTGTTATAGTCTGTATATAATGAGCATAGCATTTCTATTTTAAGGAAATTAAAAGTGCATCTGTCTTATTCCTAAGACATTTGCTTTTCTAGAGGGCATATTCAGCATCCTTTATAATAACGTTTTATAAAGTTATACTTTTATGAGTTTATTCTTGAAATACTCATAAGATTAGGAAAAATGATTCTCTAGGTCTATAATATTTTGATTTTAAGCATATCTGTTCAAAGGGGAACAATATTTTGTACATCTAGAAAATTAGATTTGGTTATTGAATTTGTGTTTTATTTTCCCAGTGAAGTTTTTTGATGGTAATTAAAATTTTATAGATATTTTTATGTTCTAAGAATCCAGGTTTATTTTTATAAAATTGAATGATTTTTATCTTACATTAAGAATTTTATTAGAACTTTTTAAATGCATTATCAGTATTTTGAAGTGTAATATCATTATTTCATATTATAAAAGAAATATCTGTCATTGCAAAAATATAGGTTTATGTTGTCATTTTGGTGGACTTTTTGCATTTTTAATATTTCATTATGAAGAAAATTTTCAAACATACAGAAAGAGGGACAATAATGTATACAGTGAGACCCCATGTACCCAATACCCAATATCAGTAATTATTGTCTCATGGCCAATCCAGTTTTATTTATATCTTCATTGCACTCCTTTTATTCTGATATTAATCTCAGGTTTTATGTCATTTTAGCTGTAAATATTTCAATGTATCTATCTCTCTAAGCATAATTTTTTTCTTTTAAATGAACCTTTATATATTTATTAAGACCTTTATTTATTTATTTATTTATTTTTATGTGGTGTTGAGGATCAAACTCGGTGCCTTGTGCATGCAAAGCAAGCACTCTACCAACTGAGCTATATCCCCAGCCCTCTAAGCATAATTTCTTAATATGACAAAATATTCAGTGAGTATTCAAATTTACCCAACCTGTCCCCACTTGCTTTTTAATGCAGTTTGTTTGCATAATAAGCTAATTAAGTCTCATCCATTGCTTGGTTTAAATGTCTCTTGGTGAGCTGGGGATATAGCTTAGTTGGTAGAGTGCTTGCCTCACATGCACAAGACCCTGGGTTCAATCCCCAGCAACATACACACACACACACACACAAAATACACAAATGTATCTCGGCTCTTCTGACTATATATGGTCCTTTTCTTTTCTCTTGCTGTTTATTTTCAAAATATTTATTTATTTATTTATTTAAGTTTTCCATATTCTGGTTATATCCCTGCTGATTGTATCTGTGAGGTGTCATTTAATGTTTTACCATGAGTGTCCCCCAACCCATATTTCCTATTAAGTACTAGTTAGAGCTTTAACCATTATAATCCCCAGTACTTGTCCAAGAATACTTAACAGCTTAACAGGTGGTTTGTAAACTTTCATTATATCGTATTGTGGGCCTCTCTGTATGTGAGGTTAGCAGCCATTGACAATTATTGCCTACCTGAAATAATTAATTAGTGGTCATAATAATCTAATTCTGTTGTTACTTTTGTATTTATTAGGTGGGATACTTCTATATGGAGAGCCTGCCTTCATCAGCCATTTGGTTACCTTGAGGGTACAGTTCATGTATAGGAGATGCAGGGTAGATACATGTTTGTTTCTTTGCTTTCATTCACCAGTTGGGTGAATAAAAGATGGTTCAAAAGTGACCAGTTAGGCACATGTGTGTGTACCATTTTTAACTCATGGACAGTTTACCTTAAAACTAAGAAAACTGAGCTAGATAGTGAATTCCTAAATCTAGTAGAGAATTTTCTCTGACACTTATTCTAAAGAATCCCAAGTATTTGTAGTAAGGAACTATCCAGTTTGTTCATTCGTTCAACAAATACTTATTGAGTACTTTTTCATGTACCAGTCACTATTTTAGACATGGGAGGTAGATACTTTATTAATAAAATGACAGATATCACTGCTTTCAAAACTGCTGATTTACTTACCTGTATCTCTTGTCCATTTCTTCAAATATGTTATCCTTTCTACCACAGACACACAGCTTCTAACTTAAACATGAGAAGATGTCAGAAAGTACCTTTTCTCTAGAGCTATAGAAGCCACTGGGCCAGGGTTCTATGTTCCTCTCTGAGACTATCCCTCTTCACTTCTTACTTTTTTTTTTTAATGTTTTGTTTTAGTTGGACATAATACCTTTATTTTATTTTTATGTGGTGCTGAGGATGGAACCCAGCACTTGCTAGGCGAACATTCTACCACTGAGCCACAACCCTAGGTTCCCCCCCTCTTGTGATATATCAATTTCATAGTTACTGATTATACAAGTAATAATTGCTATTTGATCAAAAAAATTACATAGTTCAGTAAGTTCAGAGAGAATGCTAATGTAAAGACATTATCTTAGAATAATGTTCGTGTAAATAATGGATACTGCTCTATGTTTGTTTTAAAACATCTTATTTTATCTTTGCAGGAGCAATTGGTTACATGGGAACAAGTGCCTTTGTCCGAAAAATCTATACTAATGTGAAAATTGACTAGAGACCCAAGAAAACCTGGAACTTCGGATCAATTTCTCTTTCATAGGGGTGGAACTTGCACAGCAAAAAAGCGCAAGAAGAGATTTGGGCTTAACACTGGGTACTTTGTGGGTCTCTTTCGTGGATGGCTTAAAGTAACATCTATTTCCATTGATCCTAGGTTCGTACTGACTGCTTTCTCCAACTGTTCACAGCAAATGCTTGGATTTTATGCAGTAGGCATTACTACAGTACATGGCTAATCTTCCCAAAAACTAGCTCATTAAAGATGAAATAGACCAGCTCTCTTCAGTGAAGAGGACAAATAGTTTATTTAAAGCATTTGTTCCAATAAAATAAGTAGAGGGAAACTTGGATGCTAAAATTTCATGAGTAGAAATCTTCCTGGCACTTAGTGTTTCTACATTATTGAAAAATGATGTTCCAGAAAGATTACTTTTTTTCTCTTATTTTTACTGCCATCGTCGACCTATTGTGGGACATTTTTATATATTGAATCTGGGTTCTTTTTTGACCTGTTATAGGTTTTTTTTCTCCTCCAGTTCAACTGCATCCTTTTTTTAAAAAAAAAAAAAAAAAGAGAATTAAAAAATATTAAATTCTGCATGTAATATATCTGCTGTCATCTTAGTTGGACCAGCTTCCCATTTATTTATCTTAAAATTATCCAGTTATATCTTAATTCCATCCAAAGAAGATACAGTCTGAAGATAGAGGTGTACTCTCTACAATGCAATTTACTGTACAGTTAGAAAGCCAAGTGTTAAATGGAGAAGATAAGTTGTTTTTATTAAACATTTTGAGATTTAGATAAACTACATTTTAACTGAATGTCTAAAGTGATTATCTTTTTCCCCCAAGGTTAGTCTTAAAATCTTTTTTTGAGTTTGAATGAAGGCTTTACATAAGAAATTATTAAAAGCAAGGGGGGTGGGTAATAAATGTACATAACATTAAATAATGTAACGTAGGTATAGATTCCCAGATGCGTTTGGATGTACAGATGGACTATGGAGTACTTTTTTCTGATGATGATTGGTGTAGAAATGTGTGAATTTGGGTGGCTTTTTACATCTTGCCTACCATTGCATGAAACATTGGGGTTTCTTCAAAATGTGTGTGTCATACTTCTTTTGGGAGGGGGGTTGTTTTCTTCTGTTTCTTTTCTGAGACTCCTACAGGAGCTAAATTTGTAATTTAGGAACATTTAATTTTGTTAATCCTGTCTGGGACACTTAAGTAACATCTAAAGCATTACTGCTTTAGAATGTTCAAATAAAATTTCCTGACCAAATTGTTTTGTGGAAATAGATGTGTTTGCAATTTGAAAGATAACTGTTCAAAAGGCAATATTACTTAATGCCAGTTATTTTTTTAATAGACTATAAAATATGCCTTTCTAATACAGAGGACCCTCACTTCAAAATCCCCAAACTGTCGTACATCTAGATTATCCAGTATAGTCACAAAGTGAATGACAAACCTTTTGAATGAAACTATGGTGCAAAATCTGTTAGGTTGGTATACCGTGTAAAGTGGGGTGGGGTGTAAGTGGTTAGCAAATATAGGTTACAGTTTTCTAAGAGATTTTAATTTTGATTACATTTTTCCCAGAACTATCCATAATGTAAAGTTTTCCTAGAACCACTGAGTTTCTAGTTTAATGGTTTGCTATGCAAATGACCACCTAAAACAATACTGTATATTGGTATTTTTAGAAAGTCTCAAATCAGTTGTATTAAACCTTAATGTGAAAATCATGTCAATAATAATTACATTAGATGTTTTCATTACAAAAATATATTTCTATAAAGTAATGGACTCCATATCCTATGTTGTGGCATATAAGACCTATGAAGAGTGAATTTCTCACCTCAAGTGTGGTTGATATAAACAAACAGAAACTGTAGGTAGAACTTCTTTTTCAAGACAGAATGTGATATTAAATGTAATCCACTGGTTCTTCCACTTTGTCTTCTCACCTGCCTTTATGATCTTGTAAGAAAAGAAACTAAAAGGCAGTATTTAATTGCTATATTGTGTAATTTTTTAACATGTTAGAGCACTTTTAGTATAAGAACATAGGCTATCTGATGGAGTATAAACTGAATGGCAGGTAAGATATAAGGTTGAGAATATGTTTAGCTGCTTTCAGTTGCACCAACTCTACTAAGTTGAGCTGTATTTGACATTCTTTGGAATCTGAAAAATGATTTTCTAGTTTCCAAATTCATTAAGAATATTAACATTAACATAAATCACTTTGAAAAGTCCTTTAGAAAAAGGCTCATTGGTTTGTGGCTTCATAGAGAGGTAAAAATATATGTGAGTCTTGAAAAAGATATAGTTTACAAATGGTTTAGCTCCCTAGCACTCATCAGTTGTAGAATAGTAAAGTAGAATATTATTTAAGTTAATTGAAAGGTGGGGTTTTTCTGCACTCCATCAATGCTGCATATGTCTTCGATTTGCTAACGTTGGCTCAACTGACACTTTGGACACTATCAAAAACTAAGGATAAACTTTCTCTGTCTTTAAGCATGCTTCTCCTGAAATTTAACTACATTAGTAGTTTACATTGCTTCATATCTGCTCATCCAAGGGTAGGATAAAGTAGAATTGTAACAAAAGGAAGGTGGTAAAGTTTTCTTCAGTATGTACCATGTTGGGTTCTTAGATGGTACTGGGTTTGCCCATAAATCAAATCCCATACTCTTAAAATTCATTTATTGTGGTGATGTCTGAGCCTAGTGAATGGTATACTCGGGTATTTTCCTCTGAAAGTGGATAGACCTCTTTATAAAGGTGGTTGCTGCAAATTCCAGTTCTTCCAAAAGCCACTTTTAGGGTTTATCCACAAATTATATTCATTTTGATGTAGCTTTTGTTTCCTAAATGTTTACCAACCACCATATGCCAAATGTCTTGCAAATAAATATTATTTTAAAGTGTCCTCAATTTTTACAAATGTAAAAAGATACAGCATATTAATGTAACTTGTTCAGGAAAAGCTACATACTGAAGGGCTTCTGTATATGAATTCTAAGGGGGAAAGGCCTGTTTGTAAAAATCTATACACCGCAGTTCCATCTGGGTTTTAAGTTTAGATTTCAGTGTGTCTTAGTGCTTCATTCTATTGGTTTATTGGAACATACAATAAGTAGGAATAGTGCTGTATAAAAACAAATATTAATATTTTATAAAAGATCTTCATTAAAGTTCTATAATTATGAAGCTATGTTTTAATAATCAAGAGTTAATCAGAGAAGTGGAAATTTAGGAAGATTGTTTGAAAATGTGTACAGAAATAGACTAGATTTGCAGATAGAGTAGATCAGAGTTAACATTATACCTGCAGAGATTTTGTAAGATTTAAATTCAGTCTGAGTAATAAGTCTAGTTCTCTCCTTTGAGCATTCCCTAAAAGGTATCTGATTTGACATTCTTAGAGCTGCAGATAGAAATACACAAAGACAAAAATAAAATTAAGTTCTCATTCACTGTAAGAAAATGGCAACAAGAAACTTGTGAAACTGACTTATAATGAAGTATTGGTGAACTAGGCTCGTAGTAACTGACCGACTAAGCATAGTTTGTGTTTACCCTAGTTCTTCAGTTTAGGTTATTTGAGAGTTATAAAGGTTATTAAGAGCTTAAGGCAAGGAAGAAAACATGGAATTCTGTTGGAAGGACAACAGAGCATTCTTGGAAAAGCAATCCCACTTGGGCTTTCCATCTGTGTTAAACTTGAACCTATAAATCCCCACAGAGCATGGACAATCGACAGAGTTGGAAGGAAACAATTTTTGCCCGATGATCACTTCCATTTTGTATACACCCTTGGTTTGTGTAGGCCATATTCTAGCTGGCTTTTCAGTCATAAAAATCCAGTATATAATGTATCAGATACAATTGAGGTTCTAATCTAGTCTGTTAATTTATCTGAAGTTGGATTTTTAAAAAGTAATAAAAAGTTAAATGTACTTCCCTTGGATGCTTTGTTTCTTTCCTTTTTGAAACAGGTGAACCAAGCGTAAGGGATCACCAACTATTATTGGCACACATATTAAGAGATTACTGATAGCTTTCCGCAGTTAAATTGAGCAGGAGTCAGAAACTGTTGAGAGCCAGGTAGTAAATAATTTAGTTATTGAAGGTCCTTCGGCCTGTCACAAGTATTCTGTCACAAAGCACCTATCACAGGTAGTACATACATAAACCAGCACTACTGTATTCCATTGAATGTACAAAAGAAACCCTCTGGCCATAGTTTGCTGGCCCATGAAATAAAGATTTAAAATTTAGGGTGTGGATTTTTTTCCCCAAGATTTATATTTTGGAAAAAAAAAAAGTCAATGTACTGGAAAGTTGGAAGAATAGTTTTGTTTCTTTAAAAAAAAAAGGTCTTTTTTTCCTTCTATTACCATTTCATTTGACTATAAGCTTTGGATCCTGTACTCAAGCCCCTCACCCCTGTCCTGATTTTGTCCCTCTCCTTATTGATAACACATTGCCTTTTGTCTACTACTTTTTACTTCTTCAAAGACGTTTCATGTGTATCCTTAACCATCTAGGAAGCTGGAAGGGTACATTAGAGTCTAAGTCACCTAAAGAGGCTCTTATTTTTAGTCCAAAAATAATCAAGATCAAGGCCCCGTTGTCTTGGTGATTGTAACAGTAAAATGGAGGTGTCAGCTTCCCAGCCTAAAGCAATGGATAATGCCTGGAAAGTCACATTGAATATTAGTGCCCCTGCACATAGAGGGGATTATTTGTAATGTGCTAAGTTGAAATCAGTGTAATTTTTCCAGGTCTATTTTTACTTTTTTCTTTTCATATTTTTAACTAGTTTTCAAGATCTTTATTAACTTATTTCGTCCTTTTCTCTAATTTTATTAGCTGCCTTTATGTTCGGCAATTTCTGTTAGGCAGATTATTAGTACAAACTTGGATTACTTCTGATTTTTAATGAACATTATGTCTGGTTGGAAGACTAAAGGTAGAGGGATCTACTATGCAGTCAACTTCTCCATTTCAAAATTTAAGTTGTTAAAACTATGATATAACATTAGAAAAGGAGGAAATAGACCTACACTGGGACCCATGGAGTCAACAAGTCTAAAAATGTATTTAAAGTCATTTGATTGTTTTAAATGATTTTCCTTTTCAAAGTCTGCATACTTTATGGTGACAGGAGTTTCAAATGAAAACAAATGGAGGTAGTTGTAGGGAGAAGTTAAGTCATTTTAACTGGCCAGTGTTAACTCCATATAATAACAATCTAAGTCACTGAGGTTACTTGACTTGATTCTGAAGGTTGGTGAAGGAAGGTGAAGGTCTAGAGAGTGAGACATGGGAGGTGACTCTTAGCTGGATTTGGTCAGAGAGGTGTGCTACATACAGTTAGAGACCAGTAGGATAGGGCAACCCTGTTGAATAGGCAAGGACTGTGGATGTAATAGTTGCTATATTCGATGCTGGATGTAGGGTCTGTGGCTATCAGTCTTTCCCAGGCAGAGACTTGGAGATATGAGATGGCAGGTCCCCATTAGGATGACTAGGTATTTATAGGGACAAGAGCATTGTGGGAGATGGCAGGAGCCAGTGCTGGGAAGGTAAGAGAAAGGCCTGAAGGTGAATTCAGGGCCTGGTTTGTTACCTCCAGCAGGGACAAAGGTTTTGAAGAGCCACAAAGGGTCTTAAGTACTTGCTAAAAATATTAACAATTATTTTAATTGCCTTCTCTAAAGAGCATAGCACCTTTTCAGTGGTCAGCAGTGTAAAGGAAGAAATGAGCTGGTATGGGAAAGTGCCCACTTCATTGTGGAAATTCTACCCTCTATGCTGAAGGAGGTTTTGATATATAGTGATCTGGAAAGGTAAAATGATAAGTGGCCAAGATGATGTAACTACAGAGGATCAATTCAGTTGTCTGGAAGGGGTCTGAGAGCACTGAAATGAACCTAGTTACTTTGGGCATAGGGGTACAGATGGAAGAAGCTGGTAGGGTAAGACATCTCACCAAGCAACAAAAATCCACTTGCAGGTTTCCTACTGGACCTGGAGGTAATGGGGAGGAAACTCTCACATAATTAGGTATGTAAAATGGAGCTAAATTGATCAGCTTTAGGTCATAGAGCCTTTTATTTTAAATTTACTCAGGTTTTTTTTCATGGGATTTAAATTAAAAATGTATTTTTAAAATTATTCAAACCCAGAATTTACTGTAAAAATGATGAGTGAAATCAGGAGCTGTAGAATTGAAAATATTGATCATCCCTGTTATTCCTAACAATCTAAATATTTTATTGCTGTTTATTGATAGAGCAAAGTAGCATCTAAACAGGCCTTCTGACATAAAACTGTACAGTTTGCTCATCCAGGAGCACCAGCCTTCAAAATATTTGGACAAAAGGTGTTGATGAGAAGATCTGGTAGCTCCTCACTAGGTGGGTTGCAGAGGCAATAAAAGCTCACAACCTCAGTGCATCACAAGAGGTGGTCTCTCATCTATTTTCCTCTATTTAGAGGAATTCCCTGCTAATGAGGAAGCCAGTTGGCTGTTTGCCTAGTGCCATCTGGAGACCTGCAAGTGTCACAGAAGTTTGTTAGGCCTTTTAGATGTTGACTTTGTGGACTTGTCTACTGACAGGTGGTGACCTTCACTGGGGTGAACTCAGAGAACTATGGCGTTGGGTTTGACTCCTTTCAGCATTCAAGCAGAAATGCTGTTCAGTTGCCTCCCACACCTATTGCCTATTTAGTGGCCACTTGGCCTTCCCTGCCATTTGGTGGCATTGCCCCTCCCCCCTCTGCATTCCCTCCCCCCACCTGCCAGTTTCTAAACAAATCTTGCCCAATCTGGCTCCATTCTATGTGTACCCATTTGAAAAGAACTTGGGTAACAGGCAGAGATAGAGGAGGCTCTGCATTTCTTTGAAGATTCAGGACAAAATAATTCTACAATACCTTCCAGTGGTTATGCTTTTACCTCTTCCTGGTTTGAAGGAATTATCTAGTTAATAGGTGAGAAACCATAAGAAATTGAGAATCTGGTGTAAAGCCCAGCTTGGTGTCTCATGTGAACTATTTTGTCATTAGTGGTTGTAAAACCATATGGAAACTCCAAAGAAAAGTTCAGTCTAATTTTCTGCTTTCAGTCTGAATGCAAGAAGATTCTACTGGTGTGTTGATAAAAGCCTCTGCATGTACACATTGCTGTGTTATACTTAAGGCAATTCTGCTTGCATAAAAAGATTTTTGAAAAGCAAATGATAATGTCTCTAAATCAAGATGGCTCAGTTCTCACAATTTTTACACATAAGGTACAACATTCAAAACATAGGTTTCAATTTTTTTTTATTGTGCTCCTAAGCTATCTGGGCATATGTTTTTCATTGGGGGAAAATATTCCAGAAATTGGTCATTTTTATTCCACTAAATTAATGGTGAGGAACTTATTTGATAAAACATGTCTGTAATTCAACACAAAAAGCACGTTCATTTGTTCTTTTTGCCTGTAGGAAACATCTTAGACTATTTTACTAAAGGATAGGGTCACCTAGAGGGGAAATCTGTCGTCTTAAATCGTTCTTCTTTACACGTCATCAGCCAATACATGAGCTTGGGTGGGTGCTGCAACAACCGGAGGAGGGGATGTTGAGAGAGCTCAGAGAATCCTTGATTTTTCCTGCGGTGAGAGGGACTTTATCTCTTCAGAGAAGCGATGGTCTGAAAACACACTGCGAGTTGGTAGAGATGCGAACCGCTCAAATAGGGCTGCTGGCCGTGTTCCTGCCTTCGTCCACGTGTGCCTCGGGGAGTTGTAAAGTGAGTTTTGAGAATAAGGCGGGAAGCCCAGGTTTGATATCCTGGAGCTATATTCCCGAGGGCCGAAGGCCAAGGTGGCATCCAACCAAGGGCGCCTTCCACTGGGTGGGCGCGCCGCTGGTCCCCGGCCCTTGCCTTCAGCATCTTCACCTTGCTCCCCTTCCTCCGAAGTTGCGGAGGTGCCGGGAAGAGGAGGGGCCTCGTCTCGGGCGCCCGAGTGATTGGTTGTCCGGGGTCCTTGGCGAGGGCTCTGTGGTCCAGCCCTGGTGGAGAGGGGCGGAGCGGCCACTGCTCCAACCACCGCCGCCACCGCTACAGTCGCAGCCGCCGCAGCCCCGGCCGCTGGGCAAGTCACTCCGAGCGTCTGCTTTCCGGGTGCCCCGACACGGACAGGGGGCGCCGCGCTCAGCTCGTTTTGCGCCAGAGCCATGCCCGGCAGCCGCGTGTAACCGCCGAGCTTCGACCGCCGCGAGCCCACCTCGTGCACCGTCCCTCGCCTGAGCCGAGCTTTCTGTGCACGCAACTCCCTCGGCCCCCGCCGCCCCGCACCACCATGCCCCGGGCGACTGCCTTTGGGGCCCCGGTGTCACTGCTGCTGCCGCCCCTGCTGCTGCTGCTGTTGCCGCTGCCCCGCGGCACTGGGGGGCTGGAGGAGCGCTTGGACGTCGCCTCGGACTATTCGGCTCTGGAGGGCGAGGAGGGCGCGGAGCAGCAGCTGGAGCATTACCACGACCCGTGCAAAGCCGGTAGGTGCCGTCGCCTCCGGGGAAGTCCGGCAGAAGTTTGCCTTTGAAATGCAAATGAGTGGTGGGCGAGCCGGCGCTGCAGTCTGTGGGGCTGGTCTCCCCTCCCCTCCCTGGAGATGCCCCGGGTTCCCCGGGAAAACAATGCTTACTAGGAGCTGCTTAAATACCCCTCTGAGCCCTGGACGTTCCGGCAGGTTTGCTGCGCTCACCGGGTGGTGGCCGCAGGAACGTTCCCAAAGCGAATCGGGTTGAGTACCCGAGGCCGAGAGGGCGCTGAGTGTCCGAGGGTGCCTGTCAGCCGAGGGTTCAGCACCGGCCGCCGCCGGACGCTTTGGGCTGTAGCAGAGCAACCGGCTGGGCGCGGCGCTCCCGGGCTCAGATGGAGTTGCCGGCTCTAGCCTCACAGCATATGTAAGTTTTGCTCAAAGTTTCCCAAGATCTGTAGGTACTCTTGGGAAGAAATTTTAAGAAGAGAAAAGCTTCACAGTCTGTAGAAGGAAGGGTCGCCTAGGAAGAATGCGCAGGACTTGAATTGCGGCAAACTTCCCGGTAGTCCCCTCAGCATCGTCCCGGCCCGGAGATGCCCTGGGCGGGCGGAGATGGAAACCGGCAGGTGCTCTAATCCCGCCAGGAAGCGGCGCCCCGGGACGCGCGGGACTACCGCGAACTACCAACTAGCTGAGGGTTCTCTGGGTAGTGGCTTCCGAGCAGGAATCCTTGAGTTGTCAGCCCCAGAAGGACCCAAGCGCAGGTTCCAAAGATAGCTGAAGGGGCAGTTCCCAGCCAGGCCAGGGGGTTGCTCTCCTCCCGGGGAGGTGCTGGGCTCAGAGGACCCCACTCCTGCTCTGTGGCCAGTGGCCCGTGGGTAGTGGTGTTTATCTCTGAGCATTGTCCAGCCAGTGTCACTTAGCGGCCAGCTGAGACGAGCAGAAAGAGGTAAGCTGTCACCCTCAGAAGGCAGGTTGCATCTTCCAGGTCTGTGCCAGTGTCATGGTCCAGAGCTGCATTCTCTCCTTCCTCTTTCAGCCTCGTTTCCTCATCTCTAAATTGGGGAGCAAATAGGAAGGCTCAGATGATTTCTGGAAAAATTCTTTTCCAGTGGAATGACTATGATAGCATTTTAGTTATTTTTATTGTTACTGCAGTGGCTCTGGTATAGCCTGGGTGGAAACCAGAGGAAGTCAGGAAAGAAAAGGTTCCTAAGAGGCTAGAGGACCTAGGGAATTTGTGAGACCTCAAGATTACATAAAGGTTGAAGATCAAACCAGGCATGAGGAGTCTGGTTTTACCACAGGGAAGATTCTTGCAGAATATCCACCTAGTGCTATGTCTTGTGGGTCTTCTGAGTTGGGAAGGTGGGCAGAAGTAATTCAAGAGAATGTCAGCAGGTAGCATGCAGTGCCTCAGGGGACATCACTCATAGCCAAGGGAGAAGGGTATCCAGAGTGCTGTTGGGATGGCGGTCTGGCCCTGAAAAGAGGGTACTGAGTTTGGGAGAATGGGGCAGGGGTGGATCAGCCACCAGTGACACCTGTCAGGTACTAGTCTCTGCCAGGTGGGAGCTGGCCCTTGCGGGAGGCAGTACAGCAGCTGGTGCTCAGGAATAGGTTGAGCACCTGCGGTATGTTGGATGCTGGCCTGGACACCGCAAATCCAGAGGTAAAAAAGACACAGTGCGGTCTGTGAGAGCTTCCCAGCCTCGTCTCAGCCTTGAGGGAGATCCCTGAGGCAGTGTAGCCTGATGGGGCCTCATTTTCTCTAGCAGTTTTGCAGAGAATGTTGGCTAACCAGGGGCAGGCATGTTCTGCAACTGTTGCCCACAGGATGGGATGGGCTGGCAGGGTGAAAACGTGGAGAATCCTGGGAGTGTGGTTTCAGTCAGCTCTGTATCCTCCCAGCCCTCTGGCCTCTCTGGGCTATGTGATACTGAGAGTGGCCAGAAGAGGGCAATGGCAAGGGAGACCTAGGGAGAAGGAAACAATCTCATTCTACCCAATCTCATGGAAATTCCTTGATCTAGGGAACAGCCATATGGAAGGGCAACAAGCAGTTCAGAGGGCACTGAAGTCTCAATGAAAGGATTTGCCTTTGGGCTCAGCTGAAGGGCACTGCACTTCCTGGTTGCATATTTAAAGCAAACCTTTAAGAGCAGCTCATTCCTGTCTCAGCCAGAAGCCCTTCTCCTAGGATCTGCTTCAGGGTTTCTAATCTAAAATAGTTCCCACATGTCTCTTCTCCATTGTGGGTCTCCATTCTCTGTGGATCCCGCTTGCAGAGGGGAGAAACTTGGATCTGTTCCTGGCCTCTCAGTAGCTGTGTCACCTTGGACGCATCCCCTGTGGAAGGAAGATTTTGGTCTTGTTAAGAATGACAGTTCTGGGGTGCTTTCCTCTTGGTTCTCATCAGCCATCTTGCCCTGGGACCACTTCACACCTAACAGGCATTTGAGCCCCCCAGTTCCTTCCTATTCAGTGTTTTATGGTTTTGTGACCTTTGATTCCAGCCAGGCTTTCAGAGGCTGAGCAAACTTGCAAGTGTCATATGTACTATTTACAATGTTAATGTTTACAGTTCATCACTTTTTCAATTTACTTTTTACCATTTTTACCAGTTTACCATTTGCTCTGCCGTTATAAGTTGCATGACCTTGAACAAGTCATTTGATTTATAATTTCTGACAGATGGAAGTGCTTAGAACAGTGGTTGGACACATTGTTAGGTACTTACAAATAGATTTTCTAGAAATAGGTGGAAAGAACATCTTCATGCAGATCTTTTGAAGCAGATTTTAAGCTGTAAATTCTATATTTACTAATAGATAGTCTTTGATGCTGTGAAGGGGGATGACTTTTAAATCAGATAATTATGGAGTGGGACTGAATCTGTGAAGCACTCCTGGCCTGGGACTGGTGAGGGATGTTGGGTTTCTGGGAACATATTTTGTCCAGTGGTTTATAGCTCTCTTGTTTTGCTTTTCCTTTGATTCAGACAGAACAACCCTGTACTATACAGTAAGTCACAACACCCTCCCCACCACCAGGCCTCTGAGAGCAAAGCTTGGTGCGCCTTCTGCTGCTGCCTGACCTCATCCATAGCTCTTTAAGAAGATTCAAGCCAGAAGGCCTGGATCCTTATCAGACCTTGCCTCTTACTCTCTGTGTGACTGTTAACAAGTCATTTTACCTCTCCATGCCTCAGTCTCCCCATCCGCAAAATGGAGATGAGAGCAAAAATACTTGTCTTGTAGGCTAGATATAAGGCTAGTTTTATTTGAATTCCTCAGAGAGCAAGGCCTTATACAAGGACTTGTGTGTAGACAGTGTGTTTGGAAAGCAATCCCAGGAACCAGAGGGGAGGGAGCAGGAAGGGTGAGATAGAGAAGGAAATTCCATGTAGGGAGTGGGATTGAGGTAGCTGTTTTATGTGATGCGATTTTGACCCCAATGGGACCTCAGAGAAGCTTACAGAATACTTCCTAGAATTATCTGCCCAAAGGATAGGAGGCTGGAGCATTTATCCAGAGGCTGCTCCCTTTGTTGTTGGCTCCCTGATCCAGTCTCTATTCCTGCACAAGAGACCACCCTCAACTCAGTGGTGTAGAAAATCACCATGTTCTTATATCTGGAGTCTGTGGATTAGGAATTTGGAAAGGACCCAGCAGCATGGCTTTTGTCTGTTCCATGTGGTCTGAGCCTCACCTAGGAAGATTTTCAGGCTGGAGTGACTCACCAGCTAGGGGCTAGAGTCTTCTGGAGGCTCGTTCACTCACATGTCTGGCAGTTGAGACTGGCTGTTGCCTGGTACCTCAGTTGGACTGTTGGATAAACATCTGCAAATGGCCTCTTGTGGTTTCTCTGTGAGTGCTAGTTGGGCTTCCTTATAGCATGGCCACTGGACTCTAAGTGAATCCACGAGAAACAGATGGAAGCTATAGTGCCTTTGATGGTCCTACCTTGGGGTCATGAATCATCACTTCCACTGTGGTCACAAGCCCTCCCAGACTCAAGGGAAGGGAACAGAGACTCACCTGTCCTATGGGAAGAATGTCACAGTCACATTGTTAAACAAGAATGTGGGATAGGAGACATTGTTGTAGCTGGTTCGGGAAACTGTGACCTGCCATCCTCCTGCACATCCAGGCTTTGTGGGCCCTCCAGGTTCAGAAAGTCCTAGAGCAGAAATGTGGGGAGACATGGAGTGAAGGCATGGAACTGCCCAGAGTTGAGCTGAGAGCATGTGACTCAGGTCACCAAAATTGTTTACATGAGGCTCAGATTATGTGAAATTGCTTGTATAGCCTTTGAATTTATTAAATCCAAGGGAACCTGTGGGCAGCCAGCTTTACTTTTCAGCCAGTGGTTGGACAGGTGCCAGGGCTTCCTCACAGCTGAGTCCTGGGTTGGTGATATGATAAAGTTGGTGGCACCTGATGATGCATGGCTCAAGAGCCAGTGGTGAGGGTTGTGGCCTGGGAACTGCCTATTTCTTTGTGGGCAAGTTTAGATCCTTTTCACACTTTCAGACCTTACTTCTGCCTGGAATTTGGGGCCTCACTCCACCTTGTCATTCTCTCCAGGATGCCTTACTAATCAGGTGTGTTTTGGAGGGGGTCACCTAGAGCACTCTCTGGGGCATCTCTTGCCAGCAGCCATCACATTGCTGATGTAAGACTAAAATGTTAAACTTTACAGAGTCGGGGATTTTTGTCACAAGGCCGGTACCTACCGTATCCAGCATTCTGAAGGCATTGGTCATCATCTGTTGTACCAGAGAGGAGTGATTCAGGCCCTGTGTGGGTTGGGTCCTTTGCTGATGGAACTCCATACTTGCTGTCAGCCTGACAGGAAAAGTAGCCCTGGCCAGAGGGCTGCAGACCTCATGAGAATTCCTGGAGCTTTTGGGCCCAAGGGCAGGGCTTCTCCAGCCTTTCTACCCTTCATGGCAGGCACCAGCACCCTGGTTCCTATGCAGAGCTGAGTCTCACAACTGGCATCCCACTGGTCCCCCAGGAGAGTCCCACGGGTCACGCCCTGGTTAAGACCCCTGGCATTTCCACAGCTTGATTTTCATTCCTACTTGTCATGAGGTGCTTGCTGACAGGCAGGTGCTGATTTGATGGAATTGAAATGTTTCAGGGCCATGTTGGACTTATGTGTTCGTCTTCCCAATCTCCAGGCAGAAGCAGCATCTAGTCTACCTCTGTCTCTCCTAGTTCATTCCATGCAGTGTCCCAGAGAAGACTGGTTAAAGGTACAGGATCTGACACCTGCCAAACATGGATTCAAAATCTGCCCCTTGAGCTGGGCATGGTGATGGCACCTAAACTCCCAGCTACTTGGGAGGCTAAGGCAGGAGAGTCACTTGAGCCCATAAGTTGGAGACCACTTTGGGCAAACATAGCAAGACCCCATCTCAAAAATAAACAAAAAGCCCCACAGAATCTTTCCCTTTGCAAGACTGTGTGACCTTGAGTAAGTTGCTTAGGCTCCCTGAGCCTCAGTTTCCTCACTTGAAAAAAAGTGCTAAAATCTACTTGCTACAAGCATTATTCATTAATTTTTCAGCAGTTTCTGGCATGAGGCAAGTGCTCAATGATATTTATATAATTATAGTTCACAAGAACTTATTGAACTTATTTGCTGAAATGCTGTAGAAGAATTTGAATTTTTGCAATAAATAAATTAATAATTTCATATAGTATAATTAGAGTTGGGAATTCTTTTTAAAAATTAAATACTTTTTAGTTATAGGTGGACACAATATCTTTATTTTTTTATTTTTATTTTTTATGTGATGCTGAGGATTGAACCCAGTGCCTCATGCATGCTAGGTGAGCGCTCTACCTCTGAGCCACAACCCCAGCCCAGAGTTGGGGATTCTTAATTTCAGATCTGCTAATTGTTGTTAAACAGTCTCAAAATTAGGTGAAGAGGACTGGGCATAGTGGCAAGTGCTTGTAATCACAGCAACTTGGTAAGCTGAGGCAGGAGGATCCCAAGTTCAAAGCCAACCTGGGCAACTTAGCAAGAACTTGACTCAAAAATAAAAGAGGACTAGGATATAGCTCAGTGGTAAAGCACCCAAGTTCATTCACTAGCACCAAAAAAAAAAAAAAAAAGGGAAGGGTGAATTTTATAGTATAGGAGTTTGTATCTCAATAAAAATGCTTTAAAAAAATAAGAGTAAATAAAAATGAGGAGCAGGGGCCAAATTGTGGAAGTAAATTCACTGTCTTGGCTTCTGAATTACAGTCAACTAAGAAGTCAGCTCATCCAAGCAAGCCTGATGTGTGGCCATCACATGTCAAATAGCCCAGGGCTCCTAACAGTGGCCGCTACTCACACTGCTTGAGCAGTGTCTGGAAAAGAGGAGACTGGACTGGGGAGCATGCCTGGTACGTGGGGCTGCTCTGAGAGGTAAAGATAATAAGAACTCCACCCGTGACCCTGAACACTGCACCCAGGGCACACAGCATCTGTTTTGCCTTAGAGGAAACTGAGCTTTGGGCCTGGACTTTCTACCTGACAATAATGCTTCTTTAACTTCCAATGCTCTCCCTGTGAACAGAGCCCATGTTTGCAGACACAAAATCCACATTGACATCATCACAGATAGGTCCCCAAATCTTTCTCTTTTTAAAAAATATTTGTAGTTGTAGATAGACACAATAACTTTATTATTGTTATTTTATTTTTTATTTTATGTGGTGCTGAGGATTGAACTCAGTGCTTCACAAGTGCTAGGAAAGCACTCTACCACTGAACTACAACCCAGTCCAGGTCCCCAAGTCTTGCAGTGGAGTCCATTTTTCCTTTTTTCTGTACCCAGAGGTGCAGTGGTTGACATTGCACACCTGTTTTAGTCCCCTTTTTTGCTGCTGTGATTAAAAGTTTTGACCAGAACAACTATAAAAGAGGAAGAGTTTATTTGAGGGCTCACGGTTTCAGAGGTCTTAGTTCATAGAAGGCCAGCTCCATTCCTTAGGACCCAAGGTGACACAGAGCATCATGTTTGGAGAGTGTGGCAGAGGGAAGCAGCTCACATCAGAAAGCAGAGACTCCACTCTCTAGACATGAATATATACCCAAAGCCACGCCCTAATTCCCACCTCCTGCAGCCACACCCTGCCACTCAGTTACCACTCAGTTAATCCCTGTCAGGGGATTAAATCACTGATTAGTTAAGACTCTTAGAATCTATTCATTTCTCCTCTGAACCTTCTTACATTGTCTCACATGTGAGCTTCTGGGGGATACCTCACATCCAAACCATAACAACACTCTTCCTACAGGTGGCATGTGTGTCATAAGAGTGTCCTTTCCTTCGTCCTGCATAGTGAGACAGGAGGAGGGGAAATAACGTTATTGCAGAGCCCCCACAAAGCCCCAGATCTGCAGGGCTTCTGGCACATGCCAAGCTCTGCACTGACGATCTATGTACCTGTCAGACCTCGACACTGCCCCTGGCTCCTCTTGCCTGTGCTGTACACAGCTGGCTGCCTGAGCAGGAAGATGCTCCGAGATGGAAGCTGAGTATAGACAGGTCAGCCAGGCGTTTCATTCCCCAGCACCTCTGAGGTCAGTTCTGAACATCTGGCTGACCACTGCTTCTCTGGACACCCTCATGGTGCTCCCCTGCCTGGGCCATGGTTGTTAGGGTACCTGGCTCCTCCCAGGTCCACAAAGGACAAGAACCTTGTGGCAGCATTGTGGTTCCATACCATGATTTGGCATCAGGCTGACTTAGGTCCTCCTTCTCCGCTCTTACTAGCTGTGAGACCTTGAGCAACTCCTCAACCTTTTAAGTTTGCAGTTTCCTCATCTGTACTATATGGTTAATAGAAATTCCTATTAGCAGGCTGTTGAGGTATGAAAGATAATTGATATTGTGCCTAGCAGATAGAAGCATTTGATTAATATGCTACATACTCTCAGCATAGATTCATTGCTAGAATTACCTGGCTGCTGAAGAACCTGTCGTGGCCCCCAAAATGTGTGGATGAATTGGTTCACTTAAACACCACTGCTTTCCATTCCTGTAAGGCAGCAGGGGCGAAGCAGGCAGACACTATAGGCCATTCGCCTAGGTTCAAGTCCTGGCTCTGCCACTAATAGCTGTGGGACTCTGAGCAAACCTGCTTAAGCTTGCTGAGACTCAGTTTTCTCATCTACAAGATGGAGATACTAATGTCTGCCACATAGGATTACTATGAAGATTGAATGAATTCATATAGGTAAAGTACTTAGAATAATGCCTGGAGATGGTAGATGTTTAGTAAATACTTTAGTTTTTTATTATCATCATCCTGCAGAAATCCAACAAGATTTCCAGCTGGCAGGAAACCCAATATCCGAACAACCAAAGCCCAATGATGTTTTAGGAGTTTGATGTTGATTAATGACACAGGTAGCTCCTCTATATCTGGAAACCTACAAACTGAAACCTACCTAGAAGCTTGGGAGCCTCCTTGGGGATGGTTAGGCCGAGAGTTTCTGTATCACCTAGACACTGACATCTGGTCCCACCTGAGAAACCAGCTCCTGGCTGTTTGGAGAAGTGCCTCCTGGCCACTTTTCTTCCCAAAGCAGTGTTCCTATGGCCTTCAGGTTCCAAAGAGCTCCAGGCACCAGCCTATACCACATTGTTGGTGGCACACAGCCTCTCCCAGGAGACCTTGCCCCTCAATCTGAAGAGAAGCTATAATTTCATGGGTCCTCAAACCAAGAAGACTTGGCTCTTGCCAATGTTTTTCAAGAGGAAAATGAAGATATTAACCCTCCCATTGCCACATTTCCTTGACTCTGGCTACAACTAATAATTTACAAAGCTCCTTTCCTTCCATTCCCTCTACTGGTCTCTCAAACAGATCAGATTATGCGGATGCCCCTAGGACATGGCCTGGCCTCATGTAATTTCATGGGCATTGTAAGAAATAGTTTGGGTGCTTGTGCAGGGGACAACCTGGGCTGGGCCCTGCCCAGGATTGAGCTTGGAAGTGGTAGAACAAGAACCTCAAATCCCTGCTCTCCACTCCAGGCCATGTGGCCTGTCCTAACTTGGATCCTCTATCTTTTCTCAACTCTGCTACCCACAGTAAACAAGCATCTATACCACGCCTAGTCTGAAGGTCATGTTTGTGTATTTGTTCCCCAGACTACCAAAACGTACCACCTTGTCTCTGCCCTTAGCATAGGAATCTGACAAGGATGAGAGAATTCTGGCCTTCAAAGCACTCTCAGTCCCAAAGCACTGAGAATAATGACGAATAACTCAGGATGCTGAAATACATCTGTCCCTCCATCTTTCTTCCGGAAGGCCCTGGGGCAGTGCATGAGTGTCAGGTCCAGCCATGCTCTTTCCCCTAGATAACCTAGACGATCAAGTTTCCCAAGGAAGCTCTGGGTTTCAAGAGCAGAGGCAATGAAACCCCTTGCAAGTGACTCTTTTTGGGCATCAGGTAACCCAAGGCTAGAAGCCCATCTCTTCCCTTACTATCAATTTGGCTTCGATCAAGTTTCTTAACCTCTCTGAGCTTCAGTTTTCCTCATTTGAAAAATGGGAATGATATGAAAACCCATCATATGGGTTTGTTTGAAGATTAAATGTTAATGTGTTTAGCAAGCTATCATTCATTGCTATTCTCCTTGCTATTAATAGTATTCCTATTATTGTTCCCCACTTAAGAATTTCCCTGTAAGTGACAATCCCAGTGGCCTGCAGATACTTATTTCTCCCTCTCAGGACTGCCAAGAGTTCTCTGGGGATCTGCAGCATGTGGCAAGTGATAATGTTTTCTTCCACTGCTCGCTCGCTCTCACCCATGAAGCAGGGAGAGGATGACAGATAAACCAATGCATATAAACAGGTTTATCCTGGTACCCTCAGCCTGCTCATAATCCAGTTCTGCCTGGATGCAAACATAGCAACAGGAACCGAGCTTTCCTGCTGATTGGTTATGGACCTATCTGTGATCACGCCACCCTCTAACCACTTCTGCCAATTACCAATAAATATTCCCAAGCTCGCCTGCATGAGCACTTGAGTGTTGATGTTCAGCCCAGGTCTTTGCTGCTCCGCCAGCTGGGCCACTTATCTCCCACCTCATCCTGCAATTTGCACAGAGCCTCTTCCTCTTCCTCCCACCTGGATTCCTAGCCTAGAGTTGCTGCGAGTCCTCTGAGCTGTTCTCCCAGAAACAGCCTCAAACTACCAGCTTCCTGAAACTCTTTTTCATGTCCCTGGACTTGTTATCTCCCTGTTGATCTGGGCCTGGTTTCCCATCGTGTCCTCCATGGCTCACAAAGTTCTGGACCCCGTGGTCACAGGTGCCAGAGTCCACCCAGGTGGACTGGTTGCCAGCCTGGCCACCTGACTCTCTCTCCCTGTGTCATGCAGTCCAAACCAAGTCTTGTCAGTTCTGTTTCCAAAATTGAGTCTGTCCATTTCTCTGCATCCTTACTGCCACCATGGTCCAAGACCCCACCAGCCTGCATTAGAGCCTGCATTGGAGCCTGACCTGATGCCACTTTTGCCTCAGGAAATCTGTTTTCCATGTTGTAGGCAGAGGGATCTCTCTGAACTCATATCTGAGCATGTTTGCAAAGTTGGACCTGCTTAGGACCCTTCATGATTTCCAGTGTACTTGGTAGGAGAGCAGTCTGCAGCCCTGTGTGCCCTGGTCATTGCTCAGCCTCCCTCTCCTTACCGATCATGCTGTGTCTCAAGTAGGTTCTTTTCCTGCCTGCAAAGATCCCCTGACTGTCCACATGGTGAACTCCAACTCTTTCTCCAGGACTCATCTTGCTGTCATTTCCAGTCACAATCAGGCCCCTTCTCTTAAATCACTCTTCACCCTTGTTTTTCAGCATAGCACTTTTATACACCTAGAACTGTAGAATAGTCGCTGTGACTTGCTCAGCGACTATTTCCGCCTTGCATAATGAACTCCCAGAGTGAGAAACTGGACTCATTTGGTTTTCCAGTCATTGACACAGTGCTAGCCCCCGGCGGGTGCTCAAGAAAATACCATAGAGATTCAGAAAAAGTAGCAATCACCGTGAGACAATTAAAGAAGGTCTCCTAGTGAGAAACGTGGGAACCCCTGAGCTTGGCTGAAAGAATGGATGGGATTTGGAAGAGCTGGGATGCAGGAGAAGGCATTTCAGGTATTGTGAAAGGTGAGACCACAAGGGTGTTTGGGATCTGTTTGGAGCTGGGAGTTTACTCTGGTTTACTTTGCAGAATAGCAGTGACAAGATTGAAATAAGCTTGGAACGGTGAATGTCAAGCTGAGGCATTTGAAACATATCCCTAAGGAAATAGGGAGCTGTTGCTGGGCTTTGAGCAGAGGACTGTTGTACTGAAGGATATAGAGCTTAGGATCCACAAAAGCAGGAAACAGAGGAACCACCAGTCATCCTGGCCTTGGGAACATGAAGACTGGCTTGTGGCCTTGAGGATGGAAAGGGAAGGAAAAGATCATAGTTTTGTGGGTGGGAGGGATCCTGAGCTGTGCTGTGCCTCGGGGTCATGGCTGAAATATGAATTAAGTCATCCAGATATGTTCAGCAAGCATTAAGGTACCCTTGAGGTGGAGAGGAAAGGGAGATTATGTTTTAACATGAAACATTTTTTCTGAAGTACATGGCAAATATGCAAGGGCTAAATATGTTCAGTAATCCTGTTGCTTAGAAGTAACTGTTAACATTTTATTCTATCTTCTTCCAGATTTTTTCTATGAACATTTGTAACATTTTTTTCCCTGAAAATACTGCACACAATTGCTTTGAACCATTCTTCTATTTCACTTTCTCTTAGTTCCATGAACCTTTTTCTATGACAGGTAATAAATGCACTTGTAGAGCATCCATTTAAGTTGTTTTGTACCTGGTTGCATAGATGCACCATCATTTATTAAACCAATCTCCTTTGTTGGGCACACAGATTTTTTCCCCCTGGCAAATATGCTTTTATAAACAATGATGCTGGATCATCCTTTTAGTTTGATTTCTATGTGCATCTCTAATGATTTCTCTAGGATAGATTCCTAGTGGTGGAACTGCTAGGAATATAGATGCTTTTTAGAGCTTTTTAAACTACCCTTTAGACTGGGAGCTTAGTTCAGTGGTAGAGAGTTTGCCTAGCACTGCCAAGGCCCTGGGTTCCTTTCCTGCCCCTGAAAAAACAAAATCAATCAAATCTCCCTACAAAAATTTTTGACTCCTGGGCTGGGGGTTGTGGCTCAGTGGTAGAGCATTTGCTTAGCATGCATGAGGCACTGGGTTTGATCCCCAGCACCACATAAAAAAAATAAAGATAAAATAAAATAAAATTATTGTGTCCATCTACAAATTAAAAAAATCTGACTCCTTTACATTCCCATCAGGAGTAATACTTTGTATTCTAGTTTTTAAAATTTTTTTGCCTTATTTGCCACTCGTAATTTTTGGAGAGAAGATTTTTTTTAAACACTTTAAAAAAAACTTATCTGTACCTTTCACTGACTTTTTCCCATGAAGGTGAATATGGCTGAATCAGTTAAGATGAAATCACTAGTAATGGACCCAAGTTCATTGGCTGTGTCCATCAGGGTCCAGTTGGGGGAATGGAATCACACCAGTAATTTGAACAGTAATTAGTAAATCTAATATCAATAATTGTTAACTCACAGAAGTGAATTGACTGTTAAAGGAGAAGAGAACTTGAAGGAAAGCATGACTAGCAGAGAAAAGGAGCAACTACCAGGGAGGGAGCCCACCCAGCCTGCCCCTCCAGGCTGAAATTCTAACTTCACAAGGGAAGGTGTGGCTGTGGTCTGCTGAAGGTTGGACAAGTTTGCTGAGAACTAGTGCCCACCCCCGTTTTGTGTTAGTCTACTTTTTGTTGCTATACCCAAACACCAGACAGAACAACTTAGAGGGAAAAAAAAAAATTTCGAGCTCACAGTTCCAGAGGTTCAATCTCACTCTGGACCTTGAGGTGAGGCAGAACTTCATGGCAGAAGGGTAGGATGGAGGAACACAGTGCAGGAAGCAGAGAGAGGGAGAGAGGAGTCAGGGGGATGAGATCCAGTCCCTAAGGGCACACTACAGATACCTACTTCCTCCAGTCTTGCCCTACATGCCTACAGTTACCACCCTGTACAATAGTCCTTTCAAATTATTAATCCATCAAATGGATTAATCCACTGATTTAGGTTATAGTTCTCATAATCTAATCATTTTACCTCTGAGCATTCCTGCATTGTCTCCGACATGAGCTTTCAGAGAAAACTTCATATCCAAGCCATAACACCACTTAGCTGCAGGGGAGATGTTTCAACACTTCCAGTGACGTACTCTGAAGCACTGCTGTGTAGTACCAGAGGTAGTCTGTCCTGTGTTTTATGTCCTGCATCACTACTTTTGCTTTGAGGCCAGTGTTAAGTAAAATAAGGGTTACTAAACACAAGCCCTGTGATACTGAGATAGTCACCTGATATCTGAGATGGCTACTAAGTGACCAGTGGGGCAGTAACCTATACAGCACGGATATGCTAGATGTGTTGGTCAGCTTTTGTTGCTATGACCAAAATACCCAACAGGAACAACTTAGAGGAAGAAAAGTTTATTTGGGCTCATGATTTCAAAGATTCCATCCATGGATGACCAACTCCAGTGCTCTGGGCCTAAGGTGAAACAGAGCATCATGGTGGAAGGGTGTGAAAGAAGAAAACTACTCAACTCATGGCAGTCAGGAAGCAGAGTGAAAGATGGGAGGGGCCAGAAGAAGAGAGATAATCCCCAGGGCATGCCCACAATGACTCACCTCCTCCAGCCACATACCACCTGTCTGCATTTACCCAGTAATCCATTCAAATTATTAGTCCACTAAGTGGATTAATCCACTGACTAAGTTATAACTTTCTGGATCTAATTATTTCACCTCCTGCATTAACACAGGAACTTTGGAGAGAGATCTCATATCCAAACCAAAATCTTGAACAGAAAGATAAGTCACATTCTAAGCAGGAATGGGGCAGGATGACATATGATTTCATTATGCTATTCAGAACAGTTGCACAATTTAAAACTTGTGAATTGTCTTTTTCTGGAATTTTCTATCTAATATTTTCAGGCCGTAGGTGATGGTGGGTAACTGAAACAATGATGGTGAGGGAAACAACAGATGGTGAGGGAGGGACTACCATACTGCAGGAAAAGGCTGGCCAGTAGAAATTTGTCCATTGGAGACTGGCAAAACTCTGAAGGTTGGTACCAATGGTTCTCCTGAACACTGTCAGCAGCCATTCTTATAGAGTAAGACAGACAAGCTCACCAGAATCAGGATGAGAAGTCCTCTCTGCATGCAGTATCCCTGCAGTGCCCTCCACCTACAAAACCTAACATTGTGCCAGCAGGTGGAGAAAGGTTCACAGGGACCAGCTCCAGTACCACACAACATGATGAAGAAGGACAGACGGGGCGCTGAAGGCAGTATATCAGTAGCTGGGGGAGTGGCTTCAGCCAGCAGGAAGTCTATTTCTTTCTCACATCAGAGTCTGGAGGACTGCAGTCCGGGGCCTGTATGACCGTTCATCCCCAGGAGGTCCTCCAGGACCCAAACCCCTCCCCATTGACCACTCACTCTCCCTAGCTTGAAGCCCTTGTCTTCGGGGTCCAAGATGATATATAGTGCTCAAACCATCACAGGCACCATCTAGACATGGGAGCCATGGAAAATAAAGAGAGAGAGGGCTGGTGGGTGGGGGCAGGGTGGGGGGACAAGGAAGAAGATTCCCAGGATCTGCCATTTGTTCCTTGTACCTCATCTCATTGTCTGGAACTTGGCCGTAGATGTGCCCAGACGTGGGCACCTGGAAGATCTTGGCATCTGGAAGACCTGGAACTAAAAATCAGAGGTTTTGTTAGTATAGAAGAAGGAGAGAAAATGTGCTGGTGGGCAATGAAGCAGTCTCTGCCACGATAGACCAAAACTGCTGGACGTTTATGCAGAAGATTCAGTCAAGATAATAAGAGGCCGCTACCATTTCTAAAAGTTAACCAGCTGAACCATGTAAAGTCTTTTTAAAAAAAATTTTTTTTTAGTTCTAGATGAACACAGTACTTTTATTTTATTTATCTGTTTTTATGTGGTGCTGAGAATCAAACCCAGGGCCTCACACATGCTAGGCGAGCACTCTACCACTGAGCCACAACCCCAGCCCTGAACAATGTAAAATCTTTGAGTCAAAGCTGGTAAAATGTTAGAGCTGGGAAGAGCCTATGGAATTGTTTATTTTAGGTTTCCTGTGTTTCCTACAAGAACCCTGAGGGCCTAGAGGGGCAGTAACTTATCCAAGAGCACATGAGTAGCTATGGGTCTGATTGGAGGTAGACTTTAGGCCTCCTTGGTGCTACTCCTACTGTGTCTTTCCACTCTCTGCACTACTTAGGGTCTCCAATGGCCTTCGTCATCAGAACGAATCATGCATAATTACACTCATAATTTATGGCTCTACAGAAGATCATTCCACAGTGGAGATATTAGGGTTTATGAGATTGCCTAGTCCCGGAATCAGACACATAAGAGGAAAATTACAATCCAAGAAGCTTTTGGCTTTTAGGATCTAAACTGAATCCTTGTCTCCATTATTGAGAGGATCCCATATGAGCTTGCACTGTGGGAACACAGTGGGTGTGAGATAGCAGAAAGTCATATTCTGCTGGAATGAAGCAGTGAAAAGCATCGTTTCAGACTGAAGTAGTCCTCCCTGTTGCCATCTTCCTTTTTAGCTATAGAAATAATGGAAGAATTTTCTTAGAATAGCTATGTAAGTCAGGAGCCCAGTAGGAAACAGAATTTAAACCCCATGTTTCCGATGAGGAGACACTAGGGAAGGGACTAGTTAGACACACAGTGTTAAATAAGAGAGGTGAGACACCCAGAGACTGGACAGCTACCCTGTAGGGAAGGGACAGGGGAGGAAGCAGCATTCCTACAACTGGAACCAGGTGGGAGGGGAAGTGGCAGAGAGAGGCATCTACTGCCAGGCCTGCAGATCTGAAAAAGGTCTCCTCTTCTCTCTAGTTTACCAGAGTCTTCTCGTTGAGTGCAACCAAAAGCCAGAGCAGGCAGGAAATTGGAAGATGAAACCTATAGCAGGAGTCATCTCCCTGGGCACAGAACAGAACAAGAGAGGATGGAGAATAAGCAGACAAAGAATAACTGTAATCAGAGCTCAGGACTTGACACAGATATTCATTTACATGGGCTGAAAATTTTTAGTATTTTTACAATAATTTTTAAGTGGCAAATGTGTGACACATACAATGCTGCCACCTCCCCATCTCCCCATGCCAGTGGCAGACATTGCTCATTGATTGTGGGTTCAAGAAGTCACCTCATAGTGCTCAAGGAGACACCATCAATTGAGTAGTGTTGGCATGTGCAACACTACTACTATTCGGAGCTATAAAACTTCAATAGCCTTGCATGGCCCACCTGCCCATGCCAATCTGGTACATAATTTTTTCCCCCCACTGAGCAGATATTTGTTGAGCCAAGTTCTTAGAAAGCTGAATTGTGGCATGGCTCTGGAATATATTGGTGCAACCATATTGTGACATACAGATGAAGATGTGAGATAAGAGGCAAGGTGGCCACCAGCCTAGGCACCAGCCAGACCCTCGTGGCTCATCTGTAAAGTAGGATGATGCCCACTGGGTCAGAGAGCAGTACTGGGTGTTCTTTTTTGAGATGTGATCAGTTCTTGAGCTGCTCTATAGGATGCCACTGGATAGGGCGCTCTCCTAGGTCCTGACCGACCTTTAACACAGGAATCTGTGGAGTCCTAGGTCCTGTAGGGTTTCTAATGTGCACATGCAGATTGGAGTAGAGTTTCTATTTTAAGTGGCTTTGAATAACTGGAATAAATAGATAATAGGCTTTGGATATTGCTGGTATGACATAGGGTATGAATGACAACAGGTCTCAACTCCTGCCATTTCTATCAATTCGTGCCGGCCCTTCTGTGGCAGGCATTGTGTTGAGATGGACTCAGAGGCTGTGTCCAGGTTGAATGGACAGTTGGGGATATTTGTCCTGGGCAAGAGTGGGTAAGAGAAGGCATATGTTAGTCATATCTGTCATTTCTGGTGTGGTGAAGAGACTTGGCAGACACAGTCTCTACATGTGATATTTTGAGTGTGTTGTTTGGCCTTCCTGGGCCCCCAGTTTCCTCATATGGAAAACAAGGACATCCCTTAGATGACTTTTAAATTTTCCCCATCTTAGAAATTCCTTGATTCAAATTAGTTTTTTTAAGTCTCAATATACAACTTGCAACAAATCTGCTTGATCCAATTAAAATATTTACAACTTCCCACTCCTCTCTGCCATATGCTCGAATAACTGAGCCATCCGTCCTTCAAGAAGGCCATTTCCCCAGGAGCAGCTGGGGACCCTGGAGACAGGAGGCTTCCCATACTAAACAGATCCTACCCAAAGATCCAGGCAGTGATTCACACTCGCCCCTTTCCTCTCCTGTGTCCTCTGCAAGCCCGAACCTCTCCCCTCCTGCTCTGCAATTGCGCCTGAATGCAGAGTCCTGAAATTTAGGGTCATGGTTTCAAAGTTCATGGTCCTGAGAATAAACAAAAAAACTATTGTGGTTGCATAGAGCTGTGGACCCCATTAACACCGTCCCATGAATATTTATAGCGTGGAACTACAAAAGAACATAGAGGCCATATTGTATTTCCTAGAACTTTCCTTCCATGGGGTCCTTTCTCTGTGAGTCACTTTAATGTAAGCTTTGCTTATTTAGTTGCACACTTTAAGCCGATTAACTTTTTACTAAAAAAACCCTCCCTGTTTGTTTGTACATACACTCCCTCGACAAAGATTCACAGAAAACTGCTTTAAACCTGTTAAATCCCTCCGCTGGAAACTTGAAGTGAACTAAATGCATCTCTGGGTAGGATTTCCCTGTAATTCTCCCCGCCTCTGGCCCCTCCACCCCACCTCCGCCTGTTTCCTGAGAGGAATTCCAATGGTTTGCATGCTTCCTCTTTAGTTCCTCCAATAACCTAGGCTTATCTCTAGGTGACTACCTGGAGGAACTTTAGTGAGGTCCTTCCTCGCTTCTCAAGTGGCTTGCTATTGGGTGAACAAGCAGCAGGCCCAGGCAGAGGCACAGTACTTCTCTAAAATCAGAGTGAAATTAATCGTTGGCTCTGGGGGGCCACAGAGACCATCAGCTCCATAGGTTCCTGAACTTTAGTGTGTGTTCCTGATCTACAGGGGTGAGGCAGGGCTTGCATTTGGAATGTGTGTTCCTGGGCCCTGGCCCCGGAGATTCTGATTTCATAACTCTGGGTTGGGGCCTGGAGGTCTGCATTATCAACTCTCAGACATTTCTAATGCTTGTGGGTTTGAGTAGCACCTCCAGAAATACCAAGCTGGTTCAGCTGTCTCATTGTACCGGTGAAGAAAATGACACTGAAGGTCAACTTGACCAAAGTCACTCACAGCTTCCAGTGTAGACCATTTGAGATGCACCCTCACTGTGGAATACCTGTGGTTAGGACCCTAAGTAGAAAGTGACTTGAAAAGCACCCACACTTTAGTGCAGCCCTAAGTTATAAGTGTAGATGTGAAAACCAGTGAATAAGCTGAGGTACCTGCTGGAGGTCTCCCTTGGTTTTGGAGTGAACCCAGGACAGTGTAGTGAACCCATATGTGACTAGGATGCACTGGAAAGGTCTTGCAAGGGGCTGCCCTGGGCCTGCCCCATTCTGGGAGCCAGGGAGCTGAGTCTTGGGGAGGTTGCAGTTAGCCATAGAAGGTGGCAGCAGAATTGAAGGAGTCCCCCTCTGACTGCCTGGGCTGCTCCCTGCCTCTCAGACCCCACACCCCAGCTCTGCAGGCCACCAATCAGGAACCTGATTGCATTCAACCCTGCCAGGATTCCTCAGCCCCAAGACTCTTGGAATTTCCACTGGGAGGGCTGTAAAGCACCCTCCAGGACCCCCCTCCTCTACCCAGTCCTAAGCAACTGGCAGACTGTCCAGTTTTTGCCAGACAGGAAGCTCCTCTGCAAACAGAGTACCTCTTGCTGACCTCATCTTGAGTCTAAGTCCTAGAAACTAGGTCTGGGTAGGGCAGAGAGACAAGTTCTAGGTTTGGAGTTTGGGGCCAAAAAGTCTGAGTTGAGGTCCTCCCTCTTTGATATGGACTCCCATATGTGTTGTTCATTCATCTCCCTAAGCATCACTTTCCCACGTAAAATCAGGGTTCTGGCCCACCTTCCCTCCCCTAGGACTGCTGCAAGGAGCACTCTTTTCTTGTTCATTCATTAAAATGTTCTGAGGGTCAGTGCCAGGCCCCGTGCTGAGTGCTGGGGTCCTGGGAGTCAGAGGGAGGAGGATGTGTACATGGAAGCAAACTGTGAAGTGCTGTATCAAAGTGAGGGACTCCTTTTGACCCTTTCACTTTAGGTGCTCTAACAGCCTTGGAATTTGTTCCCTGTATCTGAGCCTCCATGCCCCCGCCCAGCCTCTGTTCCTGCAGCCTCGTGTCTACCTTGCTCTTGCCATCTTCCGTAGTCCGTGCATCTGGATCCCCCACTCCAGCTGTCCCCCTCACTGCCCCCTTTCAACCCCTGCCCTGACAGAGCCTTGCTCTGTCACCTCTAGACCTTTGCATGTGCTATCTCTTTGGCCCATATGACCTTTCCTCCTATTAGCCACCATCAAGCTTCTGCTCATGTGTCATCCTCCTACTCAAGTGTCACCCCTCAGGGAGTCCTTTCCTAATTCCAGCTCAGAGGCTGGGATCTGTCACTCCTCCTTGTCAAGGTCACCCAGGGGGACTTTGTATAGAGGATAGCAAAGGCACATGGCGAGTAAGTTAGAATTCAGAATTCAGCTGGAGCAAGCTGCCTAAGCTGGCTCAGCCCTCTCCTCACCTGAGAAGTGGAGCCAGTGATGTGTTGATTGTCTGGCTCGTGTGAAGGTAGAAGGAGGCCAAGAATCTGCGTGTGGCTGGTGCTCAAGACGGTGAGCATTTTCATCCCTCCAATGCTTTGCTTCTGAGAGAAGATCCAAACACTGGATTTGGAAAAACATAAGGGGGATGTGATGGAAGGGTGTGAACTCCATGTCTCTGGATGTGTGTCAAAAGAGACTGCTCAGATGTCAGATGGGAGATGGGAGATGAGACCCTTTTACCTGCTGGGCCCCTGCTAGTCCCAGGAGTCTATAATTCCTGGAGCATTGCTGAGTAGCTTAGCAGTCTTTGAAATTTGTCCCTTAAGAGAACAATCTCAGTGAAAAGAGATTCCAGGGACAGCCATGTTGGGAAATGAGGCATTTCAGCCTTTCTCTTGGCATCCTGATAGTTGTTAGGATTTTAATGGCTCTGAGTAGTCCTGCAGGAAAGAACACGATTTAACATAGCATCTTTCAGAAACTTCTTAGAATGTAAAAGTTTGGGAAGTGCTGGTTCAGGGTATGAGGGTTCTGATTTGGGAATCAAAGAGACTTTGGTTGACTTCAAACGCCTGTTCTTGCCTGCATGATCTTGGCCTATCTGTGAAGGAGGAGCAAGCAAGGCTTCCTCACATACTGTAAAAGGATGGATTCAGGTAAACAATAGAAGACATTTGGCCTGATCCTAGAGATAACAGTGAACACTTCATGCTTCTGCTGTAGATGCGGACAGACAGACTGGACAATATGTGGTGCTGTGCAAATCCTGAGTGGGGCTGCACTGAGCGGTGGGGCTGCACTTAAGGCCCAGAGCATGGCTATGTTTTGCAGCTGTGGGGGTCAGGCACACATACACAGGCATCAGATGGGGGAAACAGAGCTTGGAGACCATGAGGTACTGTTGTCATATTGTTGTCACTAGAGTTGTGTGCTGAAGCTGGCTGTTACTTGCTTGTGAAGGGCCAACTGTGCATACCTCTTCCCCACTCCATGTTCAATGACTCTGAAATCAGCCATGGTGGATGTTCACTCCAAGGACATCAGCAAACACTCTCCCAGCCACTTGTTAAATATCAGCCTACCCCTGAGAGAAGATATGGTATTTCCACACTTATTATATAATAGCGTTGCAACTGTGTTTGACTAATTTCTAAGGATTTCTATTTATGATTTCTTAAAAGCATTTTTCCTATTGTGTTTCATTATCTGTTCCTGAAGTGATGTTTATTTATGAGCCAGTGTTTCCTAAGCAAACACTTCCACCTGATGGCAGTGACTTGAATTGCAGGTTGAGGTTCCCCTGCAGCCAGCCAGTGCTGGAGTGGAGGGCATTTTCGTTGTTATGTATTTGAGTTGCTTCCTGTGACCTCTCCCTTCAAATTCTATATCTCTACAAAGAATTGTCCTGCTTGACCTTTTCACTATAGCCATGACATGCATAAGAGAGATGGCGGTGAGACCGTGACAACAGGGTCACAGTTGTTGGAGATTGTCTCTGGTCCCTTGCTTCAGTGCTTCTCAACATGTCATGTGCATATGATTTACCTGAGGGATCTTGTTAGCATGCACATCCTGATTTGGCAGGTCTAGGTTCTGAGATTCTGCATTTCTATGAAGCTCCAAGATGATGCTGATGCTGCAGGTCTATGGATTGCACTTTTAGTAGCTGGAGATGGAAGAGGTGATGAAAACAATTTGCGAGTCTTCTCTAGCACGGATCATGTTTGCCTTTTAGTAAGAATTCAATAGCTGTGTGTGATAAATGTGCAAATTGTCCTGTGGTATCTATGGGGTGTTGGTTCCAGGACTGTCCTTGGAAATGGAAACCTAAGGGTTCTCAGGTCCCTTATAAAAATGACATAGATTTACAACCTTCTGCACTTCCTCCTGTATACTTTAAACAATCTCTAGGTTACTTCTCATATCTAAGGCAGTGTAAATATGTAATAGTTGTTATACTGTATTGTTTAAGGAATAATAAGAGGAAAGATAATCTATACATGTTCAGTATAGACACTGTTTTTTCCAAATATATTTGATCCATTTTCAGTTGAATCTATAGATGCAAAACCCATGGATACAGAGGCCTTACTGTATAAATTTAGCTCATTTGCTTCTAAATATTGTTGATTAAATTTTTTAATTTGAATTTATTTTGGTGTTTTGTTTGAAGTTCAAAGCCAACTTGATTTTTCCTCAAATAGCTAACCCATTTGTTTTAACATAATTCATTCATTAATCTCTTACTTTCCACAAATTAACAAAAACCTCATTTAATCACAGAGTCTTCTTATATAGTCTGGAGACTGCTTCCGGACTATTCTGCTTGGCAGGATGGTTAAAGCTTTAGCCCATTTTGATGCCTGATGAAACCAGTTCTCCTTGGTCCTCTTGTTCTTACTGTTATCACCTACTTATGCAGATGAAATTTAATATCAGTTTTTTAATAATAAAAATTATTGTGATTTTTTATTAAAGTGTATTAAATATAACATTAATTTGAAAAGGGTTAACATTTTTTATTATATTCTTCCTTCTTCAAGAATACAGTAATATGGGAGTTGAATTAAGCCTTGTGGGGCAGGGTCTTCTGGAGGAGGAGAGGGAGCAGGGTAAAGACAGGTGTCTAGGCAAACTCAGTGAAAATTAGAGTGGCACCACTCATTACCTCCAGTGTTCCCTGTGGTCCAGGTCCTGGGCTGAATGCTCATCTCATTTAATGAGTAATCAACACATCTCATATCATTTCATCTCACACAACTCTACAAGGTATTTCCAACCCTGTTTCCAGATGAGGACACTGTAGCTCAAAGGGATCAAGTTATTTTCCTAAGATTACACAGCTCTTAAATAGCAACAGAAGGGTTTGACCTCAGATCTTTCTGACTCGAAGGCATGTACTTTGAATGCCCGTTCCTCTCCCAATCTCTGTGTCATCACCACAGAGGTATACGACTCACCTCACATCTTCACTCCGTGTCCCAGCCTGTGGAGCCACTAATTTATGAATCATCCTCCTATCGATGTGGGAAAGGGAACATGACAAACCTTGTGCCAGGTCTCAGAGGTTCTGCTTAGAAGTGACTCATGTCACTTTCGCTCACTTTCAATAGCCAGGAAAAAAAAAAAAAATCACATGGCAAAGACTGACATCAGAGAGATGTGGAAGCACAAATTTATATCTAGGAGAAAGAATAAATTTACAAACAATAATAGATTCTATCATTCATCTCCTCTCCTCTGGTGATTAATATTTGCTTTCCTTCTCCCATATACACAATGTATTTATCCTTCCACAGGGGAGACCCCAAAGTCCTGTGCAGTCTTGAAACCAGCCTCAAAGTCCTGGGTCTTGTGATCCTCTATACTGAGTCATGATGTGACTCCTCTTCCTCCAGAGACTTGCAAACTAACAAAACAAAGCAAAATAGAATTACATACTCACTCCCTCCCATCTATACTCAATATTCAGTGATAGATCAGAAATAGGATAAGTGTAACAGACGTTTCCATACAGAAAGGGGGCGACGGGGAGCAAGAATAGTTCCATGAAATGGTTCCATGAAAACGCTGAAATCATATTAGGCAAATGTTGCAAAAGGCCCCACAACTATTAGGTCTCATGCTCGTGGCCCCTTGGGCACTGTGCTGTTCGGACGTGTTGGTCATCTTCACGTCTGTGTGGACCACCTCTGTACCATGGCCACACAGTGATTTCCTAGCCAGGCGTCTCTGCTCCTTTGCTCTTATTAATCTTCTGTGAGGGAATTTCAGGATCAGTCTCCTTTGCTCGTATCTTCCTTTTTTCAATGGAAAGGATTTACTGGGCACCATCCTGATTGGTCCTTGCTACAAGGTTGAGTTTGTTTTCCTCTAATAGTTTCCTGTAGGTGTAACTTTCATACTGTATAATTCTGCCCTTGTTAAGGGTGCGATTCCATGATTCTAGTAATTTAACAATTTCTTGAGTCTAATTTTAGAGCCTTTCTATCAGCCTAAAAGTCCCCCTCAGGCTCATTTGTGGTCAATCCTTATTCCCATCCCTGATCCTAGTCAATTACTGATCTTCCTCGCTCCATCAGTTAGCCTTTTCTAGACATTTCATGTAAGTCACATCATTTAACATGTAGTCCTTTGCATATGGTTCTTTCACTTAGAATGATGCTTTTTGAGATTCATACATGTTGTAGTACATGTCTATAGTTTATTCCCTCGAATTGCTAAATGATGTTCCAATGTATAGTTATGCCACATTTTATTTATCTGATCAACAGTTGATGGACATCTAGGTTGTTCCAAGTTTGAGGCCATTATGAGTAAGGATGCTACAAACATTGAGTATATGTCTTTGTATGAATATGTTCTCATTTCTCTTGGGAAAATCCCTAAGAATGGGGTTTATGGTTCTTATGATGAGTTTATATTTCATTTTTAAATAAAGTTGCCAGTTTTCCATTCCCATTAATATTGCATGAGTGTTCTTGTCTACCTATACCACGAGGCTGAGTTTTAATCAGTCCTATGACTCAAACTTCTCAGTTTTATTGTTTCATTATGAGAAGAGATTGGCTCTTTCAACTCTCCAAATCCCTAAATTTTTGCCCACTTCTTGTTTATTTGTTTGTTTTATTCCTACTAAATTTTGTCCAGTTCTTTTCTGAGCTTGTTTCTTTCTTTAGGACCTTGTTAACCATAGTTAATAGCAACCAAAGCAGGCAATTAACATTCTGAGTTTCAGTCCCTTCTCTTAAAACCATATGCTCATTCAGTCCATCATCTGCCTTCCAGATTAATGCAGGCAACAGTTTACCCGAAGCCTCATCACTGCAAACATCCATCACCTCTTTTCAGCCTTTAGTAACAGTCTCCTTGACAGCTGGCCTAAAGATAGTGGGTTCTTATTATACTACCAGACCACCTTTGATAGCAGTTTCTGTATTAATCAGGATAAAAAAGTTGTGCTGTAGTTTCGAATGTTCCAGAATCTGAGAGGGTTATAAAAACAAGTTTTTCTCCCCCACCTCCATCCACGCTACCATCAGCTTTCTGTTACTGTAACAAATACCTGCAATAATCAACTTGTAAAGAGAAAATGTTGATTTGGGCTCACAGCTCTAGAGATCCAGTCTGTGTTGGGTTGGCCCTGTTACTTTTGGCCTGTGGTGAGGCAGCACATCATGGTGGGAGCCCATTTGAAATAAAACTGCTCACCCCATCACCAGCGAGCAAAGAGAAAGAGGAGGAGGCCAGGGTCTCACAGTCTCCTTCAAGGGCATCCCCAGGACCCAAAGCCCTCCCATAGGAATCCACCTTTTAATGGCTCTACCATCTCCCAATAGTGCCACCCTGGGGACCAAGCCTTTAACACATGGACCTCAGATCAGAGCCGCACATCCATCCTGACAAGCCCTGCCTGTGCTTCACATCATCTGTGCTGGAGATCCCAGGGAGCTGGGCTTACCCTGTGCAGAGCCTTGTTGTCTTCCGGGAGAGGGAAAGGAGAACATGGTGAATCATGTGCTAACTCCTAAGGCCTCCTCGCACACTGGATTAGTCACCGCAGGTTATGTGGCCAATCCTGACATCAATGGGGCAGGGAAATATAATCTTCCCCTGGGGAAGGGCAGCAGATATTGTGAACAATAGTATGAGTGATGACATTATGCTTTTTTTGTTGTTGTTTATATCCTGGGGACTGAAGAAGAGAAAAAGCTTTCTTTATATGGCAGCTTTACCCAAAGTTGCCTAGAATTAGGGTAAGTTGGGGGCCTTTCAAAATGCCTTGTAGACCAAGGATTTGGATTCCCATGGATGTTGGCCCCTAGCCCCGTGGCTTTCATGTGCAGAATAGCTGCCGTTCCTCTTTCTCTGCCAGCAATTTGAGTCCCCCCAAGTTGCTCAGGGAGAGATTTGATTGGGGGGACTGTCTTTTCTAGAGTTTGCTCCTCAACATCCCACACCTTCTGGGGCCTTTGTAAATTCATTTTCTTGACTTCCAGCTTTAGTTGAACCACTTCTGTTTTTCCTTCCTAGCTGTCTTCTGGGGAGACATTGCTTTGGATGAAGATGATCTGAAGTTATTTCACATCGACAAGGCCCAAGACTGGACCAAGCTGTCAGTGGAGGAGTCGGGTCATAGCACGGGTAAGTACTGATTCCCATTCTTCTGCCCCAGCTGGTAGGGATGGGCTCCAGCAGAGGGAATGGGGTCACAAGTCTTTGATGTCTGACTGTTGGTCCAGGGAAAGCCAGGGACAGGTTGCCCTTCCTTCTCTAGGGAAGAAGTGCAGCGGGGCCTCCAAGTTGGCGGGTTCTTCTGAGATGTCTCCACTTGTCCCTTTATCCGAGGGTCTAGGCTGGAGCTCTGTGTTGGTTCTTAGGATTCTGGCCAGGGGTCCTCCTTATCCCAGACTGAAAAGAGTTGCCCATTGGGCTGGTTTTAGGACATGTCCATTGAAAATGTTAAGAATGACCACCCAGGGGGAGGTGTTTGCCCGCAGGGTATTGTGTGCCTGTTTGGCTGACAAGCCAGGTACTAGTCACCTGGGGCCCAGACACCACCCAGCCTTCAGACTCTGCTTGCCCTCTCCCTCCTTGCTGCCCACCTGGGGTGAATACTACTGAGACGGGTCTTCTGGGTTCTCCTCACCTCCCTGCCCACTGGGTCAATGGCCTTGGCTTTGCATCTTAGACATGGTCCAGGGAGCTGAACATGGGAACGGGTGTCGACAGGTAGAGGCACCTGTGACCCTGTTCCCACCTCCCTTCCTTTCTCTTGGAGCTTTTTGAGCACCTTCCTGGGCCAGCGATGGTGCTGTGGAGGGAAAGAGGAGACGATGCAGCTGCTGCCTTTAGGGAGGCTGGTGTGGATCTGGCCCAGCTGCCTGTACAATGGGGGTGAGACCAACCTCATCCCATAGAGGTTTGGGGGAAGGACTCCAGAGGTAACAGGCTGCCCATGGCTTGGCACATAAGATCTCAGGAAAGGGCAGGGATTTTACTAAGAAACTCCTCTGGCAATGTGTAAGGAACCAAGGGCAATAGGAAGAGAGAAGGGTGAGCAGAGCCTGGCATCCTGTGAATGGACACCATTGTGTTGTGTCCTGAAGGGCAAACAGGAGTCCCTAAGTGGGAAAGGACATTTTGGGTGGAGGGGAAGCTAGGTACAAAGACAAGGAAGGTAAGAGGTACTCTCTTTCTTGGGGGGACTGGGATAAGGCATAGGTTCCTGGAGGGTGGCCCTTTGGGATGGGCCCTGTGAGAGATGTGTCTGGCTGGGTTGGACTGTGAGGGGCTTGTCTGACCAGTCAGTGAACTCAGGCTTTACCTGTGGGCTGCAGGGCTCCTGCCCTTTCTGAATAGGTGTATGTAGGACAGAGTGCCTTGGGAGAATCCCCTCCCCCACTGCTCTCCTGAGCTAGGTTCCTGGCTGGAACCTGGGCAGCCTTGCCATGCTGATTGCTGGTGATGGGGACAGGGTGTATCAAGCAACCCCTTCCCCAGCTGCAGATGGACTTGGTGATGTCCAGGAACATCCCTGAAGCTTGGAGGGATGAAGGTGGGAATGTGACCAGATTGGGGCATTGGGAAGGGAGGGGTGATGACTTCCATGGTTCATGGGGAACATGAGCAGCTAGAGGGACCAAAGCTCGGCACAGGGCTTGGTGGGCGAGGGGTCAGGGTTGTCAGGAGGTCGGGGGGAACCATTGCCAGGGACTGGGGAGATGGAGGTCCCCTTAGCCACACAAACCTTCTTGGTGGCATCCAGTTCTATGACCAGTGTTCTTAGAATTTCTGAGGCCTCTTTCATATGGTTTGGAGTCTTAGAATTTGAAATGAAGTTTTAAATTATTTTTCTTAACAGTACATCCACAGTCTTAATTGAGCTCCACAAAAAAGGAAAAGTCTCTTCATAATTCTACCATCTACCATGCCATCAAATCACTCTTCTCTTGCTTTTCCCAGAAGCCTAGAGAAATTAACCTCACTAGAGTCTGTGTGGTTAAGATGTTTTCTTAAATGTTTCATGTTGCAGTGTTACTTAAAATTAGTGAACTTCACTACCTTGAATGTACATTATAATAAACTTTTATGTAAATAAATGTCCCTGTAACTACAACCCAGGCCAAGATGTGGAACATTCCAGGCTCCAGAAGCCTCCTTTCCCCCAGTCAGCTCTTGTTCCAGAGTCACCTCTAGTCTAACCTTCATCACCAGGCTCATTTTCCCTGCTTACAGGGGACCCTATGCCATGTGTTTTTCTGTCTTCTTTCACTCAGCTTTATGACTGTGAAGTCCTCCCATGTTGCTAGGTGGTATTCTATTGTGTGAGTGGACCCTGGCTTCTTCATTATGTGACAGACATTTGGGCAATTTACAGTCTTTGGCTATGAGAAATAAAGCTGCTGTTGACATTCTTATACGTATCTTTGGTAGACACAGAATCATTCATTGCTGCTGGCCATGTACCAGGGAGCTATGGCAGGGTCCTAGGGTACACTAGTTTAGCATTAGAGGAAACAAACTATATTCCAAAGTAGTTGTACCAATTTACACTCCACACCAGTACTTATTTGCTTAGAAAGCAGGAATGATGTTCACACAGGGTCTGTGAAGGCCTCTGGTCTTGGGCCTCCCAGCTTGGGCGTCTTTTTGCCCTCTGGGCCTGAACAGAGATCAGATGGTGTCCATTAGTCATTGCAAATGCTCAGGCTGCTCCTAGCTGCTCTCTGGCACAGCTTAGGGGTTCAGGGTTGGCAAATATGAGTGAGAGGCACCAGAGAGAGACTGGGTGGTGGCCAGCCACCATGCCAGCTGTATTCCCAGCTACTGGAGAGACCCTGTTAAGGAAGGTCTCCCGAGGATGCCATGGCAAAGGGAAACCTAACGCTTCACCTGTCACCGTACTTCCTCTGGCTGGATGTGGAATGTGGAGGTGGAAGTTTCTGTCTTTTTCTCCCTTGAGCTGAGAGAGGGCAGAGGCTGCATCACATTTAGCTTTGGACTCCAGAGAGGTAGGCCAGCTGATTTAACTTAGAAGGCAGTGGCCAGAATTGGTGAAGACAAGAAGAGGTGGACAGAGATTGCAGACCTTGGAACCTTCTCCCAGAGCATGAGAGGAAACCAAGAACTCCGCACATCAGGGAAGGACACTTAGAGGAAAATGGTCACAATCACAGCCTTAGAGTTACGCTGCCTGGGCTGAATTCTCGGGCTAGGTCTTAGTTTCTTTATCTGCCAATGGAAATAGTAATAATATCTACCTCAGAGTGATGTCATGAGGACAAAAGAAAAGAATGTGCAAAGTGCCTGACACACAACAAATGCTCAATAAATAGCAACTGATATCCATAAATATCAACAGTCTTCTCATTCCTATTAACATTTCTAGAAAAAAGATGGATCGAAGAGTGTCTAGGATGAAAGTGGGAAGTGGAGATTTGCTACCTGTGGAGGGAATTTGGGGGCGTGGGCACGCATCTTTAGAACATACACTTGGTGTTTCCTCCTTCCCAAGCTTGTTATGTATTTTTTTCTTTTCGGTGTGTTTTTAGGGCAAGGTAATTTTTATCCTGATTGCTTTTCTCTGTGGGCCAATAGGACTTTGCATCTATCTAGAATAGTTATTTTATTTTCAAAATGGGAATATGTTTTATTGTTTGGGCTGATTAAACTAATACCACTTGTAAAAAAATAAAAAGTTCAATAGCTCATAATTGTATAAAGCATAAAGGGAAAATCCCCTGTTATCCCAGCCTCAGGGATCCCTATCATTAGTTGCTGCGTTTTTCCACTATTAATGTGCGTGGGCCACATGCGCAAATATGTACACATATGCATGCATATATTTTAAACATAAAAGAGATACCTATTTTTTAAACATAAAAGAGATTTCACTGAACATACTCAGTGTAGTCTGTGCTTTGCTTGACACCGCATTGTGGATCCTCTTTCCTGCAGTACCTTGTGATCTCTCTTATTATCCTGTGGCTATAGTGGTCCATTGTGTAGTTCTGCCACACTTCATCTCACTAAGCCCTTACATGTGGATGTGAAGGTTGTTTGTCCCTTTTTTTCCTAAAAAAAAAAGTCTTCTTAAGAAGGAGCTCTACCTTGACCCCCTCTTCTTCCATCCAAATAAGCCAAAGATGCCTTCCTAGACAGAGAGTACTGCATTTCCGAACTTTGGTAAAAGCCCCTGTTTCCTTTGTTTGGAGGCTTCGGGGTGGGGAGAGCTCAGGGAAGGGGGCTGAAGTCCCTGAACAGGGATGTGGGGGAAGGGCCCAGAAACCTCAGGGCCTCCTTTCCTGGTCTGTGCTATGAGCTGAACTACTTTCCTGGCTGAAGAATGAAGTTGTCATTTTCCCTAGATGTGGCCTTGGTCAGCCTCATTTCCAGCATTCCAAGTTCAGTCAGTGGCAGAGTCAGGACTAGAGCCCGATTTCCCAGCTCCCAGGTTGCTGTGTCCTCCACAGTGTACCAGCCTGCCTGCCATATTGCCAGTTGGAAGGAACAGAAAACAACCTGGAAGTAGGCTGAAATGTGGGTGAGCAAAGACCCTGGCCTGGTTTAGGAGCCCACTCAGGGGTTGCACTGGGCACAGAAGAAGCCACTGAAGGCTTTGGGGCTCCCAGCAGGGGGCACCATTCTATTCACTTAGGGGCAACTGTTCCAGTCCATATCAGTGCCTCTAATCTCTCTTTCCCCATCCCCATTATCTTCCTGTTAACGTTGCAACAATTGTGGGTGGAATAGCACCCCTCCAAAAACTCTCACCTAGAACCTCAAAAGGTGACCTTCTTTGGAAATAGTGTTTTTGTAGATCTAATTAGATCGTTAGATGAAATCATCCTGGACTCAGTCCCACCCTAAACCAGTGACTGGAATCTTTATAAATCCAGAAAGGCACAGGGAAGAGGCCATGTGAAGATGGAGGCAGAGACTGGAGTTTGCAGCTGCAAGCCAAGAACATCAAGGATTGTCAGGAGCCACCACACCAAAGATGGGGCAAAGGATTCTTCTCCAGAGCGTACAGAGGGAGCACAGCCCTAGCAGCCCCTTAAATTTCAGACTTTTAGTGTCTAGAATTGGGTGTTGTTGCCACCCAGTTTATGGTAACTTGGACCGCAGTCCTAGGGATCTAATGTGATGCCGCCCTAGGAGCCCTGCAGAGCCCCCAAGGCCTATCAAAAACATTCCTTAGTCTGCCTCCCAAGGTCCCTGTCTGCTCTGTCCACATTCCAGGCTCCCTTCCCTCGGCTGGCCCTCCAGCCAAATGCAATGACATCGTGTCTGCACACGCCCTGAGTTCCTTCCTTTCAGCCTTCTGTTCCAGCTGCTCCCTCTGCTCCAAGTCCCCATTATACAGATCAAGAAATGAAGGCCCAGGGAGGGCCAAGGACTCATCCATGGCCCTGCAGCTGAACGCATCTGGGACACCTCTTCAGTCAGCACAGCCGCCAGCTATGGGAAACTGCCTGGCAGACAGTGCCATGAAGAGTGGCCTGTTGTGTACTTGGGATGCCGAGAGAGCTGTCTTCCCCCATGTGGGGAAGGGCCCAATCCCCTGCTGTGGGAGCTGCCAGGGGATACGGGGAGATACCCGGCAGCAGCATTTTGGATGTGTGTGGGGCAGGGAGAGCATATCCTTTGGACAGAGAAAGTCCTTCTGTATGCATTTTATTTGCAGTGAGAAGAATGGGAACTCTGGGCAGGCATGGGCCAAGCTGCCTGTGAATGGGGCCCTTGAATTAACATTGCAGAGTTTCCTAAAGCTGCTAATCGGATTAGCTGTGTAGTGAAGGAAGTACTTAGCGGGAGGCACACACACTCTCCGACTCTCTCGCATCCTGTTCAGTGTGGTGGTGGCAGAACTTGTCGCCTCATTTCTGAGTTCTTAGACACTTCACTCAACCTCACAAGATGTGGAGAAGGCTGTGTGGTGGCTTCTTTGGACTTTTTGCTTGTTTATTTCTTCCTGAAAGACCCAAGGAAGCTATCTTTGCAGATGTACCTAGAGAGCAGTTGTCTCTGTCCAGATAATGGATCTGATTTCTTGATCTCTGTAATGAGGACTCTGAAAGGGGAAGCGGTTTTAATTACTTATTGGCTCTGATGGAAGCTGATGTTTCCCGCCTCGTTTATTCTGAGCCATCAGGCCATAGCCATCTCTGTTTAAGAAGCCAACCTTGTTCTAAATCCTTGCGTTCTGAACGCTTGCCATCTGTATAGAGCATCAGCAAAACCCCAGCAGTTTGACATCTGGGTTCAAAATAATAAATGAGCAGGAGAGAGTCCAGGATGTCACTTTGGATAGCCTGTGTCCTCTCTCTGGACATCAGACCTCTGAAGTCTCTTCACCCACCACATTGTTGTCTACTAACAGAGAATTCCTCCTCCAGCTCTGGCCAGGACGTGGAGTGGCACAGGATGCCCCCACCTTATCTCAGTGTTCCCATCTGAATAGAGAGGCTGATGAAACCATATCCTCCTTTCTCTCAAGCCCGCTCTGAATTCAAGCTCCGCATTTCACATGACAGAAAAGGGAGACCGAGGCTAGCAGACATCACTGGGCTCACTTTTGGCATCAAAGGCTACTGTATACCTGAATCAGAGAACTGTGGTTCAGTTTCTGGGCTCTGCTTTCTAAGATTGAGGGGTCTAGAAAAAAACTCAGATGTCTCAAGGCTCTTGAGAGAACGTGTGTGCAGGGTTGTTTTAAGCAGCCTTGTTGACTGGCTGTGCTTTCTCAGCCTCTAGGCCCATGGACACATTCCCCAGGCTTGGTAGACAGTGTTTCAGAATTTCACTCGTTTTTGTTGGGGCAGGAAAATGAACTAACAAGTGTCTGGGAGAGTGGCAGCTGGTGGCTCCCTGTGATATTCTGTGGAAGGAGCCATGTCTTGAGTGCATGAATAAATGCCAGGTGGACTTCTTGCTGGGACAGTTCATTGGAGTCAAGTCTGTCTTCTTTCGCATCATGCATTGCCAGGTGCCACCTCTGAGGAACCTGGTGACCTCTATGACTAGGGCCTCTAACTTTGGAGGGACAAGGGTCTGACATGGGCCTCTCTTCCTCATCCTAATTCTACCTACAGTCTCCACAAGAGCTGGGTGAACAGGGACCCAGAGAATAAGGTCACAGTGATTTCTTTTTTCCTGGTACATTGCACTTGACATTTTGAGGTTCTTGGACTTCTTTGAGAGTCTGATGAACATTATGAGCACTTCTCTGACACAAATACACACACACACACCCCCCCCCACACACAATTTTGCTTGCAATTTCAAGAGGTTTAAATTACCCTATGGATCTCAAGTTAGGAAATTCTATTCCTTGGCTTCCCTTTTCTGTGGGCTTCCACCTGTTGGCGATGTTCACGTGCGCATCTGCAGTGCGGAATGTGGTGAGTATGGAGTCAGGTAGGCCTTGGTTTGTGTCTCTGTACTAATTAGCTGTAGGACTTAGGCTAACTCCTTCCTTATTCATAAGATAGGATACTTTCACTGGGGGATGAAATAAATGTGGTAGGTATGGGCTGGGGATGTGGCTCAAGCGGTAGTGCGCTCGCCTGGCATGCGTGCGGCCCGGGTTCGATCCTCAGCACCACATACAAACAAAGATGTTGTCCACCAAAAACTAAAAAATAAATAAATATTAAAAAAAAAATGTGGCAGGTAAAGCATTTTTCCAGGGTCTGACACCAGAAGCCATAATACCCGTGGTGGTTGTCCCTTTGCTGGCTCCATTATCTTCTTTTCTCTCTAGTCTACTTCTGTGTCCCAGACCCTGTGCTCCACAAGCGTGTGGCTCTCCTGGAGCTCCTCATTGTCATACTCTGCCAAGACCTTGGGGAAATGCCGGAGCTGGGCCTGCGGCAACACACTCTGATCAGTCCTTGGATTTGATCCCACCGAGCATACGTGAAATCTCTGTCAATCAATCCCCCAATAAGGACTTCCTTCATCATCTTGAGCCAACCTCCAGGGTCACAAGGTCTGAAAATCAATTAGGTGCTGGTTCCTCTTCAGTAGCCACAGTGAAAAGAATAATAACCTGTAGATGTGAGATCCAGGGTTCAGAGGGGTGAGTAATTTGTTTGTGATCACACAAATAATTATTGGAAAAGTAAAGATTAGGACTTTTATCTATCCAGGTCTCTGTTGTCTCTAGAAATAGCCTCCGGCATCACCACCAACCTGGTCTTGCTGAGCTGATGGACACTTGGTCTCTCCATCCACCCAAGAGGTGATGTAAAAGACAAGCAGAGCTCCACAGGTGAACAGGAGCTGCCCACATCCCACCTTCCATTGCTCCTACTTGCATGCAGCGGTTGCCTTTCTCCATCAGACTGTCAATAGCAGTGACTCATCTTTGTTGAGTCTTGGGCCTCCTGCGTGCGTGCCCGCAGACTGAGTAGAAATGATGCCCCACAAATACTCAAGAACTGTGGATCCCATGTGCTGTTTGGATTGTTTTCGTTAGCTTTTTCACTGCTGTGACCAAAACACCTGACAAGAACGATTTTCAGGAGGAAAAGTTTATTTGGGAGCTCACAGTTTCAGAGGACTCAGTCCATAGACAGCCGGCTCTATCCCTTGAGGCTTGAGGCAGAACGTCATGGCAGAAGAGTGTGGTGGAGGAAAGAGCTAAGGACATCACACCAGGAAGCAATGAGAGAGAGAGAGAGAGAGAGAGAGAGAGAGAGAGAGAGAGAGAGAGAGAGAATGTTCTGTTCACCATGACAACATAGAAACCCCAAAGGCATACTCCCAATGATCCACGCCCTCCAGTCACACCCTATATGCCTACCATTACCTTGCAGTTGACCCCTATCTGGGGATTAATTCACTGATTGGGTTAAGGCTCTGCTAACCCAATCATTTCACCTCTAAACCTTGCATTGTCTTGCACATGAGCTGTTGGGAGACGTCTCATTTCTAAACCATAACAGGGATCAAATCCAAGGGTCTAACCGGGGTCTCGGGACTGTATAGAGGGTTCTTCTTCTCCTCCACTTGCCTAAGAGGCTGTCGGGGTTGGGACTGTTTGCTTGAAGGTGTGATCCTGCAAACCCTGGCTTGGGGTGGATGCTAGCAACAAAATGATTCTCAGGCCCAGGATTGTGACCTTGAGGCTGCACAGGCCCACATCACTTTGCAGGGAGTGCCCAAAAAGGGCATCCTGTAGCCACATGCCAGATACTGGGTCCTCTGTCCAGATTCCAGATGGAAAACATGGTTCTTAGCACTTCTCTGAGTCAAAGAGCATGTACTGGAAAATCCTCCCAGCTCCTCTCAGCCTTCCACTTCCTGACAGACGAGGCATCCAGGTGACCACCCATAGTTATCCTGCCCCTGCTATGTGCCTTCTCCTGGGCTCCCACAGGGTAGAACTTTATCTTCCTGCGCTGGACTCCTAGTCGTCCTCAGCACTCTCCTCTGGGGTTTACTCCACAGCTTTGCTGCCTCTCTTATGTCAGCTTTATGATTAGAATCATTTCCTCCCCTCTTTCCTTCCTTCTGTAGTCAGTGCTAATGGGGGACCCCTTCTGTGCTCAGCACCAAGGATATATCTATATCCACCTTTCCCCTATCATTGAGAAGACTGAGCTTTAATGATGAGAGTGATTACTGTCATGCTTTGGGTGCACTGGAGAAATGGGGCAGGCTGGAGGAGTGGGACCTGGGATCAAAACCCTGCTGGCATGGGTGGTCACCTACCCCCTAAAACAGGCAAAGTCCCCACTTGGAGGGAAGGCTCCAGATGACAGCTGTCATCCAGGCTGGGAATTGCTCAGGAATCCAATCTAGGAATCCAGAAACCTAGGAAAATAGCATTTAACAAGCTTCTAGTTCCATGCTGGCAGCTCCAAATAGCAAGGCAAGGATCCCTGGGTCTTGTGAGAAGTGAGAGTTAGTGAGAACGCAAGCCAGAGTGTTGGCCTGGGAGAGGAAGATGGGGACAGAGTTAGAATAAATCAGAAGTGCACAAATAAAAGTCAGGGGCCAGGTTAGAGCCAGACCAGAGGTAATGGTGATGTGCTACCCAGCCTCTTGAGTGTGGAGTCCCAAATCCTTAAACCCTTGCCTGAGGACAGGGCTGGCCGGAGCCAGTGCCTGAGCTCAGCTGACAGAAGTCAGCAGGCCCTGGCAGAAAAGGAGGACCTCAGGACAGGAACCAGCAAGGTCTGGCAGCTCCCCCACCCAGAAAGTTTTTAATTTAATAAGTTGATCTGAGATGATCAAGAAGCATCTGATACAGTGCACATCTGCTCTTTGGGAAGGACAAAGGGATGCAACATAAGGATGCTATCATCTCACTCTCTGGGGCCTCATTCAGGCTGACTTACAGCTTGGATTGAAGCCAGAGTTCACTGAGAACTTGAAGGATTGGGAAAAGCAAATTCACCTTTGAGTTGATCTCTATTATGACTACATTTGTCAGGATTTGAAGAAGCAGTGTTGAGAGTCCACCTGGAGCTGTAGAGGATGCACAGCCAGCCAGGCGGATGCTCTTGAGTATGCATCCAGACAGCTAGGAGCCTCCCAGGCACGAATCTGGGAGCCTGAATCAAAATTGGGAGATTAGCCTGAGAGGCTGGGACAAATGAAGAGCTAGCACCTGACATGCTAGCCGAGGGTCTTTCAGTTGTAAGATACAGAATCCCTCTCAAGGTAACTCAAGTTAAAGAGTTTATTGTAGCAGAGGCAGAGTATGGCTATAGCTATCATGTAGTTGACCCCTATTAGAAGATTAATTCACCGATTGGGTTAAGGTTCTCATAACCCAATCATTTCACCTCTAAACCTTCTTGCATCGTCTTACACGTGAGCTTTGGGAGGCACCTCTTGGGGACAGGAATAGGAATTGGAAAAAAAGGAACAAGGCTGATTTCTCTTCTCAGGGGCCAAAAATGTCTCTTATTTTTGCTTTTTGTCTCCTCTTTTTTGCACCTGTCCCAATGGCCACCATGCCTAGCTCAACATCAGGATCCCTCAGCTGATGCATCCTCCATTGAAATCCTGTGGTGTTTCTCATCCTGATATAAAAGAATGCAATGGCAAATTCTTTTGGTAAAAATAAAGGATGCTTTCATTCAATAAGTAATCACTCCTTAACTTTATTTTTCTTTTTAAAAATTTTTAAATTGTTTTAATTAGTTATACATGACAATAGAATGCATTTATGTACTTTGATATACATAGATGGAATATAATTTCTCATTTTTCTGAGTGTACATGTTGCATTCTACTATCTTTCCTATCCTTACATCCCCTCCCCTCCCCTGCCCTCCCATCACTTCCCTCTACCTAATCTAAGGTAATGCTATTCTTCCCTAGTGCCTCCTGCCTTCTTGTGAATTAGCATCTGCATATTAGAGAAAACATTCAGCCTTTAGGTTTGTGGGATTGGCTTATTTTGCTTAGCATGATATTCTCCAACTCCAATCATTTACTGGCAAATGCCATAATTTCACTCTTCTTTAAAGCTGAGTAATATCAGAAATTCTTGAAATGAAGGAATCAGTAAGCCAAATTATAAATTCAATAGAAAGCATCACCAACAGACTTGACCACTTGGAAGACAGAACCTCAGACAATGAAGACAAAATATATAATCTTGAAAGTAGAGTTGAACATGTGGAGAAGATGAAAAGAAACCATGAACAGAATATCCAAGAATTATGGGATAACACAAAAAAAATTGAATTTAAGAGTTCTTGGGATAGATGAAGGAACAGAGATACAAACCAAAGGAATGCACCATCTTTTCAATGATATAATAGCAGAAAATTTCCCCCAACTTAAAGAATGGAATGGAAAATCAGATACAAGAGGCTTACAGGACCCCAAATGTACAAAATTACAGCAGACTCACACCAAGACACATTATAATGAGAATGACTAACACAGAGAATAAAGATAAAATCTTAAAGGCTATGAGAGAAAAAAAATCAATTACATATAGGGGAAACCAATTCAGATCTTAACTTATTTCTCAACCCAGACCCTCAAAACTAGGAGGTCCTGGAATAATATATTTCAAGCTCTGAAAGAAAACAGATGTCAACCAAGAATTTTATATCCAGCAAAATTAAGTTTAAGATTTGAAGATGAAATTAAAACATTCCATGATAAACAAAAATTAGAAGAATTCACAACTAGAAAGCCTACACTACAGAGCATTCTAACAAAATATTCCATAAGGATGAAGTGAACTTTTTTTTTTGTACATACCTGTGGTACCCAGGTCAGGGTACTGCAGAAGTCCTGAGAGTGGAAGAGATGTCCGGGGGGTGGGGGGGGGGTTATATAATAAGCTGAGCAGAAGACTGACAACCTCCCGGGAGGAGATTGGAGGTGGAAATGAAATAGCAATGAGAGCATGCAGTGGGTTCAGATCTGTGGCCCAAGAGAAGAAGAAATAATGGAGCAATTTTTGGTTTGGGGAGGTGGTGGACGAGTGAACTGACCCCCTGTGATGGCCCAATTTTTTTTGGAGTTAACTTGGCTTTTAGAGACAAGCCTGGTAATCCCATCCTCATCTTGCCATTTATGATGTCATTTTCATGGAAAAATACTTTATGAGTTACCATCAGCCATCTTAATACACAGAATTTGGGAACACAGCCTCACAAGAGCTGGGGACAATTTTTATCAAAGGAGAAGCCAATATTTGCTTCCCAGCTTTGACGACAGAAATACTGTGCCTCACCTTCACAAGCATTGTTATTTTGATTCTTCTTAATCTGTCTGTCTCTGTCTCTGTCTCTCTTTCTCTTTTTCCTTCAGTGCTGGAGATTGAACCTAGGACTTGTACATGCTAGGCAAGTGCTCTACCACTGAGCCATATCTACATCCCCAGCCTTTAATTTACACTCCTTTGACTGTGCGTTTTGTTGAATTGTGATTTTATGTTTCCTGATCCTAGATTAAATAGCAGTTGATGTCTAAAGTAGAATTGGATGAAATAAACTCTACAAAAGTAACTCTTCTTATTTATTTATGTAGCCCTCCAATAAATATGTCCAATACCAGTGGCCTAGATTTAAAAACTGTTTCTCATCCTGATGTAAAAGAATGTGATGTGAATGCGTGAATGCTTTTTGATAAAAATAAAGGATGCTTTCATTCAATAAGTAACCTCCTCTTAACTTTTTTTTTTTTTTTTTGGTAACAGAGATTGGACCCAGGGATGCTTAACCACTGAACCATATTATGAACCCTTTGTTTTTGTTGTTGTTTTTGAGACAGGGTCTTGCTAATTTACTTACAGCCTTGCTAAATTGCTGAGGCCAGCTTTGAACTTGCAACCCTCTAGCCTCAGCCTCCTGAGTCACTGGGATTATAGGCATGTGCCACAGTGCCCAGGCCCTTAACCTTTTTTGACCTAATATTTTAGTTTTCCTAAAGTTAAGTACCTTTGTTTTTGAGTTTCTCAGCATCTCTTAATTGGTGCATTTGCTATGGCTGGACACCACCCTTCCTCATGCATGCACTGACTGTTCAAGCATATTTACTGGGCATGATAACAAATTCAATTGGTTTTTGACAAAATCAGTGCTACAACCCTCAGTGACCTATGATAGGGAAGACTTTAGAAATGTCACTTCACTTTGGGGGAACCTCAGCTTCTTTATCTATAAGATGGAGAGTTGGACTCAAAACTTCCCAAGCGCCAACAATGAGTCTTTTGGTTGGTGAGCTCCCCGAATGCAATGTGAATGGGACACATGGCGTCTGCTTCAGGCATTGCTGATTAGACTCCCATGAGGGCTTTGGTTTTCGAAGGAAAACCAAATGTCTCATGGAACTTCAGAACAGATCTGGTTAAATCCAGTATAATCTGGGGCCTTCCAGACACCCTCCAGGGGCTCCCAGAGATACAGGCAGAAATATGGCTTTGGCTTCCCCTTTAGAAAACAACAACAGCCATGGGCTGGAGGGAGAAGGTTTAGGAAGCCCAGCTTCTCCCACAGCAGAGCCGCAGGAGGGATGGGAAACCAAGCACCCATTGATGAGAAGGCTGGACCTTCAGAGCTGGAGACAGCTTGAGGAGTGGCAGGTGGCCTTGCTGGTGTAAGTTTAGGATATGCTCCCTTATCCTGATGTCCAGTGGCTGATGTGCAGGATGGCCTGGATAAACCCATGTTTTTCTGGGGTTGTTTTCTGGGTTGTTATTTCTGTGGTTTCCAGGGAGATGCAGAGAGAGAAGGTGATGATGGTGGTGGAGTTGCCAGTGGAATCTCACTTTGTGTTCTGTCATCTTATTTCCCTTTAGTCTCCTTAATGACCCTTACTTGCCCACAAACCCTGAGGACAAAGCCCCAGCTGACCTTGGTGCTGAGCCTGTGGACTTTTAAAGCCCCTGCTGCCGCTTGCTTCTGCTTCCCTGGTTCTCCAACACCTTTGCATGCCTGGGGCTTGGCAGCCTCAGCCGAAGGCCTCCCTCCCTTCTCTGACATTAGCATGGCCATAAGCATGGCTGTCCCATCCTTCCTCCAGCTCAGAGGTCTTAGCGGTCAGCCCACCAGCCAAATCTGGTCTGCAGATGTGTTTTGTTTGTTTTGTAGTGCTTACTTTTTTGAATTTACTGCCAACATTTAAAAATCTGATTTCTCATAAAAACCCAGAACTCTGGCTTCTCTTGAAAAGTTAGAAGATGTGGCCATGCTGGTCCAGCAATCCCACATGGCAACAATCAGCGGGGTTGCATAATGATGGGCCGGGCTCTACAGGGGCAGGTGTCTGAGATTTGCTGTCGTCCCCATCACTCCCTATCATCCTTCACACCCAGCCTCTCTCACCCCAAAATGTTACCTGCCTGACCCCCAACTTTAGGCCCATGTGTAATGGCGCCATGTTGGGCCCTATTTCAGGTCCTAGGACACTGGTCAAGGTCACTTCTCTCTTCTCCATCAGAAAAGGAGTGTCCTGAAACTTCACCTATGACATGGCAGCCTGGGAGATGGTCCTTTTGGGGGTCTTCTTTTCTTCTTTCTGTTAAACATTTGTGCTCTGGCACCTATTTATAATGCAGCATGACATGCCCCAGGCTCTGGGTGGTATAGGGTGGGGGGACAGAAAAGGCAGACGGGGGCATGAGGGCTTGGGGCACTGCACATGTGCTGGTACCAGAACAGGTTCTTCCTGATCCAACAAATGCAATGATGGAACCATGAATAGGTGTCAACCTCTCTGGGACAAAGGGGTCATTGTATTTTACTGATTAATGCCATCACCCCCAACCGCTTACCTATGATCCTTAGTCCAGTCTGTCGTATGCTGGGAGAACTCAGGTTCTTGCTGATGCCCTCAACTGTCCCCTGCTGATGGACCAGAGTGGCCACTCCTCTCAAGGCCTCCACTTATTGTCTTGGAAACTAACACTTGATCTTGAGAGCCAGTTCATTTGCTTCCCTCCTTTGATGAGGTGGGATGCTGATAGCCAGACACTTCAGATGAAGCATCCATCATGAGCCCGTCAGTGAGGACTTGAGGAATCCTTGGGCCCATCAGTGTGAATGCCTCTTCCCTCTGTCTTCTTTACTGAGGTGCAGTTGATCTCATAACCCACCAATCTGTGAATTCTCCTACTCACCTAACTTTATTTGCAATGCTAAAACCAATACAGCACTTTTGTGGTTGTTCATAGACATGCAAACTGAGAACAATTTTTAAAAATATCTTTGTGGTAGATGGACACAATACCTTATTTTATTTATTTATTTTTATGTGATGCTGAGGATCGAATCCAGTGCTTCATGCATGCTGGGCAAGTGCTCTACCACTGAGCCCCAGCCCCAGCCCCTGGAGAACAAATTTTAAGTGGCTATGTTTGCATGCTCCCGGCTGAGGCCGGATGATGCACCTTCAGACCACGTTTCAACCCTCATACTGTGTGAACAGGGGTCTCTTTTGTGGTGTACTTAATGCTCTGTTTTTGTTGATGATTTTGATGTTTAAAATGGTCCCCAAGTACAGCGCTGAAGAGCTAACTAGTGTTCCTGATGGCAAAAAAGCTGTGATGGGCCTTGTATAAAGGTCTGTGTTGCTTTCAGGCATGAGTTACAGTGCTGTTGCCTATGAAGTCAATATGAATGAATCAATGACAAATATAAAATAAGGTGTCTTTAAACAGAAGCAAACATGAAACGAGGTTATGTACTGATCATTTTGTGGAAATGTGAACAGCCCAGTGCATTACATAATACTTTATGTTTTTCTGTTTAGTAGGCTATACTATATATCTCTTCCCTAGGAGCCATTGTTTGGTATTATCTAATTTAGTGTTCCCTGCAAGTTCATAGACCATAACCCCTACAAATATTGAGAAAGGACTTTATCTTCTTTCTGCAGGATGAAAGCACCAAACTGGGTGTTCTGTATTGTCTAAGATTTCCCTCTTCCTTCTCTGCTCCCGTTATAACACTAGGGAAGAAGCAATGAGGTGAAGAGCAAGGGCTGGAGTCAGACTCTCACTTTTGCCAGGTACCAGGTAGTGACCACAGATCAAGTGCTTTACCTCACCGGAGCTGTTTCCTCATCTGTAAATGGGAATAGCAATAATATGGCTGATCCAATTGAGTCTACTTTGGCTGAACCTGCTAAGCATCTGCTATGAATAGCACGTGGTTAGAGATTTACAGGATGATGTCCTGGTCCTCCAGGAGAACATTGTCCTTCAGGGGTGACAGCCTAGTTTACAAAGTATTGTAGTATAGGCATGATATGATCAGGGCAGGAAGCCCCTTGAGGGCAGGGACTGTGTCTGATCTGTTTTCTGCCCTGGTCCCTGGTACAGTGCCTGGCACAGAGAGGCACCCTATAGAAGCTTGTTGGGTGAAGGAAGGAAGGAAGGAAGGAAGGAAGGAAGGAATATAAGGTCATGAAAGAGATGAGAAAGCACAGAGGAGGGACGTGGCTTTGTGGGAAGAGGCCAAGGTGGCCTTGCTGGATTTTGCTTAGGGTTGCCATGGGGTGGGTGCTGCAGGTAGAAGATGGAGCTGGTCAAAGGTATAGAAGTGGGAACTGGGCAGTGAGAACTGAGCAACCCAGGAAGTAGATGGTTCGGGGTATCTGGCAGGTGGGTGAGACGGTGGGCATGAGGGTACTGGGGGGCATTGGAAAGGCTTGTTGGGATCAGCCCAGGGGAGACCCAGGGCAGAGGCCTTGGCTTGTCCTCCACAGTCTGCCCTCCTCTCCACCTTTGTGCTGGAAGGTCCCATCCTCCCCTCCACCTTTCCCTGGAGCTCACCAGCTCTTCTCAGGGAGGCCTCTGGATGCCCGTGTTTCCTCTCTCTCCCACACTGTCCGAGGCTTGTCAGTTATCATTGTCTATGCATACCCAGTGCCTTAATCTCATGAAGAGCACATTTTAGATGCATGCCAAAATTTGCCAGATAAGTGATCCCACCCCAAATGAAAATTAAACCTCCACCAGGATCACCACGATTGTTTATTTTATTTATTTTACTAATTTAATAGCTGAAAAATGGTGCCTTGTTTTGGGCTTTATCTTCATTTCTCAAGACTGAACTTCTATATGGTTATGTTAGTCACTTTTGTGTCACTGTGACCAAAATACCCAACAAGAACAAATTAGAGGAAGGAAAGTTGGCTTTGGCTCATGATTTCAAAGGCTTAGTACATGGTGGGCCAAGACCATTGTTGCTCTGGGCCCAAAGTGAGGCAGAACAACATGGCGGCAGGGCATGGCAGAGGAGCAGGGTTCCAATCATGGCAGGCCGGAAGCAGAGAGAAGGAAGAGATGAAGGGGCCACAGGGAAGATGAACCCCTTTGGACATATCTCCTCCAGCTACTCCCTACCTGGCTCCCGATACCCCTGACACTTTCTCCCCTTCTCCAGCCATGCCCCACCTGCCTACTGTTAACACTCTGTCCATTCAAATTGGAGGGACTGATTAGGATACCGCTCTTATAGTCCAGTAATTTCACCTCTGCACATCCCTGTAGCAAGATAGGAGCTTTTGGGGGACACCTCATTTCCCAACAGTAACAATAATCATCTACTGCTTTAGCCCTTTGGGCTACTGTAACAGCACATCTTGGACTGGGTAACTTACAACCATCAGATATTTATTTCTTACTGTTCTGGAGGCTGGGAGGTCCAAGATGAAGGCCCTGGGAGATTCCATGTCTAGGGAGGGCTCACTTCTTTGTTCATAGGTGGCACCTTCTTCTCTCTGTGTCATACTTGGAAGAGGGGATGTGGGAGCTCTCTGGGGTCTCTATAAGGGCACTGATTAATTCGTGAAGATTTGGCCCCCATGATTTAATTGCCTCCCCAAGGCTCCCCCCTCCAAATATCATTAGGCGAGGGGTTAGGATTTCCACATGGGAATTTTGAGGGGGCCACAAACCTTCAGTCTGTAGTATCTACTTAATTATATTTATCTTCTCTCACATGTTTGCTCATTCCCTTTATCTGTATGTCTACTGGATATAGTTTTTTTCATTGATTTGCACAAGCTATTTATACAACTTTATTTGTGGATAATAATTGTTATCCTCAGTGCAGATATTTTCCCTTGTATAGGTGATGTATTTTCATTTTGGAGAATTCATTTTTCTGACCTCAAAGTTTTAAAGTTTCTGAAGCTAAACTATCAAACCAAGTTTTCTTTTTCTTAAACTTTTCGATTTCCAAGATTATTTCTACCGTAGCTTTGGAAAATAACTTTCTCTCTCTCTCTCTCTCTCTCTGTCTTTGTAATTTTTCTATGCTTGTTAAAAATTACGTTTTTAATCCATTGGGCTTTTTTGGGGAGTGGGCTAGACACCCCTCCCCCTAATTTCTGAAGCATGCTCTCAACACCATCTGTTTTATATTCTTTCCTCGTGTTTAGTGACAACTTCTTTATCACATGGTGTGCTCTAATGTGTACTGTTAGCAGTTCTGTCCCATTTGTCTGTGTGTCTCTCTGTGTTAGTTTCTTTATATGCTTTAATATCACTCTTCAATTTTAGAACTGAAATGTCTCATATTGTTTATCCTTCTGGATGATTTTAAGGATCACTTTCTACAAAATATAAAAGGATTCCAACAAAATTCTCTTAGAATTTGAGCTGTGATGGTGTAAATCCAGAGTTTGGGAAGCTATCACAGGTATCCGTCTTGCCTATCCATCGGGGAGCAGGATGTCTCTCCTTTACTTACTATTTTTACAAATTGCAATAAAAATGTATACTGCTCCTCCTGCGACTGTACACATTTCCTTACCAAGTTTTTCCCGTGTCACTTATGTTGACTACTCTCAATGGGCCCTCTTCAGTTTTCCTTTTAATTGGCAAATTTCACTGTGTAGAATGGGTGGTGGGTGCTTGGATCACATCCCTGAAAGCCTTCCCTCCTCCTCCCCTCACGTCCACCCAGGTCCCCGATTTTGCTTTGTGCTGTCACCTCAGCAGCTCTCCTAAGCCTCCCTCCCTTCTCCCCGCGGCCCTGCCTCCCCTCAGAACACCACCCCTTCTTGCTGGGAGAAGGGTATTGATGTCCCACTTGACCTCACATCCTCCATCCCCCCTCCTCCCCACCCTCTCTCCCACCGGCGGCCCATTGTTCATACACCTCCCGTAAGCCAGCACGTGCCAGGGCTGGGGACACACCAGTGAAGGAAACAGAGCTTGTGTTTTCTAGGCTGTGAGGGAGACGGGCTGTGAACACACAAGCAAATAAGTGAGATCATTGCTGATCCTGCCCAGTGGACCCCAGAGGAAATAAATGGGGGATGAGAAGATTCTTCCAGAACCTTCTCCTATGCTTTAGCTTTTGGTGCAGCTTTTTGATCTTCCGTGTTTCAGGGAAGAATTTAATCCGTGTCCCCCGTGCTTTGGTCCCTACTGCTCCCTTCCTGCTCCCCCCAGCCATGAAGACTGTGATTCTGATCTCTCCCCAGTGCTGCCACCCAATCACTCCCTGCTTCAGAAATCACCCTTCTCAGAAGCTTCTGGAAGGCTGGGTGAAGCTTCACTCCCTGAAGGCCTCTGAGGATCAGCAGTTTCCCTCTAGAGTTTCACAGAACCCCAAAGAGCCAAATGTCCTGTCTGTTCAGGTGACAGCCATTTCTGTGAAGGAAAGAGCTGTCACCTCCTTCCTGTCTGTTGTCCCCTCCTTCTCACACCCTGCTGACCTGTTGGCCTTGGGTGGACAGAGACAAGCTGTCACCTGTTGGGCAAATTCAGGCCAAGGCTTCATCTAGCAGCAGGTGGGGTCTGGAGAGCTGCATGCGGGGGACAGCCAGCAGGGATAGAGCTTGGGCCACAGCATGGTCATCAAGATACGAGGTTGTGGCATCCTAAGGTGACCTGAAGAATAATCAAGGCTATGGGCCCCAATGATTGTGCTGCTCACAATCTAGAAAGTTAGATCCTATTATACCCATTTTATGGCCTAGAAAACAGGTTCAGAGAAGCCAAAGATCAGTCAGGTTATAAAGGCTGGTCAATTGTTGAAGCACTTCTTGTCCTTCAGCATCGCTCCAGTGCCCCCTGCATCACCTCCAGGAAGCCCCCCTGGGCTTCCAGGTTCGGGGTGAGATTTCATTCACCTGATAGCTGTCACTCAGCTTCATGCCTCGTGGCTTCTGCAGGTGGGGCAGAGTCTAGTTCACAGCCGCAGGTCTGTCCAGTATGGCTCAGCACACCTGGAGCAATGGGCCTTGATTCAAGGCAGGTGGTGAACCCTAGTTAGAGGTGGACATCTTGGAAGACTCTGGGGAACCCTGTGGTTCTGAGGTCAACCAGAATTGAAGAGCGAGGCTTCCTTTGTATCCAGAGGGGATTGTTTTCTATTGCTGAGGAAGGACTCGCTCAGCTTTTGAGGGCATGGGCTGATCCCTGCTTTGAGGTCTGAGAGCTCTGACTATTGGCACCTGTATCTAGGGCAGCCCCCTGGTGGTGGGGGAGCGAGCTTCTGGGGGAGGGGACAATGGCTTGCTAGAGGCAGCGTCCCTGGGGTCTCAGACTCCCACTCCTCTCTGCCTTCTCCTTGATGCCCTCCTCTCTCGGCTCCTCCTCTTCTTCAGAGGCACTGCCCCTGTCTCCTGGGATATTAGTATCTCAGAATATACATAAGGCTCCCTGAAGCCCGAGAACCATTCCTGCGAGGTACACTCAGAAAGTTCTCCTAGGGAACATGATCCTTTGTCTTCTAGATGCCCCGGGAGGAAGAACCTGGGATTTTCCTGACCTTTTCTATTGGGATATTAGCTGTAGATAATTAAGGTTGACTCTCTAGCCCTGTATTGCAAAAAGCACTTGTGGAAATGAATGGGTCTGGTATTGCATCTGGGTTTTGCCCCTTACTTTGACTGTGTTAAAGTTTCTAAGCCTCGGTTCTCTCACTTGCAACTAAATCTAGCCAAAGTCCTTACCTCAGAAGGACTGTGTTAAGAAGTACATGAGAAAATACAGCTAAGGCAGCAAGCACAGTGTTTGGCATATGCAAAGTATCCAATAACCATTCATTAGCACGCTCCATGAATGCCAGCCTGCAACTTAGGAGCCATTACACAGGAAATCTTGGCCAATCAGCTCTACTTTCCCAGAGAAAACAGGATGACCATATATAAACTGGTCACTTGAGCCTTTTCTTAAAGTATATCTTCAGTTAATTTTTTATACTGTTATTTAATATTTCAAATTGTTAAGGGGAAGCAGCACCATATGGAGCAAGATTTGAAGAAATTTCATGCCTAGTCATGGTGGCACGCCTTCGTTTCACTGATTGTCAATGACCACCAGTGGATTCTCAGCCTGAGCTTGGTTTCATTAAGTCTGCTTTAATGAGGACCTAAACTTTTTCCTTGGCCTGTGATGCTTCAAGTATAATAACATGTGTTCCTCTATGACATATTCCTTCCTTCCATTCTGTTCCTTCAGACTTCAGAACAGTTTTGGAGTCAATAATGATAATAATAATAGTAGTAAAACTAACTCAATGAGTGCTGATGAGAGCCAGACATCACTATATGCTCTGTATGTATTATCCCTTTCTTTTTTAAAAAAATATTTATTTTTTAGTTTTTTTTTTTTTAGGTGGACACAATATCTTTATTTTATTTTTATGTGGTGCTGAGGATCGAACCCAGTGCCTCATGCATGCTAGGCAAGCACTCTACCACTGAGGCACAACCCCAGCCCCTATTATCCCTTTCTTAATCTTCATAACAACCCTATGAGGTGGTTTAGTTTTTATGTAGCAGTAAAGAAGTGGACATAGCCAAAAAGCCAGGGCCAGGCTAAGTGTGAACAATACGGACCTAGGACACAAGGATACCTCAAGTTCAGGGATCAGGAGAAAACTGGAGGTTTGAAGCCAGGTAAGCAATAGGTATCCCAAGAGCATGCCTGTGCAGAAGATCTGATGGTAACTCATCCAGCAATCAGGGAACAGGAGGAATGCAGATACAAATATTCAAGATGAGTGGAGGGTCCAGTATCAAGCAAATGGACGGCTGAAAGAGGAGAACTCAAATTTGCAAGATTAAAAAGTCTCCCAAGAGCCTCTCCCTGGGGCAGGAGCAAGTTCTAGGCCTCATCAGCCAGTGCCAGGATGCAGGTAATTGTCCATGAACTTGGCTGGAGAAGGAAAGATGGGATCTTGGAAGATACCACTGGTTGAGAGAAGGTGCTAAGGGGCCATCCCTTGTTCTCACCAGTGAGCTTTTCTCTCTTCCACCTTGCCAAGCTGTGGACTCTGTTTCTTTCTGTGGTCAGAGCAGAAAAAGGGTTATTAGATTACAGGTTTCCCATATGCATGAACACATCTGTTTTTTTTTTTTTTGTTTTTTTTTTTTTTTTTATTCTGTCAGGAAAAGGTTTTCCTGACAACTCTGTGTGTGCATGTGTGTACATATCCATCTGTATGTGTGCACACCCACCTGTGTGTGCACTATAAAGTGCAGAGCACACATTCTTAGGCACAGTGTGTGCTGTCATTTAGTTCTTCTTTTAGAAAATCCTTTTACTTGCTGATTATGAAAATAATGTGGTGAACAAAATTTAGAAATTACAAAAAGGAATTTTGAACTTCACCAGACAATGGCCCACCAGAGATGATGACAGTGGTCATTGTGGATATTTCCATCCAGTATGTTTTTTGTATACGTTTTCTATGAAAAATAGAATTATACAGGTTTCTATAGGAATCCTACTGTGTACCAGCTTTTTTTTTCTTTTACTTACAATATGAACATTTTTTTTTTTCATTTAGGGAAACTTCTAAAACTGTTTAAAAGGTGAAAGTGTTCCATTATATCATAATTTATCCCATTTATTGCTACAGTCTTTTTTAATCATTAAAAAATTTTGAGATGAACTGTGTCTTCATTATCAATTAATTTCTAGTATAGATACCTAGAAATCATATTATTGCCTTGTTTAAAAGATTTGGATACATCTTTCAAAATTACTTCATAAAATATTACCAATTTATGGCATTTCTTCACCAGAAGTGTGTAAGAATTCCCATTTTATTACACACTTGCCAATATTAAGTCATTTCATTAACATTCTGGCAAAGATCTTTTAACTCATGTTCCCTTTTCTTTCTGTAGCATTTGAAATTTGGCATGGATATAAGAGTCACTTGGCATTGAATTGCTTAATATTACACATTAATTACCATAGTGATTGGCTTGTTTGTTCCTAAATCAATCTTTTAAAGGAGATTTGCCTTTGTTTTGTTTTGTTTTGTTTTTTTTCATAGTGAATAAGTGAAACCTCAGCTGAGCAGATATGGCTTGTAGGTAGTTTTGCGACAGAGGCGTGCAGATGTTTCTTCCCAGGATGCTGCTCGGTTCACACCTATGTATAGGTGGGGTTATGCACATCTGAAGTAGAGGCAGGGTCACAGCAAGGATTCTTGAGTCAGGTGGACTCTCCTGGCTGGGACAGTCCAACCACCAGCTAGCTGGGTGACCTTGGACAACTTACTCACTTATTCATGAACCTCAGGTTTCTCTTCTGTGAAAGAGGAATAACATTACTTACTCGCAGGATTTCTGTGCATAGTATGTGTGACCAAAGGGCCCAGCAAGTTAAGACAAGGTTGTGAAGAGAAGGCTCGCTCAGGTGGCCCTCTCAGGTGTCAGTCCCTATATGCTGGCATTAAACCCGGTTCCATCCACACTGGACTCTGTATTTTCCTTTCTCAGGATTTTTTTTTTTTTTTTCTCAAAGTTGTGCATTGTTTTTTAGGCTAATACTCTCCTCAAATGTCTACTTCTCACTACTTAGCTCAGATGTCACCTTCCCAGAGAGACCTTTCCTGGGCTTCATTCCCCATTGCTCTTTCATAAAACTGTTTTAAGTTTCTTCAAAGTGCTTCATCATCCCACAAAATGATCTCATTGTTTATTGCTAATCTTAAGCCCCTCCCTTAGAAGCAGGCCCCTAGGCTCTGTCTGCAGGAACCCAGAGCAGGTGCTTGCCCAAGAGTCTTGAATGAGTGGACTAAGAAGCAAAGTTTTTTTCAGGATCTTGCACTGAAGATTGTTTTCTGTTTTCTTAGGGTAAAGCAAAGCAATTTTATGCTAGATTTACCTGTGATGGGTCAAAGGTATAAATACAGCTATTATCAGTCAACATTAGAACTGAGGATTCCCCAGCAGGGTGGCTTTGACATATGAAGTAGATGAAGGGTTTGGGCACCAGACTGATCCAGACAGAATCTCAGCTTCTGCACTCAAAGACTGTGAGTACTCCAAGCCTCAGTTACCCTGCAGGTAAAATGGGAATAATACCCACTGGTTGTCCTGAGGATTAAATGGAGAACATATGTGATATACCGTCAAATAATCTGCAGATAAAAAAGATAAGTAGTCTGTGTTTAAGAAAACTAAGGATCAAGTAATATCAGGCTTTAAGAATGAAGAATGGAAGGAATAATTAATACAGGTTTTTTTATGAATGTCCATATTAATGAATATTCATAGCCACTATTGTTCAAATGGGCAATATTGATCTATGGCCCAGGGGCTTTTTGGCAAAGCCTTTCTGTCTAGGCCCTCTCTCTGTCTAGATGTCTTTGGATGGATATCGTTAATATTTCATTAATTATGGTGGAGGGGCGTTGTGTGTACATCAATGTATCATATGATGCATATAATTAAAGGCACTTTTTGTTGGGAGCGGAAGAAAACTGGGCTTTCCCAAAGAAAAGCAGCTTGCTCCCAAAGTTGCTAACAGATTGCTTCTTAATTGAACTTGGGAGGTGAATTATATGGTGAATTAGAAAAAAGAACAACTCTGAATTTAGTGAATTGTTCCATAAAGGAAACTGTGGGATTGAATTGCAAATGCTGGATAGAAACATTTCAGCAGGGCCCCATGCATCACGGGCTGCTGACCTCTGCTATGTTTCAGTGAGAGCCCGAACAGGCCAGAGCTCTCTTTTCAAGGCCTGGAAGGCATTCTTTCCCAGAGACCAGCTGTAAGCCTGGGTTTCTTATGCAAAGGAGGCGTTTGAATAAACCCCTGTGACTAATGAAATCTACAAGGTCTTTGCATATCCTCTCATTGAAGAGGTAATTAAGCAAAGACCAAATATGGGGAGCTATTTTTATTTCAATTTTTTTTTTTATCTTGCAATCATACATACACCAGGAAAAATATATCTCCATACCCAGAATGCTGCCCACTTTGCTCCCAGTCATTGTCTACATCAGGCTCTATCTTCTTCCTTGTTCTGTGGTGCCTACAGCTGCAGGCCCAGCCTGAGCCTCACCTGTCTTACACATTAGCTAGCTTTTTCAGAAAACAGAGGCACACTTTTCATCTATTTAGAGGTGAGAATGGCTTTTCCTAGAGTTTGATGCGTCTGCCTCCAACTCCACATCTTCCTTTCCTGGTGAGCTTTGGAGACGGGAGATCAGCTGTAAGGAAATGAGATGAGGATTCTGAGTGGCCAGTCTCCACCTTGCCTGCGCCTCAAGATCACCCAGGAAGATTTTCAAAGTTCCTGTGGCCAGACGCCGTCCCAAACAGTTAAATAAGAGCCTCTGGGGGTTCGGCCCAGATCTCAGTATTTTTTTTTTTTCTCAAAAATTTTTTCCCTAGATCATTCAATATTGCAGCCAAGGTTGAGAGCCATTGTTCCAGGAATAGCTACCTCCCCCTCTCCATAAAAGTTGATGAGGACAAATGTTTCTAATGGCGAAACTGAGCTAGGAATTCTAGTCCTTCTTTTAAAACTGGCTCTTTTGTTTTCTTATTCTCCCATCTATCGATTGTTACTGAGTACCTGCTATGTGCCAGGCCTCTTCCTTCAAGATGCTAGAAGCTAAAAATTAGCCCACAGGATTCTGCGCACTACAAAGGAGATCCCAGGACCTTGTGCTGAGGGATGTGAGTGAGCCAGGGAGCTATGGGAGTGGCAGAGGATAAGGGCTCTGACGGAGGAGGAGCGCCTGGCAGCTTCCCAGAAGAAGTGGTGTCTGAATGGAGACTTGAAGGACCAGTAGGATTTGGGCAGATGAAGAGGTATTTGTAGCTAAGAAAGCTGAACAAGAAGATGAAAGTAGAAATTCAGTCACTGTAGGTGCTTCGTGTGGCTAAGCTTGCAACGGGAGTGGGAAGTGGCAAGAGATGAAGAGCATGAACTCCAAATAGATCCCACTGGACCACACTGGAAACTTGAGGTTTGCTGCCCTTCTGGGGGGAAAATAAGATGGAGCCTGCATCTATTGAGGATAAGGACAGAGGGGGAATTTATGTTCTTAACTACTATGGCCCCGACCATGTCTTTAGGTGTCTTCCATAGACCCACTGGGCAATGCCTTATGGCCCTTGGGAATAAATGGCCCCTATCAGGTGCCTCTCCTGTGCTTGTCCTCATTCCTGGGAAAGGAGCACAGGTGTGAGATGAGACAGCACCCACTTCTAGCCATTATCAGTATTAACCATCTCTGCACCCTCAGAACAGGCAAGTCACACACAGAGGCCCTCATCTGTCAATGGTCCCTGTGTTAGTGGGTCTCCATGAGGCTAGAACTGGAAAACTCCAAGGAAAGTACTTAGCGCTGTTCTTAGCACATGGTCAGTACCATGACTGGTACTTAGTACATGATGGGCTCATGCACTTAGGGCACCTGGTTTTCCCCACCTCCAGGATTTCTTCACCTACTCTAACCCCAAGCACCAGAGACCCAAGTAAATCAGGATCTTCTCCTCTCCCCTGTCTGCTGCTGAGCTCTTAGTCCCTCCCAGCCCTGGCTCTCTCCTTTATAGTTTGTGGCTCCCTTGAGCCCGTACTGCTCCTAGACACAGCTAGTGCTCTCCCCCTGTCCGCCATCTTTCCTTTTGTAGGAGCCAAGGAAGTCTAAATTACTGGCCATCAATACTGGACTTCCATTGCTGTACGGAATCTTATTCCAATCCCCTTCTACTCACCTTTTTGTTTTTCTTTCTTTTAGTGCTGGGGATTGAACCCAGGGGAGTTCTATTACTAAGCACATCCATAGCCCTTTTCTAATTTTTATTTTGAGGCAGGTTCTCACTAAGTTTCCTAGACTAGCCTCAAACTTGTGATCCTCCTGCCTCAGCCTCCTGAGTAGCTGGGGTAATATACACCATGTACACCATGACCATCTTTTCTTTTCTTCCCTTTTTTCTTTTTTGGTTACCCCTACCTTTTAATATTTTATTTAGAGACAGGGTCTAGCTGAGTTGCTTAGGGCCTCACTAAATTGCTGAGACTGGCTTTGAACTTACGATCCTTCTGCCTCAGCCTCCAAAGCCACTGGAATTAATAGGCATGTGCCACCATGCCTGGCCTTGTCTACTTTTAATAACCCCTGCCACATACAAAGCTGGTGCAATTACAAAGCTCTTTCATTGTGCTCTGGCTCCTATCTACATCACTCAAAAGTCTAAGTCCTGAAAATGACTGGCAAGGCCCCACATGAACTGGCCCTGCAGACCCCCACTGCCCACTGACCTCACGGCCTACCACTCTCTCATCTTCCTACTGCCAGGCACACTCCCTTTGCACCTGCTGGCCCCTCAGTTTGGAATGCTCTTCTCCTATAGCCACAGACTTTCCCCTGTTCTTTCTAGACTTCTTACCTGAAATGGAAAACCCCTGTCCCCCTTGCCCTCACTTATTTTCTTCATAGCACTTATCAACAGCTGTCTTGAATAGTTAGCTGTCTATTTGTTTATTGCTTTCTTCCCTACCCTGCATCAGAATTTAATTTCCATGAGGTCAGGGTAGAGTTTCTGCAGTGTCGTATCCTGAGCAGCAGAAACAGTGTCTGGCATGTAGCAGGTGCTGGATAAATATTTGTTGAATGAACGAATGCCTAAACAAACCTATTACCTCATTTGGTCCTTGCAACAGCCCATTTGACAGACAAAAGATGCTAGGCCCAAGTTCTTGTCCGCAGTTGCTCAGAGAGTGGAGGCCGAGCTGGACCCGGAGCCCGGCTGCAGCTCGCCTTCCCTTCACAGATGGCACATTCCTTGGCTGGTGAAGGATTTCAGACCATCAGGATTTCCCCTGACCTTTAGCCTGAGAGGAAATGATATCGCAACTGGAAGAATCCCCCGAGGGCCGGGAGCTGGCAGCGGAGGCCCCGGCAGCTGCAGGGAGTGTGTGAGTGGATTCCGAGTTGGCCAGAAAGGCAGCAGAACGAGCAGGATGCAGTGTGGAGCCTCCTGTCCCCGCCTGGCGTTACCGGGACCTTTCTCTACAGGAGGCCCCGCAGCTGCAGCCTGGCTAGGTCAGAGTCCTGGGAGGGAGGGAAAGGGACTGCTGGTCAGGCGTCCATCAGGAGTTGGTGTGGGGGCCACACCGTGGGCTCTCGTGGCCCAGGGATGAGATTTTATGCTGAACAGCGCTGAACGCCCATGGGCTGTGGCACAGGGAAGATCAAGGGGTTTCTGATCAGGACAATGCGTCCTGACCCCTCAGCTCCCCTTATTGGTTGGGTGACTCTGGGCTAATCATCTTAGGGTATCTTTTCCTCTGTAAAATGGGGGTTCCACTCCCACCTACCACAGAGTGTTCTAATGAGGCTCAAAGGGAAATACAGGGGAAATGCTTTATAGACTCCAAGTTTCTAAACAAATGAAATGTGTGTGTGTAAAGCATATATATATATATATATATATATATATATATATGCTTGTAAATAGATTATCCTTTGGGAGCTTCCATGTGGCTTAATCTGTGCAATTATCTCTTCTGGGCACAAATCTGCTCCCTGGTGCCCTGCCCACCAGTCATGGTGGTCCCTCGCACCCCTTATATCCACTCTTCCAGCCCCTGCTATTGGCTCTGCCCCCAGCTAGGTTCCTGATCAGCAGGTGCCTGGCACCTCTACTGCAGTGTGCTGTCTGCCCACCGACCAGGGCAAATCTCCTGATACTGCCTTCCACTCCTGCCTGCCCCAGAACAATCTTAGAAAAATATATACCCTCCTCCCTCTCCTGTTTTATTACTTCCACAGGGTTGTGACAAAGAGAATAAAATCAAAGGTCACAGCATGACTGGCAGGGCCCTGTGAATCCTGCCTCCCTCTCAGGCCTTCCCTTGCTCCACATGGCTAGCTCACTCCGGATCCAGGTTCTTTCTCCATCCTTCTGGCCCAGATCTCCACGTGGCCGGATCCTGCTGGTCTCAGATTTCAATCCCAGTGTCACCTCTCCAGAAGGCCTTTTCCAACCACCTTACACATGACTCCTGCAGTCGCCCTGGGCACGCACTGCACTGGATCTTCAGAGCACTTTCTGAACCTACAGTTGTCTTCATCTGTTTTCTCACCTGCTTATTGTCCAGCTTCCTTTTTAGAATGCACACATCTTGAGGACAGGAACCCCATCGTCTTGTTCACAGCTGGACCCACAGCGCCTGGAACTGCACCTAGTAGGACTAGGAAGCACTGGGTGATTGACATTGTCCTGGTGGAGAGGAATGTGAACCGGGTGTATGGATGGTGGCCACTGGCAAACGCACCCCAGCCTCACTGTCCTTGGTGGATGCAGGACCCGCAGGATCTAACTTATATAGTGAACAGCAGTTTCTTCCAGGTTACTCTCCCCCAAGGGAAACCAGAATTCCTAGAGAACACCCAGAGCACAGCCACCACATTCCTTCTGGGCGGACCCCAGACAAGACAGCTTCCCCTCGCTTCTGGGCTTTCTTTCCTTTTTATTTGTTCTAATTAGTTACATATGAAAGTAGAATGCATTTTGACAGATGATACATAAATGCAGAATAACATCTCTTTCTTCTGGTTGTACCTGCTTTGGGCCTTTCTTATGGAGGTAGGGGTCAGAAAATGGACTTCTGGCTTGCCTCTTTGTAAATCTGATTCTGAGTGCTCTTGAGTTGATCGAGATTAATCGATTAATTGATTAATTTGTGAGTGATCTACGTGTTTATAAAGAAAGTAGGCTCTCTTTTTTTGCTGTAGTGTCTAGAATAGTATCTAGAAGGGTGCCCATCACATGATGAGTGCTCAGTGAACCTGGTGGAGCAGATCACTGCTGATGACCAGGTGTGGTTCTCCCTTCCTGAAGATGCTGCAGAGAAGGCTGATGTGTCCTCCTCTTTCTCTGTTCTTATAGGTGGCCTTGAAGAGCAGCCATCTGAGAGCTGGCCAAATGCTACCGCCTTGAATACCAGCAGCCAGGAAGCTAGAAAGGGTAATGTATGTGAGGCCCCACCAGGTCTTTGGGTACCTTTTATATTTTTTAATGGCAAAAACCAGATAACTGCGAATTTACCATACTGACCATTTTAAAGTGTACCCTTTAGTGGCCTTGAGTACATTTACAATGTGGTGTGACTGTCCCCATAATCTATCTAGTTCCAGAACTTTTTCATCACTCCCAAAGAAGAACTCATACCTGTTAATCAGTCCCACACTTCCCTAGTCCCTGGCTTGAGAGATGACGAGACATGGGGAATCAGGCATCTCAGGGAATGAGAGGTCCTGGGAGGCCCGGAAGAGGGACAGCTGGGGTGGGGATGGGGGGTAGCTTAGACCAGAACCCCTAGAGAGGGGACGGGTGAGGTTGCAGGCTGTTTGTGGACAGGGACCACCTGTCAGCCTGGAAGTACTCCCTTGGCTTGTCTGCACACAAGGCTCAGACATGAGTGTGGCCTTCCAGTCCTGGGAGCTTCTAGCTTGGAGATCACTGGAGGCACCTCAATTTTGGAGAAGCCTTTCCCATTCAGAGTGAGGCTGGAGGAGAGAGCCTGCATGACTCTCCTCTGGCTGTGGCCTTCAGGATTCGGCTTATGGTCAGAAATGGCATTTCTTCTCCATCAAGCTAACTGCAGAGCAAAGCAATAATTTTTTTTTTTTTTTTTTTTGTATTGGGGAGTGATTCCAGGGGCGCTCAACCACTGAGCCACATCCCCAGCCCCTTTTTGCATTTTATTTAGAGGCAGGTATCACTGAGTTACTTAGGCCTCAATAAATTGCTGAGGCTGGCTTTGAACTTCTGATCCTCCTGCCTCAGCCTCCCAAGGTGCTGGGATTATAGGCGTGTACCACCATACATGGCGGGAATAATTTTTAAATACCAGAATCCTTTATTTCAAGGATGTAGCGATGAAATAGAAATAATTATTTGCTTTACTTTCTGTTTTTGCTTTAATGATAACTTTCGTACATATTCACATGTATATATAATTTCACACACATTCCCACAAATGCATTAATGTGATGATGTCATCATATACTATTTCTAAGTGTTTCCTTTTTTTCCCCTTTAATTTAGTACCCCCTCCATCTTCTTTTTCCCCTACCACCCTCTACTCTCTCTCCAATAATGCCTGCTAATGAATTTGTGTGCACCATGCACCTATGTTGACATATACACTTATATAGAAATGTACATATGTAAGCAGACATAAGCATATATACAGATATAGGCTTTGTCATTGTTTTAAAATTTGATACATATTCTTAAATGCATCATGCTTTTCTCATCAATACTTCATGGGAAACCCCTCCAAGGTTTAACTTAAATTTATGCTTTTGAATAGTTGCAAAATATTCCTGGTATGGATAGATCATAATGTGTTCAATCGTTCCCTTCTTAATTAGCATTCCCTTCACTTTTGGTTCTTGACTCCATGAACAATGCCTGCAGTAGACATTCCCGCACAGATAGCCTTTACCGCTTCGTATATTTTTAAGAAATGTTGCTAGATTGCAAGTCTACAGTTGTGACAATTCACATTTCCATAGCAACTTATAAGTGTGCCCCTTTCCCCAGATCCTCACTAGTACAAGGTGTTGTCAGTGTTTTTAACCAGTGAACAACAGCTTATTGTTACTTAATTTATATTTCTCTGACTGTTGGTGGTTTCGAGCATCTTTTTCTGGGTTTGCCAGTAATTTGTATATGCATTTCTGGGATTTGCCTCTTTCATTTTCTCTTTCTTCTCCGTATGACTGACTATTGGGCAAAACTACCTTTAAACTTGATGACTTCAAAAGGTGATTTGTTATCTTTCATCACTTTGTGGGCTGACTGGGCTCAGTGGGGCAGCTCTTGGACTGACATTGCCTGAGGTCACTAACTTGAAGGCATTCATCTGGCAGCTGAATGGGGCTGGAAGGTCCAGGAAAGCTTTAGTCACCCCTGGTCCCTCCACATGGACCCTCTCCGCATTCAGTTGTCCAGACTGAGAAGTTCTACAACATGGCAACTGGCCTACCCCAAGGGAGGAAGCAGAAGATGCAGACCACCCAAGGCCTGGAATTCAGAACTCCAAACATGCTGCCTCTGCCACATTCAAAATGGATTCCACAGCACGCGGATGAGGGGACTTGTGGGGGCCATACCTGGAAACTATCACTGTATCTTATCTGCTCACCAGCAATAGAAATTATTTAGAGTTTTTTATGCTTACCGTTTTCGCAGGTATAAAATGACCCAACGAAATAAACTGTGATAGTCAGACACGCTTGGGTTTGAATCCCAGCTCACCCATTTAGTAGCCATGGCTTTGATGAAGTTATTCATCTCCTTATATGAGACTCGGGGAGAATTAGAAATTATATTTATGTAAAGTGCATAGCCAGGTGTCTGGAACTCAAAAGGTGCCCATGAATGTAGCTCTTCCACGTTTTCCTCCCCACCTCCACTTCCAAGAATTATATTATCCAACATTGAGAGTGCATCATTTACCTCTGGACTGGGATTCCACAGCTGTTCCACAGCTGCACAGAAACACAATTACAGAGGACAGGAAGGAACAAGTCTGCTGCAGCCCATTGAAATTCTGTCTCTAGCTGGGCTGCACACGGGACCCGCACTGCAATAAAAGGTCTTGGGCTTTCTAAGGAGGGTGAGGACCGCGCTGCCCTCTCTACACACATACCTCTGAAACTGGCTATGTCCATAGTCTGCAGCCTCAGATGATCTTGGTTTGTTCAGAGAGATTAGTGATGTCAAGGATAGGTCAGTCTCTACTCTGCATTACAGGGGCAGACAAGCAGGTCTCTAGGCAGCCAGGGCAATCCAGAGGAGGAAGGAGACTCCAAAGGTGAGGTGAGGATGGGCTGATCCTTCCCATCCCGTCCCTTCAGGACAATGTTGGGCACCAGCCTGGGGTGCCTCTTGTTTTTGCTTGAATGATAGATAAGTGTGCCAATCTCAGATTCCTCTTTAATTGCAACCTACCCCCCTTCCGCTCCCCGAGAACAAGAGACCGCCCAAGCAGGAGAAAGGCTCTGGGGCAAGCGTCCGGGCCGCTGGTTTCAGCCGCAGGTTTATTTCCTGGCATTATGTGGCTCCCTTCAGCCCTGACGGTGGGGATTTGTGCCTGCAGCATTGGGTGTGTGTGTGTGAGTGTGTGTGTGTGTGTGTGTGTGTGAATTGCTGAACAGCTCTCTCAGCACTCCCTGGCAGAGGCTTTGGTCAGAGAAGCCCCTTCCCTTAGAGATGGGAGCTTAGCTTTCGGTGGCCGAGAATGAGATGGATGAAATGGAGTTTGTCACTGCACCACAGTGGAACTGTGACTGGACAGACTGTATTTCTAGAATCATATTCATAAAAGAGAGTGGAACTTTCCCTTCAGTCGTAGGCCCTCAGGCCTTTGTGCTGCAGTAAAGAATAATGGAATCTGGTTGCACCGAGGAACAAGGGGCCCACAAACTTGGGTGCAAAATGCCCCTGCATGTCACCTGTGGCAGTGCATTTGGGTGTAATCACCAAGCCCGACTAGTTTCAGGCCCACATTTTAACCTGTCCCCAATCCAGACCGGCATCGTAATCACTGTAGCTCACACCAAGCCCCTCCTCACCGCAGGTGTTTGATGTCCTTTGGCCAGCTCAATGTTCACAGGAAGTCAGGCTCAGAAGGGAAAGTGGTTTATTCAAAGCCACACAGGTAGCAAATGGCAGCACTTTGCTTGAGCTTAAGTTCCCTTGCTCCTAAATACCTTCGTCTTAACCTTTGAGCCCTATCAGTGGTTTCCAGACTTCACTGAGCTTGGTCAACAGTGGGAAGATTTAAAAACTGCAGATGCCTTTACTCTAAGATAGGCCTGTTGAGTTGCAATCCTTGGGCAGAGGACCACACCAGCATTTTAAAAAGCTTCCATCTGACTCTAGCTGTGCAGCCAGGTTGAGAACCCTTGTGTAGGATAATCTACTATCTCCCTTTTTACCAAGGGGCTGCTCTTGAGTTTTTCAGGATTGGGGCAGGTAAGGTGTGGATTCGTCCATCTGTCATGGTGTGAGGATTTTGCAGATGACCAGACAGTCAGGTGCATACTTCCGGTGTAGGAGTGACCCTCTGCTTAATCTGAAGATTGCAGTTGCTTGCTTGAGAATGCCGGACCAGGCCTGGTTCTGTTTATGACATGGCTGTGCCTTCAGCCGGAAACGGAACACTGAACAGTTATGCCGTTTTGCTCTGTCAGAGAGGAAAGGGCCCCTCCCTGAGCCAGAGAATTTAAATGGGCTTTATCCCCCTCCCTCCTCCACCCCCAGTGTGTTAAATCCTTTCAGACGCCCCTGAGCTCCTCTTCAAATGCAGGACTCTTGGCCATAATAAATAATTACATCCTTCTATTTGGACTCCAATTCCAGATAGTAGTAATCCAAGAAAATCCAATAATGACAGTTGCATTAAGATCCTCCTTCCAGGCTAAGCAGAACATCTGTTTAGACATATTTTTAATCGGCAAATGCTTCCTGTGTTGAGTCCTCAGCAAATTAAATTTCTCACTGGACCGAAGGGGAAGCTGTCATTCAATAACCCATCTCTGGAAATTACACCCCAGTCTCTTTCCAGGTGCACTTAAGATTTTCCCATGCTGACTCGGCCGCATAAAATCAGCCCTTACAATACTGGGTCACATGTGTATGTAGCACAGCTTGTCCGAGCGGCCTGGGATGTCTTGGTGTTATTCCCTCCAATAGAGAAATATTTTTGCCCAAAGAAGAATTGGCAGCAGAGGAAAATTAAGAGACTTGTTGAAAACCATATGGGAAACGAATAACAAACTTCCACTTGCTACATCGCTGCCTGTGATTACTTAAGACTTGATGATTCTCAGGATGTAAACATTAAGGGCTTCAGCCTTGCCAACATTTCGGAGAGGTTTCCGCCACAGAATTGTTTGGACTGTTGGGCTGTTTATTTTTAGAATGGCTCATCCATTCTTTCATTCATTCAAAATACAAATATCCTGGATGCTTAGCACCAGCCAGGCATGGTTCGGGGTCTGGAGCATGGAGGGTGAACAAGTCCATCACGGCTCATGCTCTCATGGAACTTCCATTCTACTGGAACAATTCACACTGGAAACCTTGATGCACCGGATTCTAGGGCTGGGATAGCAAATTGGAATATGCATAGGGCCAGGCAGTTGGGGGAGGTGGGTTGAATGGGGCAGCATGAAACGGGGAGAGGGGTTCTGGCAAACAGGAAAACAAGTCCCCGTCCCCTGACTACCGGGAACAGGTGCTCCTTTACTCCAGTGGGTTGTACTATGGTGGAAGATGGACTCACTGTTGCCAGATCTTTCCGTTTTTAAAGTAAAACCAGAAAATCTGGATTGTTATGTGAAATCCCTTGATTTTAAAACGTTGGCTTCCAAAGTGAGATTTTTTTTAAAAAAACATAGTGTGGGCCAGAGTGTCTAGGCCAAACAAAACACATCTGTGGGTTGGGTTGATCCCAAGACTGCAAGTGTATGACTTCTGTTCTAGAAATTCTAGCAGTTAAACAATTAATTTCAGGTTTAAAAATATATTACATATCAACTTTCTGCGCTGGGAAATATGACCAATTAAACTAGGTACCTCTTACACCAGCATAGAAATGTTGGGGGAGGGGGACAAACAAACCTTTCTACTACCCCAAATCAAAAATATGAAGTGAAGTTTAAGAGGGAGAAAAAACCAGTAAATGGCCATGATGAGAAGATAATAGGAAAGTTAGCCTCATAGAACTGAGCTTCAGATGGTTGTGAAACTATGCAGAGGATACAGAAACTGGACTGGAATACGAGGAGACAGGGGCTGCTGTTTTAATGGCCAATGCTATGTCTATAGAGATCCAGAAGATGTGGCTTTTATCCCAGGTGAGGCAGGAAGTAGAGACGGAGATGCACATCAAATAAATGCCCTCAAAGGGCTCAGAGGAGTGGAAACAAATCTTGTTATCTTTCACAGGCTCTAATTTTGGAGGCAAAAATATCATTTTCAAGAGACTTAATCCCCAAACCTGTTCCACATGCAGGTATGATATTTCCTGTATATGGAAACTCCAAAGTGAGAAATCAACATTAAAAACTGATCTGGGATCCATAGAATCCCAAGAGCTCTGAAACAAATGTAAACTAAGGTCACACCCATGATCCAGGGCACCTGGTATTCTTGGAAGAAAGGAACACCTTTGCTTTAAAATGAACTTTAAAACTTTAGAAACACAAAAAGCTAGTCCATGAAGGAGAATCAGCAGATACAACAAATTGAAGAACTGTTATCTCCAGATATTCAAAGATAAGACAACCCTGAAGGAATGGCAATCAATGTAACTGAAATGAATAATGAGCCAGAAGAAGATCTAGACACTATAGTGGAGGGGAAAAACAAGACAGTATGGAAAAGAGAAGACATATTTGAAAAAGCACCAACATAAGTCTTCAATAAATGATGACTGTATTCATTGAGACTGGAACAAGATAAAAATCCTATGTTGAACACAACTAAAGAAAGAAAAAGGGAGGTAAAAATAGATCTGAGGAAATACACAGGTTTCAGCACTGATAGACAAAGAGATGTAAATAAAATGTGAAAAACATGTGAAGAGACATGGAGGTTAAAATGGCACCGTCCAGTGGGTAATCAGTAAGAATTTTAGAAGGTGAGATGACGCCTGTACAGAGACTGGGGGAAAGGCCAAATAAAACCCTCGATGAATTAGAATTTTCCAGAATTGAAGGAAGATGTGAAATTTTCAGAATGGTACTAAATCCCAAATAGAGAAGTAAGATAAATCTACCTATATATAGACAATTATAGTGATGCCAAGGAACACCAAAGACAAAGAGCAAAAGAAGGAAACGAAGAAAAGATGAGACATAATGGGAAATGAAATGACCATTAAACTAAAAATACAGTTCCACTGGCAATGATGACGGCCACAGGCACTGGAATACACTCTCACCATGAAAGAATATTAAAAGAGACATTTCCAGGTAGAAGAAATGGGATGGAGGAAGTAGCAGTGAGCAAGGGAATGGGTGGATTTGAAGGTAGCTATACATCTATATTGCAGACACACAAACCAGGCCTTGATTATAGAGACTGATTTTGGAGCTTGAAAGCAAGTAACCAATAACACGAAAAATTGGAGTTTTCTGTGTCTTTAAGACCCTTTTGTTTTTCAAAATGAAACAGGGGCCTCTGGTTTCTTCTGATTCATCTTCTTGTCCACTAATTCTTTATACTTTGTTAAATCAAACATGAAGTTAAAAATCAAAGGCAATGCTATGTAAAACATAAAGGGAACAATAGAAGTAAAAGGGAAGTCTATAAAATGTAGAAATCCAATAGAAATCAGGAAAGAAAAAAAAGGAGGAAACGGATAAAAGGAAAAAAAGAAAGCACAAAATGAAAGGAAGGCAAATATCCAGGCATATAACTTATAAAATACATGATGGAATTCACTTGTTAAAATAATCTCAGGAAATACACTCTGGATATTTACTGTTTAAAAGAGCCCCACCTAAACCTAGTTAAGCTTACATGCAGAAATCCTAAATAAAATATTTGCAAATCAAATCCAGTAATGTATAAAAAGAATTACATACCGTAACCAAGTGGGATTTATTCCAGGAATGCAAGGCTGTTTTAACATTTGAAAATCAATATTTATGTATATAGTCCACTGTATCAACAAGCTAAAAAAGAACAATCTGGTGATCTCAAATCAATTTGATACAGAAAAAAAACATTTAACAAAATCTAACACTTATTCAGGATTAAATGTCAGCAAGAATAGAAAGGATTTATCTTAACTTGATATAAACTCTCTACAGAAGGACACAGAGTTTGTGTCATACTTAATTATAAAAAACTCAATGCTTTCCTTACTGAGATCCAGAACAAGACAAGGATGCCTGCTCTTGACACCCTTATTCAACATAGTTCTGGAGTTCTAGACACTGCAATAAAGCAAGAAAACAAATAAAAGGCATACAAATTGCAAAGGAAGAATTAAAATGTTGTCCATATTTATAAATGATGTTTGTCTATGTAGAAGAACCCAAGGAATCTAGAAGAAAACAAAATAAAAAACTCCTAGAACAAGTAAGTGAACTTAGCAAGATGGTAGAATACAAGACCACCAAACAACAAATATGCAAAAGCAAAAATTTTAAAACCAATATCCTTTATAGTCACTACAAAGAAAATGAGATACTTAGATATACACTTACCAAAATATAGGATTTGTATGATGAAAATTTACAAATGCTGACAAAAGAAATCAAGGAAGATCTAGATAATGGAGAAGCATGAGTATTCACAGGAGCTTTATCTGTAATAGCAGGAAACAACCCAGATGTCTTTCAGTAGTTGAATGATTAAACAAAACTGTGGTCCATGCATTCTAAGCACAGCTACTCAGAAACAAAAGAAACTTCATAAACACATCCTGGATGACTTTCCAAGGAATTATGCTGAGTGGTAAAAGCCAGTCCCCAAAGGTTATATACCACATGATTCCATGTATACGTCTTTGAATGAGAGAATTTTAGAAATGGGGCAGACTAGTTGCCAGGATTTAACAATGGGTAGGTGGAAGGAGGGAGGGAGGTGGATGTGATCATAAAATAGCAACATTAAGAATCTTTGGTGATGGAACTGTTCCTGTTCTGTGTCGTGAATATAGTAGTAGACACACACAAAGTCCATGTATGATAACATTGTGTAGAACTATGTGCGCACGCAAGCGAACACACACACACACACACACACAAGTAACAATGGAGAAATCTGAATGAAATCAGTGGGTTGTGTCAATATGCATATCCTAGTTGATATTGGACCATAGTTTTATAAATGTTACCATTTATAAAGCATACACAAAATCTCTTTTATGTCTTATATATGTGTGTGAATCTACAGTCTATCTCTATAAAAATTTCATTTTACAAGAAACTATTCTGATCATTGCAAAGTTCTATTGTTCGTTGTGGAAAGTATAATTCATTTACAGAATGACACCTGTTGTCTGACTAGAAAAGACATAATTACACAAAAATATTGAAAATAAATGTATGGGAAAATGCCATCTGAGGCAAACAGTAGTGGAAAAAAACCTAATATGGTAAAAAATAATCTTTCATATCGGTGAACATTATTATTATCATTATAAAGAGGGTCAGTAATGATAAAACAAATAGTTTATCTATTTGTTTTATTTAAAACAAATCCTAAACTTGTATCACTTAACCAACATAGTTTTAAGCAATCTAGAGCAAAAATGAAGAACAAAGGAGAAAACAACAGTTCACCTTAGGTCTGGAGGTTATCTAAAGCATTTTTCTCAGTAGCTATTGTTAGTACATTTTTGTCACTATAAGGAAATACCCGAGGCAGGCTACTTTTAAATAAAAAAGATTTAGTTCAGAGTTCTGAAGATTGAAGAGCATGGTGCTCAACTCTGGTGAGGACCTCACGGCAAAACAATGACCAAAGCATGTATAGGAAGGAATGATCCGGTGCCAGCATCTCCTGCGACATTGTCACAGCTACTTTAGCAATGCTTGGGGTCAGACTGTCGCACTCCTCTAGTGAGTTATGGCAGTGAAGGCCGTGTGCATGCTGAAGGACAATGGTCCAGTGCAGGGCACCATCCACTTCAAGCAGAAGGCAGATAAAGTTTTAGTATCGGGACACATTATAGAATTGGCTGAAGGGCAGCACGGATTCCATGTCCATCAGTTGAGAGATAATGCAGAAGGCTGTACAAGTGCAGGTCCTCACTTTAATCCTCAGTCCAAACAACATGGTGGGCCAACGGATGAAGAAAGGCACGTCAGAGAGCTGGACAATGTGATTGCTGACAAAGATGGTGTGGCCAATGTGTCTGTTGAGGATTCTCTGCTCTCACTCTCAGGAGAGCATGCCATCATTGGCCACACAATGGTAGTCCGTGAAAACCAGATGACTTGGGCAAAGGTGGAAATGAAGAAAGTACAAAAGTGGGAAATGCCGGAAGTTGTCTGGCTTGTGGTGTAGTAGGGATAGAACAGTAAACATTCCCTTCCATGTGGCTGGGTCCCAGAAACTCATCTGTTATCCTGCTAGCTGGTAGAAATTTAACTTGGTAAACATTAAACATTGTATGTGATTCTGCAACTTGTATTTGGGGTAAAAATGGGAGTTCATAACCCACTTGAATCAATTGTATGGAAGATGATATGTCATGAGCTTTGTAATGTTTTGAACAACCAATAAAATAAAAAAATTTAAAAAAATTAAACATTGTAATCTTAAAAGTATAGCTGTGTGACTTCTTTTTAATTGCTCTAAGTATTTGTAATGAGAGGGAGTGATTACGTGATGCGGCAGAAAGCTGAGATTCAGGGCTCAGGCTCACTCAGATTTTATAACATAATGCTCTTTTGAGAGCTCAGGGGTGCATTTTTGCTCTAGATTGTTTAAACACAACTACCACATTCACTTCCATATTGTCTTTGACTGCTTTTGTACCATAATGGCACAGTTGAGCATTTGCAACAGAGAATATATAATCCACAAATCTTAAAATATTTACTATCTGACCTCTTGTAGAAAAAAAAAATGTTGACTCCTGTCTTGGACAACAGGACCTTGGAACACAATGCAGTGTTAGAAATTAATAACACAGAGAGACAAATATTTAGACATTAAAAATCACACTGCTAGGTGAATGGATAAAGAAAATGTGGTACATATACACAATGAAATATTAATTACTGAGTCTTAAGAAGAATGAAATTATGGCATTTGCAGGTTAATGAATGGAGCTGGAGAATATCGTGCTAAGTGAAATAAACCAAATCCAAAAAAACAAAAGCCAAATGATTTCTCTGATAAGTGGATGCTGATCATAATGGGGGCAGGGTAGGGAAGAATGGAGGAACTTGGGATTGGGCCAAGGGAGTGTGGGGAGGGGGTGTGTGTGTGGGGTGGGAAGGACGATGGAATGACATGGACATTATTACCCTGTGTACATGTGTGATTACACAACTGGTGTGACTGCACCATGTTCAGCCAGAGGAATGAGAATTTGTGCTCCATTTGTGTATGATGTGTCAAAATGCATTCTACTGTCATGTATAACTAATTAGAACAAATTTTAAAATTTTTAAAAATCACACTGCTAAATAATTCAAGGGTCAAAGAAGAAAATCTAAATGGAACTTATAGAATGTATTAGTACCTAATATTGAAAAAGTACATGTCAAATGCGGGATGTAGGTAAAGAGAAAGAGAGAAATTGAAGACTTAAAAAATGTTAATATTAGAAAATAAGAGGTCTGGGTTGTATCTCAACGGTAGAGCACTCATCTGGCAAGTGTGAGGCCCTGAGTTCGATCCTCAGCACCACATATAAATAAATAAAATAAAGGTATATATAAATATATATGTATGTATGTATGTTTATATGTGTGTATATATATATGTTCAAATATATATATATATATATATATATATATATATATATATATATACATATATATGTATATATATATATGAAAGGTTAAAAACTTATGTGCTAAGCGTTCATATTTGACAGGTTTGCCAAAACAATTCCATGGGGGAAAACGAGTCTTTTCCAAAAATAGCTCCAGAATAACTTGGTGTCCACATGCAAAGGAATAAAGTTGGACCCCTACTTCATACCATATATAAAAATTAACTAAAAATGGATCAAAGACCTATATATAAAAGCTAAAACTCTAGAACTCTTAAAAGAAAACACAGGTAAAATCTTTGTGACCTTGGATTAAGCTATGGTTTCTTAGATATGACAGCAAAGGCATAAACAAGAGAAAAAAATAGATAGATTAGACCTCATCAAAGTTTACAACTTTTATACTTCAAATGATGCTAACATAAAGAGTGATAAGGCAATCTAAAAGATGGGAGGAAAATATTTAGAATTCATGTATTTAAAAATTTGGGGTGCCTAACATATTACAAGTAATTAAGGCTAGGTATGCAATTCAGGGGTGGAAAGCCTGTCTAGCACACTCAAAGTCCTGGGTTTGAGCCCCAGCACCAGAAAAACAAGCAAATAAAAAGAATAATTATTGTAATATAATGAGAAAGAAAACAGTTAAGGTGTGGACAAAGGATTTGACTAGTTATACAAATAACCAATAAACATATCTGAGATGTTCAACGTCGTTTGTCGTCAGGGAAATACAAATGAAAACTACAATGACATGCCACATCACACGCATTAGGATGACTATAATAAAAAAAAAGACTGACAATACCAAGTATTAACAAGGAACTCTGGTGCATTGCTGTGAGGATTTGAAACAGTGCGGGTGCTGTGGAAAATCTGGTCGTTCTGCAAAAGGTTAAATAGAGTTGCCCTAGGATTCAGCAAGTTCATGCCTAGGCATATTTGCAACAGAATGGAAAAGTTAGTCCAAAAAAATGTGCATGTGAATGCTCTTCACAGTGTTGTTCATAATAGCCAAAAAGGGGAAACAATTCAAATGTCCATCAACTGAAGAATGGATAAACAAAATGTGGTATATCCATACAATGGAATATTATTTAACCATAAAATGAAGCAAAGAACTGATTCATGTTATAACATAGATGAACCTGAAAAACATACCAACTGAAAGGAGCGATACACAAAAGGCACCTGGAGCATGATTGCATTTATGATAGACACATCCATAGAAACAAAGGAGACCACTGGCTGCCAAGGTCTAGAAAGGGAGCTGTAGGGAGAGACTGAACAGTTACAGGGATTTCTTTGGAGTGATGAGAACATTGTACAATTTGATAGTGGTGATGGCTGCACAACTTTGTGAATATACTAAAAACCACTGAATTGTACACTATAAAAGGCTGAATATTATGATTGTGAATTATATCTCAATTCTTTTTTCTTGCTGCTTTTTTTTGGCCCAGGGGGATGCTGGGGATTGAACCCAGGATCTTGTGCATGCAAGGCAAGCACTCTACCAAGTGAGCTACATCCCCTGCAATATCTCAATTTAAAAAAGAAAGAAAGAAAGAAAGAAGAAGCTAGAAAGGAAACATCAGAATAAAAAAATGAAAAGAGAAGGAAATAAAAAATAAATAAAATTGATGAAGTAAAAAAAAAAAAAAATGAAAAGAAAAAAACCTGATTTTTAGGGGGTGGAGATGAAAACTAAAGCAAAAATGCCCCAGGTGAGACCGATGAGGGATTCCAGGCAAGCAGACCTTTTGTTTTTACAAAACCACAAATTATCTGAATGATGAATAACACAAGTGTGGATTTAGGTATGCGGTGGCCCCAAGCTTACACATTCTATTCCACCTGTCCACCTCTGCTATTTCCAGAAGTCTAATGCTTGGACTCAGAACTTTAAATCAAACCTCTGTTTGTTTCCTACATTCTTCTCTTACGGGTCCAGATGTGACCAGACACTGGGGAGAGCTGGGAGGTTTTATGAGGCTCTGTTTTTTCCAGGGTTTATCTTACAAATAATTTATTTTTGCAGCATCACACTCTGGTGCACTTTCTTTGCTGTACTGGACAAATTATTTTAATATTTGCAACACTGACCATCTTGAGTCAAGGCAAAGGATTGACCCAGCTTGCTCCCCCAAAAGTTCATGGCTTTGAAAAGAAAGTCCACCCCAATCTGGGCTCACACAGAGGGATCTAGTCTGTGGCCCCAGGGGGCACCTTTCAATACCTCAAACAAGCCAGACCCTCTCCCATTAGAGGCTGGTCCATTACTATACTTCCTCTTCCTCTCATTGGAATGCCGCCACCCAGGACGAAGCCCTGCATGTTGAAATGCACCCCCCACCCTAGTATGCAGGTTTTAATGCCCCTCTGTGGCTTCGTGGTTCGTGCAATCTTAAGGTAATGCACAAGAGGAACCAGAGGGCAAAGTACATGGTGCCCTGACTGTCTTGCAGATGGCAAGGAGGACATCATGCTTCTGCACAGCCCTGGGACCTTGGATGCCACAGCCAAGACCTTCTCTGCCCGCGTCCGAAGAGCCACAACTTCAAGAACAGAAAGGATATGGCCTGGAGGCGTCATCCCCTATGTCATCGGAGGGAACTTCACTGGTCAGTAGCCCCAAATAAGGCTGCTTTGGGGCTGGGTGCTCTGGCTCCCAGGGTTGAGAGCATCCTTCCAGGAGGGACTCAGGTGGGACAAAGTGGATGCCAGGACCACAGCAGTCCCAATCCGCCTAGGCTCTCTTGTTCCCAGGAAAACCACAATCTCTTGGGGGGCTATATCCTCAAAGTGGTCACGTTGTTCCCAAGGATTAGGTAGGGACAAATCACCCTAGTCCCGAAGGACAGATGGGGTTTGCACTATAAGCACGTGAGGACAAGCCAACTCCCACCCCCAGACACAAAGGGCAGCACAAGTGGCTGCACATGGTAGCCTGTCATCTTCTGCCCAGATGAGCACCAGGACGTAGTGGTCCCTTATCAACACCCATCAGAGTAGTGCTTTCCGGGGCAAGCAGGGGGTGCCAGTAGAGGTGACACAATGTGGCATGACTCCCTGGGTTCAAATACTGACATTTCCCATCCCACAGAGATGTTTTGAGAATCAAATAAATTAATATAGATAAAGCACTTAGAATTGGGTGTAGAACGTAGTAATTAGTATTTCCTATTAGTATTATTGTCTTTAGAATATGTGAGTCATCCCATTGGCTTCCCATTGCCTCTGAAACCACCCATCACGGCCTACCAGGCTGTCCCCTGGTGGCCTGCCTCCCCTCCTTCCTGGTCTTCTACCTTCTCCTCCTTTTCCCTAGTCCCTATGCTCTGGCCTCAGCAGCCATCTTCCCGTTCCAGAACATGCCCACCTCCAGCCCCCTTGGCACATGTAGGCTGTCACTTGCCCTTCTGTTTGCCAAGAGCTTTGCATGGCTGGCTGCTTCTAGTCAGTCAAATCTCACATGAAGGGACACACATCCATAGAAAGTCCCTCTGCCTCCCCATGACCCCACCAGGTGTCCCAGAGCCTAGTTTAGAACCTTTACGGCACTTACCATCACCCAAAATGACTTCCCCTGTTATTTCTGGTTGCTTTTTGCCTCTGCCTGAGCTCTGTGGGAGCTGGGTTTTTTTTTTCCTTCCTATTTTCTCTCCCACATCTCCAGCACCTAGGACAGGGCCTGGTCCAGAAGAGGCAGAATCTGTCCATGGCAGGCCTGTGGCCAGTACAGCCAGAGTTGAACACCTCAGTGAAAGCCACAGAGTGAGCCCCCAGGTTCTCAGTGCCCTTCATGAGTCCTTCAGATCCCTGTGGCTCTGTGACTTCTACTATAAGAGGTATTTGATAAAAGAAGGTGTCCTGATGACCTGGCATGGCCACTGAGAACCACAGATGAGCAAGTTGGTGAAAGAACTACACAGACCTGGAGAGGGGTCCCCTGAAGCCTGGAAGGAGCATGGAGCTGCTCCTTTGTCTCTTCTTGGTGGCATTACCCATACTTCCTAGAGCCAGATGCATCATTAAGTGCTGCAGTAAAGAGATGACTAGGACTTTGCCCTGCCCTTGGGGAGCCCCCAGTTCTAAAGCAGAAAAGTATATATGCCTAAGGAACCGAAAAATAGGATTATGAATGGCTGCTATTGTTTTTGGTATCTTAATTGTGTTCTGACCATAGATTATATTACCTTCTGTGATCATCTGACCACAGATTATATTACCTTCATCAGAATGAACTAATGGTATATATTAGGATTTTGTTGTTCTTTAATACGTAGGATTGCTATTTTGATGAGTAATTTAGCCATCAACAAATTGAACTGAAAATGTCAAGATGTCAAGAAGAGTGGACAGCTGTTATTCTTTATTCTGTGTCTATGTTTTGGGGGATAATATGACAAGGTGCCACATCTTCTAGGCTATGGCAGGAGTTTATTGCAGTTTTTTATGTTTTAATTTAATTTAATTTACTTATTTGTACCCCTCTAACACTCTAACTCCTAGCCTCAGCCCTGTTTGTACTTCCCAAATACCTATGTTTTTTGAAAGCTTTTTGAAAAGCTGAAAGATATTTGATAAAATTATATATATTCAAGGTGTACAAAGTGGTAATTTGATACATGATTCCATTATGTAATGATCACCACAATTAAATTAACTAACACATCCATCACCACCCGTAGTTACCATTTGGGGTCTATGTGTGGGGATGGTGGTGTGAGAACATTTAAAATCTGCTCTTATTACATTTCAAGCAAACATTACAATAGTATTAGCAGGTCTGTGTTCTTTGATCATCAGAGCAGGCTTAGGCCAGCATGTTTAAGGAAGGCATGGCCCCAGGTATGAAGTGATCAGCCCTTGCCCTGTCATTCCAGGCAGCCAGAGGGCCATTTTTAAGCAGGCCATGAGACACTGGGAAAAGCACACCTGTGTGACCTTCATAGAGAGGACGGATGAGGAAAGCTTTATCGTTTTCAGTTACAGGAACTGTGGGTGAGTACACAGAAGCAAGACCCTCTTAGCAGAATCAGAGGTGCATGAGTCTTGAATTCCTCTGTAACACTTAGGTGGTGATTTATAGGAGTCGAGGGTTTGCTGGAAGCTCTCCTTGCCCTCAGTGAAATTGCAATCCATTTACAAAGCAGATGGGTCCAGAGTGACTCCAGGAAGACCTACTCTTAGTGGGTCCCATTTCTAGGAGTGCAATAGGTTGTGTTTTATATGGAGAAAAGGTTAGGCCAGTGGCTCTTAACCTCTGATCCCACTGAGAAGCCAATAGCTGGAAAAAGCTGTCCTTTCTCAAGAATAAATGTACATAGATGCAAAATTCTGCATGGCCTTACACACTTCCTACAGAAACCTTACACACGAGAAAATGACTGAATTATGAAAAAAGATATCTGTTATGCTGATAAATGTGTGAGGTACTCTCTACTGAAAAAGAAAGGTTTCCATTTAAGGTCAAAAATCAAAATCGAACTGCATGCTCTACATATAAGCTTAGAATCATGAGCTGGTCCATAACCCAGAGAGGTTTAAAAGCAAAAGAAAAGGAGGTGTACAGACAAACACTAGCAAAGGGAAGTTGGCATCCTGATTGTAATTATAGATGAGGCTTTTCTTGTTTGGGTTTTTGTTTTTATTATGCATTTATTTATTTTGTGGTGCTGGGGATTGAACCCAGGGTCTTCGCCCATGCTAAGCAAGATCTCTCTCTGAGCTTCATTCCCAGCCCTGTTGTTGTTTTGGAAGTTAGAAAGTGTTAAAAAAAAAGTGACACTTTATAATAAGGAAGGGTACAAGTTATGGTGAGAATATGTGTCACAAATATTTATGCACTAAATCGCATAGCATTAAGGGTCATAAACAAGCCTTGGGTATCCAAGGGGAAATTGACAGAAATACCAGCAGCAGGATATTTACTTCACTTTCATCAAGTAGGTTAGCATCAAGTTGACTAAAAAATAAGTAGAGAATTATAGAGGACCTAAAAAGTATAATTAATACAGTTGGCAGGAGAATGAAATAAACACTATGAATACTGACTCTGTAGGTCTGTCGTATTCTGTAACATCTTTTTAAAGTGCGTGTTGAAGGTGTATTGACCTTGTCCATCTGTTCAGCATTAAGAACATCTCAGTAGGCCCTAAAAGGCAGAAATAACATTAAAATATTCTCAGATTCAAAGCAATGAAACTGGACACAATAACAAAAATAGAATTTCCATTAATTGAAAAGTTAAAAGCTCCTCCTATTTTTTTAATAGCTCTTAGGTCTTACAAAAATCAAGATTAACATGGCAGAATGTCTAGATAATGAAAGCTGTATGTTCAAAATTAAATAGATAAGGCCAAGGCCTTATCCACAAAATATCCACACCAATACTTAAGAAATAATTATCCAATTAAGAGAAGTCAACTACAATAAATAAAATAGATATAAACCACAGTTGTCACAATAACAAAATAAACCTAATGAGAGCACAAGGAGACATTATAGGGCTAATAAATTCAAGAGTGAAATCTTTGAATAAAGAAGAGACAACGGATAAACCACTTGTTGGTGTAACTGAGACCAAAAGTGGCAGCACAGAAACACACAACATTAGAAATGGAAAAGATTTTATGATTATAAAAGAGTACTTTGCAACATTCCAGGGCAAGAAATGTGAAAATCTTGATTATGTGAATGACTTCAAGGTAAATATAAAGTCCTGACACACACCAATGGCTTTGAGAGAAATTGAAAAATAGAGGTAAAAAAGCTTTTTTGCCCTAAGAACCAAATGCAGAGTTTCATAGGGGAATTCTTTTATACCTTCAAGAATCAGAATATTCTGATACTACTGAAACTTTTCAGAGCATAGAAAAAAAATATTTTCAAATTCCTCTAAGGAGCTTGCTTCCCTAAAATGACAAGGAGGGAATCAACAATAAATAAATAAATAAGTTATAGACATCTCACATATGAATAGCCATGAAAAATCCCAAGTAAAACATTAGACTCAACAGTAGGAAAAAGGAAGAGTAGGTTGCCACGTAGGCTTACCTAAGGAATACAGGACTAGTTCATCATTAGGAAATCTACTCACAAGATTGATAGGCCAAAGGAGGGAAACCATGTGCATATATTTATATATCATTGCATTTGAAACCACAAGCCAATATTGGTAACAATCCTAGAAGCATTTTTGTTGGAATTAGGAACAAGCCAAAGATGTTTATGGTCACTACCATGATTTGACCTTGCTTTGGAAATACTAAGTGATATAATGAGGCAGGAGAATGAAATAAACACTATGAATATTGGCAGGAACAAGGCAAAGTTCATGTTATTGGAAGTTAATGTGATCATGTGCCTAGAAAACCCAGAAAATCAATTGAAAAACCATTAGAAACCCAAAGAGACTCTACTAAGGTGGACTGATCACAAAAGTAACTGGCAAAAAAATGAATTGCTTTTGTTTATACATGAAATAGCATGATGCGTTTTACAATGGAAAAAATATCGCTTTTTAATCATTATCAAAATTTCAAATGCCCATATCCTTTTGTTCATTAATTCCATTGTTTGGGATTCACCCTGCCGTGAACAAGGGAGATTCTAGCTTTTCTTTATTTCCCTTTTGTTTTGGTGTTGTTTATTTGTTTTATTTCTCTCTTGCAGCTTTGTTTAAATAGCAAAAAACTAAGTGTATTTTGGTAAGAGTCTGATGAAGTAAATTTTAATGCTATAAAAATATTTAGTACCGAGAAATAAACTTGGTACTGTATTGCTTTGAAAAGAATTAAAGAGGTCTACAGTGGACTCTTTAAAGCCTAAAATGAGGGAAGGAGGCAGGCTGAAAAACAAGGTGCATAGTGTATTGTGTAATTTAAATATATACTTATATAAAGATAGCTTTCTGTCTCTCTGTATTTATATCTGTCCATCTGTCTGTCTTTCTTTCTGTCTTATAATTGTCTGGGAATACATCCAAGAAACTGTTAGCAATGTTTAGCTTTGGATAGAGATTGAATGTGCGGATGAGAGACTTCGATCTTTTGAAACATGGTCAATAGACGTTATCTGGATGATAAGATTATGGGACATTTTAATAGTTTGACAAAATCAGTGTTGGACAGTGTATTAGGAATAATGAATAAATAGTTGAAAAAAGAATTGTGCCCAGAAGGGAGTCTCTGTTTCCTCTAACAATGGTACTAAGAGGCACACTTTTCAGAAACTTCTGCCTCCTTCTCCTGTCTCTTTTCCTCGTCCTTATAAATGGTCCAATCGAGCCTCAGGTGCATGTGCTTAATTCCAGGAGGGGAAACTCTTTCTTCAGATTCCCAGAAGGTTTGAGAAGCATCTTTTGAGGACATCTCTGGATTGGTCGGGGAGTCAAACAATGGGAGGGCTTTCACCTGGGAAGTGTGCCAGTGGGCGGGGAGGGGTGGGGTTCTTGCCTCTTGCCCTGGATATCCCCTGACCTGCTGACCTGAGTGTTTCTATCACTGTCCAGCTGTTGCTCCTACGTTGGGCGTCGAGGAGGGGGACCCCAGGCCATATCCATTGGCAAAAACTGTGACAAGTTTGGCATCGTGGCTCACGAGCTGGGCCATGTAGTTGGTTTCTGGCATGAGCACACCCGGCCAGACAGAGATCAGCATGTCACCATCATCAGAGAAAACATCCAGCCAGGTAAGGAGGCCTCTGTGGAGTCTGGAAGCCACCATCCAGGAAGGTGGCACCCACAGAGTCAAGAGGGAGTGGAGGAGAGGGCCTGCCTGGAGCTGAGCAAAGCTGATAGCTAAACATGGGGCAGCCACACAAGTGTGTGGGCACTTGCTGCCAGCACTGCCACTGACCGTCCCACTGTGGCCTTCTTGGGCAGCCATCTGCTCAAGTTTGTAGAACAAAAGTGAAATAATGATTTTCCCTTGTTGTAAAAGACAGTTCCCTCAATGGAACAGAATCAACCAGAATTCTGTTGCAGCATCAGGACTGATCAGCCAAAGAAAGTTCTGCCGGCTGCCGTCGCGAGTCATTTTGCTGACTTGGGCAACACATGGTTTTGAAACTGCAGTGCAGTTAAGATACCAGTGCATGTAAGAGCCGTGTTTCTGCCTAGAAGCCTTCTGCATCTAGATTTTTAAAAACGTATCTTCTCACGTTAAATAATTCAACTTAACCGTTGATATTTAACAGGAAACTTGCTTGTTGAGTTATAGGGTTGCCTTCAACATGCTTTAGAGAATCTAAACTGTGAAGTCCTTGGGATTGAATTTAACTCTGATTCATTTTCATTTCCTCCTTCAAATTGCAAGAATGGAATTTTTGGTTTTTAGCCTAACTTCCCCCCCCCCCCACAAGCAGATTGAGTGCTAATCAGCCTGCAAATATAGTTCAAGATCTTCAAGTGGCATTTGGGGAGGGGTGTTGGGTGGCAGGGCTGGGAGAACACAGGGCTTGCATTAAGTTTCCAATTTCCAACGTCTGTTAGAAACGACAACAGGAAGCTCCGTAAACCCTGTTATTTGACTAGCTGGGGTAAGGGTGGCGGGAAATGCTATGGGCCCCCCCTCTCCCTCCTCTGCCTCCTTTCAGGTGCTGCCTTGGTTTTCAAAGGCCTTAACAGAGTGTTGTGTCACAGGTCAGGAGTATAATTTCTTAAAAATGGAAGCTGGGGAAGTGAGCTCTCTGGGAGAGACCTACGACTTTGACAGCATCATGCACTACGCCCGGAACACCTTCTCAAGGTCGGAACCCTTGCTTGTGCTGTCTGTGTTTTATCATGCCTGCTGCAGGCTTGGGTCAGATTCCTGAGGTCTGTGCAGAGCGAGCGAGTCTCTGCATGCTCCTAGCACGGCTGGCCTGTCTGTCCTTGAAATACAGTGGCCCCTGGGCTGCAGTGAAATATAATCTAATCAGGTTCCTGCTAATAAGATTGAATCCCATTGTGAAGCTGGCGTTCCATCATGTCCTAATGTCACAAGCAGCAAACTGGAAAAGGGGAATTATTGAGAGGTTGGCTGGGATAATAACTTAGAAGCTGTGTGTGAAATTTGGGGGGGTGGGGGAACCTCTTTAAAGTCATGTCATGTGTAAGTGTGGTGGTGCTCACTGCTTCTCCTAGAAGTGGTTTGGTTTATTGGAAGCTAGGTTGTGTCAGAGGCTGGAGGGCTGTAAACCACAGATTCACCTTAGAGGTAAAGAAAATGAGGCTCCAGCTAGCTCAGAGGTGCACAGGTAGCTGGGGTTGGAGGGAGAACAAGGATCCAGGTTCTCTGCCTGCCGATCATGGATGATAAAGCTACTTACTGAGTGGGGCTGGACCTGTTTTTTATGGTTGGTATTGGCAGGGTCTGAAGAGCCGGGTCACTGTTCTCCTCCTTACTGTCCTGCTTCTAGGCCACATAATGTTTTTTTTTTTTTTGTATAGAAGTTTTTCCCTACCAGTTCCATTTTTGTAGGTCTTCCCGCTCTTGAGTTAAAGAAGATACACAGTTCATATATTCTCTCTCTTGGCACTTTCTTTTCAGTGTTCTCTTAAAAGCAGCTGTTTGTTTCTTTAATTGTTCCCCCAGAAAAGGTTTGAGGTGACTTCCAATACATGCATACAAGGAAAAAAATGGATTGAGAAAACTGAGGGAAAGAGAGGGGGAAAAAAAATAAGAATAGAAAGTTACATCGAAGCCTGGAATAACTTTAGTATTCAGAATACATGCTGTAAGTTCTTGCACATCTTGTTGGGGTTGGCAGCAGACCTTGCCCTGTGCTTCCTAGCAGTCACAGCAAAAAAGGGAAACAATCTATTTTGGGAGTTGCGATTGTGCATAAAGATTAAAGGTAGCCATTGGCTCAGGAGACCGTTTCTAGACTGAAATAGATACCAGTCACCAGGCCTCCTTTGTTCTGGTGAGACTGGTGGAGGCACCCTGTTGATGCCGTCATAAGATTAGTAAATCTCAGCATCCCAGGTTGTCTCTTCCCTGGCCACACAGCTGAGTCAGTCCTGACCTCTCTCCTGAATCCAGGAGGGAGCTCCCAAGCTCTAACGGGAGAGTTCAGTCAAGTCAAAATCTTTGACAGCATTTCAAAGTGGCATAGGCCGAGCCACCTTTGGTTCTTCTTTCTCCTCTTGGCTCTTCTTCAAAGACACAAGGGGCAGTGGAGTGTGACCAAGAGGCCACTGAATTGAGAGTAGGAAGACTGGGTTCCAACCAAGGTCTCTCACAGCCTGGCAGCCGAGGTAGGTGCAGACAGCAGTTAGGGGCGGCTGTGTAGTTTGTTCAATTTCCCATTCCATGGGGGCTCAGTCTTTCCATGAGGTGGCCTGAGTGTCCTCTGAGCCCCTTCCGTCTCTAACCTTCATGTTTCACTTTCTTAATCTGGTGTAGATGGGTGAGGGGTTGACAGATAGGATCTTACCTGATTCTGTACAGGAAATCTGGAGCTGGCTGGGCTTCCTCTTCCATGTTGGGAGGCTGAGACTTTGAGAGCCCACTCTGGAGCTTTGTGTACAGAGTCTCAGGAAGCCAGTGGAGTGGGCAGGATGAGTGCCTGTTGGGGGTGCATGTCCCTGTGTGTTGGGCTGACCCTCCAGTTTGGGAAATGGCACAGGGAATAACCAAGTATCACTCCATCATGCCATCATCTGTCATGTAGAGATCAAGTATTACAAGAGTAGGAATCCTTGTTGAGTTGGCCCCCCTGAGAAGCTGGTACCTTGGATCTTGTTTCCATAACTCTTCATATTGCTTTTTAATTAATTATGGAATTATTATTGCTCTCTTACTATTTGCATTTTGTATTCCTCTCTCCCTTGGTAGATGAGATCCTTGGGGAGAATCTATCTCATTCTCTTCTAGTCTTCAGCACTCAGCAGGGTGCTTAGCACATGATAGGTATTTGTTAAATGAGTATACTAATGTATGAGTTCAAAGGGGCCCAGGAGGTCAGCAGTGTTGTTGCAATTCTCTGCACATTTCACGATAAGTGACTTCAGTAAGGAGAATCTGTGAGCTCTCCCAGCCTGAGTGCGCTGTGGGAACTGCAGTGTCTTTGGGCCTGGTCTGTGCCAGGTGCTGCACAAAACTTTGGAGCCAGAGGCCAGACATGGGCTCTTTGGACATCAGTACTTCTTTTCTTGTCTTTTCTTTTTTTTTTTTTTAAAGAAAAATCTCTTATTTTTTTTTCCCCTTGAGATTTCTAGCTCATAATCCCATCCCTTTTGCCCCTCAGGAGAAAACCATTACTGCTATCTATTATCAAAGGCAACCATTTTATCAGCATGAACCAGTGGAAATCCATGATCCAAACCCATGAAATAATCTCTCCTCATCCAAAGTACCCACAGTTCCTAGGAGGAAGATTGACAGGGGCAGCACTGGGTGTGATGGGCAGCTTCCCCAAAGGCCATCGTCCCTTCTGCAGCTGTTACCTTATCTATTATTGCAGAACAATTCTCGGCCTAACCTAGCAGAATAATCCGCTGCCAAACTTAGGGACCTAAAACAGCAGCTCATTCTTTTTTCTGATACTCTGGGTCAGACTGGCTCATTTTTCTCTGGTCTGCCCTGATATCACTCATGCAGCAACAGTCATTTGACAGTTTGAACTGGGGGTCAAGATGACCAGTCACACAGCTCACAGTTGGTGCTGCTTGGCTGTGCCAGTCGGTTCCCCTTGCTAGGGGCTGCCCTCATCCTCCAGTAGATGTGAGCAGGCTCTTCTCTGCTTGAGGACCTAGCTCCTGGGAGCGTGCTGGGAAGCAGCAAGGCCCAGGCTTAGAATTTGCATGACATCTGTCTCTTCTGCTCCATTTTATTGGTCAGAGCAACCCACAAGGCCAGCCCAGTCTCTGGTGAAGAAATAGACTCCACCTCTGAATGAGAGGGGTGGCGACTTCACATTGCAAAGGGATATAAATATTAGGAGGTGTGATTAATTATTTTATTGATCTATCATTGCTTTCTTTTTACCTCTGCACCAGAGTTTGGAATGTTTTTTTTTCCAAATCTATTTTGCTACAGGTGGATACCTAAATTGTCTTTTCTGCCAATTTTCTGAAAACCATTCTTTTCTTTGGGCCCTTACTAGTGGGCTTTTCTGGAATTTTGTCAGTTTCTCAAGTCCCAGTGGCTCAGGAGGCTGAGGCAGGAGGACAGCAAGTTTGAGGACAGCAAGTTCAAGTTCAGCCTCAGCAACTCAGTGAGGCCCTAAGCAACTTTATGAGACCCTATCTTAAAACTAAAAAAATAAAAAGAGCTGGGGATGTGACTCTATGGTTAAAGGCCCCTGGGTTCAAACCTTGGTACAAAAAAAAAGTTTCTCTACTCCCTAACTTGAGGTCATGACTCCTGTTTGCATATCCCTGAAACCATACTGCACTTTGTCTTTGATTCTGTGAAAGAGCAGAAGACAGCCTACAAATGTATACTCCTCTAGGAGACAAAGGCTTTTCCCGCTGATGGGAAACCCAGTCTTTTTTTCTCTTTACAACTGAGCCATCTCCTTATAACTTTATTCCCTCTGGTTTATTGTGCTGCTTCTCCCTTAGTTGGACCCAAGCTGTGGGGAGTGATATCTTTGGAGAGGTTTTGTTGGGCATAGGTCCAGGGAACAGGAGGAGACAGTCTCCTAGTACAGGGATGTCTTTGTTTGGAGAACCCAGAGCTGACAGTTTTATTCCCTATGGCATCTGCCAAAGCCATTCTTAGTCTAGCAGAATGTCAATGTCAGTGTTAGGGGTTGCTCCCCATGAGAGGGGGAAGGATCACTATGGCAATGTGTTACTCAGGGCAGCTCTTCCAGCAGATCTCTTTCAGTGTCCTGTGCCTTGCTGGTAGCTCGGAGACGTACAGGGATATCCCAGCTCCAAAACCTGTTCTCATGTGAGCCAGTGTGCCTGTTTGAGGTCTCCAGGGCTTTAAGTCTCCTGGGCACTTAATACTATCATTGAAGGCCCACTGTTTCCTGTCCACTGTTTCACTGGCTGGGAAGGAAGAAGATGCTCAGGGGTGGGTTCCAGGGCTGCCTGGGTTCCAGAGCTGGCTGTCCACTGGGCAAGTTGTGTAAGCCCCACAGGTTTGGATTTCTCACCTGTAGAGCAGGAAGCCTAGTGATAGGGGATCTGCCTTCCAGGTTGTAAAGAAGATTAAAAGAGAAGATGCTTGTCAAGCTCCAAGCAGGTCTCTTATCACTAGGCTCAGGGATCAGAGCACAGTGGGCTTCAGGAAATGGCTCTTGAATTAAAGCATGCAGCCAAGACAAGGGCTGACTTCAAAACATTTGCAAAATAGCTATTTACATCCACAAGGAAATGCTGAAATGCACACAATCACCTAGCTACTAACTGTGCACTCTCCTTTTTCCTGGCTCTCTCACTTTCAAACACTATTTCTCTTAACTCTGTACTAACCTAGAAAATGCATATTATCTGTATTTCTTCCTGGTCACATTACTCTGTCATATTTTTGCACTAGAGGTGCTTGTTTTTCTAAATCAGACTCCAAGCTGACTTTCTCTTCAACACTAGCACGAGAAGTCTAGACCATCCGCTGATTTCCCTTTCAGCCTCCGGGTGCCCAGCTTTCTTTAAATGTGCCCTGGCTTTCTCTAACTCCTCCTGTCTCCTCTCTGGGTCCGCAGTCCCCTAGAGAAACCTCAGTGGAATCCTTGGTTTCCCTTAGTGACCTCACCAGGTTTTAAACCATAAGTAATGACTCTAGAGAACTCTAAATTCAATCACCTATTATTGTAAAAATAGGCACCGCTGCTCTCACAAATGATGTGTCCATTTGTAGATATTTCCATGAAGAAAGGAATTTTGCAGCACAAACGTAATAATCACCACATTGTCCGAGCAGCCTAGGCTCACACAGCTTGCCTGGCAAAGTCACCAACAGACCTTGCATGTGGAGACCAGGTCTCCTGCCCTCCCTCACCATTCTTAGGACACACCTGAGCTAAGGCAGTGGCTTGGGAATGAGGAGAAGGGTAGGGACTGGAGGGATGCCATCATAGAAGGCGTGGGACCTGGTCATTAGTCCAAGGGAGTGTGAGGGAGAGGGAGAAGCTGAGGCCTCTTTGGTCCAGTCTCAGGAGAAAAAGGTCATGGAATTAGCAGGAGAAGATTGGAACAAATTTGTTTTGGGACATGTTGGGTAAAGAAGCCCCTAGGATAGCTCAGAGGAGGTGGGACCAGGTGTCAGGGGCCTGGTAGATGGTTCTAAGCTGGAAACAGAATTTACTGTGTGTCTCAGGTGGTGGGTAAAATCCTGGGAGTAGGTGGAACACGGAGAGAGGAGAACAGAGGAAGTGGGCAGAACCCCAAGGGGCAGCATTAGTCAGGAAGCAGAAGTGACTCCTGTAGCTCAGCTTAGAGCAGTGCTCTGGGAACAGGAAAAAGAGAGTGAAGAGGGGTGGGGGGTGACAGGTCCTAGGGCTGTAGAGAGCACAGGCAAAGACTGAGAAACACCCATTGGTAGGTGAGTGGTGACCATCACGGATGGTATCAGATAGCAGTTGGAGTGAGGAGTGAATGATAGGTGATCATCAAACAGGGAGGGGATGCAATTCTTCCCAGAAACTCAGTTTAGAAAGAAGGAAACAGGTGGTACCAAGAGGAGCTGGTTCAATGCAAGGCCTAACCTCCAGGAGAGTCCCCACACAGATGGTCTGGAGGCAGAGAGGAGGCTCAGAGCTGGCAGCAAAGCAGGTGGGGAGAAACCACGCCCACCCAGGGCGGTGCAGATAAGGCCAGGGCTCAGCCAGGCATCCTGGTTTCCATTTATGTTTTAGAAATGAAGCTGGCATTTCAGATATCATTCACATGGGAGTAGAATATGATGCTAACCCTGGGAAGGGCTGCCACAACCATCCAGGCCAACCTCTTTCAACTTTCTCTTGTTCTCTGCATTTCTCTCTGGCCATCACGACCCCTCAAGCTCTGATTTACCAACTCATTTGCCTTCACTTGCTGGCTAGCCGCCCAGAGCCACACACTGCACCAGCTCCCGTGCTCCCTCTGAATGACTCCAGAACTTATCTATGCATAGCACTGCCCAATGCACACCTCCAGGGGGCGCCACTCACACCGTGATCTATGGTGCTCCCTGCCTTGTGTAGTGTGCTGACCCCAGGGCTAGGCCTCTCAGGGACTTCATGAAATGCTCAGTACACATCAGTAAGGAAGGTTCTGGCAACCAGGCTAGGGCATATTTTTCCACTTGGCAGTCATCTTTCCTTGGAAAGTGAGCAGGCAGCTGATGAGATGAAATGCGGAAAGGCCAGCCAGAGCGAAGGAAGCTGCTCCCGTCATGCCAGCCCGGGGAGAGGCAGGCGGAGGAAGGAATGCTGAGGAGAATAGGGGCAAGGAAATGAAGACTAAAGCCCACGGTGCACAGGCTGGCAGTCTGACTTTTCTTCCTCTCTCTCTTTTTTGTTCCTGTAGAGGAGTTTTCTTAGACACCATCCTTCCCCGTCGGGATGACAATGGCGTCAGGCCCACCATTGGCCAGCGTGTGCGTCTCAGTCAGGGAGACATAGCTCAAGCCCGGAAGCTGTACAAATGCCCAGGTAACTGTGAGCCACAGGGTTCCCAATACCTCTGAGCATCCCACAGAGCGCAGCTCACTGCTGTTTGCAAATGGCATTCTTGTGATGACTTGGGGAACCTAAAGGGACTGATCCTTGGCAGTTATTATTTCTGAGACCTGTCTTAGGAGGTGTGAGATTGCATTGAAAACCAAAATGGTGAGGAGAATTAATAGGTCTCAGAGCCTGTAGCAAGACTTGTGAAGGTCTTTGGACTTCTCTGGCAAAGCCCGGGGTCCAGAGGGGAAGAAGTCACAGTAGGAGAGCAGTACATAGGCATCCAGGGTGGTTGGCCCCATTACAGTCAGAGCACTGGATGATTGGGACTGATGATGTGAATTTGGCAAGACAAGAACCAAGGAGCTGGGCAGGAAGACAGAGTGAGGGAGAATGCTTGGGGAGAATGGAGGTCGTTTCCCAAATACTATGGGTAAGGGAAGCCTCGGTGCTATAAAGGAGGCCATTTCTATGGCCTTAGGTCAGTGACCAGTGGCTGCTATTGAAGACTGGGCAGTACCCATGGGTTGGAGCAAATGCCTATTCTGTGGCCAGTTCAGCAGTCCCCGTCCTTTGAATTGGCCCTCTTTGCCTTTTGTCCTCTTACTTTCAGCACCATCTCAACCCCTGCTACCCTGGGGGTGAGGTCTCCTTTCATCCCCTGAGCTGCTGGGTGACAGTGCAAAGCATTGGTTGCAGCAGCCAAAATTTTACCACAGATGGGACAAAATACATTCCTATGGTTGGGGAGGACAGTAGGAAGTTCCATTACCAACAGGTCCAGTCACTTTCCAAATGCAAGCCTCTGGAGAAATCCTGGGCTGTCACATTGCTCTACTACACAGGACCATGGGACCTGCAAAGGACTGTGTGGGGCTTGCATCCTCATGAAACTAGGAAATATGTCCATTCAGCTATTAGTCATCTAGGGGCACGTTGGGGCCAAAATACAGAACACGTATATCATATAACCTTGCTGAATTTAAAGGGAAACCTTATAGCTCTCCCTGGGAAATGCCACAGTATTTATTTAGTTATAATGTATATGCTGCTTATTTCCCAAAAGGGTCCAAGGCAGCTGGTAAATACCATGGAGCTACACAGTAATATATCTGTTGTTGCAGAATGTTGATGATTATTCTAAAATAATTTCCATGGAACCCTCGGGGGTGTTGACTGCCGGGCATAATCCTCGTGATGCCTGGCAGTTGTTCGGTAATATGATATTGAAGCCCCGATATCCAGGATTTCCTGAGGCCAGGGATGGGCTGTTCTCCACACATCTCTTCCTGAAGTTCTAAAAACTATGGATCTTCAAGTCGTTTCACAGAGTGACTGAAAGCTAAGCTGTTGTCAGGCAGAGGTTGAGTCACATGTAGGAGAAGATGTTTAAGGACATTTGTTCCCACGCTTTGGAGGTGTCCCCATAAGATGAGAGGCACCCAGCAAGCCAGCGTCTTTGTCTTTGGGGTTTAAATCCCTGGAGCTCAGAGAAGTTCAAAACCTGAAGCTCCCAATATACAGGTACCTTTTTTTTTTTTTTTAAGGACAAATCTGGGGAAATATTTTTAACATCCATGTTCTATGTTTTAGACTCATGACCAAGTACCCTTCAAACACAAGGGCAGGATAGCAGACGGTAGAATATTTTAGCTTCCTGTGCTTCTGCATTCTTCTCTGTTTTCTTGACTAGATGATAGCTTGTTTGGAGGTGTGTGGCAGGAAAAAAAAAAAAAAAAGAGGGAGGAGGGGGAGGTATGGGCAAGTTTCAAACTAATAGCTGAGGGCTGGAGATGCAGCTCAGTGGTAGAGTGCTTGACCAGCATTCTTGGGGCCCTTGGTTTGATTCCCAGTGCTGGGGAAAAAAAAATGATTCACACTAACAGCTGAAAAGAGTTTAAAAGTATTTTTTTTCTTGCCTCACTGACTGGCACTTCCATATTCTTCCTGTGGCATATGTTATCATTAGCAATCATAATGGCTGCAGTGTATGGAGCACTCAGTAGGTCCCAAGCCCTGAGCACACCCACTTCACACAATGCACATGATTCCACTCACGCTCTGAGTGAGGCCCTGCTTACTTTACAGGTAAGAAAACAAAAGTCCAGCACACAACCACACTGCTGGCCAGAAAGCAGATATTCCACCCCAGCTCTGGGCTGTCCTAAGTCCTGAGAGTCTTAGCAGAGCCCCTGGGTGTCACTCTTTGTACCCTGATGTTACTTTCACTTATGTTAGCTAGAAAAATGTCAGCGTGCCAGAAAAATGTCAGCGTGAGCTTTTGGGAGACACTTCATATCCAAACCATAACAGATGTTCACAGAAAAATGTCAGCGTCCAAGATTGCTTCTTGCCAGTGGTTCTGAAGGTTTTGGGTGGTGAAGGGTGCGTTTGCCCTGCATCCCTGAGCAGGGGCTGCTTGGGCGGGGACCAGATGCATGAGCCATGTCACAGTTCTTGTTTTGCTTATGCAGCATGTGGGGAGACCCTGCAGGACACAACAGGAAACTTTTCTGCACCTGGTTTCCCAAACGGCTACCCTTCTTACTCTCACTGCGTCTGGAGAATCTCTGTCACTCCAGGGGAAAAGGTAGGCGGAGCATTAACTGCCCTAGTTGGATCATTGCACGTGGTATATATGTACTGAAGTCGCACAGTGTACTCCATAAATATGTACTATTATTATTAATAAAAAATTAATTAATTAAAAATAAATGTTTAAAGAGATGAAACTGTTAACTACCCTGATTTGATCATTACACACTCTATACTTGTATCAAATTCTCACTTTGCCCCATAAATATGTACAATTAAAATGATAATAAATAAATATTAAAGGTGAAAAACCTTCTTGTGAGTTGGGTGAGATAGGAGGACTTATTTTTACAGTTACTAGTAATCATAAGAGCAGTTTTCTTATGAGCACACAATATGTGCCAGGTACTTCACCGGTGCTATACATTCATTATTTCTGGACTTCTCCACCAGACTTACCTGTACATGAGGAGGCCTGGCACATACTAGATACCTATGTAAGTTACAAATCAAGCTAACTGTAAAGTAGACTGTATCTCCTACCTTGATAAGCACACTGTTATTATGCCCTGGAGAACAAGGTTCAATTCAGAATTTATTGACAGCTCAGAGTGCTGCTCTGGAAGGTGTCAACATGGCAGAACTGGCCCCAAACCCACCGTTGATTGCTTCAGGAGCACTGTGCTGACACCCTGGCCACAGTCCCAGGCATCAGCCACTCCTACTTTGCAGACAGCTGCTCCTTGGCTAGTGGATGTGGGTAGCCACCCTCAGGAGGATGGGTCCAAAGAATAGTTCCTTGCATGCCCTGCAAGTGGGCTCAGAGCTATATGGACAGGGAATTCCAGGGTCCTGGATCCTTGGAGTAGGGCTTTGAGACCAAGGAGTATAAGCTCTGGGTTCACATGTTCCTTTGGCCCTGAAGATTCCATGACCCTCTAGAGCTGAGCCTAGGACAAGGGCCTCTTTACTCTGCAATAAAGGTGGCATGTTCTCAACCCTACTTCAGGGTGCATATTCTTATATCCAGTCTATGAAGGAAGAATTTTAAGCTCAGACATTAAGGTAATTGCCCAAATTCATGGTGAGATATAGAACTGGGAATGGGAAACCAGACTTTGTACTCCAAAGTTTATCTTATTACTTAAAATCTACAAATGCAAGTGTTCTTCAAATTGTCTTAGATGTTGTTTTAGTCAGCCTTTTTGCTGCTGTGACTAAAAGATCTAGCCCGAACAATTTTAGGGAAGAAAAGTTTATTTGAGGGCTCATGATTTCAGAGGTTTCTCAGTCCATGGTTCATTCCTCGGGGTTCAACGTGGGGCAGGACGTCATGATGGAAGAGTGTGGTAGAGGGAAGCAGCTCACGTGGTGATCAGAAAGCAGAGAGAGAGATCTCCATTTGCCAGATACAAATATATACCCCAAAGCCACGGCCCAGTGACAGCAGCTGGGGGTGGCAACAGGGTGGGTTGGAATTTTTCAGGTGCCTACCTAGCTTGTCACACCTGTCCTGCCTTCAGGCATTCCTAATTCATAGCTTTAAAAAGATGCCCATTTAAATGTTGAGTTAAGCATAGTGTGATGGCATTTTCGAAGGACTGGATTCTATTCTTAGTATGTAACGTAAATCATTTGATTGGATCCTCACATCAACCTCATATGCTAGGTGCCCTTACCATGCTCATTTTACAGGTAAGGAAATGGACTTGCCCAAGAATACTGTTTGTTGCACAGTTGGGTAACTGAATTGGGAACCCACATGCTTGACCATCATCTTATGTTATTACCCAGAGGGGACAAGCTGGTAGACAGACACTGTGTGTGCATTTATACATATACATTTGCACACATACATGTGCGCTCACACATGTACACTCTTTCTTTGACTCTGAGCATTTAAGATGGTGTTGTTGCCATCTTGTATCCAAGACTCCAGATCTTCTTCCTTGGGCAGATGGGAGGTGTCTGTGTTGGAGGTGCTAACAGGGGGGAGGCAGGGAAGAGGAGGAGGAGGAGCAGGAGGAGGAAGGAGTCTGATAATCTCCAAATTGCTGAATTGCCCTGCACAGCTGAGGCTGTGATATGTGAGCCTCAATTATTTGTGCTAACTGGGGGCAGGGAGAATATACATCATTGAAATTCCTACACCAATTATTCCAATTTCTGCTTCACACAGCCTTCCCCAGAGCTCCTAGTAATTAGCAAACTTGATTGATTCAAGTATCACCTCTCGTTCATCACCTCTTCCCCTATGGTCTTTATGGTTCACTAACACACTTAAAATAATTAGCCTGAATAATTATCCTGTTCATTCAGATCATGAATGTGTTACCAGGGAAGTTGTACTAACATTTCCTTTCTGTAATTTTAAAAAGCGAAGACTAAAGAATCATCGCGCAACCAACTTCTAAGTATTGTTGAACTCAATCACCTGAATACAGGCACTGTGGGGGATGGGAGAGAAACCTAAGGTAGATCCCTATCTTTAAGAGGCTTAGCGTTTAGTTTGGGCTCCCCCTTGCTCCCTGGGAATCTGGTTTAATGGAAGGAGGGGCATTGGCTTGGTACCAGCTTTTTCCTGAAGTTTCCAAGGTGATTCTAATGTGTAGTATGGTTGAAAAACACTAGTTTTAAAGGAGAATGACATATCTTACTCATGCATGCACACACGCACGCGCGCGCACACACACACACACACACACACACACACCCAGTGACAGAGATAAGCTGGCCTCTTATTTTCTGGAACACGCTCTTCATTTCCTAGGGGACGACAGGGCTTTGTGAGAGAAGATGCTACTTGTCCTGGGATCTTGTGGGCACCCCAACACCTTGAGATGGGCAACCTGTGAGGGTTTGTGTCAGTTGTGTTCTCTAAGTGCACACTCTTGGGACCTGGTTTTAATTGCCACTTATGGGGTGCCTCCTACATGCTGGGCAGGCTTCCGGACAGTGATCCCCAGGGCTGTTTGAATATTAGAGAAGTAGCCAGTGGAGAAGCAGAGAGTGAAGGTGCTGGGAACAGATGAGCTGTTGACAGCAAGGTCCCTGGAATTGTAAAAGGAGTAGGTTCTGGGTGCAGGGCAGGGGCCAGGGCCAGCTGAAGAGCAGGAAGAGCTGAGGATTGAAGGAGCAGGGACATGCTGAAGGTGGGCAGCGAGCCAGCTAGAGAGCTTGGACCAGAAGGCTACTGCTTCTCAGTGTGACAGCCACCCCTGGCTCTTAGGTTTTACGTCAGAGTGTCCTGGTTAGCTTGTCACACCTGTCCTGCCTTCCTTCGCTGACCTCCCTAAAAGCAGGACACCCTCTTACTGATCTCTCTCAGTCACTCAACACAGGCTAGCACACAGTAGGTGGTCAACAAGCCATGGTGGAATGAATGAATGCACTAATTATAGGAAGGCTATTAGATACACCACACCTCAGAACAGTGAGGTCATGGCCGAGGGGACATTGATCACGGACGTGCTCAGATGCACTCAGGCTAACCCCAGACCCCCCAGAATGATTGATGATGTTATAAGATCTTTCCGTATCTCTGAACTTCACTGACCCCTTACCTCCTTCCAAATCCCAGTCTCAACGCGCCCTGGGCTGTCTTTTTAATGCATTGTGCTCTCTGTAAACCACCTAGTGACTTCAAAAGCTCAAGTGATTCCCCAGACAGAGTCTAAGGGCCCATCTCCTTCTGTTTACTCCCCATCCTGCCTAAGGTTTATTATTTAATGTCATGAGGTTTCCTGTGCCTGTATTTTTGAGAAAACACTCCTACTGCATTCTGGGGGCTCTGTATGCTAAACGGTAACATGAGAACACCGGTATGCGAGACACATCGTGCAGAACTCTTCTGTCTTTGTTGTCCAAACTCACTTTATGGTAATTCCTTACAGATCATCCTGAACTTCACATCCATGGATTTGTTTAAGAGCCGCCTGTGCTGGTATGATTATGTGGAGGTCCGGGATGGTTACTGGAGAAAAGCCCCCCTCTTGGGTGAGTGGACTTCAGACAGCCTTAAGAGAGAAGCCATCAGGTGTTCTCTGGGATGCTCCTGCTGTCTCCAAGGGACTGTCTTGTTGGCAGTCACAGGAAGCTCTCAAGGGCCTGTGTCATTGTAAAACTCTGAACACTCCATTTGGCCACACATGTTAAAAGCTTTTAAAACTGCTTATACCCTTTGACCCAGCAATTGCACTTCTTGGAATTTATCCTAGGGAGCTAATTAAGGAAGTGCGCAAAGCTCTAGCTACAGGGATGTGCACTGAAGCAAGGAAAATTGAAAGCAATTTAAACGTTCGATGGTAGGGGTTAGCCGAAGAAATGATAATACATCTTTTCCGTGGAAGACTTTCTAGCCATTAAAAGTTGGAGGTGGCTATGTGTTAATATAGAAAGGTGTTCATGGTATGCTATTACACAGAAAATTGTGACAGAATAGAATATGTAGTAGCATTAATTAAAAATATGTGTACTGATATACATACATGCATACATACCTAATGTAGACATTGCAAACTTAGATGCCCTCGAAGGTGTAAAGGAATGAGATGGGATTGGTGTAAGAAGTGGTATGGATTGTGATGAACTGAATACCAAATGTGTCACCCCAAATCATTCCAAACAAAATGACTTAAAAAACATTGTGCAGGCTAAATCCCACTGGAAGAAACCATTTTGTGACCTAATACATAAAAACCAAGTGAAATTATAAATGTTAATGAGTAATAGCAGTTATCTCAATATGGTGGAGTTTTTAAAAAAATTTTTATTCTGTTCTTGGTTTAGAACTTTTTCCCCTTTTCTATGCTGGATATGTATTTTTGTGAGATGAACAGGGTGTGAACTCATCCATGAAGAGGCAGCTTGGATCTTGGAGTGAGGGACTATGAGCAGGTAGTGCAAAGAGAAAGCTGAGTTCATTCCAGACTTGTCACAAAAGCACAGACCCCTCATGAGTGACCTGGGAAGATGACCACTGTTGAGGACCAGTGGATCAATGACTTGGGACTCATTCGGCTCAGGAATGGCAGCCATGATGGAGCTGGAGCGAGAAGCAGATGAACAGGAGCTAGAGGGAAACGTCCCAGCTGAGGGGGCTGTCCTCCTCATTAGAGCCGGCTGTAGGGTGGGCTTCTGGGTTGGATTGGCCTGGGGGCTCGGTGAGGACTTGGTCTCTGGCATATCTTCCTATGAGCAGAGAAGCCACTCGTGCTAGGCTGAGCATGACCAGCCTGCAAGTGAGCTGCTGCTGCTCACTGGGCTGAAGTTCATAGTGGCAATTGAGGAGAGGGCTAAACCCAGAGAATCACTGCTACACGGAGCCCTGGCATCATGCCGGATCCTGGGGAACCACCTGTGGGATACGCCGAAGACACAGTGACAGAAGGTCTGGTTGGACTCAGGAGGGGCCCTGGTAGCTATTGAGTTTCTTTATGACTAAGGGGTCTCCACCCGGTCAGCTACCACTGTGAATAGCGCACAAGCACCAGTGTCGGGAAGGCCATGAGTTTAGATTTCTAGAGGTAAAACAGGCATCCACGTCCTTGGGAGCTCTGGGGAGCTGGGAAGCAGCCAGGCAGGCTCCAAGTGGGGGTTCCAGGTTGTCACCATGAGGAGGAATCTTCTGGGTAGATAGCAGCCCAGGTAGACAGGACGGGAAGGTGATCCCCAGGCCAAGCATGCCCAGGAATGTGTCCACTGCAGGACAAGTGGGTTGTGCCACCCAGTGGCAGTGTAGAGGCTATCTGTCCCCATCTGTTTCCTGCCTAACCCGATCAGACGTGGCAGGTGCCAACAGCACTAGTGCTTCACGGGCAGCACCGATCAGGTATGGCAAGATGACAGAGGGCGGGATCCCTGGGAGCAGAGGTTCTCAGGCTCGGCTGAGCACCAGCACGGCCTGGGAAGAGTTCCCTGAAGAGAGACTCCCGGAGACGACTGAAATGGGTCAGAGAATGGTCCAGCTGACCTGATACAAAGAACGGGGGCTGCAAGGACGCTTATCAATGAAGTGGGTGCCCCTGAGAAAGGAAGTTGGGCTGGAGTCGGCTTCAGCTGTGTTTTGCACACTTCTCGATTGTTCGGATTTTTTATAAGTACATTTCACTGGAGCTGTTTGGGAGGAGCCCACGAGAACAGGGACCCACAGACCCCCTGCCCCTTCGTGAGAAAGCCAAGCTCCCCAGTGTGCACTAATTTTCGAGGGTCACAGCTAGCTAGTGACAGATAAGAGAGGCAATGTTCAGAGATCCAAGGGACGGGGAGAGATGGCTGCTGGGTCTGAGCAGGATGTCCCCTGAGGGTTGTCATATAAATACATTAATCTGTGTTCATCGAAATTTAAATCTGACTGACTTCCTGGAGTTCTGTTTGCTGAACCTGGCAGCCTCTCCCCCGGGGAACGGGATGGGCTTAAGACTCAGGAGGAAGAAGCTCTCTGTTACCCGGTTTCCCCAGAGAGGGCCAAGGCACGTTCCTGGGAACGGGCACTGGCAGAGGGCCAGGCGCTCCCTTGGCTGGAACTTGAAGCAGGAATTTTCTTACTTCAGGTCCTGGTGTCTCCGGCTACGCTTTCATTAATGACAGAGGACTTTTGCAGCTTATTGGTGGTGGCGATGGTTTGGGTATTTTTGTTTTGTTTTGGGGGACCTGGGTATATATTTTACCCACTAATGCAGTGTGTGGTGTGTGTGATATGTGTGAGGTGTGTGTTTGCTGTGTGGTGTGGTGTGTGTAGTGTGTGGTATGTATGTGGCATGTGATGTGGTATATGATGTGGTATGTGTGGTAGGTGTGAGGTGTGTGTGTGTGTGGTACAGTGTGTGTGTGGTATGTATGTGGTGTGTGGTATATAGATATGTGTGAGGTGTGTGTTTGGTGTGTGGTGTGTGGTATGTATGTGGTATGTGGTACAGTGTGTGTGTGGTATTATGTGGGGTGTGATGAGATTTATGTGATATGTGTGAGGTGTGTGTTTGCTATGTGTGTATAATATGTATGTGGTATGTGGTGTGTGTGTGTAGTGTGGTATATGTGGTTTGTGGTACAGTGTGTGTGGTATGTATGTGGTATGTGGTGTGTGTGGTATGGTGTGTATATGTGGTGTGGTTTGTGTGGTGTGTGCTGTATGGTTTGGTGTGTGTGTGTGGTGTGTATGTGTGTGGGGGGTGTGTGTATGTATGTGTGTGGTGTGTGCTGTGTGGTATGGTGTGTGTGTGGTGTGTTTTGTGTGGTATGGTGTGTGTGTGTGTGGTGTGTGCTGTGTGGTATGGTGTGTGTGTGGTGTATATGTTTGTGTGTGGTGTGTGCTGTGTGGTATGGTGTGTGTGTGGTGTGTGCTGTGTGGTATGGTGTATATGTAGTGTATATGTGTGTGTGTGGTGTGTGTGTGGTATGTGGTGTGGTGTGCGTAGTGTGTGGTATGTAGTGTGTGGTGTGTGTGTGTACTGTGTGCTGTGGTGTATGTGTGTGGTGTGTGGTGTGTGTGTGGTATGCTGTGTGGTGTGTGTGTGTGGTGTGTGTGTATGTATGTGTGTGTGGTATGTGTGTATGTATGTGTGTGTGGTGTGTATGTATGTGTGTGTGGTGTGTGTGTATGTATGTGTGTGTGGTGTGTATGTATGTGTGTGTGGTGTGTGTATGTGTGTGTGGTGTGTGTGAGTGTGTGCTGTGTGGTATGGTATGTGTGCGCGTGCGCGTGCTCAGCTTCTGTGACCGCCATTCTTCTTCTGCGGCAGTTCTCCTTTGCCAACTCTTTGGCCTGCTCTGATGTTTCCAAATGCAGTTGTTAGTGAACTTTTGTGTTTGGAACAAGTGCACCGTGTCAGCAGAGCCGGTCCCTGGGAGGGGTCAGTGCCATGAAATCTACTGGAAGGAGGCAGGTCAATGCCCCTTTGGCAGGAGGGAGAGCGGATTAGGGTGGATTGTGAAAGTATGCATCTTGCTCTGAAAAACTGTGCGTTGCATTTTTTTCCCAGGGCAGTGTGTGAAAATCCAGGCATAATGCGCGCATAACTTTTTATGAATGAACCCTTTATGACTCCCCATGGAGCCCACTTGTAGTGGTCCTCATCTGCATTTCCTCTTCTTGATATCCTTATTAAACTCCTCCTCCAGATCCAGGAACCAGATTTCAGTTTAGGAATTTGATACCTTTTCTCTATTCCAGTTTCTCTCCAGCCTATTTATTCTCCCTGGAAGGAGGCTGTTTGGGACCCAGATTTTCACATAGCGATTTCAAGGGAAAATTAAGAAGAACATTTCATGACTGGTACAGATCTCAGATTGTTTTTTCAGTTTCAGGGGCCACTTAAAAGATTGTGCTGAAAGACAGGAGGCGATGTTGCATGGAGAACCTGTCCAGTATTTCTAAGCACTGTCCTGGAAACTGAGTTCCTCTTGCGTATTTCTTAGAGGAATTACTCTAAAAAAAAAAAAAACCCTCAGAAGCCTATAAATTTTCAGTAATTGATATCCTTATTAAACTCCTCCTCCAGATCCGGGAACTATTGTACCTAGTTTTGGGCATTCTGGAACTCCACCATACACACAAAAGCCCCCTTTCCCTGAAATGGGGAGGAAAGTTCAGAAAGGCCAGTCTGGCCATCAGTGTGGTGTGGCCTCACTGCCGTGGAGTGCCCTAAGCCGGAGCAGCTTCCCGAACCAACAGGAATGATAGAGTGAGGCCAGCAGCCAAGACCGCTGTTCCACTAGACTTGCTTCCTGGTGTGAGGCTTTGACCTTCATTTGGAGGAACTCGGCTGTTTCCAATCTGGGAAATGGACATGGTGCTTACATTCCTAGAGAGCAGAGTCCACGTCTATCTATCCAAAATTGTGCAGTGTTCAGAATTTCACCCAAGTTCCTTTTGATGGTGGTGATAATGAAGGAGGTAATACTGATGATGAAAGGCCAGATCTCAGACAACGAGGTACAAATTCTGCTTCCATTTCCACCTTTGAGAAAAGTTCTCTGATCCTCGATTTTTCCCCCTATGAAATGGGTTAGCAATAGCACTGAGGTCAGGGAGTATCGGGAATGAAGTGAGATAAAGCCACATGAAGTCCCTAGGACAGTGGCTGGCATGGACCTGGTCAGTGACAAAGGAACTTTTCTGAGAGCCACTGTGGTAAAGCTGAGAATGCTGGGGTGTTACTCTAGGGGCCAGGTAATGGGGTCCAGTTAAGAATGAAAAAGCAACTGGGAGGAGCACTTAGAGTTTTAGTCTATCCAGTCGAGTCTGGCTTTGCAGAGGCTGTAAATATACTCAGCCACAGTTCCTCCCTTCTCCAGGGTCCAGAGCAGAGGCTGCTGATCCTCTGACCCTAGGCTGGTGGGTGGTTCTTATCCGGTTAGGTCCTCGGGCAGTGAGGCAGCCAGTGTCCCTTTTTCTTTTGGAAATAGTCCCCATTGACTGTGACAGCTGGGGTTTTAAAAGCAGGAACTTGGACTTGAAACTCAGGCTAGGCTAAGAAGGAATTCCCTTTGTGGACTGGCATTGTCTAACTGCTGTTCAGCGCGCTGTCTCCCCGCTGGCGAGCGCTGGTATGTGTCTTTTTCCAAAAACTAATCGAAACTAATTGGCCACGCCAGAGGAACAATTACCGAAAATTTATAGGCTTCTGAGGGATTTTTTTTCTTGCCAAAGTCTCTGCAGCGGTTTCATCTCATCTCTCTGAATATTAAGCTTACCAAATCCAAATGTCTACAGGTGCCCAGAATCAAAAGGAAGCAGAGATCAGCGACTCTCTATTCCATCTCTCCCCAAAGAATACAAACCACAGTTGACCACTAAGAAATGCCCCTCATGACATCTAGACCTCCCCCAGTCTCGCTGCTCCCCTCTTTCTCAGGAAGGTAAAGCGGAAGTACAGCTTCAAGTGGTCTGCCCTGTGCCTGATGTGGCATTGACAGCGAGTGTGCACTAAATATCTGTTAAATGGACTTTAAATAAAGTGGAGATAAAATTTACAATCTGTGAAGTTCACCATTTAAATTCAGTGGTGTCTCGTATGTTCACAGAGGCACACAATCAATTTTAGAATATTTCCATCATCCTCCAAAGGACGCCATATTTGTTGGAGTCTCCCCACTACTCCTGTCCCCAAAGCTAAATAAATTCTTTGAGGACTGTGCACAAGTAGGTGCCTGGCAGAACCACAGACTTTCAGTCCCCATCGACCCTGGCTGCTTTGTGTTCTGACCAGCGAGACTCAATCCATTCCTGCCCCACCCCATCCCTGCCCATGACCTTGGATCACCATGTACTAGGAAGGCATCCTCCATAGAGGGTCCAGATTTCAGACCACACATACAAGTGTCTAAAAAATACTGGGATTTTTTTTTTTTCAAGAACAAAAATATCTATCTATTATGAGCCCTTTTTCTATCAGGTGTTAGGAACTTGGTTTCATTCAACTTGTGTTTTCTTCCCCTGGGTTGGGGGCATGTTTTGTGCCACGGCATGGCAGGGAGGCCTCCATATTGCCATCCTGACTGGCCTTGCTGGGATGTCCTCATCTCCACCTAGTCAGTGCTAAATGGCTACCGAGCCCCTCTCTGCCTCAATACTAGGGCAGTTCAGAATGGTACCACATCCACATCTCCCTCCAAGCTAGGGAGACATTCTCTGCCTCCCCAAATTCTGTGGATTGGGAGAAAGTTGCTTCCGCCTCCCCACAGCAGCCTAGCATTGTGTTGCTGAGCCATACCATGCTCTGCAGAGGAGCTCTGCATTCCTGTCTCACGGCCAAGTGTCTTGCAGAACCATGTAGACACTTCTGCTCTGACCCCACAAGGGGCAGGGGAATCTTAGGGTCCTGTTGCTCCTCAGACTCTGGCCAAGGACTGATGATGAAATTTTCTGCTTCTCCCAGATCCTAAAACCTGCCTGAGGTTTCTGTTGTCCTTTTCCATACAGTCTCAGCTCAGGGTGGGACAGATCCTTGTAGGGATTGCATGGTGCCCTCTCCAACCCTGCCTCCTAGTCCCTTCCCTCCTCCCTTCTAGGAACCTTTCTAAGATTCCAAGGGTGAGGAAATGTGCACTCAATCATTGTGCGGGCTTCCACATCTTCTGTATCGTGAGATTCAAAAGCCAGGATTCGTTTTCTTTGTTGTGTCTTCTCTGGCCTTCATTCTTGAGGCAAGGAAAGCAGAATGCCCCCTGCCTTTGGGGATGAAAGAATAGGAAACAGCAAAGAAGCAGGTCTCACTCCCTGACCGCCCTTCCGCCACACCTGCAGAGCCACCACATTTGGCAGGGGAGGGGTCTCAGTGGTACCCCGGGTGCTTAGAGTGATCAGAATCTGGAATTCTCCTGCATGAGGCACAGGAGAATGATCACCAGACATTCAATCCGTCTCCCAGTCCTGTGTGTGCTATAGGTCAGCTGTCACCGGTTGGGTTATTGCTCACTTCAATCCTCTTTGAAAGACCATGATGGTCAGTCTGCAGTGAGCACCTTCTTGGCGTCCCCGGGTATCCTGACTGTGTCTTTTGCACTTTTCAGGTAGGTTCTGTGGCGATAAAGTCCCAGAGCCCGTGGTCTCCACCGACAGCCGGCTCTGGGTAGAGTTCCGCAGCAGCAGCAACATCCTGGGCAAAGGGTTCTTCGCGGTGTATGAAGGTTTGTTCATGCCACTCAGGTGGCTGCTGTCCTTCCCATACTGCTATCCCTCTCCCACCTGGGGGATGCATGGCAGCTTGCCAGAGCCTGGGGCCCCGCGGGTGCACGCTGAGGATTGCAAGGCGGCCTCTGCCACAGCTGGAAAGCAGAGAGCAGCTGGGCTGCCCTCAGAACCCGAGGCATCTACCTGTCACCAGCCTGCTGAACCCTCCTTCCGGACCATCCAGGGAGTGTTTTACCCACACAGGGATAGTGTCAGGGTTATAGAGCAGTGGCCTCTGAATAGCTATGTGAGCCTGAGCAAAGAACCTGACCTCTCTGGGTCTCTGTTTGTTTCACTTGTGAAAAGAAAACTCTGTAGACAACATCAGGGAAGAAACTGCACTTCTTAAAAGTGCTGCCATAGAAAGTAATACTGCTTCTTCTTCTTCTTCTTTTTTTTGGTACTGGGGATTGAACTTGAAGCACTTGACCACTGAGCCACATATCCAGCCCTATTTTGTATTTAGAGCCTATTTTTTATTTAGAGCCAGGGTCTCACTGAGTTGCTTAGCGCCTTGCTTTTGCTGAGGCTGGCTTTGAGCTTGCGATCCTCCTGCCTCAGCCTCCCAAGCCGCTGGGATTACAGGAGGGTAATGCTGCTTCTATGTGCCCAGCTTCTCTGGCTCACTGCTCACACCACCTGCCCCACCCTAGGGGAAAAAAAAAAAAAAAAGGGACACTGCTAGAAAATTATGAAGGCTCCTGTTGGCCTCAAATTATTATACTTTTGGAGAGGCCGGAGGGTTTTTTTCATAGAATAATAAAGTATTATTAATAACACTAATAATAATAACAATAACATTCTTGTCTATGTGAGCGTGCATACATGTGCCTACACAATGTGTGTTAGAATCACCCCAGGACACTGCTGCTGCGCAGCGCTCCCCAGAGCCACTCAAATCAGAACCTCTGGGAGTGTGGCTCTGACATCCACAGTTGGAGTGATCTTCCAGGTGAATTTGATGCCCAGGGAAGGCTCCATATGGTTATTTTCTTCATATGAAAAAAATCCAGATGCATTTGTGCCTTTCTGAGGCAGTCTTTGTTGGATGCAGATGAAAATGTTGGTGCGTGGAGCCACCTACTGGTGACAAGTGACCTCCTGCCTTCCCCTGACCCCCTTCCTCCCACCCTCTTTCTAAAGCTACCTGTGGAGGAGACATTAACAAAGATGCCGGCCAGATTCAATCTCCCAACTACCCAGATGACTACAGGCCTTCCAAGGAATGTGTGTGGAGGATTACGGTTTCCGAGGGGTTCCACGTGGGACTTACCTTCCAAGCTTTTGAGGTAAGGACACTTGAATTGTCTTACCTGGGAGGCAGTAAGTGGCAATTTTTGTTGGAAAAGCGCTCTGTAAAGATATGTTTTCATGTTAAAAATGGGAACCCAAGAAGCCATTTCAAGCCCCTAGTGAGTTGTGCCTGGACATCGGATATCAAAATTTTTGTCAATTTTGAAATTTGGTTCACCTCCTTTCTGCAGGCTGCTTGTGGGCAGGCTGAGGGTGCCAGGTCGGAATCCAGGGCAGTTTTGTAGAATCCTTCTTCCCTGTTTCTCTGATTCTCTTCTCAGCTTGATTCGCCCTTGACTTCTGTAACAAGGAAACAGTTTGGAGAAGTTCCGGACACGCCGGCTGGGTTAGCTCGTGAGGGTGAAGTCTAGGCTTCATTCTCAAGTGGGACACCACAAAGCCCTGCCATCTGCCACCTTCCGCACTGTCTCTGTTTCTCCCTTTAGATTGAAAGGCATGACAGCTGCGCCTACGACTACCTGGAGATCCGGGATGGCCCCACGGAAGACAGCGCCCTGATTGGCCACTTCTGTGGCTATGAGAAGCCCGAGGATGTGAAATCGAGCTCCAACAGACTGTGGATGAAGTTCGTGTCCGATGGTTCCATCAACAAGGCGGGGTTTGCGGCTAATTTTTTCAAGGGTATGAATTAGCGTTTCGCTTCCCCTTTTAGTCACAGGAAGAAATATTGCTCCCCCAGTGTTAGAATCATAAAACCCATATGGCACCTCAGCACCAAACCAGACTCCCTGCAGGGAGGAGGCAGCGACCCATTTCAGAGCTGCATGTAGGGTCCCGTGGAGCCCCCAACTGATCCGGAGCAGGCTCAGTCTTGGCCTCTGCAGGCCCAGTGGGTCTGTACTTGGAAATTCAATTTAGCAAGCCGACAAGGTCAAACCACACTTGAGGGAAGCCGAACATTTATAATAACAAATATCTGTATAGAGGTGATCATCAGTTGAGCACCTACTGTGTGCCAGAGCTGTGTTAGGTACTTGATTTGCTTGATGTCACTGAATTCCCCAAATAGCCCCCTGAGTTAGGTTTGGGTTACATTTGATCAGCACTGAATAGGGCTGCTCAGGATCAGCCAGGAAAGTGGCAAATGGAGGAGCCCAACACAGTGTGACTTCCCAGCTCAAACTCTTCCTAGGGTGTTGCCTTGCACTCCTTAGTGTGGGCCGGAGGCAACCCAGGACTTCAGCTCCTGAAGCGTCAGCCCCCAGCCTCCATGCCTACCCCTGGGGGAGTGTGGGGGGAACAGATTAGGGGATGCTCTGGGAACAAACCTCCTTGTTTCCTTGGGGACCTGCTACTCTGCAGGGTCTTGGTGGAAGCAGCTCCAGCATACTCGGCCCCAGTGTGGGCTTCCAAGCCTCCTGTGAATGGTGGGTCTTCCTTGTCTGCTCTCGGGTCCCCTGAAGTCCTGCAGACCACACCCTAGGAGGAGAACATGGATGTTGCTCAGTGCATTGCGATTGGCGCCCAGTAGCATTCCTGCAGTCCGCGTAGAGACAGCCTGTCCTCTGCAGTGGAGACCCCTTAATAAGTGCCAGCACTTCCTGAGCTGCCCAGCCACTCCCGCCCAGGGAGGCTGCTTCTCTGTCTCTCCACCTCTCCTGGGCTCCTGGCCCTGCCAGCCCAGAGATCCTGGTCCCTCTTCCCTTCTCCCTTCTCCCTTCTGCCTGCTTTTTAGACTCTCTTCCAGATTCTACATGAAGGATCTGGGTGTCCGAAGAACCCTCTTCTAACCATACCACCCAAGCAGGCAGCCATGTGTCCTTACTGAAGCCTCAGTTGTCCCCTTTGTAGAGTAGGGAGGAGGATATCTACCCCTTTTCTCCAACCCTGTGAAGCCCCCATAAAATGACATCTGTGGAGGCATTTTATAAGCTGAGTGCCACACGAGATGTGGGTTACTATTTTTCCCTTTATGAGGCATCCTGGGGACAGCAAGAAAGAGAACAGGAATCATAATGGCCAGTTTCCTCAGCCCAGCCTTCTCCCAGCCAGACCAGCTCCAGTGGCAGGACCGAGCCAGTGAAAGAAACTGGAAGTGTAACTACAAGACCTGCAGGAGAGCTGGAGCGAGAAGAGGCTCTTGCCTTGGTGCCAGTTGGCAGCAGGCTCTGCCCAGGGCCCAGCTGGCCCATGACACTGGCCAGGGTGCCAGTTGGCCTCAGCCCTCATCTCTTGATGCCAGATGGCAGCCCCTCTGAGGGCCTGCTGGCTGGGCAGCAAGCTGAGCACCTTGGGCTTCTGTTGCTTTGGGAGAGGGCAGTGGCTTTCAGGGGTTGGGTGGGCCAGTTGGTCCCACGCCCCCTCCATGACGAATGCAAGGATTCCACCTTGAGCCCCATGTTCCACTGTCCAGTGCAGATGGGCAGTGCTGGGTGTCTAGTGGTGGGGACTGGCTTCCTTCAAGGCATTTCCTCAAAAGTTCTCTCGCCCCTTTCCCCAGCTCTCTCTGAAACCATTTTTTGGGATCCTGCCTAAACCATCTCTTAGCCACAGAATGGCTCCATCTACTTATTCCACCTAGAGCATAGAAAGAAGCCAGAGCTGACCATACTGAGCAGAGTCCTGGCTCCAGCCTCTTCTCCTACCTGCCTCTGTGCTCTCCCTGGCTGGTTGGCCTCGGCCACAACAGCCCAGAGCAAGCAGGAGCCAGTGGACTTGGAGCAGATGCTACTTTGTGGCAGCGCGGAGGTGATGCAGACAACCAGGCTCCCGCTGAGAGCAGGGCCCTGGGACACTTTTGTACATCTATGAAGTGGTGAGATGCCACCACCACCGCTCTTGAAAAGGCCACCCTTTCTCCCCCTGGCCGGCTCAATGCCTTACCCTTCCGGTCTTTGCAGGAATTGCATTTCCTTTGCTTTAGGCTTAAGTCCACTCCACTGGACTCCCTCCTGCACCTGGTTATGGCACTGAGAAACTTATCCATGGATCTTTCCTGTGTGTTCTGCCCACCACCACTGTATCTTCTGGCATCAGAACTCCTCCTGTCCCTGCTTTGGGCCTTTGTTTGTCTTCATCTGCTCTGACAGACTCTCCTTGGTTTCCTTCTGTCCTTTACCCATTTTTTAGCATCTGCTGTGCATTCCTCCTGCCCATTTGGTCTTCCTCCGCCGGCCCATCCTTGATGTGCTTTCCATCATTCTGTCCCCCCCGCCTTGGCTCCTTCCCCTCCTCAGGCCTGCACTGCTCCACTTACCTGGTTCAGGTGTGGCCAGGTAGTTTTCTCCTTCTACTCCCCCATCGTTGTGTGTCTCTACCCACTGAATTTCAGCAGCCACTCCACTGTTGTCTGTAGTGACCCCCCTGAGCCCCGTATGCTGGGTACTTCACGGGCATCATTTCCAATCACCCCCTCGAAGCAAGGACCGTTCTTCTCCTATTTCTGCTCAGGAGGGAGGCTCAGAGGGGTTAAATCCCAGTGGTCACCCAGTTTGCACTGGAGTGGGGAAGAGCCCCTGGTGGACCCAGCCTGATCTGTCTCACTTGAAGGCCTGGGTTCTGTCCACTGATTCTTGTTATCTGTTCTCTTCTTTCCATGTTTTCTAGCCGATGTCTAAGAAAGTGCTTTTCCTATTGTAAGGTGAGGAAAAACAATTGCCTGATGGTTACTGTTTCAAAGTACTTAATACTAAATTTATTGGAGGCCACGGATAATTTCAACTCCCTGCCTGGGCCATCTTTAATCCCAGTGGCCCCTAACTGGCCACTGCTGAGCCCAAGAACTGAGGGGTACCTCAGTTTACTAGCAACTGTGTGAAGCGGTGGGATGTTTACATGCCATCCAGGCTGGTGAGAGATTGGTGCAGCCCAGAAAGGGGAGATCTGCAGCTCACGGGCTCATCAAGTAGGGAAAGTACAGCGGAGAGGGTGGGGTGAGGCTGGAGGACTTGCGTCTTTGCAGGGCCATTGGGCTGGGACATGCATGGAGTCAGACAAACCAAGAAACACCTTCGAGAAGTAGCCAGAGCCCTGCCCTGGACTTTTCAGGCAGGATCTGGAAAGCCGTCCATTAGTAGAAGGACCCCTGCCTGTGGTGGGAGACTGGGTGTCTTTCTTAGATGTCCTGATTTCTGTCATTACAGTGTCATGTCTTCTTCACAGTTTGGGGAACAACTCCTTGTCCGCGCTCTTCTTATCTTCCGTGGTGCTCTGGAACAATACTCTCCTTCCTGCCCCGTTCTACCCTTTCCTCTTCCCAGGCTGGACTTTCTATTTTCAGTGTTTTGTTGTCCCTCGGCTAGACTCCTCTACCTCTGTGGACTGCAGCCTGCAAGCTCTTTTTCAGGGCTAGATGTTCCAGGGCTCGACAACGCAGAATATTTTCCCTTTTATTCCTAATGCTCTTTGGAGATGCCACTTGCTAGGATTTGTCTTGTCTTCAGTAGGACATAGGCTAGCGTGGGGGGAGGAGCCTCCAATGCTCCTGTGCTCTTCTGGATGGCACTCATGGTATTCCACTTCTTGTTATTTAATGCTCCAAACGCACCCCTAGGAGCTTGTCGGTGCTGAATCCCTCAGGCTCCCCCACCCTTCCTCCTCCTGGCTTCTCCCTGCAGTTTCTTCCGGGAGCAATGAGAAGCCCAGTGTTTTTTGTAACCTTTCAGATCTCCCTAAATTTATTTATTGAGGCTATCTATAAGAAAGCTGAGTGACAGATTTCACTTTTAATGTCTATAGTACTTACACACCTTCATCTAGAAAAGTGTCCTTTCATTGTTCCCTTTTTGTGAATGTCTCTGAGAAGTTCTATGTTAGGGGGTGGGAATCCTCCATTCCATGGTATTTAAATGGTATGGAACCCTGTGAGATTTTTTCTAAAATCACACACATGCACACTGCTTACTGGACACCTTGTAGAATTTGATTGTCCAGGAATGGGTTCCCCAGGAGAAGCCCCACACTGGCTGACCAGGTGCTCCTGCTTGGGTTGTTAGGATCCCACCCAAATTACAGCTACCGCCAGTTCAAATGTGGACACAGGACTCCTTGGAGGTGGTCAGCAGGACTGCACTGGTTCTTGGAAGACTCCAACTGGGGTCCCTGGGATGTGAAGGGCGGGGAGTCGGCCAGGTAGCTGTGTGATGATTTTAGCGGGGTGCCTTCCTCCCCAGCAGAGGTGGATGAATGCTCCAGGCCAGAGCACGGTGGGTGCGAGCAGCGCTGTGTGAACACACTGGGCAGCTACAAGTGCGCCTGCGACCCAGGCTATGAGCTGGCCACCGACAAGAAGACATGTGAAGGTTGGTGCTGGTCCTGTCAAGCTGGAATGGCAGGGGAGGGGGGGCAAGTTTTAGGAGAGATGGGGCAGAGATGGGGCAGCAGGCTGGCTGTGGACTAATAGCTTATTTCCTCCATCCCTTTTCTCCCTGGCCGGGGTCTGTGCACCTTGCCCACCTGTGTGAATCAGCTTGCTAATGCAAGCCAGGTGTGGTGAACAGCTTGATGCAAACACTTCTATTTGTCCTTTGCTCCAAGTTATGTGGAACCCTCACCTGTGCTGACCACAGGTCGAATGCATGGTTGTCATTTTTAAAAGCAGTAAAGACTCTTCTCAGTTCTGTCCCTCCAAATCCTCAGTTGAAGCAATGAGGTTAGAAAACAGGACACTACATTCATCAGTTCAGATTGCCTAACTTTTTTCATTATTACTGAAGAACAGCAGGGCTTATTGCTGCCTGGGGGAAACTGCAGTCACTTGGAACTAAAACCAAATGAATCTTGTTTCTGCTTCCCTCGTGCAGTGGCCTGTGGCGGTTTCATTACCAAGCTGAACGGAACCATCACCAGCCCTGGGTGGCCCAAGGAGTATCCCACAAATAAAAACTGTGTCTGGCAGGTGGTGGCCCCTGTTCAGTACCGCATCTCCCTGCAGTTCGAAGTGTTTGAACTGGAAGGCAATGACGTATGTCTCTGCGCTCACTGATGCGGGACTGTGTTGAGAAGTGACTCGGAGCTGGGCACCGGGGAGGGGCCCCGCAGGCAGGGAGGTGGCTGGTGTTGGAGCTGCTGCTTTCAGAGTCATAGAATCCTGGGGCGCATTATCCAGCGGTGTTGGCTGCACATCCTCTGTGAATAGTGCCTCAGGTCTCTTGTCATTGATAAATCCAAGGAGAAGGGGGATAAGCATGAAGGAGGCAGGTGTCGGGGTTTGGGGGTGCTCAGGACAGGTCTGAACACTGGGGTGCAAATGTGGGGGTGGGTGTTCATCTGTGGAGAACAGAGGGGCTGAGGACCACCTAGACACAAGGATGCTAGAGAGGACCTCTCTCCTCTCTGGAGAGTGGTCTTGGATGACCAAGTCAGGTGAGGCCCAGGCAGTGTCCTGAATCAGAGTGCTTGCTGGAAACGCTCCCTGTCTGCACCTGGAACTGGAGGGACCCTGGTGGCACACAAGCCCTTTTCCATGTTCCCCCTGCCCCAACCAAGCTGGGATTCTCACCCTAATAGTGCCAGCCAGGTTGTCACCTAGTCAGCCCTTGAGGGTACTCAGAAGAGACCCCAATGCTAGTGACCCTGATACACAGAGACTCAGGTGCCAATGAGGGGTTCACCACCAAGTAAATACTGCATGGGAAAAATAAACCCTCGAAAGTAATTGTTCAGACCATTCAGCAGTGAAGTTGCTTTTGAGAAACATCATTGCTACACAGGTAACACGAGCCATTCCAGTCCTGGCTCCACCACTGGCTAGCTGTGTGACTTCAGAAAAATGTCTTTCCCCTTCTGAGCTTTAGTTTCTCTCCTTGGGAATATGATGGAGTTGGATTGTGTCCTCCTCTTCCTCCTTCTCCTTCTCTAGCTGTGGGGGCCCTTTTTCAAGCAAACTCTCGTGTAGAAGCCCAATATACAAAATAAGTAGAAATCAGGCTACAGTTAGCCATAAGCTATGGTGCCAGGCACAAGAGCCTCAGCTGGAAAGCCAAGTCCCCATCATTGCCCTCTGGGACTCCTTCTAGTGACAGGCACAGAGAGTCAAGGGGAACCTCCCCTGGGGTGGGCTGAGACCTTCAGGCTCCATGACAAAGTGCAGCTCTCAGAAAGAGGCCTGGGGTGGGGACACGGGCGTAACAGGCTGCTCTGCACCTTGCTCCCTGTAGGTCTGCAAGTACGACTTTGTGGAGGTTCGCAGTGGCCTGTCCCCTGACGCCAGGCTGCATGGCAAGTTCTGTGGCTCAGAGACCCCCGAGGTCATCACCTCGCAGAGCAACAACATGCGCGTGGAGTTCAAGTCTGACAACACCGTCTCCAAACGCGGCTTCAGGGCCCACTTCTTCTCAGGTGTGTGGGTTTGGAGGTGAGGCCAGGGACTGGGGGTGAGGTGGCTTTACAGGCCTCCCGGGGGTCCTGGGCTCCTCCTGTCTCCTACTCCCTCCCTTCTCTCTTGGGTCCTCTGCCTTGGCAGTAAGGAGCCTGCACCTAGAGGTCTTCTGTCTGGTTTGGTTTGGTATCAGTGGCTAAGCTTCTTACGGCTGCCACAACCAACTACCACACCTGGGTGGCTTAGAACAACAGAATTGTATTCTCTTAGAGTTCTGCAGCCAGCAATCTGAGATCAAGGAGTCAGCTCTGGAGACAATCCTCCTTGGCCTCTTCTAGCTGCGGTGGCTCCCTGCAAGTCTGGGCATTTGTTGGGTGGTGGCTGCAACCCTCCCATACACAAGCCAAGTAACACCCAAATCTGAGCAAAGAGACCCCACATCAGGAGAAAAGCAGGGGTGGTCAATCAGGGAGGCCCCCCTTGGAGGAGGCCACTTTGGTCAGGTTCTGAACCACGCGGGAAGTTCCCAAGTTGGCCGCTCCTCTTAGGAGAGTCCCTTGACCTCCCCAGACAAGGACGAGTGCGCCAAGGACAATGGTGGCTGCCAGCATGAGTGTGTCAACACGTTTGGGAGCTACCTGTGCAGGTGCAGGAGCGGCTACCGGCTGCATGAGAATGGACACGACTGTAAAGAGGGTGAGCCGGAGCCTGCAGGGGTGGCGCTGCCTTGGCCACCTGCCCTGCCTTCGGAGTGCGCATGTGCTTGCGGGAGGGCGGGGCGTGGGCGGGAACAGGTGTGGGCAGCCTCCTACCCTCTGCCAGGTTGCCATGGTGTTCCTAGGCTGGGCCTTTGCCCTCCTCCCAGTGACCACTTGCGGACCTCCTGCCAGGTCTTAGCAGGCACGGGGCAGCCTCAGGGGCTTTAAGCTGAGTTACAATAGCAGGGTGGGTATCTGTGGACAGCAGAATCAGACTACCTGGGTCTAAATCCTCTCTCTGCCATTCACTAGCTGTGTGACCTTGAGCTAACTACTTAACCTCCCTGAGTCACAGTTTCCTCTTTTGTTAAAAAGGTGCTAAATATCTCCTTCCTAAAGTTTTTGTAAAAATGTCTAGAAAGTATTTCAGGCAGTCTGATACATATTATACCTTTAGATGTCAATAAATATGGGCCATTTATGCCTGTCATGGTATTATTTACATATTACAGTAATACAGACCTCATAGTGAAATATATTTTGCTCCAGCCCCATTCACTGCTGGGAGTTCTTCAGGGCCAGAAGGCTATCAATGTCCAGTCATTCTGGACAAAAACCTTCCCTCTGTTCTTACCCTGTCAAGGGAAGGGAGTTTGCCCCTCTGTGATCAACACAGACTTCATGCCTTGGCCCAGCAGGAGAAGTCGTGGGTGGGGAGGATGGGAAGACCACAGGCCCCTTTTAGTTTCTTCTTTGGACCTGGGAAGGATTGAGTGAGAGGATGCCTGCAAAACACTCACCACAATGCTCAGCACAGAGGGAGACGATATCTAGCTACTGGCCAAAGTGCTAGGCATTGAGCAAGTCGTGGGACCACCGTTTGCTAATGCACTGTAACCAGGATGAAGCAGGCAGACTCCAGGTGAAAACACTTTGAAAAGCAGAAGGAAGCGTGTAGACAGAGGGATGAAGCGGTCGGCTGGGGCCTCTCACACACATGATCTCATTTGATCCACGCGTGCAAGGTCGGCCCCACTTCTACAAATTAAGACACAGCCCTGAGGACCGTCTGTGGTAGAACCAGGACTCAACCAAGCTCCAAATGAGCCCGGGGTCTGTGCTCTTAGCTCTACTAGATTGCAATGATGACCTTGATGTGAACGTCAAAGGGAGGAGGTGACCTGGCTGCTGAGCCACAGCCAGGAAGGCAGCACAGCTAGTTCAAACAGATAGGCAAGTCTCTGCACCAGGGGACACTTGATCCAGGTTGGCCACCCATATGTTGATGACCCTGAGACAAGGGAGAAGTGGGGAGGCTCCCCTAGAATGAACGCCTTTGGTGCTACCCGAAGTGAATGATTCTCTTTCCATCCATCACACCCAGCTGGCTGTGCGCACAAGATCAGCAGTGCAGAGGGGACCCTGGCAAGCCCCAACTGGCCTGATAAATACCCCAGCCGGCGGGAGTGTACCTGGAACATCTCTTCAACCGCAGGCCACAGGGTGAAACTCGTGAGTCATTTTTGTAGTTTGAATCTCCACTCAGCCACTTCCCAGATCAGAAACTTGGGCGAGTCATTCATTTCTGGATCTTGGTTTTACTATCTGGAAAATGGGGATGCTAATGAAACCCACTTCCTGGGGCCTGTTGTGCAGATGAAACGAGAAAACGAAGAACAGCTCTATAAATGTACCAGTTTACAGGGGCCCCTGGGTGAGGTGGTGCCCAACACACAGATCTGCAGTGCTGTTGGAGATTCGAGTGTTTCCAGTTTTGACTTTTTACACAATGTTTCATTCTCAAGGTAAAGACAGAAAGAAGGAAAATTAATAAGTACGGAAGGTTGGGAAGGGGAAATCAAAAGTCCCCAGATCCCATTGCACTCTAGAAATGACCATTCTCAACCCTTCCTTGCAAATTCCTCCAGAAATTTCCTATGCACGTACAGTGCATACATATGCATGGGAAAATAAAGGTCTTTTTTTCTTAGTCTTCTCAAAGGGAATATTATTATTCATTTTCTTCTATAACTTACATTTTTCTTCAATTTTCAATAGAAGCATTATGTGAATTCTTTCTTGAATTAAAAAAAAACAACCTTGCATCATTTATTTAAAGTATCTGATGTGTAGTCACGCTCAGTTGTTTCAAAAGAGAAATGAGTCTCTCTTCCAATTCTCATTCCTCAGCCCCCAGAGGCTCTCATATCCTGGAGTATTAGAGAATTTGTTGTACTCCTGACAGACGGACATTTTTAAAACGAGTCCTCTGCAGAGATGAGGAAGATTGGCCCCGAGACTGCCCGAGCAGTAATTCAGGGAGAATGGAAGAGAACAAAAGAGACCGTGGCACAGGGACTTGGCACAGTCCGTAGACTATGGCACAGGGACTTGGGAGGGTGTTGACTGATGAGAGCCACGAAAGAGGAGCAGAGGCAGGAGAATGGGCTTCCGGGATATGGAGGGTGCAGAAAGGACCCCTGACTGCAGGGCGCCCTGGGCAGGCACCTCCTGTGCATGCTCTGCCCGCACGGGGGATGCTACTCTGCTGCGCTCCCAGGAGCTGCTGCCCTGGGTCAGTCAGAATGGCCTGGAATCTGGGTGAGGGTGAGTTAGAGTGAATGCAGAAAGACAGTCCTGCTGTCTGCTGGAAAATGTTCCCAGGGGCAACCTACATCCCTGACAACCCGAGGGACTGGCGCCCCCTGGGGATGGGATTGCGAGCCTGCACAACCGGAAGCTTTTATCCAAGGTGCCTGCACACACCTGTTCCTTTAAAAAAGACATTCCCTTGGAATTCTATCTTTCGCTACTAATAGAATGTGAATTGAATGCTTCCCCAGGAAGCTGGTGTTTCACAGTGACAAGGCAGACATGGCTTTGGGGAGCTCCCCACCTCCTTGGCCTGCCTTCTCCTTCCCACTGCATGGCTCACCCAGGTACCCTGCTCTCCCTCTCCTGCCTGGTGTCTCTACCCATCCTCCCTCGTCAAGGCTCCCTTTTTCCTGAGGTGTGAGAGCTTTTCCCATTCCTGGTACTTGCCATCCTGGTGAAGTGTTAGAGGGGTCTTTCTGTTTTCCACCCCCTACCTTCATCTCTGTCCTGTACCCCAGCCTCCCTGTTTTAAATTTAGATTCCCCCAACTAATGGCCTTGCTCCTGCTTTGCCCTTCAGTCCAAGACTTCATCCAACACTGTCCTTGCTCACCTTGTCCTGTGTCCTTGACACCATAGGCAGCCCGTCAGTTGGTCCTGTCTTCAGCACCCAAGCAGCCTGCACTGGGGCTGCAAAGCCTGTGTATTACTGATGTTCAGGGGTCCCCTGAATACCTTCAGGGAATAGTTTTTAGGGGGTGCAGGTAGAAGGGAGGTGATACAACCATGTGATCATTAAGAGTTTGGGATAGAGACAGCTGGCTGGGGTCAAGTTTAGCTCTGTCTCTAGTCGCATTATTGGGCAAGCCGGGTAGCTTCTCTAAGACTTGGTTCCCCTTCTGCATACTGTTTTTCTTATAGCATCACCAGAATCAAGTGGGAAAATGCTCATAAATGCTTGGCATGGAAAAAATGCCCAACAAATTATGGTCACTCTGATCTGGCATGGAGCAGCCTGCCCTCCTGTTTCATCTGTAGAGCAGAGTTTGAGGATCAGGATCTTCAAAGTCACAGATTCTGGGTTATGGCCAAGCTCTGCCAGTGGATGACCTTGGGCAAGTCAGCTGACATCTCCTTGCCTCAGTTTCCTCATCTGTAAAAGTAGGGATTGGACACGTGACAGGATTATAAGGACCCATTAGGTTCCGAGTTTTCAATTATGAGAATGTTTCATTGAAATTGACAAAGGTGCTTTTAAATAAGTTGGAAATTATAATTTGGAGCTTACTTGTTAAAGTAATTAGTATTATATTATAACATAATTATATTCTTGTTTTTATATAATCCTGGTATATAATTTGTTGTATATTATGTATTTAAGTTTTTATGTATATTCCACATCTGGGACTATGAGACAGAAAGGGACTTTCAATAAGGTGATATTGTGAAGCTCTGAACCCAGCTGCTGGCTCCAGGAGCACAGTCGGTGCCAGCTCTTAGGATGAAGCGAGGGGTGGAAGGAAGTCAGCTCTGGGTGGTGAGTAGCAAGAGTGTAGGTAACTCTTGGGTTGCTTTGGGGACCAAAATGGAGGCCTAGGGGAGACCCCGCCTCCAGACATCGTCCTGGCTGCACAGCCTCTGCACAGTGGCTGGACAGGTGCCTCTGGGCACTACCTCTCCCCTTTTTCTCTGGCCTTGGCTGAACACCAGTCCCTTTCCTTACTTTTTCTTCCTTCTTCCCCAGACATTCAATGAGTTTGAGATTGAGCAGCACCAGGAATGTGCCTATGACCATCTAGAGATGTACGATGGGCCCGACACCCTCGCCCCCATCCTTGGCCGCTTCTGTGGCAGCAAAAAGCCAGACCCCGTGGTGGCCTCGGGAAGCAGCCTGTTTCTCAGGTTTTATTCGGATGCCTCCGTGCAGAGGAAAGGCTTCCAGGCAGCATACAGCACAGGTATCGGGCCTCAGGCGATAAGCACTTTGGCAGGAGGAGAGTGGGGTCAAAGGCAGGGAAGGACTGCCTTGTGTCTCTTTGGGGGAAAGGGAGGGGAGGGTGGCTGTGATAAAATGTCCCTGTTAAAAGGAAACATTGGCCACCACAGGCAGAGGGTGGTTTTCTATTGATGTTAATTAACTGACAAAATTTGACAGGGAAAGCGTTTCTTTCCTTCCTTCCTTCCTTCCTCCCTTTGAACAATGTATTTGTGATTTTTTTTTCTGGTCTGCAGAACCCAAGTCTGGGAGCGGGCTGGTGAGAGCAGCCCTCTTTATCTCTGAGGACTGATTCAGGAAAATGAAACATGTTTCTGCTCCCCATTATTTTTTCCTCAAGATATCAATAGTTATATTGGGTCCTGGGAAAATGTATATGCTAGTGACTTATTTACTTGGCTAGGTAGATAAGTAATAAGGTCAATAAGTAAACTGGCTCTGCTCGTCACCTGTTGCTCTGTTAGCTGTCACCTGGGACCAGCACTCTGGGGCGGTGTTGGCTCTTTGATCCTGGCTTAGATGGTGGCAGAGCCCAGGGCTACCTGAAACTTCTCAGCCACCTGAGTGTGATGCTGAGTCTGAGGTCATGATCACGGGACCCTGTGACCCCTTTTTTCAGAGGTAGAAAACAGGAATCGGGTCAAGTAAAATGGCAGCCAGCATCCCCAGGCAGCCTCGCTTGCCCCTGCCTAGCCCAAAACACTGGATGGTTTGTGAGGACTCTCTTCAGCACCTTGAGGATTTCTGGCTTCCCCCACCGAAGTTGAAAGGCCACTGACTAGTGACATTACCCTCTTGTCCCTGTAGATGGAAATTGGAATGTGGGTGTTCAAGGAGGGTTAGGAACCCAGCAGGAAATGGGGACACACTCAGAGTTGTTATTTGGGGAGATTTTAATAAAAAAGACTGTTTACAAAGCATGGGCAAGGTGTGGGGACACTGCAAGGGACAGGACACTCACTAGGACTGTAGACCCACAAAACTTCTATCACTCCAGGCACAGCCCCAGCAGTGACTTACAGGAGGAACAGGCAGAGAGGAGCCGGGATGCAGTACCTGACTTCTCTCCTGCTCCCTCTGACTTTCCCGTGCTCCCCGTGGCTGGACAGAGCTGGAAGTGAAAGAGCGGTAAAGGGGCCTGTGCAGGTAGACTAGAGGTCAGCCCCTAGGGCCCTGGAGCAAAGCGGGAAGGAGGCCTCCTGCCTCTGTGCTCACGTCATTGCTGTCTGCATCTCAGGAATTTGAAATTTCCCAGACTCTGAAGAAATTGTAGGCAGAGCATGGCAGTAAGAGCTGGTAGTCAGGGCAGGGCCCAGGTTGGGGTGCAACTCCAGCTGGGCCTGAGCATTCAGAACAGAATGGCCAGAATCCACACCAGGGGAGCTGTGGCACCTGGGAGTACAGCAGTTTGAGGTACAAGGTGGAGGAATTTGCCTCCAGGTGCTTCTGATCTAGCCCCATCTGGTCTCATTTACCCATTTTATTTTAGTAGCCCAGACACAAGATGTTACAGGCCCAGGGCATCCTGGGCTTCTGTCCTAGTAAAACACAGAAGCCAAGGCTACGGAATCCAAGCCCAAAGCTGAGGTGTGGCTGTGACACCCTCGTCAAACCTCCCAAATGCAAGAGCGAGTCCAGTAGATTGAGGTTTCTGGGTTTGGGCACTCAGCTGCAGTTCTGATGTGCCTTTATCGCCCTCTGTTGGCAGAAGTGAAAAGTGATGGTAAGTCTATGGGGCTGCTGAGCCCATCTTGAGCTGCTGGCACTTCCAGGACTTGAAATCAGATCCCATATCCCAGCGACCAGTGGGGCATGCCGTTCATCTACCCCCTGTCTTCTTAAGTTTGGGGAGAAAAACAACAGCCAGCTTTTCAGCGCCATGCTCTGGGATTCCCAGAGGCCTTATGTGGCCCAGCATAGGAACATGGAACCTTGTTTTGTAAGGGCCAGTTTGGCCCCTCAGGGGTCCCTGACCTCGGAGTCCCAGGCCTCTGTTGACTCCTCTGTGACACACCAGGCACGAGGGTTCTGGGTGCCAAGGGAATATCTCATTCTCTCTGCTGCAGAGTGTGGGGGCAGGCTGAAGGCCGAAGTGCAGACCAAAGAGCTGTATTCCCATGCCCAGTTTGGGGACAACAACTACCCAAGCCAGGCCCACTGTGACTGGGTGATAGTGGCAGAAGACGGCTACGGCGTGGAGCTGATATTCCGGACCTTTGAGGTGGAGGAGGAGGCCGACTGTGGCTATGACTACATGGAGGCCTACGACGGCTACGACAGCTCAGCACCCAGGCTGGGCCGCTTCTGTGGCTCAGGGGTGAGTCCAGGGTGTCAGTGCCATGGGCGAAAACCAGGGATTTGGAGCATGAGTGAAACAGGCCTGGGTTTGAGACCTAACTGTCCCTAACGCCTTCTAGCAACAGTCAGGAGGCCCCTTTTTCCTGCAGGGGAGGGGGAAACAGGAGGCTCCCGGGAGAGGAGGTTGGGAGGGAGCCAGGAACCAGTTCATGAAGGCTTTGGACTGAGATCAGTCCAAGGAAGAGCACTGGGCTTTTAGGCCCTATTTTTACAAAGGATCCTCTCTCCCATTTTTTTTTTTTTCTTTCAGGATTTTCTTACTATTTAATTATGATTTTGTGTATTCCCTATACTCATGATTCTCTCCCCATGCAAAGCCAAATGCTTATGAAATAAGCAGTTATTGTAAATAATACAAATACTCAAAGTCACTGTCACTTTTCTCATGATTGTCTCTTTCCTGGACCAGGACAGGCCTGTTTTGTTTATTCTTTTCCCAGCACGGGGCTCAGGGCATGGCTGTATACTGTGCTCAGTGATGTAGTGAGCCAACTAGTACAATGCCCTGGTGGCTCCCTGGCCTTGCCACACCACACACTGCGAACACTGGGCTCCAGCCTTTTTCTCTGCCTCCAGGGCTCATCACTCAGTCTTCTTTGCTATTGGCTGGACTCATGTCAAAGCCTTTGGAATCATGAGAGCTCCTTGTATACAGAAAACTGACATGGTATTTATGTCTTTCAATAATTTCCCTCCATCTACCTTCACCCTCCTCTCCTGTGGAGAGGAGCCTTGGTGGGTCCCAAGCACAGCGCTCTGTGGGAAGCCCCATTTGACTCTACTAGGACCTGGCAGGTGGCAGTCTTGGAACTTGCCAGAACCTTTCTGACAGGTGTAGTCAGCTCCAGTGTACTTTTTGTCTTTGGACAGGACATAACCTGAAGATTTTGGTCCCCTGGGAGACACAGTGGTGAAATGACAGAGCTGGGTGATGTGTGGCACATAATTCACGGTCAGAAAGAGCTGAGCTCAGGTCCTACCCACCTGCGTGCACTTGAGTCTTGGTTTCCTCAGTGTGAATGGAGGGAGTATCTGCCTCATAAAGTTCTTGCAAGTGTCCATGAGGTCAGATCTGGAAGTGCTGGGCACAGTGCCTGGCCCATCCATGCACCTCATAAACCACAGGTTCTCTGGGATTTGTGGGTCTAGGAGCGTGTTTGGAAAAGCAGGGCTCAGGGAACTTTCTGGAGAATTTGCAGTGCTTTCCTTTGGAAAGGATCTCATTTGGATGCCCTTCTGTCTGCAGTGCCAGGGACACCTCGTGGCTGCATTGGCCATCCTGTGTCCTTAGGTATGGTCCTGTCCCATCCTCGTTTAAACTCCAGTCACAGCCAACTGACCTCAGGTCCCCTGGTTTCCCTTTCTCCTTTTCTTAGCCACTGGAAGAGATCTACTCTGCAGGGGATTCCCTGATGATTCGCTTCCACACGGATGATACCATCAACAAGAAAGGCTTTCATGCTCGATATACCAGCACCAAGTTCCAGGATGCCCTGCACATGAAGAAATAATGCCCACGTCCTCAAAAGATAGGAACTGAGAATGTTCTTACAACAGCAGCACCTGGCAAATCAGCCCTAAAACAATGTACAGTATTTTTTTCAAGCAAAAACTCAAAATCCAGTCTTGAAGGTCTATATTTGGATGAAGGCACATGCATGTTTGGCCAAGGAGGAGAGATGTGCCTCTGGTTCCAGTGACAGTGTTGTCAGTGGTGGGCCTCTGGAGATTAAGGCCTGAAGCCCACTCCAGCTGTGCTTCTTCCTGCTCGCTCTCCTTCCCTTGCTCCTGGGGGGCAAGAGGCCAGCTCTGGGGTCGGTCAGTCCTCTTCCTCCTGCTTCCATAGGTGCCAGGAAATGTGACCAAATCCTGGAGACGCAGGTTACACTGAGCAGTGAGAATAAAAGCTTGGCTGACTTGTTACAGCTTTGGCTGGAAACTTTGGCCTTCTCTCCAACAGAGACATGTCAACCAGGAAACCTGAAAAGGTAGACATCCAGGGAAAAGAGACATCACAGCAAGCAGCACACACAAAAGCTCTGAGCACCAGCATTATCATCGCTAAGGTGGAAGACCTCAGGCATGGCCCTCCGTGCCCCCTCTAGGCTTCTCCATCCCTCATTGCACTAAGGGGCCATAGCATCCACTAAACTCCAGCAGAACATTTGCTGGGGAGAATTCTTAGTTTGCCAAGAATAAAACATCCTGGCTCATTCTGATAGTCCCTCTATCACTGACTTGAGGATCCCCATCTGTGCTTGGGGGAGGTCCCTGGGCCTGGAAGGCCCTCCAGCTATGGAAACATGCGCTGCTGTGAACCTTGACTCCCTGACAGCAGGTTCAAACTGTACCTGCAAGACGTGCAAAGACATCTCAGGAGGGGCCCGTTCAGGTCCCTCTCGGGTGAACACTGTGGAAAACTGGTTCATTCTGTTATGTAAGAATCATCACCTGGTGGAACAAGTCCACTTGTGACCAATCTCCTGAAATCAGACAGGTTCAAGAGTGTGCTGGTGACTTTTCTCAGATTAACTAGCATCCGAGGAATGGAACGCTAGCATTCGGTCAACTTGCAATCAGGATTCACAACACGCGGCACTTGTTCTAGGGACATGTGGGGGATGATGTTTACATAATTTTAGCACCTCAAGGTATAATTTAAACAGTGATGTAGTTTTGAATGGCATTTCATTAAGGCATCAATGGGCATTATGAGCTAAAAGCTGTGGTATGTTAGCTTTAAAAGAGTATTTATGTTGGAATAATTTTAAAATAATGTTTACATGACAGTAAGTCCTGTTTGGCTGGTATTGAACACAGGGTGGCCCCTGAGAGTACTTCCACTAGGAGCCAAGACGCTCCCCAGCCCTAGAATTCCTTTGAGATCAATCATCGTTTTGAACACAGTATTTGTAAAAGGCGAGAGGTTCTATTTTTTAAAGATCAGAATATGCTGCCAAAAGATGATGTTCCGTTAAATGATGGCTGGGAGTAAAAACTCGAATAATACAAAGAAGAGTAAAAGAAGTGCAGGGGAATACTTTTTTTTTCCCTTAAAACAGAAAGAAATCAAATTATTATTATTAATAATAATATATGTCTGTATATATGTAAGTATGTAAAGGATCAGCTGTCAAAGCCTTAATCAATGCAGTGTGAAGAATGCCCACCCACTAGTGGAGCTTTGTTGTACAGGCCCCCGGTGCTGGCCCTATGTGTTTTGCTGTCACCAAGCTCTCCTCTGGCTTTCCTTGGCCGTGGACTGAGTTTCAGCCTCCATTCTCACATCTTGGTAGATGGCAGACCCTGCCCAGGATGAACTTTGAGGTGACCAATGGAGTCCCTCTTCTCATGGTTCAGACCCCTCCTGCCTGTTCTGGTGGGTTCTGCTGCTCAGATCTGTGGATCGTCTGAGGTTGATTTTGTCCCATTTTGTCTGTCAGCGTTGAAACTGAAATCAGAATGCATAAGGAGGACGCTAAGGGTCTCTCTCCAAGGAGATGAGAATTCTGCATTTTTAACCTTGAGAAGTTTTAAGTACGATGAAGAGATTCCACGGAGAAGTGGGAGGGAGGGAGAAACAGAGCTGGTTTCAGCATTGGGCACCCTGGTGACACACTGATGATTCATTGCTTTAGTGTGAATGTTTCCAAAAATACACGACTCCAACCACTGTCACCGTGTGGCCAATTCACAACAATGGGGCCCTTATGAAAACCTTTATTTAGGCCTGTGAGTGACGTAGACCCAGAAGACAAGCTCTGATTCAGCTGGGGCTGGACAGGCCCCTCCTCTGGAAGCCTGCACCCTTGGGGATCTACGCAGGACACAGTCCTGCAAAGAGCAGAAAGACCCAGGCCCCTGCACAGGCTCTTCCAGTTGCTCAGCAACCTGCCTGCAGATGTCTCTGGAAGTGGAGGAAGGAGCCAGAGGATGACCCTTCATCTTGCTTTGTCCTTTAACTGGGTGCCATGCCTTGGGTGACACAGAGCTTCAAGACTAGAGAATTAACTTCAAACAAAGGACCTGATGGAGTTTGGGGCTCTGGGTCTCCAGCCTGGTCTAATTTTAGTGTAATCAGAGCTCACAGAAGCCAGGGCCTGCAGCTTAGAGCAGGAGAAGGGTCTCAGTTTAACATTAGGCAGTAGAATTTCTTCAAACAGAGGAGGCAAGGCTGTGCACTGATTCACTATTTTCTCTATTTTCCTCTAAAGTTTCCATTTCTATTTTACTACTTCCCTCAAAAGTGTCATAGAATCCACAAATGGCTCAGCCTGTTTAAATTATTTGTTAAATATGAGCTAACTGGCAGATTCACATAGGAATTTACCATCCACCTGATCCATTTGATAATTCCTGGTATTGTTAGTACTCAGTTTAGGAACAAACGTTCCCTCGGCTTCAGCAGATGTTTTCAAGGTTTTTCTTTATAGACTGAACTTCTGAAAAATAATCCCAGATGCCTAAAAGGTTTCTTTAAAAAAAAATTAAAGCATTATCTATAAGTGTATGGGTATTTTTTATTTTGAGTAACTTTACATTTCAGGAAATGATGTCAAGAAGAATGTGTGTGTGGAGGGGAGAGCTAACATACATCTGTTTAGAAAGGATGCCTCATTAAACGATGTGGATTTATTGATGTGTCCTGGGTGTGTGTTACTAGTTCAGACAGAATGGGTTCTCTTCATGATCATTTTCTCCACAACCACCAGTGCTCGCCGGGCAGGGTGTGGCAGGGGGCTTTCTCTAGAGCCTTCTACCCCCTGGTGAGTCTCAAGCGCACAGCTCAGAACGCAATTCCCTACTGGACTCAGAAAAGCACAAGCAAAGCAAAGCAAAGCAGGCAGCTCTCACACTTGCCCCTTAGCCTTGCACATCCCTAGCCTGGCCAGAGGGTATTGGGCCCCAAACTTCAGTTCTTCAGCACAGGTTTGAATCTTCATGTGATAATTGGCGCCAGTTGCATTGATTCAAATGGTGTAGTCATTGGAAATGTAACATTCCCACTTTACAGATGAAGAGACTGAGGCTGCCAACTGCCTATGAGCAGGCAGCCACCAGCCAGTAGGGTCGCCATGGCCTTAAATGCAGGTCCTACTGTATTCTCTGGCTTGCGGGTACCATCAGATTCAGCTTAGAGGTCACTTTGGTCTTGGGAACTGGAAGCACCCTGAGGCAGAGACCACATGCTCTTGTGTCCCATGCCTGGCCCCTTAGAGATGACTGAGTCCCTGACTGTTCATTGTGTCACCTGAGGATGTCCCTATTCCATTCTGGGCATTTCAGTTAGTCTCTGAAGTTGGACCCAGGCATCAGGGTTTTTATAAGCCTGATTCAGCTGTGTAACCAGGATGGGAAACCCACCCAGTTCCAAGACAACCTGGTCCCCTCCATCATGCCACTAATGGTCCTCCTCAGAGTCACTAGCAGCCACCAACTGAGAAGCAGATGGCTGCTCCACCTTTCCTAGGCAGCGACTGGTACAGGCATTTTCTGTGACCCCAGACCTCGAATTTTCCTCTCATGAAGCCTTTCTTGCTGACTATGCCTCCTCCACCAGGCCCCTAATGTCCACCGCCCTGGTTCTCTATTCTGGTCCTCTGCTCTGCCCACCTGCAGCTTTGAACCCATCCACAGGCCACCACCAAAACGGACCCCTTCAGTCCCAGACCCCCTTTATCTCATCGCCCAGTCAGCACCCCCACCTGGCTGCCTCAGAACTACTAAGGTTATAGCACCCGATTCGGAGCTTGGGTTCCCCCATCCAAATCTGCTTTCCCAGTAGCACGTCCCTAAGCAAACCGTGCCTCGAGCCCCATCAGTCAAGCCCCAAGCCTGGGAGCTGGCTTTGTTCAGCCCTTTCCCTCACCTCCTCTCCTCCCCTGCCTCAGATTTCCCCATCATCAGCTCTCGCTGCCTTAACCTCCCAAACAGCTCACAAGCCCATTCCAGCCAGCCTCCTGCTTCCACCCTTGTCCCTGTGATCCATGCTCCAAGGAGAAGCCAGGGTGAGCTTTGTTGGTATCACTGGGATCATGCGCTCACGTGAAACCCTCGTATAGCTTCCTGCTACCCTCAGAATAAACCCCCCCCCCCGCCCCGCCATGTCTGGTCATGGGGCCTCAGGCTCACTCATTTGCCCTTACCCTCTCTCCAGGTTGCTCCGTGGTTTCTGTTGGTCCAGTTGGGCTGGCCTCCTTCCCCTTCCATGACACACGGAGACCGTGGAGCATTGCCTTTGCTGTGCCCCTTGCCTGGGGCTCCCCTCAGCCCTTCACGTGTAGGCCTCTTCTCATTTTCCATGTGCAACTTGAAGGTCATATCCAGAGCTGTCTAAAGCTATGACCGCGGGTCACTTCACTTGCTCTCTGCTTACGCCCCTCTTTGCTCCTCACAGGGTGGTTTCCATTTAAGTGACCCGTTGGTTGACCATTGGTTACAATTCTATGGTTTTGTTGGCAACTCACTCACCATCTTAAGGAAGCAAATTTAGGGCTACTGAAAGCCACCTGTATCCACAGCTTCCTCAACTAGATGCGGGTCCTACTGGGAAATGTGAGGACAGGAGGCCAAGAAGTCAAACTCACTGATGACTGACTGTGTCCTTCACTGGCAGCCACAGGCCTGCCTCAGGGTGGCTCCAGCACGCCCCCTGCAGGCGTCCTCAGCTCAAGCTGGTAGCATGGGACTCCCTCATGGCCAGGAACATGATCCGTGCAGATGCCTGTCAGCTGGGGACATAGTGGCCAGCCTCAGCCCGCGTGACCCATTGTTTCTAAAGAGCTGGCAGCTGCAGGAGCTGCCAAGCTCTCAGGCCAGCTGTGGTGTCTTTGCTGAGATTGAAGAAGCTGCCTGGATAGTAAGAAGATCAGAAAATAAAGGCAAAGAGGATGGAGGGCCCCCGCCATTGATAGTGGCCAGGGAACAGGAGCCCATCTTTCCCAAGGGACGGGCCCAGGGCTTGGCTACTCCCCTGCCCATAAATGGCATGGGCCCGGCTCTCTTGGAGCCACCTCGCCCTGCCTCCCCAGCACTCCCAGCTGGATGTTCCTACAGATGGGAGACCCAAGCCAGTAAGGCCAGTGTTTGGAGAAGGTTCCTGGGAGGCTGTCAGCAATGGTGAGTGGGTGCTGGCCTCTTAGCCTAACCTTCCTTTCTCTCTGTGAAAACTAATTCCCAGGCCTTAAGGCACTGGTCTCCTAATTCAAATATAGCTGCACGGTCAGCACAATGAAGGGCTTGGGTTTTAATTATTTTCCTATGTGTGAAATACTAATTATTCCTCAACATTCTTATCTAACAATAGCTGATCTCGTCTTTAAGTTTGATATTTTATTTTTATTTATTTCTTTCAAGGATGGGGAATGCATGTCTCAGCTCTGTTTCCTTCCTGGGGAAGCCAGGGGTCTCACCAATGATTTTACCTTTCTTGTGTGTTCTGTCCTCCCTCTGTTATGTTATCAGCAACATGTGTGTTCATAAGTTCCATCTGAAGCTTCCCACATTTCTGATTGATTTATGATAGGAATTTGAATTGAATCTAAGTTTGGAGAGAAAACAGAAGAGGCCTTTGATTTCTTTATTGAAGGATTATGGAAACAACCTGGGTGTCTGTCAACAGATGAATGGCTGAAGAAACTGGGGTGTGTGTGTGTGGGTGTGTGTGTGTGTGTGTGTGTGTGTGTGTGTCTAGAACAGAATATTATTCAGCCTTTAAGAAGGAGGAGATCTTTGGGTCAGCTTTAGCTCAAGCTGCTACTTCCTTACACAGGACTCTCCATCCATCTAAAAAGGAGGAGATCCTGCTATTGGCCACAACCAGATTGGCCCTGAACATTATATTAAAGGAAATAAGCCAGACACAAAAAGAAAAATACCACATGACCTCACTTATGTAGAATCTAAAAACAAGGATGGGGGATTATTCGGAGGAGTTAAATTTAGACTTAGAGTTGGGAAGACCTGTGGTCTAACCTGATCTATGCCTACAAGCTGGCGACCTCCAGAAACCCATCTTGTCTCGATGTCCTCACCTGTGATGTAGGGGTAACAGTCCTCCTCTCGTGGGGAGGTTAGAGAGCAGTGTCTAACACCAGCATACCCTCAATGACCATGAGTGATTGCCTCATCTGTCTGTCTTCCCCTCACAAGCAGCAAACTTCTAGTGAAGGAAAGCATCCTCCTTTGGAATCCCCCTGTAGCTGGGATACACTGCTCAGCACGAGGCAAGAAGGGCTGGCACTTTGAATTTTGCTACTTATACTTACAGTTCCATCTAATGAGAATTTCCCGAAGGGCTTCCCCACCCTAACTCTGCTGGCCAGGCCTAAAGGAACATGGCACCACATGATCCCCCATGTACTACAGGGAAGTACATGGAAGGAGCTGCCACAGACATTATATCCCTTATGTTTACACTGTGAAGTGGGCAGGGAAAGTTAACAGTATCCCATTTTGAGGATGGAAAAACTGGGAGAATGAATTTGCTGCGAGGGAATGGAGACCCAAGAGTTTGAGTGACGTATCCAGCATCATATAGCCATTAAGTGGCAGAGACAGGATTTGAACCCCGTCAGGCGGCTCTGAGTCCTGAGTTGCCTCATCCCACCCAGCTGCAGCTCTAAAGGGCACTGCAGCATGTTTTTCTCTCCATGAGAGCACTGTTCTGTTTCTACAAAATGTGAATGTCTTTCTGAAATCGGCCAAAATCGTCGTCATCCACATGTTGATAAACAACACATGCAAAAGCCTGCTTGTTGCTGTCCCGCCTCCTCTGTCCTCCCCGCAAAGGAAGCTTTGTCCTGGGCCTGCTGACATCAGAGCCCAGCACCCACTGATGAGATCAGCTTGGGGCAGCTGCGTTCAATGCCTTGTATCCAGCCCGTCTGGTGATAACATGAAGAACAGTGGTTAGATCCCCAGAGCCAGAGATTCGTGACCTGAGGCCCAGGTGATCCCTTGCTTTAAGGGTGTCCCAGAAGAAGAGGTCTATGTCCTTTGGGATTCTTTAATATTTCTATTTTTGGATAACATTTAATGTTAAAACTTAGCAAACGTGTTGTTCTTAGAATGAGAGGACCTATTCTTGTGGGGGGGGGCTACAAGAACTGGAGCGCAGGCTGAGCCCCTGGTGGACAGGGAGGCTGGGGCTGAAGGAGGCCCGGCCACGGGGTCATTAATCAGATGGCAAAACTCAGGGGGCGGAAATTCCAGAAAGTGGAAACAAGGCCTCTGCAGCCCAGGGCAACCAGGGCCAGAAAGTGTCATCTGCTGAGTCACAGCAGGGTCCACCCATTGTCAGACAGGGAGGGACTTGGTAAGACACACCAATGAGCCCAAACTAAGTGACAGGATGGGGACAGGGAGGAGAAAGGAGCCACGGGTAGCTTGAGCAGAGCCTGACCCAGATAAGTGGGCACCGGGGCAGGCTATTTAGTGCCCCCTGAGCTTGCAATCTTTAAACACTGATTCCACACATGGGGATGGGTGAGACTGGGTGCTGAGTGGGGGTGGGGTGGGGAGGGGGGTGAGCTGCTCCTCTGCCGTCCTGACCAGTTGGGCTCCACAGCCCAGAACCTCTCCCTTGACTTGGCAAAATGAAAGCCGGACTTTCTCAGTTAACTTTCCAGGGATGGTGGTTTAGGATCAGGTGTTAGAACATGCCTCTTGGGGGCTTATCTTCTGCTCTAAATTCCCATAGTTCTTTCCCTGAAAGAAATTCTTGGGGAAAAAAATTGCAGCACCTTTCTGAATTTCGAGTGATATTACTACTGCCCTTGTGGATCAGGGATCCTGGGCCAGATCCTCCCTGGCTGGTCCCCTAATCTGGTTGGCAACCTAGAGGAGTACAGGTGGGGAGACTGACAATCTGAGGGAGGGGTTCCTGTTGACCTCAGCTCCCCTGCTCCCCGCCTGCCTCTGGGGCTCCCGAGCTGATGTAGGGAATCCATACATTCTTGGGGAGTCCACCAGCGGTGGGGAGCTTGGGGAGTCAGGAGCTTGCTGATGGTTCCTGCCAGGGTTACTGTTTCCTTCTCTCTTGCAGAGTTTTTCACTTAACTTCACACTGCCGGCTAACACAGTAAGTACAGCCCCCCTGCTCACCAGTCTTCAACACAGCGAAGGTCAAGGCTGAATTGACACAGGAAACTCCAAAACTCCCTCCCACGTACCTTGTGTACAGGGATGAGTTAGTCAGAGGCACTGGAGAACAGCTGAGGGGTGTTGAGAGCAATGTTTTCAATATAGAAATTATAATAGAAACCTCCTCCCACCCTTAATTCTAATCAACAGAACCCATGGGTGTAACCCTTTCCCACTCTTTAGGGACTTCACCTACGTTTTGACTTTTGTTGTCTTTGTACTAGTCTGTTCTTACTCACCATATAATATTATGTCTTTAAATATTTTCTGTCAGTCTTCACAATTGTAATTGAGGGTAGGCATATGTTATTTCTTCAAGTAAAGTATTTCATAAATTGGGAGTGATTGGGTGATTAGCATCATTATATGCTTATCTGCATTTAAGATGATTACCTCAGTATGTATTCTGGAAGAAGAATGTTTAGGTCCGTAATGAACATGCTCAGACTCTTGATCATGACACTTAGTTGTAAGTCAAAATAGAGGGTTTTTTTGATTGTTGAAGGTGAACAGTTTCAATCTACAGTTGATCTCCTGGCTTCTGTCCTCATGCATTGCAGGGGTGACACTAACAGCCAGGCTTGTTTTCTGATCAGACTGTGCCATGATCAACTGAGGCATCTTCCAGGCCCAGTTTTTTAGTGGTTTGACTGTGCCAAGGTTTTCTGATGAGTTAGGTGGTTATTCAAAGAGGACTTCTAAGATGGTACTCATTTTGGCTGTAACATGAGGGCGTAGCTCGACAAAGTGGCAGATGGTTGGACCGTGGTAACTTACTGCTGAACTTCCGGTGCCCACCAGTCTGTGTCCAGCTGACTGCCCCCTCCTGGGTGGGGGTCCCTTTTTTCTGAGCCTTGACCTGCCCTGCCTCAGTGCTTTGGCCTCTGCCTGTTGTAGGTGGACAGGTTTCTCCATCCCTCCCTTTACCTGTAGAAATCTTGGTCACTCCTACAACTTTCCCCCTGGCTGCTGAGATCCAGCAGGTCTAGAGAGGCCCCAGGTTTTGCCTTATCTTGGCTTGGCTATCGGTGGGATATTGTAGGGAAGCCTTTGCTTGGTTCAGTAGGGGTGAGTGGGGGAAGACAAAGGCCCTTAGGGTGACAGCCATCACCTTTTGGAGAAGCTTCTTGATTAAGAGCTCTCTGGTCTATAAGACCATCAGCTTTTGCACCAAGTGACCTGCATCCCAGGCAGCCTCTGGAAAGCCAGGGCAGTCGGTCATCCTACAGCAGTGATGTTTCTCTTTGGTGCTGGGAGTGCCAGTGCACGAGGAAGTGGAGGAGGTGGTTACCTGATCAGAACTTCTCCATGAGGAGTTTGAAACTGGGCTGCATAGGCAAGTCAGACCCTGATGCCATTCTGAATGCTCAAGTATGAAAAACTGGATTGGAGTGTTGCATTTGACCTTGGAGGCAGGGTAGCACCAGCAAGGGTCCCAGAACCAGACCACCTGAGTCTATCACCTAGTGTTTTGTGACTTTACACAAGTTACTTCATTTCTCTGTGCCTCAGTTGCCTCATCTGTAAAATGGGATCATTATGATCTTGCCTCACTAGCTGTTGTGAAGAATAAATCAATCAACATGGGAAAGTGTTTGACAGCCTGGCAATTATCAGGTATGCATAAGAGCAGGAAATTCCATCTGGAGAGAGACAGAGAAAGCAAACAGGCCAAGAAGGGCACTGGCCAGAGGCCATACTACTAGGAGAGGTAGAGAGGGGTGGGTTCATCTGAAAAGTCCAGTCCCTGAAGAAGCCAACTAGGGCTTCACAAGGCACTTCTGCATCCTTATTTAAACCTGCCCCCCTTTTTTATTGCTAAAGCCACCCCAAGTAGATTTCTGTAATCAGAAGATAGATGTCTTACCTGAAACAATGGCTGACTTTTATGACCACCTGTAGAAATGAAATGCCTTAGACAGATGCAGGGTTAGTGCAATATGGGAGTAGGAAGAGTGTGTTCAGACAGAAGTGTAATCACTTAAGTACCAAGTGTCCCTTCTTGGCTATCAAATTCCCCCTCTAAGGTGGGCTCCCTGGGAAAGAGAGCTTGGAATTCAAACACTTATGTTCAGATTAGATTTATGATTATCTGTGGAGCCTTTGGAAACTCTCATAATTTCTCTGTTTCATTTTTTGGTAAATTAGAGATAATAGCTATTGAAAATCCCCAGATCTCCATTGTACCCATTGAGACTGCTGAGAGGATTAAATAAAGAACAGATCTGAGCAGAGCTTTGCAAAACTTAAGAGATAGCTAAAAGCTCAAACTTCTGGTACCCATGTGATCCCTGTAACAACCCTAGAGGTAGCTAGCACTGTCCCTGTTTTATAGAGGGAAAAACGAGGCCATGGAGCTTGAGTGGAGAAATGACCAGCCCACGGGGATCCCAGACCTGTGCTCTTAATCCCACCTGAAAACACAGCATAGTCGCAGGTTGAGTTGCTCGGGTAGAACTTTGTTCCCTGAGATTTATTGATCAAGGCAAGACTCTTGCCTGAAGCAGCTCAAAAGTGGATGAGATCCAGCACGCTCCCCCGTGAAGTGGCAATGAACCAGAAACATGTAACATATTCATTCAACATGGACTTGTCCCCAGGAGTAGGGGCCATTTGCAGGCTCAGCCATTTGTGTCATTACAGTTCAAGAACAAGTCAGTCCTTCCTAAAAAGCCTCGCTTCCGCCAATGTTGAATGTTTATACTCACTTCCCCTCTAACTCTGGGGACAAGTAGGCCAAAGTGTGATGAGAGTCCTGGGAAGGCCGTGGGAACCAGGGACAGGAGAAAACTTTTTGAGGTGAAAATGTGCCATGGCAGATCCACAGTGTGAATAATAAAGACACCACCTAAATTGTTGAATTCTTCCTCTTTGTAGCCAAATTTCATTTCAGTTCTGACCTGGGAAGCAGTCAAGGGAGGTTCTGTTTGGTAGTGGTGGTTGTTGACCACTTAGAGAAGGAGTGCACTTCACCATTTTAGCTTCTCCAGACTGTTCCGCAGGGTGTAGTCTATGGATTACTGTTTTCTGACAATATGTTCTGGTTTCACACAGACTTCCTCTCCGGTTGTTACAGGTGGGAAAGAAGCAGTAAGTATACTCTTAAATTATCCAGACTTGGCTTGGCCATTTATAAAATGGGGATGAGAAATGCTCTATCCATATCATGCATTTGTTTTGAGGATTAATGTTTGGCATGTGAACAGTCACCAAGCCCAGACCCTGGCTCAACCATTATTCTTAGGACCCTCGAAACTCAAGAGTAAGGGAGAGCTCTATTTGTGTAATAAGAATTGTAATGCAATCCACTGTCATATATAAATAAAAAATAAAAATAAAAAGAGTGAGGGAGAACCTACACAATCACAAGTGGATTTCACAAAGTGTTGAGCAAAAGAAGCCGGACATGAACGACCACACACCTTACATTTGCATCTATACAATGTTGAAAACAGGCAAAATCATCTATGGTGATAAATTTCAGTATTTTAGTGCTCACATGTGGGGAGATGAAGGGAGTATGGGGGCGCTCCTGGGGCCCTGGCAGGATTGTTTCTTGGTGTGAATGTTGATTATATGACTATGTTCATCATTGAAAAGTCATCAACCTGTGTATTTATGATTTTATACTTAACTGTTCTATAATAGAATCATATCCCTCAGAAAGTGAAGGAGAACCCAGACTTTGATAAAGCGGCACATTAATAAGGATTCTGTTGATTGTCTTCAGTATTTCCAGAAACAAGTCTGCAAATCCAAAAAGTCTTGTGGCTACAAGCACAACTTTCCACTCAGATGAAATGGACATTTGAAAACTGGCTTAAGGCATTTAAGATAAATACATTTGAAAAGTCACACCAAAATGGTGTGGGACATAATAAAAGCTTTTGCTTTTTGCCAGACTCATAGGTAAATGTGGTGTCTAATTGTTGCTCTGTGTGGCACCTCAGCTTTTCCTACGTGGAGACATTTGTGTTTCTTTTCCCAGGAACTCTTGTTTAGATCAGTTGTCCATTCTCTTCTAGGTTACCTCTCTTAAAAAAAAAAAGACTTTTTAGTTGTAGATGGACACAGGACCTTTATTTTATTTTATTTCTTTAATGTGGTGCTGAGGATTGAACCCAGTGCCTTCCACATGAGAGGTGAGCACTCTACCACTGAGCTACAACCCCAGCCCGTAGATTACCCTTCTTGCCAACTGATTTAAACTAAGTAAATCAAGTCGTATGAAAGCAAGTCCCTTCAAACTTCTTAAAAAATAATGTTTCATTACTCTTCTGATTTTGTATATGATACTTAAGCTTCATGCAGCCTTTTTTTTAAATTTAATTTTTGGAGGGTACCAGAGATTGAACTCAGGGGCACTTGACCACTGAGCCACATCTCCAGCCCTATTTTGTGTTTTATTTAGAGACAGGCTATCACTGAGTTGCTTAGAGCCTCGCTTTAGCTGAGGCTGACTTTGAACTAGTGATCCTCCTGCCTCAGCCTCCTTGATTACAGGCATGTGCCACCATGACCAGCTTTTTGTTTTATTTATTTATTTGTTTGTTTGTTTATTCATTCATTCATTCATTTACATATTTTTTAGTTATAGATAGTCACGATGCCTTTTTTTATTCACTGATTTTTATGTGGTGCTGAGGATCAAACCCAGTGCCTCACACGTGCGAGGCAAGCGCTCTGCCACTGAGCCCCAGCCCCAGCCCTTGGTTTTATTTTTGATCTGCTGAATTATTCCTTCCATCTTGAAGATTCGGGGCTTCCCTGACCATGTTTCTCTCTCTGTACCAGGACTGTGGGCCTTCTCTTGGGTTAGCGGCGGGCGTCCCGTCCCTGGTAGCTGCAGCCCTGCTGGTGGCCTTACTACTTACTTTGATTCACCAGAGAAGACGAAGAAGCAGCCATGAGTCCGCTGAGGTGACGACCAGCTTCTTTGGGTCTGGAATCAGTATTTCAGTGAACTTGCTTTTAGGCTAAAAGCATGAGAATCCACAGCCAGTGTTGCTCCCTGAGGCCACGGTGGTGGGAGTGACTGTGCCACAGTTCCCACTTCAGACCTGACGCTGTGCTCCGGCAGAGCTGAGCAGCCCACAACTCTCAGGCCCCTTGAGGAAGTCACTGGCCTTGGGGATGTATGAGGTGTCCTCCAGGAGCTGGGAAGGGGGTGTTTGCTGCCTTGGCAAACGTGTCTGTACGGTGGGTCTGTTTTCCAAGTGGAGGGGCAAAAAGGGCCCAAGCTTCACAAGGTGAGGACGGAGGTGAGGTGAGGAAAGACAGGAGAAGAGCAGTGCCGAGGTGTCATTGGTCGGGCTGAGGCCAGGACAGACCTGCCCGTTTCCTAGTCTGCGCACAGTTTACAAGAGTATGCACATCTGCCTCCCACGCCCGAGTGCCAGATTGCTTAGAATTCAAAGGTCGCCCAGACTGATATCCAACAAGCTTCCCTGGTTGTGACCACCCCATAGACTCTGGCTTCTAATTCTACCCTGTTTATAATCATCCCTGGTTGTTTTCACAGTGCTAAGTAAGCACTAACGGGGAGATAGAAAACCTTGGTTCTTATCCCGGCTCTGCCACCCTATGATTTCTATGATCCTAGACCAGTGATATTTTCTATGCTTTGGGTGGTTCAATTCAAAATCAGGATAAAAATTACCTCCCTGAGCTGGGGATATAGTCAGTGGTAGAGCACCTGGCAAGCATGTGCAAGGCCCTGGATCCAGTCCTCAGTGCCCGGAAAAAAAAAAAAAAAAAAAAAAAACCCTACCCATCCAAGTCTAAGGAGTAGACGAAATCATAAGAACGAAATGACACCTTGGATGGTAAACATCTGTATAACACATGTAAAGGTGTGTTGACAAGATGTAAACTTTAAACACAGTAAGAAGTACTGTAGGTGATGGTGGTATTATTTATTTAAGTAATAGTTTCTCACCCTTCAGTGCACTTTAAAATGACCATTCACCAAAACAAAGTAATTCAGAATTTCTGGACAATAGAGCTGTGGCATTGACCCTTTAAAAAGTTGATATTTTTATTATGGATACAGTAGAGCTCCCCACCCTTATTCATTAACAATACATTCTATGACCCCACAGGAGATGCTTGATACTGTGGATAGTACTGAACCCTACATATTCATATATACATTATGCATACATACTTATGAGAAAGTTTAATTTATAAATTAGACACAGTGAGAGATTAACAACAACTAATAACAAAATAGAAAAATTATGATAATATGTTGTAATAAATGCTTTATGATTGTGGTCTCTTAATTGCATGGGATGGGTAACATATACAGCATGGATACACTGGATAAAGGGATTGAATGATTACTTTCTAGGTAGGTGGGAGAAAGCAGGATGGCCCAAGATTTCATCATGCTACTCAAAATAGAAATTTAAAATTTAGATTGTTTCAGGAAGTTTCCATTAACATTTTTTGGACCCTGTTGTATCATACTAACTAAAACTATGGAAAGCAAAATCTTAGACAAAGAGGGATTATTGTAATTTTGAACATTTTAATACTAGAGTAAAATAGTACAGTGAATCCAATTATCAACTCATGGCCAGTCTTGTTTTATTTTTCCACACCTGACAATTCTGGATTATTTTTAAAGAACTCATAGTGATATTTCTTCAGTTTTTTTTAAGGGAGATATCATTTTACTATGTGTTTGCTTTGTTTTTAAAGTTTTCTGGTGATTCTAATATGCATTCAGGTTTAAGAACCACTGAGTCTAATCTGTGGTTATGGTCAAAACCTGTGACTCTTCACTTTTTTTTTTTTAATCAATTTAGGAAAGTGAGAGACCATGTGAAATTTCAGAAATCTATGACAATCCCAAGATAGCTGAGGTAAGAATTTTTATTATAATCTCTATTAATGACTAATACAGTACTAAGCAAGCTAAGGATTTTAAAGCCTTTCATGCACAAAGTGCACGTGAGCAAATAGAAGGGATGCAGCCAAATGAAGCTCAAGCACAAAAGAGGTTCTTTATGCAATTTTATTGGTGTTCAAGTAAATTTAATATTAGAAAATTAATTTCATATCATCTATTTCGCTGACAAATTGAAAGAGAAATATTGCGTGACCACCTCTTTGGGAGAAGAGAGTTTGAAACAAACTCAACAATCCCTTCTGATATGAACTTTTAGAAAACCAGAGTAGAAACTTCTTAACTTGCAAAATAACATCATTTTTAAAATTACACAAAAATCATATCTAAGCGCAAAATTTTGAAAGCATTCTTTTCTTTTTCTGTGATTACCAGATATAAATCAAGGATGCTCAACACTTCTATCCAATATTGCACTTTAGGTCCTAGTTGATACGTAGGCTAGGGGAAAAAATAGAAAACATAAGACTAAAAAGGAAGAAACAAAATTGGCATTATTTGCAGATTATATGTTTGTCTACATAGAAAAGCCAAATAATCTAAACATAAATTATTAGAATTAACAAGATATTTGAACAAGTTCAGTGGATATAAAAATCAGTATACAAAGTAATGTACATTTCTTGTCATCAGCAACAATTAGAAAAAGTAATTTTATGAATTAACAATTTACAGTGGTAATAAAAATATATAGAATGCTGAAGAATAAATGTAGCAAAAGTATGAAAAATATTATTATTATTATTATATTATGGAAAATAATAAAAATTTATAAAAGACACTAATACCTGAATAATGCAGGTGTATACCATGCTCCTGGGTAGGAAAATCAGTAGCACAAAGATGTCAAACACCACGAATTTATGGTTACTTTATTACCTAGATAATAAACGTAATTTAATTTAATCCTAGTAGATTTTTTTTCATGATTAATTAAAGTTCTTCTACAATCTATATGGAATAAGGCAGAAAAAATATCTTAAAAGAAATCATAAACAGATTAAACCAATAGAAAACCAATAGCAAGGGGCTGGGAATGTGGCTCAGCGGTAGAGCACTCGCCTTGCATGTGCGGGGCCCTGGGTTCCATCCTCAGCATAAAAATAATTAAATTAAATAGAGGTATTGTGTCCAACTACAACTAAAAAATAATAAAATATTAAGAAAGAAAAGAAAACCAATAGCAAGATGATAGATTTAACCCCAACCATACCAATAATCCCATTAAATGTAAATTATCTAAATACCCTCAGTTAAAAGGCAGAGATATTAGATTGTCTATAAAAACAAGATCCGACTATAAGATGTCCACAAAACCCAACTTTAAATATACAGACTGGGAACAGATTAAAAGTTAAAGGTTGGAAAAAGAGACACTATGCTAACAATAAGCAAAAGTGTTGAGTGACCTAAGAGTCTCCCATGGCAGTAGGTTCAGGTAATTACAGACCCTTCTTTTCTGTTTTCCGTCCCTCGAGGGTTACTGTACTTCCTCACCTGATGTCCAGTGTCTTGAATACTATTATTTTAAATGTTTTATCTGATTTGGGTTTGTTTCATGTGGGAGGGTAAATATATATGGCTGCTGTTACTCCAGCTTGGTCAGAAGCAGAAGCCTCTAGTGTATTTTTTTTTTAAATCTCTGTTCTCTTAAGAATCCTAGGAGGTCACCCACTGATGAGAATACAATAGGAGCACAAGAAGCCCACATATACGTGAAGACTGTAATGGGAAGTGAGGAGCCCCTGCCTGACACTTACCGTCCTCCTGAAGAGAGAGAGAGGAGGAGGGGACTCTGGTGGCTTATACCCAGACTGAGTCTAGAATGATATGGCTTCATCATGGAGCAGAGAGGAGCCAAAGACGGCTGAAACCCAGGGATCTGTGCTCGGAGAGGAGATGTGCCAAGCTGCTTCTTAACCAATTTGAATTTTATGTATAGGTCTGGAACACTTCGGGGTTGATTTATCTCTTTAGGGGATGGTTCCAATAAGATTCATTCTAACTCTCAGACCCTGTGGTTTAATAAGCAGTGAAGCACCAGGTGAGTCGCCATTTATCAGATACAGCCCCATAGGTCCTATTCCTGACCCCAGTGGGAACTTGCTTTTCTTTGCGATCTGGGGAAAAGGGTCTGGTTTCTGAGTGTCTTGCTGTCTTCTCATTTTTTTCTTACATCCCTTTTCTTAAAAAAAAAAAAAAAAAAAAAGAAGAAGAAGATGTAGCAGCTGTCAGACCTGGCTTCTATGTCCACCGATGGTCAGCCAAGATCAACCACAAGTTAGGATATAAATGAAACTTACATGAACTGGGCAAGGGGAAGCCAGTTCCTCTTTCTGAATATCTCAGGGTAGAAGTCATGGGGAGCCACACGTTCCCTGACCACATCTGGTTGGATCATGTCATATAGCAGTGGAAAGAATATGGCCTCCTGAGCAGGACCTGCCACCAAACGAGCTGTATGACATTGATTAACTTCTCCAAGCCTCCGTTTTTGGCTTTGCAAAAGAGGCGATGATAGTTCTTGCTTCGTGTGGTCATTGAAAAGATTAAATAAGCAGTAAAGGGAAATGTTTGCCACTTAGTAGGCATTAAAAATGTTAGTTCTCTCTCCCTAGTCCCTTCCTACCTTTTCCCATATTGCTCACCTGATAAAGTCAAGCAGTGATCTCCAGCACTTGTTACCCATAGTCATAAAGTCACCATTGGAATATTTTTGGCAAACTTTTTCCATGAACTTCACGCCAAATTGTTGACATTTAAAGATATTTCCAGGTATCCTTAGTAGCCAGTGAAACTTCAAATTTAGATGTGATACTGTCTTTACATCGGAACCAGAAAAGGCCAGTTTTTCTTTCAAGTTCCCAATTCCAAGTGCAGGGACTGGCGGTTTTACCTTTAGCCTTCAAGATGTTGAAGCTGGTGGAGATTTGCATGTCATGTTAAAATGACTTTTCTTTACGATGAGGCATTTTGATGAATTTTAGAAATAAGACATTATGATACTTCTGATGACAGTTCCTCAACCATCTTTGACCTTTAGTGCCTTAAGGGTGGTTGCTAAAGATATAATTTCTTTTATTAAAAAGTATCCTTTGGAGGGCACATGATTCTTGAGCCCAAGAATAGCATTGCCATTTTATCTTGCTAAGGGCTCTCTCCAGGGAGGCCCCATGGAAAAAGAGAGACCACCTGGAGTGGTATTGGGCCCATTAAGCAAACTGGACAAAGAACAATCAGTCTGTCCTATTTTGTGGGAATTGCTCTAGAATAGATCCCCCCCACCACCGGCTTTTAAGCAACTCCTTTTTCCAGTTTTCAAAGCCTCTCCATTCCGCTCCCCATTTTCGCCCATCCCCTCCTTTTGCCCTCATCCCTAATTTCATGTTCTCTGTGACTTTGGGCAAGATGACTTCCTAGCACATCAGATGTCCACCACCCACCTGGCCAAGGAGACACATCATTCATCACCCCCACCTGAGTCTGTGATCAGTCAGCATCTGAGGAAGGCAGTTCTGCAACAGGCTTTGTGTGTGTGTATGTGTGCACATGCACTCCTGTGGAGGGCACAGAAGGGGCAGGGGAGGGAAGAGTGACCCTGAAAGATTATTAGGAATGACAGCTTATCCATTCCATCAGGGTGGAGAAAAGGCTCATGTCCTTGGAGTATCATGATTTTAAAAAATCTTGCAGGAAGAGAGATCAAGAGGACCCAGGGGATGAGCACAAAGGGATGGGCCAAGTACCACACACCTGCCGTCTAGGGAAAATCCAGGACAGTGTCAGCCAGCTTGGGCCAGGCTTTGACCTTCTCTTCCTGGAGGAGGCTTCTAGGCAGCCTGGCTCCCCCATTCAGGGCCATTGCCTTTGAGCAGGTCAGCCATCCTTCTGGGAAACCCCGGTCCAGAGCATCCCAGGGAACATCTGACTGCTCCATGAGTCACCTGGGTATCCTAGAAAACATTTATTTCTTTACCCAGGGCCTCTGATGGTCAGAAATGTGTTCTACTTTCCTGAATAACAGAATGGGTTCTATTAAAGCCCATCAACCAATGCACATGCCAACCCCTGCTTTTTAAAGCCACTTTGCCCTGTCCCTAGGGTTCAGTTCCCTTGACAGGAAGATTTGGCCATTTGTAAGCAGATGTGCCAGGGATACTGGTACTTTTACTTCTCTTACATGTTGGGAAGGACCTTGGATTTACTGAGGAGTCAGCTGTGACTTCAATACTCGTGACTCAGCCCTAGCACACACTGCTGATCTCCTAGAGCCTTTGTTCTGTACTCATGAGATGGAAATGGCAGTTTTCATCCTCTGACCCTGTAGTGCATTGAAATATCCATGTCAAAAAGCCTTGCAGCCTATTAAGTAAGATACGGCTTGCATTTTGGATCATTTATTTTAATTCTACTTACAATCCCTTGCTTAGAATCCTCACTTCAAATTGTTTCTATTAAAAAAAAAGTATAAGGTTCAGTGTTTCTGTCATTTATTTCTGCTGTATGCACAAAAACTTATTTTGGAATAAAGTGGAAAGTAAAGTCATTTTTATGAACCTATAAAATATGTGTGGCTTTCCTTTTTCTATATCAAAGTATAAGATTAAAAAAACTAAGATTATCCAAGAGACATTCCTGTACAGGCATTGTATCAGCCAGGGTGACTGATGGCAGCTCCTCAGTCTGTCATGGAGGGAAGAACCAGTATTGTAATGAGACTGCTGAGACTGGAAGTTTGAAGCTGTGGTTCTCCAACCCCGGGGGTGGTGTTAAGCCGAGTGATCTTGGTGAGCTCATACAATGTGTTTGGAACCTATTTCTTATGTAGCATCAATATTTGGATTGATTTATCTCTAAGATCATATCCACCCAGCTCAGACATTTTAATTGTTTTTCACAAACAAGGCAAAATAAAGCCCCTCTCTACCACTTCTGTCTCCCTATGCTCCCCACCCCAGCAGTACAATCCTCTTAATTCTATAACCCTCCTCAGCTCCTGACTTGCAGGTGGACAGAGACACTTGTTTTGTCTATAATTTTGCCAAGAAGTAAAAATTATTTTCTAGTTTTCTTTGTGGAATTTATTTTTGCAACATCATAATGCTAATTAAAGACAAAATACATCATAACGACTAATTTCTGGAAGAGTGCCACGTCATACAATCTTTGCGCTCTTACCATTTTGATGAGAATTTTTATTGTTTAAGTATGAATTGGGTTGACTCACGTGCACTGGCTTCTTTCCTACATCAGTGAAACGCTAGGTCCCAAGACAACATTGGAGACCAAATGAAAAAGCTGAAGACAAGTGGGTCTTCTTGGAAATGTCTCTCCACCCTGGTGAATGTGTATCTCCCATCCACTCAGGGCAATGATGTCAAGAAAGTTCTCCTGGAGGGGCTTGGCCTCGAGGCTCAAAGACATAAGACAGTCTTTCTTTTTGGGCTTAAATAAAGAATAATCTGAGCTCTCTTTTTTTCCTTTTTCAATACCTGAATTTAGAGAAGAAGAGATGAGTATGATCTTTCCAGCCTCCAAAGGGAGCAAAAGTTTGGTTATGTCAGAGCACATTCAGGAGTGCAGTGTCTCCAGGTAAAGCTAGGAAGCCACCTCTCACCTGCCAGGTCACCTGAACTCCAGTAAGTTAAGCAATGTATGAAAACCAAAATTGGCAGGTGAGACCGGGGAATATTTTGTAAGAAGCTGAATCTGTCCAATAGGATGTAGAAATAATTCAAAAATTGATAGGAACCTTTGAAGGATTGATTGGTTGTGACTTGTCAGGCTTAAAAACTGATATGTAATGTCAGAGAATCAATTTTCATAGAGTCACACTGGCAGGGCTAAAATAAGTTGAAAGGGGTGTGTGTGTGTGTGTGTGTGTGTGTGTGTGTGTGTGTGTGTGGTGGTAGAGATTGAACCCAGGGCCTTGTGCCTGCTAGGCCAGCACTCTTCCACTGAACTACATCCTTATCCCAGTGGAAAGATTTGACTGTGAGTGGGAACAAATCATATTGAATAATTGATTGCTGACTTGCTGATCAATTAGATCCTTCTGGATCACCATCAATTATCCACTGATGAAAGCCAAAGTACAAATTTGGGTCTTTGTCTTGAGAACATGGGAATCCTAGTTCTTCTGTTTCAGCCATGGGGGTCTCCTGTCTGCCCTCAGATGCCACGAACTGTGCCCCACCCCCACCCCCAGCAATATGGTCTTCCTCTCCTCCTCAGATACCTGGGATCCGCCAGTACCAAAGGCTTTCTCTTGCTCATTGGATGCCATGGTCCTTCCTGTCACATGGGACTTCTCTCTGCTTTTTCAGACACCATGGTCTTCCTACCAAATTATCTTTGCATGTATATTGATGAGATACAGCTGGAAATTCATGGAGGCTGAGGTAAATATAATTTGCAGGGCAGAGTACTGGAGAGGAAGGAGTTGCACAAAGACAGAACTCAGAGGTCTAAAGAGGGTCCTCCTTGTGTATTGACCTGAACATGCACATGAACAAACTACCCAAGGCTGGAAAAATAACCACGCAAAAGAATTATGGAGAACAAGACTCCCAAGCTCACACAGGACCAGGAACAGTGCCTGTTCCCAAATGGCAAGAGTAGAAAAAAATCAGGAAGCAGGTAGAATTCTGAGAAGAGTATTGTCTCAGTGCCAGGAAAGAACATTAACCCTACATTAAACTAGGGTAGGGCTGCTCTAGTCCTGCCTGAAAAAACTTAAAAGCAAGAAAAGGACACATCAAATTGTTTCCAAGTAACTTAACCACATCCAAGAACAAACCTCAAGAAAACTTACAGAAATATAAAAATATCCAGCTTACAACAGGGTACAATTCACAGCATTTAGAATCAGGTAGAAAATTATTAGGTATTCAGCAATTGACTGGACCAAAGTTGTGGCTCAGTGGTAGAATGCTTGCCTGGAATGTGTGAGGCCCTGCGTTCGATCCTCAGCACAGCATATAAATAAATAAATACATAAATAAAGTAAAAGATCCACTGATAACTAAAAAATATATATATTTTTTAAAAAAGAGGAATTGACATAGATGATCCAATTGGTAGACAAAGACACTAAAATATTTATAACTGTATTCCAAATATTCAATGATCTAGAGGAAAGATCGAGCATGTTAAGTAGAGACATGGGAGATGTTTTTAAAAATCCAACTCATATATTTAAGGATTAAGACTAGAATGTCTGAGGGGCTGGGGATATGGCTCAGTTGGTAGAGTGCTTGCCTAGCATGCACAAGTCCCTGGGTTCAATCCCCAGCACTACCAAAAACAAAACAAAACAAAAAACCTATAATGTCTGAGATGAAAAATATACTGAATGATAATACGCCATGGAAATGCAGAACACAAATGCATTGCAGGCTACGGTGCTAGTCAAGTTCAGGGTTACCACTGTGAGGGTCACTAGGTCTCCCTCACTTAGTACTTCAGAAATTTCTTGACAGAACACTATATTCTTGCTCTTGGATATAAATGCCAGCCTGTCTGAAATGACTGATTTGTTACTTTTACAGTCATAGGCTTACCTTTCTGAGAAGCAGTCCCCAGGGGCTGGAGCTATGGCAGGATAATCTGACTAATCTCTTTTAAATTTATAGCACTTTTTAGTTTTAAAAGCATTCTTTTATCTATTATTTTGTTTTATTTTTACGCCAACCCCAGGAAGTACATGGCATTGATGTTACTTTGCCAATTTTACCGATGGCTCTAGGAAGTGAATTTGATTGGTCCTGAAGACTGTAAAGCAATTTGTTTTGAAAGATGGCTTAAGTTTGCACAAAATGAATCAGTAAGAATAATGAGTTTAACTGGTAACTGGGAGAGTTCCGGGCTGCTACAGGGATGTACCTGTGGGTGGGAGGAATTTGAAATGCTTAGAGTGAATTTGGTTGAAAAAATTCATTTGAAATAGGCAAAAGCGATTCGAACTATGGCTCTCACTTTGTCCCTAAGAGATCAAGGTCAGTGAGTACCCTAAAGTCCTATAAATCTGCACTTAGCCTCCACAGAAGCTCTGGAGACATTTGACTGGGCCTTTGCCTCCTGTCCCCCACGCTGGCTAAATCCAGGAAGGCTGGAGTCCAAGACCCAAAACGCTGACTGCCTCAATCTCCATCACCTCCTTTTCTGACTCCAGGGGCTTGGGACCTTCTACAGAGGAAGACTGCAAGTAAAATACTGGCAGGGTACTCAACTGTCCTTTCCACAGAGGTATTATCAGCTTGTTCTTTTACCATCCCCAATCCAAAGGATCCCTAAATTATTCTTTAAACATTTTAGAGCATTACTTCATTTAATCCTCTGAAAGGTACAAACAAAGGAACCAGCATTTTATAGAGGAAGAAACCAAGTCTCAGAGATTAGGTAACTTGTCTTAGGGACAAGTTAAAAAATGTGCATTTTTTTAATAATATTGTCCAAAGTCACAGAGCTGGTAACTGGGGAAGACCAGCCTGTATACAGACTCTGTTAAATCCGAAAAATGTGTGTCATTAACTTGCTGTGTGACATTGAGAAGGTCCCTCCCTGTCTAGGGATCTTGGTGTGTCATCTGTAGAATGAGGGGGTTGGCACAGAAGGTCTTTAAGGTCCTGCTCTGCATTCTTGGTTTACTTGATCCACCAAGATCTGTATTTGCCTCCTAAGGTTCTTTTAATAGCCACTAGAGGGCACTCTGTTCATATAGTAGGAGGCACCAGGGATGGCTGAGTTCTGATTACCGAATTGATAAAATTCCTAACCTAGGGGCTGGGGTTGTGGCTCAGAGGTAGAGCACTCGCCTAGCATGTGCAAGGCCCTGGGTTTGATCCTCAGCACCACATAAAAATAAAATAAAGATATTGTGTCCAACTACAACTAAAAAAATATATTTAAAAAAAGTGAACAATAAATCCTTAAAAAAAAAAATTCTAACCTAGAGCAAAAAATCATATGCAATTTCAGCAGAGGGCATTTGTGGAATCCCCAACAGAGTGTCTCAAATAAGAAAGTAGCATTAGAATTTTTGAGGTTCTCTGATGAGGAAAATCGTGCATGGGGCTGTTGACTGGTGGAGACCTTCAGAGAATCAGAGCTGAGGAGTTGGTTAGTGAAGATAGGAAGGCCACCTGTATGCTCCCCAAAAGTTAGTCACCTGCTTTCCTCTTTCTCTCCCCATTCTCACCACATCCTCATGCCTCTGGAAATATTCCCTCCCTGCCTGCCCCTACACTGATCACTTTTCTAGCTTAGACAAGTATATTCACAAAAGGAAGCTTTATATCACCACCATAAGCAGAAAACTGTGACTTTTGTAACAGATTAAAATAAATGCCTTTATGGAATGTAAGCTTCATGTTTATAATAATAGTCAATTCTGACAATTTTGTTTACTGTTCTACACCTGTACTTAGAAAAATGGCTGCTCTCCATAAATATTTGTTGATTATATCAGCATAAAGATATTCATCTACATACTATCTAAAATAATATTGAATATTGTCCTTAGGAAACACAGGAGCAGCCAAAGGGCCAGGAGACTATCTCATGGATTGTGATCAGACGCTGTCCACAGGGAAGCAGTGGGAAGGTGGCCGGGTGTCGCTTACCCAGAGTCCACATGCCGGCTGCAGAGGGACAGGCCTGTGCAGCCTAGTTTTCCAAAAGTAGCCAGACATTCTTTTTTTTTTAAAATGTGCATTTTTTATAACGTTGTTGTATTTTTTTAATCTTTATTTATTTACACGTGGTGCTTAGGATCAAACCCAGTGCCTCACACATGCTAGGCACAGGCACGTGCTCTACCACGGAGCTACAGCCCCAGCTCCGGGGGGGGGGGGGGGGGGGGCGATGTGTATTTTATCTAGTTTTAAATACTGGTCACTATTTTTAAAAATCCCTAAAACATAGCAAAGACCAAACACAACACACCTGTGGGCTGTTTTAGCAGAGGGGCTGCCAGTCTTTGACCTTTATTATCCATCACAAAACTCCTTTCCCTCTTTCAAGTTTCACGGGTATGAGAGAAGTCTTGGGAAGATCCTTTCCAAAAGTCTGTTCCAAACAGGAAAGTTTTGGCTCAGCTGCCTCTTGACTGTAGAACACGGGGGTCCTTCCTCGCCTCTGCACTTACTTGGACAGCTGCGGAAGATTCAAATCCTCCCATTCTTTAAAACCGGCTGGGATCTGTCCTCTGTGAAGTCATCCCCAGCCTCCCCAGCCTGGAGGGACAACCCGGGACACCCTAGAGCTTCTGTCCTGTATCGTCCTATCCAGGCAATTGCTCCTCTCCTCCAGGTGACAGCTCCCTTACTTCTGCACTAACCAACCCTGTTTTTCTCTATCATTGTCATTTTTCTGTTCATTCTCCTTGTTTTCCAGACCTCTCCTCTGAGAGGATATTGATTTATTGAAGAAGAAAGCTGAATTCTAAATATCGATCCCTGACGGCCCTGGTCTGTGACTGACCCTGCATGCTGACTCCTCAGTGGGCTTTGAGGATGTAGTTTCTCTGGTAACCGAGATGGTGAGGGTGCCTGTGGGTAGACTCTGAGGGGGCCAAGCAGGTGGGCATCTCTGCCCCAGGCCACACCTCCCAGCCTCCCAGAATTGTGCACCTATTATCCTTGGTACCCCCGTTTCAGTTTCACCTCGACCACAGCCAGTCTTGCATGGAGAAGCTGCCTGGCCAAAGCCCTCCAAAGAAGAGCTCCCGGGTGTATTCACCTGCACACACCCAGGCTCGCACCCAACCTGTCTGACTGGACACACAGTGCACAGCTGACCCACGGGCAGCCTGCCTACGGGCTATGGCCACTGGTCAACCCATGACCCATCAGGCCTAGATTAAACTGGCTCTATTTCTCTGCCTCAGAAAATAGAAATAGGAGTTTCAGGGAGTGAGGGACAAAGCTGAGGGAGTCCCCAGGGCCCCTGATGGTCTGCGGGAGTGGCTGGTCCTAGCTGTCTCATCCAAGGTGTGATTCTCAGCATGTCCAGCTGTGCTCCTTTGTCAACCCTTGGTTCCATGAGATCATTGTCCCAGGTCCCCTTTAAGCCTGCTGGGATGTCTAGAGGAGCTTTGATTCGAGTGTCCTTCTGCATACATTAGCTCATGTGGTCCGAGGTGCTCCACGACTTCAGGCAGGGGGTCTGGATCTCACCACATTAACAGGACTGTTGCAATCATTCCCTTACTTCCCCAGGAGTGTGGGTTGTTCTTGCCTTGCATATATTTAAGTTCCATCCTCCAGCCACTCCCTGACCCTGTCCCAGGGCATTCTGTTAATGCTGTGGGGCTGGCTTAGGGGAGTAACATTACCCAGGAAGGAGCCTGGGTAATGTTGGTTAAACCATAATGGGGAAACACACACACACAGAGTGGGGTCTGGTGAACTGTGGAGCCCTGATGTGACATGCACTATCTGACCACAGGAACGTGAATTCCCAAGAAGGTGAATCTCCACCGAAGCCGGTTCTGCTGGGGGCCTCCCGCCATCCTCAGGACCACCTCGTTTCCCTTTTCTTCCCTCTCGTGGCTTCTTCAACGCTTCCCTCTGGCTTCCCTTTCTTGAATATGGGTTAATGGTCATCAGAGTTGCCTCCAGCTTTTCTGCCGGCTGAGGACCCCAAACCTGGGACAGATGCCTTTTAGGTCCTTCAGACCACAGGGCCTAGTCTGTGCCCTCTTGAAGGGAACAGCAGTCAGAAAGAGTTTGGCACTTGGAAGTTCCAGAGGCTCCCTCCCTTCCCTTGGGTGCCCTGAGATAAAGAACCTAAGGAGATCACCTTCCTGAGAAAGACTCCAACGTGAAAAAAGGAGGGAACTATTCCTTAGGTGGTGTGGGACACTGCAATTCCTTCTGATGGAGAGCAGGGAGAATCTACCCGTGACGTGGTCCTGTGCTGGGACACTTAGAGCCCAGCTCCATGGTGGTGGGAGAGCTGCTGGCTTTGAACTACACTGAGCCAATCAGCGGTCAGCACCAGTTCCTCCTGAAGCTCCAGAAGGAGCCCAGAGTCCCCCTTGGAGCCTCTGCACGTTCTAATTAAGCCAATTTGTCCCCTAAGAGAAACCACAAGCTCTTTATTATTCCATTATTTCACTTGTGTTTAGAAACATTTTATGATAATTGAGTGAAGAAGACACCATCATCCCATTTTCTCCTATTTTTATTGAAGATATCCAGTATTACAGCTACGCTGAGGGCAAAGTGGGTTTTGAGCGGTTCCTTGGTGGGTCACAGTGACAAACCCATTTCTTTTGAAAAATGCATTGTGAATTCTAAGCCCTGGTTGCACAAAAGGTCTGTTATACCCGTTACCACATGCTTCCTTATCATGTCTCTAAAGCAGCTTATTTCTAGTGGCAATCTGTATTTCAGAAAGTGCTAAGAATTCCAAACTTTCTTAAGGAATCCTTTACAAATATGAAGCATAATTTATTTAACCTGAAAAGAACCGGAACAAAATGTTGGTAACTTTTTCCTAGGCATTTCTTTCCCATGGTTCAATGTAATCCAATCCCAGATGTGCAAAAATTTCTTCTTCACTTTCTGCTTTGAGAAATATCCTCTGAAAACATAACAAGAAATAATGTGCATTCAGTTATTTTTCTTAAGCATCTCAGTGCAGACACAGTGAAAATGTGACTTGTAAAACTCTTATTAGAATGGATTATTACAAAATACTTTGCTTCTGAATATATAAGCCATTGTAACTAGTTTCTGTAAATTTTACATTTTTATCCAAGAATATGATTGTTATAGTTTGGATGTGAGGTGTCCCCCAAAATCTCACATGTGAGACAATGCAAGAAGGTTCAGAGGAGAAATGATTGGCTTGTGAGAGTCTTAACCTAATCGGTGAATTAATCCCCTGATTAGGATTAACTGAATGGTAATTGAAGTGGTAGGGTGTGACTGGAGGAGGTTGGGAATTGGGGCCGTGGCTTTGGGGTATATATTTCTATCTGGCAAATGGAGACCTCTCTCTCTCTCTCTGCTTCCTAATCATCATGTGAGTTGCTTCCTTCAGCCACACTCTTCCACCATGATGTCCTGCCTCACCTTGAGCCCGAGGAATGGAGCCTTGGTGAAGGTGCTCCCCCTCCCACTGTCTTGATAAGGTCACAGTGAGGATGAGTGCTGGCAAAGCTGGGCTAGTGGGAAACCGAAACCAGAAGACCCTTTTTTATGTAATTGGGACTTTTCGTTTTCATGCTCATATTCCTGACAGGAAGCATGAGTATGCTTAATGCCAAACCAAATTAAATTTCCGATGGCTAGGACATAACAGGTAGCTCGTGCCTTGAAGGCTGTTCTACTACCTCTTAGTATATCGAGGATAAAATAGAGGGCTGCTCTACTATCTCAGCACATTGAGGACAAAACTGATAATGGACAACAATCATTCTCCAAAAGGTCATGAGAATTTTAGGTACCACATTGATTATATCAACTAAGAACCCAAACCCGTATTTCAGGCCTCTTAGAAAGTCTAATCATTATGCTTATTGCACAAAGCCCACCATATGTAGTTTTGTTTGTTAAGGGAAAGTTATGTTATACACTTAGCAAAGTTAAGGCAAATAAAGATACATTTTCCCCTTTTCTATAAATCCTCTTTTACCTCACATAGGGACCTATGATGAGCATAGTTAATATTGGCAGTAAGTGGACTGAGGTTCAGAACTTTCGTTTCAGTGAGAGAGATTACAAAGATATAAGCAATAGTGCACCTTGTCTAAGAAACAAAGAAACTCTTTGAGAAAGCAGCCCAACCAGTTTTATGAGAATGAATTTAGAAATTAATTAAAGTAGCTTTATAAGACATATTTTTAGAATAATGTTAGAAATATTATTTTATTTAGATACTTAAGTTTAGAATTCTTAAGTTTTTAGCTGTATGGGTTCTTAAGATGCTCTAAGAATAGTTTATAAACTTTAGTATAAGATTTAAGGGTGTTGGGTGTTGGGTGCAGAGCAGGCTGAACTGTGTCTGCAGGGCAGGCTGAACAGATGTTGGCTGCAAGATAGTCCACACACTCAAATCCCCCTCTATCTGGTCCTTTATCACCTGTTTGCCTCAAGTCTGAACATTCAACCCCACTCAAGGCTGAACACCTAACCTCCCCTTGGGCCAACAAGGCAGCTTGCAGACCCAGAGGCCCCATTAGATTTGGGCTATAAAAACTCCCTCCTGCCAGGCCCCCCCCTCTTGCTCTCTCTCTCTTACTCTCTTTGTTTCTCTTGCGTGCGCTCTCTGTCTCTCTCTTGCTCTTGCTCTTGCTCTTTCCCTCTTCATCTCTCCTCTTCTCTTCTCTCTCTCTCTCTCTTTCCTTCTTTCTTTTCTCTTTGTTGCACCGCTGCAATAAAGATCTTTTGGTTGCTCCGAGTGTTGTGGTCACTTTTCTTTCAAAGGGGACTTCTTTAGATGGGAATTTTAGATTGGAAATAAAGTACAGATGTACTTTAAACTTAAAGGTTAATAACAGGTTAAGAGACTTAGAGTCTGGTTATGTAGTTTGGCATCTGTCAATAAGAAAATAGTACATCTTGGGAAAAAATAGTACATCTTGGTAAAATCTGAAAAATGCACATTAGTGACGCATTTTATTAATGATTTTGTACCCATAATAAGGAAACGTCACAACCTGGAAAAATGTAAATTGATGTCAAATTTTTCTATACCCCTAATGATTGTTAAGGAAATGTCACATCTTGGCAAAATTTAGAAATTGTATAATTAATGACATATTCTGAATCCACAATGATGAGAAAAATTGTAATAAATGACCCAGAGAAAGCTGCATTAGAGCTCTCTCTCTCTGGAGATTGCTCCAATGGAATGACTCCTGTCTCATCCTTTGCGCTACTTATCATAGGAACCCCCGGACCCCTGGACCTCGCTGGGGCAGAACCCCCGGCAGAGCCTGATGTCTATAGACTGAGACCTCCAAAACTATGAGCCCCCAAATAAACTTTTCCTCTCCTGAAATTGTTCTTGCTGGATCTTTTAGTCAGAGTAGTGAAAAAGCTGACTAAAACAATTATACTTAGTGAATTAAGATAAAGTTGTGACATCTTTCTATTCAAGCAAAAGGCATTAGCAGTTCTTAACATCTGTTCATTAGAACCACCAGATGGAGCTGTTTTTTTTTTTTTTTAAATTGAAGTTTGAACCACATCCTGTCCAAAGAAATTGAAGCTTCAGGAGAGGTCCTGTCATCTCTCTATTTAAAAGTTCTGGATAATTCTAATGTGCAGTCAGAATCATGTGCTGCTAGTACTTACAGGACACTTAACTACTAAGTGTTGAGTTCTCTAGTTTCTGCACCTGTTCCCAACCACACCAGGCTCCCACCCCATGATCTCTTCAAGACCGAGCACTGCTCTCTTCCTCCACGTATCTTCTTGCAAATAGCACAGTTCTGGGCACATAGAAGGTACCTGTTTGCTTAGATTATTTATTATGTATTAATTTGTCTTTCTAAATTATATCATATTAATCTATCTCCACTCACATGCTCAGCTTCTGGGGGTTCCCTGCTAGCACCTACAGCTCCTTCTCTGTGAGCAGCACTTTGAGTTTCTATGGGAAATCCCCTCTCTCTACTCTCAATTCATGAAAGTCAGATGGAGTTGCTCTCACCTCCAGGGAGAAGCACACAGCACAAGCCTGGCCATCAGCTAGGATTCTTGCTGGTACTATTAAGAAAGAGATTCTGCTCTGTTGGAGAATGGGACTCATGGAAAAAGCTGGCCTGAGAATGAATATAACATTACAGGATGCCTGCCTGAGCACCTGGATACGGCTGCACCTGAAGCCAATGTTACCCCTAGACACTGCAGTAAGCAACCTAGTTCCCTTTCCTTTGCCTGTTCATACTGAGGCATACTGAAACTGAGGCATCCCTAACTAAATACATCTCATTTGGACTATCAACTCCTAGAGGGCAAGGACCACTGCTTCTAGTTATTTTGTCATCTTCCCCTTCAGAACCTAGTGTTGTGTGCTTGACTGCTATAAGAGCAGACTGTGGTGCTCCTGATTATAACAGTTGAATCTTGGGTGTTTCATAATCCATGTAGTAATGTAATCCTGAGGCATGAATGGGATCATGATCACAGCAAGGCTAGTGTGCATGGCGCACGAGTCACATACCTGGTGAGCCTAGCCAACTGCCCATCTCCCTCTCTGGGCAGCTCTGTCTCTCTCCTTTATCCACTCAGTATGCTACTGCTTCTGCATTTGCAGGGTAATCAGGGGTGTTTGTGATTTGTAGGGATCCCAGGTTTTCTTTGAGGCCACTCACTACAAACACCAAGGACATAGCAAACCCAATATGTTCACTGCTCCCCTGGCTCTAGGGGCTACTTTAGCTTTTTTTTTTTTTTTTTTGAGTCCAAAGACCCTGAGTTGCACTCTGGGCCAGGTGGGGGCTGTCAGCTGTGGGGGGTGTTTTCGGCTGCTCTCTACTGTGATCAGCTGGGAATGGGACATTCATAGCAAATTAATGATTCCTGGACACTAAAATCAGCCCAGGGAAAGTGCTCAGGGGGCCAGTCTTAGGGACAAGGACCCGAGTTTCCCATGTCAGGAAGGAAGCACTACCTTGGTTTTGTCATACAGAGCATGGTTATCCAGGATCATCTTCCGCTCGTGTGTGGCATAGCGACGGAGGTCTCTCTCAAACTGCTGGAAAGTGATAACGAGAACAAATTAACGTCATGTCCAAAATGTCTTCCGTATTCACCGTTTAGAGATGGCTGAGACCCTCTAGTGAAATATCCATCTCCACTAAATGTTCTCAAAGTGATTTTTCTCTCCTAGGGAGAAACTGATGGCAGAGCTCTGTGCTCCCATGAGCACATTGGACTGTAAGCTCGGTGAGAACAGGAACCTGATGTATTTTGCATTCCTTAGGCAAATAATGCCTCATGTGTAGAAGTGAATACTGGACCAGGTTTAAGATAAATAATTTTACTTTAAAATTTGAATATTATTATTGTAAAAGAGAACAAGGAGTCAGGGATCACATTCCAGGATTCTTGTCCCTACCTGGCTGTGTATCTCTTGGCAAGTCACCCAGCCTCTCTGAATCTTGGTTGGTCAAAGGATGGAGGAGAGGCATGATAAATTCCTCTCTGGCTTTACCATTTCCTCTTACTAAGATTCTGTGAAGTCACCTGTTCCAGAATGGCTTCTCTTATAATCAGGAGTTGGGCTCTGAGGCTTCAGGGAGCAAAACCCGCAAAACCCAAAGCCTAAGAGAACAAGAGAGCTTTGGAAACGGGATTAATGAATAGCGTTTGTGAAGCTGGTTTTCCTGAGAAGCTAAGGTCTATAAATTTTGTCCTTGGAACGCCTGAGGTAACTGTGCCCTCTAGTGGCAACAGATGAGTTCCTATCAGGGAAGCAGGCTGTCCCTGGCTGAGAAGACAGTTCAGCAGAAGTCCTGGCTGGAGATGAGGCCAGACTTGTGGAAGAATTGGGGAGAAGCAGATTCCGGTGCGTAGACATGTCTGTGAAGGTTCAGGAGTGCTGCTTGGCTCACCGCCTTCCCACCACCCAGCCCTGGCCACTGTCCTTCCTCTCCCAGCCTTAGCTGGGTTGTGTGCCTCACACCTGTGGACGGGCAGCAGCTGGAGAGACTGGAGGTGGAGGTGAGGCCAGGGCAAGTGGAGTTGATGAGGGGCTATCTCGGATCCCCCGCCCTGCTGTTTGGGTGTTTGGGTGACAGATGTATTCCCGAGCTCCTCTGTGAAAGCCTGAGGAGCAGTTTCCATACCCCATTAGGAATTACACTGTGTCTGCCATTTGGAGATTAATGAAATTATTAACAAATATTTGATGAGTTACAGCTGTGTTCTGGGTGCTTGGAATATGAACAGTGAACAAAAGAAAGACAGTGTGCCCTGGTAGAGCCTAGAATCTAGCAGAGGCCATAGATAATTTACAGTAGCAGAGGAAATAAGTTAATTATGGGATACGTTAAAAATAAGTGTTAGCTGGGCGTAATGGTGCATGCCTGTAATCCCAGCAGCTCGGGAGGCTGAAGCAGGAGGATCGGGAGTTCAAAGCCAGCCTCAGCAAAATCAAGGTGCTAAGCAACTCAGTGAGACCCTGTCTCTAAATAAAATACAAAATAGGGCTGGGGATGTGGCTCAGTGGTCGAGTGCCCCTGAGTTCAATCCCCAGTACCAAAAATAAATAAATAAATAAAGTAAGTGCTGTGAAACAGGCAGGGCAAGGATGTTATGTTTCAGGTATCAAAAGGTGCACATTGGTAGACGCAGTCGTGGCACAGTCTGACTGTATCATTGTTCCAACAGACTGCAGAGTTTGGGCTGTTTCTTAGCTGTTGCATATGTGTGTGGAAGTTGTGCACTGTGAAGCTTTAGACAGCACAGTTATGTGAGCTCTTTGTAGATTTTTCATGTTTATTATGACAATTTTAGGGCAAATGGAAGTAAGGTATCTTAAGGAAAAGATACTTTTTTAAAGTAGGTACCTGACTATAATAATTTGTGTGCCTCCTCCCAACATGTGACATAAACATACATGATCCATACTTTCGAAGAAATTCCAATTGTTGTGGTTTAGATCTGAGGTGTCCACCAAAAGCTCACGTGTGAGATCATGTAAGAAAGTTTAGAGGTGAAATCCTCGGGTTACGAGAGCCTTAACCTCATCAGTGCATTAGTTAATCCACGGGGGTGGATTAACTGGGAGGTAACTGTAGGCAAGGTGGGATACGGCTAGATGGGGCGGGTCACTGGGGGCGTATCTTTGGTGCTTGTCTTTCCTCCCTGGTGAGTGGAGCCCTCTCTCTGCTTCCTGGTGGCCATGTCCTGGGTGGCTTTCCTCCATCATCCCCTTTCACCAGGATGTTTTGCCTCCCCTCAGGCCCACAGCTATGGAGTCAGCTGTCTATGGACTGGGACCTCTGAAACTCTGAGCCCCAAATAAACTTTTCCTCCTCTATGTTGTTCTTGTCAGGTCTTTTGCTCATAGCAACAAGAAACCTGACTAAAACACCAGGAAATAAAGCCAGGCTGACCAGCCCAGCAGACCTGCTTGGAAGAAATGTGATTCAGGGGAAAACAGACGTTTCTCTTGATTTTTAACTAATGAACTTCATGCACCATCTAGAAAGCATACCATACCTGGGTGGCTTCAGAAAACCTCAGCTTCGTGTGTTCCTGCAGATGGACCCTGTTCAGGAAATCCTTGGGCCCAAAGATCACAAGGAAGCTTTGTGGTAGTTACTATCCCTGGGCTGAGGTGACATTAGACTGGACCCCGGAATTTTAGACTAGACCAATCCTAGTTGCTCACCAACAACTGTTCCAACTAACCTGTTCCCTTTATCCCCTGGGGACAGAGCACCATATGAGAGCCAGTAGAGGTCAGCAAAACACACCATAAGTGTGTCACTTAAGTGACAGAAAGGTTATAAAGATCATCACAAATTAGCCCAGCTTTATATATGCTGAGCCCTTGGCACATTATAAACTCATGCAGCATCTCACTTAACCCAGGTGGCAGCAGGGCTATGAGGTGGGCATCGCTGTTACCAAGGACAGATGGGCAACTAGGGTTTTGAGAGGTTTAATAACTTGTGTAGTCACCTTGCTACAATCTAGGTGAGTTTGGTGTTCTGCCAGTGTCCTGTAAAACCAATATCCATAATTTCTGAGAACTCTTGAGAAAAGAGACCAGAATGTGCTGAAAACATTTTATCTTAAAAACAAACTAAGCAAAGGGCACCGGTTTTAGCCTGTGAATCCCAACCGGCATGATCTTGTGTGACCTTGCAAAGATTTCCTTTTGGTTCTGTACCCTTTCTCAACAGACTCTGTATTCCTAAAGATTTATGTCTTCCAGACAAACTACATTTATGATGTATCTTTCATTCGTTTTTCCTTTTTGTGTGTGTGTGTGTGAATGAAAGATGCATTTCATTGCTGGTTGACATTTTTTGATTAGGATAAGAAATCTCAGGGCTAAGACCCTGTGCTGAGATAATTCCAGCCCAAAGCAAAGACACTGGAATTTAATTCTAACTCAAAGACAATTCATTTACATATTGCAGTTCATTAGTATAAAACTTTCCATTTCATTCCAGACAACAAATGGGTGCTTTGGGAAACAGGTGCAAGAGTATGAAGAGCACATGTCACAGCGACTCAGCCCATGGTTCCCTCTCCTGTGAGCATAAAATGATGGGAGCTGGGAGCTGCTGTTTATCCAGTACTGACCACACACCTGGTGCTGCTGGGCTTTGAGAGCATCATCTCCAAATCTCTGGAACCTAGGGAGGTAGCCAAGGTCATGACCCTCATTTCCTCTATGGGAAGACTGAGTGCAAGATCACCCAGCTGGTAGGAGGCGGAGCAGGGTGAGTCCAACCCAAGCTCTTCACCACCTGCTAGTCTCCACTTTGGGGCAGGGCTGCTTCCTTGGTCTCATGCCTGAGCTCTCAGAATCAGCTGGGGGGCTTTTCAAACGTCATCTCCAGAGTTCCCAAGTTAGTAAGTCTATGTGGGGTGGAAGGTTTACAAGTCTAACCTGTTCCCAGGTGAGGCTGCAGCTGCTGCTTTTGGGATCATACATCAGGAATCACTGTTCTAAGTGAACCTGTCTGGCATGACCGTGTGTGGGTAGAATGCCTGATCTAGAGGTTTCTGGGCCCAGTACAACACTGGCACCCCATCCTCCTGCTGTCATCTCTCCTCTGGGCCCCAGCAGAGCTGGCCTACATGTTCTGGAAGGCCAACATCATCCTGTGGGTCCATGTAGCACTTACCCGGGAGCCGGTCCATCCCAGCAGGGCGAAGGCACGGCGCTCATAGGGGCACATGACCAAGTCCACACGGATGGCCTTCCAGTTCTTCCCTCCCTGCTGGCTGGCCTTGTCACTGTCCACTCTCTGATGGTGCAATTTTAGAATCAGAAAGCACTTTTGAAAATGATCTAGAGCATCCACCTTCCTGCTAGGCGTCTTGAGCTTTTCAAATGTCGACTCCACAAGGTCACAGTATAAAAGTAATCCCTGAAAGAAATGACAAGACATCAGGAAGGTCGCCAGGGGAGTCTGCGATCTTATAGCAGGCTCTTGACCAAACCTTTACAGGGCTGAACGGAGGCAGGGGTATTTTTGTCCTTGCATCCAGAGTCCACCTGGCACAGTAGGAGAGGCAGCTGAGTGAGCGAGGGTCTTATCCCCCCTCTGCAGAAAAAGAATTTAGCCACCAGAGAGACTGAGTTCCAAAGCCACTTAACAGCAAAACCTTGAGAGAGTTTGCCTCCCTCCTTCTGACTCTTCAGCCAGTGCTGAGATTCCCCTCTCTCCTTGAAAGACAAACCAACCATTAAAAAAAAAAGCCATGCTGCTGCCAGGTGGGGTCGCTTTGAGATCGTGTCCCCATGCTATATGATGATGATCAGGTTGAAGTGGATCAAGGTTTGTGGCTGGAGGCTCAGCTCCACTTTGGGGTAGGGTGACTTGCTATTTTCGGCAGCACTGAGGCTGCTTTGTCTCTTGCCTGCCTCCGAGCAAGTGGGGGCAGAAGTAGACAGTTCATCTGAAGTTGCCTCCTTAGAAAACTACCAAGTGATTCTGGGACATGGCCAGGCAAGTTGCCATCTGCTCCCTGGGAGTTCTTCACAGCACAGGACAGAGGAGGGGAAGAGAGAGGCAATTTTCATTATTTTTGGACATGCTTTCCATTTCTTTTGCAGATCTCCAAGAGCCACTGTTTCCATTGAGAGGAGAGTTTTTCCTTTGCCATCTCGGGAGAGGGCAGCTTAGCAAGAATAAAGGCCCTGCGAGGGTTGAGGAGGGAGCTCTGCCATTGGAAGGAACCTCTGGGTGGGGGATGAATGCTGACTTAGGTGACCTCCAACCACCAGCCCATTAAAATGCTTTTCAATGAAACTTACTAAAACAGGTACATTATAGCTGACTTTCATGTACATTTGAATATGTAAATTTGAAAAGCAAGTTATTAAAACATTAGCAAGCTTCCCGTTGAAGCCAGATTTGTAATAACATCTACCTTCCTTTCAAAAAACACCTGCAACGCTGGCTTCCTAGGAGTGAATTGTACTGCTGCTCTTGCCAAGGTGGTGACATGTAGCTGGTAACAGATGGGCAGCCATCCTTGGTGACTTTGTCTTGAGTTTTGCAAGGCTTTCGGGAAGGCCTCCCCTGAGTGAGATGCCCCCTGCATGTCGGGTTCTGTCTGCAGCAGGGTGTAGTTGTCAGCATATATGCAATCCCTCATGTGGACTTCAGTTTTCTTCTTCTGGGATTTTGGTTGTCTATCTCTGTGTCCTGTAGTTCCCTGCCTCGTCCCCCATTTCTTCTCTCCTATGAAAATTCCTTTTAAGGGTTGGACTCTGGCTTCCCCATCAATACCCACGGGCCACCCGATTTCCACACCAGCATGACCTTCTTTTCCCACTGGAAACGGAGAGTCCTGACTAGGAAAGAGGCATTTCCCTGCTCCTTCCTCCCTGTCCCCAGGGGACAGAGCAGCCAGATCTCAGGGTAAGGAGAGCTAGAGAAGGTGGGACATGCTTAGCAGAGCCTGAGGTCCCTTCCCACCCTTTGCTTTCAATCTTCTCCAGCTCCTCAGCAGAATCAGCGCCCCCTATTCAAAGTCAAATCAGCTTCTCAAAGTGAAAACAGTGTCCTCCAGATTGTTTCCAAGACCCCTGCTGATATCAAAGTCTACAGATGAGCCCCTGCTATAGAGGAGTGTAAAATTTGCATATCACCTAGCCCATCCTCCCATGCACTGTAAATCTGTTCTAAATCACTTATAAGACCTACTATATGAATGTTAGGTGAAGGGTTGTCACAGGGAGACACGACATGAAAAAATTCTGCATGTGCTCAGCACCAATGCAGTTTTTCTGTTAATATTTCCTTCCAGGGTTGGTTGGATCCTGGGATACAGAAGCTGAGGTTATGGAAAGCGGATTTACACTTTTTTACTTCCTAGCGATCTGGATCACCCAGCAGTGCCACAAGCTGGAGATGTGGTGGCAGGGAACAGTTAGAGGCCCTGTACCCAAGGTCCTGATCACCAGGTGTGACCCTTAACCAGAGTTGGCCAGTGTCCTTTCCTTGGCGTGAACTACACATGGTCAGTGTTAGAATTCAGGCGAATGAAGTCTTTGGCAAGGGCTATCCCTCCCCAAAGGTTGAGACTGTCAAGCTCTTTGCCTTCTCCCGTCTCATCTCCCACCACGGAACTTTCTGCCAGGGCAAAATTTAGAATCATCGGAGGTGGCTCAGGTGATGTCCTTGGGCTGTTCCTGCTAAACACCTGGAGGGTGCGCAGCCTGTGCAGGAGTACGCGATGTGTGCCTGCGAGGCTGTGGTCTTTATCATCCTGAAAGTGTAGTTTGGGTTAAGAAGAGGCAGAGGCAAAAGTTAAATATGGAGAACTGGGGGGCAGGCCTGGAGCTGCGGGGGTGTGGTCAGAACCGCCCCGCCCCTTCTCCCTGCTGTCAAGCTGTCAGTGAGTCGGTGAGTGGCGGGGAGGGAGCTGCGTCCCTCATCCACCCCAGGGTCAGGCTCTCAGGCAGAGTGCAATAAGCTACAGCGTTTGGGGGATCCTGGTAACCGCCACATTTGTTTAGCACTGGCCCTTTCTCGGGACCTTGCCCGTGCCTTCTGCAGTTCTCTCAGTCCCCCATTAGCGAGGAGAGAGGCTTGTCATCCTGCTTTAGAGACTGAGGGAAGTGGAACGTGGAAGATTAGGGAGCCACCCCAGGTGGAACAGCGAGGAGCTGGCGGGGTCCCCTGTGCTCAGGCCTCGCATTTAAAACACACATGGCTGCTTGGGGACGGCAGTATGACAGTCTTGAAACCCGGGAAGGACCAAGGGAAAGAGGGCTCCCACTGCCACCTCCCCTCCCATCCCAGTCTCAGCATGAGGAGGGGTGTCCACAAGCACAGGTCAATGGGTCCCCTTTACAAGGATGCAGGTGGGCAGGCAGGCAGCCTCAGCCTGAGGGTCCAGCGCTGTGCCCCTTCATCTGTCGGGGGAAACCTTTCCTCTTTACACCCACGCAGAGTAGCAGCCAGAGTAGGTAGCTCTTCCTTGTCCTGATGTCCCCAGGTGGAGCCTACTGTGTCCACGCTCAAGGACCCCTGTTAGACTGTGTCCAGTGTCCTGAGAGGGACCCAAGGAGAGACTCACAAGCAAATGTGGCTCTGGTTCCACAGTTGGGTCTTCACTTCCAGTGTCCATGGCTCTGGGTCTGTGTGTTTCTAGCTCTCATTTTCCCTTATCTGAGGTCTCCTCTCGCTGGCATATCAGAGAGCTCAGTCCACACCTCACAAATACCATCCACTGAGAAAGAATGAAGCCGCACCAGAACAACACCAGCCCAGCCTCCTTGGCTCACTTGCTTTGCAGGGTGGGGCCCTCTGGTCTGTCTGTGACATGGGGCTCTCACTAAGTGGGACAGGAGTCAGGGCCTGCAGTGGCCACAGGGTTAGCTCAGCTGGGGTTTCTCCACGGGGCATGGGCCAGCCTGTCACAGGCCTGGTTTTGTCAGCGGGTGAGGGCTCTGAGCCATGACCTCTGCTGAGCCCAGCTTGCCTTCATTCACTTCCTCCTTCCCATCCAGCACAAAGTCCAGGTGGGAACAGAAGAGCTAGGAATTCAGGCACAGCAACTCCCCTTACACCATGTGATCCTGGTCAGAGTGGTCCTGCTGCAGCTCTAGCTTGTGGCTCTCCTGGCACTTCCCTGGCTTTCCCAGGTGGTTCAGTGCCCTGCCTGCATTTGGTTTGGGTGAACTATTGCCTCTGCCTGTCAGACACAAATGTGTGGCCGCAGAGGCCCCTCCGGTGACAGGGTGAGTGTAAATACACCAGGTATGTGTTCATAACAGGGTCTCTAGGACACACAGCAGGTAAATCTCATTGTGGGTCATGTGGTTTGGGACAATGTCTTACTAATAATTGAGAATTGATTAGATGGTCATCACACAATTATGAGGTAAATAATTTATAAAATTCAGCATGTTAATATGATGCTTGAGTGGATACACGTCTATTTTTAGCATCTCTCCTTACCTTCTTTTCCCATAAGTTTGTCACTTTATGCAACAGTTGTTGTTCTTCTTCCTCTGTTGCTTCTGCGCTGGTAATTAAAAAATCTACATCGTGCCCAATATTCTTACCCCTAATTTAAAAAATGGTATAAAATGGAAATAATTAGATTTTTAGCTCTCAGTTGTTAAAAAACTCTATTTGTTTCTATGCCCAAAGGCCAAGGTTTGTAACACAAAATGCTTGTGACATTTTTAAAAGCAAATTATCCTTGACTGTACAACTCCATTCCTTGCAAAATAAATTTATGATACAGGAAAAAAAAAAGCCACAGATAGTACATATAGGATGATGGGGGGCGGGGGGGGAGCAAAACATAACAAAGAAGATCATTCCTTCTACGTGTTCACTTTTATCTGCAAAACACATAGACGGACAGACAGATACACACACAAGCACACACACACACATACACACACACACACACACACACACACACACACGACATGACAATAAGCAAACAGAAGAAGGATGTTCATACACTATAAGGTAGCACTCTTAGAATCAAGACATAAATTAAGGGAATTTTTTTTTTTTTAGGTTCAGTTTTTTCTCACTATTTCCTTTGTCCCAAACTTGGCTTGTCAGAATGGGCAATAGTCACCCGGTAAAAAGATCAGAGGTTGGAGGGAAGAATCCTTTATGAAACAGATGCCTTAATAGTCAACCCCTGCACACACTTCTGTGAAGAATCTATTCACTCTTTTATTTGTGACCCAAACAAGATTTCTGGAGCACCTACTTCATGCTGGGCATCGTGCACTGGTCTCATGAGAGCTAAGCTCTAATAGCTCTAATGCTTAGTGTGGGGTAGACATTGGGATGGATCACCGAAAATGTGTGCAACAAGGGGTTGGAGGGTGTCTAGGGAGCACTGAAGAGAGGTCCCTAACCCAGCCTGGGGGAGGAGGGAGTGAAGGAAGGCCTTCTGGAGGAGGTGGCATCTAAATTGAGGCTGAAGTCAGCCACGTGACAATTTGAGGAATGGCAGTTGGGGAAGAAAATTCCAACTGAGTGATGTCTCAGAGGCAAGAAACAGCTCTGTATGTGCAGGGAACTTTAAGTCCTTTGGGGATGCTGCAATGAACTGTGAGGGCGGGACACAAGCTGCAGAGGGAAGTCAGAAGCAGACCACAAAATGTATTCTGCGCTGTTTCGGAAGCCTGTATGTGATAGGGAGCCATTGAGGGTACTAGAGCAGGAGAAGCAAAGCACAGCGTGAGTTACCTCCGGAACCCTCCTGTCATGGTGACGAAGGCATCCGGAAGAAATGCCCAGACGGCCTCTTTAACCAGCACACTGACTGCCTCTGCTTCTGCCCTGGTCACACAGCTGACGAGGTCTTCATAATAGAGGAATCCTGAGAGGTCATTTGACAGGTCAGTGGAGAGAGTGAGGTGCATACAAAAAAACCTACCTCTGTGGAGGAGATTCTGCCCCCAGATGGAGCTTCATGGCCACAGGCATCACTTAAACTCTGTTTCCATGGAGACAGAATAAGCCATACAATTCATCTGGTTGTGGATTGTCCAGGTGGCAATGACTCCTTGGTGTCTGATTGAGAGACTTACAATGTCCTTACTAGAAGGAGATATTTTATATCCCTTGGGAATCCAGACCATTCCAGTCTGAGGTCCTAATGAAGATCCAGGCTTCTTGATCCATAAGAAAGGTAATGCATGAGGATTCGGGATGGGAAGATTTAGGATGGAAGATGATGAATCAACTTAAAAAGTGAAAGTTGAGAATTGGAAGAGGGTAAATTTGTGTTTGTGACAAGGTGAAAAGCATCAGAGGCGTTTGGATTGTTGCTTCTTTGGTGCATAAACAAATGAAAGCTCAATGTCGGATGAAGAGCTAACGACTGGGCTTTTCCCAGAGGAGGAAGGCAGGGAGACACGGAGGCTTATCTCCAAGGATTGGGAGGAAGATTGCAGGGGAGACTCACTGGGCCTGAGTGACATCTAATTATGCTTCATTCAGTGCGAGGCTCTGCTCTTCTAATCAAGGTCCACAAGAGAGGGCCATCCAAACTCTGCTGCATCTTTCTAACAACAGGGGCACTGACACCTCCAGAGGCAGCCCATGTCCTATCTGCAAACTCTGCATGGGCAGTTCTTTCTTATGACAAATTTGGGTCTACTTCCTTGCAGGTTTACCCACCACTGACACTCAGAAAGGACATCAAGCAAATCTGTTGGTCCTTGTTTCTCACCCCAGGAATGAGAGAGGGAGGTGGTATGGAGGTCACTTGATTTGAACATCCTGTTCACAAATTTCTCAATCTTCCCTGTTATCTCTAAATGGGGCATGTTATGGTTTAGATATGAGGTGTCCCCCAGAAGCTCATATGTGAGACAATGCAAGAATTGTCTGGAGGTGGAATGGTTGGATTGTGAGGTGTAACCTAATCAATGGATTAGTCCATGGATATGGATTAACTGGATGGTAATTGTAGGCAAGTGGGGAGTGGCTTTTGGAGTTTATAATGTGTCCCTGCCTCCTTATTGCTATCTCTTAAGCCACTTTCCTCCACCACACCCTTCCACCATGATGTTCTGCCTCACCTTCTGCCCAGAGCAATGAAATCAGTCATCCATGCACTGAGACCTCTGAAACCATGAGCCTCAGATGGACTTTTCCTCCTCTACCTTGTTCTTTGCAGATCTTTCAATTACAGTGATGAAAAAGCTCACTTTAATAGGAAACTTGCAAACATGTGTTGGGGTGACCCAAAAGAAATGACTCTCATACTAATGTACCTATAAAATTGTCCAATACCATGCCAAACCTATGGGACCACTTAGCTTATGGGAGTACTTTCTTGGTACCACAACTTACACTTTTTCTCCTTTTATTTTAAAAAGCCACCTTTTTATGGTGACATGGCCCTTTTGTGAGTATGGGGAGTTTGATCTAAAAAGAATACTTCATTTGGTTCTCACACAGAGAGTGCCATCATGACTGATGCACAAAGTACAACTCATTTGGTAATCATAAAACTCCTGTGCTTATTGTATGTGAACCAAGAGTTATAATTAGCAATGATTTCAAGAGCATGCAGGTATCAAGAATGAAGATGCAGGTACTATGATAACTTGATGACATCCATGAAAACAATTTAGTTGGGTTTCCTTTTCGGTGTGGCAAGAAACTAATCACACTGTGTAATGTTATATATGTGCTGTCATATTTCAGAAACTGACTTTTTGAGACAAATGTAGCATGGGAATTCTCAAGTCTCAGAGAACTGTAGTCAGGTGCAATTATAAGTTAAAGAGAACCAAGTTTTTCACCTGACCCATTTATCACACATTGAGACCAACAAAAGTCTTGCTCCAAAGGCTGATTGCCAAGCAGAATCTACAAAGTTCTTCTCTCCTGGGGCTGTCTTTGGGAAATGACTCTCAATGTGTATTAGCTTCCCCTTTGCCGAACCCTAAGCAATTCCCATTGACAATTCCAGGCACTGGAGCGCTGCTCCAGGGGACGCACATAACCAAGATTTTGTTTTTCTAGTAAATATGATGAGAGAGTATTCTCTGATTTCTACATAGAACTAACAGTATTAAACAGCCAAAGGACAGACACTGATTAAAGGAATAGCTATTTCATGTACTATGTTGGAAGAGCACAACTAGAAAAAGAAAAATCCAGTTTACAAACCTAAGGAATTGGAAGATCCTTAGATCTTACTGGCACTTGATATCCTTTCACAGGGGTTCCATGTAGGTGATTTTAAGCATTGAGGGTCCTTACTGTCATTCCAAACCATCAACTTGCCACTTATGATTAATACTTATGTAAATTTATTTTTAATGACATCTCTAGAACTGATATAAATCAGACCTTTTAAATGTGTACTTTCTGGAGCCCAGAATATAAATACTGGGTCTTTTTTTCTTAGATTCTTTTATCTCCTATGTGACATTATATAATGCTTGTTAGCAATCTTTGAGGAATTAGCACATTTACAAAAGATGAGTAGGGATGTTCTTGGGACCCACCAAGGTTTGGTTTGCTTCCTCGATCATTGCCTGTGGTTTTATGCTTTGTTGTCATTGTTTAAGCAGAAGATAGCTGTTTGCTTTCTTTTTTCCTTGGTATCCCTCTGGTCCCTTACTATTGTATCAGTAAAATGTTGATGATGTCATCACTTTCCATATCTCCAGAGGCCATAGAACGAGGGACTGTGACTGTGGCTACCTTTAAAACCACAATTATATTGTATTTCTATTAATATTGCATGGTATTTCTATATGGAATTTCATATTAAAAATACACATTTAAAGCACACAACACATTTTTGACTCTGAATCAACATTTCTTCATTTTTGAAAAATTCACCAGAACCTTCCATACATGGAAGCAGCCAAGGCACCTTGAGCCCTGGGAGGCCCTACCAGGCTTGGAGGTGATGGTTACAGAGCTCATGTCTTCTCTTCTCAGGTAACGGGTCCTGGTTGGGAAGATCAACCCCTTTTCTGGATTTCCACCATTTGCCTTCTGTTTTCCAGTTTGTAAGGCAGATCCACAGTTGTGAACCACATTGTGGCAATGACTCTAGTTTCTAAGTATTCCTTTCTCTCCAATCCTGTGTGTCGACATCCTCTGTCCTTAACGCCTCACCCATATCTCTTACCCAGGGAGAGCCAGGACCCCAGTGTTAAGGGAGTCCGTGAGAACCAGGTTGACATCTGATAAAGGAATGACAGCAGCCACAGGAAGAGTGCCTCTGCTTGGTGCCAGAACTCGGTGCAGGGCTCTGCCTGCATTTCCCTGTTAACTGTCAACCTTGCCTCCCTTTCATCAATGAGGTAACCAAGGCCTGAAGGTTTTAACTAACTTGTTTGAGATCACGCAGTTGGATGGTGCTGGAGCCAAGACTTGGTTTCAAACATCAACAGATACCAAAAACTGTTCCGGCTCACCCACACAGGCATCAAAGTGCAACTGGCTACAATCTCTACCAAACCTAACCATCCCAGAGAACCCCGAGGTTTAGGAGAGACCATTACCTGCTTTCTGCATGTGTGTAAATTTTAGGCTTTTGTCTGATCTTATTTTGCTCAGAGTTCTGAAACCCATTCTGAACCATTTCTCAGATGTCTTCAATCCCACTCCAAAAACAGAAGTGAAGAGCTAAAATGGAGGGAAAGCCAAGCCATTAGTTTCTAAAATAATCACTATGACAATAAAGTGGTACTTTTCAAGATCTCAGGCAACAGATTAGAACTGCTACCCAGTGTCTATGGAATATGCCAACCAGGCAGGTGATGGTAATTTTTTAGTGGATTTTTGTTCCAGCTGAGCAGTGAGAGGCAGGCCTGGTTTGCACATAATCAGACAGATCGCCTGTGCTGTTAGTGAGAAAATACCCCTATGGAGCGCCCACTTCTGCTGAGAGTCTCATGCAGGCAATGCTGCTCTGCACATCTACCTCTACATTTGAAAGAGGGATGCTCACGGAGGTTATATAAATTTTCCCCATCACACAGGTGTTAAGTGGCAGAACCCAGATTAAACCCTGGTCTATCTGTACTCTAGACCTGGGCTCCTGCTCACGGTCACAATTTAGGCCTGTGCACCATTTCTGAACAGAAGGGACTGGCTGAAGTTAGTCTACCTGTAACTTTAGGGCAGACTAGAGGTAAGCCCTGCTTTAGAGTAAATGAGGATACAGCAAGGAGCTTTTCAGATACAGCTGTGCTCTGCAAGAGCACTTTGTTCAGTCTGCTTGGTCTTTGTGTCCTTATGACATTTGTAGCCACAAGTGAGAGATTCATGGAAAGAAAGGCAATTGGCATATCACCATCGCACGGTGATATGCTGGAACACCCATATTTACTTAGGCATCTTTTTCCTGAAATCTGCTAAGGACAAAATCACCACCCACACTCACATTCATATGCTGAAGCCCCAATACCACCATCATGGTGTTTGGACATGGGCATTTTGGAGGTAATTAAGCTTAGATGAGGTCATGAGGCTGGACCCTCATGATGGGATTTGTGCTCTTATAAGCTCCAAAGACTTTGATCACCTCTTTCTCAGCCATGAGAATGCACAGCAAGAAGGCAGCCATGCGCAAGCCAGAAGAAGAGCTCTTAACAGAATCCAACCACTCTGATACTTTGATTTAGAACATTCAGAATCCAGAACTGGGAGAAAATACATTTCTATTGTTTAAGCTACCCAATCGATGGCATATTATTTTGGCAGCCTGAACTGACTAATAAAACCAGCCAGAATAAGCAAGCAGATTAATTGTAAAACCATTTTCAATAAACATGTAACATCACTTACTTTGAAGGATTTATAGCGTTCATCATTTAAGACAGCTTTAACTTCAGAACTTTCTCCATCTTCAATGATTTCCTATGGACAATTGGAAAAGTATTTTAAATTTGTGACACTGGACGATCACAATCCGAGACTCTCAAATTTACAGATCGAGTGGCTTGATTCCTCATGACATGCACACCCATTGCCTGCAGAATGTTTCCCTGCTAATCTAGAGAAAACAAGGATTTTCCTGTAATCCAAAATCCTAGCTCATCATGTATCCAAAGACCTCTTTACCATCCTCAAGGATACAAAAGTACTAGGTTCAAATCTACAGAACCCAAACCAAAATGTTTATTGACAAACGTATGCCCATAAATTTGTGATGATTTTCTTTTTAATGGCTATCGATCGACTTGCTAAAATAGGAGAACTTTTCTATTGTGCAGGTTAATTTAGGACCCACTGAAGAAAGCCAGTCCTTGTTCAAGCCCATACAATGCCCTTGGCATCCCCGCCTCTAAGTAAACTTGGGATATGTTCCTTGAATAATGAATGTGCTTGACTACACTGAAGCTACCACTGGATCCCGAGGAACCTTACACATTGCTAAATACAGAAACAGTGGCTGTCTTTCTAGATCACACAGGTACACCTGTAGAATCAGGGTCTCCACATGTCACGCTGACCACTGTTGTGGAGGGGACCAGCCCTGAGTGGAACTGAGCTGTCCACACAGCCTGTCGGAGTCCGACCAATCTCCTGCTGGTGAGCTTTCCGTTCCCTTGAGTCTTTCACTTCAGGTAATAACAACATGGGGGAGCTCTTCTTTTTCCACTAGCTGGCCCCAGATAGCTCCCATTGTGATAATCTTGGGTACAAATCATACATGTGCGTGCATCTATCTTTTTCCCTATATAAATACATGAATAGATACACGTTGAGATGGAGAGAGATGACAGATTTTCCTTTCAATTATGTAGTTAGGATGTTCACAATCCTCTCTGTCTCCGTCTCAACCCTTACCTCTTAGGAGCTGGGACAAACTTCCCTTCACCCTTACCTCTACGATGCTCTTCGCCTTGCCCTCCAGGCAGGGAATTCCCTCGAGGTCCTTCATGCTGATGATGGTGAATGGCAGAGATTTCAGTACAGAAGCCGCTCTCATAAATACCACAGAACAGCCTTCATTTTCTCTAAACTCATAATTTTCAGCTAAGACGTCAAAAGCATCCTGAAGAATAAAACCAGATAAACAAAAGTTCTGTTTCTGAGCCCTGAGCCAGTGTTCACTTGCAAACGCCTCTGGTTGTCTCTCCTTTACATAGTAGAATGCCATCTGATGGCATTTCTCCACCGTGGGGAGCAGGCCTCCAGGACCTTTGTACCCTCCCCGTGGGATCCCATGGAGTTGAACAGAACAGACAGGTGTTGCGTGCATGGTGAGGAAACTGAGTTTGCTGCCGTTAGGTGTTCAGGAAAGATTTAGCTCACCACATCCCACTGGCCATGACTTGGCATGATTCTTCCCTCTTTCCCACAGCCTGTGGCAAGGGTTCTGCTATGACCACCGGGCATTTGTCTCTTAGTGTGTACACAGAACACAGCTGGCACTTAACATAGGCTTGATAAGTAAGTGGGTGCGCTCATTGGTCACACTGACCGCCCCCCAGGGTTATCTAAGGTGGGGCATGTTTGCACTGCTAGGAGAAGAGGAAGCACCTGCTGTGTGTGACATCAGGCTGAGAGGGCCCAGGAGCTGCAATGTCCTGTTCTTCCTCGCAGATATGGGACTGGAGGTCTAGAAATGAGCAACTCTGTGTTTGATATCGAATGGCATGTTTTATTCAGGTAACCATTGACCACTAGGCTAGCAGTTGTGGGCTTGCTAGGGTCATTTGAAACACTTCAGGGCAGGGTAGGGCTTCAGAGATGATCCAGCTGAGTTCTTATTGTCAGGATGAGGAAGATGAGGCTCAGGGCAATGGACTTGCCCAGGCCAGTGGACTCAGTCTTTTGGCTTCTAGCAAAGGCTATGGATGCATTGTTGCTGGGTAATTTGCTTTTACTCTGTTTTGCACTAATTACAGTATTTCATTTTTCAGAATATCTCTTTTTGCAAGTATTGTTTCTATTAATGACAACTCTCAATAAATAGGAATCTCTACATAATATTATCCAAATGTATTTTTTCCAAGAAAGGAGACCATTCTTGACAGATGAAGAACCAGAGATCAGGCTAGAGGGATGGGTGTGTGTGTGTAGAAACCTTTTTCAGATTTCAAAAACAACTCCCATAATCTAACTTGTAGACCCACAGAAAGGCACTGCAAGCCCTTCATTGGCAAAGCCCTCTTACCGTGAATACTCTATTGCAGTTGTTTAAAGTTGTCCTTCTCTGACATGCATACTGAGAGATTGTTTGCACAGCAGGCGGTGGGATCCTCTGAGGGTCTGAGTTAGAGTGGTCTGGGCTGTCTCTTCTCACCTGAACAAATGCATAAGCGTCCATGTTAAGCAACAATTAATAGCCAGGTATATATGAGGAAACAAATTGAAGGCAGTTTGATGGCAGTTGTTTCCAGAAGGAGGATAGAATTATAGGAGCCTCAAATTCTATGTTGTATACATCTCTAATGTTTAAATCTGCTATCCTTAACATGTATTTTTTGGAAATCAGGAAAAAAAACATGAAAAAGGATCTTGAATAAATTATCATTTTCCTTTTCTGTGGACTTACGTTGTTATGGTCCAAGCCCTCTTCCCCCAAGTTATGGCACTAATGCTCAAGATTTTGGCATTGAGAACTAAACTTGACTTTTCTTCCTTAATGATCACAATAAGGGGGGAAAAAAAGGAACCCTTTATTTTTCTGGCTGCCAGAATATCCAGGCTTTCATATTTTTGAAATATTTGTGTATAAATGAGTTCATAAAAATACCCTCCGTGTACTCAGTGCCTGTACTCGCTATCAGGCCCTGGAAGGGCTGTCCGTGCATGTTATTCTAATCTGTGTGCCGTGTCATTAGGTGGCATTATTGTTGTCTCACAAAGGAGAAAACCGATGCCCAGCAAAGCTAAGGTCACACAGGAAGTAAGCGGGGAACTAGGATTTAACCCAGATCCATTGATTCTAAAGCCCATGTTGTTTGTCTGCCAAGCAAAGAGCAATGACAATCACAGCCAGGACACTCACAACAAGCTGGTGTTTCCCTGTTGTCTCCACTGGTCTCCCTGCCCCCATGCACTCTATCAGCCAGGAGATGTCCAGCAGCTCCAGTTGCGAGCTGGCTTTGATGTTCTGTACTTGAAGCCACTCCAGGACATCAGAACCCGAATTGTTCTCTGCTACAATGTGGGTGACAGAATCACTGGAAAAATGCAAGAGAAAGTTATTGGCTTAAGTAGTTTTGAAAGCCAGAAGCTCTCCTCTGTCCTTGAGGTTTCCACACGTTCATCTGATGGAGAAAGACACCCACTAGACCAGACCCTAGGCCCAAGGAATTCAGGCGTCTGTGCAAGGCAATCCTCTCTATTTTAATTAGTGAAGCAATCAGGGGATATGTGTCACATGTCAGATGCAAGAAAAATTAAGGCAATATTAACAAGACTGTGGTGTCAATGGAAAACCAAGGTCCAGGGAAGATGGAAGATGAAATTTTTCTTAAGGTGACATCTTGCACTCTACATGTGGTTTGGTGTGCCACTTCAATTTTATTTGTAGAACATTTTAATATAGTGGCTTTCCAACTTGTTTAACAGTGATCCACAGTTATAAATACATTTTATATCATAACCCAAAATTCAAATAGAAATAGACACAGATGTAGGTATGCTTATCTGACTTAGTCCATTTGAGCTGCTGTAACAAAAATACCTTAAGTGGGGCTAGTTTATAAACAACAGAAATGTATTGCTCATAGTTTTGGAGCTGGGAAGTCCAAGATCAAGGTGCTGGCTTATTTGGTACCGTGTGAGGGACCATTCCTTATAAATGGCACCTGACAGGTATCTTCTTATGGTCAAAGGGAAAGACAGCTTTCTGGAGCCTCTCAGGGCATTAATCCCCTTGACTGGTGGGACAACCTTCACGATCTAATCACTTTCCAAAAGTCCCACCTCATATCATCACCTTGGGGGATTAAAATACAAATTTTGGGAGAACCCAAACATTCAAGCCACAGCAACATCCCATAAATTGCTTTCACAATCCATTGATAGATTGTGACCAACTCTGGGTAAATTTTGCTTTGTGTGTCTTGAAGCACACTCTTGTGATGTCATCCAGGCAGGGCTCTCTTCTCTAACAATGACTAGACATTTCCCATGGTTCAGACTCTGTCCAGGTGCTTTACATACATTCATTTAATATTCACATAGCTCCACAAGTAATTATTATTCACACTTCACAGACAGAAAACTGAAGAACAATGATGTTAAATGGCATCTCGAAGGTCACACAGCTCTTAAATGGTATACTTTTGATTAACTTAGGGCAGTTGTGTTTAGTTTTCAACAAGTCTTCATAGTTAGCATCATATCATTGGGCCCCGTGATTTTTAAGGCCCTTTCCTTTCAAATTGTCTATAAATCTGGGAAATGGTGAAGGCAAACCAGGCATTCAAGAGAAAAACAAGATTATTTTCTCTTCCTTATCCTATTTCTCTTCCTTGACTCTCTCTTCTCCTTCTCCTTCTATTTGACTGAATCTTCAGTCCATTGGGTATTTGGGGGTTTGTGGTTACATGCACAGTCTTAGATTCCTTGTGGTGATGGTGGGACAATGGGCACAAAAGAGGAACAGGGAAGTTTTTGGTATTATGTCTCACGTGAAGACTGGATAGTGATGCAGTCTGTGGGGAGCCCCGAGGCAGGGACAAGATCTCAAATGGTGTTAGAAAAGGAGGAGCTCGGAGGGTGCTGGGGAAGCAGATGGCTTTGCAGAAGAGGTGGATTTGTGTCTGGTCCTAATGGATGAGAGGGAATAAGGCAGCCAGAAGGCAGAGCTTTGGGTTCTCCTGGAAGAAAAAGGGTCGAGAAGTCAGAGGGGCACAGAAGAAATGGCCTGGCCTGGAGTGGAGAGGTTAGGCTGGGAGACAGTTGTAGAAGTGGCTGAGAGAGGGGGTGTGACTTTACACAGGGTCTTACGAAGCTGTAAAGGCTTTTGTGAGCAGAACATCAGCACTGTGGTGTCATTTTTAAAGATCAGATCTGGTACACACAATGATCTGGAAGGGAGAGTGATGGGTGGGGGATGCTTGGGGAGCTGCTTAGTGGGTAGAACTGAAGTGGCACCCCCTTTCTCCACAGAAAAGCTCTCTTCACCACGGCTGATTTTAGGACTGTCAGCAAAAGAGTCCATTGTAGATAAACTTCCTATTTTCATGTCACCCTGTTTACTTGGCCACTGGCTGAGAAGATATCAACACTCCAGGTGCTGGACACCCCCTTATTAGTGTTTCACAAACGTATCCAGTATAGTACTTTGTAGAACTGTGTAAACAAGGCCTCTGGCCTTGAGCTGGGCTTCACAGAGATGTCTACATTTTTCAGATAAGTTACAATTGGGCTCCATGGTAACAGCTGGCAGGGGGAGGAAAGAAAGGGGAGAAGAAGCTCTCCCCTTCTCAGGTGTTGTTCTTGAAGGGTTAACATGCGCAGAACAGTGAAAGAAAAAGCTGCTTTTATGTGAACTTTTACAAATTGTGAACTTCTGAGCCCCTCCCTTACATGCTGGGTATAAAACTCTGAAACTCCCGAACTCGGGGTTCAGGGGATTAATTGATTACAGCAAAAGCTCTGCCCTCTGAACCTGGCTGCAGCCAAATAAAACTGTTTCCTGCTGTCTTTGGTGCCTTGCCTCATTTGTCCCTACAACAGTTAGTACATCTCTATTTCTGCCCTTTCGAGAAAAGCATTTTTATTATTATATTATGTTAATATAATATCTATTACATATTCTTATTGATTATAATATTATTGTAATAGATATGAATATTTATTCTTCTGATACGGTTTTGCCTAAACTCAGAGAGAAAGGTGTGCTGAGATGGAATCTCCAAAATTCAGAACCTTACCATCTCTCTTACCACCAACCCCGCTTCCTCCTTGGATTTCCTGGACAGTGTGGCCAGGTCCAAGCTCATGCCATTAGATGAGAACCACATTCGCTTCTTATAAGCAAATGAGTGGATAATGGGCTCTACATCATTATGAAGAAAGACTGATTTAAAAATTCCAATTCCTGCTCATTATGCAACTAGCAAACAAAACGAATCAAAAACAACAATCATAAGCACACACAAAACAAAAAAACAAGCAAACAAGACCTCTTAATCCAGTGTTACACAGGTCACTGGTTCTCAACAAGAGCAAAAATTTTAAGTTGGCAACTAGAAACTTTGATAGTAATTTGACATTGCTACAGTATTTTTTAAAAAATGAAAACGTTGGTCTGAAACAAATTTGTAAAACAGCCCTTTACCACAAATAATTAATGAAATATGAATTTCGGTGATAGTCTCTGTTCTGGCCCAGCCTTTGTTGACCATCTTCTTGCACTCCTTAGTTTGGCCGACCCTCTCTACAAGACCACGTGGATCTGGGCTACAGTGTGTGATCAGGGTTGTCATCATGTTCCCAGGTCCACCTCTGACTGTGCACTGGTTACTTCTGGTCCTAAGCCCTCTCTTAACAGCTACCAGGAGACATGTCCCCTCGACAGTGTTCTACTGATAACTTCTTATGCCATGTTCCTGCATCTGTTTTTTTTGCTGACACTTGGGTTCCTTTCTACTCTGCGATCTCCAAAATTGAAAATATCAATAATATTGGAGAATTATTTTGTGTCAGATACTGCGGTTGTCATATTTCATATGTTCCTCACTTAATTATGAACACAGCTATGAATCAGGCATTACCATCCCCATTTGAAAATGAGAAGAGGAAACCTTGGACACATTGAAAATTTCACCCTGCCAGTAATTGGTGGAGCAGGGATTTGCACCTAAATCTGCTTTAATCCAAAGCCTGTGAGCTGCCCATCTGTGGCTGCCCATCTGTGAGCTGCACTCAATTCAGGGCAGTGGCGGGAGCTGCTCTCTTCCCTCCCTTTTGCAAAAGGAATAATATCTGAACGGCTGTTGTCATAATAAGACTGGTTTCCTCCGAAAGGCAGAAATGTCAGTGGAATAACACTTCTCGTGTTTCACTTTTAGGTGCAATTGCCCATTGTTGCTGCCTCTGTCTGGACCACAGTTAGATAGCTGGCCATGTAAACTGTCCCAGAGAATCTGAAAGACAGTTGCCATAGCTACACACCAAGATGGAGGATCTACAGGGAGGTTGCCAGGCGCTCTGGGCTCTGGGTTTTGCCTAAGTCTCTGAGAGTGTGCAGAGAAGGAGCTCTGGGCCTCATTTTCCAAACAGTACCTTCCTTACCATTCACTCTCCCAGTCCAGCCTCACTCTGTCTCTTCACCTGAGTCCTCTGGACATAGTCCTGCCTCTGCCAGGGACATTTGGAATGCCCGGATGTAGGGGAGGGGGCAGCTGCTATCAAACAATGAGCAATAAATACTGATATGTACCAAAAAATCTGGAAAAAAATACCCCAAACTATTGGCAGAAATGATAACAGCTGCACGTGCGCGCGCGCGCACACACACACACACACACACACACACATCCTTACTTAACCCTCACACAAGCCGTGTGAGGTGGACTATGTCAGTTCAGATGAGAAGACGTTACACTAAGACTGGAGAGGTTATGTGAGGCCAGGACACGCGCAGGTGTGCCTGACCTCAGCGACCTCTTAACATTTTGAGACTGTGGTTAGACCCTGACGGAGGTTTTGTTTCTTTGACATACTTTTCTATACTTTGCAATTTCCATCAGGAACTATCTACCATCACTTTTTTTGCTTACGGGGAAATAGATACACGGATATCATTTTAAAAGGCATATAAATTCGGGACAAGACTGAGGTAGTTGCTGCCAGGCCCCTGGAGGCCTGAAAAATGACAGAACTTTAGTCAGACCCTCAGGCAGCTGCCCCCAACCTCTCCCAAAGACCCCAAGGTGCCTCTGAGATGGCTACTCCTGAAGTCGCAGTGAACTCAATTCCCACCTAATTTCTTAGTCATGACCCGTTAATTGCTAATGTCTTGAGCTAAGTTTGGGTGACCTTGAACCAATTATAGCAGTTCTGGCCTGGGATTTGTTCCTCTGCTTTGTACAGGGCCAAAGATTCAGGGTCACCTCTTCCAGCTAGTAATTAGCTGTCACGTGCCTGGCTTGGTCCTTGGTGTCCCTGAAGGTAGGGTATTGGCTTCCTCCATGAGTTATAACTGAGCCTAAGGCTCAGTGCAGGACAAGGACCAGACTCGGAGTCATGGTCAGTAGATAGAATAAACAAACACATGAGGTAATCAATAGCTCTAAAGGAATGTCTCTCAAACCCTAATGTCTACCAGAGACACCCCGAATTCTAGGGTAAAATTCAGATTCCTGGGCCCACAACAAGAATTTAAATTCCCTAAACCTCATCTGGGACCTGCTGATACGCATTTTGACAAACTCCACGGGTGATTCTGATACAGCCAGTCTAGTTTTCTCTCACTGTATATCAATGATCCCCAAATGTAATGGTTAGAAAAGCAACAATTTCACTGCATCTCTCAAGTGCTGACGTTCCACATGGTTTCACTTGACGAGAGCTGTGGTTTAGGTATGGTTGAGTCTGTCCCCCAAGGGTTCATGTGTTAGAATCTTGCTCCGAGTGTGACGATGTGGGAGGTGAAGGAACCTTTAAGAGTGGGACCTGGTGGGAGGTGATTAAGTCACTAGAGCCCTGCCCCCTGAAGGAATTAATGTGATTTCATGGGACCTTAACAAATTACTCAGCTTTGGGCATTTTGTTATCGCAATGAGAAACAAACCAACACAGCAAGGATGGCTAGAAGGCAAGCCTGTTGCCACTATGGACCCAAGCACGTTCACGCGGCTGTTTCAGCAGGAACTCAGACTTCTTTACACAGGGCTCTGACATCCCGCAATGAGTGTTCCAGGTAGGAACCCTTTTACAACTCAGCTTAAGAAGTGGCACACTATCACCTCCACTGTGTCCGGTGAAGCAGTCACCAGCCCTCTCAACTGCCCCAGTCTCCACACTGACCCTTGGGCTCAATCACAGTGATGTTTTCTAACTCCTTTCTCTGCAGGCGCTGAGGTAGTTTTAGGGTGTACACAGTTGAATATTTAAAATGCTTATGTGTTTATTTATACCTATATTACTCAATTATGCATAACCGATCATGGCTTTTATGGATATTATTATTGGTTTTAAGATATGGTTGCTCTCATGGAGACGCAGGAAGGATTTTCCCTGAGAGTGTTGGCGGCTGCTTCGATCAACAAGGTACAGGGGAGGTAACTGTGCGACTTTTCAAACTGGGTCACAGGACCACTCACTCTAGGACATCAGAGTTTCCTGTAAAGAAAGAAGTTTTGTGTTGTATTGATGTATTGTACGAGGAGTTGAACCTGGGGCAATTTATCACTGAGCCACATACCCAGTTTTTTTAAAATTTTTTTTTATTCTGAGACAGAAGTCTGAATTCCTGCTTAGTCAAGTGAAAGTGGTTGGGTCAGTTGTGACAACTTAGCCTAGTCTTCTAGGCATCCTATTGTGTTAGTCTGTTTTTCATTTTCATAACAAAACACCTGAGGCTGGGTAATTTGTAAAGAAAAGAGGTTTATTCAACTCACAGTTCTGGGAGTCCAAGAACAGGGCACCAGCTTCTATCCTATTGGGAGGATAGTTCACAATAACTTGTCAGATACTTCATGGAGAACTAGAGGAGAGGAGCTCAAGGACGAGGAAATGCTAATTACCTGATTTAATCATTACACATTGTGTACAGGTATGGAGTTATTATACTGTTCCCTATAGAGAAGGACAATTATTATGGATCAGCTAAAAACGTCAGGAATATAATTTTACATGAAAATTCAAAATCTAGTACAAAAATTGTACATGTGGCCTTCATGTGTTCCAAAGCCCCGGATCATGGAATTAGCTCATTAATTTTAGTTCTGAATTTTTCTCTCAGATACCAGTTTCCCTGATCTTTCAGCCTTTCCTTCCTAGCTGGTCCTGTCTCTTTCCCTGTAATTAGAAATGTCCTTCATGATCAAAGAGACAGCCCTCCAGCCCATCCAGGCTCTCTCAGCCCTCATGGATGGTCACCTGCTTTTATTATTGTCTTTATAATAGCTCTGTTTCGTGGGGAAGGTCATTCTTGATTCTTCCCATCTGCTGTAGGACTTATTTTGTAAACAATGACTTTAGACATTTACAGTTAAACTGAGCCATTGAGGGCTTTCAAAGCCTCCTGCCAATTTCTGAGTTGTTTCAGGATCCTTAAATATGAAAGTAAATAAATAAATGAATAAAAGCAGTTTAGTTGGCCCTGACCCCTGGCTCTTACTAGCACCAGTAAAGACAGATTTCTATTTCTGACCTTGCTCTCCTTATGACTGAGAGGATCTCGCTCTGATCTTTTGGCCCACCTTAAATGGGAATATGACATTTTTCATTAAAGTCTGTGAATTTTGAAATACAAGTAATTTGAACAAGCAAGGGTAAAAATTACATTCTGTGCTCTTAAATTTATAAAAAGTATTAGGTTGCTAATAAGAAAAATTATTAGCAACCTAATAATTATAGGGGAAAATGTTTCTAATTACAAAAATCGCTCTTGGTAAACACAAGCTTTTTGGGCTGTTTCATATTCACTAGGTAAATTATTCTCAGAGCAAATATTTTTGAAGACTATTATGTGTAAAAAATAAAAATAAAAAAAGAAAGAAATAAAAGAAATGTCTAGATTCCGTGGAAGAGGTCTACCTGGTGGCCTCTTGGAGGCAGGGAGGCATAGCTAGATGAGATAAAGACCCAGGACTTCCAACAATGACTCCTCCGCACTCCTCCCCCACACTCCAGAGAGCAAGTCTGTCTTCTAGGGTCTTGGTAGCAAAGAAGTATAGGGGTAAGGTGAAAAACCAGCGTCCACCTCAGAGCAAAGCCTGTCCAAGGAAGGGACATGACCTTTGTCCTTGGAAAGACCCACAGAGCACTCCTAGGCACATACCCAGCCTGCTGAGTTGTTTATCTACAAATAACAGGAGAGATCTGCTGCGCCAGGTGTCCCTGACTCAGTCAGTCTAGGTGGGGGCCCATAGCAACCCCCTAGCAGCCACCAATCAGCATGAGAAAGGGAAATACCTGGGATGCCAGATGACCCTCCCAGTGGTTTATGGTAGTTGATAACGTGTTGGGAAACCATGTAGTTCAGCATGAACACCCCTCTTGGCTTAAACCAATCAGTTCAGATGAATCCCCCTCTTGTAGTAACCAATCACCTCGACCCAACTTGTTCCCGCCAGTGAATGTGCTAGTCATGTTTTAGAGTTGTTATTTGATTTTCCCGGGGTGTGTGATGATGTTGCTGAGAGATGCTATGACGTATGTGGGGGGTCCCTGCCTTCTCCAAAGAGTGTATAAAACTGCTGCAAACCCTGGGCTCAGGGCCTCTCAGCGTCACCAGTTGCTGTATGTGTGCGGAGGACCGAGCTAGCTCGCAATAAACACCTTTTTGCTGTTTACACGATCTTGGTCTCTGGTGGTCTTTGGGGGGTCTCGAATTCGAGCATAACAAAGGCATGCAAGAGAGGGGGAAAGAATGAGGGGAAAAAGCAAAGAAAAACGAGGGAGGCCGTGTTTGGATGTTGGAAGGAGACTGGAGGTGAGCGGCCCTACCATCTTATTTTCTAGAACAGGTAAACAATCTCTTTCATTTGGTGTTCTGTTTACTGTGTAAACGAGGACTTTGCATATTTTTATTTTATACATCACAAACTTGAAGTGATATAACTGTGTCAGATGAACAAAGCAGGACAGTAGTTAAAGCAGGAAGGACAGATTTCCTTCAGTAATGACCATTGCAATAGGGGAAAGGGTCCAGCATGAGCTGAACTCAGTGGGAAGAAAAGGCAGGAATCTCTTTAAAGGCTGGATCGCCTGAGGGTGGTGTAGGGGGCTTATTTGCTGGGCCACAGGGACCATGTTAATTGAAGCATATCTGAGTGTTACTATTGTCCTGCCTAGTCTTCAAACATTTATCCATAAGGGTGCCATGGCAAAGCATTGTCTTCCATGAGAGTAAGATTGAGAAACCAGCCTCTACCTCAGAGCAAAGCCTGTCCAAGGAAGGGGGCGGGGCGTGAGCCTTGTCCTTGGAAAGACCCACAGAGCACTCCTAGGCACAAACCCACCCTGCTGAGTTGTTCTACAAATAACAGGAGACATGCAGCACCAGGTGTCCCTGATTCAGTCAGGCTAGGTGGGGACCCATAGCAACCCCCTGGCAACCACCTATTAGCATAAGACAGGGAAAATACCTGGGATGCCAGATGATCCTCCCAGTAGTTTATGGTGGTTGATAACATGTTGGGAAACCATGTAGTTCAGCATGTACGCCCCTCATGGCTTAAACCAATCAGTTCAAATGAGTCCCCCTCTTGTATTTATAAAAAGTATTAGGTTGCTAGTAAGAAAAATTATTAGCAACCTAATAATTGTAGGGGAAAATGTTTTTAATTACAAAAAATGCACCAATCACCCCTACCCAACTTGTTCCCACCAGTGAATGTGCTAATCAATGTTAAGAGTTATTGTTTGATTTTCCTGTGGTGTGTGATGATTTGCTAAGAGATGCTATGATGTATGTGGGGTCCCTGCCTTCCCCAAAGAGTGTATAAAACTGCTGCAAACCCTGGGCTTGGGGGCCTCTTAACGTCACCAGTTGCTGTGTGCACGGAGGACTGAGCTAGCTTGCAATAAACACCTCTTTGCTGCTGTTTGACCAGGATGCAAGAAAAGACCACTGATTCCAATTAAAATCAAATTAAAGCAAGCTTATTATTTTGACCGTCCGGGCTGCCTCTCCCAGCAAAAACCGCAGGAACAAGACAGCAGCTGCAGCTTTCTTGCAGCCCAGCTTTACAGCCCAGAAAGTTACACAAGGGGGGTTACAGATGACAAAACTCTGAGGAGCATAACACAAATGGTAGTTTATATTTTTGCTGGCTCCGACATCAGAATTTATGAAGGTCATTATGAAGCCAGATTTAAAGTTAGGAAGTCAGTGTAGTTAGGTAAATCGGGTCTAAATATTGAGTAAGATCCAAAATGGAGGCCACGTTGAGAATGAATTCTGGGGAAAAGCAGAACAACTCTTGGAATGTTAATGAAGTCCCTAAACGCAGGACAACTCATGGAATGTTAATGTCGCCAAGGCCCAGAGCCCATCCCAAAGAAGTGTTAATGAAACAGCTCCCAGCAAACTTGAAGATGCTGACTCAAATTCCTTCCTGCCCAGATTACTCCTTTGGCCCACCTGTGCCCCACCCTTAACAGAACAAAAGACAGGAATGTGACAGGAAGGGGAGGGGATACCAGATAAAAAGGGAAAACAACCGCACTTTCACGGATTCCATCTTTTGGGTCCCCTTCTTTCTGCTGTCCTTTAATAAAGCCTCTACTTTCCACTCTGACCTTGCCTGGCATGCTTCTCTGGTGTTATTCTTCAACATTGGGGAAGCAAGGACTTGTCACCAGTCAACAGCGGTAACAATTAGAGCCTCAGAAATGGTCGTTATCTGGCCAGGGAAGGCCAAAATTGATAAGGCATCACTAAAGTTTCAGAGAGGGCTGCTATCTGGTCAGAGAGCCAGGCATGGGTGAGTTTAAGACACGGGCAGGCATTCCAAGCAAGTTCAGAATTTGCAGTAATTTATAGTAAAACCAAAATTATCTTTTCATGGCTTTGTGGTGAGATGGCTCCTAATTTTAAGAGAAAATCAGGCTGGGTCTATCACTGCTTACATCGATCTTGGTCTCTGGTCTTTTGGGGGTCCCAAATTCGAGCATAACAAGATAAAATATCACATCATCACCAGCAAAGATTCTGTTAGTACCCATGATACAGTTTTTGTCAGGTTCTGGAAATAGAAAACTAGCAGACATGAGTGGGTAAGTAAGGAGTTCATTAACTGTAGCTTACTAGAGGAGAAGAAACTCTGTGGGGCAAGTTAAAGTAAGGGTTCCAGGTAGGAGACCCTCACCCTCCTGCAATTGGGATTAAGAGTTTAATCTCCTTGATGTTGATGTTGCATTTAAAAGGTATTGAATGTAGTTCTGAGTGGCTGAAGCTTCCAATCTCTAAGAGGCAAAGAAAGGATGATAAATACAGCTTTCTACAGCAATTGTCTAAGAGAGGGCTCAAGGACACTTCTGCAGGGTATGTGTGCCTGTGCAGGGTGTGGGCTAGAAGAGCATCCAAGAGCTTTCTCATTGCTGGCACTTTACAGTGGGACCACCCCTGGGATGTGGCCTTGAACTGCTGGAAGCCATGGTAGAGCTTGGTCAAGGTGAGTCTCTGCGAACGTCCAGGTGGAAAAACATGGATTTTTACTATCTTGCAATTCCCAAGGACGTAGGAGGCACTTGTCTGGGGACAATGAGTGAGGCAGAAGCCACATTTTAAATGTCATAGTGGAATGCATGGTAAATACAATCAGCCACGTTAGATAAAAGTGTACCAAAACAATATAAGAAGGTTAAAAGTACAGAGCTAGATAGACGGATTTTTTTTTTTTTTTTTTTTTGGTGGTGCTGGGGATTGAACCCAGGGCCTTGTGCATGTGAGGTAAACACTCTACCCACTGGACACACTTGGAACACCTGGTAGATGATGAGATGATGATGATGATGATGATGATGAAGAAGAAGATGATGATTTTAATTCTGCCTGACAACAAGGTACCATTCCTGACTCCCCTGACTCATGGGAAACTCATTCCTTGCAAGACTCATGTCTTCTACCATTTTATTTCTCTAGAATCTGACACATACTGTACAGGGTGGGTATAATGCAACCCTTTACTCATGATGGCCTGATGCTGTATCTTGCTTTTATTGAAGACTCTGCTGCCCATTGTGGGTCAATTACGGAGAGCCCCACAGGTGTCATATGGTGGGTTCCCAGCTGTTTGAGAAAAGGAGTGTAGCAAGCGTGAAGCCGCTAGGTGGGTATAAATAGGGAATGCCAACCTTCCTGATCACAGCTCTCTGCCTCACATTAATGATTTGGGTCAGGCCGCAGAGGGGAATTTAGCCAACGTTTCTGTAGAGGACAGCAGATGACAGAAGAAGTTTTCTTAGAAACCTGGAGGAAACATGGCCAGCAGTAGATCCTGATCCTTCCCCAGCCTGTCCTAGAGGAGTGGGTGACTGTGAAATTGCTGTAAATCTAGGATACTATTCATGAAATAAAATTCTGTATCTTTTTAACCAGTGTGCAAAAATGCCTCCAGGTACTTGACATCTCCCCTGATTTGTTTCAAGAACCAGCTTCCCGAGGCACACTGAACAGCATGTCTTTTGCAGTATAACTTAAATATTAACGAAGTCCCACCCCATTGTGATACTCGCAGGGTGGCGATAGTGAAATAGCTGTGGAACATTCCGTATATTAAGATGCACCATTTCTACTATAGGTGTTCAGGCCCAGGTAAAATAGGAATCAGGGTTTTTTTTTCCCCTCAGTTTTAATCTTCTTGAAAGTCAAAGAGGGTGTGAGTAAGTATGGAAATGGCTGCCTGACTCAGAGCATGTCATTTTATTTTTCTTAGCTCCTCTGTCTTTGGATTTTATACACTAGGAAAGAAAGGCATAGCCTTCACTGTTGAGAAGTCTCTTTTCTTTTAGAAACCACATTTCTTTGATAGTTCCATTTTTAAAACATATGCTTACTGCAAATAGATTTGGAAAAGACAGAAAATACAAACAGCCATAATCTCTCCCTACTATCCCCCAACCACCCCACCCCAAATAACCGCTTGCAACATTTTGATGGGTTTCCTTCCTGTCTTTGTTTGATTTGCTTCTATCATTCGACCTAGTTCACAGTGTAGAGAGAGAGAGCCTGCTCCTTAAGGTTTTGCTGTGCACCTCAATGGGTTCAACCCATTAACAAGAAAATAATTTTAAATTTATCAAAGCACAGTGACATTCATCATCTCATTTGGTCATCACACCAAACAGACCATTTATCAGGAAACCAAGGTCAGTGAGAAAAGATGGGATCTTGTCCCACCCCACATGGCCCAGAAGGGTCCGATTTGATTCAGGATTTGAGATCATAGATTCCTTATCTAGAGATTTCTACCTACAGTAATTTTTATTCTTCTCTCCAATTAAAGTCTATATATCTGAGCACAGGAATTCTGTTTGAGAGCGAGGACTTGCACTTCCTGTGGTTTATTTTTGCTCCATAGAGTGCATTTGTTTAGTGTGCCTTCTGAGCCACCAGCCTGGGAACTTTGCCCCATCACATGCACAAAGCCGTTTGCTCCCCAGACACCCGTTTCCTCTGTCACTAGAACAGTGGGGCTGAGTCCCTAGCAACAGGCATCTGGGGCACCCAGTTGCCTCTTCGGTTCTTCTGCCAGCACAAGAAACTTGCTGCCCACCATCTGCCTAAGTACCTGCTTCAGCCACCTCGTACGTATCCATTGCTGCACTGTAGCTAAGGCAGCGAGGTTCTGCAGGATGCTTGGACCTCAGAGAGCTTTTCATCTAAGGGGTGTTTTGACCACCTGGCTCTCACCTTCCTCTCTGGGCCTGGCTAGATTGCTTTGCTGTGAAAAGAAGCCCCATGTTTACCAGGACTTTTAATTTGTTAATTTTAAAAATATATTCCTGTTTTCAGCCTCTTAACCTATAACCCTTTCCCCTCCCCATTCTAACACTTTCTGTAAGCCTCTAAGATTAGGCAGACTTAATAATTAGGTGAAATTCAGGACTTCATGGAAAGGATTTTAGAGAAAGAAATTGAGGGTGGCTACAGAGGCTTTAAACAAAGGAAGAAAGGGAGAAAAAGAGACATGGGAGAGATCATTGGAAACTCAGGAATTTCTGAGCTGGACATTTCAACAAAAAGAAAAGTCACTATTCAATGAATGATGGAGCTGTGAAATTTAACAGCTGATTATTGATTTTTGGAATATGTCACCCCAACACTTTGAAGCTCACACTTCTTCAGCTAGAAATGCTTGACAGCTTTATTTTCAAATACCAAAGACTATTTTTAAAATCAAAATGTCTTTTCACATAGAATTCTTATAATTTTTTCTGAAAAAAAAAAAACAACACATTGTGGTCCATCTCTTCCTTGCACAGTCATAGCCGGTCAATTGCCTAGATTCCCCACTTTGTCGCCGTGGCCAGTCCTTGGCAGTTCTGACCTGGGACTATATTATATCATTTCTATCAAGGTTCTTATACCACTTACTTCTGGATTTTTGTTCTGTTTTCTCTTCATCTATTTGAGACCCAGTGGAGAACTTACACACCAGTGAGAAAAACAACAAGATACCTGCTGTTGAAGGATTAGTGGGTGAACCAGTCCAGGTGGCCCAAATGGTTGCTTCTCTTTTCTCCTTGCCCAGGCTTAGATCACCTTGCACAAGTGGGGTGTCTGCCACCCCTCGACGACTGTCATTGAATCTTTTTCCAGCCTCCCTCTCTGAACCTCACCTGGACTACTCTTCAGAAAAGCATGGTTGAAGCCCACATTTGGATGCTGTGGTGAGCCATCTGGTCAACCCACCTTAACCTGTCACAGACAGTGGTCCCCTGAGCACCGCCAGATATTTAGACAAGAGCCAAGCAACCTAACCACCCTTTCTGCCCCAAAGTAGCTGATATTTTTTGTTGAATTTGGTATTTTGTTCTATTTGGTCAAAACTGAAATCAAATGCTTTCCAATTAGCTTTCTATTTATCATCCCTAGAATACTCATCTCATAATAGTAAAAGATAAAAAATTTCACCTTATCTTTTGGTGCCAACTAATTTCAAAATCTTGCTTCCCTTAACTGATTGACTCATGTCCATTCTTTGGTTTCAGCTCTATCTGCTTCTCTCCCAATGGGAACAGCCCCTCCTCCATAAGTGGAAGAAAACCCAGGATCCTTGAGTTCCCATGAAGCTGTTCATATAAGCCCCTGCTTATCTACCAAATTTAAGTTTATCAGTTTATCAAAGCACACTGACATCCATCATCTCATTTGGTGAGATGAATTGGTGGTGTCCTACCTGAGCTCATTTTCAACCCTGAACCCCTTCCTGCGGGCCAGCTCCATGAAGAAGGCTCTGCGGGTGGTGCCCATTTTCTTCTCCAAAATGAAGAGGACCAAATCTCGAAATCTGATGTCATGAGGAGTGGAGGTTATGGAGGCCCCAGTCTGCCTGGGTCTCTTCTTCCGGGGACCCAAGTGGGCGGTTGGCAGTGGATCCATGGGGAGAGACTGCTGTGCCCCTGGCTATGATGTCTCCAGAGTGATACCTCCAGAAGTGAGGGGGAAGAAGTCCCCCTGTATGAAGGCTCTGATGTCATCGCACTGGCAGATTCTGCAGGAGGGCAAGGCTTTGTGGGCACTGCCCCGGTAACAGCTTCCTGCTGAAGGAAAATCTATCTTTGTTCAGCTTCTTCATCCTAACTCTTGTTTCCTTATGCATAATCTCATTAGCTCCTCAGAACAGAAAAACCTTGGAAGAAGGCAGGGAAGCACCCTTGTTTGCATATTACTTACTCATATCTGAATGGGTTGGGGGCCTTCTGTTGTCTTCATTTATTGATCTTTTGAATTCCCAACTCACTTGCTTTCTCTTCTTCTCAAAAACAGTCATTACTGCAGTCTGCATGTGTGTTACATGTTGCATGTGCTTGCTTTGATTTTACATAAAGGACATGGCTACATTTCTTACTCTGCTTGTCACCCAGAACTTCTTTTCAGACCTGTGTTCTACTCTGCTGCTTCTGCTTGCTCCATGGTACTTTGTGGTGGGCATCGACCACATGTTCACTTATGTGGGTGCATTTTATAAGTAAGGAAACCAAGGCTCAGATAAATACAAGATCACAGAATAAGGGGCTAAACAAGGTCATGAATTCAGTTCTTCTGACTTCAAGTACAGTTTTTGCAATGGACTGAGGTAGTCCAGAGAGTAGTCTATTATAAAACTCTAAATAGTTATATAATCTATCTTTTGAAATAAGCTGTGACTTCACCAAGAATCACTGCCATAAAAAGACATTTTCATTACTTTCTAGGCAAAATGAAGTTTGTGACTTTCATCCATACACTTGATCTCATTTCCTGAGCACCTACTATGTGGATAAGCACCTACCACATTTTGCTGACTAAATCCTTAGAGAGCTACTGTCATGTAGGTATGGCCATCCTAATTTGTTTTTTTGATGAAGACTACAGAGTTCATAAATGGTGACAACTAAGAAATAATTGAGCCAGGATAATTAAGATTATCTAATGAAGAAAACACATTCTTTACTACCAGGAAGCCTTCCTGCACACAGGACTACCCCGGTAACATACCAGAGCTCTGCCCACCTTCCCTGCCATAGTACTTTGGACTTTGACTACCTCCAAAAGCACTTGAACACCTCACCATGACACCAGGGAAGGAATGATGGAACCACCTTCATGCATCCGCAAAGCTCTCCATGTTGCTCAGGAAAGCAAACTTGGAAATATTCAGCTGGAGGTTGTAGAGTAATAGATTTCAGCTCTGCAAATAAGAAGTTTTTAATAACTACAGCTGTCAAAAATATAGGGAGTTGCTGTGTATGTGGTATTTTAGAGAAGTGTTCAAGCAGATGCTGGACAATTCTTTATTGAAATATTACAGAAGGAATTAAAACATCTGGAAGGGTCTTTAATGCAGCTCTGAGATTCCAGAATACTAGGATTGCTTGCTCAGGATCAACATTTGGAGAAGAAGCCATTTGGAGCCCAGTTTGCTAGGTGTTTGGTTACTGAGGTGATGGAGGCTTTATGTCAGAAGCACTCCTAGCTACCAGGTGGTCTCACAGCATGGAGAAAGCAAAGTAGTCTAGACAGAGTCTGGGGTGGTTGTGTTCATTCCCAGGGTGTAGCCACGGACTGGTAAAGGTGTGCCGCCCAAACAGTAAAGGGACGGGGCAATAGTAGAGAGTTGTAGGTAGGAGTTCAGGCAATGACTTCAGACTGGCCATAAAAATTCCACTTCCACTATTTGGAAGCTGTGACCTTGAGCAGGTTACTTAACTTCTTTAAGCCTCAAATTTCTCTAGCTGTAAAAGGAGGGCTGAAATAGCCATCTAACCTGCTAGGCAGAGTGTTTGACACAGAGGAAGCATTTTAAATACATGTCATCAGCAATTTGTGTTTTGTTTTTAAAGCTTCGTCCTAGTTCAATCTGAAATCTGATCTATATGTTTTATAAAACTATTGAATCATCAAAATAATATCACATTAACCAATGTCATGATTTATGTTTTGAATCACTTATATTGAAAAAATTACCAACAATATTTATTTATTTATTGTTACCAGGGATTGAACCCAGAGGCACTTAACCACTGAGCCACATTCCCAGCCGTGTTTTTTGTTTGTTTGTTTGTTTGTTTTTAATATTGTATTTAGAGATGGGGTCTAGCTGAGTTGCTAGGACCTCACTAAGTTGCTGACGCTGGCTTTGAACTCATGATACTCCTGTCTTGGCCTCCTGAGCTACCAACAAAACTTTTAAATGTGATGATGACTGTGTGGTTTCTCTGACAGGTTCCACCAGGATGGAGCCAGAACTGGGCAGATCCTATTTCTCTTTTGTCAGCTGAGTTTGTTAGGCTTGGCCAATAGAGGGTACTAGAGGGAGGCTGCAAGTGGGGAGAGTTGGAGAAGGAATTGGTGCTTGTGTTTGTTTGTTGCTGCTATCAGGGTCTTCTAGGAACAGCTCTTCTGGCCTAGTAATTGGTAAAACCCTTCGAATCTGGCACAACCAGATCCAGCTTCTTTACAGCCTTCCAAGGTACCAACACCAGCCTGGCAACATCTCTTTCTCATGATGGAAGGCCCAGCTCAGCAGGGATTTGCCTGTTAATGTGGATGAATGCCGACAGCAGCAGGCAGCACCCCCTTTTCAGAAGTCTGTGTTTCAACTCCACGGGGACCCTGCTCCACACTGCCAGTTTTCAACAACCCCAGCTACATCCCTTTGTTGTCCCAACCCTAGGAATGGGACATGCTTCCTGAAGTCACTCTTTTTGAGTGTCCTCTTTTTGCTTCTTTTCAGCCTTCAGAGGCCCAAATCTAGTTCTCTCTGTTGGAATCCCATGCTGTGCTTTTCATTTTCCTAACTGGACCTGGACTGATACAATGTCCAATGGAAGTGAGAGTGTAGGAAATGGGGACTCCCTTATGCTGTTGGAGACCCACTCTTTCTAAAGAGAAATCTGACCTCAGTGTGAAAAAATCTTTAAGATGTCCAAATTGAGGGCAACTTGACATTTCCATTTTTTTTTTTTTAGGAGACAGACACATAAAAATATTTGCCCCTAGATATTTGCCACATTACCTGTACAAAGAAGACTTAGAAACAGCCTGAGCATCTAGTAGTAGGAGATTGATAGACTTGGTGGAGCAGTATGCAGCCACCTAAATCATCCAACTGAGACTATTAAACAACATGGGTAAATGCTCATAATATGATATTTGTACAATCAGCCTACATAGTGATAACTGTATGATACTGACTTTGACAAAGAAGACTAGAGAGACACACGCAAGCCAAACATTAAAATAGTGGATTTCATACATTGCTGTGTTTATTCATCATTTTTTTGTCTGCATGCTTTTCAGTGTTTTACAAATTTTCTACAATAAACACGAATCATGCTTGTAATCACAAAGCAATTTAGTTAAAAAAAAAAAAAAAAAAAAGATTTCCGTGAGTTTACACCATGTGGCCCTAGTGAAGAGTTATGATTCAGAGGCAGTCAGGTTGTCCCAAGTAAGCTAAAGAGTAGTTGACCGTGTTTCCTGGTCCCCTAGCCTATGAGGCTGAAGGACAAACACCCTTGTATTCCATGTGACAGGCACGTCTTCTGGGCCATTGGCCACCGAAACAGGACACTACTGCTGGAGAAAACAGGGGATTTGTTTCCACCTGCCTTTGATGATTTACTGAAACTGGCTCTCTGAGGATGGAGCTTGTGCCTTCTGATTCCATTTTTCTTCCTCAGAGGGTTCTTTCCAATGGCATCAAGTGACCCACGCAAGGATCACATTTAGGACAGTGGAAGCCATTGTGCTCTGGTTTGTCCCTTCCAAAACACATTCAAATTTGGTAGCCATTGTGGTGGCATTGGGTGGCTTCCTTTAAGAGGATGAATGCCTTCCTCGTGGGAGTGAGTACTCACTGTTATGGGATGGATCAGTTGACCCAGGAGTGGAGCCGTCCTCCATGTTTGTTCCTTCCACACAGATCCACGTGCCCTTTTGCTTTCCACCGTGGGTTGAGGCAGCACAAGCCCCATGCTTTTGAATTTCCCAACCTTCAGAACTGGGAATCCAAGTAAACTTCTTTTCTTATAAATGACCCAGTCTTGGGTATTTTGTTCTAGAAACAGAAAATGGACTAACATGTGGTCATGGCTCCGTGAAGGGAGTTGTGAAATCCCTCAGCACCACCTTAAAATTAGGTCTGAGGACACCAAAGTCTCTTTGTCATTTCGGGGATTATATTATATCATGCTATTGAAGTGCCTTGAAAATTAGGAAACATGGTACCAAGGTCAGTTGTTCTTATTATCCTCATTGGCATTGCTGCCAATGGCGGAATTAATTCCATCTTGCTATACCATGATTTTCTGGAGATACTTGCATCAAATGTGGAGCACCCCCCCACTCCAGCAGATTGCTCAATAATTCCCAAGCACCTGGTGTCAGCCTAACACCTCCAAAGTTTGTTTTCCTTTAATGCTACTTATTGATGGAGGGCTCAGCTCCATTGGAGACTCAGCTGATGGAGGCTTCACACGTTTGGGTCTGCAACATCTGGACTATGAAGCCACCTCAACCACTGCAGCAGAGAAGACAGCACTGGGGATCTTGCATCAAGAGTAAATGCTTTGCCCTGAAAATGCTATACATTACTAGTGCTCATAGCCCATTAGCCAAAAATAGTCATCCAGCCCCTCCTAACAGCAGCAAGCATGGGAAATGCAGGGAAAAATGGGATTTGGGGGGACCATTCCTGTTCCTACCATGCCCAGCATCAAGCTTAGAACTGGCTGATGGCTGTGGAGACTCCCAGCCAAGGGGCTGTCACTTCATGGGTGCTAAGTCTAGGGCAGAAAGTAGGGAGGTCCCAACACCCTGAACTTCCTGCAGAAGCAGCTCAAAGAGGACCACATTATGCTGTTCCCAGAATTCCAATTTGTTGGTGAGGTCCTGGGCAAAGAAGGTCTGTTCTTCCTGAAATACTTCCAGACCGACTGCTCCTCCTCTCAAACATTTGGAAGGGAAAGTCTTGCATTAACTGTCAAAGGGCTATGCTAAGTTTGGGTCAGGTGCCATCCTGTGTTATAATTGGACTGTAAATCTGCTGTATTCACAGCTGAATCCTTGGTACCTAGCATAGTACCTGGTGAGGTAGGCACCCGTAAATGTTTGCAGAACAAATTAGAATTCACATGTAAGTTGCCATTATTAAGCTTTTACACCATTTTTGAGCAGCAAATATATGAATCTTCTCTCCTAACTGCCTTTCTCCACCCTACACATTCCCACCTGAATATGGCTTCAATACAAGCAAGTAGAAAATAGGAATTAAGGAGCCAGGCTATTTGAACTGAACATTCAGACATGAGCTGTGTGACCTTAGTTGCAAACCTTTCTGTGCCTCAATTCTCTCATCTCGGCCAGAGGGATTATAATAAAATCTATCTTATGCAGGCGAAATGAGCATTTCAAAGAGCACTGGCATACAACGAGTGCTTACCACTGTTCATGGGTAGTAGCAGGGCTCAAGCTTCTCTTTTCCCCGCCCATTCCATGACTTCCTAGCTATTCCTGCCAGAGCACTTCTCCATGGTCTTTTGCTTTCCCTGAATCCATAAACATATGCTGTCAGGCCCACTCAAGAACAAACCCAGGTTCTCAGTGAGATTGGAGGGTGTCCTGAAATGATTCCCAATGTGGTCTTCAGGAAATGTGAGCTTCAAGGAGTATTCAAGGTCAAACAAAAAGGTCTGCAGTGATAAATAAAATAAAAAGGACTGGGGATGTGGCTCAGGGGTTAAGCACCCCCAGCTTCAATCCCTGGTACAAGGAAAAAAAAGCCTGCAGTGAATTAAATTTGGGGAATCCAGACAAACTCCATGCAATATGGGTTAAAACACTGCAGGTCTCCAGAAGCCCTGCAGTAAAGAAACCTGGTTAATTTTGTTCTGCCCAGCATATTCCCAACTTGTTTGTATTTTGTTTGTTCCACGGAACGTTTAGAACACCCTGTGGAACACAGTTGGGGGGCTCCCCAGTGAAATGAGCTGGAACCACCTGCCACCAAGCAAGCAGGTGTGTGTGCGGGGGCAGTTTCCTGAACTGGTGCGATTCTCGGCTTTGGATTTGCAAAATAGCAATCACAGTGCCAACGTCACAGCATTGCATAGGATGGATCGGGTGACGTGAAAATTAGCACCTGTGGGTGCTGGTCCTGCTGCTGGCGGGCACTAACCGGTGCTCTTGCCTGGTTGGGTAATGGAAGCTGAGAGGAAGCAGCACTTGTGATCCCTGTCCACCACTATTTCCCTTCTTAGATTGATACTGATTTTTCTCCACTTGGGGTATTAGATGATGTCCACATGATTGTTCTTAGAGACCTCTGTGGGATGATTCTCTGGTTGGTGGAAAAGTGATGTGTCTTTTAATCAACAAACATTATTTTTACCCTTAGGAGTCCAGCTGTTGTTCTTTGGAAGGAGTCAGTTTAAACGAAAAAACTTCTGTTTCCGGCAGTTTTATTTACTTTTATATCAGAGACCCTAGTTCATCTATTGAGTTCAAGCTGTAGATCTGGGAACTTTGCCATCCCTGATTGTGTGAGCAGGGTCTTGTTTTGGTTTTTGTACTGAGCACCGGCTTCCTCTGTTGCCTGAGCAGCTGTGTTTGGTTTCTGGCAGCAGGTGTCCCTGGAGCTTAGAACCGCCAGGAAAACTGGTAGAGTTTCTTGTGTAACAAGAAATCTTGGAAAATTTGCTTCTTGCCATTGAGAAGCAATATGTATCTTTACACATACGAATCTATCATCTACCTATCTATCATCTATCTATCTATCTATCTATCTATCCTAGACACCTAATAAGCACAAGGAAATCTTATATTTTAGTTAACATATGGGGTTTTACCTTCACTCACAAAGTGAGAAACGACAGAACAAGGGAACTGATGGAAACAGCTTAGTTGTGACTTCTGGTCTTTACTCACACATATTTATTAAACTCCAGCTGATGACAAAACCGGCCTGAGCATAAGGTATGAAGTGAAAAAGTTCCAAAGTGAAAAAGGCACAGGTATGTGCCCCAGGAAGAGTTGGTATAGGAGAGCTGGAATATTATTTGCAAAGAATAAATTTGGGAGCTATGGAAGGTGCTTGAGCCAAAGCAAACTGTGACCAAAATGGGGCCTTACCAAATTAATCAGGCAGAGAGGAGAGAGGTGAGCTGGAGATGGGGAAAGGAGGGAAAACAGGAGAAAGTCATCCTAAGATGTGAACAGGACGGTGAAGTGATGGCGACAGCCTGAAATGAGATGACAGTCTGAATCTGACACCAGGCTGAGCTGTTGGTTCTTAGTCGGGGGTCGGGGTGGGAGGGTGCCATCAGCCATGGCCCTGTAGACCTGGAGGTGGGGAGGGAGGTGAGGATTGGCTTGGGGAGCGAGGATTATAACTGGGGAAAGTTTTGAAGTGTGTGTGTTGCTCCAGAGGGAGGAATGGGCTGGAGATAAGGGTGAGGAAGTGAGGGAGGGTCGGATGTCAGAAGCCAGTTTTCAAGGCTCCAAAGCTCCTTAGCACTGGCGCTCCACTGAAGCGCTGGCTGGCCTGACACATCACTGCCACCAGCCATGACATCCACTTCATCATGGGGAAGCTGGAGAATTCGGCTTGATTCCTCAGCTCCAAACTTCAGGACCCATAAAACTTAGGGGAATAACCTACTAGTAATAAAGGTCTTCTGTAAGGTCTTCATGACATGCCTCCTCTTCAGAACACCCTGGACATTTAGCCGGTAGGTTCGCAGCCCCTTGGGAGGGGAGTCTAGCAAGGGGGTGCCCGGAGACGTGGAGACCCAACGCTGGGACTCTGGCTGGGGCACTATTACAAAAGGTCAGGAGAGAGCAGATGGAACCTGAGAGCCAGCCATTCATTGGACGGTTGTTATGGTGCCTACCATGTTCCAGGGACTGTTCTAGGCAATGGGTGTACAGACTGAATAGAGCAATCACTGTGCTCCAGGAATTTACATTCTATTAGAAGGAAACAGAAAATAGATAAAATAATTACATAAACTACAGTAGGCCAGGTGGTGTAAATGCTGTGCAGGGAGATGGGGTAGGACCTGCCAGGAGGGGGTTGGGGTGGTAACTTAGTTATAACTAAGTCGATTCAAGAAGGCTTTACTGAGGAGGGGACCTCTGAGCAAAGACCTGAAAGAAGCTAAGAGCAGTAGGAATGGGGACTAGAGGATGAATGAGTCAGACCATGGAGGCAAGTCAGGGAAAAACAAATTTCTAAGAGAATTTTATGATCATTTAGATAATGAATTGGAAAACAATAGGATCATGACCCAAACTGTAAGGTACATGGAATTAAATCCAACTTGAAATGTGTTTTACTGTTATGGTTTGAAAACAGTCTGTTGAGTATTTCAGCTGCTCTTTTCTGGGTTTGATGGGGCAAATTTGACTCCACGGTCGTATCTGCAACCCCAGAGGTTTGATCTGGTCTTGGGTGAAATGAATGACACATGGAAGCTGATGACAATGGGCTTCAAATCCCCTACTTTCTCCTGGTCTCTTAGCAATGGACGCTTTTCCTTCCTGCTCTAAATATTTATCATCAAGGTCACGATAGCCCCCTGTAGAGGACGCTTTGGTGTGGAGCCCCCTTAAGGACAGACATGCTGTGAGCCACTCGTCTATGGTCAAAACCCTTCCTGGGGCCAGCCCACAGCAATTACTAGTTGATTTTTCAGAGGTGGGGGGAGGACCCATTATGAAGGGCAGGTCATCTTGTTTCAATGGGTGACAATTCTTCAGACCACCAAACTCCAGCATGTCCTATTAGATTGGCCGCAGCCTGTGTGGGGATAGTATTGTGGTCCCTCTCCTCCTGTTGCCCAATCTACTTCCTTCACCGCCCCACAAATGTTGATCCCAAGCCCAACCCTAATAGCCTCTTGCACACCAATCCCCATCTCAGGGCCTGCTTCCAGGGAAGTTACACACACTTTTAATACCCTATTTTATTCCCCTTCAGTCCCTACCTACCTTTCTTTATGTGGACAAGTGGGGATTATCTTCCCAGTTAGATTTGAACCTTCTTTATGTGTGTTAAGCACCTTAGCACAGGTCCTTATACATAGTGGAGAGTCCCCAATAATAGCTTAAGAACACCATTTCTGCTTCCACCCAGAGAGACCGATGGGAATTCTGTCAGGCCCACAAGCATTTGTGCCAGACTATTTCTCTGAAGCTGGTTTTGCTGGGGATGGAGCCAAAACCTCTCTCTTATTCCTTGCCAGGAAGTGAAAGTCTTTTATTACCACCTGGGAGGAAAAAGGGGTTCAACGGCCCAGCAGAAACAACTCACATCACAAATGTGGTACCAAACTCAGTTCTTCATGCAAAAAAAAAAAAAAAAAAGAAATGTATTTTAAATGTTTGTTTCTCAAAGAGACTAATTCTAGTACGGGGAGCAGGGACTCATTTGCAATACAATAATTTTTTTTATAAAGTCTTGTAATTATTTATTTTCTAAATTGTCAAAAGTGTCAAATTCACTGTTGAAAACTGTGAAGTCAATAACTTATGGTTACTTGCTAAATGTTGTGATTATATTTAACCAAAATATTTTAACTCACACCAACTATTTGCTACTGTGAGGCAAAGGAGGCTCCTTTCAAAAGACCTCAGGCTTGTTGGTGTGAGAGGAGGTAAATCTACATTCTACTCAGTCACACTCTGTTAGAAAGGGTAGAGGAGCAGAGGGTCTAACAGTAAGAGCTTCCGCTGAAGGAAGGGGTTTGCCTCAGATAGCTTGCAATGAGGGTCAGGAGAGAACGTAAATCCAAGAGCAGGTTGGTACCTCTGAGAGGAAAAGTAAGCAAATTCCATCCATTAGAGTCTTCTAGCTCGCTATGGTGTCTTCTTCAGGTCAGGCTGTTATAACAAAAATGCCCTAGACTAGGTGGCTTAAAAAATAGAGATCACCAATCTCATGTCTCTTTTTATAAGGGGACTAATCCATTGGCTGGGGGCTCCACTCTTGTGACCTAGTAAGCTCTCTAAGTCCTCATGTCCAAATACCATCACATTGAGGATTAGGGCTTACTATGTGAATTATATTTGGTAGGTTGACACAAACATTCAGTCCATAGTAAAGGGTGAAAAACAAAAATGTGGCTTACTTGTTACATGCATGCAGTGTTATATAATTTGGGGGGGTGTGTGCTTAAACTTTTGGTTTATAACCCTGGCTACATGGTAGAACTACCTTAGCCTTTAACAATGACCAGGCCTCATAATAGAGCAGTGGAATCCAAATCTCAAAGAACAAGGGCCCAATGGGGTATCCACATTTTTTAAAGGCTCTACAAAATCCTCTCTTGCTGCCAAGGCTTTGAAACTACTGGTTCAGAATATTTGTGAAGCACACCTCCACTGTGCCTTCCTTTATGTAAAGTTAAAAAAAAATTATAGATTTCTTCCCTAGTCTCCCCATACCCCTTGTTTTGGTACTGGGGATTAAACCTAAGGGCCTTCTACTACTGCGCTACATCCCAGCCATTTTAATTATTTTATTTTGGGACAGGGTCTCTTTAAGTTCTAGAGGCTGGCCTCAAATTTGTGATTCTCCTGCCTTAGCCTCCCAGGTTTCTGGGATTATAGGAATGCACAGCTGAGCCCAATTCCTTACTCCTTCTTGATATTTGGGTTTGCTAAGTGAAATAACTGCTTTTAATTGGTGGAGCATTTTCGTCAATACTGTGGGCAACTTAAACTTGTACCCCTGAGCACTCACCAGGTGGCAGCAGGCAGGAAGGTATCACCTTTCCTTTGAGTACTGGCTCCACTTCGTCAGCCATGCTCTGAAACATTGTACCTCTATGCCACAAGGACAGATACCCTTGGGGAGAGGGAGCAGAATTCTGAATGATGTTAACCTCCTGGAGTCATCCAAGCACAAAAGAATCAGAGTCATATAATGGGACAGTTGAAAGATTGGGTTGGACTGAAACGACTAGATGAGACTAAACTTTAGTTTTTATGCACATCCCAGCCAGAAGAAAGGAAAATCAGTTCTTCTCTAGATAAAATAATGAAGCTTATATTTTCTCTGTACACAGAAGGTAAGATAAGTGATTTTGCACCAGATACAAGAACTTGCGAATCCACACACGTGTGTGTTGAACCATGCACATGCTGCAGGCCGAGGCGGTGTAAATGAGGACTCAGAAGCACAGGCCTGCCGTGGCAGCACCATTCTGATGGCAGGGAAGGGATTTCCAGCTTCTTGGGAGCAAACCCTTGTGAACACATCTGAGAGGTGCTGCGAGATGAACCTGTCGGTGGTGTCATTGACAAGCCACTTTGCCTGGGAGCTGGTGGCCTGTGAGCCAGCCAGACAGGGCTTCGTTTCCAGCGCTGGCCCTGGGCATGGATGTTCTTTCTGCTTGTCACCACTTGGTGTCAGCATTTTCTGTTTAAAAAGTCTAGGCTGTAAAGCAAAGTCCCTGTTGGAGTCTCCAAGGATCATGAATAAATGACTTCACTTCGGAAGATTTCAATGGCCTTCCCTGTAGCCTTCACTGTTTTGGGTTCTGCTTTGTGAGCTTCTTCCTTTGTGCAATGACCTTTTTATCTGCAAAGGCCAATATCAGGATTATGATGTGGACATACACACATTTTTCTGTTTTTTTTTTTTTTTTTTTTTTTACTTGATCAACAAACATTTTTCCCCTCAGAGTTCTGGAAGCTGGCGAGTCAAAGATCACAATGCCAGAAGATTTGGCATCTGGGGAGAACCCACTTTCTGGCTATTAATCAGCCTCCTCCTTGCTGTGTCCACGCTCTCCCAAGCTCGCCAGCCTGCCAACACCTCAGCCTGAACAACACATTTTGAGGACCAGTATCATGTAACACAGGTCTCTCCACCTCCCAGCTTTGGGGATTCTAGCTGGTAGTACAAACAGGGTGGAGACAGCAGTTCTGTAAATACAGGGGCTGGCCTGGCATTGGATTGCTCTGCCATTTAGCCGCTTTGTGACCGTGGGCCAGAAAGTTGACCTCTTTGAGTCGTGATTTCCTCATAATTAAAACATGCCTAATAGACGTTTTTCTTCCAGTTTACCATGAAAATTAAAGGAACTAATAGACATAGCACAGAGGATTTTTAGGGCAATGAGACTACTCTGTATGACACTACCATGGTTATTACACGTTTGTCCAAACTGACAGAATAACCCATGCACAACACCAAGAAGAAGCCATAATGGAGTGTGGACACTGGATGATGATAATGTGTCAGTGCAGGTTCATCAACTCAGGTGGGGGATGTTGATAATGTGGGAGGTTGTGCACAGGTGGGGCAGGAGGGTTATGAGACATCTCTGTACCTTCTGCTCAATTTTCTGTGAACTTAAAACTTCCCTTAAAAAAAAAAAAAAGTTCAGGGCTGAGGATACAGCTCAGTGGGTAGAGTGCTTGCCTCCCATGCACAAGGCCTTGGGTTCAATCCCCAGCACCACAAAAACAAAACAACAACAAAAAAGTTCATTTTAAAAGAAGGTGTCACTTGTTGAGATGAGTGCTCACTGATGTCTATTTAATGTGTAGGTAGAGGCCTCTCTGGACTCCTGGTCCTTCAGCTCCAGGGCTGTGCCCATAGCCTGGGGTTTAGAGTAAACTCCAGGCTCCATCAATGACATGGACAATTTGATGGCAAGTAATTTGCTGAAATCCTCCATCTGTGCATTTAAATCCTTATAGAAATCTTCAAATTGCTCTTTGAGGATGTAGCAATTTACACTCAGATTATATATTGCAAGGAGAAAGGGTTCATTCTCTTACACACTTAGCATACATTGTGTTACCAAACTTTAAATTTTTACTTTTATTATTATTATTATTATTTTGCAAATCTGACATCTGAAAAAGATATTCCAGTGGAGTTTTCATTTGCTTTTCCTTTAATATGTAATACATTGAGCATCTTTCTTTAAGGGTAATGGGTATTTCAATAAGTCATCCATTTATATCTTTTGCATATTTTTCGACTGGATGTGTTGTGTTTTTCTTCTTGAGTTCTGGGACTAGTTTAGATATTACAAAATTGGCCCTCTTACGTGGGAAGGGGAAGTCCCATGTTCTCGACTCATTTTTTAATAGTTTTATTTTCATATTTCAGTATTTAATCCACTGGAATTTATTTCTGTGGGTCAAACGAGGTATTAGATGCAAGTTTCTTTTCCTTTGGGTTGCTTCCTCGCTGTCCTAGATTCTTTAATTAAATAATTCATATTTCTCCAGTGATCTGAAGTCTACTCAGATTTTGAAAGAATAGCAAAGGTCAATGACTTCTAAATTCAGCAGCAAGAGGATGTGTAAACTGCAGAGATTTACAGCAGTTCTCAGCCCTTTCTGTCATTTGGAAAAAAAAGAAGAAATAAATGTGCATTGAGCTGAAGATATAGTTCAATAAATAGCTGTGTGGGAGAGTGGAAAGAACCTGGGCTCCCAGATCAGAAAACCTAACTTCACTTCTCATGTTGACTAATTCTGGGCAAGTCACATAACTGCTCTGTGCCTCAGTTTTCTCCTCTGTCAAATGGACCTAATATTAGCAACTGTGCCATAGCATGATGTGAAGTTCAAGTGGGTATGTGAAAGAGCTTTATAAAGTGCTACCGGCACATTTGTTATTATTTGAATTTTTACAAGGCGGTGCAACATTTTTCCAGCCAACTTACACAACACAACTCTAGATTTTTGAAAGTTTCGATGTTCTTGAAATATTTTTAACTCCTTTAAGGAGGATTAGTTTATTTCTCCTTGGTGGTAAGTATTCTTGGGCTTGCTGCTTTTAGTTTTTTTTCCCTCTTCTAACAGCATCTGAGAAGGGGCAGTGGTGGGGGGTTGGGTGGGGTGACTGGGAAGTTAGTAGCATCCTTTGGGTTTTAAGGGAGGATGATGGTTAGAGCCGCAAGGGCATCAGTAAGGTGATTGACAGAGGGACCGAAGATAGGGAAAACCACTGGAGATTGTATAAGCTACTTGCAGTCTTATAAATATGATTGTTTCCTAGAAAATGTGAAAATGTTCAGTCGTATAATTTATAGCAGCATTTTGTGGACAGTACAGAATAAGAGCAAGAGTCAGGCCATGCATGGCTGACACACAGCCTTGCCGTTTTTAGTAGTTATTCAATCTCTCCAAGTTCAAGTTTTCTCATCTGTGCCCAAAGGATTGTAAAGATAAAATTCCTGGTGCTCAGGTGAGTCTTGATGGGGGATTGGATTGGACGACTGAGGGAAAAGGATAAATTTCTTGATGGCAGCTTGTATTTGCTCTTGGGAAAGCAGTGGAATCTAGCCGCAAGCCATCCAGCAACTGGAACTTTGACGTTCTTCTCCATTTCCTGAACCAACGGCATTCCTCACTTCAAAGCCAATAGAAGTCTGGACAGAATATGTCACTAATATCCTGCCAACTTAGCAAGAAAGGACAGAGGACTATGACTGCATTATCACACAGGGAAGACATAGTGTCCGGTAAGACAAAGAATGAGGACATTGGATGGGGTGTAAAGAGGAGGTACTTGGAAATTTCAGAAGGACCAGGACAAAGTGAAACCCCATTTAATTCCAACCATGAGACACTTAATGGAAAATGTGACGATGATTTGATTTGTTGGAGCCAGAGAAACTCCAGAATCTCTCAGCTTTATCACCCCTTCCATCAATCCAGCTGTCAATTACATCATAGCTAATGTCAGTTATGTTCTCAGTCGCTCAGGGACTTGTCATAGGTTTCAAATGCTTCTGGCCCCAGGGGGAAGGTGACTTCAAAATTCCTTCCACTGTTTGCACAATTTTATTCTGTCTTACTAAATTCTAAAAATTCAAAGATGGGTCACCCATAACACCCTCTCCATCGGTTGGTCCAGGTGCTTTAATGAATGACAACATTTTCTGTGTCAGTTATGGTAAATAAGTGAATTCTCAGGAAGTATATTGGAAACCACCACAGGATGTTGACACTTGTTTTGGCGGGGGCGCGGGCGGGGGGGGGCACATTACTTAATTTTCAATGTGAACTTTTTGTTCATTCCAGACCAGCCTGGAGAACTGTACAAGTCTGTGCTCTCATTAATAAAGACACACCAGCAGGACCAATTCCATGGGTGTGTGACTTGCTCAGTCACCCAGGGCCCCCACACACAGCAGAGCCCCACGCTTGGCTCACTGTTCTGCCACCGTAGTCTCGAAATCCCTAAAAATTGTTGTGTCTGGGGCCTCACGTGTTCCTTTTGCATTGGATCCTAAAGAGCCCATAATCAGCTCAGCTCACTGGGAAATACTGGATTTCATTCAAACCGTAAACAAGTTTGTAGAAAGTTTAATAGCATTATTAAAAAAACATAGATTTTTGTGCATAGAAAATTATATACAAGTGTTTACAGGAACAAGGCGTCATCTTGCCAATGTTTATACCTAGGACATGGATCTTGAATAACACCAGTAAGTAAGTAGTTTTGAAAGGGAAAAAAAAAAAAACTACAGTTAAGTTAATTTCTTTGGTTCAGGGGCATTAATTCTAACCACGTCATACCCTATGATTACAGGAAGTGAGAGAGAAATAAAGAAACTGAGGAGGGAAGGTCAGTCAAGGGTGTAGAAGAGAAATAAGAATCAAGAGGTGGGAGGGTGCAATGCAGTACTGAGCCCAGCAAGCAGCCTTCTTTCAATGCAAAAAAAAAAAAAAAAGCAATTGATCACTCTTCTGATGTGTGGATTATCTGATGATTTATCAGGGAGACAAAGTATGTGCTATCTTCATTATGTGGTTTTTAACATTTTTCTTATTCTTTTTGAGGAGGGGTCTGTGCTTGCTTTGAAGCAGACTAGAAACCTCATCATGACTATTTTTTTGGATGGTTGAATTCAAAGGAAAACCAGCTTGTGCGGGTCACTTTGATCTCTGATCTCTCCCTGTACTTGGAAGCTGGCCTTAATCTGTAATGATAAAATTAAAAAATAAAGTAACCTATTTTCTTTATGGTGCTAATATGTATCTTTTCCCTTTACATTTTCAGTATTGCTCTTTGATTTATTTATTTTTATTTTTGACTCTAGCCATTTTTTAAGCCAAGTCTTCTTTGAAACAGATATATGATTCTGTTGCTTTAAGAGGTTTTTTTTTTTTCTTTTTTTTTTAAAAAAGGTCACACTTGGTCAGTCTGAAAATGCAACACCTGGTGCTCATATTTAGATATTCTAAGACACACACACACACACACACACACACACATACACACCAGTCTTTAGCACTGAAGTGTGCAAAACCTTACAGGAAGTTCTTTGCTTAAAAGCAGTTGCAGTTGAGTTCAATCATTTATTTGTAAGTTGAATGTTGGGCTCTTGAAAGCACTTTTCCCCATAGAAGCAGAGCTATAAATGGTGCTTTGGTCCCCAGGCTCAAAAGACTGTTGTAGAAACGTCTTCCCTGGAGATGAAAATAGAAAACGGTTCTGTGGCAAGAGAGTAATTGAGCCAAAGAGAAAAGCTAACAAAGCGAGAACCTGTGCCTTTGGATGCCATGTTTGAGGACTAGTGGCTTTCATCCCAGAGGTGGTGAGGCAGTGGAGATTCCCAAGTGGTCCAGACTCTTTGAAGATCCCATTGAAAACCTGGGTGTCCTCCATGCAAGGGTGCACCAAGCGATGCTTTTGTGTGACTCCCATTCTGGTTTCCAGTTTTTGACTTAGAATGGAAAGGAGAGCGAGAGAGGAACCCCACCTTCCTGAGGAGTCTAGAGAGTTGGAAGAGGAGAGGAGGTGCGAAGGAAGCTGGGTGACACTGAGGGGCCATTGCTCCCGTGGTGCCCCAGGAACATCAATTCTCCTCTGTGCTTCTCTTGCCTATGTGTATGCAAAGGTCCAGCTCACACACCCTCCCTGGGGAGCTGTCCCCATTTTCCTAACTCCCCCACTAGCCCTCAGCCCAGCCTTCACACATCTCTAGGAATGCACACATCACATCATTTTGCAATTATTTGTTTGAATATGTGTCCTCCACTAACCTAGGAGAAAAGAGTGAGTCATTATCCTTCCAAAGGGGAAGATTAGAGACTGGGGAAGACCTCTCATGTCAGGGACTACCCATCTCACTTCACTTACCAGGAGCCTCACTGGTCCAACATCATGCACATTTTGTCTAAAATGAATGGATGAATGAGACCTTGAGGTTTAGGGGAGATTGAGACCATGTGTAGCCTATTACTTTACAATACTTCCCCAATAGCCATCTCCTCCTCCTTCCATTGACAGCTCCTGATATTCATGTGGGTATGACCCTCAATCTGTAGGTTTGGGTGGGCCTCTCACCTAGCTTCATAATGGAGATCAAAGCATCAATTTCCCCCAGCCCTGGTGTTCAATTCAGAAATGGAGATGTGACCAAAATATCCAATGAAATTGGATCTTCACTTTATCTGAGGGTGTGTCTCCATCCCCTTGTACTTGAACCTGGGGCCAGAGTGGTGTGTGTGTCAGTGAATGGTTAACGACTGGCTCTTGGGGAAAAAAATTTCTGATTTGTAGCATTTGCCAGATCCTGTGGTAAAAATACTTCTACTATGACTGATTTTAAGTTCCCCCATAATGTCAGTGAACATGAACTTGAGAAGAAATGTATAGTAGCACAACATTATTCCATTATTATAGAGATAGATGGAACAAATGTTAATAATCTCAAAAGCATAAATAAAAGTAAAATAATGAGGAAGAGGTGAGTGTAGAGTATTTATTACCTTTCTTTTTAAAATAATTTATTTACTTGTAATCTTATGTTGTTTTCCAAATAATGGCTGTGTTAATAATAGGTTCACAAAATTCTCAAAAAGTTAAATTGTCTCTCAGTGGATAGTATGAATTGGATCCAGCTACTCACTGAGAAAGCCATCTAGCCACTCTGAAAGAAGGAACTAGCCAGGAGGTCCAGAAAGTGTGGGAAAATGGTCCTAACCATAGTATTTGGGCCTGAATTCTCTTGCCTGCCCAGTCACAGGACACTTGAATTATTCAACTACTTCCTTTCTTACTTAGTCCAGCCTGAGTTGGGTTTTCTATCACTTGTGGTTTAAGATGTCCTAAGAGAAAATATCATGTATTTGATATTTAAAAGTCAAGTGACTTATCCTCTATCATCTTATGGTGTGCGGCAGGTTGAATATTTGCCCCAGGAAGATGTGTCTATGCCCTAACACTGGGAACCTGTGAATGTCACCCTTTTTGGAAAGGGGGAGGTCTTTGCAAATAGAATTAAAGATCTCAATTTGAAATCATGATGTGTTAAATAGGTGAGTTTTAAATTCAGCAGCAAGCATTCTTGCAAGAGACATAGAGAGAAAAGACCAGGGGAAGACAGAGGTAGAGGAGTCACACAGTCACAAGGAGGAGAGCCTGGAGCTACAAGGAGCAGGAGAGGAGGGTTCTTTCCCACAGCCCTGCCGACAACTTGATGTTGGACTTCCAGCCTCCAGAACTGGGAGGTAGTAAATTTCTGTTGTTTTAAGTCACCAAATTTGTCATAAATTGTTATGGCAGTCCTATGAAACCAACACAAGGTGGTATTATTTTACCTGTACAGAAAAAAATCTTTTAAATTTTTACCCTATTTTTAAAAACAAATAAAAGATCTATTTAGAAATCAGGAAACTTTAAAGTAGACATGTCAGTCATCTGGAGATAATTATTGTTAATGTTTCTGTGTTTTGTGTGTGTGTGTGTGTGTGTGTGTGTGTGTGATTATAATGTGACTCATTAACTATAATCGTCCATAAACTATATGGAAAATTTCAAGTCCGACTTCTTTATTGTTTGATTTTCCCATGTCACCATAGATTATTTGGAAATATTGTTTCTATTGATTACTCTATTAAATATTGTTTCTAAATATTGTTTTCTATTCATACTATGGAGAGATTACAATTTGTAAAATTATTGCATTATCATTGGATATTTACATCATAGAATCTAATTGTGTACTTTTATAAATAACGCTTAACTTAGGGAAAACTTAAGAAAATTTTCACTTTCTTTTAAGTACATGAACATTTTAAGAATTTCATACATATTACTAAATTACTTTAGGAAGTTCCTATCAATTTATAGTACATTTTTCAGCAAGAGTACCCATTTAGCAATGTCCTTTGACAAACCTGAATGTTATTAATTTTTAACTAATTTTGATAGGTTAAACTGGCATCTTATACTTGCTTTAATTTGCATTTCTGTGCTTTAGTAAGACTGTGGACTTGTTCATATCTTTATCAGCCACTCGTACCTCCTCTTTTGTGAATCAACCTTTTATGCTCTTTACTCATGTTCTTGTGAGGTATTCTAATGTCCTCTACTTACTAATATGAAAAAAATCTATATAGTTATGTCATAGGTGATCCATATAGATCTACTGATATAAAGTGGCTTTCTATAAATATTTGTTCATTTATATGCAGGGTCTTTCCATCTATAAAAGAGCAGAATATTGAAATCTCATGGGCCAAGCAGTCATGGTCTGGGAGGATGATGGTGATCCACTTGGCTTTCATTCATTTTAAGGCCACCACCTGCACTGTTTGACATTTCTGGTCTGTCAGTCTTTGATTTGCCATTTTTTATGAGGGAATTTGAATTCTTTCACTCAGATAACCTGAGCTCAGAGATGTGAGAACTTTCTTAAACTTTTTCATCATAAGAGCTCAAATTATTTTGTTCAATAATTTAAAAACCATGAACAAAATATTTTTTTTTATAAACAATCGGCTTCCTTGTTCTGATTAAATACAACTCAACCACAGATGTGTTCTTTGCCAAAAAAAAAAAACAAAACAAAAAAAAAAAAAAACCTCATAATATGTGAGTTGGGAGTAAAGAGGTAAAGTTCTTTCTACTCTGTTTGTTTGTGTGGGTTTTTTTTCCTGGTTTGGAGTCTTTGTCTGAAATGGACTTTTACAGACCACTTCACTCTCTGGGGCTTGGTTTTCTTCTTCCCTGAGGTTTGCCAGATAAAATACATAATACTGTGTAATATTTGGGACAGGCTTTTACTTAAAAAAATCATTTGTTTATCCAAAATTAAACTAGGCATGCTGCATTTTAATTTGCTGAATCTGGCAACTCTCTCTAAGGCCTATTCCAGATCTAACAAATGCTAGGAGTGCAGGACCATGAATGTAGTCTCATCTCAGAACACTCTGCAGTGGGGCAATCAGGGTTCTGTACTGCAGGGGATGACGTCCTCCAGAGGAGACTGATCCAAGGATGGTGATAGAGGAAGACTGGTGAGGCCTGGGAAGGCCAGGGATTTATTTGGACCTCCTGGGGACTAGGGAAAGAGTTTGGACGTAGGTAAACCACCTGAGTGGGATCAGGGAAGCAACATGAAAGAGACTGTCGCATTGGAGTTACGTGCAGATGATGAGTTCCAGGGGAGGCAAAAGTTTGATTCCTCAATCTAAGGACAGACATGGTAAACAATTTTCTGCTGAAGTGTCACTTTGAGTACTTCCTGGATGCATTTTGAGAAGGATGCTAAGTCTATCTCAGGCTCTATTGGAGAAGTATTGTGGTCAAAAAGCAAGATTTTTCATGGCCACATAGTTCCTGTTCCTGCATTAGCATTAGAATTTCAATTATTTTAAACATCTATTTGATTCTTAAATTTGAACAGTAGTTGCATTTCACAGCTACCTTTTATTTCATAGTTTTGTGGATGTCTTTTAATAACTTCCATATTTAATTCAGAAAGTTTTTGTAATTTATAAATAATATTCTAGTTTTATGTTTGCTATAAAGAAAGATCAAAGAAATAGAACACAGTCCTTTCATAGGGGTGTTTATAATCTTACTAAAATAATGGAATATATAGTATAGCAAATACTAAAGAGTTGGTTTATGGATAAACATCAAAACTGTAGTCCAAATATGAAGAGATGGCCGGATGCGGTAGCACGAGCCTGTAATCCCAGCGATTTGGAAGGCTGACGCAGGAGGATCACAAGTTTGAGGTCAGTCTCAGCAATTTAGTGTCTCAAAATGAAAATAGAAAGGGCTGGGGATGTTGCTCAGTGAAAAAGCACCCCTGGGTTTAGTCTCCAGTACAAATAAATAAATAAGTAAATATGAGAAGAAGAGATGGACATCAGAGGAGTAGACCTGAATGAAATGGGACAAGCTTCTGGAAGAAAGTAGGCATTGAGTGAGATTTGGGAAGGCCAGTAGAAATTAGAAAATGGCCAAGATTGGGATTAACAGATGCGCGATGGAAAGACTTCTCCTTTCATGAAGGCAGCATAGGAGGAGGGCTGGGTCACTGGCAATTCCAGTGCCCCCAGTGACTCTTTAGAGGGGACTAAGGAGTCAAGACATTTGGAGTCCAGCCATTTTTCAAAAATTCTTACATGAAAATTTCAAATATGTGGAAAAGATGAAAAGATGGCACAATGAACACCCAGACACCCATCATCCCGATTTAACCATTGCTAACATTTTCTTCTAAACCATTTAAATCACAGACATCATAACCCTTAAAACTTAAATCCATCAGTGCATGTCTCCTCGCCCCTCCCCACAAAAAATGCCCTAATAAGGATTTTCTCCTTCATTACCACAATACCATTATCATATGCCCAAGCACATTAATAATTCCTGGATACCTAATACTCAGAATATTTCTTCAGCTGTCCACAAATTATTTCTGTAGTTGATTTCCTTAAACCAATATCCTATTTAAGTTCATGCAAGGCATTTGGTTGTCATGGCTCTTGAGTCTGATTTAATTTTGAATTTTTCCTTTACTCCCCTCCCCACTGTTTTAGAAGACCAAGTAGTTGCCTTGTAGACTCTCCACATTTGGATTTTTTTTTTTACTTTTAATTTTTTTTTTTTTTTGATGTCAATGTACCTTTAGTTTATTTATTTATATGCAGTTCTGGGAATCAAACCAGTGCCTCACGCATGCTAGGTAAGCGCTCTACCACTGACCCACCACCCCAGCCCTAACATTTGGAATTTTTAAATGATTACTATTTCCTCCTAATGCTGCCTAACTTGCTCTTTTATCCCCTTATTTCCTGTAAGTTTCAAAGGACCTTGTATTCCCTGTGTCTAGGAATATCCAGTTTACAGCTTGGGCATAGCATGCTTGTTAATCATTCACTCCCCAGAATGCCCTCATTTGGATGATTAATTATATGTCCACTCTCTGGAAGGTGAAAATTAAATCTACAAGTTAATTAGATTGAGATTGAATATTTATGGCAAGAATACTTCATAATTGAGATGGATGTACTTAGTTTTATACCACATCAGGAAGCAATATGAATACTGTTGAGTTTGATCATATTATTAAAGTAACCAGAGCCAGATCTCAGCTCTGAAAAGGTCAACTTTGCAGTTAGCCAGTGATCTCTGGATGAGACAGATGGGCTGTGTTATCATTGGAACATTTCAACAACCCATTTTGGCATTAATTGATGGTGGTCTTTGGCTCAACCAACTATTTATTTCAGGTTGCTAAATGGTGATTTTTCTTATTCTAACCTTCATTCTGCAATTACTAAATTAGTATTTTTCTGTGAAAGTCAACTAGGATTTTCAATTCCTCCTTGAAACATCAAAGTCAATGCAATTAATCTAGTTTTTAAAATTTCTCATTGTGGACTTGATAAAATAGTTACCTCCAAGGTTAGCAAATGATGTTTTTAGTTTTATTATTGTGGACTAGTGGATTTTTATTTGTTTGAGGTTTTATTTTATTATTATTTTTTTTTTTTCTGTGGTACCAGGGATTGAACTCAGGGGCACTCGACCACTGAGCCACATCCCCAGCCCTATTTTGTATTTTATTTAGAGACAGGGTCTCACTGAGTTGCTTAGCGCCTCGATTTTGCTGAGGCTGGCTTTGAACTTGCAATCCTCCTTCCTCAGCCTCCCAAGAGGCTGGGATTACAGGCGTGTGCCACCACACCCAGCTTGTTTGAGGTTTTAAAATACAGTCATTATTCTTTTGAATACTCAAATTGGAACCCCCTTCAAGGAGTTGCTCCTATGTTCTTCTGACATCACTATCTTTCAGCATCTCTTTTCTTTCTAAGGAGAAAGAAAAAATAAGAGGGCTCAGGTTCATTTTCTACTTTTCCCACCCATACCTGAAATCCATGCTGTCTTCAACAGGAGCCCCTGCCCAGTTTTGGTGGGGAATCTACTCTTTTCTTAATAAAAGTGTGATTGAGCATTTTTCCATGTGTCTAAAATTTGAAATTTCATCACTTCTAAGAAGTTCCAATGTTTAGTATTAGTTAATCATGATGCAGCTAGATATTTCCAACTAAATTTAATATTACCAATTTTTTTCTTCTTTGAATTTGTGTTCATATTTTTCTTTATTAAACTATAAACCTTGGTTCCTACTAATTTTTTGTACTATATGAAAATCACCTCAACAATCACCCTACATATTTTTCTACTAAAAATACAAAAAAACTAAGCACAGTCTCTTTGCAATTATTTTCATTGTTGAATACATTTCACTGAGAACTGTGTTCACAGTTACTTGAAATAATTCTCCTCTGTGAATACATTATGGCTGAAATTTATTTTGTTTCTGTTTGTTTTTTTATTTTTAAGGTTTGGTTTTTTTTCTTTTTTCTTTAATTCTATTTTTAGGATATGTCACACAGTTACCTAGTTTAAATGTCAGAAATTAGTAAAAAAGACCCATAGAATCTATCTACATCCTTATCACTTTAGCTCTATTTCCTGTTTCCTTCTGTCTCCCATGGATGACAATTTTTATTAGCTTCTGATTTACCACTCCCAAGATTATATCTGCAATAATAAGTGTGTGTGCATATGTGTATACATATTATATGTATATACTAAAATTTATACAACCAGATCCCTACTGACAGACATTTATGTTTTCAATTTTTTTGCTATTGCCAATGTAACTATAATAATCAATTATATGCAGATGTTGCATGTATATATGTGTGAAGGTGTATCTTCAGGATAAGATCCTAGAAGTGATTCCTGGGTCACAAGGCAAATGCAAATAATTTTGTTATGTATTGCCCATTTCACTTCTCAGGGATGTGACACTTTGCAAGCCAAAGTGTTTCACCAGAGAGGGCTGGGGTTGTAGCTCAATGGTAGAGAGTTTGCCTTGCATGCATGAGGCACTGGGTTTCATCCTCAGCACAATGTAAAAATAAATTAAGATATTGTGTCCATCTGCAATTAAAAATATATTTTATAAAAAAGTGTTTTGTGGGCTGGGGATGTGGCTCAAACGGTGTTTTCTATGGGAAATGATTGAGGTACAAATCTGATCTTTTGTCTTTTTCCTAATGGCTTTATAATTTTCTCATTTGTTAAAAAAGCCCATTTTTTCTCCATTAAGTATTCACACTTATAACAGGCTTCGTTTCCTTATATTCTTCAATTTATGTCTGCATTTTCCCTGTAGTTCCATTGGCCACACAGCAATACCATACTGTGCTGTTTTATCTTTTTGGAAGTATTTTATTATTATTATTATTATTATTATTATTTTTACCATACTGTTTTTACTAGATAGGCTTCAGTGTGCTTTAACATCTAGCTGGGCGAGGCCCTTTCTACCCCCTTGATCTTCTTTGTCAGGGTTTTTATGGCTCTTCTTACCTGTTTATTTTCATACAGAAACTTAGAATCAACTTGTCTAGTGCCAGCCTGAGCAGAGGGGGAGAGTCCTTTGCTGTTTCAATTGGGATTACATTAAACTTTTACTTAATGTAAATTGGAGAGAATGGACATCTTTAAATTGCTGAATCATCTATCCAAGAAGATGAAATATCTCATTTGCTCAAGTCTTTCTTTTATTTGGGGACCTTCTGAACCCACATGGACTGCTTGAGTAGGAAGACCAGAGACTTTTTTCATCAGATAAAAGGTAACAGGAACAAAGAGCCATATCCTTTGCTTTTGAGGACTTCTCCCGAAGGATAGGGCCTCCACTCTTGGAGGCCACGAGCCATATCTTGGTTCCTCTATTTCTGAGGAACCCATTACTAGGCCAGAGAACTCTGCCTTTCTACCCTTTCCTGCTCTTTGGCTTTATCGTGGCCTGACTGTTGAGAACCACCTGGGCTCCTGGTGGCCTGTTTCTGGATGGCTGTTTTGCATTAGTGGTTGGGTCATATGACTGATGAGAGAAAATGGTGTTTTGGTGGCCAGTCTGACCAAAGAGATTGTCACCTACTGGGAATCCGTGTGGAATAAGATGGATCATCAAGGATTCTCAGTCACTAAGAGCGTGCATGGCATCCATAGTGGTTCTAGAAGAACAGAAAAGCCTCCGAAGCCCTAAAGAAGGGTCTGTTGTTAGAAGCCTGAGGGTGGGGTGGATTTAGCTTTGAAGTAGCAAGGGGCAAGGCCAAGGCTCGAGGGAGAGCAGGTGATGGCAGGAACATTTCACAGGGTGGTGGAGAGATGAAGAAGACACACAGGCCAGGAGCTGTCCATCCCAATAGGCTGTTGCAACATTCTTTTCAACAGGGCTTGGATCAGCGCGGTGAGTACAGGCTGTTTTTATCTAAATTGTTCCCTTAAGAATACAGGGCTTGGGCTGGGGATGTGGCTCAAGCGGTAGCGTGCTTGCCTGGCTTGCGTGCGGCCCTGGTTCGATCCTCAGCACCACATACAAACAAAGATGTTGTGTCCGCCAAAAATTAAAAAAATAAATATTAAAAATTCTATCCAAAAAAACAAAACAAAACTGGACTTACTCCAGGCCAGTTTGATAGACAGAATGTTAAGTTTACTGTACAGATGAAATAGAGAACTGATTCTTATCATAGAAAGAACAGCTTTGAGCTTAAAAGGGCCCTTGCTCATTTGCTCAAGCTTCCTTCTTCCTCCCTTCCTGCCTCTCCTGCCACAAAAGAGGAGAACAGACAAACTGCTACCAGCTTCAGCCACACTTCCTTTTCTGTTTGTCTCCCCATCCTCTTCTGCTATTTTCCTCCACTGTCTTGCAGGCTCCTTGGCCTCCTCCCAGAACATCTTCCATCTGTGCCCTTAGCTGGCACTAGCTGAGAATACCAGCCTTGGGCCTGACCATTGGCAAGCTCCTGCTCCATTTTCCTGTGTCAGAGAGCATCTGGGCTGCTGTTGCTGCAGAATGCGCCCCCTACCCCATTCCGAGAAAGGGGCACCAGAAAGGAAAAGAGAATGAATGACTTGGGGGTTAGGGACCCCAGCTGATGGGTCAGGAAAACTGGGTGGATGTAAATCGTGTCACCTTCCTGAGGCTCAGACTATGTTTAAATAGGAATGATAATAGTAACCCCCACAGGGTTGTTGTCGCGCCGAACATCACGAGAGTAGATGATGGTTCTGCATAGGAGCAGACTGAGTAGTACCAACATCACATAGTGCCTACTTCCTTTTGCAATTTCTTTAAACAGGTCCCGCTGGGGAATAGCAATCTATGGGTGGTTATAGCAGAGCATAGAGGTTGAACTGGGACTGACCTCCCTGTCCCAGCGAGAACTAGGAAAACCTCCAAATTTTTGTAATTGCCACAGCCACCCATCCCCTCCGTAGGAAGCAGTCTCATAAAGAGAATCCAAGACTTCTTTTCTGGAAACTCAGTGTTTTGGCTAGTGCTAAAGAATTGCCAGTCACTTTGGCAGTGTTCAGATTCCAAGTCAAAAGGAGCCCAAGTCCTCCTTGAGTCCCTGCTCCTATGTTCTAAAAGTGAGAAGTTGAAGTCAGGGAGACTAAGTGACTCACCCAAGGTCAATGTCAGGGCAGGGCCCTCACCAAAGCTCTCTCTTGCAATGGCAGAGTCCTGTGATTAGCAACTTAGACTGTGGAGACAGACGTGGGGGGTCTGAATCCCAGCTCTTCCATTGACAAGTGGCGTAACTGTGGATCAGTTGCTTACCCTTGCTGAGGATGTAAAATAAATGTCAGCATAGTAAAGGAAACACAGGGAGCATTCAATAAGCATATGTTGTAGTTTTCCTCCAGAGATGCAAGAGAAAGAACCCAAGAGTGATCTGGTTCTATCTTGTCCCAAGCTCCAGGATCATCTGTCATCTGTCAAAGCCTTGTCATCTCACAGAGTTGACTTAGATTTAGGCATGCTATTTTGGTTTTCCCCAATAATCCTAAGCCATATTTTCTTTTTATTAAATATTTACTTTTTAAATAAATACCTACAATATGGGTGAGATATAAAAACATTAAAATGAACATTTATGCCCACCATTCAACTTAAGACATAGGCCACTGCCATTGTTTGGAAACTCTATGTGCCCCTTCACTCCAATCCCATTCTAAGATAACCACACATCTGACTTTTACATTTATTATTCTCTTTGTTGATTTTGCTGCATATGTGTGTATCCTAAATAACATTTTGTTTTATATGTCTCTAACCTTAATGTGAATGAAATCATACTACCTAAGCTTCTTTAGTTTGTCTTTTTTCCTCAAATTATTGTTATTTATCCATAGTGATATATATGAAGTTCACCAATTTTTACTGTTGAATAGTACTCCATTATATGACTATGTCACAATTATTTTTCTTTTGAGAGAAAATTGGGTTACTTCCAAGACTTTTTTTTTCTTCTAGAAACAGTGCTTCTATGAAAATTTGTGCACATGACCTTGGCCTACATTATTAGGAACACTCACATTTATGATCTATACAGGGTCATAGATATGTTATCAAATTCGCTGGATAATCCCAATTGTTTCCAGAGTGATTACACCTTATATTTTATTTCAGGTTGAAAGTGTCCATTTGTCATCTGTTAATCTTCTGATGTACTAATTTCCTCATCCACTGTACCTGTAGATCAGGGGAATGCTTATCATGGTGTGCTGTTCCACATGTGCTAGAGAGGCAGGCTGTGGTCTCACCTCATTTATAAGTCACCAAGTGTCCCTTTCCACACTTGCACTGAACTTCCTGGTAAGCCAGTTCCAGGTGTAGAGCAATTGTGGAAGGCCTGGAACACCAGGTGGTTACACCACACACCACCCGGGGCAAAAAGTCCAGTCTGGAAAAGCAGACTCTCATTTTCATCATGTCAGACTAAATACAGTAAAAAGAAGAAAGGCAAGTGGCTGTAAAAAGAAAAAGCAGAAGTGTGACCCTTGCGCCTGTCTTTTTCTCTGGGGAAATAAGAAGTTGTCAACCCAGGTGCTGAAGAGAATTGTTTGATGGGGACAAAAGTCAAGGGGCCAATGGGTGCACTTTACAATACTTCAGAAGAAGTGAGCTGAGTGTTACCATCCCTTCAGTGAAGCCCAGCTTTCCTGGTCTTTGATGACAATGTGTGTGCCTTGACCATATTGATTTCCTTGTTTCTTTCAGCTAAGAGCTGTGGGAAAGGAATAGCAGCCGTCTGGAGCTCTTTTTAGAATATCCTGCAAGAAAATCAAGCTGCTGGACTGGGGGAAATAAACCATTAGAGGAAACAAAGCGCTTCCATTTTTCTCATGAAGATTGTCTGCTCTCTTGCTGGCCTGGCCAGGCAGACAGTCCCCACCCTTCCACATCTGGTAGAACCAGAAATTGACATGCAGTTCATGTCTGTAAATAATCAAGGTTACCTGGAGAACTATAGAATCTCTGTGCAAAGAGGAGGCCAGGAGAGAAGAAATCCATCTATCCACTTCTACCGCTACCACGGCTGCTTCTCCTTGTCCTCCTCCTCCTCTGCCTCCTCTCCAGCTCCCCTCTTCTGTCTCCTCTTTCCTCATCTTGCTTCAGCCAGACTTTGAGTCTGTAACAGAGAGGTAACTAGGACCCCTCTTCTTTGTCCCCTTATATATTCTCCAGACCCAGGAGAGGGCTGGCCCCTTGATTGAGGTGGCACACCTGCACTTTCCTTCACAGAAGTGACCAGGGTGTCCCTGTTAGCTGCAGGGAAGTATGTCCAGGTACAAAAGGAAGAGCCCTTCTTGTTGTCGTTCTCCTTGACCCTAACTTTGCCTTCTGCTCTTTCAATGACAGATAAGCCTGATTTTTCAGATCAGGCAGAACTGTGAAGTCTTACAGGAGGGAAGTAGAGCTTCCTGGGTGGGTTCGGCCACGGCAGGTAGGGTTCGCTCCACCTTGCTCCACCTGTCTGTGCTCGGGATGCCCCTGGTCTGGCATGCCGCTGGGTCTGATGAAAGGATCACGTAAGCAGTGGATAAGAGTAGGACAAAGGCAGGGAGTGGAGTGACACTGCTTTTAAGGGGATGTCCTGATGTTGGAATTGCATTTTGGGGAAATAGATGAGTACATCCTGGTTTTATTTGAGAGCACCAGGCTATCACCAGGGGAGCTCTGAAATCCACCAGCTGATAAGGAGGACACACCATTTATAATGGAAATCATCTTCCCTGGCCCAGGTCACCCCTTCAAATGATCTTGCACCAAGAATTGCCCATCCCATTTTAAATAGAACCCCAGAAAAAGAGAGACTCTTAACTTTCTGAGTAAGCTCTTGCCATGGTGTCTCTGCCACCCTGATAGATATTTGGAGGAACAGTGCTATAAAAGTCCCCTTTTCATGTAATAGTTCTATAAATGGAAAAGGCTTATCCATAACTTTATGCAAATGTTCAGGAAGTCCCCAAAAGACATTCAGATGGAATTGATTATTCTAAGTTCTTTCTTGAGCCAAGGAAGTTCTGCTGACAGCTGGACACCTGCTAAAACTGGGGACTACATGTATGTGGGACAAACAGGAAGTAGTGACCAGCCAGCAACATTGTCCCAACCTGGTAACAATCCTGATTTTAAAAGAAAGCAGCTGGAAAGAAATCTGCATGGCCAATAGGTTTCGCGATCAAAGTTTACACAACGTGGAGTAATCAGCCAAGCTGGCTGGCTGGCTCCCCAGGTCACATGATTACATAGAAACATGAAACTTGACTATGTGCTCCAGCAAGTTTTACTTCTCCCTAGTGCAGGGGTGTCTGCCAGTAGCCTGCACTCTCAGAAGTCAGATCCAGTGACTGAAGCCCTGAGATCAGAGGCTTACCATGCTGCTCCCTAGGAGGGCCAGGAACTGCTGACATTACCACGGGTTGGCAACTCGTGTCCCTCATCCAAAAGAATGGACAAGCTTAATAAGATAACTGTCCCAGCCAGTCAGAAGCTGAGGTAAGATTTTTCTCATCTGGTACTTACCGCAGCTCCACCTCCCCATCCCAATGATCTTATAGCTTCTCAGAAATCCTGAAACCCTGGAATACTCTGCTACTTTGAAGGCAGTGGGTGGCAACTACTATGGGGAAGCAAACTGGGCTTTAAAAGAAATGTGTAGGAGCAAGTCGGCCTGCTCTAGCTCTAGCTTTTGCCAGTGATAAATATAAGGAGAGACAATGAAACAGAAAAACCAATGGTTCCGATTCTACCAAAGGCCAGCCTTCAGAATGCAACAGACTTTGCTAATGCAGAGTATGTCTAAACTGAGTCTGCACAGGCTTCACTGTGGATTACTAGTGAATTTTCAGGATAGTTGTAATCATGTGTATTTATTTAGTTTTACTGTCATTTATTTCATGTATATTCATCACAAGTTTACTGGGGGGGACTTTATCTGCCTTCATGATATTGTCACAATGGTTTTGTAAAAAAAAAAAAAACACTTAGAATTAACCAGAAGTGGCCTAAGGGCATAAGTCAGGGAGATATGGAAAAGGCAACTTCCCAAAATTTGATTTCGAAGATTTTCTTTTTGGCTTACTATAATGACATCATGGCTTGTGGAAATTGGAACTTTGAAATGTGCGGAAGTGTGCTTTGTCCCACCTGCACACCACAGCTTCAGTTTCCCATGGGGTGATGTGACATGGGTAGCAGATGAGTTCTCAAAAATAATTAGAAACTGAAGAATTGGAGTTTTTAAGACAACAATTAATAGAAATTAGCCTGGAATTGGCAGAAGATCAGCCCTTCACAGTTAGGATCTGGGTCTTCTACCTGATTGGGGCTTGATAAGAGGCCGGTTCAGGATCCTCTGTGATCTGCAATGAGCAGGCAGCTTCAGCAGGGCAGCCGTTATTTCCATGCTGAGAGCTGCTGTTGAGAGTGTGGAGCCATCAGCACTGCTGGGGGACAAGGAGGAGGTGCCACGGCTGCCTTGGGTCTTTGGTCTCGGTAGCGGTTCCCCCATGGGAGGGAGGTAACACAATGCAAGTAGTAAGGGACGCCATGAGCAGAGAAGAGAATTGGAGAGTGGAGACGTTTCCATGGACAAGACATGTCAAGAGCTGGGATTTGAGAGACGGACCAGAGTAGAGCAGGGAGAGAATGACAGGCTGGGAGGGTGGAAATGCAGAAGCTGACACAAGTATGGTCCACTTGTGGGATGGTGAGGAGAGTCTTCTGCCCAACAGAGGCTGGAGAGTGGGATGTGTGGAGCCAGAAGGTCCTAATAAGGTTGGATGTGTAGGGTGGGGACAGCTGGGAACGTACTGTGAAGGTTCTAGTCACGGGAGCTGGAGAGCCTGCTGCTGTATTGAAAATGTCATGCCTTCAGGCTTGGGGGTGGGGGGTAGCAGGAGGGATCAGACCGAGGAACCTGGAGGCAGGGGTGCTGCAGGGGTGGGGGAGACTCAAGTAATCCAAGCATCTAGAACTGTGGGCCTGGACCTGGGCACAGCAGTGAGAAGGGAAAGAGGAGAGGTGGGTAAGATGGGAAAGAAAAAACTAACAAGGCACCATCTCCAAGGAGTAAGAGGGTTCCAAAGTGTCTTTTCAGACATATTCCACAACCTGAAGCTACACTAAGCCTTGGTAACTCTTTCAGGAAATCCTCATGGAATCTAAATAAAGAAAGGCAATAGAACGTAAATCATTTTATGATCCCTCCCTCTGGGCAAAGTCCAGCTTGATCACAGAGTAGCTGATAGGCAATATGAAACCATAGATTAGAGGACAGAAAACCAAAATTATATGGTGGATAATCATACACTACACTCAGCTGCTGAGAGAAAAGTAGCTATCCCCCCACTTAGTTACTAAGTTGTCTTAACAGCATAGGCCTGTTTTCATAAAACCTGCACCGTCGACGTGGAACTTTCCAAAGAAATGAAATCGTAAACACAAGGGACTCAAACATCATCCTAGATCTTTCCTGTAATTGTATGACCCGGTGAGGAATAGATAGATGGAACACATGCCCCCCAGGACTTGTGTCTTCTCTTTTTCCTGGGTAAAGACTGATTCAGAAGATCACCTACTGTGCAATTATTTGGCACCAGCTGACAATATACATAGACAGCTAGGTTTATGCTCTTATGCTTGTTAAAGTTATATTGGAATCTGCTCAAATTCTTAGCCAAAAAAAAAAAAAAAAAATGACAATGAGTGTCCATCCAAGCATCAGAAGGGAGGACTCTGGCCCACGGGATATATTTCCAGGTCTGAAATGAGAATGGAGGCAAAAGGAGTGACCAGGAGAAAAACAGAGTGAACCAAGGAAAAAGAGGGCAGGTAGGATTAGAAGGGAAGTAGAGGATTCTTGAGATGGGGGAGAAGGGGAAGGTTCCCGTATGGAAGGCTGGGGTGAGCTCTCACCTCGAGTGACTGTGTAGAGGAGTTGAGACGGGCAAGGGAGAAGGGCATGACCACAGAGACGTTTGCTTCCACCAAAGCACAACGTGAGGTGGGCTCCCATGTGAGGGGGAGTTCACAGACTCTCAGGATCTTCTAGTGGATTCTTAGCTGTGGTTTTCTCTTGCATTTTATAAGGTGGTGATATCATTAGAAACCCTTCTGGGTTCTCAATTCTTCCACAGTAAACATTGTTCTTATGATCTTAAAAATTTTACACTTCTAGGTGAACATTTCAAATTTTACAATCCTGAAGCACATTCAAATTCATTCTTTTCAGTTTCGAGAAACCAATTTGAAGGGGAAATTTTCCATTTGGATAACTTCCAAATTCGCTCATCATTTGTGCTTGTGTTTTTCTTTGTAGCATACCTGCACTCACACATACCTGCTTATTTTACAAGTAGAAAAGGTCTTTGACATAAGCATGGTCAAATCAGGTCTCCCCAATCCTCATCTTATTGGATAAAGAGTATGGTGTTTTTCAGATAGACAAATCAAGGTGTTTGTGACTTTGGGCCTCCCTCACCTACTTGAAAGGTAAAGATGATAATAACAGTATAAATGTCACGGGGATATTATAAGGATTAAGTAATCTTGTGAAGCGATGACACAGTATTCCTGGCACATGGCAATCATTGAATTTAAGAATAATAGCTATTAATATTATTACCATTGTTACTCTTATTAATTCTGTGCAGTTGATTTTCTGAACATGAACAGTGGATTTTACATTGATTCCTGATAAAGTTGGTGCTAGTTTCATTTCTTCTTTCTGACTATTTTGTCTATTGATTCTGTGACCATCTGTGGTATTTTGCTTTGCATGGATTATAGACATGACAGATATCCCTCTCAGCTGTCATCTAAGCGGCCAGTAAAACTGTTGAGCATGACAGAGTCCTGCCATGGGTGCCTGGGTCTTGGTGCTAGGGTGCTCGCCCTGAGATTTGTCGGTTGCTGGGATACGTTTTCTCTTCTCAGGTCTTAGAGTTTTCAACTGGAGTTCCCAGTTCCTTGACTTCTCAAGTTCAATTCTTCAGAAACAAATTCAACTTCTTTTAACCTCTCCATCAGTAGCTCCCTCCCTGGTCCTTCCTGTTTCTGTCATGGTTTCATGATCGACTCTGACTCTGACTCATCCTCCCCTCTGCTTCTCTCTGCACTTCCACCCAAGCCCACTCACCTACCACGCCCCAGATCTTTCCTTTCTGGCACTTCTGGGTTCTTCTCTCCCACATGATCCTGGACATATTCTCATCTCTTCTAGGTCTGCTATGTTTGTCTGGTCCAAATTCCTCTACAAAATGAGGAGTTTGGACCAAACCATCCCCCAAATCCCTCTCCACTCTGACGCTCTGCGATCCTTGCAGCACAGAGATATATTAGGTATGTTATAGTCGCTAAGGTTACCATTTTATCCCATGACCCCCTGGAGATACTTCTTCATTAATTTGGAAGGAAGATGCAAGTAGAGTCCAAAAGGGCTGATTCCAGTGGTCAGTTACTAGCCATGGGTCCTGAAGAAGCCATTTAGCACGCCCCAGTTTCCCCACTTGTCAAGTGAGATTAGGCCTGTCTTCCTCAGGCTTATTATGAGGACAAAGGAGGACAACATGGGCCAAAGTACCCAGCATAATTGATATCACTGGGTCAGTACGAGAAGTAAATAGAAAGTGAACCCAAGAGCCAGGACCTCAGCCCACCCATTGTGAGTGGTTGTTTGTTATCTCTTCTCCTCCTCCCATTATGGATCCAGTTTCCCCTTAACTGGAGCAGCAGGCAGGGCAGGGGTGCGAACAGGAGCCGCAGCACCCAAGACTAGAGATGGACAACCCACCCCACCCCAGGCAGCCTGGCTTCCCATTCACCTCACACTGCCTACCTGCCTCACGTCCACCGAGAATCTACCCAACTGTCTTGTGTCACAATGATGAATGGAATGTTCAGAGCAACTGGACAAGGATCCTTTCTTCTTATGGGAAAGCTCCACAGGAGACACATTATCCGAAATTTACTTAGTGAGTGTGGACTTCAGGGTCATCAGCCAAGAAAACTCAGGCGACTCTCTCACCCATCTGTGCATAAGTATGGTTGGAAGACACTAAACCATGCCTGCGTTTCTGAGGCACCCTCTGTCCCGATCCAACCACTGAGGCGTGCTGCGCTCGAACAGCTCCTTCCTCTTCATGCAAACCATCTCCAAAAGGGTTGGGATATAATTAATTAGGTTAGGTTGCCAAGAGTTGAGCTACAATTGCATTCCAGCCCTACCCCTAGATCAATCAGAGATTGGAGGAGGCTGGTACTGAATGCTTGAGGCACACATTCATAGTCTCTTGGGTTTTCCCCACAGATGATTAACTCCATTGACTACATGGAGAATTTACTCATTTGGCTTTCTCTCTCCCTCCCTCCCTCTCTTTCTCCCCCATCCCCTTTTTTGGTGCTGGGGATTGAACCCAGGGTTCTTAATCACTGAGCCATACCCCCAGCCCTTTTTATTTTTCATTTTGAGACAGAGTCTCACTAACTTGCTTAGGACCTACCTCGCCAGGTTGCTGAGGCTGTCCTCAAACTTGAGATCCTCCTGCTTCAGTCTCCCTAGTCACTGGGTTTACAGGCATGCACCACTGTGTCCGGCTACTCAGCTGATTTTTAAAGGAGACCTTACTGTGGCCTCTTATAATGACATCAAGGAATTTGTTAAAGAACATGTGCAAGGGGGGAAAGAGATAGAGTTTAAATGAGGGCTTGTTAGAGGGAAATTGAAGCACTTGATGGCTTTCTTTGGCTTTTTAATAAAATGCATACACATAGCCGGGTGGTGGCATACGCCTGTTAACCCAGCCTCTTGGGAGGCTGAGGCAGGAGGTTTGAGAGTTCAAAGGCAGCCTCAGCAAAAGTGGGATGCTAAGCAACTCAGTGAGACCCTGTCTCTAAAATAAAATATAAAATAGAGCTGGGGATGTGGCTCAGTCTTCATGTGCCCCTAAATTCAATTCCCAATACCAAAAAAAAAAAAAAAGAAAGAAAGAAAGAAAGAAAATGCATAGAAGTAGCCTCCCCTTGGCCTCACCCAAGACTTAACTATCTTTTAGAACTTCTCCAATTTTGTTCACAGTTGGGGGTTATTGACATCTAGTAGGCAGAGAGCAGTAATATTGCTAGACAGTCTAATTGACAATCCCCTTAGTGAGTGTGGACACAACAAAGAATTATCTGGTCCAAAATGTAAATTATGCCACCCCTCAGAAACCCAGACTCCAAACAAGTGGAGTGAATTATCTCTAGAACAAGAAGCACACCTTTGTTTGATGCTTAGAGTAACAATGAGTATGTAATATGTAGACTATATGATAGACATCTTGGCAATTGGTGTGGCCTCTGCTCACAGAAGATTTTTTTTTTCTGTCTGAGAGATTTGGGGGAGAAGTTGCCAAGGGAGAAGGCTAGAGGTTCTTGGACTTGAATATCAATGAGTTGTTTTTGTTAATTTTAAATGATAAAAATAAAAAAACTAAATTCCATGAGCTTCATGCACCATTGAGGTATCCATCATTCTCCCCTAGACAGAGAAATGAGAGCAGGAAGATTTCCAGACGTGAGTCTGGATTGAAATGGTCTCTGTTTATACTTTTATAAGTAGATTGAGTCAACACTGAGTGGAAATCCTGAAAGTTCGGACAGAAGCAAATTAGTTGGTAGCAGTTATAAAGACATCCAAGGGCGGAGGGTCTCCCATACCTCCCATACCCAAGTGGGTGCACTGTGCTTGTTCTGCAGCAGAATATGCTGTCCTGAGGTCCAGGGATACTAGTACTTGGAGACCCTGGATAAAGACAAAAGCAAATGACCAAACAGACATTTATCAAAAGATATACAAATACCCAACAAGAATATGAAAAAGTGCTCAGTATCACTAATCACCAAGAAAATGCAAATGGAAACTACAATGAGATGTTGCTCACCCTCATTAGAATGACCATTATCAAATAGACAACAAATAAATGCTGTCAAGGATGCAGAAAAAGGGGAAGTTTTATGCTGTTTGGGGGCATAAATTAGTACGGCAACTATGGAAACATCATGGACATTCCTTGCATACTCCCATTTAGTCAGGCAGTTTCACTAGTGGGTGCAGAGTCAAGGGAAGTTAAATCATGTATCAAAGAGATGCACTCCATGGTTACTGCAGCACCATTCAAATAGCCAAGATTATATGGAATCAGCCAAAATGTCCACCAGGAGGTGAATGGATAAAGAATATGGTGTGTGCTCTCTGTTCAACAGTTAGATAGATGCTCCAGGCTGGTGACTGATTCTGGAGATATACATATATATATACACACACACATATATATGAACATATATAATGGAGTATTAGTCATCCATTAAAAAGATGAAATAATATTATTTGTGCCAAAGTGGTGGAACTGGAGGACATTGTGTTAAGTAAAATAAGCCAGGCACAGAAAGATGAATATCATATGCTTTCACTCATTTGTGGAAACTAAAAAATTGATCTCATAGAAGAACAGAGTGAAAGAGTGGTCACTGAACTCAGGGGGTATGGGGAGCATGATAGCGAGAGATTATCTCAGTTACATAGAAGGAATTAGTATTGGTCTTCTGTAGCCTAGTAGGGTAACTAGCCCACAATAATCTGTAATATATTTCAAAGTAACTAGGAGAACCTGGAAGTTCCCAACACAGAGAAATGATTAATGTTCAAGGAGATAGAAATTTTATTACACTGATTTTGTCATTATATGCTATATACCTATATGGAATGATCATACTTTTATCCCAGAAATATACAAATGTCTCAATTAAAAAAAGGAAAAGACAAAGCAAGAGGTGATGTCTTTTAACATCTTCTTAGTCAAAATGAACACCCTGCAGCGGTGTCTGAGACCCAGATGTGGTGTCACTCATCCATCAGCCAAGATGGCCTCTCTGTGGCCAGGGGTGGAGATTTTTTAAACTGGTAGGTGGGTTCTGAGGGTGCAATCTTTTTAAGAGTTTATTCTAATTCTATTATCAAGTAGTTCTATCTCTTCCTTCTAAAAAAATGACTCTTTAAATTGCTTTCAATCTTATCCTGATCTCAGGAAATGGTTTCTCTGATGCTCTTAGGAGAGGAGGTGCCCAAGAGGGATCCTGGTTGTTGGGGACCACTCTCTGTTGAGATGTCACTTGCTCCCTGTTGGTGGCTGATTCTAGATCCTGCCTCCAAGCTCATGTGGCTGTGGGATCCTTGACCCACTACAGACAGAGCCCATGGGAAATTTTTAATTCCACTTCACCAAGACTCTCTGTAGGATGGTAGTCAGAGGCACGGATACTGCTTCCCAGCTAGACACCTGCATCCTGGATTTATGATAACACCCAATTGTCTCCTTGTTATTTTTGTTTGTTTTCTATTTCTTTTTGTTGCAACAATATACATAAAACATTCAATTTACCCCTTAACCAACTTTAAGTGTATGGCTCGGTAGCATTCAGTACGTTCATAATGTCAGGCAACCATCACCACCATTCATCTCCAGGGTCTTTTTCACCTTGTAAAACTGAAACTCTGTGCTTATTGCACTATTACCCCAGGCCCCTCTCCTCCCAGCCCCTGCAAACCGCCACCTACTGCTCTTGGGGGGCCACTCTTCTTCTTTAAGGCGACCTTTTTTTTTCTCCTTTTGATGTTTGAGCTCTCAGGGACAGCCATGCTATCCTCATTCCATGTCCCCGCTGTGCTTCCTAGACCCCAGGGACCAAGCACACAATTAGGGGTTAGAAATGCTGATGGGATGGAATTCTAGCCCCATCCCTGTGCCTGCCTCCAGATCAGGGGGGGGACCCTGAAGTGTGATGACACTGTGGTAGGCTGGCAGGCTCTTGCTGGCTGGTGGGGACTCAGAGATGCTGGCTGTGGTGGAGACCTCCCAAGGATTTCCACCTCCTGGCTGTGTGTCTTCCCCAGCACATTCATGTTTCTGTCCCAGTTCTCCATCCATCAGTGGGCAAGCTCGTCTCCCTTTCTGCCTCCTTCCTCTCCATGCCTTGTTCCACAGCTGAGGCTTCAGGCTCCTAAGAGTTCCTCCCATGGGCCCCTGCTTTTGCTCAGTTGACCCACCCTCTCCTGCCTGTTTTGCCTTCACCTCCCTTCTAAAAGGGAGTCCACTAGCAGCCACACCCGACAGCTTATGTTTTAATGGTATTTGCACAACTCTTTTACAGCACTGTGATCTGGGCCTCCTAAATAGACCATGACCCTGAGTCCAACATGGTTGCGTCAATGCTTACTTCAAAAGCAAGGCAAGGTAGCCAGCTTAATGGACATGTGGTGTCCCCTTGCTGGGCTGATCTTCTCTGTTGACCACTTCCCTGAAGAAGGATCTCATTACCCCAGGAGCACCCCTGCCTCCCAGCAGCACTGCTGGGGGCTCCAGCTGCCCCAGATTTCATCCCTTCACACAAGGCAGGGAACACACAGCCAGGCCTCTGAGCGTCCTGGTGAGTGGCCATGCATACAGAAGGGTTCTGTGCTTAGTGTAATGCTCTGCTGATGCTGTCCTGAAATTTTTGCCTTATAATTTCAAACAAGAGGTCTGCATTTTCATTTTACATGAGAACCTAGAAATGATGAGCCACAGTGTCCATGAGTGGCCATGCCTGCTTACCTTGCCATGTGTAGAGACATGGCATGATGGAAAAGCATAATTGATCATCTTGCAAGGACCTGAGAGGACATCTCTCCAGCCTTCTATTCCTCAGCTAGGAAAACTGAGGTCAGAGAGGTGGAGCCACCTGTTCAAGCTCAGACCATCAAAGGCAAGCCTAGAAGTACACCTCCTCTCTGCTTATGAGGAGGAAGAAGAGGTGGCCATGTCCCCCATTTCTACTCTTACCATGTATATAATTTTATGGCCAATATACCATTCCAGCTTAGTCAGTGTTCTGTACTTTTCCTAGACTTTTTTCTTTTAACTAAAAGGCAGCTAACTTACGAGTCAGAAACCTGAGTTTCATGCTGTCAGTATTTCAGGTTATTGCATGCTTCCAGGCCCAAACTTGAATTCCACGCTGACTCAGGAAACTACTATATGTTTTTCAAAGAATGCTCCCACAGTAATTCCTGTCATCCGAGAGCGAGTTGTAATTACAAAGAGCAGAGCTGGCTTTACAGAGAGACTGAGCATGCAACACCAATGTGGTATCATTTAGCAGGCATCCTGGGAAAGTGTTTTTGCTGTACTGGAAAGATGAACTTTGGACTCAAACAAAATAGGATTTAAATTCTTGCTTTGCAATTAACTAGTTCATCGTCTTTGGGAAGGTCATAATCCTCTTTAGTATTTTTTTTTAATCTGGGAAAGGGAAATAAAAATGTATACTAATAATATATATCATAAATAATAGGGACATTGTATCTGTAAATATGTAAAATGGACAGTGAATGTCCCATTCCGAAAATTATCCCCCAGCCTCAACTTCCCTCATGCCTCTCCATTGGTAGTGTCTCAGGATTCTGGTTCAAATCCAGCTCCCAAGTGGAACAAGTTAAGGAATCAAGTCATTATCTGTCCCCAGCACAGGAATCCTTTATCCACAGCCAGCTTAGACCCAGGGGCCACAGAGCCATCCTCTCCACCTCCCACACAGAGGAGGGGTCAATCAACATTGTTGGCTGGATGAATGGAACATTGTTCAAGAAAGTGGTGAGAAAGAAGGAAAGGTCAGAAGCCAGTGACCACACCTAAGTAAGTGCAGTTCCCCAGGGGGAGGCTGTGCCCAAGGGTGCTTGAAATAGAGAATTTGAGCTCAAACACAGGACGAAATTCCTCCTGTGCTCCACCTGCCCCGACCACTTGACAACTTTACCTGGTTCAAAGTGTAAAAAGATGCAGGGTGAAGAATAATTTTTTAAGCACAAAAAGTATGTTAATGTTATACTTGGTACTGAACAATATAGGGAAGAGTCATTTTATTTTCGTGCAAATAATGACAATAGAATCAAATACAAACATGACAAATATACTCCCAAGAAAGAAAATGGGACTCTCAATACCAAACCGAAGGGAAATCGGACTCTACAGATATGTGATTATTTTGTCTTTGCAGCCTGTTCAGGGTCAAGGTCCTCTTTGCAGTAGAAGGAATTATTTCATAGTGTGTTCAAAGATCATTATAGTTTCCAAGCCAATCCCTAGTGATTGAGCCTGACATACCCAAAGCTACTTTTTAGGGTGAATACAGTCAACAACATCTTAAAATGGTTAAAACATGACTTGCGGATGTAGCTTAATGGTAAGTCACATGTCTGGCATGTGCAAGGTCCCAGGTCTGATCCACGGGACCAAAAATAAATAAATTTAAAAAAATAGTTTAAAAAAGCTATTCATGTACAACACCTCAAAAGCAAATTGAAAAAAAAATTGCTTTAAAATTGCTAATTCCTACTCTCTGAGTAAGAGATTTCCTTTTAGGATGTTGAAAATGTTCTAAAACTAGGTATTGATGGTAGTTGTGCAACTTTGCCAATTTACTAAATGATACTGAATTGTACATATAGAAATGGTTGAAGGATGAATTTTATACTTTGTGTGTTTTATCACCATTAAAACTGATAATGAAACTTCTTAGCTTATTTAACGTAAAATAGTATATTTGAAGGGCCTGTGATATTTTCCTTTGACCAATTAGATATTGTTTTAAAATTTATCTTGATATGTATTCTTGATACATATTTCTAGATGCTTTTTAAGAATTGGAAGTTTTACTTTTACCCCGACCCCGACACAAGATATTCTCAATACCTTTTTTTAACTCAGATCCCAGGAAGAAGAATTTAACTGGGTCAAATATTTTCAGTATACAGGACAAAAGCATCCCTCAAAATCATTCTTTTCCTGAAAATATCTTTGCTTTTAGCTGCAGAAATAGATGGCTGGACAAGCAGATGACAATACTATATGGTACCAGGTAGGCACAGCCAAGATTCTTTTTACCCATTAATTATGAAGTTAATTTTTTAAAGGATATGTTCAAATTCTTAAACATAGTATTTTCTACAATTTTTCAGAATTTTTTGAAATGGAATTAAATTTTTTTTTTTTTTTTTTTTTTTTGCCACTGACTTTTATTGGCAGCTGTTTTGGTTTAGGAACATGGGTTTTGCATAGTGATTTTGATGTTGGTAGAGGAGATACTGTGAGTATATCAAAATTCCAACTGTCAGCCAGGCATAATGGTGCACATCTATAATCACAGCGACTTGGGAGGCCAAGGCAGGAGGATCACAAGTTCAAGATCAGCCTCAGCAACTTAGCAGGGCCCTTAGCAACTTAGCAAGACAGTGTCTCAAAATTAAAAATTAAAAATTAAAAAGGGTTGGGGGGAAGCAGCTCAGTGGTAAAGTACCCCTGGATTCAATCCCCATTACAGAAAAAAAAAAAAAAATCAACTGTCCATACCTTGTAGAACAATGAGCCCATCAGAGTCTAACATAGAGACAAAATTAAACAGCTTGCCCTCGGGAGTCTCTTCCACACACAACATCTGGTCTGTAGCATAGTTTCCTTTCATTTCATCAGTTTCAGTGTGGCTGTCCCATGCCTAGCTGCCTCCTTCAAGGTAAATGGGACCAGGATTTTTTTTTTTTTTTTTTTTTTTTTAAGATAGAGAGTATCAGTGGAATCATCGTAGTCCTTACTGTGCCAAGTCAGCCCAATTTCTGCCTGCTTATAATCCAGCTCAACGGTCCAGACATGCCAACCCTAACACCATATATTTGCAGATCTTGGCAAGAAAGAAAGAAATGGTAGGGTGTGACTGCCTGGAGAAACTTGCAAATTACTTTCTGTGGTTCACAGGCTGTTAGTGAGAGAGGGTGCTGGCAGAAAGATGCTCGCCTGAGGTGGACAGCCGCTCTTCTCAGGCACTCTCAGATGGCCATTCTGACTAGGTGTCGAGATAAACATACTCTACTTCTGAGCATGTTCCAGACCCAGAAAGTCCCTACCTATTCCCTTTGGCCACCTGAGTGCACCATCCTCTCTCTTGACCCCTCCCCCGTCCCCATCTGTCCCTTTTGTTTTTTTCTCCAAAAGACTGAAACAAGCTGGAAGAGCCCATGTTCCCTCTAACAAGAAGTCTGACCTTGAGAATCAACAGCAGGGCAGGGAAGGGGTGGGGATCACCTGTGTCCCCAACAAGACCTCTGTGCTGATAGAAGGACTGGATGCCATCTCCTGGGACAGAGAGGAAGGCGACCAGAGAGACCTGTGGTGAAGTTAGTCACCTGCCCTGATGAGGCGCCAAGTTAAAACAAGGCAGTATGCACGTCCAGAGGGGGCTGGGTGAATGGGCTCTGGAGTCACAACTGATTTGGAACACCAGCTCTGTGGTCTACCAGCTGTAGGACAGGACAAATTATATAAACTCTCTGAGCCAAATGTTATCATTTATAGAAATGGGGATAACCACAACAGTGTGGATATACTTAACCCTAGTGAACTGTACACTGAAACATAGTTAAGAATTTTATTACCACTAAAAAATGGGATAATAATAGGATTTGTCCCATAGGGAGGTTGTAAGAGCTTAGCGAGATAATGTATGTGACATCTGGCACATAATACACGCTCCATAAATGCTGCCTTCACTATTGTTGGTTCTCCAAGTCTGTCTACTGGTCTGTGAAAGGCAGTCTTTCAACAATGGTTTATAGGACTTGTGCTATAATCATGGCTCTGGGCTGTGGCCAAGGACAGTGGAGGCACCTCTCTGCCATGGGAAAGCTTATCTTCTACCAAGAGATTCAGACCAGATATGGAAAGGGAAGAAGCAGGATACAATGAAAAGAGATGGGGAATCTTCCATGAAATTAACCTTGGAGCAACTGCCAAATTTCCCTGGAATATGAATTTCTCTGTTGGGACAGGAGGAGGTTTGTGCATAATTTTCCTGATTTCCTGTCACTTATTAATTTCCATGACAACTTTAATTAAAGGCAAAATTAGGAGTTTGGATTTCAAAGCTAGATGGTCTGAAATGGCATCATGTACTCAGTAGGCCTGTGTCGGCATCTGAGGAGTGGGGTGGGGGCACTATCAACCTTGGGGGGGCTTGCTCAGGTTATCACACTGTAGAAGGGGTTATTGAATCTTTTGTGACAGCTCCACCATGAGCTCACTCTGTAGAAGGAAGCAGCCTGGGTGCTGAATTTGCAAATCTAATTATAACCTCAACAATGCCACAGGACTGCCAAGCTGGAGGAAGTGGGCCCCAGGAAGCCAGGGCTAGAACCGGACCAGACTGTGGAAGGAGGGAGGCAGATGCTGGTCAAGGAGGTATCCCACCATGTGCTAATAACCACACAGTCAAAAAGTGGCCTTCTGTTTCAAAGTGATGGGTTGGTAGCTGAAGACTTCATCTTTCAATAGAAATTAGAACCCCCCCTCCCCAATCTCTTTTTCTCTCATTTCTCTGACTTTGCACAGGCCAGAAGGATTTTGTTCGGTGATAAGATGGTGAGAAGAACCTCTGTCCTGATTGACAGAAGGCAGGGCTTGTGTTCAGTTTGGGTCTGTATCCCAGAATGTGACTTCCTAAATGTTTGTAGAATAAATAAGACAAATAAGTGTGTCCCAGATGTGCACTTACTAAATGTTTATGGAATAAATAAGACAAATAAATGTCTTGCATAAAACAACAAATCATGACATTAAACTTCAAGGGGGAGACTGAAAAAAAAGGAAGTAGATCAAGGTAAATACTATTTTCACCAAAATAATAATAATAAATTCATGATCAGCTAAATATTGAAATTTAAATGAAGACAGGATCAAAATCACTATTGTTGTTTTTTCTTGTCTGAGGTCCGAATACAGCCAGTACAAATTTGTCCCAGCAATATCCTCTTTGAGAGCTCTCAGCCTGGTGGCCACAAACTCCTCCTCCTACCCAGCTGACAAATGGCACTCCTAATGTCATTCCATAGCTTTTGGCACCTCACATCTCACTGTCATGGGCTTGGAGTAGGGCTCAGCAGAGGGGGATCCATATTGATCTCCCAGTCACTGGAATCTCCTGGCCAGGCCCACTCTGATTGTGACACACACTGAGGAAAGCTCTCTTGAGGGCTTCCTGCTGTCCCCTTCCTTGGCCTTTATACTAACAAGGTTTTGACACCTGTCTCCAACCCCTCAGTCTCATCTTTGATTCTATCCTTCCCACAACATTCCACATTCCCACTACTCTGTTTCATCCTGTTTCAAACATCTGAGAACATGTCTCTCTGAGCCTTTGTGCTTCTTGTTCCTGACACCTGCCTTCTGTTTCTCACTCTTTTTGTTCCTGGAGATGGAATCTTTTGGTTGGAAACAATAAAAATGAGATGGAACTAAGTTTTGGGAGCACACAGGGCAACACACCCATCAAGAGGAAGACCAAGCTGCTTCCCAAACAAAGGGAGATGTAGACTATTATTGAATTGCTGGAGTGGGCTAATGTCTGTAATTTTCCACTAGCCAGGGGCACAATTCCAAAAGGTGCTTCTTCTTGCATGAAGCTTGAACCACTGCTGGTCACAGTCAAATTGTCTTAAGAATGGCTAAGTTACTCTTATGGCACCATCATCCTGGGCGAGCATCCTGGCCTTGGGGCTCTATCCAGGCCTTATGACCGGGGTGAAGCACTTTGGGTGCTTGGGCTGCTTGTAGCTGCTGAAAAAGCATAAGGTTGGGGTAGGAAAAAACACTTTTCAGCTCCAGTGGGCAATCAACACATCTATAGGTAGAGGAAGTAGAATCTGACCCAAAAGTTAGGGCAGCAAAGGGGACAGATATAGTCTGAAAACAAAGATGCTGAGGCTTTTCATCCTGTTGTAGCCACCCATCAGACATCTGCAGGCCCAAGTAAAAAGTCAGTGTTCTCAGCAGAAGTGCCCTTCAAGTCCTAGAAAAGTAACCGAGGCAACCCTTATCACTGGATAGCACACCCATCAAAGGTGTTATCTACGGCAAAACTAGCAGGAAGCTACTAATGCATTGTCTAGCTGTGCAGCCTCCAAAATTAGTGATTTTTAAGTTGACTACGAACAAGGGAAGCTGAAGGATTTATTTGCATTTTTCCCCAATGACAATTTAATCTTGCGCAAACATTCCGCTTCTGGGGTTTTATCAAGGTCTCATGATGGGTCTGATGAGAAGATCACAGGGGCAGAGAAGCAGCACACCAGGCTACGAAGGGTAATGGCTTACTCCACCCAGGGCTTTACTTCATTGTCCCAGCCTTTTGTCCCCCTAGGGTGGCCCCGAATATCTCATTCCCCCCTGAGAGAATTTTATCCCCCTTCTCTTAGGAAAACAAGACCAAAGTTTTCTTCTGTGACTTCTTCAGGGTGACGTTCTTACATTGATCCTACCTACCTTTGAAGGTTATAGAAATCTTCCGCTCCCTGATCGGAAGGGGTCAGTGGTGTGAGTTCCTGACTTGGAGTGGGCTGAAGCCACCAGGCAACCATTAATTTTGTTTGAAACTGTTGAAACCTACAAGAGACAAACTTGGGCAAGTTACATAGGCAAGGGCCAAAAAGAAGAGAGAATATTGTGAGAACTGCGATTGAAAGCAGAAGGCCACTTAAGGGTCTTAACCACGAGCCAGCTGTATGACCTCCCAAATCAGTGATTTTTAAGTTGGCTAAGAACAAAAGAAGCCACAGAGTTTGTTTCGGTTTTTCCCCAGAAACAATTTCATCTTGTGTAGACATTCTACTTTTATCAGGGTCTCATGACTGGTCTGTTGAAAAGAGCAGAAGGGTAGAAAAGCAACCCAAGGGTTTATTGCATTGTCCTACCATAATGGCCCCTGAGTGTCTAGAAGGCAATAAACCAGACCTGATCCTTTTCGCAACGGTTTTCAGTCTTTGGTGTGCGCAAGGGTTGCCAGTCCTGGGGAATTTGTTGAAATACAGATTGGTGGGAACCACTTGATTTTCCCATTGGTATAGTTCAGGGCCAAGTAATTCAAACTTTTTAGACCAGATACAGTCGATCTTTAGACTGTATCTCAGCAAACACTCTTTCAGACGAGACCTAGGAGAGAGAGAATGGGTTTGATGGCACTGGGGGACCTGCGATCTCTCCTTCCCTGTTTCTCCTTCCTGATCCAGGGCTCCCAGAAGCCAGCAATCTGCACTGGTTCTCACACTACACTGGCTTCTCGAGGACTCCTCAGGTCCGCTTTGGTCTTCTCTCTCTTCTCTTAATTTGGGGGGTCCTGATAGACAGGACAGAGTGGCCCTTTGCTTGGCAGAGGCAGGAAAGATGAGTTTGGTTGTTCTAAATACATGAAGTGGGTTAGGATAGGCAAGGATGTTTTGGATATGACCTCAAAAGCACAGAAATCAAAGACGAAAATAGATAAATGGAGTTACTTCAACCTAAGAATCTTCTGCACAGCCAAGGAAACAACCCATGGGGTGGAGAGACACTCGACGGAATGGGAGAAGATATTTGCAAGCTATACAAATATCTGGCAAAGGGTTAATATCCACATTCAAATAATTCAATAGCAAAAGCCAACAATCCAATTTCAAAAAATGGGTAGTAGAGCTAAATAGACTTTTCTCAAAAGAAGACAGGGAAGTGAAAATCACATCCACAATGAGATATCATCTCACTGCAGTTAGAATAGCTCCTATCAAAAAGACAAAGATAACAAGTGCTGGCGAGGATGCGCAGAGGAGGGAACACTAATTACGGTTGCTGGGGATGGAAATTAGGACAGGTGTTATGGAATACAATATGGCTGTCCCTCAAAAAATTAAAAGTAGAACTATACTATGTTCTAGCACTCCCACTCCGGTACATATATCCAAAGGGAATGAAGCCAATATGTCAAAGAAACTTCTGCATTCCCACATTCATTGCAGCTCTATAAGAGCCAAGAAATGGAAATAACCTAAGTGTCCATCAACTGCTGAATGGATAAAGAAAACATGGTACATATATACACCATGGAATATTATTCAGCCATAAAAAGAGATGAAATCCTATCATTTACAACAACATGGGTGGAACTGGAGATGATTACGATAAGTGAAATAAGCCTGTAACTGAAAGCTCAGTCCTTGTCCCCAATGCCAATAAATGCCGATTTAATAATGAAGACATGGTTTCTGAGAAAAGGGGAAAAAAAGGTTTATTGCTTTGCTAGCAAAGGAGAAACACAGGGGATTCCTGTCCCAAAGGCTGTGACTCTCCCCATCAGGAGGAACAGGAGGGTTTTAAAGGAACTTTTCAAGGGATACGATTCAAGTGTGCTCTGGTAGGGGTCCCAGGGTGCCCTGATGGCTTGTTAGGATTCACTTGTTAATTTGGGAGATATTAACTTCCAGATCTCTGCAGGCATCTCCTTCCTGTAGTGGTGTTTTCAAAGGCAGAACAACTAAGGGAAAAAAAGAGAACACTGTCTCCCTAATCTTGTTAGACACGGGGAGAGGGGAGAAGAGAGGGAAAAAAAGACATTTAAAAAAAAAATAAGCCTTACACTGGCACAGTTGCACACGCCTATAATCCCAGCGGCTCGGGAGGCAGAGGCAAGAGGATCAGGAGTTCAAAGCCATCCTCATCAATTTAAGGAGTTGCTAAGCAACTCAGTGAGACCCTGTCTCTTAAAAAATACAAAATAGGGCTAGGGATGTGGCTCGGTGGTTGAGTGAGCCTGAGTTCAATTCCTGGTACCCCAAAACAAAAATTAAAAAAAAATAATAAATAAGCTTTAAAACAAACAAGGGCTATATTCAGAAGGTGAAGGGACCACTGTTACAAGCCAGGCACAGACAGACAAATACTGTATGACCTACCTCACTTATTGTGGAATCTAAACAAGTCGATCTCATAGAAGTTGAGAATATCTGGAGGTTAACAGAGGCTGGGGAGGGCAGGGGAAAGAGGGAGGTGGGGAAAGGCTGATCAAGCGGTACTAAGTTATGGTTCAGTCAGTATTCTATTGCACAGCAAGGTGCCTATGAATAACAACTTACTGTGTGCTCCAAAACACCTAGAAGATATAATTTTGAATATTTTTACTACAAAAAAATGATAAGTATTTAAGGATTAGGTAATATAACCATGATATGAATACTGCACAATGTCATAATGTATTGAAACATCACATGGTGCCCAATAAATATGTTCAATTTTTATATGTTAATTAAAAATAACTATATATATTTATTTTATATAAATGCATGCTTATACAAAATGAATGAATACTCATGTATTTATTAATTTTAATTAACTTAAAATTGAACAAATTGATGGTGTTCATATATATGAAGTAGGAAATGCAGATTACAAAATGTCAAAGATGAACTTACTTTTGTGAACTTTGTCCATCTTTATACACAGGTAGTACAAACTTGGAAGGCTTTTTAATTGAGTGATAGTGGTGGAAGTTGAATTAAGAGGGATTTTTTTTTTTAAAGCAGTCATGGGATTCATTTGGAAAAATAAGAGGCCCAGAATAGCCAAAGCAATCCTTAGCAAGAAAAACAAAGCAGGAGGCATCACAATACCAGACCTTAAATTATACTACAGAGCTATAGTAACAAAAAAGTGCATGATATTAACACCAAAACAGGCAAGAAGACAAATAGAACAGAAAAGAAGACTTAGACAGAAACCTACATAAATTCAGTTATCTCATACTAGACAAAGTTGCCAAAAACATTTGAGAAAAGGCAGCTTCTTCAGCAAATGGTGCTGGGAAAACTGGGAATACATGTAGTAGACTGAAATTTAACCCCTATCTCTCACCCTGCACAAAACTCAACTCAAAGTGGATCAAAGACCCAGGAATTAAACTAGAAACCCTGCATCTACTGGAAGGAAATGTAGACCCAACACTCCAACATGTCGGCTTCCTTAACAAGACTTCTAAAATGCAATAAGTAAAATCAAGAATCAATAAATGGGATGGAATCAAACTAAAAAGTTTCTTCACAGCAAAGGAAACAATCAAGAACATGAAGAGGGAGCCTATAGAATAAGAGAAATTTTGCCACCTGTACCTCAGGTAGGGCATTAATTTCCAGGATAAACAAAGGACTCAAAAAACTTACACCCCAAAGATAAATAACCCAATCAATAAAGGGGCAAAGGAACTGAACAGGCACTTCACAGAAGAAGAAATACCAAGGATCAACAAATACATTGAAAAAATGTTCAACATCTCTAGCAATTAGAGAAATGCAAATTAAAACTACACTGAGATTTCATCTCACTCCAGGCAAAATGACAATTATCAAGAATACATGAAACAATGAATGTTGGTATGGATGTGGGGAAAAGGGTACGCTCATACATTGCTGGTGGGACTGCAAATTAGTGCAACCACTATTTAATCTTGCACAAACGTTCTGCTTCTGGGGTTTTATCAAGGTCTCATGATAGGTCTGATGAAAAGATCACGGGGCAGAGAAGCAGCACACCAGGCTTACTTCACCTAGTATGGAGACTCCTCAAAAAACTAGGAATGGACCTGTCATTTGATCCACTTACACCACTCCTTGGTATATATCCAAAGGAATTTAAATCAGCATACTCCAGTGACACAGCCACATCAATGTTTATAGCAGCACAATTCACAATAGCTAAGCTATGGAGCCCTTCAACAGGTGAATGGATAAAGAAATCGTGGTACATATACACAATGAGATATATATTATTTTCAGCCATAAAGAAGAATGACTTTATGACATTTTCCAGCAAATGGATGGATTTGTAGTCTATCATGCTAAGTGAAACAAGCAATTCCCAAACACCAAAGGTTGGACTTTTTCTCTGATATGTGGAAGCTAACACAATAAGGGGGAGGAAGAGAATAGAAGTTCAGGGGATTAGACAAAGGGGAATGAAGGGAAGGGAGTGGGGAGAGGAAAAGGAAAGACTGTGGAGTGATCTGACAACCTTCCTAGGTACATGTGTGAATGCACCACAGTTAATCTCACCATTGTGTATGTCGCTAGCACTCCCACTATGGTATATATATATATATATCCAAAGGGAATGAAGTCAACATGTCAAAGAGACATCTGCACTCCCACATTCATTGCAGCTTTATAAGAGCCAAGAAATGGAAATAACCTAATTGTCCATCAACTGCTGAATGGATAAAGAAAACATGGTACATATATACACAATGGAATATTATTCAGCCATAAAAAGAAAGTTAAACTCCATAAAACTGGAGTTCTAATTAGAATAAGACATATTCCGTGCTTGTATAATTCTGTCACAATGGACATACTGTTATGTATAACTAAAAAGAACCAACAAAAAAGAACTACCCCCAAAGAGTGGTTTTATAATATTATTTCCAAATTTTGATACAATGAATACATATTACATGTATCTATTATTACAGTCCCATACAAAATTAGTTTCTCCTAAAAATCCCCTACTCTCTACCTATTCACCCCTTCTTTCCTACCCTCAAACTTGTAGAAAGCCTTGATCTTTTTATTGTGTCCAGAGTTTTCCTTTTCTAGAATGTCATTTACATAGTTGGAATTACACAATATGTAGCCTTTTCAGATTGGCTTCTTTCACTTAGACTATAGTCCATTTTTAACAAGAAGTAGTTATAATATTGAAGGCTGTATAATTTATGTGATCGATAATAAGGGAAGGAGGAAGGAGAAAAGAAAATGAGAAGGGAAAAGAGAAAGATCATGTTGTTGTTCTGTTTTGTTTTTCCATTTAATTTTACAGTCCCCCAAATCACTACATTCTAGAGCTCTGTGTTAGGAATGGCAAAAATGTCCCACCCCGTGTGGGGCTCATGCAATGTGAGAGGCATTTTGCCTGTAATCCCTTCATCTCTATCAGCAGTTTTGCAAACTACTGAAGAGAGCAGGCAGAGCAGCCCTGGCTTTCCCAGTAGCAGTGTGGGGTGGAGCACGCCAGCAATGTGACTACAAAATGAACCAACCTTCAGACATAGCGTGGTCTAAATCCATGCAGAGGAAAGTCAAGAGTCCCGTCAAAATGCAAGTCTAGTAAAGCACACTCCCACATTTTGTTATCAGACTGACAACTCAGCTGATTTGTTTAAAACTTTGCACATGGGTCAGTAAGGACCTTAGTTTTCTTATGCAGTTATTTTGCTTTACTTTGGCAATTAAAAGGTTACAGTGGAAAAAGGGTCTGATCTATCACAGTACAGTGGTGATTCAAGGATGATCTTCTGACCAGAGGTGTCCCAACCCCTGGGAACTTGTTGGCAATGCAAATCAGGAGCACCACAGATACACCCACATCAGAAACGTGGGAGGCAGGGCCTGGACCGCTACCATTCATTAACCCTGTAGGGGATTCTGGTGCAGTGTAAAGTGAGAACCACTGGTCTATCAGATTCTGGAGTTTATTTGAAAAAAAAAAAAAAAAAAAACTGATGAAATGAGGCTGGCAATAAAGTTTTCAAATTGTTCACTTAACTAAATACAACATAATTCCTGCTATTAACATTTTTGTTTAATTTTGTTTCTTACAGGCAACTTCAAAAGATGGTCCATGATATTAAGAACAATGAAGGAGGAATAATGAACAAAATAAAAAAGTGAGACTCTATTTAAATATTTATGTATTTAAATAAGTCAACCTTGCTAAGTGAGAGAAGCAAATACTTATTTATATAAAATAAGTCAACCTGTGCAACTCCCTGTTACTCCAGCAGGGAGGTGCAACCTGTTTAGCATGTCACCCACCCTTTCTTGCTGGTGGCTGGAAGCATGGGTTAGGTCTGTGTTCTGGAAACAAGGCTGTGAGTGGGCTGGTATTCAGGGAAACTCAGGATTTCCTTCTCACCAAAGAAGAGGTGAGCTGTGCTCATTCAGGGTGCCTAGCACATGCCAAAGCAAGACACCTGGAGAAATCCAAATAAGAAGTCACAAAACTCAGCCCTTACTTTTTTGAGATGCCATAACTGTCACCTACATTTTGATTTCCACTTTTTAAATAATTTTAATTATCAGTGTTTTCAACAAGCACATGGGAAAGGAAAGCTAGAATTCCAAATCTTCCTGTACACCAAAACCCCTTAAACTTCTTACAGAGAAAATAGAAATTCTGTGTGCCTACACTTGCCACTCAAAATCTAAGTCAAAAAGAGAGGCAAATTAGTATTGTGTTCAGTTTTGTTTTGATGAAAGTAATACAGATTTGGCAGGGAGAAAAAAATGAAAGAATTCAGAATTGTTTGAAGTCAAAATTGCCCACTTCTCACAATCTTACCTTAACCCATTCCCCAGAAAGAGACATTGTCCTGAGTGAGTTCTGTGTGTGTGTGTGTGTGTGTGTGTGTGTGTATACATATGCATGTATACATATACACACACACACACACACAAATATATATATATATATATATATATATATATATATATATATATTCAGGCACACATATTCATGCACCAACATAGTACCTATGCACATTTCATTTTCATCATGGTATCAAATTACATACACCATTTTACCAACTTGCTCAGTTGGATTTATTTATTTATTTTTTTTGATGCTGGAGATTGAACTCAGGGTCAGTTAACCACTGAGCTACATCCCCAACCCTTTGGATTTTTATTTTGAGTCAGGGTCTCGATAAGTTGCTTAAGGTCTTACTAATTTGCTGAGTCTGTCCTCAAACTCACGATCCTCCTGCCTCAGCCTCCCAAGTTGCTGGGATTACAGGCATGCACCACAGCACCTGGCTGTGGGTTTTATTTAATGCTTTGTCATGGACATCTTTCTTATTAGTAGGTAAACCACATCATTTTTCCAAATAGCTGATCAGTAGTCTATCATAAACATAATGAAACAAACCATATATTGGTGAACATTTTTGTAAGGGGGAGGACGTGAGTTTAAACCTTCTTGGAGGGCAGTTTGATCATATCAATAAAAAAATTTCTAGGGCTGGCATTGTGGCTCAGTGGTAGAGTGCTTGCCCTGGGTTTGATCCTCAACAGCACATACAAATAAATAAATGAAGGTATTGTGTGTCCAACTACAACTAAAAAATAAATATTAAAAAAACTTCTAGCCATTTATTTCCATATTCTTTGCAGACTTAGAGTATATCAGTAAACTAAATTCCTGAAATAAAATTTATGAATGGAAGGAGTTGTGCCTTAAAATTTTTTTATTGCTATTACCAGATTTCCTTCCCAAAATTTTGTGCCAATGATAGTATATAAAAAAAATTTCATCTCTCTCTGTCTTCAGAGCAGGGTATCGTCATTCTTTTGGACTTTGCTGAACTTCAAAGTCTGAACATAAAAGTATGAAATCACTTTTGGTGGTATTTTTAGACTGAAAACTATAAATGAATCTCAATATATAATGAGTAATCATCATAAAGCAGTTAAAATGGTTTTCTGCTTGTTGGGCAATGTTCATCTTATAGAGGGGAAGAATTTGTCATCCTGTTCTGGCCTATAACTGGGAGAGGTGTGTGATTATTTTCATTTCTTTCTTTCTTTTATTTTTATTTCTTATTTATTTATTTTTGGGGAAACAGGGATTGAATCCAAGGGTGCTTAACTACTGAGCTACATCCCTAACCCTTTCTTATTTTTTTAAATTTTTTTTAAAATTTTGAGACAAGGTATCACTAAGTTGCTTAGGGCCTTGCTTATTAAGTTGCTGAGGCTGGCTTTGAACTCTCAATCCTCCTGCCTCAGCCTCCCTAGCTGCTGGATTATAGGTGTGCACCACTGCACATACCTGGCTATTTTCATTTATTTCTGATACATACAGACTGTCATTCTCCATGAGAGAGTCCCACTAATCATTGTTATGATTACTGGCAATTCTAGATTAAGTGTCTCATAGTTACCAGACTTACAATCCTCCAGTTCTCAATAATATGAAGGTTCTGCATAGAATGTTTCTCTGTTCCGTGGTCGGTCATGTTCACGGCATGTTCACTGACAATTTCTATTTCACACTTTCTGTCCATTGTACCCCAGAGCACTTTTACTTGACAAATCATGTTTCTTCTCAGTCTGGCAAACATGGCTGCCGTGGTCATTACCCTGGGTTCACCAAGGGCCCCTTGATTGAAAGTGACTTAGAATTCAGCTCTCACTTGAAGCCAAGGCGACAGGTGCTCCCTTGAAAGGCGGAAGCACAGTTGAACACACAGCTTCCTTTCTTCAAGACCATGACAGTTTTCACGGGTCCGTGGCCACATGAGCAGAGCAAGACAGTGCAGCGTTGGCGTGGTGTGTAGCTGCTAGCTTTTAAGTCAAGTTCAAATCACACCTTTTATTCCCAACCTGTAGTCAGTGGCCAGCAGTTCTTTCTTGAGCTTGGTCTTTATTGAGAAATGATTTAGGGTTGTTAAAATACCCTTTCTTTCCTTTTATGTAATGATGGCAATAGTGGATAATAGTTGGTTTGTGTGTTTTGAATTTTTACTGTTTCATGAACTGACCTGAGCACCAGACCCAGATTTTTTTTTTTTTCCCCCTGAGACACCTTGGCCAATTTTTCCCTCCAGATCTTATCATAAGTTTAATGATAATATTTTCCCAGCATACTCTGTTGCCTCGTGAGGAGAATTGAATGAAATAATAGATAGGAGAGACTACGGGGGGCACTCAAGAATGTCTATACAAATATTAATGTTTTTCTTGGAAAAATAATGATTCTAGTTTGTAAAGTTTTTTCTTGTTTTAATCAAACATGAATTTCTGTGCTATGTTTTTTGAAAAAATAAATTTTATATATAATGGTTACCCTGTACTGCTTATATAAAGGGATATGATATTTTAGTCAGACAAAGCTACTGGATATGCTTTGTGTATGTATTTAAAATTCCATTAAGCAAGCCATTCTTAAATAGAATGGGGAATTATTATAAAAATAATAATATACTATAAACCTTACATCTTGAGATACTTGGTGCTCACTTATTTGTCATGTTTTTAACTGGCCCCAAAATAATTTCAGCCTAATACAACTAAAGTGCTATTATAGCTGATTTTTGTCCGCTTATTTAAAGCATTTGTAAACTATTAAAATACAGCTCATCTTCTCTTACCTTCCCAGCAGCCAGCCAACTCTTATCTTCCTTGAACCTCTGACTCAGTGCTTACTGACCTTCTGACCTCTCAGAGTCCCTTGACCACCCGACTCCACCAAGTCATGGCCACATGGTGCACTGGGGAGCTCCGGAGGGGTGGGAAACCTCTGACCAGTGGCTTCCCTATGTTTATAGTACATTAAATCCTTCAATGTGATGGATCCAAAGAGGACTTTACTCTGTCATTCGTTTGTTCTCTCTATGTATATTGTGTGCATTGGCAAGAGTTGTCCTACCCACTGACCCTTGGTCTAATGGATTTTATCTACAGGTTGAAAGTCAAAGCACCTCCAAGTGTTCCTCGAAGGGACTATGCTTTAGGTAAGAGTACTTCTAAAATACTGTAACTGATTTTTGACTAATTTAATGTTCATATTTTTGTTGTTGTTGTTGGAGAGGGAAATATGTTCTACTCATTTGAAAAAAAAAAAAAGATGCCGATCTTGATTTCAAGAATGACCAAATCCATTAGACATTTGACTGTGATGCAGATGTAGCACTCCCCTGTCCCTCCCTCCCTCCGTTCATCCATCTCTTCAGCTACTTATCATCTATTAGGTATCTTGCATGTCCCAGGCACATACAAAGTCTTAAGTAGAAACAGGGTTAAACCAGTTAGCTACAGTCTCCACACTCTCAGAATCTATGTCTAGAAGGGAAGATAGCTGATGTTAGAAGTAATCACAATTCTGTGTGGGATGAAAAGTGTGTAGCAGAGGGACCTGATCTAATCTGTGACAGGTGATGCAGGGAGGGACGTCTTCAAAGTTGTTTAAATGCGTACTTGAGGGAGGTTGAAAGGTTGAAGGAATAAATTGTTGATTGCCTGTGGTGACTCAGTCTTCCCTGAGTTTAGCCTACGACCCCATTCCAGCTAGCATCAACTTTGGTGGGAGAAGGTTTAGTTTTGTGAACAAAGTAAAATATCCAACACACTTTCCTTTCCTAGAGAGATGGGAAGATAAGTCTAAAATCTTGATCTATAGCATTAAGTTTAAAGATGATCTGTCTATACATTCCTCAGTAAAAACCACAGAATTTGGGCTGAGATTATGACTCAGTGGTAGAGTATTTGCTTAGCCCATATGAGGCACTAGGTTCAATCCTCAGCACCACATAAAAATAAAAAAATAAAATAAAGATATTAGATATTATGTCCATCTACAACTTTAAAAATATTTTAAAAAGAGAGAGAGAGAGAGAGAGAAAACCAGAAGATTATAGACATCCTTCATCATTCTTCATCTGTGGGACCACAGCTAAAACCAAATCGTAACCTTAAGTGATGGTCACTTTTTTTTTTTCTGCCACTGATCAAGATAGCAATGAATAATACAGTTGAGTTCTTCTTATCACATAGAGAAATTCCAACGTACCCAAGTCTAGTCACTAATTCATAACATTTTCCCTAACTCACAGAGTATTTTTTGACTTCACCAACCAGTCAGTAGGTTGAGACTTGATTAGGGGATTCCTGTGTAGTTTGGAACTACAGGACAGGATCCTGTTCTGTGCTTTACAATTTATCTAATCCACTAGTCAAGGAAGCTTGATTAAATGAGAACAAATGCATTCTTCTATCCAAGTTCTGAAGAAAGAAAAAAAAAGAATGAAAGAAAGAAAGCAGACCAGAACTGTCAAGTATCTAAATAGGTTTGATGGAAAAATTATGAAATTATGGTGTCTTGGGATTTAAAAGAAACTCGAGAGTTTCTATAAGACTTAAACCCTACTCCACTACCGCGTCCCTTCACAGAGGAAGTCCAGTTTTTGCTTGAACACCTGCAGTGATGGTTTCTCAAACCTGTGTGGTCCAGTGAGGGTGGACAGCCCTGGTTGGACATGGATGGGATTCATTTCCTGTGACTTCCTGTGTCTATCCTAATGGTCACACAACATAAATCTTTAACTAATAAAGACAGTAGAAACAGTTGTTCTGTGCAACTCCAAAGCACCAAATTGAGAGTTAGGACATTTGGATAGTTTCTTCCTTCGAATAAACACCTCCAGGTGCTTCTGCTGTTCCACACAGGCTTGGACTCACTCAACAAATATTTCATAAGAATATCCCTTGTAACTCTCACTGTGTTAGATATGGAATAGGGAACAGAATATAGTCTCTGACCTTCAGGTGCATAATGACTAGTGGGAAGTCAAATAATGCACCAGACTTCAAGCAGATAGTGTCATTTCCCAAGCATGGTAACTGCTATGAAGGAAAATGCCAGATGCAATGATAGGAGTCACTGTCAGGTGGGGACAACTTAAGCAGTCTAGGAAGGTCTCTCTGAGGAGGAGGCATTTAATTCAAGTTCTGGGGGACAAATGTGCAAGAATGTTGTCACTTGATGAACTAAGAGCATCGGAGATGCTGGACACAATGCTAGGAGCTCAGAGTCAATTCTTGGAAACCTAAATAGAATGATATTCGTGACTTCAGGATGTCCATCTTTCCCAATTGTCCCCTTGTGCTCACCTGTCTGCTTGCTCATCCCTTCATCCTACTGATTCTCTTAATAAGTATCTCTCTGAAGTCTCTCCCTCTCTATTCCCATAGCCACAGCTCTGCCCCCCCACCGCCGTCATTTCTTGCTTGTCCTAAGGATTCTCCTGTATTACTAGTTTCTTAATTCTTAATTCCATGTCTCCTAATTCTCATCCTCCACCAGAGAATTACTCTGAAATAAAATCACCAATAAGAAGCATTGCACATCTCGGAGCCCAGTTGCAAGGTCCTTGATGTCCAGTCACTAACTGGCTTTGGAGTTTGGAACATATCCCTCTCCTGGGCTCATCTTTATTATTTGGGGACTGAACTAGGCAATCTGTTTGGATCTTCCAGTGCCAACCCTCTGCACATCTATGGAAACAGATCTTTGGGGCCAGCAGCCCTGTGTTGAAGTGAGCCTCTCCTAAAATTCCCTGGCTTTAGGAATTTGCATCTTCCAATCTTCTTGATGCTCCAAAGTGTTCTTTCTTGACCTCAGATATCTGCTCTCTCCCCTGAAATACTCCAAATAGTATTGATATCAGTGCCTTTGGGCGTGATGTCTCTTGGAACACAGAAACATGGCCCAACTTAGAAGATGGGTTTTCTAAGCTCTTTCTCTGTAGCCTGGCAACAGCAACAGAATATACAAACTTGTTAGAAATATACTATTGCTTGGCTGGTGCAGTGGTGCATGCTTGTGATCCCAACTTACTCAGGAGGCTGAGGCAGGAGGATTGCAAATCTGAGGCCCACCTGGCAACTTAGTGAGACCCTGTCTCAGAATAAAATGGAAAAGGGGCTGGAGATTTAACTCAGTGGTGGAGTACTTGCCTAACATGCGTGAAGCTTTGGGTTCAATCCCCAGTAACATTTAAAAGGGAGAGAGAGAAATCTCAGTGCCTAAGAATGGTTCTTTTAATAAGAACTCATGCAGATTAAAGTTGAGAGATCTTGCTATAAACTGCTATCTTTGTCCTTATTTCTTCTCCCAAACTGAAACACAAGTGGATGCCCCCAAATCCATTGAGTCCAGAATCTCAGAAATTCAGGGATTCTTACTATTTGCTTTGCCAATAAAGTCTGACCCAGTTTCTCTGCTCTTACGCTCAATTCCTGGAAATTGTCTTTTGGCAAAATCAACATCACCACCTGCAGTTAGTGTCCCCCCCAGCCCTCTCCCTCGCCCCTATTCAAGTCTCAGGAGCATTTCCAGCTGCTTCCCCTGAGCCACAACTCCCTGTCAGCTACATGCCCAGGGCCTCAAAAATCAGCCCTGAAGCTCCTCCTGCATCCAGGGAGTCTTCAAGGACTCTGTGATCCCAGTGCTGGAATATCTGAGCCCACCAGACCCTCTGAACCTGGGAGGCCAGACTACTGCTCTCCAGAGACCGGTGGAGACATAGTCCCCACCTGTTTCCCCCAGACACTGGAATTATGTTCTGTTTTCAGTCCTGGAGGGAAATGGCTTGCCTAATCCCTCTAAGCCAGGAGTAGGTTGACGTTAGTGATGCTGACTTCCCTGGGCAGCTGGTGGACAGAGCTGGCATCCAGCTAAAAGTTGTTAAGAGAGTTGTGATAGTTCCTCCCCTACTTAGACTGCAGAGCAAAGCTTGAGGTAACTAAATAATGGAGACCTAAGGCTTCAGGTTCAGACCCACCAACCCTGACTGCAGGGACCTCATGGTTGGCCCTCTCTGTTGGTCTCAGGGAGCTGGCTTGGCTGTGGGAAGGAAGAAATCCCAAACTTGTGGGTATTTACTCTGCTCTGGGCATTATGCTAAGCTCCTTACCAGTATATCTCATTTAATCTTCCCACAAACACCATTATGCAGAAATTACTGCCTCAGTCTTGCAGATGAGGAAACTGCATCTCAGAGACATTAAATAACCTGCCCAAGTAACTACAGCCACTAAGGGGGAAACCCAACTCAGTCTCTTTCTACTGCTTCTCCCTTTGACCCAAGCTAAGAGGTTTACACTTTTCTAGAACAGGTATTATTGTTCTGAAGGCACCAGGCCCTGACATTAACCACCCTAAGACCTGCTTCCCAGTTCCTGAGCCTTCACAGCTGAACAGTCTCCTACATCTTTGAAATGTGAGATCAGGCTTGGGACATAGGGCAGGGGACGCTTCTTCAGAGCTTTTGAGGGTCATTGCAGAAGCCCCCTGGTCACTCCACAAACCCCTGTAGGGCCCAAAGTGAACAAGGCCTCTTTTCTTGTACCATTGGCCCCTGGTCTCCAAGGGCTGTTGTGACATTCCATGTGGTCCATCTTCTTCTCCTTCTCTTGCTACTGATGCTACGTAGGGAGGGGATCAGAGCAATTATAAGAAAAAGACTCCATTAGTACATTCATTATGAAAAACAGTATGAAAATTCCTCAAAATATTAAAAATAAGAACTTGGGGTGTAGCTCAGTGGCAGAGCATTTGCCTAGCATGTGTGAGGCTCTAGACTCTATCACCAGTACAAAAAAAAAGAAGGAAGGAACAAACGGAGGAACTACCCTATTATCCTACTACTGTGTGTATGTGTGTGTGTGTGTGTGTGTGTGTGTGTGTGTAAAATGAAATCAATATGCTGAGACATCCACACGCCCATATTTAAATTTAGCATTATTCATAAGATCCAAGAAATGGAAAGTGTCCATTAATGTCCTGAGTGTCCATTAACTACTAAGTGGATAAAGGAAATGTAGTACCTGTACACATGGTGGAATACTCTTCGGCCATAAATAAACAACGAAGTCCTGTCCTCGCAGCAGCCCTGAGGGAAGTGGAGATCACTGTGCTCATTATTAGCCAGGCACAGAAAAATAAGTACCAGGATCTCATTCAAACATGGAATCTAGAAAAGCTGATTTCACAGCAGTTGACACTAGAACGGTGGTTTCCTGAGGCTGGGGTAGTAGGGAGAGGAGAGGGATGGGGAGGGGTTGACCACCAGGTGCTCATTCACCGTTAGACAGAAGCAAGAAGTTCTGGCTGCCGCAGAGTAGGATGGCTCCAAATAGCAACCGGGTACTGTACATTACAAAAAGCTAGTAGAAAGGATGTTGATAGTTTTTATTACAAAGAAATGGCAAATGTTTCAGGGGATGCTTTACCCTGATTTAAATATTATACAACATATATATGCATCAAAAAATCACATTACCCCATCATTATGTATTATTTTTATGTTTTTATGTGTCAGTTAAAAATAAACTTAATTTAAAAATAAAAAAATAAAAATTCCTCCCACTCAAAAAAAATTAAATTAAATAAGTGTTTATTTGTTCAAAAAGAAAAAAGAAGGAAAGGGAAAAGACTCCCAGGGGGCACTTTTGGGTAAATGCCCACCACAGATGCAGAAGGGACACAGCCATCCTTGTCCACTAGAGAAGTGAGACCTAACACTGCTCCTGCCCTGCCCTGCCCTGGCATCCTGCCCAGGCCAGCATTTTCTCAATTTTCTGTGTCCTTGTTTATGCTCTGATGCATGGGTACGGCGAAGCCAATGCAGAGGGCTGCGGTATTCAGGATGAGTCCTGCCCGGGGAACTAAGAGTAGAAGAAGGAAACTTGGACTCAACGGTGTTTAAAAAACTTAGAAGGTTCTCAAGGATCACCCAATCCACACTTCTCATTTTAGGGATAACTGGAGACCAGAGAGGCAAAGTAACCACCCAGGGTACACAGTGAGGTCCCAGTGAGGACTGTAGGCCCCATTACTGTACCCTACTCCCCTGCGGATGATTCCTTGAAAGATGAATAAACATACAGACAGAGGAAGTTCCTAAGTGTTAAGTATTTAGACTCAAAACACCTCTCCTAGCCAGCCTGGCCCTGGCCTTGTCCTCTGCCTCTATACTAAATCACATCACTCTCTTCCCTCAGGGTGGTGCTTGGTGGAACAGGCCTCTACTGCCTCCCCATAGGCTCTGTGGTTTCTTTAGGTCCCTGCATCTATCCCCACACCACTGCCAGCTGACTGCCTGCCTCCCTTCCTCCTTCCCTTTGGCTTCCTGAGTGCCACCACCAGCTCTGTAGGGGAAGAAATGTGCAGGGCCCAGTGGTCCAGAGCATGGCCTGCAGAGCAGGATTGAGGACCCAGCTGAGGCCAAGACACCTCAGGCATCTGCTCTAGGGTCTCTGGCACCCCTGGGGACTCGGGACCCAGAGGCTGGATTCCCACCTGCGCTGTCCCCACTGTGCTCCAGCCTCACCACAGGGCTGTCCTTCCAGCCATCTCTCCCCAGTCTCAGAATCCCAGTCTGGTCAGCCTTCATGTCTTCAAAGCCACCCCCATCAGCTGCTCATCGCAGGGTGCACCGTGGCACTGACAGCCCGTCTAGCTCTGTGTTACCACTCAGCATGGCTTCCTGTGCCTCCTTGTGGAGGTTCCTTCCTGTCCACTGGCTCAGCCTCCTCTAGGACTGACACATAAGTCCCTGCTTAGCCAGTGGAGGAAGATGCCCCCCTGGAATCCTGCCCATCCTTCAAAGTCCCTCTCGGTCCTACATCCAGCATGCAGCCAGGTGCACCTCATATGCAACGCGCCCCTCTCTGAGCTTTCCCAGCACCTGGCAAAGAGTCCAGGTGTCGAATGCTAATCAAGAAATTTTACCCTACTGTGGACTGTGCTCCATCTAATGCGGGATCGTGCTTTCAGTCTTCAGATCTTTTATTTCCATTATGCATGTGCTTTGGTGTGAAGACCTTGGACTTTGGGGTCATTTAGGATGGACTGCAATCCTGGCTTTGCCCTCTGAGCACTGTGTGAACTTGGAACAGCTTTGCAACTTTCCTGAGCCTCTGATCCTTGATGTGGAGAAAGAATCTACCCTTTAAGATTTTCTAAGAATTGCAGACAATGCAAATTTTCTTTTTCCAACATTCATTGAACCCTTACTCTGTCAGATACTCTTCTGAGCACTTTGCAATATTCTTTCATTTTCATTCCCTCAAAACTGCGAAAGAGGCTATAACCAATGTCCAGATTAGTGCTGAGGAAACAGGCTCTGATGTTAAGCAACTTAGCCAAGACCATGCTGCTGCCAGGTGGCAGGCTCAGGACTCAGGTAGGCAGTCTGACCCCAGCACCCAACCTCAACCCCCTGTGTCTTGGTCCGGAGCAGGCACAGTCACTCCCAGGTGCCTCCCAGTACCTGGTGCTGTCCCATAGGCCAGGTTGAGCATGGGAGTCCTGATTGCCTGGGCCAGGCAGGCAGAGGGTTCCCTCCATTGTACACCATGGGATTCTGACATGACAAATGGAGCATAAGCCCGTAAGTCCCAGGAAGGACACACTGGGAAAGGCTTTGCCTGACAAGGTGGCCTGACCAGGATATTAGCTCTCTGGGTGGGGTTGTGTAAACACACACACAATTAAACCACTGGCCCAGAGCAAACAGGAATTTAATCCTCCCCAACATTTTAGCCAATACACTAGAGGCTTTCTTGGGTCCATTTGTCTGTGGTGGCCATACTGCATGATTGTCCCTAGGGCAAATTAGTATTGGTGGTGTTTTGAGGGCTTATTGTGACATTTGCAATATCCAAGGCAAAAATAAAATTAATCCTCATTGTTTGCCAGGTTTTGCAAAGCACTTTACAGGTATTGTATTACTTGATTCTCCCTAAAACATGAGGCAGTCCCTATTATTATCCCTGTTTTACAGTGAGAAAATTGAGCCTTGAATGATATTAAATCCTTGCTCCAAGGCCAAGCAGCTAGTACAGAGCAGAGCCAGGATTTGAACCCAGACTGCCTGGTTCTAAAACCACCACCTTCACACTTCAGGAGGCTCCCTGACTCACCAGAGAGCCAGCCATGACTTTGGGTCTAGTACTGTAGGTCATGGCCGGCAAGGTTGTGACTTTGCAAGCATAGTACTGTGAGTTGCCCTTGGACTAGACAGAAGTAGCTAGGTGGGTGGGATGCCATCAGTAACCTCTACCTCAAGGCCCCTTTTACCTTTTCTTGCCTCCATTGTGCCAAGATGTCTGGACTGGATCATTCTTGCTTTCCCTGGGTTTTATCTGAATGCTTAGTGGAGGGCTAGGCAGTTCACATGAGATATCAGCAACAGGGGCCAACACAGATAGCCTGGCCTCCAATTCATCCCCTATATTCACCAATCATGAGGTTTTTTTGGCAACCTCTCTAAGAGAGGCCCAGACCTCTTAATTATAAAATAGAGACAATAACCACACATACCCAGTGTTATTATCAGGATAGACTTTTATAACATTAGCCTAGCACCCAGATCATAGGAATCCATTATTATCATCCTGATTTTCATTTGACTCACTTATTAGTTCATACTTTGACCAATGCATGCAGTTCAAATGCAAAACACCATCCAAATACAAAGATAAGTTAGATAAGCCTTGCTTTTCAGTCCAGAGAGACACAAACAACCTAATTATAGTCCAGGAGAGGGTGAAGTGCTTATGACTGCAAGGCACCAAAAGAGCTGCAAGGGGCATGCAAGAGGGCCCAGAAGAGAGGGCCAATGATTGTGTCAAGAGGTTCTGGGGAAGACTCTATGGGGGAGGAAGGATAGGAATTTCCAAGGAGGAAGGACGACAGGCTAGGGAATGGCATGAGCAGAGCAGAGAACTTGTGAAAGCGCACACTCCCGAGAGCAAGCTTTCTGGTGCCAGGGTAAGTGGGAATGGAAGGCTACAGCAAGAAAAGTCCAAGGAGGGACAGTGGGCGGAGCATTTGAATGTCCCGATGCAGAACCTTGATTTTATTCCATAGGAAGTCACGATGATCCTTGAAAAGGGAACAGCATGATCCAATCTTTGTTTCAAGAAAACAAGCAGAAACTGAAGGACAGATGAGTTAGAGAAGAAAGATAACGAGATAGATAGAGGAACTGGTTAGATGATTACTGCAACTACATTCACCCAGTGGTAAAGTAGACCCTGACTCACTGAGAAAAGGCTCAGCAAATCTGATTTAGGAAGATGAGGCACTGTATTTCATACAGGCATGTCTAAAGGTTTCTATTGAAATGTCAAAACAAAAACATCTTACCATCCTATGGTCAGTTTATGTGATGGGGTAGATGCTAAACTCAAAATGTATTTTGGAGGAGAAATATTCAGACCTTCCTTATTCTTCAAATTTATAAGTTACTTTAGGCCCACAGCCTGTCACAGTCATTTGTATGTCCCCTACAGACCCCAGGACATTGACTGCAATATGGTTTGGGGGTTCAGAGAAAGAGCTTTGAAGTCAATCTGCAGGGTTCTGCTCCTGCCCTTTACTCTCTCTGCCTTTTACTATCTGACCTTGGGCACATGAGTTATCTGCTCTAGGCCTCAGTTTCCTTACAAGATTTTTGAGGATGCCAAAAAGGTGCAAAGCTCTGATAACATTGCTTGGTACAAGTAAAGCTCTGGATGATTTTTTTTTTTAACAACAACAAAATCAAACTTAGAATCAGGATGGGAATTAAGACCTGTCTCCCTGTCCAGTGCTCTTCCTACTCCATGTTGATTCACATACTGATCCAAAGAAAGCCTTAGAAGCCATGGAATGGACTGCAGTTCTCTACTGAGTTGTTCTAAGGCCCCAGAAGTGTCCCTTGACAAAGACAGGCACAGGTCAGAAGCACCTTGGCTCTGCTCCAGTGGAACTTTATGATTTGAGAATCAATTAAAAAAAAAACTAAAAAATAAATGAACATCTGACTGCAATAATTATTTAAGGCTAAGAAAAAGGCCACAGGAGACCCCAAGGAAGGGAATGCAGGTGTGGGGACTTGAGGACAGGCTGGAGCTGGCCAGCTGAGGTTTATGCTTATACACTCTGTGTCCTTCATACCATTTCAGAGAGTCCTGCTGACGAGGAGCAGTGGTCAGATGACTTTGTAAGTATTTGCTCCGGGGTCTGGGAGGATATCAAGGCCCTGTGAGAGGCCTTGCAGAGGAATTGTTTCTGAATTATTCGCTGGTGTTCAGCTGCACCTCACAGGAAGAGGGCAGGTCTGGAAAGGCAACCGGCAGACAAGGCAGAAGTAAGCTCAGGATGGCCAGCTTGACCCAGCACACACTATGTGCCAGGCTAAGAACTTGACCTTCCTTGTCTCATTTAATTCTCACCTCAGCCCTAACTAGATTTTCAGTGCTGTCACCACACAGCCAAAATAGATGTTAAAATGTTTAAGTATTTCTCTATCCGTTGGTAAATGCCTCTGCCCTACATTCCCTTGTGTTCTGTCACCCCCTGACCCCTGTCCTGGAGCCCAAACACACTAAGAAAGAGTTAATACCTACAGAAAAGTACCTCCAGGACCAACTATGGAAAGTGTCAGTAACTTGCAGTTCCAAATTCAAACCCAGGCCCTCAGAGCTCACAACCAGACTCACAACCACTGAGGTGGCTACTGTGACCTGGAGGACATTATCAGAACTCTGGGAACCACAGAGTAAGAGAGAGGGAACAGGCCATGGAGACATTGGTAGGTGGTGTGCCGGAATGAATTGTGGACCTCCCCAAGGTATTGTCACAACTGCAAGAGCCCCTGAAGCCACTTGTCTCTTAGGTTGAGTCTTGTGTGGACAAGATGTCCTTCCTCACAAGAATTAATCCTAATGTACATCAAATTCATTTAGAAGGCCACCCTGATCCAATCTGAGTTTCAGATATACAGAGAATCCAAGAAGGCTCCACACACCTAGGCACCCACTTCCCAGAGAAGAAAACGGAAGCTGAGAATTAAAATGATTTCCCTCTGTCAATCAATGGCCAGTGGAATGAGAACCCAGGAGGCAGACCTCCACGTAGGCATCAAAATCAGGCCTGAGCCCAGTTCTGGGCTGTGTATACCACCTGGAGCTTATACAGCCATAGGATGTAGAAGTTCCCCCTTTTTCAACCACAGAAAAAGAAAATAAAAATGAGGGGAAGAGGTGATTTCCCTACCAGCCACTTGGGTTTGGAGTCCCTACCAGAGCTCTCTGCAGCTGCTGATCCCCAGACGTGCTGCAGCTGCGCCCCCTTCTGGCTGCATCACAGGGCTGCATCTGCAGCAAAACAAAGAAGCCCAGTGGTCTACATCCAGAGGAGAGAGAAAATGGAATTCTCGGGCTGAATAAAAAGCACACAGTAAATAGAAAACACAAGTAAAACCAGCTTGGAGAGGAGGGAGTGACTTGCCCCAAAGTCAAAAAACCAAAATGAAGATACCAGCTGTAACAAGAATTAAGTAAACATCCACTCACCATTACTTTTCATGTAGTGGTCCAACATTGCACACAGGATAAAATCCAAGCTTGTTCCTAAAGCCTCCAGGTCTGCCTGAGGAATTCCTGTTATAAAAATTGCAAGTGAAAGAAAATAAGCTAAAAAAGCAAGTTCCCCATCCATTCATTGGAAATCCATGTGTGGATCATGCATTGTGACAGGCAGTGGGAAGGGAGGTGGATGCAGAGGTCAGAAGACCTCTTAAGTCTGAGTCAAACATCTCCTCCATACTATTGTATGCATAAATGGTACCTAGATAAGCTATCTATGGAAAACGTTTACAACAAGCTATTCCCTGTGTCAAGGGAGAGAAGAGTCTAGAAAGACTCCATCTTCACTGTTTGAGCATCAGACCATACCAGTATATTTTAATGTGGATTTAAAATGTGTATTTTTAAAAAAGGAAAAGAAAGAAAGAGACTGGATTCTGAATGTGTTTCAGGTCTAGACTCCTCTCTTCCCCTGGCTTATTATCTCTGCTTAAAACAAAACAAAACAACCCACATCCCCTCAAAGACATCTGTGTTGTTTTCTGGGGCATCCCCTCACCTTCTCCTATTTTCTCAGCATTTATGATAGAAAAAACCTATTGGTTATTCTATTTATTGATTGGGTCCTTTTTCTGTCTTTTAAAAATGTATTTTATCTTCTGTTCTTGGCCTACAAGTAGAGTCTCAGTCACCCTCATGTTTAAATAGTGTGCTGCAGGGGTCAAGAGAACAAGCTCTGGAGGGAGGAAGGTGTGGCTCAGACCCCGTTTTGCCTCCTGCTAGCTGCCTAACCTTGCAAGGTCAGCATCTCCCAGCCTTGGCTTCCCCATCACCACACTGGGGGAACCACTTTGACCTGCGATGGTAGGAATTGTGCTGGTGACTAAGGGACACAGGTACACTGAGCGTAGTGTCTACATTTGCAGGACAGCGACTATGAAAATCCAGATGAGCACTCAGACTCAGAGATGTACGTGATGCCTGCAGAGGAGAATGGGGATGATAGCTATGAGCCGCCTCCAGCCGAGCAGGAAACCAGGACCATCCATCCTGCCCTGCCCTTCACCAGGGGCGAGTATGTAGGTAAGGCCACCCCCCACCCCAACACACACACACACACACACACGCACACACACACACACACACACACACGCACACACACACACACACACACTCCAACACCAGCTGTTCTGACTTCCAGGCCCCCAGGGAGAGAGGTGGACAAACAGCTGCTGCCCAAGTGCCCTTTGTTCTGCCCACCATTAGGGCTCACTCTTCCAAGCAGGAAATCTGGGTGCTCACAGATGCAGCCCAAATGGCAAATTTCCTCATTCCAGGTGAAAGGTATCTGTTCTAAATCAGGATCACTGAAAATAGGCAAAAATAAATTAAATAATAAATTAATAAAGCACACCCTGATGTTCCCCCCGCCCCTGCCCCAATAGGCCCAAGTCAGTCCAACCACTGCTTCTCTTAGGGCTTCCCGCACTCGAGTTTATGGAATTTTGCTGAAGAAGTTCATATAGAACTCTGACCACCCTCAAGGATCCCTACTCCCACCTATACCAGACAGTCCCGGCCACTGCCCACAGGGCAGGAGGGTCAGGGAAGCCTAGGAGGCTTGGAATTAGCCTCCTGGGTCAAATGGACATAGCTTAGGTTTGGTCTTGAGAGCTGCATGTTCCTTTTATTGTCCATAAAGAAAAAATTTACTTTCCAATCTTAGCAGGAGACATTGAGTTCCCCAAAAGTGAGGCCAGCCAGCATGTCCCTGCCGGTCGGGGCAGTGCTAGCATTTGTACCAAGTGTTTCCTCATGGAAAGGACTTCTGTCCTTTCTCATTGACTACAACTGCTCCTTGTTTTGTTCCACAATTAGTCTGTAGAGCACCTACTATGTGCCAGAGACAGGACAACATATTCCTCAGACTTTATACTTCACAGTTTAGTGCTTTGCAGACATGGCCTAATCAACTCTCTTCATAACCTCTTTAAAAAGGAAGAGGTTGGCACCAGCCTGTAATCCCAGCAATTCAGGGGGTTGAGGCAGGAGGATGGTAAGTTCAAGTTAGGCACAGACCCTGTTTCAAAATTTAAAAGATTGGGATGCAGCTCAGTGGGAGAGTGTCCCTGGGGTCCATCTCAAGTTGGTGGGGGGATGGAAAGTAGCAGCTTGGAAGAATGGACTAACTCGGCCGAGGTTCTATGTGAACTTGATCTCTCAGTCCTCAAGGTTCGTGCGTAACCCACTGTGCTCCAGGCACTGCCCACTGGATTTGGTAACTGATCTTGTTCAGTCTTTGTAATAACCCTGAAAGGGAGGGGTTTTGCTAGGCACATTTTGCAGACCAGGAAACCGCAAGGGTGGCTAGGTGATTCATTCAAGGGCATGCACTTCAAAGCCTGTCTTCTACATTCTTCATTTTGCTACCTGGGATGGACTTGAATATTGCATTAAGAAATCTGAGAGAACTCCAAGAACAAAAGCTCAGTAAACAACAGTGCCGTCAACCACATACCTTCAACAAGGAAAAAGCAGGGGCTGAGGGCAAGAACAGGCATCAGAGGAGGGTGTAGAGTTAGGGGGATGATGTGCAAGCACCTTTGCACCAAGGTAGGGGGACTGTAACAGGAGGAAGCAGCGGGAAGCTAATGATGGCAGTGTAGACCACTGTAAGTAAAGGTACTGTCCCCAAGGTAGGAAATGCACCAGGTTGTTCCTATGCTTAGAGTTTCCTAAACTGTATCAGTCCAAATCAAAACTTAGCTCACAGCATCAGCTGGGTAGAGTTGCAGTTCCTAAGCCCTCATGGCCTGGCATGGTAATGTTAGTTCTGCTTATTAGGCAGGCATGCCCCACCTGCTGCTTTCATTGCCATCTTTCTCATCCCTACGATAACTCTCTGAAGTGGGTAGCATGATCTTCCATTTTAAAATGAGGAAGTGAGGCCCAGAGAGGTTGAATAGCCAGCCCAATAGCCGCGTGCGGTAAGTGGCAGAGGGGGGTGCAGAACCCAGACCCATTTTGGCTTCAGAGCTGGATCTTTCCCCGACATCTGCTGAAAATAGACAGACCTGGTGCAAGGGGGTTGCCAGGGTCCTCTAGGAATTGAGGGAAGTCATTGAGGGAAGGGACACAGGTTGACCCACACAAGTGATGGCCACTCTGGATGTACCTTAGAATAGCCTGGGGAATTTTTAAAAGAAGTTCAGACATAATAGGCCTGGGGTGGGGCAGAGGCCTCAGGATTTTTAAAGCTCCCCAGTTAGTTCTCATATTTAACAGGATTGAGAATTACACCACTTACAGACATACACCCTCCCTGTGCTGCTCCGGTCCACTGTGCTTGGTAAGAGTGTTGGCCTGGCGGTGTTCCTGGGCCTATGGGCTTCCATCCCTCCCCTGGGAGGATGTTTTTCATGAGGATATTCTTCTGGGGTTTATCGTGTAAGTCAGAGACATCTGAAACTTTTTGCTGAACATTCCACTTTGCTCTTTAAGGACTGCCCCACTGATCATTTGTAGTTACATACTTTCTAGATCTTCATGGCCTCCACCCAAGGAATGATCAGGAACCTCTACTGAGTTGTGTTTTGTTTTTCGTTTGTTTATTCAAGACAATCGGTCTAGCCAGAGGCAGTCTCCACCCTTCAGCAAGACACTTCCCAGCAAGCCCAGCTGGCCTTCAGCAAAAGCAAGACTGGCCTCCACGATGCCAATCCCAGCCTCTCTGCAGAAGCCTCAGATCCCACCCAAACCTAAAGACCTCCTGGAGGATGAGGTACAGTAAATCCGTCTGGAATCTCCCCATGATACAGCAGGGAAGTGAAGTGGCTGGCAGAGCTGGCATTTGAACCCAGATAGTGAGGTGTTGGGGCTGGGTGTTGAACAGCTCCCCAGGACCACCTCTGCAACATCCACTGAGGAGAGACTGGCCCCTCATTGAACACAGTTGTGCCAAGCACTGTGTGGTTCCAGGGCTTCAGTGATGCCCAGAACAGACCAAGTACCTGTCCTTACAGGGCTTTATACCTGTGGTCTTTGACCCCTGAACAGATCACTCAATTTCCTTCAAGTTCCTCATCTGTAAAATCAGAATGTACCTAACTTGGTAGGTATTGCTATAAAAATACCAAAATAATGTATAAAGCTATTAAAAACCCACGTGACTTGAAATAAGGAAGAATCTTTTGTGGGCATGTAATAGCTAATTAGAATGACCCCTGATAAACAAATAGGGCCTGGGGCAATGGGAAAGTGAAAATAGGATGAATCTGTGGCACTTTTGATTCTCAAATCTTTAGTCCAAGGGAAGGCAGACAGGAAGAATGGTATATTAATGCTGAAACATCTGAACACTGGAGTTGATCTAAGATAATTTTAAGAGCAATCACTTATGTTTTTGAATCATGATATTACAATAAATAAAATATTGCTAATAAACATAGGTCACAATAGTAGAATAGTCTACTTGATGTCAAAAAACCAATCATTGAGCTGGGGATATTGCTCAATGATAGAATGCCTACCTAGCATGTGTAAAGCCCTGGGTTCAATCCTTAGTACCAAGGGGGCAAAAGAGCAATTAATGATGTCACCATAGCCAAGCATTTGTGATTTGTTCATGAGCTAATGGGGTTTATAAGATACAGCAATGCCAGGGTGACTTCCTTAGGACATAGATCGTGATGGTTCTTGATCATTCACTTATTTTGTCAGGTAATGATCTTCAAGCATTTAAATGCAATTCTGGAAACATATATTATGCATTCCCTGTCTGTAAACCCTATAAAAGGCAAAGCAAAGCCATCAAACAGAACTTGTTGGGATTAGAGCGATTTTTTTTCTGTATTGCTCTTTTAGAATAAAAATGTCTCGATTCCAGAAATATCATTATTCTAAATAGCTCAAATTCTAGACATTACAGATAAAACAGCTTCTAGTGTAATCAAGCACTGCAGGCAAAACAAGTACAAACTGAGAATTCAGAGGAAAGAATCAATTCTGAAGTGAGAAGTTGGGCTAGGAAGCTTTGGGTAGGGCACTGTGCTTCTGGCTTCCTATAACCATCAGGTATTGCTGCCAAGTGCCAATGCCAAAGTTCTGTGTTCAGATACAAGAAATTTGAGGGTTTTGTTGACTACAGGCTTGAGAGCAAGGACATGCTTCCTGGGGACTCAGCCTCTTCTGTCACAGGAACTAGTCCCTGCAAGAAAAACTAGACTCTGGCAATATGTTGCTCAAACTGCCAGCTAATCCAGAGAGGTGAACCCATGGGGCCAAAAGGGTCCTGCAAAGATACTAGAGCCTCTCAACATGCCCACTATTCAGTGCTGCTAAATCAGCTTACCTCAGCCTTGGCTCTTGGATTAGCCAATTTCAATTCTATTCTTTTAGCCTCTTGATTATACAGGCGCTGGAAATACAAACACAGGTAAGAGAACCTGTTCTTTAAAGAGTCTATAGTCTGACACAGTGAGTCTAGCAACAGAGCAGAGGGCAAGATCTAGAAAACTTCTACTGTTACAGCAATGTACACCCCTCCCCACAAAAAGGTCATACAACCAGACAAGATCCCAGCACAATTTCCTCCCAGGTCTGTTCAACTCCAGAGCCTCACTCCCTCAGCCAAATCATCTGCAGCCAAAGATGACTGCACAATTGAGGTGATGTGTGAATAGAACAACCCGGGACCTTTTGGCCAGGTTTGGAAGTGAAGAAAGAGATGAGAAATTGCAACCAAATGAAAAAATTATAAAAAATATGACAGAAAGAGAAGGAGGAAGACACAAGTACTAGCATGTTGTGGATCGGAGTGTGGGTCCTGAATTCTTGCACCAGCTAGGTTCAAATCCCAGATCTACCAGGCTGTCTAATTATTGATCAGGCTGTCTAATTATTCTGTGTCTCGGTTTCTTTATTTTGAAACGGAGCAATGATGGTACATACTTTATTGGGTTGTTAGAAAGATGAAATGAGACAATATGTGCAAAATACTTAGAAAAGCACCTGGCAATAAATATTGGTTTGTGTTTCTCCTAGTATCTTTCTTGACTACCCACCAGGACAGATTGTAAAAACTGTTTTTAAGATCTTATTATCTCATTTATAGCTTATCAGTGTAAAATCATTACCTCCCTGTATCTGTGGTCAATTGATTATTGACAAGGTGCCAAGACAATGGAGAAAGAATCATGTTTTTAAACAAATAGTGCTTGGAAAACTATATAACCACATACCAAAGAAAAACGTGGTATTAGTATTAGATAGTATTAAACACTATCTAATACCACATACACAATTAACTAAAAATTAATTATAAACTTAAATGTAAGGACTAAAATTATAAAATTCTTAGAGGAAGGCACAGGAAGAAATCTTTGTAGCCTTGGTTTAGGCTTTTTTTTTTTTTTTTTTTTTTAGATATGACAACAAAAAGCAGATCTAGATCAAGCAACAAAAGAAACAGATAAAATGGACTTCACAATTTAAAACTTTCATTTCACAAATGATACCACCAAGAAAATAAAATACAATCTACAGAATAGGAGATCAATTTTTTGAATCTTATATCTAATAAAGTACTTGTATATAGAACATACAAAGAACTCCTATGAACTCAACAAAAAAAATATAACTGAACTAAAAATGGGCATGGATTTGAATAGACATTTCTCCAAAGATATACAAATGAGCATGTCCACCATCATTTGTCATCAAAGAAATGCAAATCAAAATTACAAGAGACACTGCTTCATACCTGTGAGGATGCCTATACCCAAAAAGACAGACAATAACAAGTATTGGTGAATATGTGGAGAAATTAGAACCATCACACAAAGCTGGTGGGGATGGAAAATGGGCAGCCACTTTGGAAAACATTTCACTATTCCTCATACTGTCAAACACAGAGCTACCATCTGACCCAGTAATTTCACTCCTAGGAGGTGAATTCCTAAGAGAAATGAATATCTACCCCAAAATGTGTACACAAATGTGTATAACAGCATTACTCATAATATCCCCAAAGTAGGAGCAACCAAATGTCCATCAACTGATAAACAAAATGTGTTTATTTGTCCATAAAAAGGAATGATATGATGATACATGAAAAAAATCTGGAAATCATCATGTAAATAAATATGTGACAAAGACTACATGATGTATGCTTTCCTTTATATATACAGTGTTCAGAATGTGCAAATCTGTATAGTCAGAAAGAAGGCTTGTGGTTGTCTAGGTCAGGGGAGAGGGCAGATGGGAGAATTACTAAAGGGTGCAAGGTTTTTTAGAGGGTGATAAAAATGTTCTAAAATTAGATTGTGGTGATTATGCCACAACTCTGGTGAATACAACCAACTATGTTCAGAAAATAATTTTTACAAAGTTGTGCCTGTGTTGAACACTTACAAACTTTTTTCCTTGTCATTATTCCCTGACAACTATTTATACAGCATTGTATCACATTAGGTATTTTAAGTAATCTAGAGATTATTTAAGGTCTACAAGAAGATATGCATTGGTTATATGTAAACACTATCCATTTTATAGGGAACTTAGTATCCATGGAAGGAGAAGGTCCTGGAATTAACCCCTGTAGATACCAAGGGATGGCCATATACCAAATTGTACTAAGCAGTCAACTTTACATAGTGTGTTCTTATGGCATGTGAATTATAAGTAAAGCCTTGTTTTAAAAATTCCTCCTTCCCTCCCCACAGTCAACTATGACTATACAGATTCTTCTCATTAATTTCTGCATTTCCTTTAGGCTGATTATGTTGTCCCTGTCGAAGATAATGATGAAAACTATATTCATCCAACAGAAAGCAGTTCACCTCCATCTGAAAAAGGTAAGAGTTTGCAGATTCCCACATCTGACAACCTCTAGAAGTTACTCAGGACATTCAGAACTCTTTAGTAGTAAGCACTAAGGGTTCAGACATGGCAATGCCCTATTTCTCCTCTGTAGCCACATCATGTGCCTCCTTTGGCTGGTGGAGCAGAGAGATCAGTGAGCAACTCCTCTCTGGGGCCTTTTCCCCCTCGTTCTTCTTTCTACTTTCCTCTCCCATGATTTAATATTTCCATCCCAAGTTCTAAAAGCACTCGGGTATTATCTTCAGCTGCCCTTGCATAGAAAGGATTTCTCATAAAACCAAATAGAGCTGCAAGCCACCATATTGCCTTATGCATGGTGCACTAGGATTATTTAAATTATTATTATTTCCATAGAGGACTGATAGGGTGAAAGAGTGAACTGTGCTCTGAATCCTGATTCTTAAAAGGTCCTGGTATCCCAGGCTTATGAGAAACATTGCATTTATAAATCCTGTACAGTGTAGCAGATGCGCTCACAAACAAGTTACCTTAAAAAAGCCAATGCCACACTCTCAGGTCTGGCACCAAAATGGGGCATGTTTATTTTGAATGTAGTCCCTTTGGAGAATATAATCACATGAACTTGCCTCTTCAGGTAACACTACCCATTACCCATCTAGTAAACTTGACCACAGGGTATTCACTCTGCCTTCCTGTAGCAACACTTTCCTGAACTCCTAAGACCCACCTGAATTCCCAAGCTACCATTGCCACAAAACAACACATACACATTTCTCTTCACCCTCCCCCAAACACACACACACACACACACACACACACAATCCTAGAGAAATTGTATGTATTGCATGTGGGAGGGAAGGGGGGGTGGCTGTTAACCTGGCCCTTGCATGATTAGGTTGAACATACTTCTACTAAAAAAACAAAAACAAAACCCATTCATCTCCTAGAACTTCAGTTTGGCAAATGATATTCCCTATATTCATTTTAACAAAATCCTTGTCATAAAATAAACTGATTATTCCTTTGATCATTAATATATATTCATTCCAGAGATTGCTTGTGAGAAGGCTTCTTTGAATGGTTTGTGTGTTTAATAAGGGTGTCTCTCATTCATTCTTGGCAAATTCTGTAGTCTGACCCATTAGGACCCTTTAGTGTTCTGATGTGGTAATTTTCCCCAGGGGACTGTATCTGTCATGGTTATCTGTATGTATTTTTGTGTGTTTAAGCTCCTATGGTGAACAGATCAACCAAGCCAAATAGCTCCTCCAAGCTGACCTCTCTTCCTGGAACGGCTTCAGGTATAGTATCACGTGATTTGGTTTGGTTTTGAATTTTTCCAAATGAGATCTATAGCTCAGATCCAACATGAAGAAATTAGCACTTATATTTCCCATTTCTTAGTAGATGGGAACAGTGTGGTGGCCCCTCTGTGGAAAGAACCCCCACCCCAGGCCCTCTGTCCTCTGCTAGACAAGTCCTGGTCTCCCTCCCACCTCACTAAGCACTTGACGGCTTCTCCTGTCTCTGGCCCCTGTATGAGGATTTCCCCAGGGTTTGGCCCTCAGCTCTTCCACTGTGGTGTTAAAATCAGGGGATTTGAGTCACACAGACCTGGGTTGGAATCCTTGGTTACCAGCTGTACCATCCTGGACTTACGCTCCCCAGATTTTGTTATCTGTAAGTGGAGACAAACAACCCCCTACCCTTGACAGGAGAATTCTGAAATCATGACAAGAACTCTTAATGAGTGCCTGGTACACCGTCAGTGTTCAGGAAAGAGGATGGCTTTTCATATTTTTAGGTTTGTCCACTCCTCTGGCGTTGCTTCTTGTGTCTATGGGATAACTCCCTGGTATCCAGTCCCTGCCTGATTTTCCTTCTGAGGGTCATGGTGTCCCAGCAAGTCAATATTGCCATCACTGAGCTCAAAGCTATGGCCATCCTGGTTCCTCCAGGCTACACATCTCAGAGTTTCTGAGTTCTTTCCAAAGCCTGCTGTTTCTTCCTTCCAAATGTGCTCTTCCATTTTAGCAGCTACACCCTAGGTGGGGCTTTCTTCCTTTATCACTGCATACCTTCTGGTCTGTCACTTAGCCACACCCCTGCCTCTCCGCTCTTTCCTTAGCAACAAGAATGAGCTTCTGAACTCCCGCAGATATTGCCAGTTCATCCCATTATGTGGCACTCCTACCCAAGCCATGGGCATCCAGAAGTCCCTGGTTGTCTCCTCCTGTAGGTTTTGGCAGCCCCCAAACCTATAGATACTGAATAGTACCCACAACCTTCAAGACCAGTGATACTGAGGGGTACCCACTCCCCACCCTATTACCAGCAGAGAGGGGTGGGACTCCCACTCCTGCATTTCCAGAGTGTTCTCTTTGTCTTTGTCGCTCTTCCCTACACACACACACACACACACACACACACACACACACCCTATCCCAGAGTTGAACACAAGGGTTTGGAAGTTTAAGCTCTGCTTCCATTGACAGGATCCTTGAAAGAAAGTGAAGGGGAAACTATTTTTAAAAAAGCATTTCTTAGACTCTTTCCTGGTGAAATTGTTCACTTTTCTCACAATTTCTAGTCTGACCCTCTTCCTCAGAACTCACAGCCTCTTTGAATGTGGGAATGGGAAGTCAGAGTCCTATTTCAGCTTATCTTAGATTCTGGGAACAAAGGGCAGCTTGCCAGCCCAAAATGTCATGATGAGGCTACTATAGTCCCCGTTGAAATGGGGAGCCAAGTCAGGATGAGAGTTTGAACACACGTCTTGGCAGGGGAGCAAAATGTCTGCCAGAGGTTTAGGCTCAAATACCCTTGGTGTAAACCCTAGCCTAGCCACCCACCCTCTGGGAGCCCCGGTTTGCCCTACCTGATGTTACATGAGACTTGGAGGTGACACATTTATAGTACCTGGCACTCTGCTGGCTCCCTAGAGAGACTGTGATGGTTGATCACAAGACACTAAAACAAAGACAATAATAATCATGTTTCCTAAGATCCTTCATGAGTTATAATTTACCTTCATCGGTTATAATTTACATATCTCAAAATTCACCCATCTTATGCATATAACTCAATGATTTTTGTAAACCATTACATTTATAGTAATACGTTATATAACCAACACCATAGTCCAGTTTTAGAAAATTTCCATGCCCACCCCACCTCACCCCAAAAGATCCCTTTTATCCATTTATAGTTACTGCTGTTTCTACCCCCAGCTCCAGGCAACCACTGGTCTGCTTTCTGTTGCTATAGATTTGCTTTTTCTAGACATTTCATATAGATAGAATCATACAATATGTAGTCTTTTGCACTGGGCTCCTTTTCCTTAGCATAATGTTTTTGACCTTCAAAAACTTTTAAATCTCTTCCCAGTATATGACCATTATTATATTTGACCAGTTCTTTAAAATTGGAAGTTACAATATTATCTTACCACACTAACTCTGAGTTAGATAAGGTAGGTAGTGGTGCCCCCATTTCATAGAGGGCATAACTGAGGCACTGTGGCTTGCAAGAGTCACCCAGCCAGTTGGGTGACAGGTGAAAAATGAGAACCCTGTCTTCCTGATTCAGGACCACCGGTTTTCTGCCAGGACTTGTCCTCTACCACAGAGAAGAGCTGGGAGGCCCTCTTTCTCCTCTGGTCACCAGAAGTTATTTATGGAGAGGCGAAGGAAAGGGAAAACGTTGGCAGGGTGTTTGGAGATATGAGGGAAGGGGAAGCTTAGTAGAAAAGCCAGGCAGTGAGTCTGACAAAGATAACTTACCAAGGCCAAATGAGTCCTTGACATTTAAGTAGAGGGAAACCCCTGGGAGGAAACACTGACTTAGACCTTCTTCTACTTCCTTATTTTTCCGACAAGAACTTTTTTTTGCTCTTCCTTGAAATCTTCCATTAAAATCTATGAGCAACCCAGGGATATTGTAGCAGCATCAAGCTTAAGTATTCAATTTGTACACTAGTTAACTAAACTCAGCTGGACTCATATGACATATTGAGATGACATTTCAGTTTATTGTCACATGAAATGTAAAATTCTAAATGTAGCCTTTTTCCCAAATAGCTTTTTAAAATCACATCCAAATCAGGCAGCCTGTAAGTAGGAGTGGCATTGGAGGTGGCAGTGCTTCATCAGGTCCTGGGGAAAAACTATCCACTTTTTTTTTTTTTTTTTTTTTGTACCAAGGATTGAACCCAGGGGTGCTTAACCACTGAGCCACATCCCCAGCCCTTTTTCATATTTTATTTAGAGACAGGGCCTCACTGAATTGCTAAGTACCTCGCTAATCTGCTGAGGCTGGCTTTGAACTCGAGATCCTCCTGCCTCAGCCTCCCAAGTTGCTGGGATTACAGGTGTGCACCACTGCACCCAGCAAAACTACACACTTTTGGCTGTCACTGTTGCTTGTGTTTAGGAAGTTAGTCCTATACAAGGACTATGCATAGAAAAAGAGTAGCTGGGCTCTGAGCAGAAGCCTGAGGGTCTCTCTGTAGTAAAGTCTATGAGAATAAACTCTGCTATCTCTTTTTTTAAAATATTTATTTATTTAATTTTTAGGTGTAGATGGACATAACACAATGCCTTTATTTTTATGTGGTGCTGAGGATTGAACCCGGGTCCCGCCGGTGCTAGGCAAGCGCTCTACCACTGAGCCACAATCTCAGCCCTGCTATCACTTTTTAAATACTTTTAGAGGCCTTTTTCTCTTGTTAGTTATCGGATATGAGATATGGGGTACACTTGTCTTGCCTGTGTCAAAAAGGCGGAGGCCTTGGTCCACTCCTTCAAGACCTACACTGGGTACTGACACGAGGCCTTCAAGTGCTTTATACAGACCAGCTCTCAATAATTCTTGGCAATTGATTATTGCTTCGGTGTTATTGTGTGCTCTGATTATTGTCTCAGTGTTACTTCTGAGCTATCTTGCAAACTAAAATAATATATACCAAGGGCAGCAGGTCCAACTTACGCTTACGAGCATCTCCCATAAGCCCATTAGGAATTGTGGACTTATCAATATAGTAGTTCTTAATAAAACATTTATTCAATTTAATTTGACTCAAAAAGGGGTCTTATCAGAACCCTGTAAGTTTCACTGAGCAACAACGTCCTAGCAGCCCAGCATCTGCCTGAGGGGGAGCAGCTAGCAGACACTGATGGCTGCCTTAGCTCTGGCCTCCCCGGTCCAGGCCTTACCTCTCCCCCAACCATGAAGCTCTCCCCTGCCTCTCATGCTGCCTGCCTCATAAGGATTGTCTGGCTCTGTCTTCAGGTGAGAAGGGAGTTGGGTTAGGGCAAAAGACCCTCCGGGTCTCTTCTGTGACTTTGAAAGATGATATTTGGGGAAAAGCAGGCCACTTGTCCCAATTGGACCATTTGTGCCCTAGGCAAAGGCCCTGAGAACTTTGCAATGAACAAGTGAATATCCAATGTGAGGTGAAGTACCATGTATGGTATGGAAATGGGGTTATGGGTGAGCAGGGTCTATGCTGTGTATCAGGAGTGGTGACTTTGACCTTTTCTCTCTGTGATGCACATCTGTACAATATATAGATGCAAGTGTGAGCTCTTGGCTTCACAACTAGCAATATATGCAACACAAAATGTGTATGTTCCTGAGTCTGCCAGAAAGGCCAGCCCCACTGAGATCATCAGCCCCAGGTGCAGGACACAGGGACTAACTGTGTGTGTGTTAATGCAGGTCGGAACAGCGGGGTCTGGGAATCCAAGTCACCTTCTTCACCAGCGGCACCATCCCCACTGCCGAGGGTGGGGTGAGTACTTGCTTCGGGAAGCAGCTCTGTGAAATGTGAGGGGGTGGGACGACAGGACCCTGCTGCCCTGCAGATTCTGCAGAGTTCTCTTCTACCTCCAGGGCAAGCTGCACTTTGGACATGGGGAGCCCCTGCTGAGATGGGAAGGGAGGAGTCTATCCTCCCATAGAGTTCTAGTTAAATCCTCAGTTCTTTGATTTACCATTGATTTACTGTGTTCAACACAACACCCTGACTTTTAGATGCTCCAGCACCAAAATAATTTTGAGGCTTCCTAACGGATTTTATCTTTACTTTCTAATGGTCTATAAATAAATGTGTGTACCATTTGCAGCCTATGTTAGGGTGCTCAAAGCAACACCATGGAGGCTCCCTTCCAAGGTGACACAAAAGGGTTATTCTTTCTTACTGAATCCAAAGGGGCTTTGTATATGGTCAGATGAATGTCGTAATGCGTTAATATTACAAACAGTGACCCTGTGAAATTATGTTGGCCCAATAGGTTATTTAAAAAGCACACTTCAATATATTTTTGCCTAAAGTGCCTGCATGGTTATAATCTTAACTCTGCCTTAACTGGAAAGAAAGAAAGAAAGAAAGAAAGGAAGGAAGGAAGGAAGGAAGGAAGGAAGGGAGAGAGAAAGAGAGGGAGGGAGGGAAGAAAAACTTAATTTCAGGGATTTATGAACCAAAACTCTTCACACTTCTCTTTTGGCTCAGTTTATCACTTGGGGCAAGTTACTTAGTCTCTTTAAGCCTCCATTTTCTCTTCTCTAAAATATGATGATAATATCCATTTGAAAGGGTCATTGTAAAAGGTTTAAATAACCGTGGAGAGCCTAACCCAACTTTAGGCTTCTTGCAGGCACTGGGTAATTGTTGTTATTATACCTCTCCTATCCCCCCAGCTGCAGCTCTCAGTCAAAAAGCAAGAGGGAGAAGGAAGAGGGGGGAGATTTAAATAAACACCCAAGAGAAGCACAAAACCCCGAGCAGTATTAGGTTCCCAGCTGTATTGGAAACAGAAATGTTAGTGAAGGCAGCACCTCCAGGGCCACAATTCATAGTGGTTTGCAAACTCGTTTGGCCTTGGATCTCTCTGAATGAAATGTTACACAGAGGTGTAGAAGAGAATAGTCACCTAGAAGCAGGGCGGAGGTTGGTGTGGGGAGGTACCGGCTCCAGGCTGCCCTGCCTCGCTGTCCTCTTATCCCACTCGTGCCCTAAGCAGATGGCTTAGGTGCCAGAGGGGAAGCAGGGGGCTCTGCATACACACTTTGAAAATGCTGACTCTGGTCCTTGTGTCACAGGTGAGGAAACTGGAGCTCAGATTTGCCACACAGTCAAGAGAAAGGGCCCAAGGTCACCTCGTAATCAGAACTGGAGCAAGAGCTGTACCTGTTTGCTCTTGTCCATCGCCCCTAGCCATTCCTCATCTGTCAGTGGACTCTGTTTGAACCAGGAGGTCATAACCAAATCCTATTTCCATCCCTCTCTGCCCTTCAAGGACAGCCTTCGTACCCACTCCTATCTCTTTCATTATTCTAGTTTAAATTTGGGAGTAAGACGGTAGCTACTTTTATCTTCATTGTGTTTTAACAAAGCTAACTTCTTTTAATTCCCCAGGAAAAAACCAGCTACACCACTGAAGACGGTAAGTTAATTTTGCATTTAGAAGTGTCTCATATTTTCTGCAGTGTTTATTCTTATCCACTTATTTGAAGTTGACAATGCTTCCAGCTCTAGTGAATGCAGCAATCCAACTAGCTGCTATCCAACTAGTCCAGAGGAACCTGGAGTCCCCAGGTAACCTGGGAAGGTGCTGCCTAAGAGGAGCTTGTCCTCACTGGACCTTGGTGAGTTCACTGAGGGTGTGCAGCAGATCACTAGTGGGGGCCAGGCTCTCTGCCTCCCACCACCTCTGCCTTTCCCACAGGAAGCCCTTGTCTCTTGCTGACCACCCACCTCCCCAGTCGGGGTTTTTAGACCCCCATTCCCTCCTGACCTGTGGGAGAGATTGGGGGAGCACGCCCCGACCAGGACAGGCCAAGAAAGGTAAAGGTCGACTGGCCGCCCACACCCAGCCCTCCCTCCCTGGAGGACAATCAGACGCCAGGGAGAACTGTCAAAGCAGGATCTGGTTTAATGAGAAAACATACACAGCTAATATAATGTACAGGAGCCAATCGGTAAAGGTCAGCAAGGTGGGGAGAATTTACATCTACACCCATCCTACAGGCAGTAATGCCCATGAGGGCAGAGAGGTTCTGAGCCTATCCTAGAGGTGGTCCGATTCTTTATCACAACCCAGGGCAATGCCTTCTGGCTAATCGCTAGGTGCTCTCTTAGCCACATGTGGCCCCAGGACTGGGAAGCGGGTGCAGCCAGCAAATTAAGCTTCCTCTTTTCTGATGCAACATGCCCCACGTTACATTATGCCTTATACCCCCCCCACTCCGGTAAAATGGCAGGCCATTGTCAATCAGGCACACAGCCTCAGACTAAACTCAGATTCTGGCCAGCACTTGGTGAACCTGGGCCACCCCATCATATAAGGAAGCCCTTTGTTTTATCATAATTCAAAAAACCCTTCTGTGGAACCTGACATTGACAATCCCTTAGCAAACACACACAGAAGGTGGAGTCAAGAGACCAAAGCACAAGTGCTACTCCTGGGCAGCTACTGGGGTCACCATACCCATGAACCCCAATGATGGAACAGAAGGGTCCCCACACCAAGATGACACTATTTCTCCTATGAGACACTTCCAGTCAGTTATCATTTAATGCAAAGTTTGGAATGGGGACTGTATTTATAATTGTTGTTGTGATTGAAATACTAGCTATGCATCAAAGAAAACTACCATATTTATTTTAGTAATAGTGCTTTGGCTTTTTAAAAAGATACTTATTTTTTTAGTTTTAGGTGGTTACAATATCTTTATTTTATATTAATGTGGTGCTGAGGATCGAACCCAGTGCCTTACACGTGCTAGGCAAGCACTCTACCACTTGAGCCACAACCCCAGCCCTGCTTTGGCTTTTACTTCTATATTCCACTCTTTGACCATCTTTGCTTTTTTTTTTTTTTCTCACACAGACTCCAGTTGCCTCTCAACAAAATGCATCAAGTGGTTGTGAAGGTAAATCTATTACTTTGAAAAAATGAGCATGTCCTTTAAAAGTAATTTTAATTAAGGATTTGTACTAAATCTAATTTTATCTTTCCTTCACTCTTTATAAGGCAATGACAAATATGAAGTTGAATTTTCTAAATAGCCTTTCACTTTGCAATGAGTAGTGAGTTGCAAAGCTAGCTCAGAATGAGAGATTACCAGGTAGGGTGTTTGGAGTAGACTACAGTCTACCTGCCAAATACCTGCCCATTTGCAGACAGATATGACTGGCCAGGAGACAATGCATTGGCCCTACATAGATGTAAAGACTCATTTAGAGCTATTAACGTATCTTAGAAATATTTGAACAAGTTTCTTTCTCCCCTGCCCCCACCCAGTTCTTGGGATTGAACACAGGGCCTCACAATGCTAGGCAAAGGCTGTACCATTGAGCTGTATTCCCAGCTCTAAATAAGTTCTTTTTGCTAAGTTTTAAAACTGATGTTTTTAAAATTCAACTGTCTTAGTACATCTTCAATTGCTCTTCTGCCTTTGTTTTATCATAACTCAAAAATCTTACCTTTTAAATAATTTCCCTATTAAAAATATTTACATTTGAAAAATGTGTAATGGGAAAAAACACAAGGACATAAGAATCATTCATAATATCAACACTTAAAACACTACATAGCCATTCAAGTCCTACACACTTCTAATTCCATACCCAATTTAGCTACCTAATGCTAAAGCCATAGTGAAGGTTCCTCTCACTGTTTCCTGCATTCATGTGGACATATCTACATGGAATGTGCTGGTTTCTCTGATGATAGACAATGGATTTTTTCTGATTGTGCCTACAACTCATACCTCCGCTTTAATTTTTTGGGTTTTCCATTCTACCTCCCGTGTCTTTTCTCCCAAGTTATTTAGGAGGCAGCACTTCTTTTCTGCTCTCTAGCTTTCTCTGCCTTTCCCGTGATGCTTTCCTCTTCCTGGACATTCTATGTATTCTTCGCATGCTCTTCCATCCCTTGCAATCTCTCCTGCCTGTTGAGCAGGGAACATAGAGTGATACAGAGGCTTCTGAGACTCAAAGCCTCTGTAGGAAGTAAGTTCAACCCTGAGCCAACTTCATGGCTTTGGGAGCCTCCAAAAACCTGGCTTAGGGAATGTGTTCTACTGCTCAAGAGTCCTTTTTCTCAAAGGACTCCCAGCACAGGAACTTAGCATGTCACTTCCAGTGTATTTATTTAAAAAGCAGGGGTGATGGCCATCCAAACCAAAACAGGGGAAGAACCTTCTCTCACCTGAAAGGAAGCCTCCAGTATGGTAGAAGCAAACCAGGTGTGGTCAGAGCTCAAAAGCTGCTGCAATCTATGTGGTCCTTTTACCATCTTTGGAAATTGCCAAATTTTAAAGTCATGAGCAAAAGGTGGCAGTTCAAAGTAACTTGCCACACATTATGAACTTCAGAGCACCACAAGAAACCCTGAAGTCTATTTTACCACTTACAGTATTTAAATCTTTGAGTTCTTGCTACTTTTTTTTCCCTTTGGGGTTCCCATAGCTCTCTATCTTTCTTCCATACAGGAAACTCACCCACAGATACACCAAGAGTTTAACACACTCCCAGACCAAGAGGGAGAATAAATCATTAAACTAATTTATGGATCATATTTATTAATGGTTCAGGAGTAAAGTTCCCCATGGGCTTCAAATTAAATTTCTTACATTAGAGGTTTATGTCCATTGTCTACTCACTCCTCAAGCAAAAACAGTGAAACGCCGGTGAGATTAACATTAATCCAGAGATAAATTTCAATTTGATCCAATTAATTCTTCAAAAAGAGTGAATAATTCATGAATCCTGATGTTCACCTCTTATCAGTAACAAATGACACCACATCTTCTGGCTAGTTGAGACACACTGTAGGAGGTGGTGGGAAGTGGGTGAAGCTATCCTACATAGAAAGTAGGGTGCAGAGGGTGTTGAGACCTGCTCATCTCCTGGCACCCACCTATGCTCACACACTTAAAGGTCCAGCCCCCACCCACTCAGTCTCCATGAACTTTGCCAGAGGATGAGCACAGACGTGTATGGTGTACCTCTAACATTGTTGGGTAGGAGTCCTAATTGCAGCAAACTGGCAGGAGTACAGATCAATGATGTCCTGGGAAGAATCTAACCAAACCTGGTTCTCCTAGGCTAATGTGGCTGGGTTTGGGGATGGAGACAAACCTTCCACTCTAATCCTAATATGAGAATTCTCCTAATCCAGAGAAGCCTGTACCTGCTGAACGCCATCGAGGGTCTAGTCACAGACAAGAAGCTGTGCAGTCACCAGTGCTTCCTCCTGGTCAGAAGTAAGAATCTTGCCCTTCAAAAACAACTTTCCTCTTGTTGCTGTGGGATTTAGCATGTGCTTTGTGGCACTGCATAATGACACTGGCTTGTAGAGCTTAGTAAAGATCCAATGTTTCATTGTTTTGTAATTATCTTTTAAAAGGTGTTCAGCAAATTTCAAACTGTGCAGAATTGTAGAGACCTATCATCAGGGTAAATTATTGGATTTAACTAAAGTATAACACCTTAGTTGAGGCTCCTTCTTTTTCAAAGCCAAAGGGAATAACATTACTTATCTTTGAGGTTTCTGTGCCTCTCCTAACTTTAAATATGTCTTATTGGTCACTGGGGTTGATTCCTTTGAAATGTGCCCATTTAGAGCATTGTTAGTGTAAGCAAACAAAAAAAAATATTGTGCCTTTGCTGTTTAATTAACTTGCAATTCTTCCTTTCAGACCTGTCCATCAAAAACCCATACCTCTGCCAAGTAAGTACAATAGAATCATGAAGAGCAGCCTCAGGGGGTGTTAAATTCTGATGGACCTAGGTTCTAACACTGTCACTCCTAGATGTGTGGTTATTTGTAACTCCCTTTGCTTGTTTCCTCGTTTGTAAAGGGGGGCAAGAATATTTGTTTCATAGAGTTGTTTTGAAAGGTAAATAGATGTGAGACAATTTTTTTTTTTTTTTTTTTTTACTTTTCTTTCTTTTTCAGTATTGGTTTAATATGGTACTGGCTGGATTTTTTGTTTGTTTTTAGCAAATCAGTACAGCTGTTTTTAAGATAAGACAATAAAGGAAAACAAAATATGGGAAGTACCTAGCATAATACTTGGTACACAGAAAGTTCTCAATAAATGATAACTATTTAATTTAAATCTAAAATACATCTTGATCATCAAATATATCTACAAAAGTACCCTGAAAAAATTATCCAAGTATCTGGCTAATTTTCCCAAGGCAAACTTCACCCTAAAAATTTCTGTATCAGATCAGTCAGGCTCACAGAATGTAACTGCCCCAAACCTTAATTTTATTTCTATCCAATGTAGGGGAAGGAACTCTACCTTATATGGATAATTTGTAATATAGTAAAAAATAGTTAATATTAAGCCCATTCAAATAAACAGAATAATTATCATTTACAAAAAAATTTATGTGCATATTTTTAAAAAACACTTTTGGGGGGTTATAATAACATGCATGATTCACCTTAAATAAACGAAACTTTTACTAAATAGTTTTTATTTTAATTCTGGAAACACAAACTGTGAAAATGATTTTCTAGAGGAATCTATTTTTCTTTATTTAAAAAACTTTATTATTTCTTTTCTTGTTTTTCAACCCAAGTCATGTTTTCAATCATTACTAACCAGATGTGCCATATGCCACGCACTGTTCTAGACACAGGAGATACTAGAATGGATCAAAGAAAGACCCTGTCCTCATGAAGCTAATATTCTGTTGAAGAAAACAGACTATATAAATAAACACCTAACAAACAATGCCATATCCCGTACATACTAAAGTGCTATAAAAGAAAAACAGCATGGTGGCAGGATCTGGGGGGCTCATTCACAGGTTCCTTGGACCACACTTTGAGAACCACTGTCCTAAGGATTTGGGGCATGTGTATTTCCAGCAGCATCCAGCACAGCAATGAGGTGTAGGTATAGTAACTGCTCAAGAAACAGTGAAGATTAATTGATTTTTCAAATCCTTCTCAGGATTTTCAGAAGGGGGAAGCCCAACGGTGGATGGACCATCTCTCAGCTTTTCATCTAATTCCACTTTTTCAGAACAGGTATATCAAGAACTTTTTTAATTTTTTAATTTGTTCTAATTAGTCATACATGACAGTAGAATGCATTTTGACACATTGTACACAAATGGGGCATGACTTCTCATTCCTCGGGCTGTGCACCTTGCAGAGACTCACTGGTAGTGATTTCACACATGTGTGTATCATGAACTTGTGATATGTTAAATTATTACAGGAAGATGCAGGAAAAGGTATGTCTTTGGAGATGAGAAAGTCAGGAGAAGAAGGCTTGGGAACAGAACCTGTCTTTTAAGTTGGTTTTGTGAGTTGTCATTTACCAAGGGGCATGAAATAGCCTTTTTTTTTTTTTTTTCAATGACTAAGACCTGCCCCATTTAATTCCAATTTGTGTTCCAGATGCCCTGAATAACAATTCAGGTTTCTTCAAAATAGCAAGGAAATGTGTTATGTTCGTTGTTCTTCCTCTCACATGGATTTATTTAAACTTTGTAATTTCCTTAGAATAGACCTGTGAAGATTTATACTATTAAAACACATATAAAACAGTGTAGTTTAAAAACAGTCAGAAAAAGGACTCTGAGCACTTGAACAAGTCTCTAAGTTTAGGTAAAAATGTAAGATAGAGACAATAGCATGAATCCTTCTTGCCTTCAAGAATTGAATAAGGCCAGGCGCTGCGGTGCACGCCTGTAATCCCAGCGGCATGGAAAGCTGAGACAGGAGGATTGAGAGTTCAAAGCCAGCCTCAGCAATAGCAAGATGCTAAGCAACTCATGAGACCCTGTCTCTAAATAAAATACAATAAAGGGATGGGGATGAGGCTCAGTTGTTGGAGTGTCCCTTAGTTCAATCCCTGATACCCTCCCCCACAAAATCAAATAAGATAATTTTCATAGAAACACTTCAGAAATTTTTAAACACTCCACAAATCAACAAGGATGAAAGCACTGTGGAGAGACTAGCTTATCTAGGAGAAGGAAATAAATGGTTCAGGAACCTGATGGCATTTAGTTATGTGCAAGAACTGAATTTAAGGCCAAACTGGAAAGTGTCAGGGACGTAATTCTTGTGGTTGGCCAAAGGAAGCTCTAACTCATTTTCATGTTCTTGTTGCAAATATACAATTTTGGTTCCTGTCATGGTTGTGCAAAATGGATCTTTGTTTCCAGTGCACAGAAGTTGCAGAGTCTTCTAGGGACCAGCTTGTGTTCACCTAACAATGCCTGCCTTTCACAGGAAGCTGACATTCACGGTAAGCCATGGTATGCTGGTGCCTGCGATCGCAAGTCGGCTGAAGAAGCGCTATACAGATCTAACAAGGTTTGCTCATCTTTAAACTCTGTTTGCCCTGGACCTAAGAAAGCTAAGAAAGGCAAAGCTGTCAATCCTGATCAATGCTGATTATGTAATTGCAAAAATATGGATTCAGAGATCTTGTTCCTTAATCAAGAGGAACTCCGTCTCCTCTCTCCAGCATCCCTCCTGGCTCCTCTGCCTCCTTCCTACCAGTCCTTTCATGTCAAGGTTCCACAGTCTCTACTGCTCTCCAAACAATGGCAAAGAGGAGGATTCCAGGGAGGAATCTGGAAAGCTTGCTGTGACTGAGCTCCATTCAGGAATGAGCAGTGACAGGCTGTTTGGGATTGATTGGTGGGTTTAAAAATTTGGGCCCAAATGTCCAAATGAGTCAGAAAACCTGGAAATAAATTTTTGAGGGCCTAACCCTAGTCACTTAGGAACACTGACTGTGGACAGCTTGGACAACCCAAGGGTAAAATGTCACTTCCTACTCTGTCAGAATAGGCAGCATTTACATACCGTTCCTCCCTGTCCTTGTTTAGTCCTCCCTCTGCAATCAAACATATCAATACTTCCCATCAGTCCTTCTGTGGCACCCAATTGCCTCTGGTTTGATGAAGCTTATTGGCATTGGATTCTCAGGAAAAACTGTGTTTATATTATTCGGGTTCTGACACATTAAAAGCTATTTTGTAAAAATTAAAAAATAAATTAAAAAAAAGCTATTTTGTTCATAGCCTGATACTTGGAGGAAATCTTGGCTGGATATAAAATCCTTAGCCTGAGTCTTTTAAAGTATTGGTCTATTGGATTATGTTGTTTGCCTTATGTAAACTTTGATAGGTTATTTTGAAGATTCTGCAACTTTTTTTTTTTTTTTTTAGTCTAATAGTGTTATTCAAAACATGTCTCTGAGTTGATTGTTCCAGGTCAATTTTCTCAAGTAGACAGAAGTCCTTTCAATATATAATTGTGAATTTTCTTTTATATTCAATACGTTTTCTCAACTAGGGCAGTTCTGTTGCTTTGCTTTTTTTTTTTTTTTTTTCTTTTTTTTTTCTTAAAGTCTCAAATTACATGTATTTTAGACTCTCATTGTTTTTCTTTTTTCTTCTTTTTCTTTTCTTTCTTCCTCTTCTTTTCCTTTTGCAGTACTGGGGATTGAACCCAGGACCTTGAACATGCTGGGCAAGCACTCTATCACTGAGTTACATCCTCAGCGAATTTCTTTTTTTTTTTTTCCTTGAAACAGTGGCTTGCTTAGTTGCCCAGGCTGACCTCAGTATTGGGATCTTGCTGCTCAGCCTCCTAAGCAGTTTGGGTTACTGGCGTACCTTGCGTAACTCTCATTATTTAAATGTCTTAGTGGTTTGCACACCTTCAGTGTTGTGAACTAAATCTTCATTTGGGTCTTTTTAGCCCCTGGGCAGCTTGGTAAATTTTTCTTTGTTTCTGAGATACATTTTTTCCTTTTCCTCAAATTCTTCCCTGAGTTTGATCAACTCTTGTTGCATTTCTTCTTCCTGCTTTTTGTTTATTTTTTGCTTTAAATTTTTGAATTTATGATTTTATATATTTACGAAATATTTAATGAAAATTGGAATACTGTGTTATAGGTTTTTTTCTGCTTAAAATAAGTTATGTTAAAGGAGAGAATTTCCATCAGCTAGAAGGTTTAATACCCAGGCTCTGTTTTCTTCTTATATTACTTTTGGATGACATTTGATACTCTGTTCATATGCAATTTATAGACGTGGTTCCTAGTTTGGGAATGTTCTCTAGGTTTTATCTTAATGTATTCCTCCACACATTTCTAAAGCCTATAAACATGATATGTTAGTTAACACATCAAAAAGCTAGTATTGATATATGTGTAATATGAATTGTAATGCATTCTGTTGTCATATATAATAAACCAAAATTTAAAAAATAATTTAAAAAAAGAAATCTCACAGGATTTTTGGGAAGTCAAATATGTGTAATTTTAAAAAGAAAGTTTTTGTTTGGAAAAAAAAAAAAAAACTAGAATTGACCTTGATCAGGATATAGATTTCTGTATTTAACTGAACTATTTCCTTGGAATAAAATAAAATAAAATAAAATAATTAATAATAAAAAATAAAGCTATTTAATCATGTTTTGAATATAATATAGGTATTCTTTATAAATTGATTGTAGCCTGTACAAATATAAATAATACTAACTATAATTATGCTTTTCTTTTATTAAACAGGATGGATCATTTCTTATTCGAAAAAGTTCTGGCCATGATTCCAAACAGCCATATACACTAGTTGTATTCTTTAATAAGCGAGTATATAATATTCCTGTGCGATTTATTGAAGCAACGAAACAATATGCTTTGGGCAGAAAGAAAAATGGTGAAGAGGTCAGTAATTTCCCTCTTATTTCCATTCTGTAACCGTACGTGGAGCACAGTGACATCACACTGTATTAACTGCTAGAGATGAAGAACAAGGCTCTGAGTGCTTAGAGCTATGCTTGCTTACATGTCATAAAGAGAAAACAAGATAAAATACTTTATTTTGGAAGTATTTCCTATGAGAAAACAGAAAAGAGAAGGTTACTCTGACCTAAGATATTCATCCAAGAAGATGTATAAATGAAGGTTGAAAATGTCATGGAGAATTAAGGTTGTAAAAATCAAGGTCATGGTCTAGACCTGCAAAGTTGAGACCTGGAATCTCAATTCCAGTACCAAGGTAGGTGAGCAGGGAAGGAGCCAGAAAAGATGTGGGAGCTTGATTTGAAACAGCTCTTGGACCAGAATTAGCTTATGGGCCTGCAGCATGGGGAAGAAAATCACATGGGTCTTAAATATCAACCATACATGAACTTCAACACATCTGTTAACCTGGACCATAGCCCAAACTTAGCATATCTCAGTTTAGCTGGCCTGTTCCTGTAATAAGCCCTGAAATATGAGTCAGAATAATCTACAGATGGTCTAGAAAGGGGGTGAAACTCATTCTAGTCTTAAATGATGGGTTGAATTTAATTAATAGAATAATAGTTGGATGTGTCCCTGTAGTATGCTGTTTTTGAGTCCTTTGGGTATAGTCCGAGGAGAGGGATAGCTGGGTCAAATGGTGGTTCCATTCCCAGATTTCCAAGGAGCCACAACAATGTTTATAGCAGAACAATTAACAATAGCTAAACTGTGGAGCCAACCTAGATGCCCTTCAGTGGATGAATGGATAAAAAAAAATATGGTATATATACACAATGGAATTTTACTCAGCAATAAAAGAGAATAAAATCATGGCATTTGCAGGTAAATGGATGGCCTTGGAGAAGATAATGCTAAGTGAAGTTAGCCAATCCCCCCAAAAAACAAATGTTGAATGTTTCTTCTGATATAAGGAGGTTGACTATAGTGGGGTAGGGAGGGGGAACATGGAAGAATTAGATAAATTCTAGATAGGGAAGAGGGGAGGGAGGGAAAGGGAGGAGGCAGAGGATTAGCAAGGGTGGTGGAATGCGATGGACATAATTATCCAAAGTACATGTATGAAGACACAAATTGGGTGTTATATACAAACAGAGATATGAAAAAATTGTGGTATATATGTGTAATAAGAATTGCAATGCAAAAAAAACAAAGATACATGTATAAAGACATGAATTGGCATGAACATACTTTATATATAAAGATATGAAAAATTGTGCTCTATATGTGTAACAAGAATTGTAATGCTGTCATGTATTTAAAAAATAAAATCAATTAAAAATAACTTTAAAAAAGAATAATAGTTGGAGGGAGAAAAATGAAAAAAGTGGAGAGAGAACAATTTAAGCAGAGAAAACAACATAAACAAAGTTTAAGAAATATTTGTTGTCTAAATTCCTTCAGAAAGAGCCACACCCATTCCAAACTCAGAACTTGTAAGAAAATATCACAATTGTCTTTTCCACTGGATAAGACCATATGTACATATCTTGTACACTTATTTCCAGAACCAGAATACAATGACTGGCTTCAGTGAGTACCTGATAAATATTTATTAAATAAATGACTTGAATTGTTGGTTGAGTAGTTATAAGCAGGAAAATAGATAAAAGTTCTTTTGTATTCTCACTTCAGCTTTTTAGAAAAACTGTGGTAAAATACTTATCATAAGCATATACTCTTACTATATTTGCCATTTTTAAGTATAATGTAGTAGGTTTGATTATATTTACATTGTTGTGAAACAGATCTCCATGTATTTTTTATCTTGTAGAACTGAAATTCTATATTCACTAAACAACTTCCCTTTTCCCCTCTCCCTCCAGCCTCGGGTAGCCACCCTTATGCTTTCTATGTTTATGTATTTGACTACTTTGGGTATCTCATATAAGTGAAATCGAATAGTATTTGCCTTCTCGTGACTGGCTTATTTCCCTGAGCATAATGTCCTCTATGTTGTAGCATGTGACAGGATTTCCTTCCTTTTTAAGAAATATTTTAAGACTACATAGTATTTCATTGTGTATATACACCACATTTTACTTATCCATTCATTCCACTGGGACACTTGGGTTGCTTTCACTTTTCACTTTTGGGCTGTGTGTGACTCTGCTTTTAATTATTGTGAGTATACATCCAGAAGAGGGATTGCTGGATCATATCATACTCCTATTTTTCATTTTTTGAAGTATCACCACACTTCTCCATTGTAGTTAAACCATTTTTAAATCCCACCAACACTGTTCAAAAGTTTGACTTTTTCACATCCCTTGTTAGTGTGTGTATGTTTGTGTGTGTGTGTGTGTGTGTGTGTGTGAGTGTGTGTACCATCCTTATGAAAGTGAGGTGATATTTCATTGTATGTTTGATTTGTATTTCTCTGATAATTACTAAATGCATCTTTTTCATATGTTTCTTGGCCACTTGTATATCATATTTGGATAAATGTCTATTCAAAACATTAATCTACGTTTTGATCTGCTTATTTCATTCTTTTTGTGGTTGTATTTTAGGGATTCTTTATGTATTCTGGATGATATTAACCTCTTAACAGATAAATGATTTGCAAATATTTTCCCCATTTCTTAGGTTGCCTTTTCACTTTGTTGATTGTGCTCTTTGATGAACAAACGTTTTTAAGTCTGATGTAGTCTTGTCAATTTTTGGTTTTGCTGCCTGGGTTTTTTAGTGTCATTATCAAATCCAGTGTCACAAAGCTGTTCCCTGTTTCTTCTAGAGTTTTTATAGCTTGGGTTTTAAAATAAAATCTCAATCATAAAATGCAAAACTCTTAATTCAGAGACCACTAAGACCAAACTTGGCTTTTAAGTGGCAGATTTTAAGTTGTAGGGGGAAAAAATGCATTGTCATTTAACATAAGTTAAACGCTTAACAAAACTAGCTGCTTTTCTTCATTCACGAAACTCTTCATTCTTGCTGAAAATTTTATCTTACAAATTTTAAAAAATTCTTCTTAATCACAATCAATGGAAAGAGATAGTGGTGATCCTGGTAGGAAACAATGACTTTGGAGGGAGGATTTCATTTTAAAGCCTCCTCTGGGGTCCAGCTCTCCTCGGTGAGGCTTGAAGTTGGGTGAAGGAGCTATCCTGCTTAAGGGTCCTGAAATTCTCTCATAAATTTTGAGACTCTGAAGGGGCTGTGAGCTCTCTTGTTCTGCTAGGAAATTCTTGACTTATCCCAGAATTAATAGACCAGTACTTCACCCCATTCCTAACATATCCATCCCCTGGGTCAAAATATTAGTATGTATTATTATGATGGCATCTGAATGTACTGACAGTCAATTAAAACCCTTACTTAAATTATCTATAATAAGAAAATCCTGTCTCTCTATATTGATTATATGAATGGAAAATGAAAATTTAGGTTACATAATACTGACCGTGTGTATGTATATATTTTTCAGAAGTGTGTGTATATGTGTTTGTGCATAGGGGTCCATAAATAACTAACTTATTAATTGTTTAACTTTCCATGCAGTTGTTTTGGCGTTGGTTGATACAGTATTGAGTAATTTTACAGTTTTGACAACTGTCTGCTTTAGTTTTTTGGCCATGAGATTTTTTGAGTTATCAAACATTTTTTTTCTGTGTTTATGTAAATATCTCAAATAAACTCAATGCGAACAGAAAAAAAAAAAAACAGAACTGAGGGAAAACTGCAACTACAATATGCCAAATTCAGCTTTCCATTAAATTACAAATATGCTTAAATTACATTCCCTACTTTAAATATTTCAACTCAAGGCAGGTCCCTACTGCAAACATTTCAGTCCCCAACACTGCAACAGAACAGTACTCAAACATATTCAGGGACTGGGTGGAGAGAATGAGGTGCTTGCTAGTGTTCATGGAGCAGTTCTCTTCTGTGTTTCCTGGGTTGAGAACACACCTGTTCACTTATCATAGCCACTTCAGAGAGGCTATGATATTTTATTTCCTGGCCCTTTAGTCTAGAAATTTAATTTCCAACTGCATTAATCTTAATAGCTTTCTAGGCCAAGCAAACAGAATGCTTGTATTAGGGGATTTATTATAAAAGAATTTCATTGGTGATCACAAGAGGGACAGATAATTGAAAAGAAAGAAAGAACTTTCTTTCAAATAAAAGTATTTGAATTTCCCTCTCCTCTCTTACCTAATATTCAAATGGCCAGTTATTTAAAAGACAACTGGTATCTCATTTGAAAAGGTTGACCAATATTCTGAATGCTTTATTCAATATATAGATTTTGGAAGTCATTCAAACAATTAATGAAGGCTCTAAATTTTTTTTATTCTAGATATTTTTCTTTATATAAAAAATTAAGAGATGATGAGAAAAACTGATATTAATTACTAAATTATCAGCACTGCTGTTGAATAATTACCTCTTTAAAAGTTATTTTAGGGTTGGAGTTGTAGGTCAGTGGTAAAGTGCTCACCTAGCACGTGAGAAGCCCTGGGTTCGATCCTCAGCACCACATAAAAATAAACAAACAAAATAAAGATGTTGTGTTCAATTACAATGAAAAAATAAATATTAAAAATTATTTTATAGCACTCTTGTATCCTCAAGGCATTTTATTTCATTGTCTGGGTTACATTTTATTTAATCTTACGTTGAAAACTTTGATAACTTTTCACAACAAAATTTGTGACATCCTTAAATTAAAACCTACATACAAGAGGGATTAAAATACAGCAAAACAATCTGTAGAGTAAGAGTCTATCATGAAATTTCATTGTAAATTAAGCACTAAGTTAACTCTAGTAGCCAAGCATGTATGGAAATATGAGGGTTTATAAAGATTTCTTTACATGTTGAAGAGAAAAAAAACCATAAATTTATCTAGAAATAACTTTCTCCAATACTAAACTCTAAAGTTAGTTTGTTACTTTGATCTTTGCATTTTAGTCAGCTTCTGTCACTATAACAAAATACCTGAGATAATCAACTTACAAAGAGAAAAATTTACTTTTCTCACAGTTTTGGAAGTTTCAATCTATAATGATTGGCTCTGTTGCTTGGACCTGCAACAAGGCAACAGAACATGGTGGGAATGCTTGATGAAACAAAAAATGGAGAGAAAGTGACCAGAGTCCCTATACCCTCCCTTGAGGACAGTACACCCAGTGAACTAAAAACGGCCCCCCCACTAGGCTCCACCTCTTAAAATTTCCATTATCTTCCAAATCACCACCCTGAAAACCAGACCATTAACACATGGACCTTTGGGAGTCATTCAAGATCCAAACTGCAGCATCCTATATCTAAGACTTGTGTGACATAATAATTTGTTTTATCAAGAATATAAAAATATATTGTATGATAATTTCATGTTTGACATTAATTAAAAAGCAAGATGTTAAAATATTGTATCATAACTCAGTGAAGTAATTACCCCAAGAAGTTACACTAATTGAGGATGCCAGTGTGTTTTCATCTTACTAAATACAGGAAATTCCAGAGTGTGCCACCCTCAAGGGTTCTGCCCTGTTAAACTGCATTTCTGGGGGCAGAATGTTGACCGGGACCTAATAACTTTTTACTCGGTTAAGAAAAGGAGAGAAGATGAGAGGAGTGGAACGTGAAGTTCACATAAGTGCCCATTCTAACTCGTTCATATTTTCTTCCTCTAGTACTTTGGAAGTGTTGCTGAGATCATCAAGAATCATCAGCACAGTCCCCTGGTTCTTATTGACAGTCAGAACAACACAAAAGATTCCACAAGACTGAAATATGCAGTTAAAGTTTCATGAAGAAAGGAGAAGAAGGTCAATATCTTTGTTTCAGACATTTCCCCCAAGTTTCTCCGTTTGAGAAAAAGCACCAAAACTTCATATTTTGGATTATGAATCATGAGTAATAAAATAGAAGATAAAGGCAGCCGTTGAGGTCGTCATCCACTCCTTTATAAGATGCTCACACGTACTTGTGACCGCCTCTTGCCTGATCTGAGGAAATAACACCTGGAGAGGATGAGTTACCATGCTACTAATATTCTCCAACTAAATGTATTTAAAAGAGATAGGAATAAAGTATTTTCAGTCTTACAAGAAACAAACACTGTACTTCTGTGTATGTATGTGTGGGGGATGTGTTGCTAGGGACCAGACTCAGGACCTTGCACGTGCTGGGCTACATCCACATTCAAGAACACTGTATTTCAAAATGAGAAAACTTTGCTCTTGGATAAAACAAAGATGTTGAAAATTTAAGCCCCACAATGGTCGCCAGTGCACAAATGTAGCCAAATTGTCTATTGTCAGTGTCTGCCAACTTTGTCTTTGTTAAAATTTTAATGTGTAGAAAAACAAAATACTATAGGTAATGTATGGAGTTTCTAAGTGCAGACAAGGATCATTTTGTATGTGCCCCCAACCAGGGTAGATGTATAAGGAAATGAACTTTCTGAAAGTTCTCCAGGATTCTGCTGTTAGGTTTGCTTATTAAAGATAATTATGCCCTCTTTGATCTGCATGCTTATTAAATGAACCTAAACTTGATACGAAGTTCAAAGTAAAATGACAGAAAAAGTAGATGGAAAAGACAGTTCCAAGGAAAACATCCCACAGAACAAAGGCAGACAAGCAGATACTGATGAACATTAAAGGAATAAAAGGTACCATTGTGAGCAGCCATGTCCAAGGTTCAACATCAGCCCAGAAATATATTCTACTTTTCATATCAAAGCCCTCGTTTTTACTGTGTAGTTTAGGCTGCACTGGGATGATACAGCAGCTAATTAAGACTAATAACTAGATGAGAAACACTTGATCACTGAATAAGAAAACAGTATCTGAAAGTGTTTTTGAAAGGTAGAAGGTAATGACTTCAGAGTAACTCACAGACTCACAAAGATAATGGCAATTTTAAGTGTCGTATTTTCATGATAACTACGTTATGGGTTGAGTTGTGTCCAGGGATTTTACAGATATAGTCATGTTAAGGTGATGTCAAGAAGGTAGGGGCTAATCTAGGGACTGGTGTCTTTCTTAAAAAAAAAAAAGAGATTTGGACACACAGAGAGATATGCATTAATCTGTCTGTGTATATGCATAGAGACACCCAGGAGAAGACCACATGCAGATGAGGAGGATGGAGTGACACACCTAAAGCCTAGGAGTGCCAGAGATTGCTGGCAAACCTGCAGAAGAAGCAAGGACAGTACCCCCTACAGGTTTCAAAGGGAGCCTGACCCTGCTGACACCTTGATTGGAGACTTCAAGCATCGAGAACTGGAAAATCACAAATTCCTGGGGTTGTTAAACCACCTGGGTTGTGGCACTTTGTTTTGGCAGCCCTAGAAAACTAATACAATTCATATATACTTTCTACAATGAAATCAGATAGGTGTGGTTTGGGGAAATTTTGTGTATGGGAAGTTTTCTTTCCCCTTTTAAGTCAACAGTGGAGTCATTTAGAATGTATTAAAAAGGACAATTCACAACTTAAAGAAAATGGGTAATCTATTGTAAAGCAAAGAACCCACTTACAGTATGAAGTGTCAGTTCTTATCCGCTTTCTTCAGTGTAAGTAAATCCTCATTCATTTCTTCTGCTGCCACCATGACCCTGGCTCCATCACTGCCTCTTCTGCCTGGTCCCTACTTTCCTCCCCCAAGTGGTCTATCCCAGTAAAGTGGAGGATCATAGCTGTAAGATTACACTAACTTCAAATTGATTGATATTCAGCACTGCTGAGCTGGATTTCTTGGAGCAGGGGCTGAGAGACCTAGGAGACCTTCTCTGCAGAAGAATTCTCTCTATCCCAGCATTGGGAGAAATACCCAATCCAACATGCCAGTCTCCTCCCCAGCCCAATTGCATAGAAGAGTCCACTGGAGGGCAACACTACCTGCTTCTCTAAAACCTTCTTCTGCAAGTGTGTTCTGGAGGAGGCAAGAAAAGCCTTCAAGAGATCTCAAAAGCCTGGTTGTGATTTTAAAGGCTTCACAAACAAGTGTTTGTTCACAGAGAAATTCTCAAGCAAGGTAGGTGATGGGAAAGGAGATGCTAGTCAAGGAGAAGTACATGATGTAGAAGCTAAAAAAGGAAACACTCCATCCAAGTTCCTGTTTCTGTTTCAAGAATGTTGCAAACCAGACTGCAGCTGTGGTAATAGGAAGGCTGCAAGTTTACTCAAGTGGACAACAGAGATAGGAAGGCTTGGCCTGTGGCCATCAGAAGCCTGCACTATGTTGTAAGTTAGTCAATGCAGCTGGGTCAGCTTTGCCTGGCAGGGAGTCCCAGAGATCAGAATGCAGCAATGAGAAAAAGAAAAAAAGCCACCAGCACTTGGGACATGATCTAAAAGTGTAACTGAATTCCTGTTCTTCAAAATGTCCTTAAAATGACACATAACACAGCCTCTATTGTAGATAGAGTTGCATGAAATCACTAAGGGACCTGCTCCATGAGGCTAGCTGCACACAAATACCCAGGGCAATTAGTGGTTGTGTCTACCCACGAGGTGGGACAATATTGGCTTTAGAGTCAGACACCTCTGGGTATCCTAGGTCTACCATTTATCACCAGATCATTGGGCTTACCTCTTACCACTCTAAGCCTTGATTTTTGAAGTTGTAAAAAAAAAATCTTTCTGGTAATCATACAGAGTTTAAAAAGCTAGCATATAATCAACATTAATTCCTAGTCCCCTAACCAATATCTCCTTTATAAAGATAAAAAATAAGCTGTGGATAACTCTTCAAATAAATACACCTATATACATTTGGGGGCATTTAATAATCTTGATTATCTTTCAAGAAAAATCTCAAATGTTTTCTATATGTCTGTGGTTTTTAATCTTCTAATAGTTATAAAATTCTTTGGATCTGCTGAGAGTATGGGCATTTGCCCCAAGGAGAAAAATGTATTAATGTAGATGCACAAAATCTCTCATCAATTTTCATGAATCCAGGGGCCAGAGGCGTAACCATGGATCAAAGATCCAAAGATACAAAGCAAGTCTGTTCAAGTGAACAACAGAGATAGGAAGGAACCTTACTCTACATTCTTCTTAAACTTTGACATAACAAAATGGGCCTACTATTCTATTAAAAACCTGGATAACCCTGAAAGTAATGCCTCCACTAGATGAGAAACAAGAAACTGGTGTGGTTTAGAACAAAGCTTTGGAATAAAATCTAATCCCAGCTTCACCCATACAACAGATGGTGTTAACTTGGTTTCTCCCTTTGTCAGATGGAGGTGATAAGACAATTTGCCTAATGGGTTTGCTCAATGAGCATATTAAGAATTGTAAATATTAAAACAAAACCAAAGAAAAATTGTAAATATTCAAAAGCGTGCACTAGTATTCATTCATCCAGCCAACAATTACTGAGCTTACTGGATGTCTTAGTATGTGTGTCAGGCATATGAAAGGAAGTATCCTTGAAGGTATCCAAATATATTTTAATCAGAGCTATCATTTTATAAAAATTTAAAGCAGAACTTTTGTCTAGTAAATACTGTACTTAAAAGAATAGCCTCTAATTAGAAAAACACTTGAGTAAAAAATTGAAAGAGAGAATAATAGTACCTACCAATATGCTCTAAACTGCATCTCAACTGCAATGGATCATCCTCTCCCTCTGCCAATGTAGAGTGTTGTAAATCTCACCTGTTTTCTGTTTCTTACATATAAATGGGCTTTGGTGCCTACATAGAATTCCTGCCAGTTCTGTTCCCCAACAGCTGTTATAACCTTGAACAAATTATTCAATGAGTTTGGTTTCTCATTTACATTAAAGGGTTTTTATGAGACTAGCATATCCAAATGCCTATCTATTATGACATAGTCGATAAATGAGGTTATCATAACTGAAAACTCAAAACTCTATATTTCTAGACTCCCACTTGGAAGTCTAGAAATATAGAACACCAAATTGAAGATTATCACAGAACCTACTGTGAGGAGACAGAGGCCTAAACTATCATAGTGGTTGGGGTCCTATATAAAGAAATAGATGAAAAAGAAATATGTAATGAATAAATAAATAAAAGTTAATTGTCTGCATATGGGGGGATAGAAGAGAGAGATGATCCACAGACTCCATTGTTTCAAACCTGAATTACCTGAAGAATGGAAGTCCCTCTAACCAAAGGAGAAAAGTCTGGAGAGGGAACCAGATTATGTTTTTAATCATGCAAAGCTAAGAAAAAAATGTCAAGGTCAACTCCTGGAGTAGGTTATCAGAACAAGTCAGAAGACTTACATTCACAAGTCGACTTACTAATATGAGAAAAAAAATATTTTATTGGTTTGGTAAGAAATCTTGGAAGGTATTCTTCTGAGGTTTGGAGGAAGGACTGGGCCTACAAAGAATTGTATTCAATGTTAACATGAACACCAGTTGTATTTTATTTTTGTTTGTTTTCATGATGACATAAAGAAGTAATGCTTTGTGAAAAACTTTCTGACAGTACGAAATTGAAAATGAAGAGGCTAGAGACTACTGGATTAACCCATGCCCAAAGTTCTAAAATGCTAGATGACATCAAAAAGGGAAATGGAGGAAACTTAGGAAAAAACACTCCAGGACTTGAAGGTCAGCATGTTTTTGAGAATCACCCATATATTCACATGTATCACATCTTTTCTTTTTCATTGCTAAATCATATTCCTTCATGTGGCTATACATCAACTTGTTTTTCCATTCATTTATTGATAGGAATTTGGTTGTTTCCAGTTTGGGACTAAATGGATGAATTGTATGAACATTTTGTGTAGAAGCCTTTATGTGGATATGTGTTTTCATTCCTCTTTGGTAAATATGTGGGGATGATAATCCTGGGTCACATGGAAAGTGCATATTTGAATTTATAAGAAACTACCAAAATGTCTCCAAAATGGATGCACCATTGTACTGACAATGTGTGAGATTTCAGTTGCTTCCTGCCCCTGGTATCTGATATTATACATCTTTTCATGTCTTTTTTTTTCATGAAATGTATCTTCAAATATTTTGCCTATTTCAAAAACAGAATTATTTTTTCCCCTTTTAACAAGTGGTAAGTATGCTTTGTATTTTCTAGATACAAGTCCCTTGGTGTGTATCTGTACTGTGAATATTCCATTTTCCTTTTCTGGAGTAAACCTGACTTAACCATGATATATCATCCATTCTATAGATAGTCAGATTCATTTGCTAATATAGTATTCAGGATTTTTTCATATATATTTATAACAGTCACTGGCCTATAGTCTTTTTTTTTTTTTGTAATGTCTTTGCCAGGTTTTAGAATCAGTGTTAACACTGGACCTATACGATAACAAGAAAAATGTTCCCTTCTCTTCTGAGAAGATTTATGTAGCATTGATATTATTTTGTTGATATTGACACTATTTTTTCCTAATGCTTTTTATCAGTACTATGGATGGGACCCATGAATGCTTTGCCAATGAGCTATATTTCCAGTCCTTTTATTTTTTATTTTGAATTAGGGTCTCACTAAGTTGCTGGCCTTGAACTTGCAATCCTCCTGCCTCAGCTTCCCTGGGAAGCTGGGACTGCAGGTGTGCATTACTTCACTTGACTCTTCCTAATATCTTCACAGAATTCACTAACAAAGACATCAGGGCTGAAGCTTTCTTTATGTGAGGGTTTTAAATTATGAATTTAATTTCTTTAATAGATGTAGGATATTGTGACTTTGTTTCTTCTGTGTGTTTTGTTAACTTTGTGTGTTTCAAAGACTCTATTTCAACCAGGATACCAAATTTACTCACATAAAGATGATAATATTCTAATATAATACTTTTAAGATATGGCAAAACCATAGTAATCTCCCACTTTCATTCCTGATATTGGTAATAAACATCTGCTTTCTTGTTGTTTTAGTCAGTCTAGCTAAAGGTTTATCAATTTTATTGATCCTTCCAAAGAATATGGTTTGGGTTTTATTTATTTTCTCTATTGTTTGTTTGTTTTCTACTCATTGGTTTCCATGGACACTTAATTTTTTATTCCTTCTCCTTATTTTGAATATAATTTGCTCTTCTTTATATACTTTTTAAAGTTGGAAGCCTATATAATTGATTTTAAATATTGATTATTTTCTTTAAAAAAAACTCCTTTTTTAAATTTATTTTTGTGTTGTGCTGAGGACTGAACCCAGGGCTTTGCACTAGGCAAGAACTCTATTGCTGAGCCACAATCCCAGCCTCAAAATCTTGAATATTTTCTAATAACAGTATTTAAAGCTGAAAAATTTCACTCCAAGCACAGCTTTAATGACATCCAAAGAATTTTGATATTGTTTTCTTACTTTTATTTAGATTAAAATATTTTGAAATTCCCTTTGTGATTTCTTCTTTAACCTACTGGCTAATCAGAAACATGCTGTTGAATTTCCAAATGATTTTGAATTTTCCAAATATTTTTTCCAAGACTGATTTATAATGGAATTCTGTTTTTTGTTCTCTTAAATTTATTGAAAATTTGTAATTATCTAGTAGATTTCCCATACGCACTTATAAAAAACAAAGGTGCATTCTGCTCTTCTTGGGTGGAGTATAGATGTCAGTTTGTAAATGTCATTTAGTTCGAGTTGATTGATAATATTGCTCAAGTCTTCTTCTCAAGTCCTTAGTGCATATTTTTTTTGCTAGTTTTTTTAATTACTGAGAGATAAGTGTGTAAATGTCTCAATTCTAATTGTAGTTTTGTTGATTTCTTACTATAATTCAGTTTGACTTGCTTCATGTTTTTTGAAGCTTTATTATTACATGCATATACCTTTAGGATTGTATCTTCCTAATAAATGGATCTCTTTAACATTGAGATATTCCTCTTGATCCTTAGTATTAGTTTTGCTTCTGAAATCTATAATTTTTATTCTCTCTGACAATTTCTGCCTTTTAAAGAGTGTTTATATAATTCACATTCTATATCATTTCTAATCTAATATGATTAAATCCTCCATTTTCCTACTTGTTTTCCATATTTTACCACCTCTTTTTGCTTTTGCCCCCTTTTTGCCTATTGTTGAATTGAGGGTTTTTTAAAAAAAATCTATTCTATCTTCAATATTGACAGCTGTGCTTTCTAAAACATAGGTATACAACATACATCTTGGACTACTCACAGTCATTCTTCAAATACAAGAGTGTACCTCCATTCCCCCTTTCCTGAATTTGTGTTACTGCCATTATGCATATTTTACTGCTATGTGTTAAAAAAAAAAACCTCTGTAATGTTTTTGTTATTATTATTATTATTTGCATTTAATGGCTAATTTTCCTTAAAATAAACAATGAGAGGGAATAATAGTGCTCTTGATTTCTTTGTGTAGATTCATATATCAACCTGGTATCATGTTCCTTCCACCTGAAAAATTTAACATTTCAGGTAGTGCAATGTTACTGCTGATGAGTTAGCTCACATTTCAGAATTGTTATATTGTATTTTTTATATCTTCATTTTTTATTTCAAAATTTTATCCCATTTTCAGAGGTACTTTTTATTTGTTCTTATTAGTTATACATGATAGTAGAATGGGTTTTGACATATTATACATATATGGAGTATAACTTGTCATTCTTCTGGTTGGATATGACATAGACTTGGTCATGTAGTCATATATGTACATAGGATAGTAATGTCTGATTCATTCGACTGTCCCATTTCCCCTCCTTTCCTTTCAGTACCCTTTGTCTAATCCAAAGTACTTCTATTCTTCTTTGACCTTCCCCCACACCTCTTGCTGTGAACCAGCATCTGCATATTAGAGAAAACATTCAGCATTTGGTCTTGGGGGGTTAGCTTATTTTACTTAGCATGATAGTCTCCAGTTTCATCCATTTACTGGCAAATGCCTTAATTTCATTCTTTATAGCTGATTAATATTCCATTCTGTATATGTACCACATTCTCTTTATCCATTCATCTGTTGAAGGGCATCTAGTTTAGTTCCATAACTTAGCTATTGTGAATTGAGCTGATATAAACATTGATGTGGCCACATTACTGTGGTAAGCTGATTTTAAGTCTCATGGATATATGCCAAGGAGTGGGATAACTTAGTCAAATGGTGGTTCCATTCCAAGTGTTCTGAAAAATCTCCATTCTGCTTTCCAGAGTGGTTGAACCAATTTGCAGTCCCACCAACAATATATGAATGTACCTTTTCCCCCACATCCACACCAACATTTATTGTTTACTTGTATTCTTAATAATTTCCATTCTGGCTGGGATAAAAGGAAATCTCTGTGTAGTTTTAATTTGCATTTCTCTAATTGCCAGAGATGTCAAACATTTTTCCTTGTATTTATTGACTATTTGTAGTCCTTCTTGAGAATTGTCTGTTTAGTTCCTTAGCCCATTTTTGATTGGGTTATTTGTCTTTTTGGTGTTAAGTTTTTGAGTACTTTGGAGATTAATCCTCTATCTGAGGTTTAGGTGACAAACATTTTCTCCCATTCTGTAGGCTCTCTCTTTGTGTTCTCATTTCCTTTGCTGTAAAGAAACTTGTTAGTTTAATTCTATCACATTTATTCTTGATTTTACTTCTTGCACTTGAGGAGGTAAGGAAGTCAGTTCCTGAGCCAACATGATTGGAGATTTGGGCCTACTTTTTCTTCTAGTATCCTGCTGCTTTGCTGTTCTAATGCCTAAGTCCTTGATCCACTTTGAGTTGAGCTGTGCAGTGTGAGAGATAGGAGTCTAATTTCATTTTGCTACATATGGATGTCCAGTTTTCCCAGCATCATTTCTTGAAGAGGCTATCTTTTCTTCAATGTATGTTCTTGGTGCCTTTGTCTAGGATGAGATAACTGAATTTATGTAGGTTTGTCTCTGTGTCTTCTATTCTTTACCATTGGTCTACATGCCTGTTTTGGTGACAATACCATGATATTTTTGTTACTATAGCTCTGTAGTATAATTTGAGGTCAGGTATTGTGATGCCTCCTGCTTCACTTTTCTTGCTAAGGATTGCTATGGCTATTCTGGGTCTCTTACTTTTCCAAATGAATTTCATGATTGCCTTTTCTAGTTCTATGAAGAATGTCATTGAGATTTTAATGCATTAAATCTGTATAGCACTTTTGATAGTATGTCCATTCTGACAATTTTAATTCTATTTATCCAAGAGCATTGGAAATCTTCCCATATTCTAAGGTCTTCCTCAGTTTCTTTTTTTTAGAGTTCTGTAGGATTCACTGTACAAGTTTTTCACCTCTTTGTTTAGATTGATCCCCAAATATATATATATACACATACATACATACATACACACACACACACAATGGGATTGTTTTCCTAAATTCTAATGTAAAGGAATGCAATTGATTTATGAGTGTTGATTTTATATCCTGCTGCTTTGCTGAATTCATTTTATGAGTTCTAGAAGTTTTATGGTGGGAATTTTTTTTAATATAGAATCATGTTATTGGCAAATAAGGATAGTTTGAGTTGTTCTTTTCCTATCTTTATCCCTTTAATTTCTTGTAATTTCTCTGGCTAGTTTCAAGGATGATGTTGAATAAAAGTGGCAAAAGAGGGCATCCTTGTTCTAATTTTTTAAAAAAGCATTTATTTTTTAGTTGTAGTTAGCCACAATACCTGATTTTTACATGATGCTGAGGATTGAACCCATGTTAGGCAAGCACTCTATAGCTAAGCACAACCCCATCCCCCTTGTTCTAATTTTTACAGTGAATGCTTTCAATTTTTCTCCATTTAGAATGATGTTGACCTTGGGTTGAACATACATAGCTTTTACAATGTTGAGGTTTGTGCTTAGTATCCCTAGTGTTTCTAGTATATTTTGTCAAATGCTTTTTCTACATCTATAGATATAATAATATGATTCTTGTCTTTAAGTCTGTTCATGTGATGAATTACATTTATTGATTTTCTTATGTTGAACCCACCTTGCATCCCTGGGATGAACCCCACTTGATTGTGGTATACTATCTTTTTAATATATTTTTGTATACAATTTGACAAAATTTTATTAAGAATTTTTATATCTATGTTCATGAAGGATATTGTTCTGAAGTTTTCTTTCCCTGATGTGTCTTTGTCTGGTTTTGGTATCAGGATGGATACCAGCTTCATACAATGGGTTTGGAAAGGTTTCCTCCTTTTCTGTTTCAAGGAGCTAATGAACCTTACGCTGAATTTGTAGATAGGCTTATTCAAACAGCTACCAGAGTTTTGGGGAATACAGAACAAGCAATGCCATTAATAAAACAACTGGCTTATAAGCAAGCGAATCGTTGGTGCAGAGAAGTCATTAGACCATGGAAACATGAAGATTTAAATACATATATTAAATTATGTAGAGACATTAATGAAAAAGGGCAAGTCGTGGCAGCTGCAGTACAACAGGTTTTAGATGCCAGGCCAAAAACATGCTACAATTGTGAACAAACAGGACATTTTAAAAGGAATTGCCCCATAGGAGGAGGGTTTAACAAAACTAGGTATCAAAGGAGTAGAATACCAGGTATTTGCCCACAATGCCATAGAGGGAGACATTGGGCTAATGAATGCCGTTCTCAAACCACCATAGAGGGTACTCCATTATCAAAAAACGAACAAGGACCAGGTGTCTATCTACGATATCGTGGAGAAAGGCATCAGGCTCATTGCCAAAAAATGGAGAGGGGGGCCCAAAGCTCTGGGGCCCAAGACGACAAATATACAGAGCACTGGAGGAACCCAGCAACCCCATCAGGGTAGTGCCCAGGACACATTGTCCATTAAATCCCTCACTAGACAAACCAGAGGAAGCGCAGGATTGGACATCTGCGCCTCTGCCAGAACAGTACTAACTCCAGAGATGGGAGTTCAAATCATTCACACAGGGATGAAAGGACCTCTTCCCAAAGGAACAGTAGGCTTATTATTGGGATGCAGTTCTTCTACTCTAAAAGGACTTATGATAAGTCCTGGGGTAATTGATCCCGATTATGAAGGTGAAATAAAAATTATAGCCAGTTCTCCAAAGGGTATATCAGTAATTTCACCAGGAGATAGAATAGCACAGTTACTAATAATACCCAGCCTACATGATAAATTTTCCTGTCATACTGTAGAAAGAGGTTCCAAGGGATTAGGCTCCACAGGTGTAGATTGGGCTATGCTTTCTTTAAATTTAGATTCTCACCCCATGCTAAAACTAAATATTCAAAGACATGAATTTCATGGGCTACTGGATACAGGCACAGACCTTAGCATCATCTCTCGTCAAGAATGGCCAAAATATTGGCCATTACAACAAGCCACTCAAACGCTTCAAGGCCTAGGAGTGGCGACTAATCCCCATAGAAGTGCAATGGTATTAGATTGGAAGGATCCTGAAGGATGTGAAGGAACTATACAACCATATGTATTGGATCATCTTATGGGGACGAGATGTCCTAGATCAATTAGGTTTGACATTAACAAATAACATTAATCAAAATGCACCCACTATTATATGGCTAAACAAGGTTTTAGGAAAGGAAAAAGATTAGAAGAACAAAAACAAGGTATAGCAGCACCAATACAAATAGATCAAGGAACGGACAGGCATGGGTTGGATTTTCAGAAGGGGCCACTGAGACAATAAAAATTACTTGGAGGGCTGGGGATGTGGCTCAAGCGGTAGCGCACTCGCCTGGCATGCGTGTGGCCCAGGTTCGATCCTCAGCACCACATACAAACAAAGATGTTGTGTCCGTCAATAACTAAAAATAAATATTAAAAAATTCTCACTCTCTCTCTCACTCTCTCTTAAAAAAAAAAATTACTTGGAAATCAGAAAGACCAGTATGGGTTCCTCAGTGGCCCCTGACTAAAGAAAAGATACAAGCAGCCCATGACCAGGTCAAACAACAATTAGTGGAAGGACATATACAACCTTCTGTATCTCCCCATAATACTCCTATTTTTGTCATCAAAAAGAAATTTGGTAAAAGGAGATTATTGCAAGATTTAAGAGCCATTAATAATGAGATGGTTATTATGGGACCTGCTCAATCAGGGATTCCTCAATTGTCTGCTTTGCCAAAAACCTGGAATGTTTTAGTTATAGATATTAAAGATTATTTTTTTTCAATTCCAATTCATGCTGAGGATAGTCCACGTTTTGCATTTACTATCCCTGCACTGAATCATGAAGGTCCTGATCAGAGACCTTCAAGGGATGGCTAACAGCCAAACTATGTGTCAAACTTATGTTAACAAAGCAATCCAGCCACTTAGAAATCAAAATCCTGAACTACAAATATTTCACTATATGGATGATGTATTATTAGCACACAAAGATAAAAACACATTGCTAGAATGTTATGTCACAATTACAAAATTATAATCTAGAGATAGCAATAGATAAAGTACAATTAAATTTTCCAATTAATTATTTAGGAGTTCTATTATCCTCAACCATGGTCTGTCCACCAAAAATTCAAATACGAATAGATCAACTCAAATCACTTAATGACTTTCAAAAGTTATTAGGAGACATAAATTGGATGAGGCCTTATCTAGGTATACCAGCAGGAGAGTTGGGACCTTTATTTGATATTCTAAAGGGTCCATCAGATCCAAATTCACCCCGAATGTTAACGCCTGAAGCAAGAAAGGCATTAAACATCATTGAAACATATATGGAAGATATGCATTTGGATAGAACTGATATAAATTTGCCTTTATTATTTATTGTACTACCAACAAAAAATATTCCTACAGGAGTATTTTGGCAAGAAGGTCCATTATTATGGATACATTTATCTTATTCTCCTAACACTATTCTTACTAGGTATCCTGAGGCTGTAGGACAATTAATACTCAAAGGAATAAAAGCAGCAAAGGGAGTGTTTGGAATTTCTCCCAATAAAATTATTACTCCATATACTATGGACCAAATTGATGAGTTAGCTAATGAGTTAAAAACATGGGCAATAATCATGTGCAAATCTAATGTTTCATTTGATAACCACTTACCATCTAATCCTTTCTTGTCTTTTTGGTCATTGCATCCTGTAATTTTTCCAAAAATGACAAGAAAAACACCTACCATGAATGCTCCAAATACATTCACTGATGGGTCAAATAATGGTACAGCAGCAATAGTTACACCTGATCAAACTTTTACATTTTTAGTACCCAAACAATCAGCTCAAAAGGTAGAGCTTAATGCAGTATTACAAGCTTTTGTGGTGTTTAAAGATTCTGTATTTAATTCATTTTCCGATAGTCAGTATGTAGTTAATGCTATAGTATCCCTTGAAGATGCTGGTAGGATTTCCCCTTCCTCTACTGTTTTCTCTTTGCTTTCCACTATACAAAGTCTAATCTGGGACAGAAAAGATCCATTCTTTATAGGACATATCAGGGCACATACAATATTGCCTGGAGCCCTTAGTTTGGGCAATGATTTAGCAGATAAAACTACACATGACATACATATTTTCTCTACACTAGAATAAGCTACAAATTTTCATAAAAAGTTCCATGTCAATGCTAATACTTTACAACAGCATTTAAAAATAACTAAGGAACAAGCTAGACAAATAATAAAACAATGTCAAAATTGTGTGACCTTTTTACCACAAGTTAATCTTTTACCACAAGTTAATCAATCCTAGAGGTCTGATACCTAACCATATTTGGCAGATGGACATCACACACTTGCCAGAATTTGGAAAATTAAAATATTTGCATGTTACAGTTGATACTTCTTCTGGATTTTTGATGGGCTCCCTTCATGCTGGAGAAAAAACTAAAGATATTATAGCTCATTGCTTACAAAATTTTGCCACTGTGGGCGTTCCAAAACAGTTAAAAACAGATAATGCCCCTGGTTATACTTCTACCTCTTTTAAACAATTTTGCTCATCATTTGGCATTACTCATATAACAGGAATCCCATACAATCCACAGGGACAAGGCATAGTTGAAAGAGCTCATCAAACTAAAAATGTACTTATTAAAGCAAAAAGAGGGAATTGGGAAGGGGTATATATTCCTCAAAGATAAACTTAAAATAACCCTTTTTACTCTAAACTTTTTAAATTTGGATTCATCAGGACTTAGTGCTGCGGAAAGGCATTTGTGTCCAAAAAATGTACATAAGCCCAAGGTACTTTGGAAGGATATTCTAACAGGACAATGGAAAGGTCCTGACCCAGTAATTGTCTGGAGTCAGGGGTCTGTTTCTGTGTTTCCACAGGGAGAACAGCAGCCGATTTGGATTCCAGAGAGATTAACTGAGGTTCTGACCCAGTGATTGTCTGGAGTCGGGGGTCTGTTTGTGTGTTTCCACAGGGAGAACAGCAGCCGATTTGGATTCCAGAAAGATTAACTAAAGCGATTTCTCCAGACCAAAAAGAAGATGATTTGGCTCAAATCCATAACAGCTGATATACAAAACTCCAGTTTGGCTATTCTTACATCTGCGACAGAACCAGGATGCTTTTTTCAATATCTATTTTATTATTACCCTTTCCCACATCATGAAATTCTATTTTGGTTTTTGAGCTCAGACAGACCTAAGTTAATGTTTTGCTGATCAGTTCTATTTTTTGACCATAGAGTATTTAAATATTGCAATGGAGATTTCACCTGTTACAAGTTTTAAGGCCTTTACTATTATGTGTTGTATGTATTATATTATGTGTGCACACTTGTGTTTTGTGTTGTATGTTTGTATGTACGTATGTCCATATATCATATATGATGAGCGCTCATGAAAAAATGGATCCAAATATTTTTTTTTTATTCACGTGATTTAAATGGTTTAATTTAAATTGGGTAAACAGCTGTTGAGGATTGTTTTAATACGTGAACAAAAAAGGAGGTTAACAGATCTGTTTGTTTACTTTCACCTTTCCTTTTCATTATATTTAATAATTCTGTTCAAGATAATGTAAATTGTTCAGAAAATTGTTTTCTTTTAGTGCCTTCTGGAATGTTACATAATTTTTTCTTTAGCCATTATTGCCAGAATTCCTATCTTCATCCCAGTGCCGGTGAAGACAAAGATAAAACCAATCTACAACTTCTGCAATAGCTATCAGTGAACTGCTTGCAGAACTTGCCTGGACTATGTATCACTTGTATGCATTGTGAACTCATTTGTATGCATTGTGAACTATCTGTTGGTGCAGCGACTTGCGGTAGTGTTGGGGTATTTTTGCTGATGGTGTCATCGGTGGTACAATTTTTCCAAAAGGAGCCATCAATTGGCTTGGTGTATCCTCCTCCCTTTTGCTTGTGATGGTCCTTCAGCTAAAATTTGGGGGCCAACAGAGGTGAGGCAAAGAACCTCATCCCCCCTCCCTGCTGGTACAAAGACCTATCCACAAGTCTGGCTGTATGCTGGACCAGTAGTCAATGACGGGTAAGATCCAATTGCAATGGTACCAACCTAAGACAGGAGGCTGACGCCTTGAGGTCAGCTCATCTGATGATGGGTAAGAACCATATATAGTATTGGACAACCTAAGGCAGGCACAGTCCCTAAGCCACATGCTTGTTGTTTAAACAGAGAGGGGGAGATGTTGAGAGCCACAGCTGAAGGGGCCCCAGCAAACTTCCAGCTGATTGGCTCCTCTGCAGTGATGCTCATTGGGTTGGTTCCCCGCCCTTTCAGAACACAGAGCTGCTCATTGGAGGACTTTTTTTGGCTCTACCCACACGACCCAGCCAATCAGCCTCAAGAGCAGGAGGAGTGGGGGAGGTTGAGAGGCTTGTGGGAAGCCAGTGGTGGCAGTTGGGCTCTGAGGGTTTTTCCTGAAGAGCTGTATGGTGCGGTGTGTGTGTTCTAAAAATAAAGTTCATTTCTTTTGACAAGTGGCTCCTGAATTGTGCCCAGCCAGACTGTGGCAATGGAGTAATTTGAGGAAGATTGGTGTTAATTCTTCTTTGAATTATTTTGTAGAACTTAGCTGAGAATTCATCTGGTCTTGGGCTTTTCTTAGTTGGTAGACTTTTTGTTGGAGTCTTCTATTTCACTGCTTGAAATAGATCTGTTTAAATTATATATGCCCTCCTGATTCAATTTGGGTAAGTCATAGATCTCTAGAAATTTGTCAGTATCTTCAAGATTTTATATTTTATTGGAGTATGAATTTTCAAAATAGTTTGACTGTCATTTGTATTTCATAGTGTCCATTGTGATATTTCCTTCTTTATCATGTTTTAATAATTTAAGTTTTCTCCCTCTTTGTTAGCATGGCTAAGAGTTTATCAATTTTATTTATTTTTTCAAAGAACTGGCTTTTTTTCAATTTTTTAAAATTTTTGTTTGTTTCAATATCAGTGATTGATTTCAGCTCTGATTTTAATTATTTCCTGCCTTCTACTGATTTTGGTGTTGATTTGTTCTCTTTTTTCTAGGCCACTGAGATATAATGTAAAGTTATTTATTTGACTATTTTCTATTCTTTTAATAAATGACCTCAATACAATGATTTTTCCTTTTAGAACTGCCTTCATAGTGTCCCAGAAATTTTTATATATTTTGTTACTATTCTTATTTATTTCTAAGTATCTTTTTTTATTCCATTCCTGATTTCTTCTGCTACCCATTTGTCATCCAATAACATATTACTTAGTCTCTAGGTGTTGGAGTAGCTTTTATTTTTTATTTTATCATTGTTTTCTAACTTCATTCCATTATGATCTGATAGAATGCAAAGAATTGTCTCTATATTTTTGCATTTGCTAAGAGTTGCTTTGTGGTATAAGATGTTGTTTATTTTAGAGAAGGATTCGTGTGCTACTGAGAAAAAAGTGTATTCAATCACGGATGGATAAAATATTCTCTACATGTCTGTTAATTGTAAGTTATTGATTGTACTATTTAGTTCTAAAGTTTCTTTGTTTAGTTTTTGTTTCGAGGATTTATCCAATGGTGAGAGAGGTGTGTTAAAGTCACCCAGTATTATTGTGTTGTGGTCTATTTGGTTCTTGAAATTGAGAGAGGTTTGTTTGATGTATGTAGATGCTCCATTGTTTGGGGCATAATAATTTATGATTATTATGTCTTATTGACATATAATTCTTTTAAGCAGTATGATATATACTTCTTGTTTCTTCTGATTAACTTTGGCTTAAGTCCACTTCATCTGACATGACAAAACCCCCTGCCTGTTTACATGATCCATGTGAGTGATGTTTTTTCCCATCCTTTCACCTGCAGTCTGTGTATGTCTCTGCCTATGAAGTATTTTGGAGACAGCATATTGTTGGGTCTTGTTTTTTAATCCAATTTGCCAGTCTGTATCTTTTGACTGATCAGTTTAGGTTATTAGTGTTCAAGGTTATTATTGAGATATGGTTTGTATTCCCAGTCATTTTGGTTTATTTCCAGTTTTTAATTTGAATTAAATATTGAAAAAAATTGCCAAGAATGTTATATAGTGCAGGTTTCTAGTTGTGAATCCTTTTAACTTTTGTTTATCCTGGAAGGTTTTAATTTAATCTTCAACTCTGAAGCTTAATTTTGCTGGATATAGTAATCTTGGATGGCATCCATTTTCTTTCAGAACTTGGTATATATTATTCCAAGACCTCCTACCTTTGACAGTCTGGGTTGAGAAATCAGCTGAGATCTGAATTGGTTTCCTCCTAAATGTAATATGACATTTTTTTTCCTGGCAGAGTCTAAAATTCTATCCTTATTCTGTATGTTAGGTATTCTCATAATAATGTGACTTGGTGTGAATTTCTTGTAACTTTGTACATTTGGGGTCCTGTTGTATATTCATTTTTGAAGGATATTTTACTATGAAATTTTAAGATGACTTCAATTTCCCTTCAACACTTTAAAATGTCATCCTACTGTCTTCTGGCTTGCAAATTTTCTGATTATGTCTATAGTAATGCTTATCTCTGATTATCAATACAAAATGTACATATTGGTATCTAGCTTCTGTTAAAATTTCTTTGCTTTCAGTACTATGATTACTGTCTTAGTACTAGATGCTATGACAACATACCATAGTCTGGGTATTTTAAACAACAGATATTTGGAGTCTGTGATCAGTGTGCTAACAGGTTCTGGTGAAGATCCATCCTCTTCCTGGTTTGCACATGTTTTCTTCTTGTATACTCACATGGAAAACAGAGGAAACTCTGGTGTCTCTTCCACTTATAAGAGCACAAATCTCACCTTGGGGACCCCATTTTCAGGGTTTCATTTAAACCTAATTGTGCCACCTCCTAATACTTCCATTGAGAGTTAGGGCTTCAACATATGAATTTGGGGGTACTCAAAGATTCAGTACATAACACCTCTATTCTGTTTGGGGAAAGAGTTTGCAAATAATTGGTATTTCTTTTTAAATATTCAATAGAATTCACCTTTGAATTCTAAAAGTACCTGAACCTGGGTTTTTCTTAGAATTTTTATTTGTTTGTTTGGGGGCAGGCTAGTTCAATATCTTAGTTGATATAGGCTTCTTCATACTTTCTAATTTTTTCTTAAGTGATTTTGATAGTTCTTTTAGGAACTTTTCCATCTCATCTAGGTTATCTAATTATTTGCCACACAATTATCCACAGTATTCTCTTATATTCACTGTATTCTGTAAGGACAATAGTGATGTCGATTTTCATTAGATTTTATAGTAATTTGAATGTTCTCTGATTATTTTTGGCCAGCCTCACTAGTGGTTGAAAATTTTGCTACACTTTTAAAAAGAACTAAATTTTGGTTTCATTCATTGCTCTAATAACTTTTCATATTGTTTCATTTGTTTTCACTCTACTTTTTCATTTCCTTCCTCTCTTTGCTTTTTAGTTGTTTCCTAATTTTTTCGTAGTTCCCTAAGATATAAAGTATGTTACAGATTTGAGGTCTTTCTTGCTTTCCACCTGAACATTCTTTTAGTATTTTTTTATAAAGCAAGTTTGCAAGCAACAAATTATTTTAATTTACCTGGGAATATCTATTTGCCTTCCATTTTGAAAGGCAGTTTTGCTTAAAATAAGGTTTTTGGTTAACAGTATTTTTTTCCTCAGAACTTTGAACATGTCCACTTCCCTTCAGCCTTCATTGTGTCTGCTGAGAAGTCTGCTGTCAATTTTATTGGTGGTTCCTTGTTTTTTTTTTTCTTAATGATTTCAGGATTTTCTTCTTGCCTTCCACAATTTCTTTAGATATTTTTTGTTTGGACTTCCATTACGTGTATGATGCAATTAGTGTTGTGTTGTTCTGCAGTTCTCTGAAGTCATATATGTGCTATAGCTTGGGTGTGGTAGGATAGGAGGCTTGGTCCCCAGGGTGGCACTCTTTAAGTAGTGCTGAAATCTTTAAGAGGTGAGATGTAATGGAACTTCCTGAGGTCATTTTGGGTATGATGTAGCAGATCCTTGAGTTCCTGTGAGAGGGTCTTTAGAAAAGAAGGAAGCCTGACATTTCCCATCCTGTTTCTTTTCATAGTGCAGATGTAATCTTCTTGCCAGAAAGCCAAAGAGAGAGGAAGGTGCTAGAAATTCCAATATCCCCTTCAAGAATACACTCCCAAAGATTTCCTTTCACTAGGACCAACCTCCTAATGGTTCCATGTGCCCCCAATAGTGCCACAGGGTGTGTCCAAGCCTTTAATACAAGAGCCTTTGGGGGGAAAACTCCAGATCCAGACTATAGCAAAGCCCTTCAGGCTGAAGTGAAAGTGGGGAACTAAAAAGTTACTCAGACTCATATGAGGGAATTTTAAAACACTGACAAAGGTAAATATAAATATGAGCACAAGCACAAAGAACATACTTTTTTTAATAAAATAATTTTTAGTTTGTAACTTCTGTTTCCTCCTGGTTTAAAATACAACAACCATAAATCGACAAGTATAAATGTATATATATGGATACTTTATAAAAGATGTAATATGTGACAAAAACGGCATGGGAAGGAATAAAACTATATAGGTCAAACACTCATTGAAATTGAGATTCATCTGAATTAGGTGAATAGAACAGCTTTTCAATCTCCTCTAATAAAATTCTATGTACTGTTTTAAAAATTGCCCTTTTTTGTTTTTGTTTCATATCTAAGGCAGCTTTGCCTCAATAAAGATAACAAATATCTTCCTCTAATGTTTTAGTTTTTGCTTACATTAAAATCTATGATCCATTTTGAGTTAATTTTTTGTGTATTATTTTAGAGTGAAGATTTTTTTCCTTCATTCTTTTTTCTATCTATGCTTCAAATTACATATTCTCTTAATCTATTTTCATGTTTGCTGGTTCTTTTCCCAGTTTAAATTGCTGCCCAAACCTTATTGAATTTTTCACCTTGGTTATTGTACTATTGAACTCCAGGATATTCATATGGAAATATATATAATATATATATTATATATAATATATGTATATATATACCATATTTAAAGAAATAAGGAAAATATGACAATGCCTAATCAAATAGAAAACATATATATATTTCTATCTCCTTATGTTTTCTATTTGATTAGGCATTGTCATATTTTCCTTATTTCTTTAAATATGGTTTCCTTTAGTTCTTTGAACATTTTAGAAATAGCTTCTCAGCATTTATCCTATATCTGATACCCCTCAAAGGAAGTTTCTATTATGGATCACACTTTTCTTTGCTACCTCATAATTTTGTGTTGTAACTGTATATTTTAGGTAACTTATAGCATCTCTGCATTTTGATCTTTCTCACCTACTTCAGATGTATCATTATTAGTGACATGGCTGGACAAATTCATGAAGCCTATTTCTTCCTCAATATGCCACCTTAGGCACTAGTATTCAACTTTTCCTCCCTGGCTTTCCTAGGGGTTGCTTGAGTCAGCACATGTGTAGTCAGCTATTCAGTGGTCAAAAGTTGTACTTCTAACCTCTGAATCAGTAAGATTTTCACCTTATCCTGGGGGTGTGTGTGTGGCTTGAAGGTTGCTTTCATAGCTTAGGGTTTAAAAGTTGGCCCTGCATTCAGCCAGGAACTCATGTCTCAGAAGTTCCTTCTCTGGTCACTCTTAGGTCACAGACTTCAGGATGCATTCTTCCTAATCACAAGAGTATCTGTGATTTTATCAAGGCTCTTTCTCTTTCCCCATCGTGTCTAAACTCCTTGTTGTCTATCTTGGTATCATCATCAACCATTATCCCCCAACTAAATTTTAGGTGCATGCTCTATGGTTTTTAGCAATTCTTTAGCGTATTCATTGTTCCAGTCCTGTCCCAAATAAAGTCAGGCCCTCAGATGGTTATTTTTAGGTATCAATTTTAAGAATTCTTTTGAGAGCTGGTAAAGCATTATTTCTGTATGTGTCTCTGAAGTTATTTTCAGAGATTTGTGTGTTGATGGAATGGGGAAGTGGGCACACTTCTCTTTTGCAAACTGGTAACATTCTCCTGCCCTGGAATACTGGACCTTCTGGTTCTCTGGCCTTTGGATGTCAACAGCCCTGTGTGGGTTGTGAGGCCTTACACTACTGGCTTCTCTGGTTCTGAGATTTTGAGATTTGGACTGAGCAATGCTACTAGCATCCTTGAGTCTCCAGCTGGCAGGCCACCTTCTCAACCTCCATAATCATGTAAGCCAATTCCCCTATGTACCCTCTCATATATTTCCTTAGTTTGTATGGGTTCTGTCTCTCCAGAGAATTCTCATACAGAACCCTTGTAACATGTAGTATGTTGTCAAGTCTTTGAAGCTCACTCCAACCCTCTCTACAGCTCCCTGCCTTTGTGCTATGAAGCAGAAGGTGGGATTAATGAAAAACTGGCTGTTCATTGAATGTGCTACCCACATCCTCCCTGGAGCTGCTGTTGGGTGCAGGGAAAGCAGGGAGAAGGACAAAGTTGTGGAAAATATAATCTCCCAAGTGAGTTTATCTAATCTTCCACCCACATATTCCTGTGTCTTTCCAGTAGCTTCATACAACTAATCAGGTTATTTTGTGCCTTTTACTATAAATGGGTCTTTTTTTAAAAAAAGACTGTTTTCCAGCTAATTACTGTAGTTTTCAAGGAAGGTAATTTTCAGCATACTCCCTTGGATTTTCAAGACACTGAAAGCAAGTCCTCCATAATATTTCTTGATCATCTAGTTTTTAAATGAAGCACATATAAACCAATGAACACCACAATCAACCATTTCTACTCTGCATCATAAGGAGAATTTTTTGCTAATGTCATTTAATTGGCAACAATGAAACAAAAAATTAATTCCTCCAGCAAGTTTTGCCAGATGGGATATCAAGATACCTTGCCAAGAACAAGGACCCTAATAAATTTCTAAGGCAAATAATCGGTGTACTAACCCAAACAGGTATATATCCCAAGTAAGCAAATATCAATGGTAAAAAGGAATTTCATTTTTTTAAATATCTGTCAGCTGTGTGGAATTAGTGGGTAATATTCAACTCACCTCCATCATGTCCTATCCAAGATCTCTTATTACTTTTTCCTAACAACTATTTCAAATGAAAAAACTAGTAGCTAGTTCTGACCTAACCTGGAGATAATAAGTTCTGCAATTCTGCTTTTTCATCATTTTTACTTTCCTCCCTAATTTGCATTAGTCTTGGCACACAGATGACATATTTACCCACTTATTGTTTTCATTACACTTAAAGTTTTTCATTATGTACTCTCCGCTTTTACAGAAAAATAACATTTTCAGTGGCAACTTTATATCAAATTCAGTTTTGATACTTTGCAACTCTTAAACAGATGGAGTGTATCACAAACCATCAAGCTGGTATTTTTTAAATGCATACCCTACCCTAAAAAGCACAGCTTTGAGGGACCTCAAGCAATAGTTGGTACACTATGACTGGTGGGCAAAACCTAAACTACTGCCTATTTTTTAAAAAATATTTTTTTCATAACTTCATTTATTTTTATGTGGTGCTGAGGATCAAACCCAGTGCCTCACACATACTAGGCAAGCGCTTCACCACTGGAGTGACAACCACAGCCCCATTGCCTAAAAATAGTCTTATTAAAACACATTCACCTTCATTTATGTATAGTCCCTGGCTATTTCTGCATTATAAGAGATGAGTAACAACAAAGACTATATCCAATAAAGCCCAAGTTATTTACCATTTGACCCTTTCCTGAAAAACAAACTGCTGACCCCTCAATGAAAATTTTCATAAAAACTATAGCATTTCAATCTGTGCTACTGAATACTCAGCAAGATAAAATTTTTTGAAAAGTAAATTACTTTGTAAAGTCAATGCTAAACAGTGGGAGCCCCACATCAATGGGAATGGATAAATAGGAAAATAATCAAACTAATTATTGACTCTGAAGTTTGATTAGCTCAGTCATCTTTAGTCAAGAAAAATAAAGAACAGAGGGTTCTGTTTATTTCCTACTCGACAATAAAGAAGTTCCAAGCAGGTTTGCAACCTTCAGAATAACCTAAATTAAAACCAAAAGGATCCCATATGCACTGATTTTAAACGGTTTTTAAAACTCTCAGACAAATATATAACAACAGTAATTTTTCTGGAATGGCTACTCTGAAAGTATTTTTAGAGCATCACAAAGACTGGCAGGATAATTCCTTTTTTTCCTTTCTAGTCACAGGAAGCTCATTACAGATCTAACCTTAACACAGCATTTCAGTTTTACTGCTGTAGGGTACTGAAGAGCATAAGCCACCTATGGCTCACCTTGCCAGCACAACAGAAAAAATTATGGTAAATGTGACCCTTCTCAAACAAAATTTCATCTATGACTTTTTTTGGGGAAGAGGCTCATACTTTATTTTGTATAGTTCACTAGCATAGCATAAAAAACAAAAAACTTCACACACATGGAAATATAAATAATTACCCATCAGAATAATGGGTATAATCTCCCATTAGGTTTTAGCACAGTTAAAAAAATTCTTATGTAAACACAAACTTAAGATAACTTTAATTGAAGAAAACATTCATCAACAATGAACAATGAAATTAACAATGCTTACCATTCTTTAAACACCATATACATTATTAATATATACTGTGTATTTCCAATCAACTCCATTCTTAGGCTCAATTTTTAAGAAACACGATTTTACCAGGTTTTATACAAAAAAATACTTCACTAAGAAAGTAGATAAACTGCACAAAAACAGTACAAGTATAATGTGCATAGCAAGATAGCTTGAAGCATCTATGTATGGCTTTCTTTAAAATAAAAAACTATTAGGGGAATGGGCCCATTTGGGACCTTACTGTTACAGTTGACATATGTAAACTGTTTCACATCTTTTTTAGGCACTTGCTAACAATAGTGTTCAATCCCTGAAAAATTAATTTTACCTAAAAAAAATCCACATCTGAAATAATAACCAAGAAAAATAGAAAATAACATGGGTTAAAGTTTTACATATTCTCTTTAAATTAAACAACCAGTTTTATTAGTGCATGCACAGAACTAAACTAAAAGAAAATAAATTTTTGTGACAAAACTTTCTGTGCAAAATTTACATAACAAAGTACAAAAAATATGTACAGATTTGTTATATACAGAAAAGAAGCCCTGAAGTTTTCATCCAATCAATGAAAATATCATTAACACTTATAGTAACAATATAACAAAAACCATACAACACACAATTTTGTAATATAAGAACTTCATTACCCAATGATCCAACAAAATTTGATCCAAACTTACAAGGTAAAAAATTTAAATCTATTGATTGTTATGAAAATGTTCACTCAGAAACTCCTTTGGGCATGTTCCTTAGGAATCTGTCCTGAACTACCAGAGTCCAGTGTTAATTCTTCCCCATTTTCCAACACCAACAATTAGTATATATCTGCTTTGGGTTGTCCATTATACTGAAAAGTTGCTAACAAAAATGGTTTGTCCTAATTTGGACATGTTCAGATAATAATAGTAATTAAACTGACAAAAACATGATCTGCCTTGCTAATCATGCTTCAAAATATCATCTCTGTAAAAAAAAATGTTAATTTTCAAGAAAATCTATTCCCTTAGAAGTGTTTCTATGTTCCACGGTTAAGGGATGGCAATCAAGAAAAGATGGTCACTTGGTTTTTGGGAAACAGTTTAATTCAGATGAGCACAATTCTGTGCAATGGGATCATTGGAGAATATAATCAGCTTAAGGAAAACGTTGAAATTCTTTAACTGGACTTGAAACTAGACAAAGAGATTCTCTTGAGGCTGCCCATCTATTGCAATGCTTGACATGGCCATTTAGAAAATCAAAATCACATTGGGAGGATGTTCCAATTGTTGACATAGAAGAGAGCTTAACATAAAACAGGGTTTACTTGCCCCATACTCTGAGCTTTATTTAATGTAACTATAGTAAGTTAAAAGATACTTTCAAAGGAGTCTAATACCCTTTAAACTGTATTTAGCAAATGTCAAGTAACTTTTTTACCCAAGCTCTCAGTATATCTTCACAAGTGAGGAGATATTTCTCAACTCCATCATGAAAGAGCTCTCCATCTTCAGAGGAGCTGTATATATCAGATTTATAAGGCTGGTGGAAGAAGAGAGGGAATGGAGCTGCCATTACCCTCTACTAAGAGTCTCTAAAGAAGTAAATTGGGAAAACTTTTTATCAAAATTTTCTTTAGCCCTAACTTCCCACAAACACATCTTTAAAAAAATCAAGGTACAACTGTGCTGATTAGTTTCTTCCAAAACTTGTGTGTGCAACGATGGCATTTTCAAGTACCACACATAAAGCTTTTGTTCTTCCAAAAACACATGACTTTTAAAACTATTTAATTTCAGGAACTATACCAAGTAAAAGCTGCATGTAGTATGGTACTTCAACCCAGTGTTTTCTTCTAAGGTAATGTTGCTTTTCTTTTCCTTGCTTTTCAATACCTTATTCTAACATATTCCAATCCCGAGTGGCTTCCATTAAATGTCTCTGCCCATGACCAGCCCAAGCGTCCTGATTGTCAAATACTCTACCACAAAACCAACAATTAAACTTAGTTTTCAAAACATTTTCAGAGGTAGTTTTTACAATCTGATAATTATTTTTGCTTGTCTTTTTGAGTGTTAATTTTAGCACAAACCTTTCTTTCACAGAACTAACATGTTTAAATGTTTTGTGCCTCTTGGAAAAATCATCATAAGTTGTTTTTGAAGGGTTATAACAAACTGGTTTCAGTAAAGCATTCATAGTTCTTTTTGACAATGAAACTTTAAGTACACGTCCATTAAATTTAGCGACAGTTTTCATCACACTCACTACTTCTGGTGCATCTGCATCAGGATGATTTAAAACCACAACTGGTTGGTTTCTCCTAGGACATTTCACAAGCTGTTTGGAACTAAAAGGGAAAAGCCGCAAAGTTCTAACTGAATCTTTTGAAAGCCTAGGTCTGCTAAATCCAAATGTTTCACGAACATCTTCAGTTTTAGCCTTTTCTTTACACTTTCTATGCAATGATGATTTTTTTCTTGGAGGTTCCTGGGAACTATCCCTACACTTTCGTTTACAGTTTCTGTTTCTAGCTACAAAGGCAGTTTCAGAATCTTTATTTCTTACACTTGTTTTTATTTTTGAAAATTTTTTGGGGGAAGTCTTTCTTCTATTGAAATTTCTCTCAATTGTACAATTTGTCGTACATCTTAATACCCTGGCCTCTGAATGGTCACTGATACATACTGGTTCATCAGAAGATTCAGGGCATGTTGCAGTAGAGGTTATAACAATTTCATTTGCTGGCATCAAATCATCTAATAAGAACGGTAAGGCATCTCTAGAAGATTCTAGCTCTTTCTGCTCTCCACCTATAGTCTGATTAGATGGTACACCGTCTTTCTGTGGTGAGGATGCAGAGTTGCTAACTAACAGATTATTAGCAGCAGTCACATTTAACACAGGGTTAAAAATCTTCAGCAATATTTTTTGTGATGTTCCTTCAGGTCTCTTTGGCTGTATATTTTGATAATAAGAACTATTTTGGACTAACTTAGGCTTAAGCAGCTCAGCATTATTTGGCATCACACACTTTAAAAAAACAGCTTGTGTGCCATCAGGCAAGAGGGTATAAAGTGGTGTTTTTGAAAAAATTTCATTCTGAGGTTTTACTGAATCCAAGATATTTAATTTTGTTCCCTGCTGCTCAGACAATGCATTGGGAATAGGAATAGCTTTCACTGAAGAACTTGCTGATGTTTTAATAATGTAAGGGCCTTTTAATGGCAATGTATTTTCTGAGCTACTTTTCATGCTCAAACAACTGCCAATGCTGGAACAAAATGCAGGTGTTAGACAATTGTTGTTTTGTTCTACCTTTAAAAAAGGTGTTTTGCAAGGATCCTTGGTCACAGTTCCACAAACTTGAGCACTCTCAGTTTTTACAGTAGAAAGACCTTCAAGTTTCCCATTATTGAATGTCAAAATCATCCCAGGCTTCTTGTTTAAAAGAGGAGGTACACCTTGCGTACTAACTAGTGGACGTGGTCTTCCTGAAAAAACATGGAATCCAGGCTTATTGGCAACATGCAGTGGTATAAAAAAACCTTTTGGGGTTTGAACAAATATAGTTTTTTTATGTTCTGTGTTTAGAAGTGGACTCTGCATATATAAAGAACCTGAATTTTGTGTAGTGGCTCGTAGTTTGTCCTTTACAAGCTGCTGTGTTATTATTGCATCTGACTGAGTCTTAAGTAATGTGCCAATACCTGAAATTCTAGGTGTCTTTTCTGAATCTCTCACATCTTGTGATACAGATAGCACTTGTTTTTCCTTTCCATTACATTTTAAATTCAGATCATTTGGGGGCACATCAACACCTCCATTACTAGAGAGAAGTGTGAAGATTTCTTGCCCTCTGAAGTCGTTTGAAGATTCAACTATTGTGCCTTCTCCCTCGTGTTTCTGAAATGACTGGTCACAATGAAGTGGCAGGCTTTGATTTGGAATGTCAGAGTCTTGTTTTACATCAGATTTTGGTTTTAATATATCTTGAAGCAATTGGTTTACTTCAGGGGGCAAAAATTCGGATGCCTGTTGGCTCTGGAGAGAAAAAACAGATGTAATTCTAGGCATCAGAGGTGAATCAACACTAGAAATGTCATTCCAGTTAGATTTTTCAGTTACATTCTCTAAGTTTTGGTTTTCATTAGTGTACAGGTTTTGTCCCTTTTCTAAAACACATCGTTCTTCAACTTCAGCTTTCATTTTTAAAATTCCATCTTTATCATTTAAAAAGCTGACAGATGATAACAGGCTATCTGGGTTTGAGCTCTCCTTCCTCACTAGTGATAAAGCTGTCTCACTAACTGGTTGCTGAACTGTTTTGCTTGAAGATTCTCTCTGAATGTTTTCACACATTGCTGTTCCTGAAAACCTTCGACGTTTATTCGAGTTATTCACTTTTGAGTAATTATGAAAAGGCAATGATCCTTGATTGGAGGACTCAACAGGTAACTCAGAGTTGACATAATTAATGCAATAGTTGTGCATGTCTCCACTGTTGTATGCATTTGGTTTGGTAGTATGGTTGACTTTGTCTGGACTTTTAATGGTAGTATCTAACACCTCAGGATGACTCTGAATGATATGATTTCCCCATAAGTCAACATTATCTCTTGCTTCAACTTTTGTGGTCACTGACGTGGTAACCAATTCTGATGTTGTTGGTAAAGAAGATACACTTTTGCCATAATCCATTGTTGGAAGCATGTTATTCTTTTCTGATATAAAAGCCATTTCTTTCTCTGAAATTACTTTCCCTGAAAGCACAGGAGATGAACATGAAAACGGAGGTGGTTTCATATAAACTGTGTCACTTATCTCAGTTGTTACTCCTGTTAAAAATCCAGGTGTGTCCAGAGTCTGGGGGTGCAAATTAGTAGTACTGTCTTTTGCAGCATCTGAGTGTGAGGTGGGTGAGTATAAATTCTGCTTATTTGTAGGCAACAATTTTATTACAATATGCTGTTTTCCATCTACCATCTTGAAGCCCATAAACTTAGCACTATAGTTAGCAGGAATTGTTATTTTATTATTTTTCACCATTAATACTGTGGGTCCTTGTAGAGCAGTCTTCAAGAAACCTGAAGTAGCATTGGATCCCTCCTCAGCTCTATTACATTGCCCAGTGGACAAAAGAGCTGGTTTTCCTGACTCCAACTCTGCAGGCTTATCACTATTCTCACAGTGTAGTCTTTCACCCTTTTCCTCATTTAAATGTTCTTCACCATGATAGCTCTGGTCTTCAAATTTGGTCTGTGTTTTATTCATTTTATTAAGCACTTGAGTGTTTTCTTCTATATTTCTGTCACTTCCATTAGTAATTTTCTTACGTTTCCAGAATGTCTTCCTTGATGCACCTATTTTATATCTTTTCAGTATTAACTTGAGTCCCGATGAAGTGTTTGCCATCCTTTTTTCATATTTGTCTTTTTCCAGTTTTTCTTTTGCATACAAGTGTTCTTTGTGCAAAGTTATAACATGTCTTACAAGATAGTCTTTACGGGTGGCACCATAGCTACAATATTGACAAGTGAAGGGAAGAGTACCAGAATGCACATGAAGGTGCTTCTGAAGCTCCCCTTTGGTAAAACATACATGATGGCATTTACCACATTTATAATGAACTTCATTATGTCTATGAATGTGCTGGACAAATGTGCCAACATCCTGGGTGGAGAATTGGCATTTTTCACATTGAAAATTACCATTAACACAATGTGTAGATGTGAAATGCTTTGTCAAATCCAATAAAGTATATACACGCTCATTGTTACAAATATCACATTTTACTAAAGTGCTCCTATGGGTTCGTCGGTGTTGTTTAAATATCTGGAAGTCATTTGCTGAAAAACTGCACATTTCACAAGGATATGAAGGCAATTCACCATGGTGCCACATTTGAAAGTGTTTCTGCAAATCATTTGGGCTATATAGAGTGCTGTCTTGGCATTTTAAACAGCTGAAATTGAGTATTTTTGCAGACATTTTTATACCCTCTTCTTCAGGTCTCTCACACTTATGAAGTAATATGCACTCCTCTACACAGCTCACAGTCTTTACACTGATAGATTTTCTTGCAGTCTGTGGTTTACTCTGAAATAATTTTCTATATTTGTCAACTTCACTTTTCACTAGGACTTCATTTGGAATATTTATCTTCGGCAAATCAATTTTCACATTTTTAAGATCATAATGAAAACTACTTTCTGAAATTTTTGGTCTAGGTGCTGATCTGATAGGATCAGATATCACCTTTTCCACATCATTTTCTTTTTTAAATGTAGTTTGGTTTTCATCACAAAAAAACTGTTTCTGTTCAGATGGCATGATTTAATTAAAAATCTCAGTTTCTTTTGTTCTGAAAATCTCTGAAGTTATCTGTAATTTAAACAGGAAATGATACTGTGTCGAGACATCTTCAAAATAACCAGAATTTTCCCCACAACATTTCACCTAAAATTAAACAAAAAAATTGAAATTTTTATCACAAAATTCAAAGTAAGTTTTATATCTCTACATTCATATTAGCAGACTAGAAATACTAATCAAGCATGTATATTAAAGACACAAACCACCTGTTAAGTATGTTAAGAAAAACGTAGCAAGAAGTAATCATTTAAAGTAAAACTAAAATTCATTTGGAAGTCAGGAAAGCATACTCTAGTTTAAACTCTATTATATGACACTGGGAAAGCTTTAGCTTCTCTGCACCTCAGTTTCCTCATTAAAAGAAAACAACAGCTGGATAAGTACCCTAGAGCTCTAAGATTTTTATAGTAAAATAGTTTTAAAACAGGATTAAAAAGTTATTTTTTGAGATAGGTTCTCATTATGTTGTCCAGGCCAGCCTTGAACTCCAAGGCCCAAAGGATCTTCCTGCCTCAACCACCTAAGTAGCTAAGACTACAGGCATGCACCGCTATATCTGATGGAATAAAAATGGCTTCAGAGCCAGGCATGGTAGTAGCACAGGCCTATAATCCCAGCTACTCAAGAGGCTAAGGCAGAAGAATAACAAATTGGAGGCCAGCCTGGACAACTTAGTGAGACCCTGTCTCAAAATATGATTTTAAAAAAGGTGGGGAGCTGGGAATGCAGCTCAGTGGTAGATTGCTTGCAAAGTCTTGGGTTCATGCCCAGTTCTAGGAATAAAAAAAAAAAATCCTAACAAGAGAGCTCTAAAAACATAAGCTCCAGTTATACCAGTTAAGCACACATGGTTTGTGCATACTATTAACTTTTACTTTTTCACTCGCATAGTTGATCCTACACATATTACATTACTCATAAGGTAATTCTCAATCCCGAAAGATTTCACCCCGAATTTTCTATTTCCTTAGTTACCCAGAGATAATCTACATTTAAAATAAAAGCCTGATTCATCTAACACAAACAACAACAAAAAGACGACATTTACTATCTAAAGTTATCACTACTAAATGGTGAAAAAATAATAAGTAGGAAAAAATTGAAAGAAACAGAAACATCCCTTATTCTTGAAGTCTGTCTACTACCTGGTCTGGTTTCCTACCATTTAGGCTATTTGAGGTTTTTTGGTCCCAAGTACTCAGGCAGATGGGAGTAATGAAAGCCTCTGGCAGGTTAGAATATAACCATTACTATCCACTTCCACTAATTAAAGTACCTACTGGTCGGGTTATTCTAACAAGTTTGAATCTGTGTTATAATCTCTTCCCTGGAAAAATGGGGGAAAATCAGTACTTCCCCTTCCTCCTTCACAAGGCTGCTGTAAAAAATTGAGAAAATACACAAGGCCAGGTGTGGGGGGGCGTACAATTGTGATCCCAGCTCTGAGAAGGCTGAGTAAGGAAGAGAACTAGACTCAAGACCACCCTGAAAACTCAGTGAGGCTTGGGATGTGCTAGCACTTTCCCAGCATGTGTAAGGGCCTGGGTTCCATCCTCAGAACGAAAGACATAAAGAAGGAAAGAAAAAGAAAACACACATAAAGATTGTTAAGAACCATTAACAAACTGTTAAGAACCATTACCTTCTGATTACCAAGTATGTTGCTGAGATTGGAATTTGAGTACTAAAAGTTCAATAGTAAACATATAAAATTATATTTTAGAAAACTTAGATTTTCTTATTTTTATGTTCTTAAATACATAAGCAAATATTAGATAAAACTGGATAAGCTAAAGAAAATAAAGTATAAATCATATTAAGCTCCACTCATAATGACCAAAGATCTCATGTTTAAATTTTAGTTAATCTAAATACCTAAAAACTTCAGTGTTACAGAAATCTTTTACTGAAGGAATATAATTAAAAGTCAAATTGCTTTACAGATTAAAATATCCTTATATTATTTCTCAAATCTATTTTAGGCCACATCTAAAAAAGCACATTAATGTACATGCTAAACTAACAATATATATTAGAAAGGTGCCAGCTTACTGATTTTTTAATATGCCATGCCTAATATAGTAAAATGTTAATTTTTTTACTCTAAATATTGTACTGTATTGCTAAATGTAATTTTTACATTTTTAAAAACATTTTGTTCTTCAAAACTACAAAAAATAATAATAAAGGGATAGATAAAAGTTCCCATGTACCTGGTGGGCACTCCATATGAACTGGAATATTCCCTATAGAGCAGTTTCTCAACAATGACAAGCATTATAACCACCTATGTAACTTTCACCATATCAGAATCTGACTGTAAGGTTCAAACATGTGAAACGTTATAATTAAGGGTTCTCCGTTTGCCGAAGACCATAGTGTGGTATTACCACATAGATGGTATTACCTATTTGCTACATATAGAGAGGACTATCATGGGGTTCATTACAAAAAGCAAACTACTTCTTATAGTAATATTACATGTCCAAAACTGTATTTCTACAAGTGCCAAAAAACACCTATATTTTCATACTTCTAAATCCCATCAATCCCATTTCAAATATCTACATAATTAAAAATTTTTCTTATAAAGTAACATTTCCCAAAGACTGATAGCCAGAGTAAAAATAGGCTTTTAAAGCAACTCAATCTGCTGGGTACTGTGGTGCATGCCTGTAATCCCAGCAGTTTGGGAGGCTGATGCAGGAGGATGGCAAGTTCAAAGTCAGCCTCAGCAATGGCGAGGTGCTAAGCAACTCAGTGAGACTCTGTCTCTAAATAAAATACAAAATAGGGCTGGGGATGTGGCTCAGTGGCCAAGTACCCTTGAGTTCATTCCCTAATACTCACCCTCCCCCCAAAAACCAACTCACTCTAATAAAAACTAATAAATACCTAATAAATATCAAGTATTTTGATGGGTGCTATGGAGAGATTAAAAAAGTGGTCCTTGCCCTACTGCAGCTTTAATCTAAAGCAGAAAGGACATGTACATTAACACATTGCTTATTCAGTGCTGACTATCCAGCAGCTCTTCCAGTATATAAACAAGAACAGAAAATATTAAGCAGGATGTGTGGCAGCCAAAAGAGATGCCATGAAGTCCACTCATGAAAGTACATGAGCTCTCCTCATAGGCAAGTTCTGCATACTCTCAGGCAGATCTGACTTTTCCTAACAATTTAAGTGAAATTGTGTTGGTTTCACAATCCTTAGCAAATGAAGAAGATTAAGAGCTCCTTGGCAGAGAGAGAGAGCAAAAATATTTTCAAAAAGGAAGAGGGGATACCATGAATTACCCAGAATAGTTAATACCACAGAGATGGAAAGCAGCTTCATTGTTTTTAGGAGTTGAAAGGAAGAAGGAAAATGGAACTGATTGCTTAACGGGTATGGGGTCTCCTTTGGGAAGATCAAAATATTCTGGAACTAGATGAAGGCAATGGGTGCACAGAAGATATATGTAATAAGTACCACTATAGTATATACTTTAAAATGCCAATTTATGTTATGTGATTTTTCACCCCAATAGAAAGGGGGGAGAGGCACAAAATCTTAGAAGCATAGCTAATTAAAGTAACATAGCCTAAGTACGAAACAGTTATACCTGTGCCAATAACCTGAGGGCATTCTACAATACAGAACTACTGATAAACATAATGGCCCCAAAACATGTCAAGAAAGAGTCATATTGTACTAAGAATACCCTATTTAAGAAGGTATGAAATTATTTAATATATTTTAGCATATCAAAAGTAAACGGGCTGCTCAGTACAACGCAATGGCACAACACACCCATAATCCTAGCCAACTAGGAGGGTAAGGCAGGAGAATCATAAATTTGAGGGCAGCAACTTAATGATACCCTGTCTCAAAATAAAAATAAAAAGGACTAGGGGTGTAATTCAGTGGTAAAGCACCCCTGGGTTCATTTCCCATTACAAAAAGAAGTTATTTAGAAAGTTCACTTAGCATTCTCATTTCTCTGACAATGACAAATTATTTTAAATTAAGATTATTTATCATGTGTCTATATATGCACATCACAAATGTCAACCTTATGGGTTGGTGTCACCTTTTAACATTCTCTTGACTTTCTATAAAAACCATCCAAATATTTATAAAAGCCTAACATTTTAGGGTCTACACTACATTTTCCAGTTTCCTGCCATAATAGAAACAGCACAAATTTCTCTGCTAGACTATGTATTCCTATTATTTTAGAAAATATGGTTGGCTTGATTATGAATTTAAATACAGATACTACTTAGAGCTTTCTTTGAACATCCATTTATGAAAAAAGCTGTCAACAATGTGACTCAGGTATCCAGAAGACAATGAGTACATTACCATGACCAGAGGAAAGAGTCCATATAAGAAAGTAAGACACTAAAAAACATCTTCAGTATTGTTTGTAAATATTTTTAAAAGTAGTATTATAGTAAATTTTATAATTCAAAATAATGAAGGGAAAGAAGAGTGGAGAAAAACAGTATATAAATACACTATTCTTTTATTGGGCTTTTAACCAATTTTTGTTTCCACTCATTTTTATAGGCATGTAAAAAAGTCAAAATAACCCAAATTTAGGGTAAAAAGAAGAAAGCCCCCTTGGTATCCTCTCCCTCAATGCAATTCTTCCATGAAGCACTGGAAGAATTGATGGGTAACATCCCAGACCATTTTCTATATATTTATAACATACCTGTTTGCAAAGAAGTTAGTGCTCTCAGTTACAGATGTCCAAAAATCCAACTCAGTCTGATCTGAGCAAAACAGAATTTACAACTACTGGAGATGTCTAATACACTAAGCTAAGAGGAGGCTTCACTTAGATATACAAACAATGTAATTAGTATCTGGTATCTCTCATTCTCTTGGCTTCATTTTCAGGTTCAAGGTGATGCCAAGATGACTGCTAACATCCTTCTATGTACAAGACTAAAAAAAGAGCATGTTACTCCCTCAAAAGTAGAACATAAGTCTCAGCCCAAATTTTCTTAAGCACCAATCCCTACAGTGAGAGAAATTTTTATGAATGACCAGGCCTGATTTGCAGGCGGCCTTCACTGGAGCCAGAAGCATGTGAACACCATCTAATAACATAAACTGAGATTAGAGAATAGAGACTGGATAGTTCCCTGGAAAGAATCAGAGCATTATTATCAAATAAAGGATGGATAAGTAAACATAAAAGTCATACATATATATGGGGTTTTCTCAATTTATTCCTATGTAAATAGAATACATACTTTTGCAACTTGACTTCTTTCACTTTTATATCATAGACTTCTTTCCAGGCCAATGCCTGGAAATACCCTTTTTAATGGCTGCAGAGTATTTCACAGAACAGATGTATTCTGGCTTATTTAAAGAGATACTCACTGGTAGGACTTGAAATCTTTTCCAATGTTTTGCTGTTATGAAGACTGATACAATTTCAGTCCTTGCATTTAAAACACCCTGCACATTTACCACTTAACTATATCCTGAGTCTTTTTTATTTTGAGACAAGCTTTGCTAAGTTGTTAAGGCTGGCCTCAAACTTGTGCCTGGCAATGCATATTAAGTACTTCTGAAGGATGAATAAATTTACATTTATTCTCATCCCAATATGCACTTCTGCAGTCCTAAAAACTTGTAACATTCACAACAAAATAAAAAGGCCACACTGAAAATATAATTCAAGAGCTACTGGAAGGCTTATTAATTTCCCTACCTATTGCATAGCCCTTACCTATTTTTCATGTTTCTCTCTCTCACACAGACAATGTGTTTTACAACTACAAATACTGTCATACCTAGATGTAGGATTATCTGTTCCTTGTATACTAAATAAGATTCTGGATTTAAATCTCCTTTGGTTGCAAATTATATTTAAAAACTCAGAACAGGGCAAATTATAGAATCATATAAGCAAATATTCCCTCAGAGTTGGGCTCTGAGGGAATTCCTGAAGAGCTCGTGTGGTGTGGCGTGTGCCACCAAATGCTGCAGTCTGGCTGGGCACAATTCACGAGCCACTTATCAAGCAGAAACGAACTTTATTTTTAGAACACACACCACACCAGCTCTTCAGGAATTCTCTCAGAGCCCAACTGCCACCACCAGCTTCCCACAAGCCTCTCAACGCCCCCCCCACTCCTCCTGCTCTTGAGGCCGACTGGCTGGGTCATGTGGGCGGAGCCAAAAGAGTCCCCCAATGAGCAGCTCCGTGGTCTGAAAGGGCGGAGAAACAGCCCAATGAGCATCACCGCAGAGGAGCCAATCAGCTGACAGCTGGAAGTTTGCTGGGACAGCTGTGAGCCAATCATCAGCTGGCAGCTGGAAGTTTGCTGGCAGCTGGAAGTTTGCTGGGGCCCCTTCAGCTGTGGCTCTCAACAGACATCTGAGGCAGTCCTCTAAAATTAGTTCATAATCCATACCAAATCAATGGAAAAAAGTAATTGTTAAAGTGGATATTATACATTAAGATAAAATATTTTTTAAAACTCATTGACAAAGGGCTGAAGAATACAGCACAATTGATAGAGCACTTGCCTTGCATGCACAAGGTACTGGGTTTAATCCCCAGCACCACCAAAAAGAAAAAAGAACAAAAATCACTCATTGATAAAAAATAGAAATAAAAACAGTGCTGCTGATCCATAATGGGGGGGGGGGAGGCATGAGAAGAATGGAAGAACTTGGGCAAATGGGAGGGAGGGAGGGGAGGGGATATGGGGGCAGGAGAGATGGTGGAATGAGATGAACATCATTACCCTAGGTACATGTATGACTGCACATGTGGTGTGACTCTACATCATGTACAAACAGAGAAATGAAAAGTTGTGCTCCATTTGTATACAATGAATCAAAAAGTATTCTGCTATCTTGTATAACTACCTAGAACAAATAAGAATAAAATGAAAAAAAGAACAGAATGTTACCCCCCCCAAAAAAGGAACATTAAGAGAACAAAGAAGAACTCTAAATAAATATAATAAACATCAGAAGCAATGGCATATGCCTGTAGGCCAGCTACTCAGGAGTCTGAAGCAGGAGAACCATGATTCCAAGGACAGCCTGGACAATATAGGCAATACAGCAAGACCCTGTCTCAAAAATAATAATAAAAGAAATAAAAAGCTAGGCATAGTGGCATACATCTGTTATCACAGCTTCTGGGGAGGCTGAGGCAGGAGGATTGTAAGCTTGGGGCCTGCCTGGGCAACTTGTCACAAAAGGTTTAAAATTTTTTAGAAAAAAGTTCAGGAAGTAACTCAAGGGTAGAATGCTCCTGGATTTAATCCCCAGTACAATACAGGAAGGAAAAGAAGGACAGGAAGTAGAAGGTTTAAAATACAAGATAAAAATAGGAGAACCAAGAAAGTTAAGAGAAGCAATTCAGGTCTAACACCACAGGGATGGAGAAAGAAAGTACAAACAAAAAGAAGGAGGCAATCATAAATTATTTTTTACAGTACTGAACTGTAGAAAATCAGTTTCCAGGATAAAAATGTCTTCTATATGCACAGCAAGGCATATCATATGAACCAAGGCATATCATTGCAAAAGATTCAGACAGTAGGGCAAAAAGAATATCCCAAATGTTTATAGAGAGAAAAACAGGTCATATAACAAAAGTTCAGAAATCAAAAGGCTCCAGACTTCTCACAACAACAATGGGAAGACAAAAACAAAGCACAATGCTTTCAAATCCTGAGGTAAAACTTCCAACTGAACATTCTATACTTCGCCAAGCTATTGATCAAGTGTAAGGATAAAATGAAGACATGAAAGAAAAATCTCAAAATTTACCTGCCAGATACCCTTCCTTAAGAAGTTCCTAGAAGATACATTCCACCCAAATAGAGAATAAACAGTAAAGGGAAATCCCAGTATAAAAGCTGGGCATCAGATCACATGTTCCAGGCAGGTCAAAGATGAACACTCATCATTAAGAACTTCACACCATCTTTTCAACCTTAGCACAGAATTCCCAGGTGAGCCAGGCCCAGATCTCATCTGTATTTGACTTGTGTTGATATCTACTGATGGTTTTTCTGTTTTCCTTTCTATGTTCCTATATTCACACTGTGACTTAGCATGTAACTTGTCACATGGTGACCTCAAAAACCAATTTCAAACCAGACTACTCATTCTTCCAGATATCCAATATCTGTCCACACTACAGACCCATCAGATTCTGATTATGGTGAGCCCTCAAGTTCCTAGGTTTCACTCTTGACTTAATACACCAACATCCCCAAAAGGGCTTCCAGTTAACTACCACAAAAACTAAAGCTAGACTATGGCCCAGGTGCCTTGTTCACCTTAGCATCCCCTGGGAGCCTTCATCTAATACCACTGTTACTTTTCATTGCATAGCTAGATGCAAGATTTAGGCTTATTACCAAATTTTCAAAACTAAAAAACTTGGAGTTAATTCTTATAAAAATACCCAAAGTGTCAGAATAGCAATTTCATATGGGTAGGGAGAATAGAACCAAAGAGAACACATTGGTTAACTTAAAACAGTTAATATAAAGGTTATTTGTTTTATTATCTAAGACGTGTATATTTTATGCATTTTTATATAAATATATCTGACAATAATAAAAACACATTACAAAATGGGCAAAGAACAAAGTCACAGAGGACTCTTAAGTGAAAATATGGGCAACATCCGTAGAATCCAAAACAAATTAAAATAAGAAAAATTCTGCCAATCGATTGTTACAGATGTCACATGTTTTTAGTTTTTGAGGTGCTGGGGATTAAACTAGGCACTCACACATGGGAGGCAGGTGCTCCAACACCAAACTACATTCTTAGCACTGACATGTTATATAATTTCTTTCTTTTTTAAAAAATATTTATTTTTTAGTTATAGGTGGACACAATATCTTTATTTTATTTGTATGTGGTGCTGGGGATCGAACCCAATGCCTCATGTATGGTAGGCGAACAGTCTACCTCTGAGCCACAGCCCCAAATGGACATGTTGTATATTTCTAATGCCCACTGTTGGCCAGTGAAGAAAAAGAAACAGAGGATGGGGACTGGGGTGGGGAGAGCGAAAGAAGATGTAGGCACTGAACTGACTTGTAAAGATATTTATTGTGAATAATACTTTTAATTTTTAAAATAAAGGAAGTTGTAGATTAAGGCATGCAATACATTTTTAAATTAAAAGATCCTCATTTCTATGTCATTTTTGTCAGAAGAAATACTCAATGACTATATGTTTGTTAAACATATTTGACAAATCTGGGCTGGAGTTGTGGCTCAGCAGCGGTAGAGTGCTCGCCTAGCATGTGCAAAGCCCTAGGTTCAATCCTCAGCACCACATAAAATAAAATAAAATAAAATAAAAGGTATTGTGTACAACTACAACTAAAAAAATAAATATTTTTAAAAAATAGACAACTCTATATAGAAAGACATTCTCCAAACTACTGATGACGTGTTAATTCTTTAAAAGAATGACAGCATGGTACAGCATAAAAGAAACAAACCAAATCAATAGGAAGAGATCATTGGCTTTCCCAAGTACCCTCACTGAAACTAATTACTCTGATATTGCTTGTAGCCATAAGCCTCTACTGAGGTCTGCCTGTATGTTCTTGCCCTTGAATTTTAGGAATCCCTTTTCCTTTTCCTTAAAGTAACTCCTCCTTTCAGCTTGAACTAGTAATTCACTTTGATTGCTATTACTTAGGACAGAAAGTTGATAGATCAATGCTAACTGTGTTTATTTCACAAAAGGGTAGATTCTGTAAAGGTCTTTTGAAGAGAAGTAGGACTTAAACATGTAAGAAAGAAAGCAAAAGCAATCTAAACCTGAAAAACAGAAAAGTTGGAAGGAAAGCATTTTTCTCTCAAGTGCTAGATCAAAGAAAGAATGAATGCATAATGGGTGGTTAAGTAAGAAAGACTACAGAGGACAGATGTGAACTTGATATGAAAGGTAACTAGGAGCCATTGTTAGTTTATGAGGACAGAGAAGTTTCAAAAGCAGTTATTTCAGAAATATTCTTAGAATGGTACCAGAAGGCAAGATAAATTGGCCAAAGAGTAAAAATAGAGGTGAGAAAATTAGAAGACTAGAGTAACAATTAAAATTAAAAATGAGGAAACAGGAAAGTAGCAATGTTAACATACAACTCTTACACTGGGTACAAAGAAATTCCCAAAGCAAAATGCCAAGGATAAGGATGATTTGAACAGAGTGAATCAAAAGGTACCATTCCTGGAGAGTTATATCGCTCTTTACAACAAAATAAAAAGCAAAGTCATTCTACAGAGCCTAAAAAAGAAGACTCTATGTGCTACTAACTATACTTTAGTTGGTTAAACACTAACAAAAAACTTTAACTCTGATTTTAGCACAGCCATATTTATGACTCAGCATGCAACTTGTCACATTACACAGAAAGGAAAACAGTCATGATTTTTTTTTTCTATAACTACTGCATTCTTGAGCTACCTACTCTTTTCCTGTAGAGATAAATAAGTATAAAACACTTATATATGACTGGAGATCAAAGTAGCTTGCAGCAGGAAAAATTTACTGAAAAATACAAGAATCTAGAAAACAAAGCAAAAAAAAAAAAAAAAAAAAACAAAACACCCCTAAGACTATTACTTTCAAAGCAGAACTTATATAAGTGCCCTTGAATAGCTACTGTCTTCATAACTTGGGAAAAAACTAACGTTTTTTTGTTTTGTAGCTGTTTCAAGTTTTTAAAAAATTCACCAGAGGAACTAATGCCTGTTATGTTTTAAATAAGAAAAAAAGTTTTGTAGAATTGACATATATAACCAAAGCCAGCTCCCTTCCAATCAATGTGGCCTAAAAAGTAACTCAAACACAGAAAATAGAAATGTAGGCTTAAGTATGCAAATGTAATTTAGTGTACATGTGAGCCACATACTATTAAGGTAGGATGGCATGAACAAATTTAAAATTAAAGATTAAAATACACAGACACAGTTCCTGATTTAGGGAAACATTTCTCATGCTATGAACTATGATGCATAACTGCTTAATATAAAAGATGCTTACCCACACATACATGCCTTAATTTACCTTGTTCATGCTGTTTCCTTTCAGCAGGCATGTCATTCCCTTTCCTCTAACTAAATTCAGTAACAGTTGAATATTCCAATTCTCTCCTACAGGGACATGAGACTTAAGCAATTCTCACTAATCTTTCCCTTCCTTAAATACTTACAAAAAGGGTAGTCAGTCACAATCTGGTTCTATTTTATTTGTTTGGATATTTTTTGGTAATACTTGGGATTGAACTGAGGGCCTTGAGAATGCTAAGCAAGCGCCTACATGGAGCTCCAGCTCCAGTCCTTTTTCTTAAATTTTATATTTTGAGACAGGGTCTCATTAAGTTGCTAAGGCTGGTTCTGAACTTGTGATTCTGCTTCAGTCTTGCAAGTAGATGGAATTACTGCCATGTGCCTTGGCAAAATGTGTTACATTGTTATGCCATTTCATCTTTTAAATTTAAACTCCCCAGATTATTTATAAACTTATATAACCTTTTTTTAATTTTAAATTTAAATTTGTCCTAATTAGTTTTACACACACACACACACACACACACACACACACACACACATGTTCTTTGCTGTAACACCAGCATCTGGGATAGTGCTGGACTTATAGGTGGCACCATTAGGTACCAGTCTTTGTTCTAAGTACTGGATACAAAAGTCAATGAAGCAAACAAAAATCCCTCCCCTCATGGAGTTAACACTCTACTAGTTATTTAGGTGATAAAGTAATAAGTTATATATAATACATTTAAAGGTGACACTGTTTTCCCTGCAGAAAACAATGAAGCAGGGAAGAAAAGACAGAACCAGAGAGTTCAATTTTAAATATGAAGTCAGGGAGGCCTCACTTAGAAAGGTCTTATTAGGAGCTGGAGAGTAATGTGGAGGCTTTGGGTTCATCCTCAGTAACCAAAACAAAAACAAAACAAAAAAGTATTATTGGAGCCAAAATTTTTTAGTTAGAGACAATACCTTTATTTATTTATTTATGTATTTATTTTTATGTGGTACTAAGGATCAAACCCAGTGCCTCACACATGCTAGATAAGCACTCTATCACTGAGCCACAACTGCAGCCCCCTGGAGCCAAAATCTTAAGAAAATGAGGGAGCCAGTACTCCAAGTAGAGAAACAGTAAATACCAAGACCCTGAGTGTACAGCATGTTTAACCTATTTGGGAAATACCAAAAATATCAGCACAACTGAACAAAAGAATGAAAGGTGAAGCAGTAAGAGTTAGGTCAAAGAAGTAACATGGGAGCAGTTGTGTTGGTACACACCTGGAATCCCAGCTACTCAGAAGGCTAAGGCAGGAGGATCACAAGTTTAAGGTCAGTCTGTGCAACTCTGCAAGAACCTGTCTCAAAATAAGAATTTTAACAAAGGGCTGGGGATGTGGTTTAGTGGCAGAGTGCTTGCCAAGTATGCATGAGGCCCTCGATTCAATCACTAGTACTGCTTCCTCAAAAAATAGGGCTTGGGGCTTGATGGACGATGCTGTAAGGACTTTGGTTTTACTACGTATGAGATGGGAAGCTAGTGAAGCAGAGAAGTAACATGAGCCAAATTATTTTTTAAAGAGATTACATTTCAGCATTTAAGAGGGATCTAAGAGCAGAAGCAAGGGACCAGTTTGAAGGTTAATATACTACAACTATCCAGTTGATGAGATGATGGGTCTTGATGAAAGCAATAAGGCATGGTAAGATTCTGAATATATTTTGAAAAACATAAGATCAGCTGACATACTTTCTGAGAGAGAAAAAAAAATATCAAGAATAACTAAAAATTATGACCCCAGTCACTGGAAGAACTGAGTTGCTCCTTACTAAGGAAAAAAAAAAAAAAAAAAAAGGACTATGAAAGTAGCAGGGAATTATATCAAAAGGTCATTGTTAGTTGTGTAAACTTTGAGATGTCTATCTGACATCCAACTGGAATGTGGAATGTGTAACTGGATATAGAATAAAGAGGTTTAGGTGGAAGATAAAATTTTAAGAGTCAAGAAGAGATATATGAATTTATATATTTGGAACAGGATGAAATAAACAAGAAATAAATACAGAAGACCAAAGTCTGAGAGGAAAAAGATAAGAACCATCAAATGAAATGGAAAATAAATAAACAGTGAAACTAAAGGTAATCAGAATGTAATATTCTGAAAGCCAAATGAAGAAAGTGTTCCCAGAATAAGGAAAGAATCAATTCTAGTAAATGAAAAACTGTAAAAGAAAGGAATGAATGCAGTAACAATGCCTTTCAACAGGTCAGAAAGGATAGAAACTAGTGAATAAGTTGCAATTGAACTTGGAAAGGAGCACAGTATCATTTGTAGTAACTAGAGAGGAGAATAAAGATGTTAGCAGGTAGGCACACAGGACTGAGAGCTTGTGAAATGCCTGATTAAGTCTACCACAGAGGTTGGCACACTACAACCTGTGGACTAAATCTGGACTGTGGCCTATGTTGTAAATTTTCATTGGAACACAGCCACACACATTCATTTACATATTGTCTGTGACTGCATTCATGTTATAATGTCAGCTGATAACTGTGACAGAAACCATATGGCCTAAAACATTTACTATCTGGCCATTTATAGTAAGTTTGCCAACTCTGGTATAATGGTATATTTCAAATGATACTCTCCAAATTGAGGGTCAGATAAATGGCTGTGAGGGGAAAAAGTAGGCAAGGGTCTAAAACACAATAGCATTAAATGACAAAGTGACATATTAACCTCTATACTATTCCTAGTATCCAGCTCAAAATGAATTCTATAAGCAATCAAATATTGCTTCAGTTTTGTTATTTGTCTCTTTTAAAATATTTTTATAAATATATTGCTACATTAGTTTTAAACTGGCTGTATTTCTAAATAGGGTATGGTTTTATCTGTTTATACTGAAAGATCTCTCGAAAAGGGTGAGGTAAGAAAAAAATATGTATGAAACATACATTAGCATTCCAAGTTAATTACTGTTTTTTAAAAATTCAAAATAGATAAACAACCGAGTTTTTTCCACAATGAATGACTTTACACCATTTTGTTACATTTATTTTATGTTTTACCATCCCTAAATGGCATTATTTTAAAAGGAATATAAGCATTTTACTCAAAGAAACCTCTATCTAAGTAAAAAGAAATGAAATTCCTGGTTGGCTTTCTAAATGCCACACATATTTACCTAAAAAGTCAAATCTTATTTGCTACTATCTTCTTACTCCCCAAAAATAATGTTACAAAGCAATCTCCACCCCATCTTGAATCAGCCAATAATCATTTCCAACTCCACTGTTTCTTTAATTATTCTCTGTGCCTATCAAAACTCCACTTACAAGTCAAAACCCATGTGTAGTTATGACTCCTTTAAAAAAAAAACCTGCCTACATGGGCCAACCCTAATTTCCTTCCTAAATGAACTCAGATTTAAAAAAACAACTGTGCATTCATTTATCTGTTTTTTGTGTTGTTCTCTACACATGAATTTGTATTCCTTATCTGAAAGCACTTTGAGTTCTTCAAACTCCTCTAATTCTTACTGAAATGTTAAGCACAGCACTGATTATTCTCAAAGCATGTTTGTTGGTCTGTGTAAACTAAATATATTTCTTAAATGTGCTATATTAGATAAAGTCCACCATCCACTCAGCCTCATTCAGAATCTTAACCATTCAGGCAGCTGCACATACTTACATGTAATAGACACTCAATAACTGTTTGTAAGTTGAATGAAGGAAGAACTAAATGCATGCATGAATGATGAATAAGTAGTAAGTGAAAAGCATCTTTTATAAGGTAGAGGAAAGAAGCAAATATGTGGAGTATGTGAATGACCATGCAATGCACACACCTTAAATTTATAAGGGTCACATAATCATAAGAACACTTTCTGCTGCAATCCCATTCAAATCAATTACACATGGAATTTTAGCCCAGGGGTCTATGTTCCCTGAGACTGAAATTGGCACTCTATCACTATCCATTTCTCATCTCTACTGGCTTCACATTCCCCCTCTACAAATGGGATTCACATACACATGGGAAAGAATGTCACTAGCTCCCTCCCAAATTAATAACTTCAATGAAAAGGGAGCTTCTTTCCACATTCATACATCAATTTCAAAGAATTCTAATGGGCTCTGCTTGAGTAAGACATAATCACTGCTGTAACTGGGATAAGTTATAATACTGACTGACAGCTCACCAACCACTCAGAATAGTGAGGGTTGTTTCCCAAATGATGCAATACTAAATAGACAAAAATCTGTATGTCTTCTACCAGTCAAAACCTACAACCCAATTTTCAAAAGGAACTAGTGATGCTTTACTGTATCTTGGAGTTACTTAATTTTTTATAAAGCCAATACTTGGTTTTAGCTATTACTACCTCTTGAAATGAGATTCCCCCTGGGAAGCCTATTTAATTCTTTTAAGCTTCTATTTATTTTATGGGGTGATATTGGGGATTAAGCCTGGAGGCCCTTTACCACTGAATTACATACCTAGCCCTTTTTATTTTTTCTTTTGAGGCTAGCCTCCATCTTGTGATCCTCCTGCTTCAGCTTCCTAAGTAGCTAGAATTACAGGCTTGCATTACCAAGGCCAAGTATTTCTCCTAAGCACTTTCATTTTAATATTCTGACACTTTCTCACACAGCCGACCAGGGAATAGGTTTATTTATTTGGGGGGGAGGGGGTCAAACACTCTATCAACTGAGCTATATCCCCAGCCCACAGCCAGACCAATCACAACAAATTTCTAGTCAAACTTTGTTCATAAATTTTGCAAGATGAAACAATCCAAATCATTTGCTAAGTCATCATACAGCAGTCTCTTATTTACTTCACTACATCCAAAGCTCTTGTTCTAAGCACTTATATTTCTTTTTTTGAATAATGTAGACCAAATATGGAATAAAAAACTCTTAGTAGTTTCTCTACTCAGGAACAACACAGTACCCATTTAAATCTCCTACCAAGAGGCTCAAACAAATATTATAAAAGATGTTATTCAAGTAAAAAAACATTGATAAACTGGTACCTCAACTCAAGCTATGTTGCTCTCTACTCAAAATAGTTGTCATAAATTTTTTGACAAAATTAAAAATTCATGCCTTTGTGAAAAGTGTCCCTGAAAAAGAAAACCATCTGTGAAGATCAAGGAGGAACACAGTTATGATTGATAAAATAATAATGCAGGGTGATATGGTTTACTTCAGCTCTTCAGCTGTTACATACAAAATCTTTTTCCTCATTTAGTGCTATATTAATGAGTATATTTAATACCTTTGATGACAGGAATTTTAAGATACTGAGATACCCAAGAATTCTGGGATTTCAAATATCTTAAGACCTATCAAATACAAACAAGGACATCTGTGTGTGAGGAGTAGATAATCAGTATAAGAGTAAAATATTTCCCACTACATTTCCATAGCTTTCCCTCTAATAACATGGATTTATTACCAGATTTTTGCCTTTTCTTTTGTCCACACCAGGATATTCAGATGACTGTCTCCAGGAAATTAGTAATAAATCTATAGTGATTCCCACACCCTTTTCTGACTCATAATGTAGATGCTATTAATATAAATACATATTTCATAATTTTTCTTAGGTGTACTACTTAGCACTGACCAGACCAAAAACACAGTCACTTTTCTGGCCATTTATACAGCTATAAAATAAGTTTCTATCATTTTTATCTCCAGTGTTCATTACTCAGATGCCCCTATTACTACCTCTACATTCATAAAAATGACAAACCTAAAATTCATCTTTAGAGCTTTAAGAAAAATATTAAATAATAAACTATAAGACCAAAAATTACCTTTTGGTTTCTATTAAAAGGAAAACCCATGTATAAATAATTTATTACGACCAAAAATAAAAAATCTAACTTATAATTTTTGAAAACTCATATTTAAATAACTATTTTAATTTAATCTAGTATTAAAACATATGAACTTACTATGTAACAAATCAAATACTCCAGGTATTTCAGTCTTTACAATACCTCTTTCTTGAAGGAATAAAAGGCACACAATTTAATGCTTGGACAATGTCACAATCAGCAACCGTGATCAAAGGAAGAGATGATTATCTGCAAACAAAATGCAAGATTTTAAAATTTTGATTACGAAAACTGTTAGTGAAACATTTCTGTACTCAATTCGGTAACATTCAACATTCAATATAGCATAATTTTGAAAAACCACCTCTCTGAACCTATGCATATTACATTGTCATTGATATCCAGTGACAACATTATATATTTACAAAAGTTACAACTCAAAGCTTGGAATCAAAATAGTTAATATCTTTATTTAATATGAGAGGGAACATTAGTCTGGCCCAACCCTGTTATCCTACTACCATATTACCTCTTAACAATTCTCACTCTGGTATAATGTCCTATGAAAATTGCTCATCATGTGAAGTCAATATCCCATTCACTGCCTACACACCTGGATCAGATAATAAGCAAAATTTCAACATTTTGTAATAGTCCTTTTCTTCTGATTATAGTGTTTTGTCAATAATCTTTTAGTAGAGTACCTGAAGGAATCTAGGCAAAATTCAAGTCTCATATAATTAAAAAAAAAAAAAAAAAGTTGTATTAGTGCCTTAAAGCACACAATACTCCAATGAGAAAAATTCCAAACAAATACAAACCAAAAAATAACAATAAAAGTACGTTAAAAGGGCATTGTAAGTTGTATTTTGAAGTCAAATTACAGATACAGACTAAAATATTTCTCTTCATATTTCAAAATAGAAAAACTTTGGGCATCATAGGATACTATTACCAGAAAAGACAGGATATGAAATGTGACATAGTAAAAATCTGAAGCACTTCTATGTTCATACAGTAGATATTCACTGTGGTCACTGTCCTTTTATCTTTTCATACAACCATATATAAAATGTTTGAATTGGTAATTACAATTTTAGCAAAAACCAACGTGGTCTACTGTTTACCTTCCCCCACAAAATGCCAATGCCCTGAAAATATTAATGCAACATAATGTCTGTAAATTTCAGGGGAAAAAAGATTTGCTGAAAGAAAATGAACCCATTTGGATAGATCTGGAGTTAAACTCTGACAATGACAAGGAATTTCCATGAGTCAATTAAAATGGTATTCAACCTGAAGATATTAACTTTATGCTCAAATTAAACCTTTTGCTGCAGAAAAGGCAATTCAAACAATATCTGTAGATTATGACTAATATGCACAGACTCTCAAATTAATTTCCTAACCTGATGTGTTTGTTATCTTCACTGTTCATGACTAAGACAATCATACAAAGTTCAACATTCTTATGAATCCTTTAAACACTAATTTCATTTTCCTAGAGTTTTTTCTTTTTTTTTTTTTTTAAGACTTCTGGTAAGAAACTCAACCATGTTTTCACTAAAATGGTTCACAAACACTAAAAGACCAAATTTTAAACATAAAAAAGGGAAACCGAGCCTCAACTTTTGTTTTCGGAACTTTAAAGATACAACTGTCTCACTGGTCTACTTAAGAGCTAAAACATTTTATCTTAAGTACATTCACCCCCAAATACTTTCAATTACCAAAGACACCTAGTCAGAGACTACCTACTCGACAAAGAGGACACCATGTTAAGAACAGTTTCAAAATGGACACTTCAAGTGCAAAAAAGCCAGTTACACCAAAACTCATCTGCCATTGAGTGGTTGGGGTCTACAGGTAAGAGCACCTTTGCACAGCCCTTAAGAGGGCAAGAAGGGTGCGAGCGCCAGGGAGCTTGGCACCTCTGCAAGAAACAGCCCCCAAAGACCATAGACTGAGACCATAATAGGGATGCCGTCGAGTCGGGCTAGCGAACCTACAGCTCGAGGGGTGGGGCCTGAGGGGTGCCCATGCAGTCTCGACCAGCCGCGGTACCCGCCGAGTGGTGCTTCGAGCGCCGCGCGCCCCGCTTCGCCCCAAACACCGCGCCCGATCCGCCCCTTCCTCCGGGGTTCCGCTGCCCCCTCGGGCGCGCGGAGGCACACCGTGCCGCGCTCCCGCCCAGCCCCTAGGATGTGGGAGAGTGGAGAGTTCCAAAAGCTCACACTTAAAACAACCCCCAGCTACGAAGCGAACAGACCAACCCTAGCAGCCTGCAAAAGCGCCGAATAAAAAGACTGACTTCTCCAGAAAAACTTTGCAGCAAGTTAGGCGGAAGCGCTGCATGGCCGGGACTATTTTAACAGGCGCTTCCTATCACAAGAGGCGGATCCCCTAGCCCGTATTGGGGACCCGAGAGCCCCCACAAATTCGCTCTTTGGCTCCTAGCTGGTGCTCTAGAAGTCCCGGCATCCTAGCCGGTTTGGGCGGTCCCGCTCACAGGGAATACCTGTCGTGGTCCCCATTGCCTGCGAGTCCCTGATGGCGGCCATTACCCTTCCATCCGGGTATTTCCGGAAAGCCGAGCGCAGCGCTATCGGGAATGCACGTTGCGGCGGAGGGATCCGCGCTGCACCTGAGGCGAGCGGAAGACAACGGAGGCCGGCTGGGTCCGCGCCTCATCTTGGCGAGTAGGCCATAGAGCCGGACTCTCCGCTGAGTTCTTTAGTTAGCGCTATACCCTGTGTACCGACTTGTTGCTCCCCATTTTGCTCACCAGCAGCTGCAGAGATCCTACTGCCAATGAAATGGCAGACAGACGTCCATTCTGTGCTCTTCAGAGTAGACACCAGAAGCAGGAACTGTGTGCACTTGGCAAGCTCTTGCTGACTGGGAATGGTCTCAACTCTGAGATTTTAATCAGTTCCGGTTTAGCAAAGGGCGTCTTCCCACCACTGGCCACTGACAAGCAGATTTTAGCAGCCATTGAAGTCCCGGTCAACGAAAGAAGCTGCCGTCCACGACTCTGGGAGACGTGTTGAACTCCCAACTTATACATATTTAACAATAGGTCTAAAAGTTGTCTTTACAGTGAGAGAGGCTCTCGTCCCAATCAAAGGAATCTACCCCCCCCTCCCCACATCCCCCAACAGGACTAGACCAAGAGTAGAAATGTGGCCCCTCTTCTCTCCTTTAGAGCATCTCAGAAATGCACCCTATTAAATCGGTCTCATTCTTTACACAAATTATCTTTCTTAAAAATACACACAAGTGAGTCTGGCGACAACTGTTACAAACTAACAACAGAAAAAGAAAAGAGGGGTGGGGTGCAGAAGGATATGACAAGATATTAAGGGGTGTTTAAGATGACATTTTTGGCTTCTATTTTATGTTCCGTGTTTGTTTTTTAAGCATGTGTATCATTTGTAATATTAAAAAAAAAACTTTAAATGATAGATATGATGAATACTTTTCATTGTCTTAAGAGTATGCTTTGGAAAATTTCGATTCATAGCCATACAAAAGATTTTCTCTATTCTTTAATAAAAATAGCATGTGAAGGATCCTCATTTTGTTTTAGGAAGCTCTATTGGTCACTGTGCCTGTTGATCTAAAAATTCCACCAAGAAAAGGTGAATGAACAGAAAACCAGAGTAGTCATAAGGAGAAATTCTTATGTAATTGTCAAAAGGGACACGGTGGAATGATAAACATGTTTACAAAATGGATTTTCTTTTGACTTATACAACATCCCTCTCTCTCCCAGTCTTCATTTCTAATCAAGCTAGAAGCAGGCATGCACATCTTAGAGGAAAGGGAACTGATTTTGGGGGGGTTAATGAAAGATGATGGTTGGGCAAAGTTTGTTTTGATGAGGTTTTTGTTTTTCACATTAAGAAAGTACACCCTCTCCTTCATTCACTGTACCTTTTACTTATATGTATATATTCATCTATAAAACTTTGCAAACCTCCTTGTATATTATACAATAAATAAAGTATATGTATTAAGTAAATTAAATATTAGATCTACCTTATCTGTCCCCTTTCCTCTTCTTTCATCCCTAATACACAAACTTAGTAATTCTTTTGCTTTCCTCTTAGGTATTAAACCTTGAAGTTAGCAAAGAAAAGGAGTGAAACAGGAAGGAAAGAATAGGACTGAAAGAGAGAAAGGGAAGAACTACAGGGGCTGGGGTTGTGGATCCTCAGCACCACATAAAAATAAATAAAATAAAGGTATTGTGTCCAACTACAACTAAAAATTTTTTTTGAAAAAAAAAGAACTACAAAAGAAAGCTAAATAATAGCTTAAGAAAAGATTCTGGAATATTTTATACTTGATAAGAATAGTTAATGGGGATAGGGTATCTAAATTAATGCTTTAAATAGTTGGTTCTGAAGACCTGACTGCTATTTATTAGCTTCAGGGCATTTGATCTCTAAAATTCTCAGTTATGCAAAACACACTTAACCATTGGTTGGAAGATTGCGGCATAATCCTTTGCACATACAGTAATGTAAGTGATACAATAATGTTGGTGGTGATAGCACAAAGTTTCCATCTTAATTACAAACTTCTGCTTTTTTTAGTTGATTCTTTTTAGTCATATGAGACAGCAGAATCTATTTTGATATAATTATATAAGCATGGAATATATCTTGTTCTAACTCAGAGCCTAATACCTCTCCTTCCCCTTCTTTTCCCCACCCCTACTCCCTTCCCTCTATTGATCTTTCTATATTTACCCATAGTTATTTTTTAATTAATTTCTTGTGGATGTGTACATGGTGAGAGTCACTGTGGTACACAAGAAAATTATCTCAGATTCATACCACTGTCTTTCCTTTTTCCATCCTTTTCCCTTACCTTCATTCCCCTTTGTCTAATCCACTGAGCTACTATTTCTCCCCCCATCCTTATTGTGGGTTAGCTTCCACATATCAGAGAAAACATTTGACCTTTGGTTTTGGGGATTGGCTTATTTCACTCAGCATGATACTTTCCAGATCCATCCATTTACCGGCAAATGTCATAAATCATTCTTCTTTAAGTCTAAGTAATACTCCATTGTCTATATATACCACATTTTCTTTATCCATTCATCTGTTGAAGGGTACTTAGGTTGGCTCCATAGCTTAGCTGTTGTGAATTGTGTCGCTATAAATGTTGATGTGGCTGCATCACTGTAGTATGCTGATTCTAAGTCCTCTGGGTATAAACTGGGCAGTGGGATAACTGGGTCAATTGGTAATTCCATTCCAAGTTTTCTGAGAAATCTCCATACTGCTTTCCAGAGTGGTTGCACCAATTTGCAATTCCAAGAGCCATGTATGAGTGTACCTTTTCCCCACATCCTCACCAACATTTATTGTTACTTGTATTCTTGATAATTGCCAATCTGACTAGACTGAAATGGAATCTCAGTGTAGTTTTAATTTACATTACTCTAATTGCTAGAGAATTTTGAACATTTTTTCATATATTTGTTGACTCTTCATATCCTTCTTGAGAAAGTGTCTGTTTAATTTTTTTGTCCATTTATTGACTTGGTTGTTTATTTTTTGGTGTTGAATTTTCTGAGTTCTTTGTGTTTCCTGGATATAAATGCCCTATTTGAGGTGCAGGTGGCATAGATTTTTCTTCCATCTGTGGGCTGCCTCTTCATGCTCTTGATTGCTTCCTTTGCTGTGGAAAAGCTTTTAGATTTTATTCCATCCCATCTATTGATTCTTGATTTTACTTATTGCACTTTAGGAGTCTTGTTAAGGAAGTCAGGTCCTGAGCCAATATGTTGAAGTATTGGGCCTGCAGTTTCTTCTAGCAGGTTCAGGGGTTCTGGTCTAATTCCTAGGTCTTTGATCCATTTTGAGTTGAGTGTTATGCAGGGTGAGAGATGGGGATTTAATTTCATTATCCTACATATGAATTTCCAATTTTCCCAGCACCATTTGTTGAAAAGGCTATCTTTTCTCCAATGCATATTTTTGGTGTCTTTGTCTGAGATAAATGTATTTATGTGGGTTTGCCTCTGTGTCTTCTATTCTGTACCATTGGTATATGTGTCTGTTTTGTTGCAAATACCATGCAGTTTTTGTTACTATAGCACTGTAGTATAATTTAAGGTGTGGTATTGTGATGTCTCCTGCTTCATTTTTCTTGCTAAGTATTGCTTTGCCTATTCTGGCCTCTTATTTTTTCAATGAGATTTCATAACTACTTTTTCTATTTCCATGAATGCCCTTGCAATTTTGATGGGAATTTTAAAATATCTGATTCACAGACCTAAAGTATATCAATATAAAACAGTGAAATTTTCTCCTGAAAATAATATATAAATGGAAAATGCATTTCACTCTACAAATCACCATCTCTAAATCACATCATACCATGCCATAATAAACAAGCTTATATATGCATTTACAAATATTTAAGTATGCTTTTTAGCCTAGATAGCTTGATTCTAGCTTTCAAGAAGCTATCCTAAGAACTATAATTATAATTAAATTATATATTTGGAGATCAAGAGTCCCTTAAAAATGAATCTCTTCCTTTTGCTCATCTCTTACCTCAAGCTCAAACTCCTTACCCTCAAGTGCATATAGAAATGGAAAAAAAAAGGGACAAAGAGCCTAGGTAATCTACCATAATGTGGTCATACTTCTTGGTCAAAGAGGTTATAAGGTGATTATTCTTGGCAATCTATCAAATGTTTGTTGAGCTTCAAGCAGTATCCTTCCCAACGTTTTTTTCCAGTGTCTATTTTAATATTATTCAGCTGGAACTTTCTTGAACACCTATTATGTGCCACAGAGGAGAGCATGTGGATGACATTAAAGTACACAAAAACAACTAGGATTCCTATAAGAACAGATTTCAGAACATCTTAGGTGGGGGAGAATAGATGATGCTATAATTCACAGGGTAGCCAAGAGTTTAACATATGCCAGAAAATACAAAAGTCTTCCCCTGATCTCATACCAAAAAATTACATCAGTGTTGAGTAAAGGGACAATATAACTCTGACCAGGAAATTTTTGATGTATACCTATTTTCCCCACCTCTCCCTCTTTATAGTCAAGCATTCCAGTGTGGATGATAATCATATGATCAGTAAAATGATGAAGGAAAATTGCTGAAAATCTCATCAACCAAGAGCAAATCATCTCAGAAATGTTTGGCCTGACTTGCTCATTGCTTGGATCATTCTTTCCTCTTTTCTCAAACTCACACACAAAAAACACACACTAACTATAACTAGGACCTAGTTTTCAACCCGACCCAAACACACAACCAGAAAACAAGTACAAGTTCCCAAGACACAAGAAGAAAATTAGAAGGAAAGATATTAAATCAAACAATATAAACTTTCTGATGAAGAATTACCTACAGCAAAGATGTAAACATGCTAAGAATACTTAAAGAGATGAGGGATTATATAGAACAAGAACAAGAAATTATTGCAAGAATGGGGAAATACAAAATATATAAATAAGCAGTTGAAATAAAAGAAACAACTGATGGTTAAATGAGAAAATGAAAAAACCACCAAACAACTCAGTGAATGTAAGAACAGATTAAGGGATTTTTCACAGAAGGATGCAGAAAAGCATGATAAGATAGTAAAGGAAAGAAATGAAAAGACAAAAGATTTGGAAGACAAAAGTAAATGTGTCAATATTTGAAAATAGGAAGCCTTATATGAGAGAAAAGAAAATATTTGGAAAAAAAAAGTTTTTCCTAAATAAATTGTCAAATAGGAAATATAATTTTTTAAAAAATCCTCAACATGTTATAGTGAGATTTAAGAATATCAATGGCAAAAAGGAAATTCTAAAGGCTTCCAGAGAAAAATAGAAGATAATTTATAAAGAACAAGAGAAAGAGTGAGATCCTGTAGCCACCGTGGCACCAGGTATTTTATCCTCCCTTGGCAGCAGTCAAAGTAGATGTGAGCAAAAGCAGAAAAGGTCTTTCTTCTTATCATTTTTAATCAGGGAGAAACTTTTTTTTTCTCCCAATAAGTTTCTCTTTATATTTCACTGGTCATGACTGAGTAACATACATACCTCTGAAATAATTGATGGTAATTGTTTGCCATTGTGATTGACTCAAATCAATCATTAGTTATATTCTGAGATGGGGCCAATTACCACCTGATCTAAAATTATAGTTCTAACTAACAAGGAGAAAGGATGAATAATTTTTGGTTGGCAAATAAATATATTTGGCATCTGCCAATAGCATAATAAGAAAGATAGAAAACTAGGTATTACAGAAGAACAGAAGAGTGCCCATGAGATAGTCTTATCAATTTACAGGAAATACAGAGATCAGAAGAACATATTAAACAACACTATGGGCAAAATCAGTATGAATTTTGAGAAACTAAACAGGACAAATTATATGATTTCTCAGCCTAACAAAACTATTAAGGAAAAAAAGAGATTGAAAGGAAAACCTACAAATTAAAAAGAGACAAAAATTACTTACCAATCACTATAATTCAAACAAACAAAAACATAGAGCATTTATGAGACAATTGGATATTTGAAAACTGTCGATATTAAGATGTAGGTATTAAAAATGATACATATGTAGTATTATAGTTTTAAAAGTTTATCACTTAGAAATACTTGCCAAAATATTTACAAATGAAATGATAGTGTAACTGAAATTTACTTTAAAAGTAAGAAGAAGACATATGAGAGAATTTAGATGAAACAAGGTTGGTCTTGAATTGATAACTGTTAATCCTGAAAAACAGGAATCAAAAAATCATTATAAAATTCTGTCTACCTTTCTGCATGTGAATTACATTTTAACATTTTCAATGACATAAGTTGGCATAAGGTGAAAGGAGGAAAGAGGAAGGAGACACTATGATCAACCTGCTTTGTGACTCATTGATTTCCTAACAGGAAATGAAGATGTCATGTTTTAGATATCAGGTGTCCCCCAAAAGCTCACATGTGAAACAATGCAAGGAAGTTTAGAGGTAAAATGATTGAGTTGTGGTAATCTTGACCTAATGAGTGCATTTATCCCCTTATAGGGATTAACTTAGTAGTAACAGGAGGTGTGTAGAATATGACTGGAGAAGGTAGGCATGGAGGGCATGCATTGAGGGTACATATTTTGTCTTTGTTGAGCAGAGGTCTGTCATCTATCTATCTATCTATCTATCTTTCCTTCTGTGACATCTGAGCTGTTTTTTCATTCTTCTGGCATCATGTCCTCACTCACCTTGGGCCTTGGGAAATTGAGTTGGCTATCTGTGCACTGAGACCTTTGAAACTGTGAGAGCCCCCAATAAACCTTTTCTCCTTTAAAATTGTTCTTGTTAGGTCCTTTGGAAAAGGACTGGAAAAGTTTGACTAAAATAGAAGGCTAGAGGAAGACTAGATCACAGCAGAAAAGGGGAAGTTGGTACCAAAAACCATTTTTGCATTACTGAATAAATCAACTGAGAGTGAAGAGAAGAATACATCCATAGGTCCATAGGCCTCTACTTGAAGACTGATCTTGTCATCAACATAGCCTATGTTCCTCAAAGACAAAGGGAACTGCCTCTAAGACAACAGAGACTCAACGAATTTAAATGAAAAATGTTCATAAGTAGACTGATGTTACTCCACTTTTCTTCTGTTTTTCCGTTACTTAGGCAGCTGAATAACCGAAAAAATCGATATAAGCTATCAACATTCAGCTCCTAGCTCAAAGTGTAACAGAAGGATTAAACCACTTTCTAGATAAATAGGAAGGGGAGCTGAAAACACTCTTCCAACTTTACAAGTACTGACACAGATTATTTTAAGAATTAATAATAAAAATAATTAACAGAATCCATGGAGTACAAATAAAAAATCTCCTCCAAAAAATGGCTTACAAAAAATGAAAGATATTTAGAAAAGTATTCTGGAAGGATCTCAGAGTAGGAAGCACCAGGCATCTGGCACCCTACCTATCCAAGGATTGGTAGAATGTCTCTGATGTAACTATTTTGGAATTTTAAAGGTCTATTTAAGGCTTGAAACTTCCAGGGAAGTGTTGGATGGTAAATTGCAGTTAATTTTGGTCAACTTGAGCTCTTAGCTCATCCCCCACCCTGTATCTCCTAGGCTGGCAGCTGGGTGCTTTTTCTTGGATCAACCTACACAGAGCTTGCAAGAGTGATTTGGACAATAAGGACCAAATATTTGTTCTTCAAACACAGGGATCTTCTTCTGTTTTGAAGGGTGAGGTCGTGTGTGTGTGTGTGTGTGTGTGTGTGTGTGTGTGTATTGGTGGTGGTGGGGTGTCCTGGGGATGAAGTCAAGAGCCTCACCCTTGTGTTTCTAAACACAGCTACAGAGGGGGACAGTCATCTTTGCACCACCACCACCCTACCCAAGCTGGTTCTCCAAGGTAGCAAGGTAACAAAACCCACCTCCTCCTCTGGCTGAAGCAACTGCAAGAGAATATAAAGGGTCAGTGCCTTTTACTTCCCTTTCATTATTTGGTGGTGGGATGGTGGGGGAGAGTACCAGGGATTGAACCCAGGAGCATTCAACCACTAAGCCACATCCCCAGCCTTTTTTATTTCTTATTTTGAGGTAGTCTAGTTAAGTTGCTTAGGATCTTGCTAAATTCCCCGAGGCTGGCTTTGACCTTGAGATCCTCCTGAGTCATCCTCAGAGTCCCTGGGATTACCCGTGTGTGTCAGCACGCTAGGCTTTTATCCCTTCTGAGAGCCAGACTAAGACATTCAAATGAAGCTGTATAACCAGGGGAAAATAAGAAGTCATTTCATGTGCCCAGGGAAAGGTACAGGCTCAGAAAAAAATCTGAAGAGACCTTAAGTGTATACCTTGACAGGCTACAAAACAAAACAAAACCAAAGCAAGTAAACAAAAAAGTAAACTCCTGGGAAGGAGAGGAATCTGATTGCCAGAGTTCTCACTGTTAGTCACAGAGCAGGCTGAACAAATGTTAGCTGCAGGGTGGGCTGAACACTCAACCCTCGCCCTCACTCATCTGGTTCCTTATCAGCTTGTTTGCCTCAAGTCTGAACACTCAGTCCCACTCAAGGTTGAACACTCCACCCCCACCTGTCTGATGCAAAGGAAATCCACATCTGACCCCTACCCCATCTGCCTGAAGGCAGAAGATGACACCCTTAGCAACTACTGTATGATCTAGTCACTGTAGGCCAAAAAGGAAGCTTGCAGACCCAGAGACCCCATTAGATTTGGGCTATAAAAACTCTCTCCTGCTGGGCCCTCCCTCTCTTGCACGCACTCTTTTCTCTCTCCCTCCCTCTCTCTTTCTTCCCTCTCTCTCTCTTTCTCACTTTGCTCTCTCCCTCTCTCTTTCTTCTTTCTCTACTCTCTTTCTCTCTTTTCTCTTCCTTCCCTGTTAATCAGACATTGCTGCAATAAAGGTCTCTTGGTCGCTCTGAGTGGCGTGGTCATTTCTTTCACTCACGTCATTAGATTCACATATCCAACTTTCAAAAACACCAAATAATGACAAAAGAAAAAGGAAAGTATGCCCGGGTGCCAGGACAGATGCCTGTAATCCCAGCCAGTCGGGAGGCGGAGGTTTCAGGCCAGCCTCAGCAATTTAGCGAGGCCCTAGGCCTTAGCAAGATCCCATCTCAAAATAAAAACTCAAAGAAGGGTAGGGGGTCGCTGGGGATGTAGCTCGGTGGAAAAGCACTCTTGAGTTCAAGCCCCAGTGCAGGAAAGAAAAAGGGAAGGGAGGGGTAGAGAGAAGAAAAAAAAGAAAGTATGGTCCATTTAAAGGGAAAAAAATAAACCAACCAAAACCGTCACTGAGAAAGACCAGACCCATTAGGTAGACATTAAAACCACCGTCTCAAAGATTCCATTGAATTGTATTAAGTAGAACTAAACCAGCTTCCCGGAGTTCAAAGAGGTATGGTACACCGTGCCCGCAGCCTGACTTGATCAGCAGTAGATTGTAACTTAAACTCAGAGTATACTCTCGTAGCTAAGCAACTAAATTTCAGCCAATCACAGCAGTTTACCGCTTTGCCAATCCCAGGCTGAAGGTTGCCAAATTATGCCCAATAGGCAAACACCACGCTGCACCAATCACGTAATCCCTATGTCACTTCTTGTTTTCCTGGTTATAAAATTTCATTGCACCCTTTGAAGGAGGTGAGGGCATTCTGAACCATTTTTGTCCTGGAATGTTGACTGGTTCTAGAACCCTTTTCTAGTTCAAGTAGACCGCTAAATTGAACCCTTCTCCGTTTTTCTTAATAACGTCCGAAGAGTTAAAGGAAGATGTGAGAGAAAAGTTGGCAAAATTCTGTATGAACAAATCGGAAATATCAATAAAATGATAGGGAAAACCTATCAAAAAGAAGTCAAAGCAATTCTGAGCGGACACAAGAAAGAATCAGTGAAGTTGAATATAGAATAATTGAAATTATCCTGGCTGAGGGGCAGAAAGGAAAAGAAATGAAGAACGTGCACAAAACCTGAAGGAGCAGGGAAACATCATCAAATGTGCCAACATATGCATTTGGGGAGTTCCAGAAAGAAGAGAAAGAGAAGCAGAGAAATGATTTTACGCTAGATCTGCTCCATAAGAAATGCTAAAGGGAGCCCTACAGGTTGAAAAGAAAGGACACTAGACAGTAGCTTAAAGTCATCAAGAAATAAGCATCTCAATAAAGGTAAATATATGTGCAATTTAAAAGAAACTAGCATTATGTAACAATAATTTCTAACTTTATGTTTGTTTTCTACTGGATTTGAGAAACTAATATATTTATCTAAAATAATTATTACTCTAAAACTTAGCATTATTCTAACTTTGGTTTGTAACAACATATTTCATTTTCCACATAATCTAAGAGACTAATGAATTTTAAAAACCAATCACTAGTTTATTTTTAAAAGTACAATGTATAAAAATGTAATTTTGTGATATCACTAATTAAAATAATTAGAAGAGTTGGGCACAGAGGAATGAAAGAGCAGACTTTAGGGTAAGTTATTAAAGTTCAACTGGTATAAGTAAATTCATTAATTTAGTGATTACTTAATAATTACCATTATAACTCTAAGATGTTATATAAGAACATAATTATAGAGTACATACAAAAGGAAATGAGAAGGGAATTAAAATACCTTACTACAAAACAATCAAATGAGAAGGGAATTAAAATACCTTACTACAAAAACAATCAACTACAAAAAAAAGTAATGCAGCAAGTAAGGAACAAAACCTATACAGCATATAGAAAGCAAATAGCAAAATGGAATAAGTCCCTTCTTGATTACTTTAAATATAAATGAATTAAGCTCTCCAATAAAAAAGCTGAGATTGTCAGAATGGGTTTAAAACAACCCCACAATCCAACCATATACTACTATATACTACTCTGTTTAGATTTAAAGATACAAATAGGTTGAATTTCACACTGAAGTTCACCAACATGACCATATCAAATTAATAAATTAATAAATTTTTCAAAAAACATTTTACTATTTTTGAAAAAAGTTGAAGCTAAAACTATATGCAATTACAAATACAGGATTTGGAGTTGGGCTTGGCATTCAACAATGAAGGTCATATTGTATTCAGAAGAAATAGTTACGGACAGTGAGAGTGAAAGGATGGAAAAATATATGTATTTTTAAAATGTTTTTCGTTATTGATGGACCTTTATTTTATTTTATTTTATTTTATTTATTTTTATGTGTTGCTGAGGACAAACCCATTGCCTCACACATGCTAGGCAAGTGCTGTCCTGAGCCACAGCCTAGCCCCAGAAAAACATATCTTATGCAAACAATTAAGATAGAATTATCTATGATCCGCAATTCCACTTCTGGGTATACATCCAAAAGAATTGAAAAGGGTATTGAGGAGAGAATTTGTACACCTGTATTCATAGCAGTAGTATTCACAATAGCTAATAGAAAACAAAAATTAAAATCTAACATCCAATTAATAAAAGCTCCAGAAACTGAGGGAAGGGAAATGAGAGTGAATTATTAAATACAATAAATTTCCCAGACTGAATTTCCATACTGAATTTCACATAGACAAGAACTTACATAATGAATTTCACACTGAATTTCACCAACACGACCATATCAAAATACATCATTATAAAATTTACATTAGAATACAAAGCCTAAAATCTTACAGAATGAAAAAAAGGTCACATAAAAAAGATTATGAATAAAAATAGAACCAGGTTTCTCAAGCATTTCACAAATCGCTAGACAACAATCAACTTGTATCTTTTAATTCAAAGAGAAATTAAACTATTATTTAAATGAGTAGAATCAAGACATGTTCAGAAGCAAATATTCTCCAAAATTTAACTCACACTCTTTCCTAAATAGGTAATTCTTCCCTAAAATTAAGTAGCAAACTCAAAAATAGCAAAACATAGAAATCAGAAAATAAGAGATATAAATCAGAAGAAAATCCCTGTCAAATACAAGAAAGTCCCAGAGGAAAAAACACTACTGACTGTATTGGAAGCTATGATAGCCTCTGTTTACTCTGCAACAGGTGGCCTATAATTTATAATATAAAATCTTGTTCCACCCTGTGGACTGAGGTAAGCTGAGAAACACAACTTCAAAATAACTAGATGGGGAAGAGTAAAAGTGAGAGAAAGAGAAATAAAAGACAAAACTTCCCAGACTTCTCATATTGAACCTGATAATCAAATTCTGAACTTCATAATGTAATCTAATGCTATGAAAGTAGTCAATAAAATCAAACCTTAAAATATAAATTCACTCCAGAAGAAATTGAACTGCTTCACAAAGGCAAATGGAAGAATGATGCTGAAAAGAACAGGCAATGAATTATGAGGCAGGTAGAAATAAAACACTGATTGATATTAAAGCCAATCCATTAAAATTATAATTAGAAATCTCAGAAATGGAAAAATACCATAATAAAATAAAATACCATAACTTAACAGACTGGATGAAGTCTGCAGTGGCTATAATAGCAAAGTAAGTGCGAAATAGCACTGAGGAATTTCCCTGAGCTATAGCAAAGAAAGATAAATGTATTAAAAGAACAGTTAATGGTATGGAGAAGATATTGAATGTTTCTGACATGCATCACTTACAGGAATACCAGAAGTATGCCAATGTGTTAATGGTGAAAAAAAAAAGTGTTTCAAAAGATGAGGGCAGGGCATTTTCTAAATTGAAGAAAGACAAGAATCCTCCATTTGAAAATGTACAAGAATTGCATAGAGTAAATTAAAACATACCTGCACATGCCATAGAAAAATTTCAAAATATCAAAAATAAAGAGAATTTTTTAAAAAGTCTCCAGTGAGGAAAAAAAACATTAAATACAAATGAATAATAGTCTTAAAACATATTTTTAAACATATCATAGATGCTGTAGACATTGTCATAATTTTTTAGGTGTTAAGAGAAAATGACTGTCAACCTAGGATTTCATATCTAGCTTACATAATAAGTACAATGAGGGCAAAATAAAGATATTTGTCTTCATGAAGACTAAGTAAATTTACCTATTATATATCTCTCTACAAATACTATTAAATAAAGCACTTTAGCCAGAAGGTAAGTGAGTCTAGAGGGAAGGGAGAAGATTTAGCAAAATTGGTGACTCCTCAAACTTACAAAATTATTCAATAAATTAATAAATTTTTCAAAAAAATTTTACTATTTTTGAAAAAAGTTGAAGCTAAAACTATATGCAATTACAAGTACAAGATTTGGAATTGGGCTTGGCATTCAACAATAAAGTTCATATTGTATTCAAAAGAAATAGTTACGGACATTGCTAGAAAATTTTATATATAATTATGTACATCATATATTAAGGATTACTATTAAAAGAATAAACATTTCATAGTTTCCAGGTCAGGAAAGAAATCAAAGGCAGTAATATTTTTAAAAGATTTAAGCATTCATAGCTTAATTCTTTTTTTAGTATTAATTTTTAGTTGTAGTTGGACACAATAGCTTTATTTTATTTATTTTTATGTGGTGCTGAGGATTGAACCCAGGGATTGAACACACGTGCTGGGTGAGCACTGTACTGCTGAGCCACAACCCCAGCCCAAAGATAGGGTTTTTTAATCCAATATGAGAAAGGAAAACTTAAGGACATAATGATACAAGGTGGTAAATTAAACATGTAGATATACCATTATGCAAAATAAGTTCAAATATATCAACAATCATTTTAACAGGTTAAACTTATATATTGAAATATAGATTCTCAGAATATTTCAAAAATAAATTCTATCTCTGTGTTATGGGTAAGAGAGAAACTAAAACAAAATTATACAGAAGTTTCAAAGTAAAGGGTGGAAAGATACACTAAGGAAATAGTAAACTAAAGGAGGATGGGTTGAAAACATTAATATGGGTCCACAGTATCATTTTTAGATACAAGCTTTAACAGGAATCAAAAACAGTCACTATATAGTAATAATAAAAAGAACAATAAAAATGATTTATCACAATCCTGAACTTACAAACAACAACATAAGCTTGGAATTTATAAAGCAGAAATTCTCAACTAAATGAAAAAAATGTGAGGAATCTATAATCAAATCGGACTTTTTGTTTGTTTGTGTGTTTTTGTCTTTTGTCAGTACTGGGGATTAAACCTAGGCTTTGTGTAGGCTAGGCAAGCACTGCACCACTGACTTACATCCCTAGCCCTTTTAATTTTATTTGAAGACAGGATCTTTTAACTTTCTGGGCTAACCTCAAAGGCTTTGGTCTATTCAGGGGCTGGGAATACAGGCATGCACCAGCACACCCAGCTCGAAGAGGGATTTTAACACACTGGGTAGAGTTATAGATTTGCCCAACAACATCAGCAAGCTTGGTCTAATTTATATATTCATGCACTTTAATAGGTAAATGAAATATAAAACATTCAATTTCTTATTTTCATTAACATGTATTAATCTCACATATTAATGGGATCAGTGTGTTATTTCAGTGTGTGCATGCACTGATCAAGTTAAGGTTCTTTATGTCTACTTCCCCAACCCCAACTTCTAATCTTCATGATTCCACATTTAGTTCAAACTTGCGCGCGCGCGCGCGTGTGTGTGTGTGTGTGTGTGTGTGTGTGTGTGTGTGTGTGATATATCAGGGAACCCAGGGCTAAGCAAGCACTCTGGCAATGAGTTATATCCCCAGCCCATTTTTAAATTTTATTTTGAGACAGGGTCCAGGCTGCCCTCAAATTTGTGATCCTCCTACCTCATCCTCCAGAGTAACTATGTGTGATGATTAATCTGAATTGTCAACTTGATTGGATTAAGAGATTGGATTAAGAGGCTTCTGGGTGTCTCAGTGAGGGTGTTTCTGGGAATGATTAGCATGTGGTACAGTGAACTGAAGCAGAGATCCACTTTTAAGTGTGGACAGCACAGTCCAATAGATTGGAGGCTTTGGATGGAAAAAAAGTTTGGAAGAAAAAGGAAGCAGCAATAGATGGGGTTCTTTAAAAAAATTTTTTTAGTTGTAGATGGACTCAATACCTTTATTTTTTAAATTTATTTTTGTGTGGTGCTGAGGATTAAACCCAGTGCCTCATATGTGCAAGGCAAACACTCCACCACTGAGCTACAATCCCAGATACAGATAGGGTTCTTGATTGCTGCTACAATTGCCTGAGGATATCAGACTCCAGCTCCCTAACTTTTTTTAAAAAATTGTTCTTTTTAGTTACACATGACAGTAGAATGTATTTTGACATATCACACATATATGGAGTATAACTTCCCATTCTTGTGGTTGTACCTGATGTGGGGTTACAATGGTCATGAATTCATATATGAAACTAGGAATATGTCCAATTCACTCTACTGTTTTTCTATTGTGTTTCCCATTCCCATTTCCCCACCTCCTCCTATTCCTCCCAATTTGATGACCCTCCACTCCTTGCTCCCCTACCTATTGTGAGTCCACATCTGCATATCAGAGAGAACATTTCAGCCTTTGGTTTTTGGAGATCGGTTTATGTCACTTAGCACCTTAGTTTTCAGTTCCATCCATGTACCAGCAAATGCCATAATTTCATTCTTCTTAAGGCTGAGTGATATTCCATTGCATATATATACCACATTTTCTTTATTCATTAATCTGTTGAAAAAATTAATGAATTAGCTAGGTTCCATAGCTGAGTTATGTGAATTACAGCTCCTTAACTCTTCCAAAGCAGACTCTGCCTAGTGACTCTCCAGGGAGGCTGCCTCATTGATACCTCTGTTCTGAGGCTTCAGCTTCTTGGATATAGCAGCTACTGGTTCCTCCAACTCTCCAGCCTGCAGACAGCCATTGTGGGACTATCCAGCTTCTGGTTGATATGTATATATTTTCTATATTATACACAGGTATAATATACATACATATATATGTATGTAGGAATATATTTCCTGTTGGCTTTGTTCCTATAGAGAATCCTTACTAATACACTGGGATTCCAGGCCTGTGCCACAATGCTCAGCTTTTCCTATCACTTTTGTGCTTTTATTTCTCTTTGGGTGTTTTATTATTCCTTTCTGTCACTTTTCTCAGTTTAGATAGTCATCTATATTTGTCTTCAAGTGCTTTACCTATAGCTTATATTATTCATCCTTGACTTATTAATGTCTAATGTATATTAATACTTTATCCTTTGCCCAATAAAAAGAGATCACTCTACCTCAGTAATCCATCTTTCCTGCTAATAAGGTTTTGTTAATGTACTTTAATTCTTTCTATATTTTAAAACCCAAGAGACAGATTTACTTTTACATGCTCTCATACTATTTTATAACTCTGAGCTTCCATCTGGGCTCCTTTTCCTTCTTCCTGAAAAAATGTAACCCTTATTAATATCTTTTAGTATATGTTGGCTGGTGATGAATTTTTCAGCTTTCACTTGCTTGAAGATGCATTTCTTTTCCTTTAGGACTTCATCGTTGATTGATATGAAATTCCAGGTTGGCGATTTTTATTTTCTCGTGCCATATTAAAGATATCTTTCCACTGCCTCTGACTTCCATTGTTTCTGTTGAGAAGTCACAGCTATCTAACCAATTTTTGTTCCATTATCTTTTTTTATTTTTTTATAAAAGAGTTTCTCTTTTTAAAAAATTTCCCTTTGTGTTTGATTTTAGTACTTTGGCTCTTATGTATATTTAGTATGATTTTTAAATATTTACCTCAGTTGTAGTTTTTAATGAAAAAAATATCCTCAGATTTGTGAAAATTTCATGGGTTAGCTATTTATAATTACATCAAAAATTACCCCAAAGCTTAGCAGATAAAATTTCAATGCACATTTATTATCTCATATGGTGTTTGTATGGGTGAGGGGTCCAGGAACAGCTTAGCCAGTTGTTTCTGGCACAGTCTCTTAGACTGCTCAGATGCTTGCCAAGACTGCAATCACTCATAGCTTGACTTAAGATCCACTTCCAAGGTGTCTTACTCATATTTCTGGCAAAGTAGTGCTGTTAGCAGGTGGTCCCAATGTAATGTCACATGGACCTTTCCATTGGGCTGGTTGAGTGTACTTCTGGCATGGTAGTTGACTTTCACTGAAGAAAACGATCCAAGAGAACACAAAATAGAAGCCACCTGGTCTTTAATTACTAAGTCTCAGAAATTACATTCTCTCCTTTACACAATGTTGTGCTGTTTACAGAGACCAACTGTATTCAATGCAGGAAGGGATTACACAAGTGTGTTCACACCAAGAGGCAAAAATCACAGGAAGCTGTCTTGGTGGCTGGTTATCACATTCTACTATCTCTCCCCAGTTGTTAATGCCATTAATATATGTAGTACACAATAACCCTCAAAAATTTCATTACAGCAAGAACTCAAAATCCTTGAATTTATAGGTCCCAGATATGAATGGGTCTCGCTGGGTGTAGTTCTTAACAAAAGCACCTCTAGTATTGTTCCTCTCAGTCTGAAGGCATGTGAACTTAAAGGACCTTCTGCATTTTCCATGCCAAACACAGAATGGTGGTGTAGGCATGGGATAACCACTGTAGATGCTTTTGTTTAAAAGGGTAGGTTTGGGGGAGAAGGGGCCAGCACAATGCATGATCTGCACCAGTTCTGAAATCCAGCTGGGCAAAAAGATCTTTGATTAGGACTCATTCCAAATCATGCACAGGAATGAGTCTTCAAATCTCCTAGTTCTACCATCTGAGCTCTTGGATCTTCTTTATGAATTATCCTTCCTTTTCCATAGAACACAGCAATGCTTATTGAGTCTATAAGGCTATCCACAGCAAAGTTCATGATTTTGATGATGGGTTATTACTTTCATCATTATGAAATTGTCCCTTGATCTTAATAGTTTCACAGTCAGCTATACTATGGTCTGATATTATCTTTGCTAACTTAGGTCTGCTGCCATGTTTTTTCTTTTTTTTTGTTGTCAATGGACCTTAATTTATATGTTGTGCTAAGAATCAATCCCTGTGCCTTCTCACACATGCTAGGTGAGCGCTCTACAACTGAGCCACAAGCCCAGCCCTACCATGTTTTTTTTTTTAAATCTATTTTTAATGACTTTGTATTATTTTTAGATGTCTCTTCCACACAGGGTAAAGTTGATTTTTTAAAAATTGCAATTGAAGCATATTATTTAGTGCTTATCTTATCCTTAGATGATCATCACAGACTGTGTTAAACTTACTCTTTTAATAATTTTTGAGTAAATTTTCATTTCATTCCCCAGACATGACAAAACTTTATCATATTTATTTCCCTTTAGTCTTCTCCTATACAAGTTTTCTACTCTGTGAACATATTTTAGTTCGTATGACTGTGAAAAAAGTTACTCTCCAAACTCAGTATTATAAAACCCAATTTTATTCTTATAGATTTTGTGGATCAGAAACTCAGACAGGGTTGTGAGGAGATGGCTTGTCTTGATTTACAATGTCTGGAGACCAAATCAGAAGACTCTAAGGCTAGGTGCTGGAATCATCTGATGACTCATTCTCTTAGAAATCTGGTGGTGGAGGCTGGCTGGAAGGTTCACTTCCTTTCCTTTCCATATACTGTCTCTTTGTCACCTAGTTTGTGTTCCCTCACATTATGGTGGCTGGTTTCCCCAGATCAAACTGTTCAATAAAAGAGAACCAAACTGAAGCTGTATCTTGCAACCCTCAAGTCACAAAACATCACTTTGGCGTACTCTGTTGTTTAGAACCATTACAAACTGCCCAGATTAAAAAAAATATATATATATATATAATATATATATATATATAATCTAATTCCTGTGCTGGGGAGTGAGGAGTTTCTGGAAAATCATGTGGGACTGAATATATTTCTATGTCCATTTTTGGAAAACAACATCTGACAAAAATATTGGTTAAAATATGCACACCAGATAGCTACAACAAAACATTTTGTAAGGCTAGGGTTGTGGTTCAATGGTAGAGCGCTTGCCTAGCATATATGAGGCACTGGGTTCATTTTCAGCACTGCATATAAATAAACAAATAAAGATCCATCAACAACTAAATAAAAAAATTTATGAACAAAAATAAATTTCACTAAGTGTATATGGAACTCTGTGTCTTGCATTCAATTGTATCTTCTTTCCAGAGGTGCTCCTTTTATGGTTCTGCAGGTGCAAGATTTTTGAGTCTTTGAAATATCTTCAAATATACTCTTTCCACCTTTCAACTGAAAAGGAGTTTTGACTAAGTACAGAATTCTTGGCTCCATAATTCTTTTTTCTTAATAATTTGAAAATGTTGCTAGTTTTTCCTTTTTTTCCATCCAATATTGGTGAAAATCCAACTTAAATGATTCTCCTTTTGTAGGAGATCCCTGATAACTTTTAAAATTATTTTTTCATCCCTGATATTTTAAATTTCTCTACAATGTATGCAGGCTTCTCTATGGTATGTTCAATATAGATAAGTCACTTTCATTTGTCTTTCATTTGTTCTGGGGAAATTTATTATTATTAATTTATTATCATTAAATATTATTTTTGTTGTTATTTCTGTGTTTCTTCTTTTCTATCCTCTGTATTCTGTCCTTGCTGGAATTCTTCATGGATGCTAATGCCTTTGAATTAATGCTTTACATCTCTCAATATTTCATTTAAACATTCTATCATTCCACTACAACCTAATGTTTTTAAAATATAAACTCTGAAATCAAACTTCTTAGATTCAAAGCATGGCTCTCCTATTTACTAGATGTAAAATTTGGGCTGAGATCTTGATTTGTTTGTGTTTTTATGTTCTTTATCAGTGTAATAGGAATTGTAATAGCACATTCCTGACAGGTTTATTCTTAGAATTGTATGGGTTCCATATGTACAAAGGATAAGATAATGCCTTTAACACAGTAAGCACTGAGCACACATTAGCTAGGTCTTCTTCTGACCTCTCTTCTTATTCCCTTTGTGGTTCAACATACCAATTCACCACATCTTCATTTACTTCTACTCTGCTATTCAGTCTACATACCAAGGGTTTATTTCAACAATCACATTTTTCATTTCTAAGATATTTAATGGATTTTTTAAAATCACGTGTTCTTATTTTATGCATCAAATACCTTTTCATCAAACTGAGAATATTAATTTTACTTATTAGTCATTAGTTGTTTCATTTTGGTTGTGAATTCTCTACTTGTTTCCTCTCTCATAGAAATTACAAACCTTAATGACTAGTGATAATTGACTCATCTTTGTAGTTGTTATTTCTTACTAGTCCTCAATGCAGCCTTCCTAGTAAGATAGAAGAAAATAAGTTACTCAGGGTTATTGTCTGTTTTCAACTGCAATGGTGGGGGTGTGCCAGAGTTGCTGGTCTTCCAGGCTGTCCCTCACTCCCTCTCAATACTATCAGACATTTATCTCCACTTCAAGACCTGCTTGCTACATGGAAACTAAGCACCTATATTATAAATCCTAGATTTTCATTCTGGATATTTTATTTCTAGATATTGTATCTATCCCCCATTCTGTACCTAGGGTCAAGTATAGTTATTGGCATGTAGTAGACACTTAGTAAGTAGGTACCAAATTCACAAAGAAAGGAAAAAAGAAATTGAATTAAAATTTAAAATCTGCCATGGCTTATAATAAGAATTTAAGACAAGCTACTTCAGCACACATTAATTACATGCTTGTGCTAGGCACTCTACATACATGATCTTATTTAATATTCACCATGAGTCAACGAAGTAGGTCAAATTCATTATGGTATAAGTTTAGCAACTATTATGGAGACATAAAAATACAGTGGACAAAGTACAAACAGAGATATAAAAAATTGTGCTCTTTGTGAATTGTAATGCATCCTGTTTTCATATATAACAAATTTAATTTAAAAAAATACAGTGGACAAGAGCAGACTGGAACTTATTTCCCTTTCATGCAACAATCTGGTTTAAGTAGTCTAGGACTAGTGTGGTAGCTTACAGTGTTGGAGACCTAAACCCGTTCCATCTCATTTCCCAGCCATTCCTAATTTGTTACCCTTGGTTTATGGCCCAAGTGACTCACCACTCTATCCTGATTCCAATCAGTAAAGGGAGAGGGATAAGGAGAAGGGAAGAGGCACAAACCTTTCAAAGTTGTGACTTGAGATTTGCACATATCTCATGTTCTAGTTAGCACTAAGTCACATGACCTAGTTACAAGGGACACTGACTCTTTATTTTTGGCAGCCCTGTGCCCTGCTAAGCTTGAGGGTGAGGTATCTGTTAAAAAATACAACTATTGTCATTTTTTTGTAACAGGCATTGAACCCAGAGCCACATCCCCAGCCCTTTTTATATTTTTAATTATTTGAGACAGGGTCTCGGAGTTGCTCAGGGTCTTGCTATGAAGCTGATGCTGGCCTTAAACTTGTGATCCTCTTGCCTCAGCCTCTCAAGCCTCTGGGATTATAGGTATGTGCCACCATGCCAGGAACTACTGTCTATTTTTAAATTGAGTCCAAGAACATAAAAAAAATGTTTCCAATAATGAAAAAGCTTTCTCTTTTTAAAAATATTTTTTAAATGTAGATAGATACAATACCTTTATTTTATTTATTCATTTTTATGTGATGCTGAGGATCAAACACAGTGCCTCAAACATGCTAAGCAAATGCCCTACCACTGAGCTACAACCTCTGCTCCAATAATCCTTTCTTACCACTTAAATTTTTTAAAATTTTGATCTGTTATATATGACAACAGAATGCATTACAATTCATATTACCCATATAGAACTCAATTTTTCATGTCTCTGGTTGTACACAAAGTAGAGTCACATCCTTCATGTCTTCTTACATATACTTAGGGTAGTGATGACCATTGCATGCCACCATCTTTCCTACCCTGATGCCCCCTCCCTTCCCTTTTCCCCTTTGCCTTATCTAGAGTTCATTTAATCCTCCCACCCCCCTCCCACCGCATATTATGGATCAGCATCCTTAAATCAGAAAATCATTTGGCATTTATTTTTTGGGGATTGGTTAATTTCACTTAGGATTATCTTCTCCAGCTTCATCCATTTACCTGCAAATGCCATGATTTTATTCCCTTTTAATGCTGAATAATATTCCATTGTGTATATATACCAATTTTCTGTATCCATTCATCTACTGAAGGGCATCTAGGTTGGTTCCACAGTTTATCTATTGTGAATTGTGCTGCTATAAACATTGATGTGACTGTGTCCTTTGTAGTATGCTGTTTTTAAGTCATTTGAGTACAGTTATTTGAGGAGTGGGATAACTAGGTCAAATGGTGGTTCCATTCCCAGTTTTCCAAGGATTCTCCATACTGCTTTCCATATTGGCTGCATCAATTTGCAGTCCCACAAGCAATGTACATGAGTCTTATTACTTAAATTTTTTATTGTGGACATATTGAAATAGAACTTTTCAATTTATTTAGGCATGAACTCAATTATATATCACTCCTATGAAACATATATTAATATGTAATATGTATTTGTATTTTTAATATGAATATATAAAATAAATTATTTGGTATATTTCAAAAATTTCTTCACATCCAGAGTCTTGACTGTTCTGAATCACTTTAACTCAGTGGCATAAACATCTGAATTTTTCTCTCCAGTATCATTGCTGACATCAAGTCTGTAGGTTTTGCCCCTGAATATAACTAAGGGAAACTGGTGAAATCACATTGATTCTGACTAGCTATGGATCTAGATTAAATTTGAGGTTCGGTAAATATAGAAAGGGAGAATGGATATTAGGGGGAAATCAGCAGTCTTGGCAACATGTTTATCTTTGAAACCTCACACATACAAGGTAAATGAAGCCCTGAAAGTGAATTGATTTTCCAAATGATAGACAGTCACTGAATCTTGAAGCCAGAATCAAGTCCAGGCCTGGCCAACTCTATAAACCTGCTCTACAAAACAAATCTAGAATTGACAAGGAAGTGGTCATCTTCAAACTATTTGTGGGAGTATAAACTGCTACAACATCTAAAGAAGGTAATTTAACACCACCTGTCAAATTTGAAATGTGCTTCTCTTTAAAACCTACAGTACAATTGTACAAAGATACATTAAGGTCTACTTGAATGAGAGGTTTTAAATTGGAAAGTAGTATTGCAAATATAGGTTACAGACTGTGGCAAGCACATTGAAATAGGAGAGCCAATACAGGAAGTATTGTCAAACCAGTGGCGTTGATATTTAAATTAAAACCATGTTACAAAGATAGATAGATAGTTGTACACTAATGTCCATTCTATTTTTCTATATTTACAGAACCTCAGTATTGTCATTGGTGCAAGCCACAGCAAATATAACCAGCAGTCATGGCTGGCAACTGTTCTCACTAGACCAGTTTTGTAGTGTGATTTTTTTGGGGATTTGTCTTGGTGAGCTAGTCTCCAAGATGATATTCTGGCCATTCCAGAAATTCTGTGAACTGCCAAGTGTCTTTCAGTGAATTCCTCTTCTACTTAAATTGTTACATTGTCTTCTACTGATTGCAAATGAGACCCATAACTGTAACTGGTCTCTTCTGTTTCTCCAAACCGCCAAGTTATTATTGCCATAGGACTTTTGTGTGTTTCTTCTGTCTTAGTCATACAGGGATGATTCCTTTGCTTCTCTCAGGACTTAGGTCAAGTGTCACCTTGTGGAAACAACCCAGATCCTCCAGCTAAAGAAGTTCTACACCTACCTTTAGCACTCCTCATCAGATTGCCCTGTTGTCTTCAGAAATCTTCAATAGGTGAAATTATTTAGTTCACATTTGTTTATTTTTACCCCCCATACACACATAGAATAGTGCCTATTTTTGTCTAGAATAATGCCTGGCATATAGTATGTGTACAATATTGATAAATAAACAAAAGGATTTATATCTTTGTTTTGTAGTACATGAAATTTGAAACATCATAAATGTACATAAATTGGAAATTACCCAAATAAATCAGGGCAAACCATACAATAGAATATCATGCATCAAGGGCTGAGGTTGTGGCTCAGTGGTAGAATGCTTGCCTAGAACGTGCAAGGCCCTGGATTTGATCCTCAGCACTGTATAACAATAAATAAATAAAATAAAGCTATTGTGTCCAACTACAACCATAAAATAAATATTTTTAAAAAGAATATTATGCATCTATTAAAAAGTGGAAGTACATTTCATATATCTTGACATAGAAAAACTTCCATAATATATTGCTGAACTAGACAGTGACAAACATGGATTATACAATAATATAATTTCATATGTGTAATATACCTAGAAAAAATATGGAAAGATTTTAAGCAAACTGTTAAAAGCAGTTGATGCAGTGCAATGGGAATAATAAATTGGAAGAAGGAGGGGAGAAGCCCTGTACTTCATGCTTCATAATAGTTTTTTTATTTTACAGGCATTAAATCTTTATTATGATAAAGCTAGAAAGATAAATTCATTGGGAAAAACTAAAGTATGATATCCTTTGTAATGGACGGAAAGGTTAAACACACAACTACAGAGTCTCAGGAACTCCCTGAAACTGACACAGAAACTCTCAGATCTTTTCCCATCAATCTTCTATTTTGACTTCTCTTAATAGTTTCACTCTATTTTGCAACAAAAGACTTTTGTACAAATAGTACAGAATGTCACTATTGATAGTTGCTAAACTTTTCTATCTATGCTCTTCCACCCTTTCTGCCTCTATGAGATGAGAAAGACTAACCTGACTCTTTTCCAGGTTCAATTTGAAAAATCCAAAGCTTTCAAATTTACTCTAGTGGCTAGAGCCTCCCATGCAGCAACTATAAAGTTGGGATTGGGGTTGCTCCCAGAAGAACAGGAGAAGTGTTGAGCAGTAAAAATATGAGAGGTACAGTATAATATACTATCTTAAAAATGAAATACACAACAACAAAAAAGTGATTCATTGAAGTAGTATCTGTATATCTGTATTTCAAAGTTCACCCAATTTATATATGAACTCCTTGGCCAAAGGTGAGGAAAATTAATAATCAATATTTCTACCTGTGCTATATAGAATAATGCCTCCCAAAATGCCCATGACATAGTCATGAAAATCTATGTTACCTTCATAGCAAAGGGACTTTGTAAATGTATGTTAAGAATTGTCAGGTGGTCAAAATACATTCTACTGTCATGTATAACTAAAGAGAACAACACAAGAATTGTCGGATAGGAAGATACACTGAATTATCTAGGTGGATCCAATTTAAATTCAAGAGTCCTAATACCAAGAAGATGGGAGGATCAGAGTAGAAAAGAGATTTTGAAGATCCAATGCTGATGGCTTAGAAAATGGAGGAAGGAACCATGAACCAAGAAATGCTCATGGCCCCCTGGAAGCTGGAATAAGCAAGCAACCACATTATCTTCTTGAGTTTCTAGGGAGAACAAAACCCTGTTGATATCTTGATTTTATCCAGCAAGGCTTCTTATTTGCAGAACTGTGAGATAATAAATGTGTGGTTCTCTAATCCAGTAACTTCATGATAATTTGTTATTTCAGAAAAAGGGAACTAAAATGCCAACATCAGGTATGAAGCATCAATAAAATAATTAAGGATGTATTAAAAATCTCAAAGAAAATTCCTTAATCTGATAAAGCTCATATACAAAAATACTGTAAACACCATACTTAAGAATGGACAATTAAAGGCATTCCACCTGACACCAGCAAGAGAAGAGTGACATTAATACCATTTCTACTGAACATTATATTTGGTATCCTTACTGATACATGAAGCAAGAAAAAGAAACAAAAATATGAATAGAAAAATAATTTGTCATTATTCACAGATTATATGATTTGGGATACAGAAAATTTGAAAGAACCTATATATGAATGAATGTGAAAGTTCAGCAAAGTTGCTGGATATGCAAAATCAACATGAAAATCTGTTACATCCCCAACCAATAGTTAAAAACTAAATAAAGATAATGCCATTTACTAGAGCAATAAAGAAGTACTATTCCTGGAGTAAACATTAAAATAAAACGTTTTTGAGACTTTTGTAGAGAAAATTCTAAGGCTTTGGTAAAGACATCAAAGTATACTTAAATAAATGGAATATACTTAAATAAATACCACATTCATGAATTAGAAGATGCAATTGTATAAAAGTATATGCGTACCCTATTGCACAGAACAAGTTAGTAACTCTCGGGAACAGGGGAACTAACTTTGGTAGACAGGCTATAGGCAGGAAGTAAAGGGCTCAGAACAAGTCAGAGTACTTCTGTAGATGCTGCTAGAACTGGGAGCCATAGCCAACTAGTGCTTATCTCTCTGTGGCTTAATCAAAGGCAGCTCTAGGCAGTTGCATAGACAAAGGCTGGGTGACTGGCTCACAAGACAGCCAGCTTGCAGGGCTCCAGACATGTGTACATGTGGGTCTGAGGAGTGGGTAAAAGTGAACAGTGACTCGAGAAGGCACAGTCCAACACTATTCTATGTTTCCAAGCTATGCCTCAGCAACCCATGTTTAAAGTTGAGCATAGTGGCCCAATGCTTCAGAAAGCTGCCTCCTTCATACCTCATACTAGAGAAATCTACATAGACTGAGCAGTGGAGAATAAAAGCATGTTCTCCCAGAGCCACTAGAACCAGTTTTTGGTTAAATCTTAATCATGTTTATCCAATGGTCGATATTTTTACACAATATCTTTGCCCATATTAGTCAGTTACATCAAAATATATAAGAAAATAGCTCTTGTTTTGAGACAGGGTCTTCTTATGTTGCCCAGACTGACTTCAAACTCTTGGACTCAAGGGATCCTCCTGACTCAGCCTCCCAAATAGCTTCATGTGCATGCCACCACACATAGCTTATAAGGGAGTGTTTAAAGCTATCAATACATTAGAGTAGGCAACATGTCAGGTTGGGTTTTTAAATTTTTCATTATCTTAACAGAATAAAGGATAATTGTTTCTTCAAGTCCCAGTCTAACATGGGTTAATAGACATAGTGAGAAGGCTCAGTTCCATGCAGTTGGTCAGGGTACCTAGGTTTCTTATAGGCAATGATTTCACCTTTCCCTAGAATCTCAGAATTCTCTGAATTCTCCATATCAGTCTTTCAGAAAAAGACAAAGAATAAGCCAATACCCTTTCTTAACCATAACAACTTGAAAATAACACATCACTGCTTCTCACATTCTGTTGGTGACACCTAGATCCAAGGAAGGTGCCCAAGAATAATAGGAGAAAATAAATGCTGGTAGTCACAATTAATTTCTATCATAGTTGATAGTGAACAACTTTTTATATTTTTCAAGGGTTTATTTCTGACAGTCACTTCTTTTTAGCATGAATAATGTTATGCTGTATAACCATTTTGGCAGGTCCACATTCCATATTAATTGATGTGCCTTTGGTTGCAAGTTTTGGGAACTCAATGCAAATGAGTTCAAACATAAAGGAGGATTTATTTGCTCACATGTTCAAACCTCAGATAAGGGAGAGATAAGTCAACCTCAGGGAAAAGTAGAATATCAATAGGTTTGTTTATTTCTCTTTGTTATGGACCACCATTTTTGGTGGTTATTTTTCCTGAGGTTATTGATATTCTTTTTTAAAACTATATGTCCATGTGTTAGGAAGCATGTATTCAGCTACAAATATTGCTCTGCTAGCTCTAGTTCTATAAGGAATGGGAATGGACTATAATAAGCTCTGGAGTTATTCCCAGTACTCAGTGTGAGTCTCAACCAATAGTTTGGGTTTGCCAGTTGTGGTCTGGTACTCATAGAAGTGGGAGGTACAGAAATGACAATTTTCTATCCTGGTGGTAACTATCTTACCAGTTCATAATCATAAAGAGGGTACCAATTCTGTCTCTACTGGTACCATAGTAAAGACCATTATTCCATAAATACTCAAGAAATGCAGAATAGTGAAGCTATGGAGATCTACAGCCTCTGTGATATTTGGCACAATTCAACAGCATTGAGTCCAAAATAAGATTTTTAAATTAGATGTAAAAAGATGCAGTGATGAATCAACTGCAAGAGAAATTAGGAAAACATTCCCATTCATGATAGCTGAGGCTAACAAAAGGAGTGAAGCACCTCTACAGTGAAAACTACAGAACTCCAAAGAAAGAAACTGAAGAAGACCTTAAAAGATGGAAAGATCTCCCATGTTCTTGGATAGGCAAGATTAATACTGTCAAAATGGCCATCTTGGGCTGGGGCTGGGGCTCAGTGGTAGAGCACTTGCCTAGCATGTGTGAGGAACTGGTTTTAATTCTCAGTACAGAATATAAATAAATAAATAAAATAAAGGTCCATTGACAACTAAAAAAATATATACAAAAAAATGGCCATCTTACCAAAAGCACTATACAGATTTAATGCAATTTCCATTAAGGTTCCAATGATATTCTTTATAGAAATAGAAAAAGCAATCATGAAATTCACTTGGAAAAATAAGAGGCCCATAATGGCCCAGCAATTCCTGGCAAGAAAAGTGAAACAGAAGGTATTACCATACCAGATCGTAAATAATATTACAGAGCTATATTAACAAAAAAGTGCATGATATTGACACCAAACCAGACATGATGACCTAGACATTAGAACAGAGACCCTGAACCTAACAGAAGAAAAAGAGGCCCAACTCTCCAAACACGTTGGCTTAGGAACCAAATTCCTCAACAAGACTCCTAAAGTGCGAGAAGTAAAATTATGAATCAATAAATGGGATGGTATCAAACTAAAAAGCTTCTTCACAGCAAAGGAAACAAGAATGTAAAGAGAGAGCCTACAGAATGGGAGATAAGCTTTACCACTTGTACCTCAGATAGAGCATTAATCTCCAGGATATATAAAGAACTCAAAAAATTTAACACCAAAAAAAAAAAAAAAATCAATCCAATCAATAAATGGGAAAGAAACTGAAAAGACACTTCACAGAAGAAAAATGATCAGTCAAATATATGTAAAAGAGTCAACACCTCTAGCAATTAAAGAAATGCAAATTAAAACTACACTGAGATTCCATCTAACTCCAGCCAGAATGGCAATTATCAAGAATACAAGTAACAATAAATGTTGGTGAGGATGTGGGGGAAAGGTACACTCATACATGGCTCTTGGAAATTGCAAATTGGTGCAACCACACTGAAAGGTAATTTGGAGATTCCTCGGAAAATTTGGAATAGAACCACCATTTGACCCAGTTATCCCATTCCTTTTGCATATACACAAAGGACTTAAAATAAGCATATTACAGTGATGCAGCCACAACAATGTTTACAGCAGCTCAAGTCACAATATCTGAGCTATGGAACCAATCTAGGTGCCCTTAAACAGATGAGTGGATAAAGAAAATGTGGGGGAAGAGGTGTCAATGAAAATATTTTAGAATTGACTGCAGTGATAGATGCACAATTCTGTAAACACTAAAAGGCACTGTAAAACTTTAAACAGGTGAATTGTATGGCATGTGAATTGTATGTCAATAAAGCTGCTTAAAAAACATGGATATAGGCAACAGGTCAAATGACCTTGGCTACATTCAAATAAAATTTTATTTTTAAAAAGTGGCTGTAGTTTTCTGACACCTGTTACTGAGTAACAGAATCCCCACCCCATTTTTAAACGTGGGCATTGGTTTATAAGGAAAACAAATACTACTTTTCCCACTTATCTTATAGAAGTTTGTGTACAATTTTTGGGAATTGTCCTTAAATGGAAGAGGTGGGCTTTTCTTTGAATCCCTTAGTCCTTTCCCTTCACTGAAATGACAAGAGCCTTAGGAGCCATCATGGATGAAGAAGTGATTTTGGAAAACAGAAGCCAAATATAGTGGGACAATAAGATAGTAAGTACCTGGAGTCCTCACTCAATGAAACACCATATTAAACTAAGCTGATTTCATCCAGACTTCTATATGAAGGAAAAAAATTGTCATGTTTAAATAACTATGTGGGGGTACCGGGAATTGAACTCAGAGGCACTCGACCACTGAGCCACATCCCCATCCCTATTTTGTATTTTATTTAGAGACAGTGTCTCGCTGTTGCTGAGGCTGGCTTTGAACTCACAATCCTCCTGTCTCAACCTCCCAAGCCACTGGGATTACAGACATGCTCTTATTTTGGAGATGTCTATTACTCCATGCTCACAACTAAACCTAATTTCAACTACTATAGCCCCCAAGTAATGTGACCATGTCTTTTACACCTGGACCTTTTGGGGAACATTTAAGATCCAAACTACAGGAGGCTGCAAAGTCTACAGCATTATCTCCTACATAAGAGTCTAAGGCACAAACAGATCTAATGTTCCCTACCCCCACAAAAGATCTTTGATCCAGAGTCACACTCTATTATGAACTGAATATTCGTATCCAGCAAACCCCATTCATGTGTTAAAGCCCTAATCCCCAGTGTGACTATATTTGGAGATGTGGCCCTAGGGAGTAATCAAGGTTAAACGGGGTCATCAGAATGGATCTTTGCTTTCTACCTCTCCCTCCTTTCCTCTAGCTCTCTTTGCCTTTGCCTCATCCTTTTTCTCTCTTCTTAAGCTGGCACAGTGAAAAAGCTATGTGATGACATAAAGCAGTCCTCTGCAAGACACTAAAAGTGCCCCTCACCAGAAAGTGAATTTCTTATAGGTGATTACTCTGATATCAGAGTAATCACCTATAATATTCCTGCATATTTAATACCATCTTAACACTGTTTCTCAGAACAGTCAGATTAACATGAAGGTATTTATTTTGAAAACATGCACTTTGTTAGTGAAGGGAAAGCAAGGAACAAGAGACACGTAAGTGAGAAATGAAGACCAGGCAGAGATACATATGAGCTGAAAAATAAAGGCCATCTCTTTGTAGACGAGAGAGGCAAAACAGGCTTGGGTTCTGTGACTTTTATAGGGCAGGCCCAGCAAGCCCCAAGGGCCCTAATGCAAGCAGTTAGTGGTTGGGTTGGTATGAGGGAGTGGTGAGCCTTTCTCAGAAATACCCTTGGGCAGAAAGCAAAACTTTTTCCTTAAAATGGGGCTGTCACTTAAGATGGCCATCCAGATGCTAAGCAAGGACCTTACAGTCAAGTACCTCACTTCTGTGTTTCAGTGTTATTACACTAGAATGCTGTGGGCAGTTTCCAGTTCAATGCTTAGTTATGCTGCAAATCACCGCATGAATAAATGACATGGTAACAGGGGATGTAAAGGATGATGGAAAAGCTCTGTAAACTCAACAAGCCAAAACAGCAGGACCCTAGTGGCCAGTCGCAGAAGAGAAGGTGGGGGGGCGACAGAGAGAGAGAGAGAGAAAGAGAGAGAGAGAAGGGAGGAGAGGGGGAGAGAGAGAGGAGGGAGAAGAGAAGGGGGGAGGGGGAAGAGGGAGGGTGAGGGAGTAAGACAACAAACAGGAACAGGGTGTTGATATTTATGGGCTTAATGCAGGATGAGGAGGAGCAAGGCAAGTGGGCTGTTACTTCTTCATTGGCTGAGAGTTCATGCCACTTCAAGGATTGGAGGCGGGCCATTCAAAGTTCACACCATTCACAGGGATTGGAGGTGATGGTTCCTGCCCATTCAGTGGTCATGGACCTGAGCTCCCAGAAGAGAAGCACTCCGGGCACCATCTTTACCAACAGGGGACACTAAGGGAAACTATGGGATTTTACTTCACATATTTTATTGTTCAACCATACCAAATTTTGTTAACATACGAACATAAAGGTGTATTTTTGGTTAAGTGTTATCAACGTGTGTGCTAAATTTGGGTGGAAAAACACATATATTGTATGTGAATCTACCTTTTAGTGGGCAACCAGGCTTGTGCTAGACTATTGCTTCATGCTACCTTGGAATCCCAACATAACGTCAACTCCTAAATCAGCAAATTCTTTTATTTTTCTATTCTCCTCCCAGATCCTGTCTTATTTTTCTCTTCTCTTTCCTCTGCATCTGTTCTATTAATAAGTAATAGTAGGAAGTGGAGGATGAGAATAGATGAAGCTTGATTTTGCAGAGTTTGAAATAAATTGCTTAAAATAGCACTCCTGGACAAGCTCCTGGATTTCAATCCCTGGCACTGGAGAGGAGGAAAAATCTGTACCCTAAAGAAAGCAGAATAAAAATCACAATGGTTGGGCTTGGCCCCATCCCCAGGACAAAATACTACTGAGCTGAACAAGATACTTGCAGAAATGCTATACCAGGCTGCCAAGCGCCAACAGCTTGGGCTTTCCAAAACGGAGTCACCAGAGAGCTTGTCTCGGTTGGCCCAGCTTCACCAAATATGGCTGCATGATCTTGGACAAATTGCCCTCTCTTAGCCTCAGTTTCTCCAATTCTTAAAATGGAAATTACAGTCTCTAATTCCTGGGGTTGTTGAAAGAATAAAATGGCACAGCAATGATCGCGTTAAGCACAAAGACAAACACATAAAATGAACTGGAGTTGATGTAAAGACCACAACCTCCCTCCCGCCGTCAGCGGACCTATCACACCCTCTCCCGGGAAACCCTTCACTTCAGTCTTCCCTCTGCCAAACTCGGATCCTTCCGCGTCGCGTCACTTCCGGGGGACTCAGGACGTGGCTAATCAAAATACCCGGATACAACTGTCATGGCTGCCATCAGTGAGGCACCGCAATGGAGATCGAGTCAAGGGTTGCCCAGAAAGCGTTCAGAGTTTGGGGTTTCAAGGAAGTCTGTCAAGAGAAAAAGGATGAGGATGCCGGGTAGCAGGGTGCCCAGGAACTGCGTTTCCGCACTTCCTGTTAACTTGCCAAGTTTTAATAGAGAAGTCTCCCCTTTTGACAGGGTGGGGCTTCTCTTTTCACCCAGGCTTTCTTTGTGTGCTGAGTTTTTGTTCCCGTCACCCCGCGGCCCTGGAGCAGGGATGGCAGCGCAGCGGTAGCCTGGGAGGAAAAGGCGGGTCAGGCTCTGGGGAGGTGGAGCGCGCCGAGGACTCCCGGGCGGGGGAAGCTAGGGGGACGCCTCGGAGTGCAGCCTCGAACTGCCGCCCCCTTTGAGTCCTGTTTCTTGTTTTAGCCGAGATACTCTTCACCATGGGGTGGTCTCAGTTGATCACAGGACTTGGGCTGGCTGACCCAGCCACACTCAACCAGTCTGCCCTGCTCCAGATGGACCTTGATCCTAGGGAATCTCTAGGATGAGTATATTCCAGTGAGACTAGTTAAAAAACAGAACAAATAAACAACAAAAACTTCAAAACATAAGCATTACGTTTGGAATAATGGATAAAGTTCACAGTTGAGTCATGTGATAATTTTCTTCAAAGCTTTAAATTTGTGCTTGTGAGATTTTTTTTAAAGCATTCTTGAAATATATTAATACTGAAAATATTCAGGAAATTCTTTAATTTTGCTGCTATAAGTTATAATACAAAGACATTGGTTATTAATAAATAATTCTTTAACTGCCAGAAGCTTCTGCAAATGCAGCACTTCTAGCTATATTAATTTGAGTTACTTTTCCTTTGCAGGGTTTCCTATAGGTTTTGTCATCAAATGAAACAGGAACAAATGTGAGTTGCTTCATCACCATTTCCTAGTAGTGACTTTTAAAGTACTCAACTATGTATCTGATGAATTCAAAGTCTCACTTGAAGCCATTTTTACTTGCCTGAAATATGTATTAAAGAGATAGGTCAAATACATATAGAATGTTACTTTTTCTTTATAGAAACAAAAATGGAGAAAATAAAACAGATTAAAGTGTGTTGTAATTTGGATGTTCACATAAAAGTCTCAAAAGTATAAGAGCTGACCTAAAAGGCTTTAAAAAGGAGAAAAGAAAGGTAGATCTTTACCTTTATTTGAATATCTCATTATTTGAACAGAAAATAACATGACATTAGAAAGTACTTTGAATCTTTTTTTTTACAATTAGGTACTATGTTCAAAGCACTAAGTTGGTAATGAATGAGAAAATACATAAATGCTTTAAAATACATGAAATAAATAATGAACAGTTATTATCTCATGTTTCTGGCCTGGTTATGTCTTGCTGTTGTCCATATTAATGTCCAATACTTATGTTTATTTTTAAAAATATCTGTGTTGTATATAGTTACAATATTTTAAAGAAAACAAAAATAATCTGTTTATACATTTAAAATATCTGTTCCTTGTGTATGTCTCACTTAAGATTGTGCTTATTTATACATTTGCACCCATTAAAGTACTTCATAATGTGATGATCATAAATCACCTGAATTCTTTTTTGTATGGTTTCTTACAGGTAGGTCTCCTGAGTTCTTTGTATAGCACAACCAGTGTTAATGTGGAAGATTTTGTTTTTCCAGTATTTTATTTAAATAACTAGATGTGAGCTTTATGTAGTTAACAGTAGTTGTGAGGTTATTGAAGATGACTTTACTTATTATTAAATGTACAGTTTGATCTTAAGTAGTTGGCATTTATGGAGCACATGCCATATGCCAATCTCTAAAATAAGTACTATACATACATTATCTTTTTTTTTTAAGAGAGAGAGAGAGAGAAAGAGAATTTTAATATTTATTTAATGACACAACTTCTTTGTTTGTATGTGGTGCTGAGGATCGAACCCTGGAGGTAAGCATGCCAGGCGAGCGTGCTACCACTTGAGCCACATCCCCAGCCCACATTATCTTACTTGAATATTTGCAGCAGCACTGTGAGTTAGGTTTATTAGATTTCTGTTTTAATGTATGGAGAAACCAAGGCAAAAGAGATTACATTCTTTGGCTGTGGAGCCAGGATCTTATCAACTTATTTTCAGTGATATCCCTTTCCCACCTTAAAACTAAACACTTTGGTAGAAGAAAAATGAAAATGTAACACAGACCTGAACTCTACCTACCGAACTTTATGAAGTAAAATAAGTGACTTAAACTCTTTGGATTTCATTTTCCTCATGTGTAATGAATAAACACTGAATTATTGTATTTTATTGAATTTTGAATCTTCTAGAATCCTTTAAACAGTGCTTTCACCATTGAATCCAAGGTTTTCTCCCAAGCCCCTGATACTCCTCCTGGAAGTTTTGTTGTATCCCTGGTAGTGATAACTGCATGTCTCTATGTTGCATGGTCTAACTACATTGCAAGTTATCACTGATATCAGGAATGTCAAAATAACATGTATCTTGGAATTGATGAGCTCCTTTTCAACCGTGATTCTGTGACATCTGCACATTTATAACATTGCTGGGTTATGTGCATTTCAACATAAATAATTTAAGATAAAACATAAGCTTTATGGTAGTGGAAGAGTAGGAACCATTTTTATATTTTTCATATGCGAATACCCAATTTGCTAAATTATTTAAACAAGTCTTCATTTCGAAGTAGTATAGATACAATTTTTTAAAAAATTGTGTTTGACTTGAATTTGACATGAAATATAATAGTATCAATATTGCAAAAATATTTCACTACCATTTTTTGCATTCAAAAGTGAACTTTTATAATACAAACAGTATCTTTCTTTTCAATGTCATATGATGTTGGTTGTCAAGAAGTATGGGGGTGTCTTTGTTCCTTGAGAGATATTATTAAATTGAAATGCCGACATATGAAGACTTAAACAAGTAAACTTGCTGGTTTTGTTTTTAGACTAGCCAAAGTATAAGAACATTATTTCATATGTAGAGATCTTCATTTTTTTAATATTTAATTTTTAGTTGTAGTTGGACACAATACTTTTATTTTGTTTATTTATTTTTATGTGGTGCTGAGGATTGAACCCAGGACCTTGCACATACTAGGTGAGTGATCTATGCTGAGCCACAATCCCAACCCCGAGATCTTCATTTTAAGAGAAGTTGAAAACACATTATTTGATAGCTTGTTGAATTTTCATGAGCATTATGGATATGAACAACATATAAATAGTATTAAAGATTAATGAGTTATGAATTTAAAACTATAATTGAAAGATATTTTGAAATATATGAAAAGGCATTGGATAGGTATATGATAATGTAACTAAAGAAATTATTATAGCATCTGTAATGAAGTGTTTCAGTTAGAACCTGTTCTCTGTAGATAATCAGCTGAGTGTTCTGCTGTGGCTAGAAAAACCAACAACATGTGAGATATTATCAGGAAGGGATTGGGGAAATCAACAAAAAAATCTTACCCTCAAACAGCAGTTTGTTTAAACATGAGAAACCGAAAATTATTTTATATTGATAGATAGATCCAAAATGTCCAAACTCCTTTCAGTTGTTACATAATATTACAATTATAATTTTCTTTGCATAATTCTGTAAACTAGATATGTTTATATACCCCACTTTAAAAAATTTAAATATAAAAGTCATTTTTGTAGCTACTATAATTTCTGCCACTAAAATAAAATTCTGTATCACATGACAGCACATCATTACTGAGTGAACATTAACCACTAACATCTTTGAATTTCCACCAACACTTCGCTTTTCTTAGGACCCCATTTTTACAGAAAATACAGTCTTATTCCTTTGTAAGTTATTGCCTATTCAGTAATGAAAAGGGAATAGTGTTCACTTCTATTTTTATTTATTTCCTTGAATAGAGTGTATACATGTGTACTTTTCAGAATTCCCCAAACCCAAAGGGAATAAGACCAGTAGCCAAAAAGAAATTGTTGTGTGAGTTCAAATAATGTAATTCATTTTATGAGGTTTTTAAAGTCTTGTCAGTCAAAGTTTGGAGAGGTGAAGAAGTGGTATGTTTCAAGTTTGGAGCAAATATATTGATTGAAATATAACTAGAGAATATTTTAAGTACCTGAAGATTGCTTTGTGCTACCATAAAAAATTGGTATTTTAGCAGGACATGGTGATGCATACCTGTAATCTTAGCTATGCTACTTGGGAGGCTGAGGCAAGAGGATGGTGAGTTTGAGGTCAGCCTGAGCAATATGGGGAGATCCTTTCTCAAAAATATAATTTTTTAAAAATGTTTGCTATTTCCATGCCTTTTTCCTTCATCTTTCTGTTTCTCTGTAAATGAATCATAGTACACACCATGTTGAGTTCACCTAGGTCTTTATCTTAGTAACTAATTCTCTTGGAGGTCACCAGTCAAGCCAGGAGAATAGTAACAATGAGTTGGCATTTATTGCACCACCTGCTTCTGGGAGTCTATAACCAGAAGGAGAAGAAAAGCTAAAGAGACTGTATATTTGGATTAGAAACCAAGCAAGATCTGTCACCTCTGCCTGGAGGCAACTACTCAACGTTAGAGACTGAACTTGGCTTACTTGGCAAAGAATAGATGGGTGAGAGTCCTCCATCTGTTTTGAGAAAAACCATGCTTTCTGTTCTGATTATTTGACCCTGACACTGTCACTTGTAGTGATGGGCTAATGTTCCAGTTAATAGGCCACCTATGAAGCCCTCATGTAGTTATTTTAGGGCGTGCTTGGACAATGGTTTTAGTTTCCTTGTACAAAAAGTCTTTTCCATTGCCATTCTTATATACTTAAAAAGACACACTTTTATCTTCTACATATTTAAAATAATGCCAGTAACTTCTTACTTTTATCTTGCATTTAATGTAATTCTACATATACTACTCACATAAATGATATTTCCATCACAACTCTGAACTTGGAGTTTAAGTTACTCAATTTCAACAGAAAAGGTAACCTGCAGTGAATGGGGATTTTCCCTAGAAACTCCTCTCTTCTTGAAAGAGAAAAATTACACACTGGAGAAAAGTAGTAGCATGACATGTTTATGTTCATGACTGTACCGGGTAAATCTTTTTTAATTCCACATTTTTATTGATGCATTATAATTGTACTTATTGATGGTATTTGTTGTTACCTGTTTGTACACGAACACAACATAATAAATAATATAATTTGGCCAATATCATTCACCAGTACTTCCCCCCTTCCCTCCCTGTCTCTTGCCCCTTATACCTGGTAATTCTGTTTCCTGTTCTCTATAGGAGTTCTTTTAGTTTTCATAATCCCCCAACTCTTGGGCTTAAGTGATCCTCTTGACCTAGTCTAGTTGCGACTATAGGTGTCACTTCGCCCAACTGCAAGGGTTCTTTTTAAACACCTTTTACTTACCTCAGGCTTTTCCTTTTTTGCTGGCCAAGTCCCCCACCCTTTCATTATCAAAAGATTATTGTGCCTCCTGTTTTCTTGGAGAAAGTAGCAACCATAACATAGAAACTTTCAAATTAATGCCACCAAACCTTCAAACTTACTTCTTTGAAATCCACTCTTAGTCCTTCCTTTATTTTACAATGGAAAGGTGATCCTCTTCTGGTCCCAGACTCTGGATTCCTTCTCATTACTGCTTTTTTAGCACTTTTGCATCTTATCTGTGGCTCCTTCACCTTGACATTTAGGCATTCTCAAGTCTTTTCCATCTTAGAAGGAAAGAAAACCTTTTATATCAATTTGCCCTCGATTCTGTTTCTTGCATCCTTTCATGGACATGGCTCATGAAAACATTTTTCTACCTGTGGTTTCTTAGTTTGTTTTTCCTGTATATTCTTCAAACAACTGCAATATTTTACTTCAATTGAAAATACTAGTTTTAAAGGTCAACAACTACCACAGTATTTCTAAATCCACTGAAAACTTCTCAGGCCTTATCTGACTTAACCTCTGTTCAATTGATGACAGTTTAATCAATTTTCTTAAAAGTTTCTCTTCCTTGGGCTTTGCTGACATCATTGTTTCCTAGTGGTAAATAAATTTTCTCTGGCCATTCATCCTGTTTCTTTTATCTTTTTCTTTCTTTCTTTTTTTCATAGTTGTAGATGAACAGCATGCCTTTATTTTATTTGTTTATTTTTAATGTGGTGCTAAGAACCAAACCTAGTGCCTCACACATGCTAGGCAAGCACTTTGCCACTGAGCTATAGCCCCAGCCCCTTGTCTTGTTTCTTAAGGGCTTCTCATCACTAATTCATTCTCTCATTCATATATTTATAAAGCATTCACGCACCCAGGCAGCATACTACATTCTGGTGGCAGAATTTGAAAGTGTCTAGACTTTCCAGAATAATTTATTTCCAAACAGCCACTCAGAATTTGGCATACCATTGTCAAGGGCCTCACAGAGTGCACAATGCCTGTTTATCACTCTGAATTAAAAAGCCTTGCCTCACGACCTCCAAACTATTTTAGTAGCAGCTTTTATAGAAACAATGTTTTTAAAAAAACTTCATTGAGAAGCTTAAATTTAAAAAAGAAGAGAAAGCCCATGGAAAGTGAAAATAAGGACAGTTTTTCCTAGAAGAAAGATTTTGCAAACTGGAAACTTTCCTCAGGACATTAAGACTAGGCTAGGGTGTTGCTCAGTGGTAGAGCACTTGCCTAGTAGATGCAAGGTCCTGGGTTCCATCCCCAGGTAACCTACCCCCGGCCCAAAGACATTAATACTAGGCCAGTTCTCCCAATCTAACATTTGTGAACAAGCTGTTGTTTTCACCCCCATGATCCCCATACCCTTTTGCCTGGATTGATGTCATGAGAACAAAACTTAAGAAAGAAAGAACCTACTATTAAAAAGGAGGAAATGGAGTGATAAAGCTGATATCTTTGAGGTTAGATTGAGTAGAGTTCTAGCTTCTACCAGGGTTCAAATCATAGCTTGGATATCAGCTTCCAAGAAGTGGGAATAGACAGGAGGCTGAAGAATTCCTTACTTGATGAAGTTATTCCTAGTGACAAGAAAAGGAAATGGAGGGCTGGGCTGTAGCTCAGTGGTAGAGCACTTGCCTAACATATGTGAGGCACTGGGTTTAATCCTCAGCACCACATAAAAATAAATAAAAATAAAGTTATTGTGTCCATCTACAACTAAAAAAACATTTTTAAAAAGGAGATGGTCCTTGTGTGATATCTTGTGGTCACAAATAGAATATTTGCATTCTGGACACTATCCCTTAATGCTATTCATCCTTTACCCCTCCAAAATGAGTGGTGCTTAGAAGATCCAGCTCTTATCTTCTTCATATAACATGTTTTTACAGAGTATCTTCTAGCTAGAAATTCCATAATGGGTTCCTTTGATCATAGAAAGAGCTAGGAGACAGTGAGTTTCATGTTTCTTTTAGGGTTTTTGCACAGGAGATAAAGTTTGACATTTTTTTTTCACATAGCAAATACATATTGAGCACCCACTGTGTCTTCAATACTGGTCATGTAAGTGATGAGTAAAAATAGATTCAACACTGTTCATAAAGCTAATGATTTAATGTAATAGATTACCAGTAACTAGATAATCACAATAAAAATGCAAGTGTAACAAGTATTACACATAGAAGTATAAGGTTCTATGAGTCTATAGCAAGAGAATTTGATTAGTTAGGGAGATCAGAAAGTTGTCTTAAAGTGATCACAAGCTGAAATTTAAAGATGAGTAAATATTAACAAGGTTAAGAGGAAAGGAAAGTTTGCCTCATAAAAGGTCTAAAATACACAAAGGATCTGTAGTAGGAAAGAACATTCAATTACAAGAAGGACTCTGTGGTTGGAGGAGAGAGTGAGGAGATAATACTTGAGGCCAGATTTGGGTTGCTTTGAGAAAATCTTGGCTGTGCTTGGAGAAAGGATTAGAGTGCAGTAGGGTAGACCTAAAAAGACCAATCATCTAACTGTGAGATAATGGTAATTCAGATCAGGGTGAGTGGTAATGGATATTCAAGAGAAGAAGTTGATTATACTCTGTAATTGGTTTTGAATATGAATACTGAAATAGATTGGATATAAATTTTTGTTAGCAATTTATCAAAAACTGAATTTATCAAAAATTGAATTTTGTCTATCCCTTTTGAAAGTGAAATAAGAATTGATAGTTTTAAAAAAGTATGTGTGTGTGTATGTGAGTGCACGTGCACACACACGTGCTTTTTTAAAGTCATGGAAGATTGTACATTACATACTGTAAGCCCTCTTTGAAGCCTTTTGTAGACATTAAATGTGAACACCTAAGCCTAAAATTTGAGAAAATTGCGCCTGAAGCACCCAAACTATAAAGTATTTCTATGATTTTAAGAGTAAAACTAATTTTTATAAACAAACTTGAGATCATTTAGCTTGTATGAAAGGTTCAATGGAATAATCTTTTATTATTATTCTAGATGGTTTCTTTACCTTCCTTCCTTCTGTAATTCCGCCCATCTCCAACCCAAATCCAAATTTAGACCTGATTTGTAAAGATATATACCTGTGATAAAATTGTAGGAAGGTGGTGTTTATCTTTCTTTGCATATTTTCTATGATAGTGAAAGTTTGTTTGAGTTTCTTACTTTAGTACCACCAATAAGCTGTGAATAAGACACTTGCCATGTCTACACATTTGACTTGAGTTTTAGAGTGTGCAGCTTTTTCATATTATTGGTTTAGGACATTTATAAATTATAATACCCAGGTAGATAGGTATGATTTTAGCTGAAATTTTATTTGTTTTTATTCCGAAATTATGTTCAGTAGCATTTATGGCCTTAGTAGCACTAGCAGCTGTAACAACAGGAGACATGAATATAATACATTTCCTCCAAAAGATATGTAAAATATAAACACATACTCTGGAAAAGCAATTAGGGAGTAGCATGTGTTTTATGCATGAATGTAAAAATACTCTTTTAACTGAGATTGTTCAGATACCCAAAATATAGCACTTTGAGTAAGACATGATGAAATGTAGATATATCTGACCATACTGAAGAATATAGGAAATGATCCAGACTCAAACAAGATTGATAAAGTTACTTATGTAACAGGAACTCTAACTGCAGGGCAGGCTTCAGGGTTGGTTGCCTCTATTCACCTACACATTGATATTTCCAAGGACACAGGTTATTTCTTACCTTCCATCCTTTCCTTGCCCTTCCCTTCCTTTCCCTTCCCATTTCTTTCTTTGTTTCTCTAGGGAAATTCAAGAGGGAAATAAAGTGCCAGGGATCAAATCAGGGCCTCACACATGCCAGGCATGTGCTCTACCACTGAGCTATATCCCCCATCCTCTATCATATTCTGTGTCATATTCTGGATAAAAGTATGTAATTATAACCTCAACATCAAGCTGTAGCAATATGGCTGCAGCAGTTCTAAACATCACATCTAGAGATGTCAACATTTGCTCCATATTTTTAAAAAACTTGTCTGGAAGTCTTCCAGAAGACTTCTCCCTGTGTGTTACTGACCTAATACTAATCATGACACAATGGTCATTTATGAACTGACCATATGTGTTGTTTCTCTCCCATTTTGATCTTCAGGTTGGCAGAGGACACAAATCTGATTTGCTCATACATGAAATTTACTATGGTGGGCCTCTTTCAGTAGGGAAGGCTGAATCTCCTGCCCAGCCTAAGTCTGGTTGGGAATATTGAACTCTGTAGTAAAATTTTTATTAGATACCCAATGAGGTGATACATGTAAGGCGTGTATTTTGATCCAGGTATTTTTGTTCTAAAGCTGACATTTTGCTCTTCACCTTGCCTGATTCATATTTCTATCTTTGAATTAGTTCTGACTTCTCCCTTTTTGGGAGAGAGAAGAGAAGGATGGTATTTACTTGACCCCTAGAACCTAGACTAGAATCACAATTGAATTACCCTGTCTCTAGTGGCACATATTTGAGAGGTGAGCTAACTGGCAGCATGACTGGGAAATACAGTTGAAGGAAGGTGAGCAGATTCTAACTTTCCTTAGAAATTGTGCTTTATTCATCTTTGAGGTTTGTGAGAGCCACTTTGTAGGAAATCTGTGAATATCATCTAACTGTATTTTGTTTCATAATTAGTGGGTTTAATTATACAATTATGACCCTATGAGCCAGAATCCCATTTGTTGACAAAAGTAAATGTCCGAGTTCTCCCTGTGTGTGATACTTTTATAATTCTCCAGAGAACTTAGGAGGAATAAAGGAAATTTTTACCCATCTAAAGGATGCTTCCATCCTACCTTTCATTACTCACATTGTCATATCTGTGCTAGAATCATCCTAAGGCTTCCTGCAGACATAATGAGAAGCTATGGTAGACATAGCATTATTATTTCTATGTTGTTCCTTGTTATCAGAATTAGTTTGGGATGACAGTGTGCCAGCCTTGGGCTATAAATCATGATAGTCTATCAATCATGACTATTTTATTTCCCTTTGCAAGACCCTCATTAGCTTCCTTGCAACTATGGATGGTCATGTGACCCACTTCTGGCTGATTAAACAGGAAATCTTCAGGGTGCAAAAGGGAAGACTTTTGCTTTTCTGATAAAAGTGACAGATGTAGTTGCAAACAACCATTTTCTTTTATTAGCTCTTCCTACCTTAAACATGGACATGTTATCTTGGCTGTGGTGGGTTTTTTTTTCTTTTTCTTTTATGGTACTGGTGATTGAACCCAGGGGCACTTAACCACATCCCCAGCCCTTTTTATTTTTTATATTGAGGCAAGGTCTCGCTAAGTTGCTGAGGCTGTCTTGAACATGCAGGCTTCCTGCTTCAGCCTTCCAAGTTGCAGGGATTACAGGGATGCTCCACTGCACCCAGCCTACTTTGTTCTTATAATAGAATGAGATACATTATTCATGAAGTCTATAATGAACTGAAGACACTGGGTTCCCTGCCACATCAGGAAGCTTAATACTGACCCACACAGTTTTCATATTCCCATACAAAAGTAGGGCTACCATTGGACATTTGCCTCAAATGATGTTTTTTCCAAAGGATCAAAATTAGGTGCATGAGCCTGGAATCAAGTATGTGGTTTACATTTAACCAGTGGCAGCAAATTGCCTGATACATAAAAGGCACTAGAAAAAATGTTTGTTGAATGAAGGAAAATTAATTACATCACTAACAAATCCAAATACTATTTATCATTAATTTCTGTTATGTGGGGTTTTTTTTATTATTAAGTACAAACACAATAATGAACCTCAGAAACAGTGACAAATGAAAAAAGCCAGACTCAAAAAAGGAGCATCCTATATAATTCTGTTCATTAGTAACTCTAGTAAAGACAAATTTATTCCACATCCAGGAGATATCCTTATCTCATAGATGTTATTCCCTATGGTTGCCTGGGCCAGGGACTTGAGTTGCAGGGAGGATTGAGTAGGAAGAGGCACAAAGAAACCCTTTGGGGCAGTGAAGTGATCTGTATCTTGATTGGGGTAGTAATTACACAGGAGTATATATTTGTCAAAACTTAATGTGTGCATTTTATTGCATATAAATTGTACCTCAGTCTCTTTGCATTTTAAAAAGAAGTGGTTCCTCATTTCTTCAAGAACAATAGCAGGGAGATACACTGATTCTGAGTGTAATTTATACAGTCATGAGAGATCCACACACAATAGGAGATCAGAGATGAAAAAGTTACCTGTCAGATTTTTTTGTTTTTGTTTTTGAGCCTACAAGGAAATGGTCTCAGACAAAGTCATCTTTGTAGGCTCCTTGCATGGGGTCTCTCTATTTAAATCAAGAAAGGTCCTATATCACGAGTTACAAAGTTCCTAAAAGTGAGATCTTTAATACAGGGTGCCGCAGTCTCTGGCTGGGCACAAATCACGAGTCTCCACACAGCTTTGTAGATTCAAACAGCAATTCTTTATTCCCGAACTGACACCGGCCGTCTACAAACACGTTCTGGGGAAATCCATGTTCTCTGCCCAAATCCACACTCTGCCCAAATCCACTACTCCTGGGCTTCTGTCTCCCAAAATATACTGTCTGACCCTAAGAACTCAAGAGGAACTCAGCAGCAGGATACGCCCTATTCTAAAGGGGGAACACCCTAATCTCCTATTATGCTAAACCGCCCTATTCTAAAGGGGGAACACCCTAAACACGGATCCACCCTGGTCCTTGAGCAAGGTTACCTTACATGCAATGTCCTGCAAAATGTCCTATTTCCATGAGTCCTTCCACTAAAGAAACATGGGGGTACGCTGGCAAGGAAATTGTCATACCTACTTGGCTGATGGCTCCCAGCAACAGGGACTCCTGGATTTCTTCAAACTGAAAGAAAAATAATTCTGTACAAATGCCTACTAAGGCTTCCATCCAGAACCAACTAAGATATAATGAAATAACTTTGCTTTTGATCTAAGAAGATTTTACTTTTCTCAAAAACAAAACAAAACAATGATTATTTCCTAATTGTGAAAGTGACCCATAGTTACAGTAAGCAAATTTAGAAAACCAACAAATTTACAAAGGAAGAAACAAAAATCACCCACAATCCCATTACCCAACCCTTTGACATACATCTTTTCAGATGATCACATTAAATTAGTTGTGTTTAAATTAATTAAACGTTCCCATTGGGATATCCTAAAGTGATTTAGGAATCCAAAGACTGCTCACTTAAGACCTCACTGGGAAGAACAGCTGTAAAATGTATCTTCATATATATTCCAATTGCTAATATTAGTGGCACATAACCAAACATTATTTTCAGTATTGATTTCTCAGTATTTCTTGGAGATGGTAGTTTCTAGGATTCCAGATAAAGTATCTTATTTTTCAGTGCCTAGGTATGGGACCCATAGGGGCTATAGTCCTTGAATGACAGCACTTCCCTCAATTGTGTGAAAGATGGAAGAGAGGTGTGAAATTGGAGGATTTGGTCGCATCCTCTCATGTAGTGACAAGCCCCTTCCCTAAGTCATCAGAAGTGAGCTGTCAACATGTGTACTCAGGTTCCCTTTGATCTTGATTTTTGTTTACACAACTGCTAATATTTTTACTGAATATGCTAAACTACTGTTTCATGTATTGTGTTGGGCATTTGAGGAAATACAAAGATAACTGCCCCAGGATCCTTCACAGCTTCACCACTATCTCTGCTTCCTCCACACAGAAGGCAATAACATGGTCCTGCAAAAGTTTTGTGTGTTTGCTTTTGGCCAAGGTGCCTCATGGATATTAGATGAGATTAAAACTATGAGAAGCCTCTGTGAACTTTACTTACACTAATGTAAGGTGATTTTTTTTATACTTAATGGTACTTGGGAATGGTTAGAGGTTGAGGTGTCTGTCTTGGTGTACCTGGTGCTTTCTGATCATAAACTTCACTCTTTTTGATACCTGCTGGATGGTCTTTAGAGAAAAAGGTACTACAGAAACTCTGTTAATTTTTATGCAAATAACTGGTTTTGCTCTTACGTCATATCTGGGTTTCTTTCATGCAGGAGAAAATAGCCATAAAACACTCCTTGGAGAGTGTTTAAGGCCTTATAATCAAAGCATGCTTGGTCTGATAAAGAAATGAATAAGAACTCCAAACTCAGGAACAAATCTTCAGTTGCACTACAAAGTGTAGTCATTGCAGGCTCTGCTGCCCAGATGCAAGGTAGTCAATTCTGTTTGGGTCCCAGAAAGCAGCTGCTCTTGCCCAGCCTCACTTTTGGAAATTCCCTATCACAACTCACACTCAAGTCCACCCACTCCACTGCCTCACAGAGGATGACCAAACCACTTAAAGGGACAAGTCATCAACAGAAGAAAAGCATAGTGTTTTACAGACCACAGGCTTCAAGAGTTTCATCTCTCGCCCTTCTCTAATTCTTGTGCTCAATGAGAAAATCTCTAATCTCGGTTAGATTTTCATTCCCACATAATTTGCAAAGAGAAAGTCCCCATAGGATGTTACTAAATATACCTCCAGATACTATTTAGATTCATTTTCTTAAAATGTGGCAACACCTTTTCCTAGCCTCCAATAAAAATTCAACAGGGTTTGCCTATGAATAACTCTATAGTTAGTTAATAACTAAAGGTGTGTGTGTGTGTGTGTGTGTGTGTGTGTGTGTAGATATTCAGCATATTTTTATTACTTACAGTATAGCTGAAATATGTCATTTAAGTACCATATATATTATTACTGGTACCCTGTACACATTAAAATCTCAGCCATCATACCATTGTGTTATTTAATTTTGGATGGAATAGCTCATAAGATGAAGTGAGAAAGTAAAATTAGAGCTACTCATTTTGTAAAGAAGGAGGCCAAAAGTTTCACTAGTTTGCTATTGATCTGACTGTATACCTGAGAAAGCTAAACCAATCAACAGGATTTTGTGAAAAACAAAAGAATGCAATAAATTCTGTGTGGTTATAAAATTAAAAGTTTTAATGAATGACTCATTTTTATTCTTATGTTGATTCAGAAGAAAGGCATGGTGTTTTAATGTTTAAAACAATGTTTTAAATGTTTAAATGCAAGCATGTATTCATGTATTGTTAGTATAATTAAAAACATCTTGAAAACAAAATAGGGTTCTGTTTTAGTTAGCTTTTTCACTGCTGTGACCATAAGACCTGAAAAGAACAATTTTAGAGGAGGAAAAGTATTTGGTACTCACAATTTCAGAGGTTTTAGTCCATAGATGGCTGGGTCCATTGCTTTGAGCCTAAAGTGAGGCAGAACATCAGGGCACAGAAGGGTGTGGCAGAGGAAAGTAGACATAGTTATTGTTTGTATCAATATTAAAGGCTGATTTATTTAGAACCTCTTGTAGTTTATATATGAGGTGTCCCCCAAAGCTCATGTGTGAGACAATGCAACAAAGTTTAGAGGCGAAATGATTGGGTAATGAGAGTCTTACAAAATCAGTGCATTAATCCATTTGATTCAGACAATAACCGGTTAAAAATATAGTAGAAGAATAAATTCCATTTACAATTATGATAATAATAATTTTTGAAAAGAGTAATATAGTCAGAAGTAAACTTAAGAAATGAATAAGAACTATATGAAAAAACTTTAAAATTATACTATTATCCAAAAATATTTCAATACATTGAAAGATATATCTTGATCTTGAATGGGAATGTTCCCAATAATATAAGCAAGATTCAAAGAAAAAAATTGGTAAAAATTTATAACTGGTAAATAGATAATTTTTGACTATGTAGAATGCTATTTATATTTGGTATTGGGGATTGAACTTGGGGGCATTATACTGCTGAGCTACATCCACGACCCATTTTATCTTTTCTTTTGAGATAGGATCTCTAAGTTGCATAAGCTATTCTTGAACTTGGGATCCTCCTGCCTCAGCCTCCTAACTAAGTGAGATAACAGACCTGCGCCTTTGTGTCTGGCTAGAATGCTTTTTAAAATAAAGGTTAGAATTAACCAAAGAGAAAAACTGATAAAGGAATGAACAAATATTTCATGGATAATCATAAGTAATTGATAGGCTCATTCAAAGATGTTCAACTACACTTGGAATTTAAGACTTACTAATAAAAAACAAAACTGGGATATTTTCCTGTAATCTAATCAGTGTATTAATTCATTTGATGGATTAATAATTTGAAAGGACTACTGTACTAAGTATAAATTTTATGCAGGTAGAACTTGGCTGGAGGGAGTAAGTCGCTAGAGGGAGTAAATCGCTGGAGGTGTGCCCTCAGGGATTATATCTTGTCCTCCTGAGAGCTCCTCCCTGTTGGTCTCCTTTCTTCTTCCTCTCTGCTTCTCTGCTGCCAGGGGCAGAACAGCTTTCTTCCACCATGCCTTTTCGCCATAATGTTCTACCTCACCTCAGGTCAAGAGCAATGGAGCTGGCCAACATGGACTGAACCTCTGAAATTGTGAACCCTAAATAAATTTTTTCCTCCTGCAAGCTGTTCTTCTCAGGTATTATGGTCACAGCAAAGAAAAGCTGACTAGCATACTTGTTAAAGTTTTGAAGATGAAATAGTTTAAGGTTAACACACATTAGTAGAGAAATTTGGTAAAATACATATTCATTTTAGCATTTTTCATTATTTTAAAACATTAGAAATGGTTAAATTATATTTTATTTATATACTTTGTAGGAACAACCTTTAAAAGTGTGACTTGGATATATATATTTTTAAATATTTACTTTTGGTTTTAGGGGGACACAATATCTTTATTTTATTTTCACGTGGTGCTGAGAATCGAACCCAGTGCCTCACGCATGCTAGGCGAGCGCACTACCACTTCAGCCACATCCCCAGCCCCTTGGATATATTTTAATTTTATGAAAAATTGTTGCTGATAAATTGTGAAGTACAAAAAGTAGAATATGAAGTTGTATATTCTACATGCAAGTCATTGAAAAGTATGTATAGGGAAGATATCAAAACCAAATTTATAGTTATGTCCTTTTGCTTTATATTTTTCATTTTCTAAAGGTTCTACATTGGCCATCAGAAAAAAAGCAGTGAACATGAATAAACAAGATACCTTATGTGGTCCTGTAAGCACTGGTGTAATGGGAGTGTACTCTATACTGTGATATCTCTTGGAGATGGGGCATTTCAATGTGTATAGAGAAATACTCTGTTTTTTTAATGCCATTGTAATAGTAAAACAAAGTCCCCTAATGATGAGAATTTAAGTTGTTTCTAATCTTTTGCTCTTATCAATAATGGTAAAATAAATAATTTGTACCTATATCATTTCACATGTATGTAATTCTGTAAATTAAATTCCTAGAAGCAGAATTTCTGGGTCAGAAGATTTTTGCCTTTATAATTTTGAAACATATTGCCAAATTGTCCTTTTATAGAATTTGATCTCTCAGACACTCCATAAATAACATACGATATTACCTATACCCTCACCAACACTATTAAGTCAATTGTAAAAATAAGGTTCGGTGTCTTTTCTTCAGAGACATCCATATTTCTTTTTCTGAGAACTGTTCATATAGCTCTCTCTTTACATGTTAAGAAAAGTATTACTTTGGAGATTATTTGTAAACACTCATGCTATTTGTCTCTTGACATGCAGAAATTTTATAAACTTTTATATAGTTCAATTTTAGTGCATTTAGAATTCTTCTACATGTTTAGAAAGTTTACTCCCTTTCTGAGATTACAAAATAATTCTTGTATGGTTTAAATCAGAATTTAAAAATTTGAGGTATGGATAGTTTTTTTTTTAAGTGGCTATCTGGTTAATCCAACAGAATTTATTGAATAATCAATATTTTTTCCACTAATTTTAAGATGCCACCTTTACCAAATAATGTTTTTTATATATTTCCATATGTATTTCCAGAACTTCTATTGTTTTATTTTCTGTCAACTTATTTGCCAGTCCATCATATTTTATTTATTGAAGGCTCGTGTAAGGCTTGTGACCATTCATTATTATTTTTTAGAATTTTCTTGGTTATTCTGCATGTTTAGATTATTTTTAAAAAGCAGCTTGTGAGATTATAGATTAAGAATTGACATCTTGATGTGAAAGACTATGGTGTGCCTTGTTCAATTATTCTTTTGTAGATCTTGCACATTTCTTATATTGTTAGGCCTTATTAATATTAATTTTTGGTGGCCGTTATAACTGAGTATATTTTGCATTAAGCCTAACTGGCTGTTTGTGTATATAGGAAAGATATTTTAATTATGTTCCCAATTTATTGAATTTGTTTAATGTCTGTAATAGTTTTTCAGTTTATTATCTTGAAGTTTCCAGGTATACAGTAATATCTATAAATAATGGTAATTTTACCTTCTCTTTTTCCAATTTTTAAACATTATTTTTTCATTGCATGTTTATATATGGATCTTAGTTTTTTTTTGTAAATCATTAATTTTTACCTTTGTCTTATTTCTTACCTTCAGTTTTTTTGTTTTAGATGTTCTTTCTTAAATTTTTTCAGTTTGATGTTAATTTTCTTGTGAGCACGGTTTTATCTTTATCCCAGAGCTCATGATGTGATATGTAGAATTTTCTTTATGGCAATTTTCTAAATATTCTAAAATTTCAGATTTCTTATCTGACTCAAATGAATTCCTTATTTCTTTGGTCGTACTAAATATTTTAGTCACATTTTCATGAGAGTGTTTTCTTCATTGCTTCTACATTTTAGACTTGATTAGTTTTTCTTTCTGGATTAAGGCATGGTCAAGTTTTTTGAAAGTTCATACTGGAGTTTGATATTATCAAAGAAAACTTGAAGAAATATAAGTCAATTAATGGTGCATTGCTTACTTGCATATAGTGGAAACCATGGTTGCTTTCATTGAACAAAGGCAGAAGTTGCAGTTTGGAAACCATGAATTTTTTTTTTTTTCTTTTCTTTTTGAGTGAGCTGTGCAGATTAGTTGGCAGCTAACAAAGAGGCCAGTCAGGGCACTCTGATCCTAGACACCTAAGTGGATCAACAAGGAAAGTAATTTCCTTTTGTTCTTGATATAATGACAGGCTGTCTGTATGTCTGATGTCCTTTGTTTTTCTTCTTTGTTATGCCCAGTCTGCACCACTTCCCTTTTTAGACTTTCTCAACAGCTATCAATTTGACCTACCAGAACAATATGAAGATTTTTATATCCTTGTTTTTTCGTAATTACGGATCTGTCACAGACTGAGATGAATTAGTTCTCCTACTATTTTTTTTCTTTTTTCTTATACTCCCTGTAGATTTTGCTTAAAATTGCTAAGTTATTTGACCCACAGCTATTTATAACTGCTCATTATTACTGTGAGTTGTACTCATTTAGGAGTGCTTTGTTTTGGTCTGATTTAATGTATTTTGGCATGGATTCAGCCTTGTCTGTTAAGATCTTGATCCTTGCTTTGTTTGAATTTTTTCTGGTATTTTACTCATCCTTTGATTTTCAACCTTTCTAAATCACTTATATTTTAGATCAAAGTCATACATAGATTTGAGCTTTGCTTTATGATTCAGTCTGAAATTTTTTAATTAGTTAAGTTAGTTTATGATTCAATCTGAAAATTTTTCTTAATAGTTAAGTTTAGCTCATTGATTTGTTTAGTTTTGTCCCATTTTGTTAACTTTCAGTATTTATATCTTTAAAAAATATTACTATATGGATAAGTTTATTTTTTCTTTTAATGAGGAAGACTTGTATTTTTGTTTTCATAGTTATATTTCTGTAATATCCTGACTGTACAAAAAATCCTGTTTTCTAGTTATTTAGCTACTACCTTCATATCTGTAATTCACTTTTACAAGTAATGCTAGAACAGTGTATTTCCTTATTTCTTTTCTGTAATTCCATTACCCAATTTTATTAATTCTGTCATCTTCCTTAGTGTTTACCCTTGTACTATTAAATATCCATACACTTTCATTACTTGATTTGTCATTATTTCAAAAGGCTTCCTGACTCTTATCTCCTCTCACAAAACTACAATACATATACAGCATTCGTCCTAAAATCAGCCAAATCGCACTGCAGATCCTCAGAAGTTTCTTTGATCCTCACAAAATCTTTCTCTTCTGGCTTTTGAAACTCTGTAATCCAGGTGGGCATGGTGGCACACATCCATATCCCAGTGACTTGGGAAGCTGAGAGGATCATAGGTTCGAGGAGAACTTAGGCAATTTAGCAAGACCCTGTATCCAAAAAATAAATAAAATAAAATAAAAAGAACAAGGAAAGTAACCCAATGGTAGTGCCTCTGGGTTCAATCCCACTACTGCAACAAACAAAAAATACTCAATAAACCAGCCTCATGCCACCTTGTTTCCTCCACATTTTCTCAGCGAGTCTGTCCTTACTGTCCAACAGTTGGGTAGAGTATAGGAGGATGGACGAGCTTTAGCCAGGCTAGTCGGAGCTGCTTCATGGACATCACTAGGGTGATGCCTTCTGTAGCTGCCCTGGGTGGTTGAGGCTTTTCCTTGTACACCCAGCTTAAGTTCCTATCCATAAAGCTTTTAGAAATGTTTGAGAGCCCAAGAAACTCCTGAGAATTGGCAAATAACGTAGAAGTCATCCAGTCTCTTTTATAACCAGGTTTGAGAATTACTTTCATCCTCTTTCTGGTCTAAGTCAAGGACCTCTGGTGACTAAGAAGGAACCCAGGCACTCATTTGTAATATTCTGGCTTATTTTTCACCAAAATGTAAAAAACTTTTGGCTTTTTTTTTTTTTTTTTTTTTTTTTTTTGAGAGAGAGAGAGAGAGAGAGAGAGAGAGAGAGAGAATTTTTTAATATTTATTTTTCAGTTTTTGGCAGACACAACATCTTTGTTTGTATGTGGTGCTGAGGATCAAACTCGGTCCGCATGCATGCCAGGTGAGCGTGCTACCGCTTGAGCCACATCCCCAGCCCCTTGACCATTATTTTAACTCAGCCCTTTCAAGTTATAGGACATCTTACCTGTAAGTGGGAAGACAGGTGTTTCACATTCCCCTCAGTGGAAAAACTCACCAGTTCCTTCAGTTGTTTCTCATGAAACATCATTTCTAGATGTATCACCAGCTTTCAGACACACTTGATTTATTCAATTCAGTTCATAGGATTATCTGGATACCATCTAATCACTACCAAATCCGATGGAACCTTACCTTTTCTGGATCACTGTACTTCTAAATCAGCCAAGACAGCATTTGTTTCCTGCCCACTGTGGTATTTGAGTTACCTAAAGTCCCAAGAGCCTTTTGCCAGGCTCTCTATCACACAAAGGGCACAAGATGAGTAAGACTAAATCTAAATAAAGCCCACCTCTCAAAAGACAAATATTCATTCTATGAAATACCTGATAAATGATCCTCCAAACTATCAAGATCATCATCAACAAGGAAAGTCTGGCTAGCACAACCAAGTTACCTAAGACCTAACAAGTAAAAGTCAGGGGATATCCCCAATAGGAACTTGGGACAGAAAAGGACATTAGAGGAAAACTAAGGAAATTTGAATAAATTCTGGACTTTAGTTAACAATAACCTATTTTTTTCATTGGGACAAATTTTTTCATTGGGCTACACCAATGTCAGATGAAAATTAAGGGGAAAACTGAATTGGGATACATGAGAACTCTACTATTTTAGTAATAATTCTATAAATCTAAATGTCTTCTAAAAGCCTTTTTTAAAAAAGAACATTTTAAATTAGGAGAAAACTAGCAAGTAAACAGATAAGATAGTGGCTACTACTATTTTTAATCACAGATCCCTTTGAATAACTAAAAAAATTATATGGACAGAGGCAAACTTTTATACATAAATACTATGGCAAGGTCTCATGGACTCCAGATTCTTCAATTCAGGGTGGTAATGCTTCCCTAGTAGACAGTGTTCGGGGAGTAAATATTAAGAAAAGTGGTAGTGGGGGCAGGCATCAGGTAGCAGATGTCCTTTCTATACAGTTTGAGCCTGATCTTTATGCTGTTGATGAGTGTACTTTTTTTTTTTTTTAAATCTAAGGGATTTAAAAATGGATACTGAGTGATCCCTAAACCAAACATTAAACTGAGTTCCAGACACCATTCTAATTGCTTACAGTGTGCCTGTCATATTTATTAACCTAGATGTAAGCTGCTTAGGGCTGGAGAGGACAAGTCTCATAATGTGCTCGAGAGGCAGTTATCACCTTGTCATGTAGGGTACAGAATCACCTCAATGCAAAGTTTCTTGCCCTGGTTTTGAATGCTTGTTGCTTTTTTTTTCCTCTCTTAAATTCAGCCCTAAAGAACATTGCATATTAACTGTCAAGAGCTATTGTTAAACCCTGGCATTATGCCAGAGTAAGTGAAAATTCTTACAGGACTTATTTTAAAAATGTTTAGGGGTATAAATCCCTAATCCATTTGTTCAAACCTGTTAGATTTTACTCTTTAAAAATAATTTACATCTACTAAGGTTTAAGTTAGATTAAGTAGAAAATATTTACACCCAGATAAACAGACCACTACTTAGTTAATTCTGTTGCCTCTCACATCCTTGATCATTTGGGTCCATATTTTTCTTAAGAGTATTCTGAAACTTGTATCATTCTGTAACAAATTAGAATCTGCAGTGCTAATTTTAAGATCAAAAGGCAACAGTGGTGTCAAATAAAATGCTCAGGATGGAATACATGATGGATCAATTTTTCCCACCACTGTGGCTATATCCTACATCTGGATGACTTAGTAAATCGTGATTCTAAGTCTGACTTGTACAAAGACATGGCTCAATGAAACTGTAAATTACTAGTCTGTATTTAAAACAAAAACACCAAGACCATTTTAATGAAAACTAGTTTTATTTTAAAATTAAGTGCATAGCACTCATCTAATTCCACTGGTGTAGACTTTAGCACCATGCTCGCTATTTGCAATTAATATCATAACACAGATACATTTTGGTTTGCAGTCTGTACTTGAGTAGTGTTTATTTAGTGGACTTTGGTAAAGCCCTTGATACATATTAATCTCTTCACAGTACACATTTAATGATGGTCCAGTAATCTCAAGAAACAAAAACAAAAAACCAAAATAACAAACAGCTTTAAAGACTAATCAATAAATTAAACAAAACAAAACCCACACAACTCCCCCACCCAACCCCCTCCCAAAGCTAACAGTTGTGAGTTGTATTTATATTGAAACCTAATGTTTTAAAAACACTCCTGGTTCTCCAACCACCCCACCCCACCCTGGGTATGCAGCAATAGTAATCAATTATTTTATTCTACCCCTCCCCAATTAATCCAGTGTTCTTTAGCTTTTTTAAATATAAATTGGGAAAAGTGTTAATAAGCTTTTAAAAAAGGCATATTCTTCTATAACAAGAATGACATACAAACCAATCAATAAAAGCATTTGACAAGACATTAAATCACCACAGGCACTGGTTGTTGTTTCAAGTTAGGATTTCTATCCCAATATCTTACATTCATAGCATTACTGAGGTAGTTAAAATACTGAAAATTGGACTCCAGGTTGCTGAGTTTGTGAATGTGAAAGATATAGTATCTTTTGAACATATTTTCCCCCCAATGATTCAAGTTTTCTTACGGTAAGAACTACTAAACCTGCTCCAATTAGCAGCCTTTTTAGAGGAAAAATGATGATACTTTCAGAAAGCAATTTCCACACTTGAAAACTGCCATGAGCGAGTGTTCTTACCTGAGTGGTTTTTTAAATTTACCAGACTAATAAATGCACATCATGCCCTCTGTATTCTAAATTATATAAAAGTTATTTTCCTTTTAAGGAAAGGACATTTCTGTAAGAATTCATGCTGGCAGAAGCCACCCACCCACACTCAACCACTGGAGCCATTTGGATCAGTCCTTTGCTGTGTTGAGCCCCTTCCCTTCCTCACAAAGGCCATTGGCTTGATTACTGAGACTCCTGCTGCATACCCACAACATCATTATGTTTGTCTTCAATGCACATTGTGGCGGTTGCATATCTGCCATGCAGATGCCCCTCTATTCAAGTGCTATCCTTAAAAAAACACAAATAGACACATCTTAATAATTTTTAAACCAGAAAGCATCCCTCCACCAAATCTCTCTTCTCCCACTAACAAGAGAGTAATGTATACAGTTATTCATTATTATTATTTTTTACTTTTTAAGTTTATTCCCCCAAAACATTTTCTCCCAAGTTGCCCTTGCTAACATGACTATTATTGTGTTTTCACTCATCATGAGTACAGTGAAATATGCCAGGGCAGTTGTGGGCCCAACCTAATGAAAGCAGCTACTGAAATTTAGAAATCAGTACTCTTGCCTGTTTAGACCAACTAGCTGGATTCCATGGTTGCTTATAAAACCTGTCTTCCACATAACAAAGTGCTGCACTAGCACAACCTGAGTACTACCCTGGCCACTCCCCTCTCCAAAATAAATCTACGGGACTTTATTCTAGTACTGATATTTTACAGTTATGTCTTCCTTTGAAAAAAACCTTTTTCTTTAAGAGTATTCTCAAATCTGAATATAAATCATTGATTGCACTGAGAAATGCAAAACCTGTATACATATTATGAATCATAGGAACCACCACTTCATTCATTCTGTGCTACAATATTAAGTTCTCATTGGAAAACACATTTTAGCATAGGAGTATTTAACCTATGTTATAAAGGTAGTTCATACTATAACATTCCCAAAGCATGTTGCATTACAGTTAAATGTTTCCAAGTAGTACAAATTCCCTGAGTTAATGTGTTTTAATTCTAAAGAGTTGAGGCTGATCACTTAGGGGAAAAAACAAACAAGCAAGCAATCAAACAAAAGTTATGACCATGATTTCAAGACATGGGATCTACTCCACCCCTAAATTTAGTACATAAATTCAGATACCTATATTATTTATGATAGAAAGTTATACAGAATCATCTGAAAAAAGTTTTTACTGCACAGATTGGTATAGCATATCAATTCATGAGTTTAACCTTAGTCAGAAATTAATCTGTAGGTAAAAAAACAGAACAAAACAAAACAATTCAAAACTGCAGAATAAACAAAAGATCTCTTCAAAAATTAATACTGTAACTTTCCTTCATAGAAGACGGTTTGGCAAGTCCACAGATAATCATTATAGTCTTTGACATATAAGCCAACATAAGGCCCAGAGCCTACCACAGGTCAAACCTCAAAATGGCAAATTGGAGTCTGTCCAAATTTGTTGTTGTATTGAAAATATTTGAAATATTTGGACCATCAGCCAGGCCTGAACATATCTGTCACACAGGATTTTGTAACAGGATTTGAGACACACTATTAAGTGTTTGCTTAGTCCTCCTAGATATTAATGGTGCACTGAAAGGGATATTCAGTCTTCTGGTAGATCCCTTTCCTTCTGAAGAGAAGTTTACAAAGTTTGTCCCAGAGCTTCAAGTCACAAGACAGTCTGGGTTGGTTACTGCCTTTGCACACAATCACCTTTCAAAGCACGGGGTAATACAAGGATAATGTTCATTTATCTGGTAACTCCGGTTATAAGAAACACTCAGACAGGGTTTAACTTCTACTGGTATTGCTAGGGACATCCCAACACCAGTCTGTATGTGCCCAAGGCCCTGAACACTGGTTTGGAAGCCAGCAGGACATGTCTGTAGTGTGTAAGACGAGGTGTGTGTGGTAGATACAATCTGCTGACAGCTTGGTTGTTCTGATACAGGATGGCGATACTGCAGTGAGGTCTGCTGAGTCTGAGGGAGATACTGAGGTTGCTGAAAATGGACCGGCCGTGAGGGCTGGGAGGCTGTCTGGAACACACCTAGTTGTGCTGACTGAGGGCCTGCCTGTCCTCTCTGTTTGTTTGCTTCTTTTACATCATTATCATGAGCACTGAAACATGGAGGAAAAAGGAAACAATAACATTACTTGAGAAGAATCTGTAGGGAACTCCCACCTTTACCTCCTCAACAGCTCACTCCATCAAATGCCACCACTACACAGGCAGCAGTCATTGCACCATAATTCCCAACAGCAAGATCTTCCCTGTACCCTCCTAAGGCTATTTCCAACTTGGGAGGTGTGTCCAAAATAAGCACTTAATTTTGACTGTGACTTTAGTAACACTCTTGTGAGCCCCAAAATTTGAAGTGGAAATAAGAATGGGGTGAGATTTACTTGGACTGATCTCAAAGTTATGGCCTATAGACATTCAAGAGCAGCTCCTTTCCCTATCATGTACCTAGAACCACAGTAGCAAGGGTAACTTCTAACTTACTAGAAGCCAAAAGGAGCTCCCCTTCTACAGAGTCCTGCTCATACAGAGGCTTGTTCTCATGGGAGCAAGCAGCTGTCAAGAGCAAGTCTCCTAAGAGCTCTGTGCCTTTGAGAACTTTTTTTGGGGGCACCTTACACATGAATAAAAACGTTAATGAGAAACTATGAACACAAGACTAAAAAGGCTTACATCAACAGTCGTTCAATACACTGCACTAAGAAATCCCAGGAGTAAGCAGTAAGACGATGTAGTCTTGTAGGCCACGTTGGAGAAAGACGAAGTATAATCCTCGAAGAAGCCACACATGCAGCAGCTACTAAAGAAGGTGCATAATTTAGAAAGGCATAATCTGTGGAGACACCAAAAATGAACTTAAGCAACAGAATACCAAGTTATAAGCCCACAAGTTACTTACTGGCAGCCATAACAACTCACCTTGCAGAGATACTTCCAGGAAGTAATCTGCATATTTGGCCATGTAGAGTTTAGTTTTTTCCAAGCAAATCATTGGCCAGCCATCATGAAGATCTGTTTCATGTACTGCTTCTGAGAGATAATACTCAATAAAGTGGGCAGCTGTTGGAAGGCAGAGGTTCCACTGAAAGGTTTCTAATAATAATAGTTCCATATGTAGCAAATTTTGTTTTGTTAATACTAGATTCATATTAGTCATACAACCCAGGCTGTTGAGCTGCTCCAGCTTAGGCACACTATCTTCTTTTTCTTCAAATTTACCTTTTAAGAAAAGGGGAAAGGTTGGAAAAAGTATTAGGTAAGAGATCATTATATGTCTATTCAGTTAAATGGATTTTCTGACTTGCCATCAAGATTTAGATCCAAAGACATTCTTTTCTCTACCTTACTGAGATAGAACTGTGCCAGAATACTTTGGTTCTGTATTTGCACACGTACTTTCCTTCCCGGTAACACCATCTCCCATTTTCCCTATCTTCCAAAAAAAATATGCATGGAATACTTTCATTTGTATCCTACCTTGTAAAAAGAAAATAGTTATATATGCCAATGAGAAAAATAACTCAAATCTCACAAGCTGATTCTTTTCAGAAAGTTTCCTTCTTGTGGGCAGGTGATGGTTGCTGAAAGAAAATTATTTTAAGGTAGAAGCAGAGTAGAGTTTAAAGGACAATGTCAGAGCTTTTTAAGCTCAAGTGTCTCATTTTGGCATATTTTCAGCATAATCTCAATTCCAGAAAGAGATAAGAGATGGGGAGGTAGGGTTGGGTGAATGTCTAGCAAGCATTATCACACCACAAAAAAATACCATCTCTCCTCTTCTGAATTCTAGGCAAAAATCTAGCTAAGTCTATTTTAAAAGGAGGGGGAAAGGAGAAGATACTTTTTATCCTCTTTCAAATCCCCTTACTCAAAGCAGAATAGAAGACAACATGATAGTTGGATTTCATTATTCAAAGGCATTATTTTTTCAGGAAATATTCATCTATAAGGTTTCCACAATGAACAATTGAGGAATAAGATTCCCTCTCCAGCCCAAGAAACACATTTCTACTGATTATTATCTGTATGTATCACCTCACACTATTTCCAAATAAGCATTTTCCTATACATAAAGCATGCATTTTAGGTATTTCTAGAACTTATGGCTGGAGAATAGTCATGAACTATCACTATTAAGATTTTTCAGATGCAGCAATAGAACCAGCATTATTTTCAAGTCTCTTTGGGTCTTATTCCTTGGTAGTTCATAAAACAGAAATAACTAAAGCCTTCTAACTCCCATTATTGTGTTCTATTTTACATTAATGTTTAAAAAATATTTTGACATTTCAATATTTTGATAACAATTTCAATATATGTGGTTTCCTTGGAAATCTTATAATTTTATTTTATGCATTTAAAAACACTTTTGGAAAAGAGCCAGAAAAATTGCCAAAGTGAGAGAAACTAGAAGTTTCCATGTCAAAGTTGACATGGAAACCTATCCCTATCTAGAGGGATAGGTTTGTACCACACATTAAAGCTGCAACAACAAATGGTAGAGGCCACTCAGTGCAGATGCTCAAAGTATAGGCAACTGTATGGTAGCCAGCAAAAATTCACTCATGATGACCTATTCAGTGCTGAGGAAAAACTGCTGCTACATGCCTTTGATCTTTGCTTAGGCAGCAGAACTGGGTTTAAGTTCTGCCTCTGATGCAGGAGATTCTAAGTGCCCATCTTGAGAAAAACCTAAGCCCAAAGGAGGAGAGATGTTATCTCTTCCTGCTCAAGAAAGTTAAATTGCTCTTTAACTAAATAAAGCTGAAGATAGGAGTTGATCTATAACTTACATAATTCAGACTTTAAAATCTAGATAGCTCTTTCTAGTTCAAATCACATAAAGAAGACTTCTGCAAGTTTAGTATACACTTTGTATAATTGAAAACATCTTAGTGTTTTTTTAATATAGTTATCCACCATCCACTGAATAAAGTGAAGGAAGAAGACAGACTGTTCTCAGTGTTTTTAAAGTGAAATTCTTCAGAAGAATGACGACCTAGGAATTTGATTCAAGCCCTCAGGATGAATCATTAAAGCTTTCAAAGCACCCTGCCATTTGTGTAGCAGCAGCCACACTGGCAGTATACTTCAAAGGAACATTGTAAAAAATTAATGAGTTTATTTATATCATGTTTGGAGTTCCTTTGAAGAAATTAATATACCATAATTCACAGATCAAGGATGTTTCATATTATCTCTTTGAAACTTACACCAGCAAAAATAAAATTGCAGCTGGGAGTGTAGATCAGTGGTAAAGTGCTTGCCTACCATAAGCCCTGGGTTTGGTCCCTAGCAAAGCAAAGCAAAGCAAAGCAAAGCAAAGCAAAGCAAAGCAATGCAAAGCAAAGCAAAGCAAAGCAAAGCAAAGCAAAGCAAAGCAAAGCAAAGCAAAATAAAGCAAGCCAAAATAAAGCAAGCCAAATAAATAAAGAAATAAAATTGCATATGATCGATTTCACATCTCAAGAAACCAGATAGTGAGGTGGGCCAATTCATTTAGGGTCAAATAAACTGATTTAAACAAAAAAAGGAAGCCAACAGGAAGATTTATGTTTGAATTCCCAAATCTGAACCAAAGTACTGTACCAGATTTTATAGAGACAACTACTAGAATGACAGATTTCTATATTTACATGTATAGAGTAAGTATTCAATGATTATAAATGTAAAAGGCTTTGCATACTGATTTGCAAAGTTAAAAATAACTTGCATATTGCATATATAGCCACATTTAGAATTCTAATTCAGGTTAAAGAGTTTTGGAACTTTTTAATTATGTATAGTGATATAAGTGCTCAGCTCTGTGGACATTAAATTCAAAGAGTGTGATAACATCAATGAGTAACTGCTTTCATATCTATAGTTTTTATTATGCTGATGCTATGTGTGTGTACTTTAAATCTATTTATCTATCCATAATGCTACACACACATACACATCAAAAAGATCAGTTTCTTCAATTGAAAGGAAATACCAGAAGCCATGTGATTATATTGATAAAGGCCCCAAACAGGATATAAGGGCACAGGAAATTCATATCAGTTTCCCAGAAAATAAAGAATTAAGAGGCCACAGAAAACAAAACACCAAGTTGTCTTTCCTTTAGAGGAAATGTGCAAGTCAGTCATGGAAAGCAACATTTTCAAAGACAGCAGTGAATGACAGATATGTGTTAGAGAAGAGTTGTACACTGAATTGGGAATGGATCTGGGGAAATTCTGAGCTCTGCCAAACCACTTTCTATTTTTTTAATTATTTAGTAGGAAAGTCATCCTTAATACATACTAAGAATACTCACAAATTTGTAAGGCCATCAATCTAATAGAAAAATTGATAAAGAACAGAAAAAGGTAATTCATAGAAAAAAATTCTAAGCTCATTAGAAATTTGAGATATAAATCAGATCAACTGTGAAATATTTTTGCCCTAAGAGGAAGTTATAAAAAGAAAAAAAAACTTTGCTAACCCACTACTGGTGTCAAGGAGAAACAAGCACTTGCTACAATTGTTACTACTAAAAGTCTATAATTTCACTTTCACTTCATCTTGATTCCAAGATCATTTGTTAGTTTCATAAGACCTTAAGCAAATTATCAGACACCCCATCTTCAAGACTGATTCCAAGCTCTTCATATGTTTCATGCTGGCCACAGACACCAACGGAAGCCATGCTACATGTGATAAAAACAGGATATGAGAATTTCCCTGTATAAACCAGGGTCTATTTTAGGATAAACCAGGACTCTTAGGGAATAATTACAATGTCAAACCCTTTATGTTGCATTTTCTTATGTTAAAACCCACCTTATCCTCAAAACTTTGTAAGGCAAGGGATCTGTATTTTCATCTTAATAGAGAAATAATCTGAGATGCAAGGTTGTTGAAATTCATATTGTGGGTGATTCAAATCCAGAAAAATCCATCATTATAGTCCCTGCTCTAAAACAAGGCAATCAGAAATAATGTGTAGATCCTTCTTCCTTTCTCTAATAATAAACTCATTAATTTTTTACAACAAGGAATTGGCAACTTAAGCTCCTGGAATTTTATAAGCTGCTGTCTTTCAACCTATTCCACAACTGAAATAAATTTCACCAGGTCCTTTTAGTTACTTTCATACTCCAGGATGCCCAACCCAAAGCAGGGAAAAGTTGGGGGAGGATCATAATAGAGTTCAGTCCTTCTATGAGGAAGATAGCAGTTATCTGAATAATGTTTATGGTAACTAACAGGAGAGCTGCCATTGACATCAAATGTAAGAAGGCAGAGTATGAGAATATAACACTAAGAATGAATTCTACAAATTTAAAACATATCAGACACTGAAAATTAATTTAGTCACATAAGTCAGTCTATGAACTGACCATGCATCATTTATTAATTTCATAATCCACAAAGATGAGCTTCCCACTTGACCTACACCATTCTTTTAAGCACTACAGGCAGAGCAAGTGTGATTTTGTAGTGGCAAAATGACAGTGTCAGCTACAGCAAGCAAAAAATTTTTATTAATGATCCCAAGTTTTAAACCCCAAAGGGCTTCACAGTCAGTGATGAAACATACAGCATTGTACATGTGATTACTTATGGGCATGAAACTTTAATTAAAAGTTAAAGGTTCAGACCTTTATAGATTGGATAGAGAGAAAGGATGGGAGAGGAGGGGAGGAGTAGGGGGGATAGGAAGGGCAGCAGAATAGACAATATGATTGATGTATATACATTCCATGTATGTACTATACGTCAAAATACATTCTGCTGTCATGTATGACTAATAAAAATAAACCGTATGGTTAAAAAAATGAAATAAAGATATTTGTCCACCTACAACTAAAAAATAAATATTAAAAAAAAAAGTTAAAGGTTAATTATAAATGTGCAAAGAGTACCTCTCTGGCTTCTGGGTGGGGAAGAGATGTGAGATGTGTCTGGGTCTTAGGAGGAAGACAGATTAAAGGGGAAATGCAGTTATTCAGGAAGTAGATAGTATTCTGCTAAGAATCTGGCTCAAGGTATCTGGGAAGAAATTTGAATAAGGAGACTGGGTAACAAGATCCAGATGAAAGATTTTAAATGCTATAGTAAGCAGTTTCTACCTTAAACCACAAATAGTGGGAAGTCATGGCTTTACATGATAATGACTTTACATTCATTCTTGTCCTAACAAGAGATCTGAAATAACATACAAAAAGATATTCAAGGGGACAAAGTAAGTAGATGAGGTCATCAAATCACAGGAAGAATAAAGATAGGAAAATAAAATCTGAGAAAAGATTAGTACCAGAAATCAAACCACAGGGGACTACATTTGGTTCTATTAGCAGCCAAAACACAAAGGTGTTTCAGAAAGAACTTCAGTGCCACTGGCATAGGGGGAATGTTTTGTGGATAGCAGCCATATTGGATCTTAACCCTTCAGTGGTGATTAGAGGTGAAGACTGATGATATATGTACATATTACAGGGCTTAACTTTCTATTATAGTAACATGGATAATATAAAAAGTATACATCACTTTGACTTCAATAAAGACATTCTCATTACTGAAAAAAGAAAAAAACTCAATTCCTTTATTTGCCCTTTCTCTTCACTGAGAGTACTAGCAAGCAATGAAATGAGTTACAATTAGATATTAAGAGAAAGAGGTGGGAAAAGGTCTAGTGGTACCTTCTGTAAAATTGGGTTTAAAAGATTAGTTGGCCTGATGCACAAGAAAGATTCTTCCATCTGTAGTAGCTACACAAATGTTCAGTTCACTAAGCCAATTTGTTATATAGTAGTAGAAAGCATTCTAACAATCTAAGAGCATGGTACTTTAACAAGTATCTCAACTTTAGCTTCATTAATGTTTGGAGCCAAAGAATTCTTTATTCTGGGGAACTGTCCAGTGCATTATAGAATGTTTAGCAGCATACCAAATTTCTGTGCACTAAATGCTTTCACATGTTGATGAGCATCTCCTGCGGGTCAGAGTTGTTCCTGGTTGTGAATCACTGATTTTAAATAATGATTCTCAATTGGAAAAGCACAACAGAATTATCTTTGTAACTTTTTAAAATTATCCAGGTCCCACTAGGTAAATGTTGACTCAATAGATCTGTGGTGGTCTAGAATTTGCATTTATATCAGAATCTTCAACATGTTGGGCTTAGGCATATATTTTTCAAATACTCCAGAACCATTTTTTCATGTCTGGTTAACAATCATTCTGCTAAAAAAGCACTTTCATCATAAACTTCCTGATAGTACTAATGAATAGGATTTGAGTTCTATGTAAGTCTATTTTATCACATAAGTAATGGAGATTTCCAGTCATGTAAATCACATTCCTACTTACTTGCTAGAAGCAGACAGGAAAGCGCAACTAAATGCAGCTGCTGGATAGAGATGTCATAGCGATCCATAAACAGGTCCAGCAAATAGACAGCAAGATGTCGGGCAGAAGGGCAGAGTGTGAAGCGATTGCTCACAATGGCAATCAAATCAGCAAAATACCTTCTGAGACTTAGTTGAGGGGACTGGCCTTTGTAGGAGGGCAACTTCAGCTCCTAAAGCAAGAAGAACAACACTTAGTCTGACATAATCTGTAGAAATACCCCCACATAGTCTTTCCAATATATTAGTGTTACAAGTATATCCAAAACACACTTTTCCTAAGAGGAACACAGAAATGAAAAAAGGGAGGATAATAAATGGCATTTAAAAATTAATCTGGTTAAAATCAAAGTTTTCTATTTATTCTTAACGACCTCTGACGCGACCAATTTTAAGTGTTTCTTGCTTTATGGAATGGATGCATTCTACAAAGATCTTTAAAAAGAGAATTGTATTTTCACTATCATGTGTTTTCAAAAAAATGTGTCCTTGCCAAAAATCTAACCATAACACACACACACACACACACCCCTGAGGAATCTCAAAACTTTTCTTAAGAAGGTAGATATGTTCCTGGTATGCTGCATAAATTATGTTATACTTGCAGAGATCTAGAGACCAGTACTCATCCTTAGTATTTTCTAATCTCATGTCCTTTTCAGCAGTTTTATGATCTTCTTTTGCCTAATCTTTCTTTTGCCCTTTATATACCTAAATTTTTCCCATCATCAGTTTTTAATCTTAAATATTATACCAACTAGTTTTTCAAAAACTGGAAAATATATACTAGTAAAATATTTCAGGAGCATAGAGAAAAGTGGAAAATTTCTAAATTCATTTTATGAATAAGTATAAAACTGACACTTAACTAACAGGTACTACAATAGCAGGAAGTAACATGGATATGATACCAAAAGCACAGGCAAAAAGAAAAATGTCCAGTCCCCAGAGTGAAAGGGCAACCAACAGAATAGGAGAAAATGTTTACAAATTATATATCTGACAAGATTAATATCCAAAGAACTATTACAATTCAACCATAAAAAACTAACCCACTTTAAAAATGGGCAAAGGACTTGCATAGACATTTCTCCAAAGAACATAAATAAATGGCCAAGAAGCATATGAAACGATGCTCAGCATCACTAATCACTAAGGAAATGCAAATCAAAACTATTAAAAAAAGGAAGAAAAATAGAAATAAGTGTTAACGAGGATGTGGAGAAACTGGAACTCTTGTACAATACTAGTAGGATGTCAAATGGTATAGTTCACATCCATATTATCATGGATAATGGTGGCAGTTCGTCAAAAAATTTAAATAATCACCAAATGATCCATCAATTGCACTTTTAGGTATATCCAAAAGAACAGCAAGAAGGGATTTGAACAGATATTTGTACACCCACATTCATGTCACCACCAAAACATGAAAACAAACAACCCAAATGCCTACTGACTGATGGATACATAAAATGTGGCATTCACAATGAAACATTATTCAGTATTAAAAAAGAAATTCTGATAAATGCTACAGAGAAGACAGTATGCTGTTGGATTATAAAGAATAATTATTTTACGGTTGAACTTACGTGAAGTACTTAGAATATTCAAATTTGTAGGGACAAAGCAGAATAGTGGTAACCAGGGGTAGAAGGGTAAGGGTGGAAGATTGGGAAATTACTAAGTATGGAGTTTCAGTTTACGAAGATGAAAAAGTTCTAGAGGGGACAGTGGTGATAGAAACAAAACAATGTAAATGTACCTAATGTTATTGAACTGTCACTTAAAAATGGTTAACATGGCAAATTTTATCACATGTACATTTAACAATACATGAAAACAGGGAAGTTACATACTAATCTAATCTTAGAAAATATTAGATTATATCAAAAATGCATCATCATAATCAGCTGTAATACTTCTCATGAATACAAGGACTGTTTGGTATTAGGAACTGTAATTCACAAAAAAATTCATACACAAATATGCACAATCATCTTGACAGATACCACAACAGCATCTGAAATAAAAGTGACCCTGGGAGAAACAGAACAAATATTCATACATATCTTTAATGAAGGAATGGATTGGATGGAGGTAAAAAGGTATTGCATATAAGAGCCTGCATCTCACTTGCAGGTGAAACAATAGAAGGATTATCAGGCTAGTGCCTATGATTGAAACATTACCTAACCAATTCAGATAGAAAAAAGTGAAGGTATACTTATTGGAAAGGAAGAATCATAAATTATTCTCATGAAACAAATTGTTACTTTTTAGATGGCAGAATTTGTGTCCAGAAAACTCAAGAAAATCAACAGAAAAAATAAAGAGAAACAGTAAGATTTCAGTAGGATGGTTGATTATAAAATTAATATTAAAATAGTTTTTCTATACAATCTAATACAATATTTCACAGGAGTATCTATAAAAATAAAGACCAAGAATAGATTTACATATGCCAACACTGTATGAAGATAAATTTGGCTGGGTGAGGTGGCGCATATCTGTAATTCCAGTGACTCAGAACGCTGAGGCACAAGGATCACAAGTTCAAGGCCAGCCTGGGCAACTTAGCAAGACCCTGTCTCAAAATAAAAGATAAAAATGACTGGGGATGTAGCTCAGTGGTAAACAGCCATGGGTTCAATCTGTAATATGAAAAAAAAAAAAAAAAAAAGATAAAAAAATTGATAGGTGTGGAGGACTTACATGGAAAGATGTTCTTGGACAGGATAAGATATATGAAAATAATGGCATTTCAAATAAGGGGAGAATAGATATATTTAATAAATATTTCTGTTAAATATGATGAAGAACTAATTTCTTACTGTTTAGAGAACTCTTACAAGTAAATCAGTAAGAAAAAGACAACATATGAACCAAGATCATAGGAAAAATACAACAGGACCAAAAATATATAAAAAGATGTCAGATCTTATTCAAATTTAAAGCATTATGTAATTGTTTACTTACTAGATCAGGTTTTATCAATTTTTGTTTATGCTATTGAGAGAGAAATAGTAGCTCTCATATACTATTGATCAGATTGACAACTATTGGAGAGTAATTTGTAATAGATGATTTTTTTAAAAGTACAAATGCTTTTTAACCTAAAAACTCTAATCCCAGGAATATATCATATATAAAAAGGAATCCTTTTGTAGCTGTTTCTAATAGCAAAAAAAGCTTGATGCCCAACAACCACAATGGATCTCCAGAAAATTATGCTGAGTTTAAAAAGTTAATCCTGAAAGGTCACATATTTTATAACCCTATTTATATAACATTCTTGAAATGACAAAACTATAGAAAGAACAGATTGGTGGTTGTCAGGGGTTAAGAGAGGGCATGAGGGGCTGGGGTTTAGGGCCAGCAGTAGAACACTTGCCTGGCACACGTGAGGCACTGGGTTCGAGCTTCAGCACCACATAAATAAATAAAATAAAGTTAAAAAATTCTTTTTTAAAAAACTCTTTTTAAAAAGAGGGGGAGGGTATGCTTTTTATAAAAGGGTAACATAAGACACACCCTTGTGATGATGGAAAATATTCTACATCTTGGCTATGTCAATGTAATTACCCTGGTTGTGATAGAGGATTATAGTTTTTCAAGAAGTTACCACTGGAGGAAACTAGGTAAAGGTTATAGGGGATCTCTCTGTACTATAACTGCATAGGATTCTACAATAATCTCAAAATATAAAGCTTAATTTTTTTAAAAAAGTGTGATGTCTATTAATAGGGATCTAGTTAAATAAACTATGGGATGTTGATGTAATGTAGCATTTAAAATAAAGGTCAATAGACCTAGATAGGTTGATGTGGAAAAAGCTCATAAATTGGGGGTGGTATGGCAGGAAGGTACAGAATAATGAATATATATTATGACCTCTGTAGGAACAACAAAATATTATTATATTTTCAGATATACTGATTTACTAGGTATCTTCAAGGAAAAAGAACCTTAAGAGGATCAAGGCAACACAAGCTGGGTGTGATGGCACACACCTATAATCCCATGACTAAGGAGGCTAAGGCAGGAGGATTGCAAGTTCAAGGCCAGACTGAGAAACTTTGCAAGATCCCATCTCAAAATAAAAATCAAAAAGGGACTGTGGGGTTTAGCACAGTGGTAAAATGCCCTGGGTTCAATCCCAGTACCACACATACACAAATATATAATAGAAATAATAATAATAATAATAGCATAAACAAACACTACTGAGAAAATAATTTTTCTCTCAATAAAAGGAACATGCTGGTTTCTCATATAGCTCCTAGGATTCTTCCTTTCTCCTTCACTATTTCTATAGATTTTTAGAATGGTGTAAATGAGTTGTAACTTTACCTTTCTTTGCTGCCATCATGTCATGTGACATATATTGAGCATCTCCCTTGTAGCAGGCACTGTGCTAACCCCAGGAGAAAAGCTGGAAAAACAGTCTCAAGCCTCTCTCTAGCAGGTGAATCAAAATACAGAGATCATTATAACACAATATTATAATCACAAGGTATTATGAGTACACTGAGAAAGGCTAACTCAGCTCAAGAGTGAGGAACTGGGAAAAAATAAAGCCAGGGTAGGTTTTCTGGAAGAGACATACTAGGAAACACACCTTTAAAATGCTAGAGGGGTTTATTATTAGCAATGTTAACCTTACAAATTAAAAAAAAAAAAAAAAAAAAAGTCAGGAGGGGCTCTGGATGTAGCTCAGGGGCAGAGTGTCTGCCAAACACACATAAGGACTTGGGTTGGATCCCTAGCACTGAGGGAGAGAGGGAGGAGGAAGGAAGGAAAACTAAGGGCCATCAATAGACAATTTTAAATAATGTGTCCAATATATTCTCTTTTAGGTTTTTTTAAATGGTAAAGCAGAAGTGCTTATCACATAACCAACAAGAGTCTGTTCTTGTCTAGGTACTGCAGTTATGTAAACATAAGAAAATGACTATGTTTTTCTCAATTTACAGGTTTCCCCTGCTGTCTATTCCCAATCCCTCAGAATTGAACAGTCTTATTCTTGCTTCTCAAATGCCATTCCCTTCCCATACAGGAAGGAAATACAGGCTTAAAAGAATACTCATAATTTTAACTACAATTCTATGGGGTAAATATTTTCTAAATGTTTCTCACAAAGCTACAATTTGAGAACTGTCATTAAGTCTTCTAAAAATTCTTTCCCAAACAACTATGACACTAAATGCAGCAAGGAGAAGAAAAGGAGACATAAGCATCTGAGGAGACATGTTGATTTGTAGGTTTTTTTGAGTAGTAAATTGTGTTTTATAAAAACTGTGTAGTTGGCATTTAGGGTTGAAGAGGATTTCTAGTCACTGTATTTCACTCTTCCCTAGAAGAAATAATGCTGGTCACATTGATTATTTCTCTACAAACCTTGGGTCTAAACACAGAACATCTTGGCAACACCCCAAAGAAAGACCTAAATTTGGATGTTCTGACACATGAAAAAAGATTGGATTCTATGAAGGTGGGATGTTTGTGTCTCTCAGTTACTGCTCCAACTGGTATGGCACCTGATAATACTAAGTACTCAGCATGTTCAATACAATAAGCAGATGACTATCTAAGTAAATCATCAACTAACAGCCTGAATTTAACTTGTCTTTTTTTTTTATTCATTTATTTATATGCAGTGCTGAGAATTGAACCCAGTGCCTCACATAAGCTAGGCAAGCACTCTACCACTGAGCCACAACCCCAGCCCGTAACCTGCTTTTCTATAATAAAAATTCATTTTAACTTCCTTGACTTCAACCCAGGATAGTGTGCCACAGATGGCCCAAGACACCTTCAGTGGTATTCCTTCAGACTCTGTGCTATCTTGTCCTATGACAGTTCATTAGCAACTTGAGTGCAGGGCTGTCTTATTCTTTGGCTCCTTCAGAGACTAATGCACAGGAGCATTCAACAAACTCAGATTAAAAAAAAAAAAAAAAACTACTTCTAAATTCAACTGACAAAACCAACTCAGATATTTACTCATGATTAAAATTACCTACACATAAAATACAAGAATTGAAAACCATGAGGGATCACCAAGAAAAATCTTAAAAGTTTTGGTCAATTAAAAAAATGTATCATTTACAAATGATTAATTTCACCACATACAAGAGGGATTAAAAATCTAACCCTTAGAAAAGCACATTTCCAACTAAAAGATGACATCTGCCAAAAGGAAAAAAAAATTAAAAGCGTATCCAGACAATTTTCAAAGAAGAAAACCTGCAACTCTTCTTAACACTCCAGAGAACCATTCCATAGTTGGAACTTTTATGCAGTAAAAATGCTCTCTTAGGGGGCTGAGTTGTATTCAGGGTAAAAGACTGAACGTCAGAAGTAGTAAACAGCATTTAGAAACCTACAGCTTTAAAAATATATAAAATTCTAAGAATTTAAGTCAATTCGATTTTTTTTTCCAATCTACTTAGTGTCGACAGGGACTTAAGATAAAAGTTTGTTATCATCCCAGAATCTCTCAAGTCCAATGATCAGAATCCCCTTTATTAAAGAGCAGGCTGTTTTGCTTCTCACTTTGGTTCTCTCTATCCAAAGTGAAAGTGAGTTAAACTAGAGATCATTTTGGATCAGAAGTCATACCTTCTGGTTATCAGAAAGGCAGAGCTGTCTATTAATCTGTTTTGTAACATGCAAAGAAAAGGAGACATAAGCATCTGAGGAGCTGTGATACACAGATTTTGTGCCCAGAAAAGTGTATTTTTTCAATATCTGTTAAGTATATTAGGCCTTTCTACCTTTAATATTAAGCCTTTTTGAACAGTCCCAAATCTTTAGAGTCAAGTAATAATAACAGTTTTTACTTGGGCTTACTATATGCCAAGCACTAAAGCCCCTATACAATACATTTAAATTTCAAAATCACCTAATAAGGTATGTTCTACTGTTGTTGTTATTGTGATGGGGATCACCCAGGGCCTCGCTCAAGCTAGGCAAGTGCTCTACCACTAAGTTATACCTTCCACCCCACATTCTATTATGATTATTCCTCACTTTACATGTGGGCAAACTGAGAACCAGAAAACTAACTTGCCCAATGTCTCACAGCAAGTTAGATGAAAGGATGGGAAATTTAGATATGTACAAAAGAGACCTACAACAGCAGCATGCAGAACTAACCATAGAACAATTAAGGCTGCTTTGCCCAATAAAAACTCAAGAGTGTATGTATTCTGAAATACAAGATCAAATTCATGGTCCATCTGGAGACAAGAACATCCACTTTTCCTTTCCTAAGCCCTCGCATCATTTAAGTTGCAGGTTCTTCTGATATAGCCCAGGGACGGAACGAATAAGTTAATTAACCTTGAGCAAATAAGCGAACTAGGGTTTTCTGGCCCGGAAGACCTGGACTTTCTGGGAACTTGAGGTTCATTTTAACTGGCGCAAGATCCCGAATGGCAAGGTTGAGAACCAGTGTTACCTTGTACCGAAGCGCTTGGTGAATATCAGCAGCCAGTTGTCCTCGCCACCACTGCCCCTCCAGCTCCATGAGACTCGGCGGCGCGCCTAGCCAGACGCGGCAACTTCAGTCTGGAAGACACGCCCCAGACGCGGTCACTGCCAGCAACTTCCCTCACGACCCTCCGCGCCCCCTCCCTGAGGGATGTGACCTCAGCTACCCGGTGCGGCAGTTCGTCTTCACCTCACTCGTCCTAAGTCCGGGACGCACCCACACAGTTCCCAGATCCCACACTTAAGACCCGTCCTATGCACTCAGGAGGAGCTAGCTTATTTAGGGAACTGCCCGACTAGTTTCAGGGAAAGAAGGGGATCGACTCGGACCCCGAGCTGCCAACGCACAGACCTGGCTGCAAGCTGGGCAAGAGCCGGGGCGGGAGGCCCGCCTTCGGACCCGGGTTGAAACGCCCCGAGGTACGGGTAGACCTGACACCAGTCCTAGCCCCGCTGGGGCTCAAAGTTCCCTCCGAGAGGCCAGGATCGAACGTACGCCCGGCCCCGGCCCAGCCGCAAAAGGCCGGGCGCCCGCTCCTCCCCGGGATCTGAGGAACCGCGCGGACCCTGAATGGCGAACAAAAGGCCGGGCCGGCCAGGATCCGCGCCTCGCCCCCGGGACTGGTGCCCGCGCCCAGCCCAGGCCTGCTCGGCCGCACCGCGGCTCTCTTACCCGGAACCGCGGCCTTCACAGCCCCAGCCCCGCCGACGTGCGGGGGACCCCGGCCCCGCTCATGCTGCGGTCAGTCGGCAGCGACGCGCCGGCCTCAGCTCGGGCCCAGCGCCGGGGCGCTCGCGCCGCCCATTGTTAAAGGACCGGCAGGCGGCTCGGCGTACAAAGCCAGCGCGGGGGCACATGCCGTCCTGCACTGCCAATCTCTTCTCGCGATACAGCGGGGTCGCCCCCAGCCGTCCAATCGGCGGCCAGGCCGTGCCCAGGTGCTACGCCCCGCAGCGGCTCCGCTGCTCGGCGGCCCCCTCCCGGGTGCTCAAAGCGGCCCCGGGCGGCTCGGCCCGCCCTCGTGCTTTGGGCCTGGAGCCGGTCCTTCACCTTCTTCGAAACCGGCCTGAGAGCGGATCCGGGTCGGTAAAGAGCGCCCGAGAAATTTTAATGTTGACCATTAGGTCACCCATCTGGTTAAGCCACTCACCTGCTGAGAACGTTCGGTGCCCCGCGTGCAGGCAAAAGAAAGTTCGGACGCCTTATTCTGGCGATTGAAGCCCTTCACAGCGTGAAACCAATGGGCCCTACCTCAGATTGCTACATCCTAGGGGATGCTCGGAATCATCAGGCCTTTTAAATAGGTTTTAGGTGTTTCCGTAATCTCTAAGGTTAGTTATCTCCGTGAGGTGTTCTACCTCAAAATCCACTCCTCTTTTAGAAACCTAATTAATCCTATCCTTAGCCTTATTTCTTTGCTTTAGAGATTCCCGAGAACTTTTCAAGAAGAAAATTAACATTATCTTCAATAACCTAGCTTGTCATAGAGGATGTAATTAACCATCTGTGGTAGTAAATCAGGAAACTACAAAACTGGAAACACTGCAACATCAATTAAGGGGTGCTGGAACTGAATTGTGTTTAGCAGAAACCAAATCAATTGTTATTTTTACGTTTGGTGGACTATCACAAAAGAAGGGGATGGTCAGTTTAAGACAGATCTGCACATAATAAATCAGACTCTTAATACTAAAAAATTATGGGGCCCACCACTTTTGCTTTTGAATCCAAAAAGACTCAGGATGATAAAGAATTACTACAAAGTGACGAATGGACCTTCTGTGAATCTGAGGTTTGTCACAATAGCAGAACAGCAGCAGACCATACGATTAGACAGCCGATCATAGACAATGTTTATGCCCAGGAGAACAGGGCAATAGGAACCAATGTCAAGAAAAGGGAAACTCAGAAGTGGAAGTTGGCATAGCCTGGCAAAGTCCAGGGAGAAGCTGCCTGACATATCTCAGGAAAGGACACATAAGGATAAAATCTTACCATTTTTTTTTTAATGGTATTTAAATAGTACCTGCCTCCTTAAGTTTCTAATTCCTGACTTCTAAGCAACTTTATGACAATAATTTGGCCTACAAATGACTTAAATGACCAGGGCCTCCTTAAGAACTCTTTCAGAAAAAGGAGTCACAGACTATAATCATCAGTGTAATAAACAGGTTGTCTCTCCTAGTTTCTACTTTGAAGAGGTTATTCATTAGAAGACATTTGTTCAGAAATCATCTTTATGTTATTTTTCTGGATTTGCCTCATTATAAAACTCGTGTTTATTTTTTTTATACATTAATGTTTGGGGCATGTGTGCGTGTCCCCACTGTGATTATACATCCCTAAAATGCAAATTTCAGGTTTGTTATGATTTCTTTAGTACTTTCTTTAGCACAAACTGGATACAAGGCATTTCACCTATTCCTAAATGAAGTCTCTGTTTTCGCGAAGTTTGTATTCTACTAGGAAGAGATAAACATGATAAATGAACAACAACAAACACATCACATGGTGACAAGTGTGGTGAAAAAAAAATAAACAGGATATGAGGTTTATAATGTGACCATAGGCGGGGGTGGGGGGGCATTGTTTTATAGTAAGGTGGGGTGTGCAAAGGACTGAGGAAGCATGCAGATATCTGGTGGTTGAATATTCCAGGTAGAGGAAATGGCAAACGCAAAGGCTGTAAGGAGAAAGCATGTTTGGAATGAAAATGGAGACTGATTTCTCTAGCTGGAGTGAAAAGAAGACAGGAAAGATTTCCAAATTTAGGATGCAATAATCAACAAAGGTACAAAAGGACAGAAGTGAAAAAGACAGAACATCTACATTAAGAGCAGAGAATGGAAACTGTAGAGGCCAGCATGCCTGCAGTAGAAGACACAAGTGGATTTGGCAAGAGATGGGGTGTGGTCAGAATTTCTGGACAGCTTTTGTAACTCACTGAACTTTACTCAGTGAAAAGCTACTTTTTTAAAATTGCTTTTTTTGTTTTAAACAAATGCATGCAAAATATAAAACATTTAAACAGTAGAAGACTGTACACGATGACTAGCAAATCTCTCACTCTCCTGATCCCAGTTCTTCCTAGAGGCAACACTATTACTCTTTTGTATTCTTCCAGAAATAATCCAGGTCTTTATAAACATCCATGTGTATGGCCCCTTTACCCCATTTTATGCACAAATTGTAGAACATTACAATCTATATTGTGTACCTGTTTTTGTCATATAATATATTCTGGTGAACATTCCATGACTGAACACCCAGGATTCCTTTCAGTGGCTACATTGTGCTCTAGTGAATGTAAAGACTGGTATCCAGAAGCCCTTTCTCTGGTTCTTGATTCGTTGTGATTTGTACTATTAATCTCACTGAAACTACTATTCATATTAACATCCTTGATTAAGGCATCATTGTCTTATTGTACTCCTCCTATCCTTCTCCAAGAAATTTGACCCTAACATCTGGGGTGGTTATAAAAAAGGCAAATTACACCTATTATGTATTTATTTTTGTGATGCTAGGGATCAAGCGTAGGGTCTCACACATGCTAGGCAAGGGCTGTACCATTGTATACTCCCACTTGATAGAGAAGATTTCCTGGGTCACTTTTCCAAACCACTTTGCATAACATAGAATGTTAAGAATACTTTCTAGGGCTGTGATTGTAGGTTAGTGATAGGGTGCTTGCCTAGCACATATGAGGCACACTGGGTTCCATCCTCAGCACCACATAAAAATAAATAAAATTAAGGTATTGTGTCTACAACTTATATATGTGTGTGTGTGTGTGTGTGTGTGTGTGTGTGCGTGCACATAAAATAAAGAAAAAAAAAATACTTTCTAAAGCTATTTTTAAAAATAGGGGCTAGAATTTATAGGTACTTATAATCAGTTTACCAGAAAGTGTTCCAGAATTCAAAATGCTACATGAGATTCTACTCCAGATAAGATGGATATAATAGTTATTTCTATGTGTATACTTTATTGAGCCATAGTGTGCCCAGATACTTAGTCAAATACTTTGAGGATGATTTGGATGGGATTTGATTAGGACATGCTGACTGTCCTAATCTCTAGCTTGTTGACAAAAGATCTTGGCCCTTCTCAGTCTCCATGATCATATGAGCTAATTTTTCTTTTATATCTTCATATTTACATTTGTATATATATATATATATATATATATATATATATATATATATATATATAAACATCTACATACACATACATGTGTATATATGCACACATATCCTATATGCACCATGCACGTGCATGCATATGCACATACACGCGGGAGCACACGCGTTCTATTGGTTCTATCTCTGGAGACCTCAAATACAATAGATTAAACAAACTTTTCCCTTTCTTTCTCATTGAATGTGGCTATAAAACCTGGACAGGTTAAAAAGTAAATAATAGCAGATGACTAGGATAGATCTTAATTTGAAATATCACCAAACTGGTGGTGAATTACCCCATTCTTTCTCCAGGATCCCTAGCTTGAAATCCAGAAATGGCTATCAGAGCATTGGTGGAGAGAAAGAAAACACTAGAATCCTTTCAATCATCAGGAATGGGAAAGTAGCCTCATAATGCTCACAAGTTGAGGCAATATCCTTCCTTCTTTCTTTCCCCTTTCCTTCCCTCCCTTCTCCAGCCCCCAAGCAATCCTGTTGCCAGAATAAAATGTCCCTGCTGCCTGCTGCTGGAATACCAGTCTTTAGGAGATGAGCTTTGGTAGGAAAGAATCATGTTTATTCAAGGGCTACCAATCTTGAGAAAAGATGGACTTTTTTATTGCCTCAAAGCTCCATCTTGAGAGGGCTCAGGAATGAAAGGCTTTTGTTGGGAGGAAAAGGAAGTACAGAGAGTAGGAAGTCTACATGCTCTTGGGTGATGGGGGATGTCTTGATCACCGAGGGGTGTATTTCCTTTCTTCTTCTGTGGCCAGGATATTGCTATGGACTTTCCTGCAGCTAGCCAGGAAAAAACCTAAGGAAGGGTTTTTCTTCAGAAAAAAAAAAAAAAAAATTAGGGAGGAGTGAAATGGCAAAAGGGAGGGCAGGGGAGCAGGGGACAGTTTCAAAGGTGCTTTTGTTACATCCTGCAGTAAATGTAGTGGTAACAGCACAGCAGGGAGGATGCAGAGGTGCCTAAAACTCAAGGGAGCAGAGATTCCTCTCTCAAGAGAACAGCTGTGGTTGCTTTTTCCCCTCTTTGTCCTCCCACAACTTCAATCTGGAGTAGGTACCAATATCAAACACACCAGCTTCACTTCAATAATGATGACATTCTGTAAGGCTGGGCTTTCGCTTACAGAATCACCTGGGGAGCTTGTTGAAAATCACGCAGACTCTGGAGCTCCACTCTCCGAGGTTCTCATTCAGTAAGTCTTGCAAGGCACCCAAGAATCTGCATTTTCAACAAGACTCTCCAGGCAGAAGTAATGTGAAGCCTACTGTAGACAGTGACACCCAACAGCCTCAATGCCCCAAGTGTCCTCTTGAAGGAGGTCTCTGGTGAAGAGGTCATCTAGATTCATCCTTAAAGACTTGGGGTGGGGATTAGTCTCCATAGTGCCCAATTGTGTAGGTAAATAAGGCTCAGCATGCAATTGGACTTGAGCATAAGCAGTCAAATTCCATGGTACCAGAAAAGCTTTAGTGGCTTCTGTCTTTTCCTTTTCCCTTCTTCTTTTCACTGATGTCGGGCTAAGGAAGCCAAGTAGACCCACACAGACAGTATGTTGTTTGGGTATGGGTGAATGTACACAGCTAAAGCATATTCTGTCTGGGGAAATTCAGAAGCGTGAATTCCAGTCTGATACACAGCATCAATAACAGACTGTACATCAGTGTATCGCATCTGGATGGGAAATCCTGTGATCTGGATCGAGAACAGAACAACACACAAACCATATTACAATCATGGAGATAATCTGGAATTACTGGATGCAAAATGATCATAGCAGGCTCAAAGAAAGAGTACTCATAAAACAATTGTTCTGTGGATGCTGATTATGTCCTAGTTTTACAGTGCTAAATGCTTCCCATACATATTTAATCCCAAAATGACCCTATGAGGTAGGTTCTATTGTAACAGCCACTTTACAGATAGAGAAGAGCTTAACTGGGTCTGTCTGATAACAGAACCTACACAATTGACTTGCAAACAGCTGACAAGGATATTACTTGGCTTTACATATGAGGAATTTATTCAACAATGATTATATGTATTAAGTGACTACCGTGTGATAGTATAAAAGGGTTGTGGAATACAGTCCTATGTAGAATTATTTAATAAGACAGATGACAGTAATAAACCTCTTTTTTTCAGCCTGAGATTGCATACCTTAGGTGGATTTTCCTGGTCCTCAAATCCATTTACATGTCCTTCATATGTGATTGAGTACTGCAGCATCTCTCCATTCACTTACTTAATAAAATATATTGTAATTATCTGCTTTCTAGTCTAACTAGCCTATAATCTGTGTGAATGCACAAGATTGTATCTTTGCTGTTCATTATCATAATTCCAGTGCCTGGCACGTAGAATAAAAGTAATAGTTAACATTTAGTATAAAAACACTTATCTAGGTTCTGGGTACAATGGGTACAATATTGACTAATTTAATCCTCACCACAACCACAAAACAGCTTTTTTTTTTTTATCCCTGTTATCCAATGGGATAGAAGGTAAAATGAGGCTAGATAATTTTCCCTAGTGAGTGGCTACATCACTAGGATTTGAACGCAGGGTACAAGGTTCAGTCCAGTTTTATTATTTTTGACTACGTATTATTAAATAGATAACTTTACATAGGAACTCCAAGTGTTAAACCTTGGTTTTTATTTTACTATGTTTTGCAGTTCACCCCTTTAATTCTATTAAAAACCAAGCAAAATAAAAGCAACTTTCTCCTTATTTATGAATGAATAGTGCCTGCAGATCCCTCTCTTGAAGCCTAAGGACTCAACTGCCAACAGGTCCTTTACCTCTCAGGGAGTTCCCCTAGGATATATCTCATCTATTTGATGGTACAGGAAAGGAGTCTCACTCTTGTAAGTATGGGGTTTTCAAAAATCCACTGGACCAGTTTACAGGGAAACGGAGGTAAAAGTACACCCAGGAGCTGTAGAAGGAAAGGAGGACCCTAACAAATACCAAAAGCCCAACTTGTTTGCCTGTGGACTTGCTGAGTTTGAGATGCCTCTTTACTAGTCAAGATGTCACTAGACAAATGAATATAAGAAGGGAGGTCAAGAAAAAGTCCAAGGGCTGGGGATGTGGCTCAAATGGTAATGCGCTGCCTGGCATGCGCGAGGCACTGGATTCGATCCTCAGCACCACATAAAAATGAATAAAGACACTGTGTCCACCTAAAACAAACAAAAATAAATAAATATTAAAAAAAAGAAAGAAAAAAGTCCAGGCAGAATGTATACATTTGGGAGCAATTTGAATATGGGAGATATTGAAGCTTGCCTAGAATCCTCTTGCCCAGAATAACAGGGAGTCCAGTCTATTACTGGAGATCATTTTTCATTTTTCAGTTGCAGTGTGTGTTCTTTTGGGTATCACTTTTCAAATTTTGTAGTTCATATGTCATAAAACATGCAACTTGTCCCAAGAAAATGCCACACAATATGGTTCTATAATAATTGTTCACTACATTGGCAATTTCCTTTGGTTTATAAGTAAATACATTTTAATGCCATAGCATCTATCTTGTAGGACAAAGATAAAAGGCACTTAAAATATTGAAGATTGCTATTTTTTAGCAATGAACAACACAGATAACCCAAGGTTATTAATGCATGAAATCATATACAAACCCAATAAAATTGCATCAGTCTTTCAAATTCACTCTCTTCTTCAGATGAAACAAAGCTTCTTGTGCCAAGTTCCAGCTTAGGAAGGAGTTGTCGCAAAATAGAAATACATTGTCGATTCCAACGTGTTGGGTGTTTAGGTCTCCATTCCATGATCTTACACTTTAGAGTCCTTTCAATCCTAAGGTAAGAATGCAAAGATAATTCTGTGACAATTAGTAAGTGTGATGAGAGTTTTGTCATTTGATTCTTTAAGTATGAGAATGATGCTTTTTGGTCGTAAGAGGAAACCAGACCTCTTTAGCTAGGGTGGTCTGCCACCATTCACATTAATGAAATTAGGAAGAAACAGGGGTTGGTTGGCTGGAGATTGGTTGGCCAGAAACTAGGTCTCCGGAGCACAACTCTTTTCCAGTTACCCGTGAGTTAAGAAGCTGCTGAAAACATCTATTGCCCAACATCCCTACTCTGTAAGACCTTTCTTTGATATATGACATTGTTTTTCTAAGAATACAGAAACTCAGATATCTTGTCTGGGATGATGTTAACAGGGACAAGATTATTAGATCAGTTAATTTAATAAGCAGAGTTGAGAGGAAACCAGGCAATAGACTGATGGGTTTGATGATCAGCCTTCCTCTACAAGAATATAGCTCAGTGAGGGTTTATCAGAACAGTGTCTGGTGAGGAACTGTGCTGGGAAGAGGAGGGAAGGCAGAACAATATGGTTGATGGGGACCTCCTGGGAAGCCTCTCTTCTGTGTAGGATGACTGCGTGGATTTAGTCTCTAACCACAGTGTGTGTTACAAAAGCTGCTGGGAGTTTCTTCTTGGCTAGGTTTAATGATGCAGCTAAATAGGTAGGAGTTTGCAGAGGATCACAATAGTAGCTATTCTCAGAATCCCCTACAGGGCTTTATCAGAATGTTTTACCTCCAGATAAAAATTCAAGAAGTCTGTCCTGAGCCCTGGGACATGTAATTAAAAATTTTTTAAATGTAAACTTGTTAAAACCTGGCAAATGAGGAAAGAAAACAACAGAGGGTGAAGTGGATTGTGTTCCAGTGAGAAAAAGGAGTGGCCAGATGATTTTCATCACACTATTCTGATTAGTTGTAGTGGAGTATCTGCCATGTGAGTAAGTCACTGGAGACAGTCAGACCCAAAAGCTTCTGATGCATTTAGATTAGAAGTGAGGCTCGCTGCAAAGTCTGTGACCCTTTGGACTTGACTGAACATTTCAAGGTACCTGCATGCAGCAACAGTAACAATGTTTCTATCAATCAAATGGGATGTTTTTACCATTCTCTGGATCACTGTCATTTTCCTTTATGTACTTCCAAGAAGCGTTAGCTGCTGCATTGTTATTAGCTTAGGTTCAACAGGCATCTGTGCTGGGAACTTTCCATCAGTGGCCTACAGTGTTCTCCTGAGTTAATTTGGACTGTCCTTTCAAAGAGTGCCCTGGATGATAAGAGGGTTCGCTTTTCAATGTGTCTGTCAAGAGACAGGTGGCTCAATGGAACTAATGGTTAATGTCTTCCTTTTCATGCTTCTCTTGGTGAGTCTAACAGGTATTTTAAAAGGCTGGGTTAGAGGAATGAAATGTGACTGACTAAGAGATTAGCAGGAGACCACGGTACCTGTTCTTTAGATCTTCTACCATGCTTTTATTAGTATCAGAATAAATGATTTCTTCAGGCTGAAATACAGATGATTGAAAGTTAGGAAAGATTGTAGAGAGGCCATCTTTATATCACAGTTACCCCTGGGATGCTAAGACTAGGGGACCCAAACCCATCTCTCAAGGCAAAAACACTCCATCCTTTTGGTAAAACATAGATCACAGTATTTCCTTTGATTTCAACATTGCTTCAACAGAGCAAAGAAGAGGGCATGGATTTACAAAAAAAAAATAATAATAATAATACTCATTTTCCATGAGTAAGAGACCTTTCATCACCTCATTTATTCAAACAAGCATTTGACATGCATTGATTCTACCAAATAGTCTTTGACAGCTGCACTGGTCTCTTATGCCTACTGTGACTTTGGCAAGTTATCTAATCTGTTTTTTGAGTTTGTTACTTCCTCTTTAGAACAGGGACAGTTATAGTGCCTACTGCTCTGGGATCTTGTGAAGATTTTTTTTTGTGTGTGAAGATTTTTAAATAGAGTAGTATGTGTAAAGCCGGACCCATGGAATACTCAATGAACATCAGACATTAATGCTATTGTTATTAGTCCTCTTCTAACAAGGTTTATCATTATTCTTCTGAGTGCTTGCTTCTTAAACTTGTCAGGAGCCAATTCTTTGTACCTACATATGCGTGCATGTGCACTTAATCCCATACACACCCAGATCCATTTTACCCTCCCCCATCTCTGAGCTCTTGCCACAGGCCCACACTCCCAACAGCCCTGAGGCACAGTTCTTCCTTTTTCCTCAGGTTCGCCTTCTAGACAGAATTTTCTAGGAGGAGGGGAGGACTTCTCAAGTGCCCTCTCAACTCAACTCTCCCCTCCCTGCAGGGCTCACAAGAATGAGAGCAAGGGGCTGGGTTTTGAGAGCTTAGGCAGCTGTAGGAACAGGGAAAGACGTTCCCCTCACGAGTGGAATGAGGGTTCTACAAAAGTGGGCAAAAGGGATAGGCCTAGAGGTTCCCCAAGCATGGCCCAGACCAGCAATCCTAGAGTTGGGAACTTGTTTGAAATACACTCTTGGCCCTCTCCACATCAGAAACTCTGGAGTGAGGCCTAGTGTTTTAATGAGCCCCCCAGGTGGTTTAGATGCCCTGCATGGTTGATGAGCCATTAAATAACAGTCTCAGGCCCAGGGAGTCTCCTCAAGAGACATGGCAAGAGAGAAGAGACACTGAGAAAAGCAAGGATGAACTCCATTGTCTTTGCAGGGACAGCAGCCGTTCCACACACACCAGTGGACTGCATTCCCTGATTGTTCGCACCGCCATTGTCTACCTCCCATCTTTCACCAGGCAACTGCTGTGGATGAGCTTGGCCCCTCCAGGTCCCAACCCGAGGCTGGGAATGTTGTCTTGGTAAGTTTACAGGATGTCTGTTGGTTTTTTTCTGGCAAAGGCCACTTTCTTTCCAGGAACTCATGTCCCTCAATACTTCAAGAGGGTTTCCTTGTCAACCCCATCTCTGAATACCCACATGCTCATCATGGATGCTCAAATTTGTGTTCTCGGTTGTATGTAACAGACGATGTTCACTTTAGTTGTGGTTTGTTCTGGGGGTGAATGTGGCAAGGTGCAAGAACAAGGACCATTAACCCAGAGAAAAGAAATCAATGGAGACATAAATCCAACACTACTTTAGGTTTTCTATTTGTACATTCAACTTGGTAGAGAGATTTAGTTTCTACTGAGTCAGAAGGCTTTTTAAAAAGTAGTTTGATTATGGCAGCCCTTGGTGTTGGCTTTGACTGCCCTGGAGATAAAGACCCGAATCCTTACCAGGTCTCTGCTCAGCCCTGGCCGTGGCCACGTAGGGTAGTCAGTTCCTTGACAGACATCTCACCACCGCCGGTCTTCCCGCCTGCTGCTGCCCTCTCCGCTGGACCATTCTGATCTCTAACGTTCATGTAGGCAAGCTCCTGCCAATTCTTCCTTACTTAGCTTGTCACAGCTTTTCCCTGGAGCTCTGGAACTCCACTTCCTCAGGACCTCCTGCATACCCGCAAAGCTTACTCATTTATTTTTTATTTTTTAAATAGCACTGATCAATCACCACTTCTTTGTCTGTTTCCTTCTATTTCCTCTTCCAAGACCTCTAAGATGTATTTTTTCCATTTTTATACAAAACCATTTATATGAAGGGGTACCCACACCTAGCAAAGCACTGACTCACAGCAGGAAATCAATTAATATCACCTGAATGAATAAGAGGATAATTGTGTATTGAACAAACAAAAACCTCATCTCTAAATAGATCACTGTCCTCCTAGGAGGCAGTGAGGCTCCAGCCACAGTTGTGGGATGGGAAAGCAAGGCATGAGCTGTAAAGGCTCTAAATGTGGCTTGTTCAGGAGAGAGACGGAAGCATGTTTCCCCTTTTTTCAAGACAATGTTTCAAACAGGAAACATAAAAATATGTATATATGCTTGATCTGCATGGAGAATGTTTAGAAGGAAGCACAAGAAACAACGAACAGCAGTTTTTCTTTAAGGATGGGAGAAAAACGTTGAACATGAGAGAAGCTCTTGCCTTTATAAACTCTGCTACTCTTTGAGGTATCATGTACTGTCGTGTCATGTCCTGTCCCCCCTCCATTGTTCTTTTTTTTCAGTTGTAGGTGGACACAATACCTTTATTTATCTTTATGTGGTGCTGAGGATCAAACCCAGGGCCTTGCACATGCTAGGCGAGTGCTCTACGGCTGAGCCACAACCCCAGCCCACCACCACTGTTCTTTTTGATATTTTGGAATGTCTTGAATTTACAAGCAAAGAGGATGATGTAATGGACATCCACTCAGCTATGTCTAATCTTTGCATTCATTCTTCCATATTTGTTCTAGATTTTTAAAAAATCTAGTACTTGAAGTACTACTGCTCCCTGATCTCATTCATTTATTTCTCCCCCCAAAGGTAACTACAAACCTGAATTTAGTATTTATCAGTCCCACAAATGCTTTTATACATCGCTGTCTTTCTTCACACACGCGCGCGCGCACACACACACACACACAAACACACACATACACACACGTGCATTTGCACATGCGTTTTTAAAACTTCATATAAATGGTTTTGTATAATATGTATCATTTCACATATTTTTTTATTTTGCTTAACATTACCTTTTTGTTTTTTTTTTTTGGTACTAGAGATTGAACTCAAGGGCGCTTTCCCACTGAGATACATCCCAAGTACTTCTTTTTTTATTTAGAGACAGGGTCTCACTAAGTTGAGGATCCTCTTGTTTTAGCTTCCCAAATTGCTGGGTGCACTGTGCACCAGTGTTTAACATTAAAAAAAATATTCATACATGTCAATAGGCCTGGCTAGTGGTTCACAATATTGGCTGCACACTAGAATCACCTGAGGGGCTTTAAAAAATCTTGATGTATAGGTCTCACCCTCAGAAATTCTGATGGAACACATGTTCAAATTGAGAACTATGTTGAATTTATTCATATCTTTTTTCACTGCTGTATGGAAGAGTTCATTGTATGGATACTTCACAACTCATGTACTAATTTTCTAATTGCTTAATTTTTTCCGATGTTTTGCTATTTAAGCAATCCTTTCATATAAACATTGTTGTACTTCTCTCTCTGGGCGTGTTCCTCTAGGGTATCTATGCACAGATTTGAATTAGTGGATCACAGATTGAGTATCTTCAACCTTACCAGATACGATATTGCTTTCCAACGAGATTACAACAATTTACACTTCTATCATTTCTCTGCATCTTTGATAGTTGGTGTGATCACGGGTTTGTTTGTTTGTTTTGTTTTGTTTTGGTCAATTTTATGCATGCGAATACTGTTTTATTGTTTTGAATTTCCTGATTATGAGTGAAGGTAAGCTGTCTTTTGTCTATTTTGTTTTTGTCTATTTCCTATTTTTTCTCTCTCTCAGCTCCTAGTTTGTGGACTTTGCAAATGCCTGTGTCCTGCCATACCATGGCCCTCATCTAGAAATATCCGTGGGCATGATATTTGGAATGCCTTCCCAAAGTGAGACAGAGCACTTGACAGATTCACTGGCCAAGACATCTAGGGATTGGGTCAGCTTTTGGCCTCCTGCCTCCTGAGCCCCAGGCAGCACATTCTCAGGGGTTTTCCCCATCTTCTTCCAAAAGCAGGGCAGTACGGGAGCCACATCATAATTCTTGACTTCAAAATGTGATGCTTAATCTGGCTCCATGATTTTCCTGAGACATTTTCAGATCCTTGTTGCCATCCCTGCTTCAGCCTTACTGCTAGTGTTTCCGTCCTGTTTCCATTCCATGAGATAACCACTGTAAGACCAAATAAGCATTTTCGTGTTTGTTGATTTTACACTTGATGATCACCACGAATGTGGAGTAGCAAGGCTAAGTCAATGTTAGAACTTATTCACCTATCTTGAACATTATATGCTATGTTTATGATGAAATTTTTTAAAATTATAAAGTCTAAATTTATATTTGAGATATTTTTTCTCAATTTCTTTTTTTTGCTGAAGATAGAGGAAGGAGTCAAAGTAATTCAAACCCAGATGTGTTTGTGGATGGCAAAGAAAACTAACTTTTGATGAGCAATGCCAAATAACTCAATAAGCAATCAATTATAAAATATAACAAGATCTGTCACTAGAA